>NC_140584.1:828763211-829963211 GCF_964204655.1 Triturus cristatus | reverse complement strand
CCTGTATCAGCCTTGGGACACCTGCAGAGTAAACAAACCAGAACACCATGGGCAGGAGCTGTGCAAGCCTGCATCAGCCTTGGGACACCTGCAGAGTAAAAAACACAAGAACCTATGGGCAGGAGCTGGGCAAGTCTGCATCAGCCATGGGATACCTGCAGAGTTGATAAACCAGAACTGCATGCGGAGGAGCTGTGCAAGCGTGCATCAACCCTGGGGCACCTGCAGAGTAAACAAACCAGAACTGCATGGGCAAGCCTGCATCATCCCGTGGACACCTGCAGAGTAAATAAAACAAGAACTCATGGTTAGGAACTGTGCAAGCCTGCATCAGCCTTGGGACACCTGCAGAGTAAACAAACCAGAACACCATGGGCAGGAGCTGTGCAAGCCTGCATCAGCCTTGGAACACCTGCAGAGTAAAAAAACAAGAACCTATGGGCAGGATCTGTGCAAGGATGCATCAGCCCCGGGACATCTGTAGAGTTGATAAACAAGAACAGCATGCGCAGGAGCTGTGCAAGCTTGCATCAGCCCTGGGACACCCGCAGAGTAAACAAAACAAGAACTCATGGGCAGGACCTGTGCAAGCCTGCATCAGCCCCGGGACACCTGCAGAGTTGATAAACAAGAACTGCATGCGCAGGAGCTGTGCAAGTGTGCCTCAGTCCTGGGACACCCACAGAGTAAACAAAACAAGAACTCATGTGTAGGACCTGTGAAAGACTGCATCAGCCTTGGGACACCTGGAGAGTCGATAAACCAGAACTGCATGGGCAGAAGCTTTACACCCCTTCATCATCCCTGGGATACTTGCAGAGTCAACAAAACAAGAACTCGTGGTTAGGAGCTGTGTAAGCCTGAATCAGCCACAGGACACCTGCACAGTAAAAAAAAAACAAGAACCTATGGGCAGGAGCTGTGCAAGCCTGCATCAGCCCCGAGACACCTGTAGAGTTGATAAACAAGAGCAGCATGCACAGGAGCTGTGCAAGTCTGCATCAGCCCTGGGACACCCGCAGAGTAAACAGAACAAGAACTCATGGGTAGGACCTGTGCAAGCCTGCATCAGCCCCGGGACACCTGCAGAGATGATAAACAAGAACTGCATGCGCAGGAGCTGTGCAAGTGTGCCGCAGCCCTGGGACACCCACAGAGTAAACAAAACAAGAACTCATGTGTAGGACCTGTGCAAGACTGCATCAGCCTTGGGACACCTGGAGAGTCGATAAACCAGAACTGCATGGGCAGAAGCTTTACACCCCTTCATCATCCCTGGGATACTTGCAGAGTCAACAAAACAAGAACTCGTGGTTAAGAGCTGTGTAAGCCTGAATCAGCCACAGGACACCTGCACAGTAAAAAAAACCAAGAACCTATGGGCAGGAGCTGTGCAAGCCTGCATCAGCCCCGGGACACCTGTAGAGTTGATAAACAAGAACAGCATGCGCAGGAGCTGTGCAAGTCTGCATCAGCCCTGGGACACCTGCAGAGTAAACAAACCAGAACTGCATGGTCAGAAGCTGTGCAAGCCTGCATCAGCAACAGGCAGCTGGCAGTGTTGACAAACCAGAACTGCATGGGCAGGAGCTGTGCAAGCCTGCATCATCGCTAGGACACCCGCAGTGTAAATAAAACGAGAACTCATGGTTAGGAACTGTGCAAGCCTGTATCAGCCTGGGGACACCTGCAGAGTAAACAAACCAGAACACCATGGGCAGGAGCTGTGCAAGCCTGCATCAGCCTTGGGACACCTGCAGAGTAAAAAACACAAGAACCTATGGGCAGGAGCTGAGCAAGTCTGCATCAGCCATGGGATACCTGCAGAGTTGATAAACCAGAACTGCATGCGGAGGAGCTGTGCAAGCGTGCATCAACCCTGGGGCACTTGCAGAGTAAACAAACCAGAACTGCATGGGCAAGCCTGCATCATCCCGTGGACACCTGCAGAGTAAATAAAACAAGAACTCATGGTTAGGAACTGTGCAAGCCTGCATCAGCCTTGGGACACCTGCAGAGTAAACAAACGAGAACACCATGGGCAGGAGCTGTGCAAGCCTGCATCAGCCTTGGAACACCTGCAGAGTAAAAGAACAAGAACCTATGGGCAGGGTCTGTGCAAGCATGCATCAGCCCCGGGACATCTGTAGAGTTGATAAACAAGAACAGCATGCGCAGGAGCTGTGCAAGCTTGCATCAGCCCTGGGACACCCACAGAGTAAACAAAACAAGAACTCATGTGTAGGACCTGTGCAAGACTGCATCAGCCTTGGGACACCTGGAGAGTCGATAAACCAGAACTGCATGGGCAGAAGCTTTACACCCCTTCATCATCCCTGGGATACTTGCAGAGTCAACAAAACAAGAACTCGTGGTTAGGAGCTGTGTAAGCCTGAATCAGCCACAGGACACCTGCACAGTAAAAAAAAAACAAGAACCTATGGGCAGGAGCTGTGCAAGCCTGCATCAGCCCTGAGACACCTGTAGAGTTGATAAACAAGAACAGCATGCGCAGGAGCTGTGCAAGTCTGCATCAGCCCTGGGACACCCGCAGAGTAAACAAAACAAGAACTCATGGGTAGGACCTGTGCAAGCCTGCATCAGCCCCGGGACACCTGCAGAGTTGATAAACAAGAACTGCATGTTCAGGAGCTGTGCAAGTGTGCCGCAGCCCTGGGACACCCACAGAGTAAACAAAACAAGAACTCATGTGTAGGACCTGTGCAAGACTGCATCAGCCTTGGGACACCTGGAGAGTCGATAAACCAGAACTGCATGGGCAGAAGCTTTACACCCCTTCATCATCCCTGGGATACTTGCAGAGTCAACAAAACAAGAACTCGTGGTTAAGAGCTGTGTAAGCCTGAATCAGCCACAGGACACCTGCACAGTAAAAAAAAACAAGAACCTATGGGCAGGAGCTGTGCAAGCCTGCATCAGCCCCGGGACACCTGTAGAGTTGATAAACAAGAACAGCATGCGCAGGAGCTGTGCAAGTCTGCATCAGCCCTGGGACACCTGCAGAGTAAACAAACCAGAACTGCATGGGCAGAAGCTGTGCAAGCCTGCATCAGCAACAGGCAGCTGGCAGTGTTGACAAACCAGAACTGCATGGGCAGGAGCTGTGCAAGCCTGCATCATCGCTAGAACACCCGCAGAGTAAATAAAACAAGAACTCATGGTTAGGAACTGTGCAAGCCTGTATCAGCCTTGGGACACCTGCAGAGTAAACAAACCAGAACGCCATGGGCAGAAGCTGTGCAAGCCTGCATCAGCCTTGGGACACCTGCAGAGTAAAAAACACAAGAACCTATGGGCAGGAGCTGGGCAAGTCTGCATCAACCCTGGGACACCTGCAGAGTAAACAAACCAGAACTGCATGGGCAAGCCTGCATCATCCCGTGGACACCTGCAGAGTAAATAAAACAAGAACTCATGGTTAGGAACTGTGCAAGCCTGCATCAGCCTTGGGACACCTGCAGAGTAAACAAACCAGAACACCATGGGCACGAGCTGTGCAAGCCTGCATCAGCCTTGGGACACCTGCAGAGTAAAAAAACAAGAACCTATGGGCAGGATCTGTGCAAGCATGCATCAGCCCCGGGACATCTGTAGAGTTGATAAACAAGAACAGCATGCGCAGGAGCTGTGCAAGCCTGCATCAGCAACAGGCAGCCTGCAGTGTTGACGAACCAGAACTGCATGTGCAGGAGCTGTGTAAGCCTGCATCATCACTAGAACACCTGCAGAGTAAAAAACCCAGAACTGCATGGGCAGGAGCTGTGCAAGCCTGCATCAGCCCTGGGACACCTGCAGAGTAAACAAACCAGAGCTGCATGGGGAGGAGCTGCGCAAGCCTGCATCAGACCTGTGACACCCGCAGAGTAAACAAAACAAGAACTCATCTCATGGGTAGAAGCTGTGCAAGCTTGCATCAGCCTTGGGATACCTGCAGAGTAAACAAACCAGAAGTGCATGGACAGGAGCTTTGCAAGCCTGCATCAGCCACAGGATACCTGCAGAGTAAAAAAACACGAACCTATGGGCAGGAGCTGTGCAAGCCTGCATCAGCCTTGGGACACCTGGAGAGTCGATAAACCAGAAGTGCATGGGCAGAAGCTTTACACCCCTTCATCATCCCTGGGATACTTGCAGAGTCAACAAAACAAGAACTCGTGGTTAGGAGCTGTGCAAGCCTGAATCAGCCACAGGACACCTGCACAGTAAAAAAAACAAGAACCTATGGGCAGGAGCTGTGCAAGCCTGCATCAGCCCCGGGACACCTGTAGAGTTGATAAACAAGAACAGCATGCGCAGGAGCTGTGCAAGTCTGCATCAACCCTGGGACACCCGCAGAGTAAACAAAACAAGAACTCATGGGCAGGACCATGTGCAACCCTGCATCACCTTGGGACACCAGCAGAGTCGATAAACCAGAGCTGCATGGGCAGGTGCCGTGCAAGCCTGCATCAGCCCTGGGACACCTGCAGAGTAGACAAACGAGGACTGCATGGGCAGAAGCTGTGCAAGCCTGCATCATCCCTAGGACACCTGCAGAGTATACAAAACAGAGCTGCATGGGCAGGAGCTACCCAAGCCTGCATCATCCCTGGGACACCTGCAGAGTAAACAAAGCTGGAACTCAAGGGCAGGAGCTGTGCAAGCCTGCATCAGCCCTGGGACTCCTGCAGAGTAAACAAAGCAGAATTGCATGGGCATGAGCTGTGCAAGCCTGCATCATCCCTAGGACACCTGCAGAGTAAACAAACCAGAACTGCATGGGCAGAAGCTGTGCAAGCCTGCATCAGCAACAGGCTGCCGGCAGTGTTGACAAACCAGAACTGCATGGGCAGGAGCTGTGCAAGCCTGCATCATCGCTAGGACACCCGCAGTGTAAATAAAACGAGAACTCATGGTTAGGAACTGTGCAAGCCTGTATCAGCCTGGGAACACCTGCAGAGTAAACAAACCAGAACACCATGGGCAGGAGCTGTGCAAGCCTGCATCAGCCTTGGGACACCTGCAGAGTAAAAAACACAAGAACCTATGGGCAGGAGCTGGGCAAGTCTGCATCAGCCATGGGATACCTGCAGAGTTGATAAACCAGAACTGCATGCGGAGGAGCTGTGCAAGCGTGCATCAACCCTGGGGCACTTGCAGAGTAAACAAACCAGAACTGCATGGGCAAGCCTGCATCATCCCGTGGACACCTGCAGAGTAAATAAAACAAGAACTCATGGTTAGGAACTGTGCAAGCCTGCATCAGCCTTGGGACACCTGCAGAGTAAACAAACCAGAACACCATGGGCAGGAGCTGTGCAAGCCTGCATCAGCCTTGGAACACCTGCAGAGTAAAAAAAACAAGAACCTATGGGCAGGGTCTGTGCAAGCATGCATCAGCCCCGGGACATCTGTAGAGTTGATAAACAAGAACAGCATGCGCAGGAGCTGTGCAAGCTTGCATCAGCCCTGGGACACCCGCAGAGTAAACAAAACAAGAACTCATGGGCAGGACCTGTGCAAGCCTGCATCAGCCCCGGGACACCTGCAGAGTTGATAAACAAGAACTGCATGCGCAGGAGCTGTGCAAGTGTGCCTCAGCCCTGGGACACCCACAGAGTAAACAAAACAAGAACTCATGTGTAGGACCTGTGAAAGACTGCATCAGCCTTGGGACACCTGGAGAGTCGATAAACCAGAACTGCATGGGCAGAAGCTTTACACCCCTTCATCATCCCTGGGATACTTGCAGAGTCAACAAAACAAGAACTCGTGGTTAGGAGCTGTGTAAGCCTGAATCAGCCACAGGACACCTGCACAGTAAAAAAAAACAAGAACCTATGGGCAGGAGCTGTGCAAGCCTGCATCAGCCCTGAGACACCTGTAGAGTTGATAAACAAGAACAGCATGCGCAGGAGCTGTGCAAGTCTGCATCAGCCCTGGGACACCCGCAGAGTAAACAAAACAAGAACTCATGGGCAGGACCTGTGCAAGCCTGCATCAGCCCCGGGACACCTGCAGAGTTGATAAACAAGAACTGCATGCGCAGGAGCTGTGCAAGTGTGCCGCAGCCCTGGGACACCCACAGAGTAAACAAAACAAGAACTCATGTGTAGGACCTGTGCAAGACTGCATCAGCCTTGGGACACCTGGAGAGTCGATAAACCAGAACTGCATGGGCAGAAGCTTTACACCCCTTCATCATCCCTGGGATACTTGCAGAGTCAACAAAACAAGAACTCGTGGTTAGGAGCTGTGTAAGCCTGAATCAGCCACAGGACACCTGCACAGTAAAAAAAACCAAGAACCTATGGGCAGGAGCTGTGCAAGCCTGCATCAGCCCCGGGACACCTGTAGAGTTGATAAACAAGAACAGCATGCGCAGGAGCTGTGCAAGTCTGCATCAGCCCTGGGACACCTGCAGAGTAAACAAACCAGAACTGCATGGGCAGAAGCTGTGCAAGCCTGCATCAGCAACAGGCAGCTGGCAGTGTTGACAAACCAGAACTGCATGGGCAGGAGCTGTGCAAGCCTGCATTATCGCTAGAACACCCGCAGAGTAAATAAAACAAGAACTCATGGTTAGGAACTGTGCAAGCCTGTATCAGCCTTGGGACACCTGCAGAGTAAACAAACCAGAACGCCATGGGCAGGAGCTGTGCAAGCCTGCATCAGCCTTGGGACACCTGCAGAGTAAAAAACACAAGAACCTATGGGCAGGAGCTGGGCAAGTCTGCATCAGCCATGGGATACCTGCAGAGTTGATAAACCAGAACTGCATGCGGAGGAGCTGTGCAAGCGTGCATCAACCCTGGGACACCTGCAGAGTAAACAAACCAGAACTGCATGGGCAAGCCTGCATCATCCCGTGGACACCTGCAGAGTAAATAAAACAAGAACTCATGGTTAGGAACTGTGCAAGCCTGCATCAGCCTTGGGACACCTGCAGAGTAAACAAACCAGAACACCATGGGCAGGAGCTGTGCAAGCCTGCATCAGCCTTGGGACACCTGCAGAGTAAAAAAACAAGAACCTATGGGCAGGATCTGTGCAAGCATGCATCAGCCCCGGGACATCTGTAGAGTTGATAAACAAGAACAGCATGCGCAGGAGCTGTGCAAGCTTGCATCAGCCCTGGGACACCCACAGAGTAAACAAAACAAGAACTCATGGGCAGGACCTGTGCAAGCCTGCATCAGCCCCGGGACACCTGCAGAGCTGATAAACAAGAACTGCATGCGCAGGAGCTGTGCAAGTGTGCCTCAGCCCTGGGACACCCACAGAGTAAACAAAACAAGAACTCATGTGTAGGAACTGTGCAAGACTGCATCAGCCTTGGGACACCTGGAGAGACGATAAACCAGAACTGCATGGGCAGAAGCTTTACACCCCTTCATCATCCCTGGGATACTTGCAGAGTCAACAAAACAAGAACTCGTGGTTAGGAGCTGTGTAAGCCTGAATCAGCCACAGGACACCTGCACAGTAAAAAAAAACAAGAACCTATGGGCAGGAGCTGTGCAAGCCTGCATCAGCCCCGGGACATCTGTAGAGTTGATAAACAAGAACAGCATGCGCAGGAGCTGTGCAAGTCTGCATCAGCCCTGAGACACCCGCAGAGTAAACAAAACAAGAACTCATGGGCAGGACCTGTGCAAGCCTGCATCACCTTGGGACACCAGCAGAGTCGATAAACCAGAGCTACATGGGCAGGAGCAGTGCAAGCCTGCATCAGCCCTGGGACACCTGCAGAGTAGACAAACAAGGACTGCATGGGCAGAAGTTGTGCAAGCCTGCATCATCCCTAGGACACCTGCAGAGTATACAAAACAGAGCTGCATGGGCAGGAGCTACCCAAGCCTGCATCATCCCTGGGACACCTGCAGAGTAAACAAACCAGAGCTGCATGGGCAGGAGCAGTGCAAGCCTGCATCAGCCCTGGGACACCTGCAGAGTAAACAAAGCAAGAACTCATGGGCAGGAGCTGTGCAAGCCTGCATCAGCCCTGGGACACCTGCAGAGTAAACAAAGCAGAATTGCATGGGCAGGAGCAGTGCAAGCCTGCATCAGCCCTGGGACACCTGCAGAGTAAACAAAGCAAGAACTCATGGGCAGGAGCTGTGCAAGCCTACATCAGCCCTGGGACACCTGCAGAGTAAACAAAGCAGAATTGCATGGGCATGAGCTTTGCAAGCCTGCATCATCCCTAGGACACCTGCAGAGTTAATAAACCAGAACTGCATGGGCAGAAGCTGTGCAAGCCTGCATCAGCAACAGGCAGCTTGCAGTGTTGACAAACCAGATCTGCATGGGCAGGAGCTGTGCAAGCCTGCATCATCGCTAGGACACCCGCAGAGTAAATAAAACAAGAACTCATGGTTAGGAGCTGTGTAAGCCTGCATCAGCCTTGGGACACCTGCAGAGTAAAAAAACAAGAACCTATGGGCCGGAGCTGTGCAAGTCTGCATCAGCCATGGGACACCTGCAAAGTTGATAAACCAGAACTGCATGCGGAGGAGCTGTGCAAGCGTGCATCAACCCTGGGACACCCGCAGAGTAAACAAACCAGAACTGCATGGGCAAGCCTGCATCATCCATTGGACACCTGCAGTGTAAACAAAACAAGAACTCCTGGGTAGGAGCCGTGCAGGCCTGCATCAGCCCTGAGACACCCGCAGAGTAAATAAAACAAGAACTCATGGGTAAGAGCTGTGCAAGCCTGCATCAGCCTTGGGACACCTGCAGAGTAAACGAACCAGAACACCATGGGCAGGAGCTGTGCAAGCCTGCATCAGCCTTGGGACACCTGCAGAGTAAAAAAACTAGAACCTATGGGCAGGAGCTGTGCAAGTCTGCATCAGCCACGGGACACCTGCAGAGTCGATAAACCAGAACTGCATGCAGAGGAGCTGTGCAAGCGTGCATCAACCCTGGGATACCCGCAGAGTAAACAAACCAGGACTGCATGAGCAAGTCTGCATCATCCCTTGGACACCTGCAGTGTAAACAAAACAAGAACTCCTGGGTTGGACCTGTGCAAGCCTGCATCAGCCTTGGGACATCTGCAGAGTAAACACACAAGAACTGCATGGGCAGGAGCTGTGCAAGCCTGCATCAGCAACAGGCAGCCTGCAGTGTTGACAAACCAGAACTGTATGTGCAGGAGCTGTGCAAGCCTGCATCATCACTAGAACACCTGCAGAGTAAAAAACCCAGAACTGCATGGGCAGGAGCTGTGCAAGCCTGCATCATCCCTGGGACACCTGCAGAGTAAACAAACCAGAGCTGCATAGGGAGGAGCTGCGCAAGCCTGCATCAGACCTGTGACACCCGCAGAGTAAACAAAACAAGAACTCATCTCATGGGTAGGAGCTGTGTAAGCTTGCATCAGCCTTGGGATACCTGCAGAGTAAAAAGCAAGAACCTATGGGCAGGAGCTGTGCAAGCCTGCATCAGCCTTGGGACACCTGGAGAGTCTATAAACCAGAAGTGCATGGGCAGAAGCTTTACACCCCTTCATCATCCCTGGGATACTTGCAGAGTCAACAAAACAAGAACTCGTGGTTAGGAGCTGTGCAAGCCTGAATCAGCCACAGGACACCTGCACAGTAAAAAAAACAAGAACCTATGGGCAGGAGCTGTGCAAGCCTGCATCAGCCCCGGGACACCTGTAGAGTTGATAAACAAGAACAGCATGCGCAGGAGCTGTGCAAGTCTGCATCAGCCCTGGGACACCCGCAGAGTAAACAAAACAAGAACTCAGGGGCAGGACCATGTGCAACCCTGCATCACCTTGGGACACCAGCAGAGTCGATAAACCAGAGCTGCATGGGCAGGAGCCGTGCAAGCCTGCATCAGCCCTGGGACACCTGCAGAGTAGACAAACGAGGACTGAATGGGCAGAAGCTGTGCAAGCCTGCATCATCCCTAGGACACCTGCAGAGTATACAAAACAGAGCTGCATGGGCAGGAGCTACCCAAGCCTGCATCATCCCTGGGACACCTGCAGAGTAAACAAAGCAAGAACTCAAGGGCAGGAGCTGTGCAAGCCTGCATCAGCCCTGGGACACCTGCAGAGTAAACAAAGCAGAATTGCATGCGCATTTGCTGTGCAAGCCTGCATCATCCCTAGGACACCTGCAGAGTAAACAAACCAGAACTGCATGGGCAGAAGCTGTGCAAGCCTGCATCAGCAACAGGCAGCTGGCAGTGTTGACAAACCAGAACTGCATGGGCAGGAGCTGTGCAAGCCTGCATCATCGCTAGGACACCCGCAGAGTAAATAAAACAAGAACTCATGGTTAGGAACTGTGCAAGCCTGCATCAGCCTTGGGACACCTGCAGAGTAAACAAACCAGAACACCATGGACAGGAGCTGTGCAAGCCTGCATCAGCCTTGGGACACCTGCAGAGTAAAAAAACAAGAACCTATGGGCAGGATCTGTGCAAGCATGCATCAGCCCTGGGACACCCGCAGAGTAAACAAAACAAGAACTCATGGGCAGGACCTGTGCAAGCCTGCATCAGCCCCGGGACACCTGCAGAGTTGATAAACAAGAACTGCATGCGCAGGAGCTGTACAAGTCTGCATCAGCCCTGGGACACCCGCAGAGTAAACAAAACAAGAACTCATGTGTAGGACCTGTGAACGACTGCATCAGCCTTGGGACACCTGGAGAGTCGATAAACCAGAACAGCATGGGCAGAAGCTTTACACCCCTTCATCATCCCTGGGATACTTGCAGAGTCAACAAAACAAGAACTCGTGGTTAGGAGCTGTGTAAGCCTGAATCAGCCACAGGACACCTGCACAGTAAAAAAAACAAGAACCTATGGGCAGGAGCTGTGCAAGCCTGCATCAGCCCCGAGACACCTGTAGAGTTGATAAACAAGAACAGCATGCGCAGGAGCTGTGCAAGTCTGCATCAGCCCTGGGACACCCGCAGAGTAAACAAAACAAGAACTCATGGGCAGGACCTGTGCAAGCCTGCATCAGCCCCGGGACACCTGCAGAGTTGATAAACAAGAACTGCATGCGCAGGAGCTGTGCAAGTGTGCCTCAGCCCTGGAACACCCACAGAGTAAACAAAACAAGAACTCATGTGTAGGACCTGTGCAAGACTGCATCAGCCTTGGGACACCTGGAGAGTCGATAAACCAGAACTGCATGGGCAGAAGCTTTACACCCCTTCATCATCCCTGGGATACTTGCAGAGTCAACAAAACAAGAACTCGTGGTTAGGAGCTGTGTAAGCCTGATTCAGCCACAGGACACCTGCACAGTAAAAAAAACCAAGAACCTATGGGCAGGAGCTGTGCAAGCCTGCATCAGCCCGGGGACACCTGTAGAGTTGATAAACAAGAACAGCATGCGCAGGAGCTGTGCAAGTGTGCATCAGCCCTGGGACACCCGCAGAGTAAACAAAACAAGAACTCATGGGCAGGACCTGTGCAAGCATGCATCACCTTGGGACACCAGCAGAGTCGATAAACCAGAGCTACATGGGCAGGAGCAGTGCAAGCCTGCATCAGCCCTGGGACACCTGCAGAGTAGACAAACGAGGACTGCAAGGGCAGAAGCTGTGCAAGCCTGCATTATCCCTAGGACACCTGCAGAGTATACAAAACAGAGCTGCATGGGCAGGAGCTACCCAAGCCTGCATCATCCCTGGGACACCAGCAGAGTAAACAAACCAGAGCTGCATGGGCAGGAGCAGTGCAAGCCTGCATTAGCCCTGGGACACCTGCAGAGTAAACAAAGCAAGAACTCATGGGCAGGAGCTGTGCAAGCCTGCATCAGCCCTGGGACACCTGCAGAGTAAACAAAGCAGAATTGCATGGGCATGAGCTGTGCAAGCCTGCATCATCCCTTGGACACCTGCAGAGTAAACAAACCAGAACTGCATGGGCAGAAGCTGTGCAAGCCTGCATCAGCAACAGGCAGCTTGCAGTGTTGACAAACCAGATCTGCATGGGCAGGAGCTGTGCAAACCTGCATCATCGCTAGGACACCCGCAGAGTAAATAAAACAAGAACTCATGGTTAGGAACTGTGCAAGCCTGCATCAGCCTTGGGACACATGCAGAGTAAACAAACCAGAACACCATGGGCAGGTGCTGTGCAAGCCTGCATCAGCCTTGGGACACATGCAGAGTAAAAAAACAAGAACCTATGGGCAGGAGCTGTGCAAGTCTGAATCAGCCATGGGACACCTGCAGAGTTGATAAACCAGAACTGCATGCGGAGGAGCTGTGCAAGCGTGCATCAACCCTGGGACACCCGCAGAGTAAACAAACCAGAACTGCATGGGCAAGCCTGCATCATCCCTTGGACACCTGCAGTGTAAACAAAACAAGAACTCCTGGGTAGGAGCTGTGCATGCCTGCATCAGCCCTGAGACACCCGCAGAGTAAATAAAACAAGAACTCATGGGTAAGAGCTGTGCAAGCCTGCATCAGCCTTGGGACACCTGCAGAGTAAACGAACCAGAACACCATGGGCAGGAGCTGTGCAAGCCTGCATCAGCCTTGGGACACCTGCAGAGTAAAAAAACAAGAACCTATGGGCAGGAGCTGTGCAAGTCTGCATCAGCCACGGGACACCTGCAGAGTCGATAAACCAGAACTGCATGCAGAGGAGCTGTGCAAGCATGCATCAACCCTGGGACACCCGCAGTGTAAACAAACCAGGACTGCATGAGCAAGTCTGCATCATCCCTTGGACACCTGCAGTGTAAACAAAACAAGAACTCCTGGGTTGGACCTGTGCAAGCCTGCATCAGCCTTGGGACATCTGCATAGTAAACACACAAGAACTGCATGGGCAGGAGCTTTGCAAGCCTGCATCAGCAACAGGCAGCCTGCAGTGTTGACAAAGCAGAACTGCATGTGCAGGAGCTGTGCAAGCCTGCATCATCACTAGAACACCTGCAGAGTAAAAAACCTAGAACTGCATGCGCAGGAGCTGTGCAAGCCTGCATCAGCCCTGAGACACCTGCAGAGTAAACAAACCAGAGCTGCATGGGGAGGAGCTGAGCAAGCCTGCATCAGACCTGTGACACCCGCAGAGTAAACAAAACAAGAACTCATCTCATGGGTAGGAGCTGTGCAAGCTTGCATCAGCCTTGGGATACCTGCAGAGTAAACAAACCAGAAGTGCATGGACAGGAGCTTTGCAAGCCTGCATCAGCCACAGGATACCTGCAGAGTAAAAAAACAAGAACCTATGGGCAGGAGCTGTGCAAGCCTGCATCAGCCTTGGGACACCTGGAGAGTCGATAAACCAGAACTACATGGGCAGAAGCTTTACACCCCTTCATCATCCCTGGGATACTTGGAGAGTCAACAAAACAAGAACTCGTCGTTAGGAGCTGTGCAAGCCTGAATCAGCCACAGGACACCTGCACAGTAAAAAAAACAAGAACCTATGGGCAGGAGCTGTACAAGCCTGCATCGGACCCGGGACACCTGTAGAGTTGATAAACAAGAACAGCATGCACAGGAGCTGTGCAAGCCTGCATCAGCCCTGCGACACCCGCAGAGTAAACAAAACAAGAACTCATGGGCAGGACCTGTGCAAGCCTGCATCACCTTGGGACACCAGCAGAGTCGATAAACCAGAGCTGCATGGGCAGGAGCAGTGCAAGCCTGCATTAGCCCCGGGACACCTGCAGAGTAGACAAACGAGGACTGCATGGGCAGGAGCTGTGCAAGCCTGCATCATCCCTAGGACACCTGCTGAGTAAACAAAACACAGCTGCATGGGCAGGAGCTACCCAAGCCTGCATCATCCCTGGGACACCTGCAGAGTAAACAAACCAGAACACCATGGGCAGGAGCTGTGCATGCCTGCATCAGCCTTGGGACACTTGCAGAGTAAAAAAACAAGAACCTATGGGCAGGAGCTGTGCAAGTCTGCATCAGCCACGGGACACCTGCAGATTCGATAAACCAGAACTGCATGCAGAGGAGCTGTGCAAGCGTGCATCAACCCTGGGACACCCGCAGAGTAAACAAACCAGGACTGCATGAGCAAGTCTGCATCATCCTTTGGACACCTGCAGTGTAAACAAAACAAGAACTCCTGGGTAGGACCTGTGCAAGCCTGCATCTGCTTTGGGACATCTGCAGAGTAAACAAAAAAGAACTGCATGGGCAGGAGCTGTGCAAGCCTGCATCAGCAACAGGCAGCCTGCAGTGTTGACAAACCAGAACTGCATGTGCAGGAGTTGTGCAAGCCTGCATCATCACTAGAAAACCTGCAGAGTAAAAAAAACAGAACTGCATGGGCAGCAGCTGTGCAAGCCTGCATCAGCCCTGGGGCACCTGCAGAGTAAACAAACCAGAGCTGCATGGGGAGGAGCTGCGCAAGCCTGCATCAGCCCTGGGACACCCGCAGAGTAAACAAAACAAGAACTCATGGGTAGGAGCTGTGCAAGCTTGCATCAGCCTTGGGATACTTGCAGAGTAAACAAACCAGAAGTGCATTGACAGGAGCTTTGCAGGCCTGCATCAGCCACAGGATACCTGCAGAGTAAAAAAAACAAGAACCTATGGGCAGGAGCTGTGCAAGCCTGCATCAGGCACGGGACACCTGTAGAGTCGATAAACCATAACTGCACGTGGAGGAGCTGTGAAAGCCTGCATCAGCCCTGGGACACCCGCAGTGTAAACAAAAGAAGAACTCCTGGGTAGGACCTGTGCAAGCCTGCATCAGCCTTGGGACATCTGCAGAGTAAACAAACAAGAACTGCATAGGCAGGAGCTGTGCAAGCCTGCATCAGCAACAGGCAGCCTGCAGTGTTGAAAAACCAGAACTTTATGTGCAGGAGCTGTGCAAGCCTGCATCATCACTAAAAAACCTGCAGAGTAAAAAAACCCAGATCTGCATGGGCATGAGCTATGCAAGCCTGCATCATCCCTTGGACACCTACAGAGTAAACAAGCCAGAACTTCATGGGCAGGAGCTGTGCAAGCCTGCATCCTCCCTGGGACACCTGCAGAGTAAACAAACCAGAACACCATTGGCAGGAGCTGTGTAAGCCTGCATCAGCCTTGGGACACCTGCAGAGTACAAAAACAAGAACCTATGGGCAGGAGCTGTGCAAGTCTGCATCAGCCACGGGACACCTGCAGAGTTGATAAACCAGAACTGCATGCGGAGGAGCTGTGCAAGCGAGCATCAACCCTGGGACACCCGCAGACTAAACAAACCAGAAATGCACGGGCAAGCCTGCATCATCCCTTGGACAACTGCAGTGTAAACAAAACAAGAACTCCTGGGTAGGAGCTGTGCAAGCCTGCATCAACCCTGAGACACCCGCAGAGTAAATAAAACAAGAACTCATGGGTAGGAGCTATGCAAGCCTGCATCAGCCTTGGGACACCTGCAGAGTAAAAAAACAAGAACCTATGGGCAGGAGCTGTGCAAGTCTGCATCAGCCACGGGACACCTTCAGAGTCGATAAACCAGAACTGCATGCAGAGGAGCTGTGCAAGCGTGCATCAACCCTGGGACACCCGCAGAGTAAACAAACCAGGACTGCATGAGCAAGTCTGCATCATCCCTTGGACACCTGCAGTGTAAACAAAACAAGAACTCCTGGGTAGGAGCTGTGCAAGCCTGCATCAGCCTTGGGACATCTGCAGAGTAAACAAACAAGAACTGCATGTGCAGGAGCTGTGTAAGCCTGCATCAGCAACAGGCAGCCTGCAGTGTTGACAAACCAGAACTGCATGTGCAGGAGCTGTGCATCATCACTAGAACACCTGCAGAGTAAACAAACCAGAACTGCATGGGCAGGAGCTGTGCAAGCCTGCATCAGCCTTGGGATACCTGCAGAGTAGACAAACCAGAAGTGCATGGGGAGGAGCTGCGCAAGCCTGCATCAGCCCTGGGACACCCGCAGAGTAAGAAAAACAAGAACTCATGGGTAGGAGCTGTGCAAGCCTGCATCAGCCACGGGACACCTGTAGAGTCCATAAACCAGAACTGCTCGCGGAGGAGCTGTGAAAGCCTGCATCAGCCCTGGGACTCCCACAGTTTAAACAAAACAAGAACTCCTGGGTAGGAGCTGTGCAACCCTGCATCAGCCTTGGGACACCTGCAGAGACGATAAACCAGACCTGCATGGACATGAGCTATGCAAGCCTGCATCATCCCTTGGACACCTGCAGAGTAAACAAGCCAGAACTTCATGGGCAGGAGCTGTGCAAGCCTGCATCATCCCTGGGACACCTGCAGAGTAAACAAACCGGAGCTGCATGGGCAGGAGCTGTACAAACCTGCATCAGCCCTGGGACACCCGCAGAGTGAACAAAACAAGAACTCATGGGTAGGAGGTATGCAAACCTGCAGCAGCCTTGGGACTCCTGCAGAGTAAACAAACAAGAACTGCATGGGCAGGAGCTCTGCAAGCCTGCATCAGCCACAGGACACCTGCAAAGTAAACAAAGCAAGAACTCATGGGCAGGAGCTGTGCAAGCCTGCATCATAACTAGAACAGCTGCTGAGTAAACAAACCAGAACTGCATGGGTAGGAGCTGAGCAAGCCTGCATCAGCAATGGGAAGCCTTTAGAGTTGACAAACTAGAACTGCATGGGCAAGAGCTTTGCAAGCCTGCATCATCCCTAGGACACCTGCAGAGTAAACAAACCAGAACTGCATGGGCAGGAGCTGTGCAAGCCTGCATCAGCCCTGGGACACCCACAGAGTAAACAAAGCAAGAACTCATTGGTAGGAGCTGTGCAAGCCTGCATCAGCCTTGAGACACCTGCAGAGTAAACAAACCGGAAGTGCATGGGCAGGAGCTGTGCAAGCCTGCATCAGCCACAGGACACCTGCAGAGTAACAAAAAAAACAAGAACCTATGGGCAGGAGCTGTGCAATCCCGCATCAGCCCTGGGACACCCGTAGTGTAAACAAAGCAGGAACTCATTGCTAGGAGCTGTGCAAGCCTGCATCATCCCCAGGACACCTGCAGAGTAAACAAACCAGAACTGTATGGGCAGGAGCTGTGCGAGCCCGCATCAGGCCTGGGACACCCGCAGTGTAAACAAAACAAGAACTCCTGGGTAGGAGCTGTGCAAGCCTGCATCATCCCTTGGACACCTGCAGAGTAAACAAACAAGAACTGCATGGGCAGGAGCTGTGCAAGCCTGCATCATCCCTGGGAAACCTGCAGAGTAAACAAACCAGAGCTGCGTGGGCAGGAGCTGTGGAAGCCTGCTTCAGCCCTGGGACACCCGCAGAGTGAACAAAACAAGAACTCATGGGTAGGAGCTGTGCAAGCCTACAGCAGCCTGGGGACACTTGCAGAGTAAACAAACCAGAACTGCATGGGCAGGAGCTCTGAAAGCTTGCGTCAACCACAGGACACCTGCTGAGTAAACAAAACAGAGCTGCATGGGCAGGAGCTACCAAGCCTGCATCATCCCTGGGACACCTGCAGAGTAAACAAACCAGAACACCATGGGAAGGAGCTTTGCAAGCCTGCATCAGCCTTGGGACACCTGCAGAGTAAAAAAACAAGAACCTATGGGCAGGAGCTGTGCAAGCCTGCATCAGCCACGGGACACCTGCAGATTCGATAAACCAGAACTGCATGCAGAGGAGCTGTGCAAGCGTGCATCAACCCTGGGACACCCGCAGAGTAAACAAACCAGGACTGCATGAGCAAGTCTGCATCATCCCTTGGACACCTGCAGTGTAAACAAAACAAGAACTCCTGGGTAGGACCTGTGCAAGCCTGCATCTGCTTTGGGACATCAGCATGGGCATGAGCTATGCAAGCCTGCATCATCCCTTGGACACCTGCAGAGTAAACAAGCCAGAACTTCATGGGCAGGAGCTGTGCAAGCCTGCATCCTCCCTGGGACACCTGCAGAGTAAACAAACCAGAACACCATTGGCAGGAGCTGTGTAAGCCTGCATCAGCCTTGGGACACCTGCAGAGTACAAAAACAAGAACCTATGGGCAGGAGCTGTGCAAGTCTGCATGAGCCACGGGACACCTGCAGAGTTGATAAACCAGAACTGCATGCGGAGGAGCTGTGCAAGCGAGCATCAACCCTGGGACACCCTCAGACTAAACAAACCAGAAATGCACGGGCAAGCCTGCATCATCCCTTGGACACCTGCAGTGTAAACAAAACAAGAACTCCTGGGTAGGAGCTGTGCAAGCCTGCATCAACCCTGAGACACCTGCAGAGTAAATAAAACAAGAACTCATGGGTAGGAGCTATGCAAGCCTGCATCAGCCTTGGGACACCTGCAGAGTAAAAAAACAAGAACCTATGGGCAGGAGCTGTGCAAGTCTGCATCAGCCACGGGACACCTTCAGAGTCGATAAACCAGAACTGCATGCGGAGGAGCTGTGCAAGCGTGCATCAACCCTGGGACACCCGCAGAGTAAACAAACCAGGACTGCATGAGCAAGTCTGCATCATCCTTGGACACCTGCAGTGTAAACAAAACACGAACTCGTGGGTAGGAGCTGTGCAAGCCTGCATCAGCCCTGAGACACCCGCAGAGTAAATAAAACAAGAACTCATGGGTAGGAGCTGTGCAAGCCTGCATCAGCCCTGGGACACCCGCAGAGTAAACAAAACATGAACTCCTGGGTAGGACCTGTGCAAGCCTGCATCAGCCTTGGGACATCTGCAGAGTAAACAAACAAGAACTGCATGGGCAGGAGCTGTGCAAGCCTGCATCAGCAACAGGCAGCCTGCAGTGTTGACAAACCAGAACTGCATGTGCAGGAGCTGTGCAAGCCTGCATCATCACTAAAAAACCTGCAGAGTAAAAAAACCCAGATCTGCATGGGCATGAGCTATGCAAGCCTGCATCATCCCTTGGACACCTGCAGAGTAAACAAGCCAGAACTTCATGGGCAGAAGCTGTGCAAGCCTGCATCCTCCCTGGGACACCTGCAGAGTAAACAAACCAGAACACCATTGGCAGGAGCTGTGTAAGCCTGCATCAGCCTTGGGACACCTGCAGAGTACAAAAACAAGAACCTATGGGCAGGAGCTGTGCAAGCCTGCATCAGCCAGGGGACACCTGCAGAGTTGATAAACCAGAACTGCATGCGGAGGAGCTGTGCAAGCGAGCATCAACCCTGGGACACCCTCAGACTAAACAAACCAGAAATGCACGGGCAAGCCTGCATCATCCCTTGGACACCTGCAGTGTAAACAAAACAAGAACTCCTGGGTAGGAGCTGTGCAAGCCTGCATCAACCCTGAGACACCCGCAGAGTAAATAAAACAAGAACTCATGGGTAGGAGCTATGCAAGCCTGCATCAGCCTTGGGACACCTGCAGAGTAAAAAAACAAGAACATATGGGCAGGAGCTGTGCAAGTCTGCATCAGCCACGGGACACCTTCAGAGTCGATAAACCAGAACTGCATGCGGAGGAGCTGTGCAAGCGTGCATCAACCCTGGGACACCCGCAGAGTAAACAAACCAGGACTGCATGAGCAAGTCTGCATCATCCTTGGACACCTGCAGTGTAAACAAAACACGAACTCGTGGGTAGGAGCTGTGCAAGCCTGCATCAGCCCTGAGACACCCGCAGAGTAAATAAAACAAGAACTCATGGGTAGGAGCTGTGCAAGCCTGCATCAGCCCTGGGACACCGCAGAGTAAACAAAACATGAACTCGTGGGCAGGCCCTGTGCAAGCCTGCATCAGCCTTGGGACACCTGGTGAGTCGATAAACCAGAACTGCATGGGCAGGAGCTTTACACCACTGCATCATCCCTGGGACACTTGCAGAAACAACAAATCAAGAACTTGTGGTTAGGAGCTGTGCAAGCCTGAATCAGCCACAGGACACCTGCACAGTAAAAAAAAACAAGAACCTATGGGCAGGAGCTGTGCAAGCCTGCATCAGCCCCAGGATATCTGTAGAGTTGATAAGCAAGAACAGCATGTGCAGGAGCTGTGCAAGCTTGCATCAGCCCTGGGACACCCGCAGAGTAAACAAAACAAGAACTCATGGGCAGGACCTGTGCAAGTCTGCATCACCTTGGGACACCAGCAGAGTCGATAAACCAGAGCTGCATGGGCAGGAGCAGTGCAAGCCTGCATCAGCCCTGGGACACCTGCAGAGTAGACAAACGAGGACTGCATGGGCAGGAGCTGTGCAAGCCTGCATCATCCCTAGGACACCTGCAGAGTAAACAAAACAGAGCTGCATGGGCAGGAGCTACCCAAGCCTGCATCATCCCTGGGACACCTGCAGAGTAAACAAACCAGAACACCATGGGCAGGAGCTGTGCAAGCCTGCATCAGCCTTGGGACACCTGCAGAGTAAAAAAACAAGAACCTATGGGAAGGAGCTGTGCAAGTCTGCATCAGCCACGGGACACCTGCAGAGTCGATAAACCAGAACTGCATGCAGAGGAGCTGTGCAAGCATGCATCAACCCTGGGACACCCGCAGAGTAAACAAACCAGGACTGCATGAGCAAGTCTGCATCATCCCTTGGACACCTGCAGTGTAAACAAAACAAGTACTCCTGGGTAGGACCTGTGCAAGCCTGCATCTGCTTTGGGACATCTGCAGAGTAAAGAAACAAGAACTGCATGGGCAGGAGCTGTGCAAGCCTGCATCAGCAACAGGCAGCCTGCAGTGTTGACAAACCAGAAATGCATGTGCAGGAGCTGTGCAAGCCTGCATCATCACTAGAAAACCTGCAGAGTAATAAAACCAGAACTGCATGGGCAGGAGCTGTGCAAGCCTGCATCAGCCCTGGGACACCTGCAGGGTAAACAAACCAGAGCTGCATGGGGAGGAGCTGTGCAAGCTGCATAAGCCCTGGGACACCCGCAGAGTAAATAAAACAAGAACTCATCGGTAGGAGCTGTGCAAGCTTGCATCAGCCTTGGGATACCTGCAGAGTAAACAAACCAGACGTGCATGGACAGGAGCTTTGCAAGCCTGCATCAGCCACAGGATACCTGCAGAGTAAAAAAACAAGAACCTATGGGCAGGAGCTGTGCAAGCCTGCATCAGCCACGGGACACCTGTAGAGTCGATAAACCAGAACTGCACGCGTAGGAGCTGTGAAAGCCTGCATCAGCCCTGGAACACCCGAAGTGTAAACAAAACAAGAACTCCTGGGTAGGACCTGTGCAAGCCTGCATCAACGTGGGGACATCTGCAGAGTAAACAAACAAGAACTGCATGGGCAGGAGCTGTGCAAGCCTGCATCAGCAACAGGCAGCCTGCAGTGTTGACAAACCAGAACTGCATGTGCAGGAGCTGTGCAAGCCTGCATCATCACTAGAAAACCTGCAGAGTAAAACAACCAGAACTGCATGGGCATGAGCTATGCAAACCTGCATCATCCCTTGCACACCTGCAGAGTAAACAAGCCAGAACTTCATGGGCAGGAGCTGTGCAAGCCTGCATCCTCCCTGGGACACCTGCAGAGTAAACAAACCAGACCACCATTGGCAGGAGCTGTGTAAGCCTGCATCAGCCTTGGGACACCTGCAGAGTACAAAAACAAGAACCTATGGACAGGAGCTGTGCAAGTCTGCATCAGCCAGGGGTCACCTGCAGAATTGATAAACCAGAACTGAATGCGTAGGAGCTGTGCAAGCGTGCATCAACCCTGGGACACCCGCAGACTAAACAAACCAGAAATGCATGGGCAATTCTGCATCATCCCTTGGAGACCTGCAGTGTAAACAAAACAAGAACTCCTGGGTAGGAGCTGTGCAAGCCTGCATCAACCCTGAGACACCTGCAGAGTAAATAAAACAAGAACTCATGGGTAGGAGCTGTGCAAGCCTGCATCAGCCTTGGGACATCTGCAGAGTAAACAAACAAGAACTGCATGTGCAGGAGCTGTGTAAGCCTGCATCAGCAACAGGCAGCCTGCAGTGTTGACAAACCAGATCTGCATGTGCAGGAGCTGTGCATCATCACTAGAACACCTGCAGAGTAAACAAACCAGAACTGCATGGGCAGGAGCTGTGCAAGCCTGCATCAGTCTTGGGATACCTGCAGAGTAAACAAACCAGAAGTGCATGGGGAGGAGCTGCGCAAGCCTGCATTAGCCCTGGGACACCCGCAGAGTAAACAAAACAAGAACTCATGGGTAGGAGCTGTGCAAGCCTGCATCAGCCACGGGACACCTGTAGAGTCGATAAACCAGAACTGCACGCGGAGGAGCTGTGAAAGCCTGCATCAGCCCTGGGACTCCTGCAGTTTAAACAAAACAAGAACTCCTGGGTAGGAGCTGTGCAACCCTGCATCAGCCTTGGGACACCTGCAGAGACGTAAACCAGAACTGCATGGGCATGAGCTATGCAAGCCTGCATCATCCCTTGGACACCTGCAGAGTAAACAAACCAGAGCTGCATGGGCAGGAGCTGTACAAACCTGCATCAGCCCTGGGACACCCGCAGAGTGAACAAAACAAGAACTCATGGGTAGGAGCTATGCAAACCTGCAGCAGCCTTGGGACTCCTGCAGAGTAAACAAACCAGAACTGCATTGGCAGGAGCTCTGCAAGCCTGCATCAGCCACAGGACACCTGCAAAGTAAACAAAGCAAGAACTCATGGGCAGGAGCTGTGCAAGTCTGCATCATCCCTAGGACAGCTGCTGAGTAAACAAACCAGAACTGCATGGGCAGGAGCTGAGCAAGCCTGCATCAGCAGTGGGAAGCCTTTAGAGTTGACAAACTAGAACTGCATGGGCAAGAGCTTTGCAAGCCTTCATCATCCCTAGGACACCTGCAGAGTAAACAAACCAGAACTGAATGGGCAGGAGCTGTGCAAGCCTGCATCAGCCCTGGGACACCCGCAGAGTAAACAAAGCAAGAACTCATTGGTAGGAGATGTGCAAGCCTGCATCAGCCTTGAGACACCGGCAGAGTAAACAAACCGGAAGTGCATGGGCAGGAGCTGTGCAAGCCTGCATCAGCCACAGGACACCTGCAGAGTAACAAAAAAAACAAGAACCTATGGGCAGGAGCTGTGCAAGCCCGCATCAGCCCTGGGACACCCGTAGTGTAAACAAAGCAGGAACTCATTGGTAGGAGCTGTGCAAGCCTGCGTCATCCCCAGGACACCTGCAGAGTAAACAAACCAGAACTGCATGGGCAGGAGCTGTGAGAGCCCGCATCAGCCCTGGGACACCCGCAGTGTAAACAAAACAAGAACTCCTGGGTAGGAGCTGTGCAAGCCTGCATCATCCCATGGACACCTGCAGAGTAAACAAACCAGAACTGCATGGGCAGGAGCTGTGCAAGCCTGCATCATCCCTGGGACACCTGCAGAGTAAACAAACCAGAACTGCATGGGCAGGAGCTGTGCAAGCCTGCATCATCCCTGGGACACCTGCAGAGTAAACAAACCAGAACTGCATGGGCAGGAGCTGTGCAAGCCTGCATCATCCCTGGGACACCTGCAGAGTAAACAAACCAGAACTGCATGGGCAGGAGCTGTGCAAGCCTGCTCCAGCTCTGGGACACCCGTAGGGTGAACAAAACAAGAACTCATGGGTAGGGGCTGTGCAAGCCTGCATCAGCCTGGGGACACCTGCAGAGTAAACACACCAGAAGTGCATGGGCAGGAGCTGTGCAAACCTGCATCAGCCACAGGACACCTGCAGAGTAAAAAAAACAAGAACCTATGGGCAGGAGCTGTGCAAGCCTGCATCCGCCTTGGGGCACCTGGAGAGTCAATAAACCAGAACTGCACGGGCAGGAGCTCTGCAAGCCTGTGTCAGCCACAGGACACCTGCAGAGTAAAAAAAGCAAGAACTCATGGGCAGGAGCTGTGCAAGCCTGCATCAGCCCTGGGACACCTGCAGAGCAAACAAACCAGAACTGCATGGTCAGGAGCTGTGCAAGCCTGCATCATCCCTAGGACACCTGCAGAGTAAACAAACCAGAACTGCATGGGCAGGAGCTGTGCAAGCCTGCCTCATCCCTAGGACACCTGCAGAGTAAACAAACCAGAACTGCATGGGTAGGAGCTGTGCAAGCCTGCATGAGCCCTGGGACACCTGCAGAGTAAACAAAACAATAATTCATGGCCAGTAGCTGTGCAAGCCTGCATCAGCCACAGGAAGCCTGCAGAGTCGAAAAACCAGAGCTGCGTGGGCAGGCGCTGTGCAAGCCTGCATCAGCCAGGATTGGACCTTGAGACCTGCAAATCACAGCATGTTTCAGTGGCGAGTGTACAACTCACTCACACCACCACGGCTGTGGTCTGTGTGATCTTCCCATCGGTCAGTGACCCACGGCCTGTAGTGTGCATGTGAACGCATTTCACACATGCTCTGACAAGCCCCTATTTTTTATTACTCTTACCGCTTGTCACGAGAAAGCAAGCGGTTACCTCCAGTGATTCGAACAGTGGGCTCTTCACATCTTCCCCATGTCAGCCTACAACAGTAGGTTCTCCTGAGCTCCATTCTGTCGCTGGCACGTTTCAGTCCTTATTTGGAACCTCTCGGTGCTATCTTCGGGAATTCTGGGATACTTAATCTCTGATATGCGGATAAGGCCCAGATGTATTTTAAGATTTCGTCTCCAAATGACAATTATTTGCTTTTAATAACCCTGGATGATGCATAATGATGGATGTTGAATCATCACTTCAACCTCAACCCCTAAAAATAGGGCTCCTGCAGCCGCCCGCGGCGCATGCTGTGGGCCGTGTAAGAGGGCGGCCCCCTTAGTGCTGCCTTAGGCACATCCCTGCTCCCTATCACTGGGACCCCCTCCTTGGGAGTCCCTTCTAGGTCCGGTGCCTTGGTGGAATCATTTCCGGTGCGCAGTGTGCTGGGGACAAGTATTTATACCTGCCCCCACCCACTGCCCATCCTCTTTGTTCCACTCTGGAAGTGCTGTGTCCAGGGGTGCCGCCTTCGCTGTGCCACGCTGCGCCATTTGCCAGGGAGCAGTGTCTGTGATTTCTCACAGTGAGTCCAGGGCTTACTGGGGCACTCTCAGTGTCCTGAGGTGGCTCATTGGTTTATACCGAGAACATTGGTGGTGCACAGTGAGGTGGAGGTTCATAGCCCCTGTATTTCTGGGCGGCGCCATTTGGGCCAATTTGTCCTGCCCCGGGTGTTTTGGGGCACGCTGGGTCTGGCGATGTGTTTGTTGGGGGAACAATATGAGCAGCACTGGCCAGGAGCTGCAGATCCAAGGCAAGGTTTGCAAATTCTTTTTTCTTTTTTTTAATTTTATTTAATTGAGCGTTCGGATCATGGTACAATATGGACACTTATACATAAAATGTCAAAGTAGAGTGCAATGTGCATTCATGCTCAATATTACATTTGGTAACTCTTCAAGAATACTTAGATTCATTCTGCTATAAACAATAGACATAGCCTGATTAGAAGGTACAGATCATATATATAAATAGTCGGATATTGCACAGTTCCCCATTTCACAATGGACAAATATATATTATAAAGTGACATGTGCATATATTTAGAATTGAATTGACTAAACATCTACATTTATTATTGAACGAGTTTTTCAGAACATTAATTTCCTATTGGTCCCCAACATTTCTCAAACTTCCTAAGAGATCCCATTCTTAGAGCATATCGCCTTTGTAATTCTTTGACTTTACACAATTTTGCTCTCCATGCTTGGAACGAAGGTACATTTTTACTACGCTGGTTTTGTAAGATTAGAGATCTTGCCACTAGGGCAGATATATATAGGCATTCTTCTTGAGTATTATTCAGTGTTATCTTTGGAGAACTTCCCAGAACTGCTATATAATTGTCGATAGCTATAGATTGGTCAATGGTACTTCTAAGATATTTTTCGATTTCCTCCCATAAGTTCTGTATTATGGGTCAATTCCTGACGATGTGTGACCATGTGCCCCCTCCTTTTGTTGCGCATCGGAAACATCCATCTTCTACCTGGGGATATAGAGTTTGTAGAAATGCAGGGGTTCTATAGAGTTACCATTTTGAATAAAATTGCATTCTATTAAAATTAGCTACTCTAATTACTGTGGCGTTAATTCTGTTAATTCTCCTCCAAGTTGTTCTCGGGATCTGCAGCCCTTCTCTTTTACACCAGTTGTCTTGCATTTTCTCAAAGCTAGAAACCGTTTTATCATCATTCAAAATTTTTATCCAAGCACTTACTGACTGCTTTTCGGGATTTCCTAGTGCTTCAATTATTCCGGAACATGCTATCAAAGTTCCTGTGCCAATTTTTTCTAGGAAGTGCTTTATTGTAATGTATGACTATTTGAGCATATCGCTGGAATGGAGCAGCCTGATTTCTTTCTCAGACCACTTTTTCCGTGAGTCTAGGTTAAGAAAGTCTTTAATTTGCCTATATCAATTTTCTCCCACTTTCTCAATACAGCAGACTGTAGCAGTTCAGCCTTTCCCGAATAGACATCTGACAGACTTGTCATACCATTTATTCTTGGGATCCTGTAGAAGACTAATAATTGAGCTCTTTGTTTAAGAATCCATTGGAGTACTTTGTACCGCACTTTCTTCGGATCCTTAACTATTCTTGAGGGGTACTTAATTTTATATTCTATTAAAATTTTTAATAAAAATATTATCTATTTCCGAGATGTCGAATTGGGAAACAAATCTGTATTTATTGAGTGCAAAATTTGCAAAATAATATTCTCTTATCTTTGGGTGGGACAACCCTCCCTCTTCCTTCGAAAAGTTTAAAGTTCCTAGTGCTAATCTCAGTGCCTTATTAGCCCACAAAAAAGATGAAAACAGACTATCTCCTGGAAAAAAGACATTTGTAGGGCGCACGGAGCTGCTGGAAATAAGAAGTTAAACAGTGGTAGAGTAGACATTCAGATAAGTGCTACTCGTCCTAAGATATCTAATGGTAGTTGATTCCATTGTGCTAAATGGTGTTTGACTTTTTGTACCAGGGTAATGTAATTCAGCTGGAACAACTCCTCTACTGTTTCTGTAACATATATCCCCAGGTATCTCTTTGGGCGTGGATTGTACGTTAGCCTGAAATAGGGCAGTAGAGTATCTACGGAACAACTGCATAAAATAATTTCTGGCTTGGTTTAATTTATTTTATAACCGCCTATTGCTTGGAATTCCGAAAAGATCCCTAGGATCTCTTCTTAAGTATGATCCTTGGTGTTTAAAAAAAGAACGATATCGTCCGTATATAACTTTATATTTGTCATACCCTGCAGAGGTGTAGTATGTAGCATTTTTTGTTCAAAGGCTATTGCCAGAGGTTCAATGAAGAGGGCGAATAAAATAGAGGAAAGGGGACAGGCTTGTCTTGTACCCCAATTTATTTGACAACAGCCTACATTTATTGAATTAATTAATATTTGAGCCTGTGAGCCTTTAGAAAGTTTTCTTATTAATTGTATAAAACCTTCTGGAAAACCGAACTTTTCAAAAATAATAAAAAGACAGTCCCAGGATACTAAATCAAAGGCTTTCTCAGTGTCTAAAAGCAACACCTGAGCTTCAATTCTGTTCTTGTTAAAGTAGTCCAGAGCTTCTATTAAAAATTTAGTGTTTGTCGAGAGCTGTCTCCCTGCCACAAATCCACATTGGTCTGCGTGAATAAGAGATCCCACAATTCTATTGAGCCTGTTTGCAAAAAGTTTTGTAAGAATCTTATAGTCAATGTTAAGAAGACTGATGGGTCTTTAAGAATTGACATTTTCTCTGTCTTTGTCTTTCTTCAAAACGCTGACTACTACTGTTGTGTGGAAAAAGGCCGGGGGTTGTCCTCCTGTCAGTAGATGGTTAGCTAATTTTAGGATTTGTATGTTAAGAGTTGGGGCTAATCTTTTATATAATTCTGCTGGTAGCCTATCCTCCCCAGTCGCTTTACGGTTAGCTAATGAACCAATTACCAGTTCAACGTCTTCAATAGAGAATTCCTTTAATAATGATTCTCTAAAACTGTGCAGTAAAGGGATCTGCAGTTTATCTAGGAAACCTGTAATGAGTTCTGGTGGCGCTTGTAGGTCTGACTGATAGATTCCCCTGTAGTGTGTCAGAAAGGCATCTCCAATATCTTTAGTGTCTGTTAATTGTGTTTTGGATACCTCATCCCAGATACTTTCAATTCTATTATTTTACCTGCTTCTCCTTTGCCTGCCATGCCAATAGCTTCCCAGTGTACTAACTCGGTCCCGCCCGGGGAGACACTGCCACATGGGGCTGGGGCCACTTGGTAGTTCTGTTGCGTATTTTGATTGAGTATGGAGGTTGGATGCTATTAATTCACTGGTGTCATTTAGATGGGCATTGCTCTATCCCTCTTGGCAGGTTGTGCTTGAGCAGTTCAGTAGGTTCTTTTGTTTGTTTTGTGGGCTACTTGTTCAGTGTTGCCTTCCATAGAATTGTTTCCACTAGCTTGGAGTGGACACGCTGGTTTGTGGATGGTCCCTTTGTGACAGGGGGTACACAAGGTGGCTGTCCTTTGATGGTGATGTGTGCGAGGCATGCGCCGGATGAGCAGGTGCGCACTGTGCTTTGATACACACACTGAGCCTGGTTGCTCATGCAGTGGGCTAGAGAATTGTCACGTGTGCCGCCTCCTTTCTAGCACTCTAAACTGTGCTCTGATGGAAAGGAAGCAGGGAATTTTTAGCTTCTTGGTGAGGTCAGTCATTTTGTTGCATTTGGATGGTTGCAGGGTTGACTGATGAGGTGTAGCGAGGTTTTTTTTGTTTTTCGGAACACCATCATCGGAGCCTACAGAGGCCCAAGCATGATGGTGAGTGAGGCGTGACATGATTGGGCCGTTTCCTGGCATTTTGGGGGGAAGTGATCGCCAGATGCAGTGTTTTCCACAACCCGCATCCCGCCTGCACTATGCTTATTTTTTTATTTTATAAAGTTTTATATAGCGCGAACCAGATCCCGAGGGATATCAGAGCGCTTTACAGAAAGATGAAAGGGAGAGTAATACTCCAGTAACAATATCAAATAAGAATGCCAAACAGTTGTGGTCACAGCAAACATAGACAAATGGTACACAGCGAGAAGAGAGGGAGAATAATACTCCAGTCCGATATAGGATAAGAATACCAAACAGTTATAGTCACAATTATCACAAACAAATGGTACACAGCGAGTAATATGATTAACAGGTCAATAACAGGCTGCTACGGGGGGCACACCTTACGTCAGAGAGGAGCAGTGAGCACAAAAAAAAAGACACATGATGGTAACAAGGATGTAGGGTCACCCGTTGTAGGATCAGGGTAGTGCGCGAATCCACATCGTCCAAATTAAGGTAAAAATGTGTTCATTAGGAAACTTTTGGCTTCAAGTTTGAAAGTAGTAATTTATGATATTCTGCGCAATTGCGGTGGAAGAGATTTCCAGATCTTTGGTGCAGCACCTGAGAAGGCTCGTTGTTAGCGCTTCTTGAAGCTCTCTCGTCACATGATAATTCAAGCTTTTGTGCTAGGTACCTGGGGGTGTTGTCGTGCAGGGCTTTGTGTGCTAGAACGATAATCTTCAACTGGATTCGAGCTTCATAGGGCAGCCATTTAAGAAACTTTAGGACTCGTGAAATGTGCTCATTTCGTTTGGTACCAGTGATTATTCTGGCCGCAATGTTCAGTGCTGACCTTAGTGGGGCCAGGGTGTATTTGGGAAGGCCACAGAGCGTAGCGCTGCCATAATCTAGCCTCGGCAAGACCAGTGCTTGGACCGCTTGTTTGAAGTCCTTTTGTGGAAAGAAGGGTTTGGTGTTTCTAAGTGTCCTCATCAAGTGATTAGCTCCCTTACATACGTTGCTGATATGATTTTTCATACTCAGGTGCCTGTCCAAGGTGATTCCGAGGGATTTAGCAGAGTCCATGATGAGAGGGTTGCAATTGAAAGCAGTGAGGTGAGTCAGCCAAAGGTCTAACTTGCAGGGGTGGTTCGGAGGAGAGATGAGAAGGAATTCAGTTTTGGAGGTGTTTAGCAGGAGGTGGTTCTCAGTTAACCAATTTTGAGTAGACGTTAATGTAGAGTTTAGTGTTATGATGTTATCAAGGGATGACATTTTCAGGTAAAGTTGTGTGTCGTCAGCGTACATATGGAAGGGAATGTTCTTGTCATTTAGAGAATTAGCAAGAGGTTCTAAAAAGAGGTTGAAAAGGATAGGAGAGAGGGCGGAACCTTGGGGGACACCCATGAATACTGGAGAGGGCTGGGAGAGGGAGTAGTTTGCCTTAACTCTTTGAGTTCTTTGGTGGAGGAAGGAGGAGAACCATTGTAGCACCAGGCCCGAGAATCCCATCCTGTTCTTCAACGTGGAAAGGAGGTTGTCGTGATTAACCGTGTTGAATGCGGAGGAAAGATCATGCTTGAAATGGAGGTTGCACCTACTAATGTGGTATCCTGTATTGGCATCTGCCCCCCACTCCTCGCTATCCTAAAAGAGTTGCAATCTAATCGTGATGTAGATCACAGATGGTGCTTGCTTTCCTGTGCGGAATAAAATAGCAATACATTAAAGCAGAATTGCTTAGTTTCGCAACACGTTACACGTGTTGGTGAAATAGCGTAAATGTTGTAGTCAGTCTCTTAATTTCTGACATAAAGAGATCCTTGAACACAAATAGTCCAGGGGGTTCGGGCCGTTCCCGGTCCTGACATATGTGTGGAGGGGGTGTGTCTGAGTGAATGGTTTTTGTGCTATTTTCAGTTAGGTGGCATGGGTTAAAGGCCCGTGGCCCGGTTGTCCATCCGCTCATGGGCAACAGGCTTTGGCGATGCCCACTAGTCGGAGACCTGCCCCGACTTGGATGGGTATGTGGTTTGGATGCAGGCGCCTCCGGGTGTTTTTTGGGGCATGTGTGGCTGTGCCAACGGGGAGCGGATTTAGCCTCCTGTGAGTGCGAGATTTTGGTGCTCGCACAAGGCCAGGTGCTGTGCTTAGATGGTGGTTCTGCGTGGTGGAGGCTCGTGCTGGACAGAGGAAGACAGGGGCACTCGGATGCCAGTGTTGCTGCGAGGAGAGCAGTTTTCAAGGATACCCCATGCACTCGAGTTAGGCCATGAAAGCATCCAGTCTTCCACTGAAGATCGCGAGTGCCTCTTAGCAGCCAGGTATGCAGCGCACACGCAGCTGCCTGTGGCTTATCCTTATGAGTGTCTGTGGTGGTCCGCGTGCAGTGTGGGCGCACTGGAGTGACACTGCGAGAAAGTGGTAGTTTTGTGGAGTTTTGTGACTGTGATGAGACTTCAAAGAGCATCATTATAGTTCTTGCACATCCTCATCATTTCAGAATTGAAGCATTTTCAATATTCGTACTACTAAGCCATAGAGTTGCTTATTTACCTTATGCAACTATCAACCACTGACAAAGTCAATAGAATCGAACAGGAAGACTTAGCTTTATGTCTAGGTTGCAGCATGCACCAGGCATAACCTACCAGATGGTAGTGCGTATGGCATCTTATGAATATCTGGGCATAAAGGAATGCCAGACAAGAATCCAGGGCGTTACAAAGCAAGTTCACTCTGTTCTGAGCGTAGTATATGCAGGCATAAGTAACATTAGTAGGCGCTAGTTGATACGTGCATCACCTACATCAAGAAAGCAGGCTTTTCTTTAAGTGTTAAGTAGGACCCATACAGGACATTATAGGAATAATTTAGCTACGCTAACTTGCCAGTGCAGATAATTATGATTCGGGAGGGATTGAGCACTGCATGTGTGGCCATTCCTTGGTTTAGAAAGACCAAAGCATTAGGTCCCTGACAATACACAGATATGGGTTTAATGGCTAGCAGACTATTGAGCCCCGGTCGGGGACCGTGTTTAACCCCATGGTCACAGGTACGGCTCCCGGCAGGTCAACCCAGCCTTTCATCCTCCTGAGGTCGATAATATGAGTACCATCAAGTTGGATATAAACAGACATCTGTCATCCAGAGCCATCCATATGTGGTTAGATACCTCTCCAGAGTCGGGTGCCACTGCTTTAAACTCCCACCCCCTCCCTATGCAGCCGCACGTCCAGTTGGAGCTAGTCGTTCTTGAGTCACACGCAAGTGCGTCTAGTGAGCTGGACTATGTACCTAAGGCACGCGCAATAGGCAGAGGGGTTCCCGATAGGACCCACAAAAATTGGGACTGCATCAGAACATGAAAGTGCAACTTTAGAGTCCGACAAAAGGTCCCCACACCACTCACACTGTTAACAGTTAATCTGCCTTGGAAGAGGGTCAGCTGAACAGCACAGATTAAACTGCACGTAGGTATTTCCTTTAGAGAATCAATGGACAGATTGGAATTATACAGACATACAATCCTCAAGTCCAGTCGTTTATAAGCACCAGAAGCTGGCCGGGCTCGTAGTTTGGTGAGGACGGTCCCAAATGTATAGCTTGTTTTGTCCACCCTAGCAAGACATTTTCACATCCTTTCTACCAACTGGAGCCTCTATGTGGTATACAGTGGTGCTTGCCATGAGTGCAGAGGACATGAGGGTTAAAGAGCATTTCAGGGTCCCCATGGCTTTCAGCCAATCCACCACTGCACAGGAGGATGGAGGGTGATTACAAAGGGCATAGGATGGGTGATAGCAATGGCAATGCTAGACTGCCAGCTTGCTGAGTAAAATGTATCGTATCACCAAGTAGAAGAGTACTAGGAGGCAAACCAGTGACCAGGTTGGCCTTTGATTCTGGTGGAGGGCAATCAATTCCGGGGATAAACCTAGTGAACTAGGTCCATTTCTTCTACTGGGCTAACTTAGCAGTCAGCCGCAGTCTGTGCAGATAACAGCGGTGGGATGGTGGGGCCGTGTGGGGGGGATTTCGAGGGACCGTGCAGAGGGAAAATTAAATAAATCATTAATTTTCCCTCGGCATTGTACCTCAAAATCCCCCCCATGCAGCCCCACTGCCCCACAGCTGTTACCTGCACAGACCGCGGCTGTCAGCAGTGAAGAAAGCAAAAGATATAGCACAGTTCTAAAACAAATCTTGGTACTCACTTGCAGATGCACAAGAGACAAACATTCACTGAAACCAGATTTGACACTATTAACTTGTTCACCATAGTTTATCAATAAGACTGTCTATGCAAATGTCAGGTCAATTCAGCAAAGTATGCGCATTCCGTAAATAAAGGCATGTTACAGGTTGCACAGCCATGGCAGTTCATACCACACCAAAGAGGGTTGCTTCAGTTACGCTAAAAACTGCCCACCTCACCGCCACTGCAGCTCGGCGGGTTGTGGAAGTTGTCAACTAACTAGTGTGCTGTGGTTCCAAAAGTTGGGGAAACACTGGGTTAGAGCACAAAATGGACAACAACCAAAAGAAATTGACATTCCTACTATTCAAGAAATGGCAGGGAATATAACATATGGTTCTCCTCCTGTTCCCACCCACTGCCTGTTCCCTGGTATACATCAGCAGAAGTTTGGAATTGGAAGACATACGCCAGGGTGGGGAGATCCGCATGGCCACACAGCACCTAAATATCGCAGTCAGATGGTGAGGGGCTGGCATGCAATATGGACATGGAATAAGCAGAATACTGGGGGTGCAGAGCTCCTCTCCCCCCTATCGCATTAGATGGTAGGGTGGTAGGACCCGCAATGCTACCGGTGTTACATTTGCCCACATTGGTCTGAAGGGTACATAGGCAGGAACCTGTAAATAGAGTGTGTTATAAACAGGTTTTCCTTTTGGCCATCTCTAAAGTTGTGCACTGTAAACAGGAGAGTATGGGTAACGGGATTCTGCATTTAAGCAAGCCTGGTGGGCTGCGTACGTTTGTCACTCCAAAAAATGTGCTGTGCCTCCAATAGTGTGGATAAAACAGGTTCAGAGCACAAATGCTGACAATTCACAGAACACATCTTGCATTAATATTCAAGGAGGTGCAGTAAATTTGCTCATATGTTACCCCATGTCCCCACAAATCCAAAAGCATTGGCAGTGGCATCTTTTTCGGCACCTGGTATACTTTTAGCAAAACCTGGCTATGGGATACATATACTAGGGTGGGGGCACCAGCAGGGCGACACAACATCTGAAGATAGCAGTGAGATGGAGGGTTTTGCAGGCAATAAGTACTTGAAATGTAGCAGGACATGAGGAGTACCCTTAGAAGACCTCGCCCCTTCCCCCCCGGTGGTTAGACCTATCTTTGTCTTGGCTTTGGTGGGGAGGCTCAGATCGCATCCTCAAAGGGACATAAAACAGCTTAGATTCAATACAAATCATATGAATTTATGGGGAGAGGGCCGCGCCTAAAGTGCTAGCTCAGGCGGGGGGGGGGGGCTTCACTCCGTCCCCGCCCAATGACCCCAAGGGAGTCCATATTTCACTGCTGGGGCGGCACGCGGTTATCAGTTTGAACACCCAAAATTTGGGACTAGCCAAGTGGGGGGGGGGGGTAAACAAAGGCTTAAGCAACCCCAATGTAATGCACATATTTGCATGCAGTGCACAATGGATTATATCAGACAGAGCTGTGATTACGAAGAGAGCAGTAGTTTTAAATTCCCTATGGGGTCATTCTTGCCGGCTCTGTACTCTCATGCAGGTGGACGTCAGCGGGTAGAGATAAGGGCATGGTTTGGCCACAAAACAAGAACTTGTATTCAAATATCTGATGGGCTAGGAGGCGAACTCCACTCTGCTTACCTACAGATGGTTAAATAAAGCGGTGGTTATACAGAGAACAGTAGTTTCCAACTTTCAGGGAGGGCATCGAACTTTCCTAGTGCAAGGTAAATAAGCCATGAACAAGCCCACCAAGCAGGAGGGCTTGGTTCCATTCTAATGCAAAATCAAATAGGACAAGAAGGGCTTGGTAATTAGGCGTGGCATCTTTAGTGCAAACACCACAAGGTACCCCCGATAGGGTCAGGGCACACACATGTCAGAGGTAGAAATGAGTTGTCCAGTAGAAGGACTGGTAACTGCAGGTTGCAAGAGGTTATGGAGCCTGCCATGGTGGGGGGGCTCCGGATATGACAGCAGCCTCATCCGTGGCGTTGGCGGAATTGGCGTTTCAAGAGCACAATAGGGATGCATTGTGCCAAAATCCATGGAGTCTTTACAGCAGGCCCTGGTTGAAAACGACGGCGCCCGCTAATCCTTTGGGCGTTTGTAAACCTGAGCAACCTGGGGCTTGCCTCGACACGCTCCACCCCTACAAAGGCGTGAGTAAAGTTATGGACTGGTGGTCCATGGTATTTAAGGGAGATAATCCCCACAAATATGGTAGCACCAATTATATTAGCCACGGTGCAGTTTGGCTCATCAGGTGGGCACAGCAGCTTAGGTTAGTCACCACTGATTAACCCACCACGTTGGCATACTCCTTGTATGAAATAAACCTGCACCAAACTGTTTTCCAACAAAATTGGTGTGGACTGATTATTTTGCAGCGCAACTATACAGCTAAGCGGGGGTGGGGAAGTTGCTGATATCGGCACTATGTCAATCCCCCGAAAAAGACCAACCTATCTTTTCAATTGTGGACTGAATACTGCAACTTCCCGGATTAAAAACCAGGAATTATTGACAATTTCAAGTCCCATGGTTAACTGCTCAAGAACAGACCTGGCTTACACTGACCTCTGCCATGGTCATCGCTTCACTGCTCTGAAGTATCTGACAGTTCTAAAGACCTTGTTCAGTAGTTTCTTGCTCTTTTCAGACTGGATCATGGTAATTGACTTGTCGCTGGCCTACCAAAGGTTCATTTGGCCCCCTTGACGCAGTAGCACATGCTGCGGCCCGCAGCGTCTGTGAATGGAAGAAATATTAACATGGCGGATCAGTCCTCAAAACACAAAAAATGGCCTCCCACTGAAGCGAGGTCGACGCCTTGCATCACCCATAACATCTTTCTCACATCCACTGTCCCCTATTTGGCTGACCAATTAAAAAATTCTGGCAGCCAACAGGGTTTCAAGAAATACCGAATCCCTCCTCCCTGTCCCTCCTATATTTCAGCAAGAGCAATGCATGAAGCAACCCTTTTCTGGCAGCACCACAAGCATCTGGACTTCACTGCCTCTAAGTCTCGGCTCCACTCTCCACCCTGCAACTTTTACACAGGAACTTCACATCATCTTCTTGCAAAGCCATTTTCCGACCTTGAATTGCACCTACTCCTCTTTGAGCTGAGTTTTAAATAGTTTTTGTTTATCAGCTTTTGTCAAGAGGTCATTTACCTCACTTGTAAAGCGCTCTAATGCATTAGGACTCACTTTCGGTGTAAAACCGCAATACATTAATGTACAAAACCCGTAGGCCTCTAAATTCTCAAAGAAAATCTTTCAAAAAGCGTCCGAATCAGCAACGGCCGCATTTCTAGCCGGTTGCGCCCTCTGCTGGCTTGCTGCGCACATTGCAGAGTTTGCCTAAAAAAGGTTTGGCGATGGCGATATATTTTTCTGGATAAATGATGTAATTATTATTTATTATTAATTAGCACACAGAGTACATTCCCGGGTGCAGTGGGGTGATAAAGCAACCTTTTCTGAAACACTCATACCCTATAAGCGGAGAGCTGTCTGAACAAGAGCTATTGTCCGTACATTTAACGCTGGGCGTTCCAAATGAAAACAAACATTCTTTGGGCTGCACGACTCACGAGCTGCAGATTTCCAGCTTCAGAATAGCGAAAAAGAAATAAAGATAGTTTTACAGGAAAAACAAAGATGACACAACAGGGAGAGTTCTGATGGCGGAGGTGTTTTCATAGGAAGGTTTGCTAAATAACAATCCAAGAAGCGCATTTGGACCGTCACCCTTCAAATCTGACTCTCTCTCTGTAGGCCATATTGTAACAACTGCCTCAAAGTACTCTTAGCAACCAGCTAACAGGAGCAGATGCGCAACATCACATTAGCTTCCCATTAGTGGAGTGGCGTAGAGTGAAGTAAAATGGGGTGGAGTAGAGTGTTATTGAGTGGAGTGGGATAGAGTGTCGTGGAGTGGTGTAGAGTAGTGTAGAAGAGGCGGGGCCAGCTTCGGACACGCCGATAATATGGCGGTCCTGCCGGCCCCCGACGACCGGGGAGGCGGGCCTGTCGCGCACAGCAGTGACGTGATAGGCGTGCCTCCTCTCTCATTGGACAAAGCTGGGTCGTGACCCGGAAGTGAAAGGAATCACTTCCGGGTCACGCAAGTTGCCAGCCCCCCAGGCCGGCCAGATCCGGTCTCGGGGCCAGTAGTAGCCATAAAAGGCTGGGGAGCAGAGGAATCTTCCTCTTTGCCTTCCGCGCTCCCCAGCCTGTAGTGCAACCTCGCTAGGAGGCTGCAATTTAATTTTGCCCACCCACCATCCCCTAAAGCAGAGGTTGTATAGTGTATGATTGTTTTCTTTTTTCGTTTTAGGTTGTGATGTGCAAATAACTTGTTTTTCTCCTTTTTTAAGGTAAAACTTGTCGTATTTTAGTGCGATTCCGTGGTCAGGCGGTAAGGTCATGATTGGTGAGCAGTAAATTTAAGGTCCTAAGGGAGCAGCGCCATTCTTGAATGGGGTCGCCCAAGGAGGAGGAACAAGTCGTCCCTCCTAGATCTCCAGGGGCAGTTACAGCCTTTTTGGCTGTATGGGCGCGGGGGAGGGGGAAGTTACACTTTTCCTAGGCTGGTTGGCCACCCCGCACGTGCACAATGGCGCCGGTAAAGGGCGCAGAACTGCAAGGGCCCCTGATGGAGATAGTATACAGAGCGTACTGGGGTAAATGGGGGGGGAAGTACCCTCACGGTGAACGGGCCCGCTGCGCATGCGCACTCCGGCGGGAGGGCGGGGCTTACTTGATAAGGATACGCAGAAAACAATTGCCATTATGATTATGGATGATGTTATGCTTAGATTCGGCTACGAATAACTTGTATTAGAGTTATGTTAAGGATAGCCATCTGATATCTGTACATATCAAATGTAATCAAATGTCAATTATATGATTGTCTGCGTAATTTTGTAAATATTGTTATTATTCATTGTTTGATTAATTTTGTTAATAAATACGGCCGGGGGTTATCTAAGACCCCCTTTTCCAACTAAACTCTTGTTCTTGATATTGTGTGGGTCTTGACAAGGGAGGAGGGGGTATAGGTAGTACCAAGCCATATAGAATGGACTGTTGTTGCAGACATTGTAGTGACATAGGGCCTCATGTAGGTAGCATACCAGTTACCACTTCTAAAATACCGAACGATACCGAATCGGTATTTTAGAAGTGGTAACTCGTATGTAGGTAATGAGTCGGTATTTTTTACCGATTCGTTACAATTCGGTAATTACCGAATCAGTATTTACCGATTCGGTAATGAGGCATACCTTCCCATTGATGGGAAGGTATGCCTCATTACCGAATCGGTAAATACCGATTCGGTAATGTGGTGAACACATGCAAGGGTGGCAGGGTGTCACATTGACACCCTGTTGCACCCCTGATTCGGCCATGTGTACACATGTGGCACACATACATGCCCTAAGGGCATGTATGTATGCCACATTGCACACTGCTACGCGCGTAAAAATGCATAAACACATACATTGATTATTTACCACCAACTATAAGTTGGTGGTAAATACCGACTCTTAAACACACCCACACACTCCCCCTACATCTCGATTTTGGTTTCGGAATTTACCGAATCGGTAAAATTACCGATTCGGAAAAGTTACCGATTCGGTAACATTACCGATTTGGTATTATTACCGATTCGGTAATTTTACCGATTCGGTATATTCCGAAACCAATAATTGTCCCCCTACATACCAATAGCCAAAATACCGGTCGGTAACGGTATTATTACCGAAAATCGGCCGTTACCGACCGGTATTTGGCTACCTACATGAGGCCCATAGAGTGGTGTAGAGTGGAGTGGCGTATTCAGTAGAGTGTGGCGTACAGTGTCTTAGAGTGGAGTGCTGTATAGTGTTGTAGAGCAGTGTGGCGTAAAGTGAAGTAGAGTGGAGTGTCGTGGAGTGGTGTAGAGCAGAGCACCGTAGAGTACAGTGGCTTAGAGTGAAGTGCACTAGTGCGGCCAAGGAAACCCCTGTTTGTTCTAGCTTGGTGGGAGCAAATTAAAGCTCCTGTTAATATTGAAAAAGTTGATGTCAATATGAATAACAATACATTAATGTATAAAAACTAAATCACATCTTTATTGACAGATTAGCCCATTGTAAACTCCACGTCAACACTGGAGTAGATTGTGGTGGAATAGAGTGGAGTGGCATAGAGCAGAGTGGTGAAGAGTTGGGTCGCATAGAGTGGAGTGGCAAAGAGTGGAGTAGACTGTCATACAGTGACGTGTTATAGAGATAGAGTGTAGTGTTGTAGAGTGAAGTTGCGTAGAGTGGAGTGGCATACAGTAGAGTAGTGATGTGGAGTGGCTTAGAGTGGAGAGACGTAGAATGGAGTAAAGTGGAGTGGCGTACAGTGGAGTAAAATTTCATAGAGTGGCATGGCGTTGAGTGGAGTAGAATGTGACAGAGTGGAGTGGCATGGAGTAGAGTGTTGTAGAGTGGAGTGTCCTAGAGTAAAATGGAGTGTTATACAGTGGAGTATCATAGAGTGTAGTGTCCTAGAGTGAAGTGGAGTGTCGTACAGTGGAGTCTTGTAGAGTGTAGTGTCCATCGAGTGAAGTAGATTGTCAAACAGTGGAGTATCGTACAGTGGAGTGGAGTAGAGTGTCTTAGAGTGGAGTGCCTTATTGTGTTGCAAAGTGGAGTGGGATAAAGTGGAGTAAACTGGAGTAGTGTAGAGGCGTAGGTTGGTGTGGCGTGTTGTAGAGTTAAGCTGCATAGAATGGAAGAAAGTGTCATATGCTATGTTAATAAAAGTTATTGAGTGCGGGGGCCTTCCATTCAGTGGATTGAAGTTATCTGGGCAATCTGCTGGCCACAATGGGTTTTGGTCCCCAGTTCCGTAATCTGGTAAAAGTTCTGTATGCCCGGCACCAAGTGCGAGTCTTAGTCAATGGGGTTTTATCTGAGGCCTTCCCCATTCAAAGGGGAACGAGACAGGGATGCCCCCTCTTGCCCCTTCTCTTCGCCTTGGCAAGGGAGCCCCTGGAGACCCTGATTCGATCCGAAGACCGCGTTCGGGGATGGGAATGGCCCAGCTCGGAGGCGAACAAGATTGCAGACGATGTTTTAGTCTTTTTGGCTGAACCCGCACAGTCAAGCCCTCACTGCCTCTGGATCCTGCACTCCTTCGGGCAAGCTTCCGGCCTCCGGTTGAATCCCGATAAGTCGGTCCTGGTCCCCCTACACTTAGCCAGAGACTGCTACGACTGGCAATCCATAATACCGCTTATGTGTCAGTCTTTCAAAAACTTAGGGATCTGGGTCACCCTTCTCCCGGACCTAGGCTGGTCCCTCAATGTCACCCCGCTTGTGAAGAATGCTAAGGCGGACCTTCACAAGTGGCAGGTGATCCCCCTGAATCCCTTGGGGAGAGTCGCCCTGTTTAAAATGATGATTCTTCCCAGATTCCTCTATGTCCTCCAAAACACCCCATTCTGCTTTCCGCGGGCCTTGTATTGGGAACTAGATAGCATGGCCACCAAATTCCTTTGAGGGGGGGGAGGCCACGTCTGGCTCTGACCCTCTGCCAGGTTCCTCCCTTTGATGGGGGCATGGGGATGACACATATATACCCCATTCATTACGTCCACCTTACCGGAGGTTACACGCACCGTGCTTTTGGCCTGGCGGGCAGCTCTGCTCCATACTCAATGGACACACAAATTAACTCAGCTTATGCCTCTCTGGCAGGGTACATGGCTCCGGGAGGTCAGTGGGTTGCAGGGATTTAGATCGTGGGACCTTATAGGGATCTCACAGCTCGGGGATGTGTGGGCGAGCGGCCACATGTGCTCCTTCCAGGACCTTCGGTCCAGATACTCCCTACACCCAACACAATTTTACAAGTATCTGCAACTGCAGCATGCCCTCCATGTACACATATCGAAAGACACAACGATCCCAGAATATAGCCCTCCCGAAGCACAGATTATGTTGGGCGACCTGGGGAAGGGGGGTATTTCCCCCATTTATCAGACGCTGGTTAACAACCCCCCGACCTCACTGGACCGGCTTAGAAGCCAATGGGAGGAGTGGGTAGGTCCACTGGACGAGGAGGATTGGCCAAATGCTCTTATAGCACCCAAGACGATTACTGCATCAGCTAAACTCCGCTTGATCCAACTATACTATTTACACGCCGCCTATTTAACCCCAGTATGCCTTTATAGGGCAGGCTTTTGCCCGACTGCCTTTTGGCACGGTTCTGGGGAGACATTGAGGAAGAGCTCACAGAAATCCTGGGGTGGGAGGTCCCTCACGACCCACGACACTCACTCCTCGGGATTACAGATGGGCTGGATGGGTCTAGGAACGGGAAACTGTTTTTTAACACGACTATGGTCGTGGCTAAGCGAGCATAGCCGCTTCTTGGAAGCTTCCAGTTCCGCCATGCTCTGGGAAGTGGCAAAAGGGGGTGGACTGGTGTGTTACACAAGAAAAACCTATGTACGAAGCACAGGGATGTCCAAAGAAGTACCGTAGGGTGTGAAGCAAATGGCTGGGTACCATGGATTAGTCAAGATTGTGTGCACATTGTTTATATCCAACTGAACCTTATGGGGTCGAGTGTTCTGGGATTGATTATTCATTTGACTGTGAACTGTTATTCTCTCTGTCCTCTGCTGATTTGCTGGTGTTTGTATACTGTCAAAAACAATAAAATAGTTTATCAAAAAAAGATTTATTGAGTGCACGAACACCCAGAGGTGTCTTAGCACTACGACAGAAGTAAGCCTGGAGAAGATCTAATTCTGAAATAGCCAGGTTTTGAGACCCTTTCTGAAAGAGGTCAGAGAGCTAGCATTTCTGATATCAATTGGAAGCGTGTTCCACAGCTTCGCTGTACCATAAGAGATACTTCTGCCTTCCCAGCATGTCATAGAGTGTAGTGGCGTAGAGAGAGGTGGCATAAACTGAAGCGGCATAGAGTAGAGCGGAGTGGCGTAGAGTGAAGTGTTGTAGAATGATAAGTATGTAAGTACATTTTTGTTGTTTAGTTAATTAAAACCATAACAACATTTTGAGTAAAAAATCTTTTAAAAATTACAATAAAAAGTTACCATAATTTAAAAAACTGAAATTTCACTTTTTTGTTCCAAGCACTTTTCAACCAAGTGATCTGTGGGTTTGTTAACATCGGAAAGTTAATTTTCCTTTTTGAGTGCAGAAAAGCTGCAGATGCCTGCTAGGCTTTAAATTTCAAAGCCCGTTCGAGAAATTTGAGAAACGTCCGTAGCTTACAGATCATTTGAGGATCAGTTGGACCAAGTCATTCCTTTATGGCAGCTCTACAAGTCCTTACCCCTCTGTCAATAAAAGCATTTCGTTAGTAGAGTAACTTGTGTTGACTGTAGTTTCAGGCATATACATAGTAGGTGGAGGAAGTCTTCTTTTTTGCTGCCACAGAGGCGGCATGCAGTTGGGCCTTTGTGCATCTACTTTGGTTGGTCCACTATTGACGGGAGCTTTCCAAAGCAGAGAGCCATCAACTGTGTTTTTTAAGTGTGGCGCCAAAGAGATGTTTAGGTAGACTGCTGGTGTGAGGGTTTTGTAATTGTTAATCACCATCCAAGCATGTGATCTGTGAGAGAGATTGTTTTTGTCTAATAGCAAAAAGTGAAGTTTAGCATCTTTATTTATGGCTTGTTTAAACGTTGTAAAGGGCAAGTTTTAATTCCACAACTCCTCCGTGCATGTTGTTATTAATCCTCTGAGTAGATATTGGCTGAATGCTGATTTTTAAAATCTTTTTCCACTTCAGTCCACAATGCTTTATTAAGGGCAGAACACACTCGTTTTTGTTGGAGTCTGCACCAAACCTTTATTGTGGAGTACATTTTCCCTATGCTTTTATCCTGCAACCCAAATTCAAGCCGCACTTGCGCCAGTGAAGCAGACTGTGGTAATTAAAAAACTTTTTGTATGTAGTCGCTATCAGTTTGTTCAGTAGATTGCCTCTTTGCCATGTAGCGCGATGCTGGCACATGATATTGTTGGTAGCATTTTTGCCGCTGTTACAGAGAGCAATGGTTTGTAGTATGGGCTCTCCATTTTTTTTGCTAGGTGTTGGAAATAGCCCACTCCCACACCGGAAAGGGTGGTGGTAACGGGGTCTCTCCAGACATACACAGTGGTAGCTTGGCTCGAGTGGTCAGGAATCAGGCACCGTGCTAAGCATACGTCATACCCATACAATAACCATGCGTGCATCCGTTCCAAAAACGACTCTACACCGTAAAAATTATGAAAATATCTCTGTTTATCTTCTTTTTCTCTTAGTTACTGATTAAATAAATAATAACACAATCACCATATACAAGGCTTTTTCTGTGGAAGGGTACGTCAAATATATACTGTCTTAATGATTCAATAAATAGGGGAGATCATAAATAATTAAGGCATAAATATAAGTGCATTACATACAGGCAATTAAATATTATGAGGCAATAAATACTGCAAGCCAATAAATATTGTGCGACAATAAATACTGTGGAACAATAAATACAGTGAAGCAATAAATAGGTTAAATACAATAAATACAGTGCTCTCAATAAATAATTAAAAGCTGACAGTGACACTTATAGAATCAGATCACATTTAGTTTTCTATGGGCTGATTTGGCCCAGTCACAGCTTGTGGTTGGGTGGATGGCTTGAGGGTGTCTATTCCCTGGCTTGGACAAGGCTGAGGCCCAAACTGAGGTAGATAAAGGGGGGGAATTCTAGAGACCTGGCTCTCTCACTCTACACAACCCCTCTGAATTAGTCTCAGCTCACCCCTGGCACAATCAAGCTGGTTCCAGCATCTCTCTAGCCCCTAGGGTAGTCTCTCAGGATTCCACAGGGCCTTAGGCGCCCTCTATTCCACTTACTGCCCTTTTTCTGAAGCTCCGACGCCGCTGGAGTCGTGTCGACGCCGTGAGGCGGTTCCGGTTCGATGTCGGCGGCCTCGGCGCAATGTCAGTTCTTGACGACGCCGGTAGGCGGTTCCGGTTCGATGTCGGCGGCCTCGGCTCGATCTCGACCTCTGGTTCGATGACGTCGGGCAGTCTTGGCTCGATGTCGACTTCGGGCGGCTCCGGTCCGATGGCGATCTCAGGTTCGATGACGTCGGCCGGCCTTGGCTCGATGTCGTCTTCCGGCGGCTCCGGAGTGCGATCCCCACTCCCGACCTCCGGTGCTCCTCTCCTCAGGTTCCGGCGACTCCGGAGTGCGACCTCCACTCCCGACCTCCGGCACGCTTCACCTCGGTCTCCGGCGACTCCGGAGGGCGGACTTCACTCCCCCATCGACGCCGCTCACTCGACCTCGGGTGACTTCCTCCTCGACCTCTGGTACTCTCTACGACCTCCGTCGGCGCCCTCTCTCGACCTCTGGCGGCTCCGGGTACGACGTCTGCTTTTCCAGTCAGCGCCGCTTCTCCACCTCGGGCTCCGGGTCTCTAGGCTTCTCGACGTCGGTCTCCAGGAAAACCAATAATCAGGTCAGGACTTTGCTGTTCTTTGCTTCTAAGGCCTGTTCCTGCTGTCCAGGTCCTTAAGATGGTTTTTCTTGCTTCTTCCCACACAGGGCTCCAGGCTGGGCTCAGTCAGTAGGGACTAGTATCAAGGGTGGGTTTATGGACCCCACTCCAGGCACAAGTTTCCACCCCTGCTGCCTCACTCCTTCCTCCTTCAGGTTTCTGCTGCTCTCCCCTCACCAGTTAGGTGCCAACTGCCAGCTCCAACTGCCAACTCTCTGTCTTAGCTTCCCAACATTCTAAACCGCCTCCAACTGTCACAGGGCTCCAGAATGTTGCAGAAGGTTCTAGTAGGTTCCAGTGGGTTCTGATGATGTCACAGGTGGCCACCATTTTGTGCTCCAGGCCCTCAGACAGAAGTTCCAGGGGTAGATAAAATGGCTCCCTGAATCTGCATCAATACTAAAAAGTCTGGTGGTTCCCAAAAAGGAAAAATACTAACAGGGCTTGAGGCAAAAGTGGGACAAAATAAATAATTGAGAGGAGGGACCACCCAAAGGGCTGACAGGTCTAAAACGCGTCCCCCCCAGCTGAAAGTGGGGAGAGCTACCCAACCCCTTGGGAGTTCTCATCACTAAGGCGGAAATACCTTGAGAGACCGTCTGCATTGGCGTGGTCCACTCCAGGTCGATGTTCCACCTGAAAGTCCATTCCCTGTAGGGAAATAGACCACCTCAACAACTTGGGATTCTCCCCCTTTATCTGCATCAGCCAACGAAGGGGTCTGTGGTCGGTCTGAACCAGGAAGTGCGAGCCAAACAGGTATGGCCGCAACTTCTTCAGAGCCCATACCACTGCAAAGGCTTCACGCTCTATTGCACTCCACTTCTGTTCCCTGGGAAGTAGTCTCCGGGAGAGGAAGACCACGGGTTGATCCAGACCCTCTTCATCGAGTTGCGATAACACTGCCCCAATGCCATGTTCTGATGCATCCGTCTGGACAATGAACTCCTTGGAAAAGTCTGGGGCCCTTAAGACCGGGGCCTCGCACATGGCTTTCTTCAGTCTCACAAAGGCCTGCTGACAAGCCTCCGTCCAGACTACCCGTCGAGGTTGTTTCTTGGACGTGAGCTCCGTGAGGGGGGCTACAATGGTACCGTACCCCTTCACGAAGCGGCGGTAATATCCCGTGAGGCCCAGAAAAGCTCGGACCTCAGTCTGTGTCTTGGGGGGTTCCCAGGCCATGATGGCCTCGATCTTCGCCTGGAGGGGTTGCACCGCTCCCCTACCCACCAAGTGTCCAAGGTACACTACCGACCCCTGCCCGATCTGGCACTTGCTGGCCTTGATCGTCAATCCAGCTTGTCTCAGGGCCTGGAGAACAGCTTGCAGGTGACGCAAGTGATCCTCCCAGCTGTTACTGAAGACGGCTATGTCATCCAGATAAGCAGCAGAGAAACTCTCCATTCCGGTGAGGATCTGGTTTACCAGGCGCTGAAACGTGGCAGGTGCGTTCTTGAGCCCAAAGGGCATCACACAGAACTGGTAGTGGCCATTGGGCGTGGAGAAGGCTGACCTTTCCCTTGCTCCATCAGTCAAAGAGATCTGCCAGTACCCAGAAGTAAGGTCAAAGGTACTTAGATATTGGGCAGCTCCCAGCCGGTCAATCAATTCATCCGCCCTAGGGATCGGATGAGCATCAGTTTTGGTCACTGAATTCAGTCCCCGGTAGTCCACACAGAACCTCAGTTCCGGTTGGGCACCCGGTGGTGCAGCTTTTGGTACTAGTACCACCGGACTGGACCAGGGGCTGCTAGAAGGTTCGATCACTCCTAGCTCCAGCATCTTAGTGACTTCACTGTTAATGCTGGCCTTCACCTTGTCTGACATCCGGTAGATCTTGGACTTCACAGGTGGGCTGTCTCCTGTGTCCACGTCATGGACGCACAGGTGAGTCCTACCCGGAACAAGGGAGAACAACGAAGAGTACTGCCCCAGGACCTGGCGGCAGTCCTCCTGCTGTTCATGAGTTAGAGATGGGGAGAGAATCACTCCCTCCACCGACCCATCCTTCTCTTGAGACGCAAACAAATCGGGGAGAGGCTCGCTTTCCACGTCCTCTCCTCCGTCAGTCACCATCATCAAGATGACTTCGGGCCTCTCGTGGTGGGGTTTGAGGCGGTTGGCATGCAGCACCCGTAGGGGCTGACGAGGGGTCTTCAGGTCCACCAAGTAGGTAGCCTTACCCTTCTTCTCCAACACCTCAAAGGGTCCTGACCAGCGATCCTGGAGGGCACTAAGCTCTCCTGGTTCGATCACCCACACCTTCTGGCCAGGCTCCAACTCCACCGGGTGAGCATTGTGGTCATACCACGCCTTCATCACTGCTTGGCTGGCTTCCAAGTTGTCAGAAGCTTGCTTCCACAACTTAGCCATTTGGCTCCGGAAGGCCAGCATGTAGCTCACCACATCCTGGGGAAGCTTTCTGGGAGTTCTTTCCCATCCGTCTCTCACCAGGTTGAGAGGTCCACGTACAGGGTGCCCATACAGAAGCTCGAAGGGGCTGAAGCCCACTCCCTTCTGTGGCACCTCCCTGTAGGAAAAGAGTAGACAGGGTAGGAGGACGTCCCATTTCCTCCGCAGGCTTTCAGGCAGACTTCTGATCATGCCCTTCAAGGTTTTGTTAAACCTCTCCACCAGACCATTGGTCTGGGGGTGGTAAGGAGTTGTGAACCGGTAGGTCACTCCACACTCCTTCCACATGGCCCGCATGTACGCTGACATGAAGTTGGTCCCCCTGTCGGACACAACTTCCTTGGGAAAACCCACTCGGGTAAAGATTCCCATCAGGGCCCTAGCCACAACAGGTGCTGTAATGGTCCTCAGAGGTATTGCCTCTGGGTACCGTGGGGCATGATCCACCAGAACCAGGATAAACCTGTGACCAGCTGTAGTAGGTGGATCTAACGGACCCACAATGTCGATGACCACCCTTTCAAAGGGGGTGCTAACGACAGGAAGTGGTTCCAGGGGAGCTTTTAGCTTCACCCCTGTTTTCCCACTGGCTTGGCAAGACACACATGTCCGGCAGTAGGTATCGGACGACACTTTCATTTGAGGCCAATAAAAGTGGGGGACAAGACGGGCGAAGGTCTTGTCTTGCCCCAGGTGTCCTGCCAAGGGGATCTCGTGAGCCAACTCCAGGAGGAAGGCTCGATAACGTTGAGGGACTACCAAGGCTCGTGACGATCCATGTAGGGGTGCCTTGGGTTCACTGTAGAGGAGGCCGTCCTCCCAGTAAACACTGTAGTTCCCTTCAACGTTCCCTGCTGCCTGGGCTTCGGCCTGTCGCCTCAGCCCCTCAAGGGTAGGGCACTCCCTCTGGCCCTGGCAGAATTCCTCCCTGGACGGGCCTCCCTCCACGTGCCACTCGGCCGGGATGGGTAGGTCCCCCAGTTTGGTAACATCCCCCACCGCAGACTCCTGGTCCACCACCTCCGGTGGCCTATCCGTCCTACGGGGTGCGGACGCCGAGGCAGGCTCCTCCTGTCCTCGGTTCTTCCCTTGACTGGCAGCTGGCTGGGCCTTTGTTCCAGGCTCCAGCCGAAACGAACTCCCTCTCCGGGTAGTCGCGGACCTTGTGCTCACACAGGCCCAGTCAGGTGTACCCAGCATCTCAGTATGAGTCCGGTATTCCACCTCCTTCCAAGCATTGTGCTCCATGTCATTCCCCAGTAGACAATCGATTGGCACGGCAGGGCTTACGGCAACTCGAAGTGAACCTGCAACCCCCTCCCATTCAAAGGGAACCTCGGCCACCGGATAGTGGCCTGTTCTGCCGTCAGCCATCGCGGCTGGGTGGAGTACATCGGGAATTACCTGCTCTGGAGACACCAGTTGGCTACGTACCATAGTCATACTGGCTCCTGTGTCTCTCAGAGCCTCCCCTCTTTGGCCGTTGATGGTGACCCACTGCCCATACTTTACGGTATTTGCGGGCACCTGGATCTTAGGAACCATCTCCCGTTCTCCCAGGGACACTAAAGTGACACCCGCCCACTCCCTTCCCTTAGTTAAGGGCATCTCCTCCCCGAGCACTACACTAGCTACTCCGGGGGCCTTTCCTCCAATGGGAGGGGGTGGTCGTTTCGGGCACTTCTCGTCTCCCTTGTAGTGTCCAACGCCACCGCACTCGTAGCAATGGACAACCCTTGGCTGCTGACTCTGGCCAGGATTAGGGTTTCTGGGTGGGTTAGCCCTAGGGGTGAATCCTGTTCCCTTCCCTTGGAAGTTATTTTGGGGGCCTTTGGAGAACTCCTTTTTCTTTTCCCCTCCCTCTTTCTTCTGGGGGGCACCCTGTCCGGCCTTTTGAGTATCCCCTCCAGTCCCCCTTGTGGACACCCGGGTACTAGCCCAAATGTCCGCCTCCTCAGCAAGCTTCCGGGGACTGGTCAGCTTGCTATCCACCAGGTGTTGACGCAGTTCAGGGAAACATTTCTCGAGCAGGTGTTCCTTCAGTACTAGATCAAACAACCCCTCGTAGTTCCTCACTTCACTGCCCTGAATACAACCCTCTAGTGCCTTCTTTGCATAGTCCAGGAAGTCCACCCAATTCTGTGTGCCCAGTTTGTGACTACCCCTGAACTTCTGTCTGTACTTTTCGGGTGTTAGTCCAAACTTTCTTATGAGCGCCAGCTTCATGGTGGGGTAGTGGGTCTGCTCATCCTCCTCGAGGGCCAATAATGCATCCCTACCAGCTGGAGGCATGTACTTGTACAATCCCCCTCCCCAGTACTTCTCTGGAACCCCATGGGCCTTTAACGAGACCTCATAGGCCGCTAGCCACTTGGCGATATCGTCACCCGCCCCATAGCTAGCTACTATGTCCTTTGGCAGGTAGGGTTTGGGTTCCCTGGTGTACTCTCGTTCTTCGCTGCCACCGTTAGGTACAGGGTGTGCCCCGATTCTCAGGATCTGAAGATCTATCTCTTTCAGCCTTATCTCATGAGCCATCCTCTGTTCCTCCTTCTCTTTCTCCAGCCTTGCTAAGTCCCATGTGAGCTGTCTTTTCTCCCTCCGGTCTGTTAACTCCACTTCAGACAAGCCACCGCTAGAGGCACTGCTGCCCTTCCTGGAAAGTGTCCTGGGCCCCGCTAACAGGTTCCCCACCTCAGGTTGGTACAAACCAGCTCCCTCACTGTCGGGCTCTCTATCCCTGTCCTCCTCCTCAGCCTTGCTTTCCCGTCGTGCCTCCCCCCAAGCCCTTAAGCTGGTTTGGAGTGCACCCTTCTTTGCTCCTGGGGGACAATACACCCCCTCCCGCTGGCAAAACTCCCTGAGTTGGGCCACAGTGTACGTTTCTAAATTCTCCAGTACAAACTCCATCTTGCCCACTCAGGTCAGAGGACAGTTATTTGCAGTAACTATGCAGGGGGGTACCTTATATAATACCTCCTCCCACCACCAGAGTAAATTTGGAAAAACAAAAACTCACAATTAGGAAGGCCGCTTTGAGAAAACTCCCGGTGTAGGCCTATGGACTACCCACAGTTATTGTTGAGTATACGTAGGCACAGCTCTATCCCACCGCTGAACACCAATTATGTTGGAAATACCCCACTCCCACACCGGAAAGGGTGGTGGTAACGGGGTCTCTCCAGACATACACAGTGGTAGCTTGGCTCGAGTGGTCAGGAATCAGGCACCGTGCTAAGCATACGTCATACCCATACAATAACCATGCGTGCATCCGTTCCAAAAACGACTCTACACCGTAAAAATTATGAAAATATCTCTGTTTATCTTCTTTTTCTCTTAGTTACTGATTAAATAAATAATAACACAATCACCATATACAAGGCTTTTTCTGTGGAAGGGTACGTCAAATATATACTGTCTTAATGATTCAATAAATAGGGGAGATCATAAATAATTAAGGCATAAATATAAGTGCATTACATACAGGCAATTAAATATTATGAGGCAATAAATACTGCAAGCCAATAAATATTGTGCGACAATAAATACTGTGGAACAATAAATACAGTGAAGCAATAAATAGGTTAAATACAATAAATACAGTGCTCTCAATAAATAATTAAAAGCTGACAGTGACACTTATAGAATCAGATCACATTTAGTTTTCTATGGGCTGATTTGGCCCAGTCACAGCTTGTGGTTGGGTGGATGGCTTGAGGGTGTCTATTCCCTGGCTTGGACAAGGCTGAGGCCCAAACTGAGGTAGATAAAGGGGGGAAATTCTAGAGACCTGGCTCTCTCACTCTACACAACCCCTCTGAATTAGTCTCAGCTCACCCCTGGCAAATCAAGCTGGTTCCAGCATCTCTCTAGCCCCTAGGGTAGTCTCTCAGGATTCCACAGGGCCTTAGGCGCCCTCTATTCCACTTACTGCCCTTTTTCTGAAGCTCCGACGCCGCTGGAGTCGTGTCGACGCCGTGAGGCGGTTCCGGTTCGATGTCGGCGGCCTCGGCGCAATGTCAGTTCTTGACGACGCCGGTAGGCGGTTCCGGTTCGATGTCGGCGGCCTCGGCTCGATCTCGACCTCCGGTTCGATGACGTCGGGCAGTCTTGGCTCGATGTCGACTTCGGGCGGCTCCGGTCCGATGGCGATCTCAGGTTCGATGACGTCGGCCGGCCTTGGCTCGATGTCGTCTTCCGGCGGCTCCGGAGTGCGATCCCCACTCCCGACCTCCGGTGCTCCTCTCCTCAGGTTCCGGCGACTCCGGAGTGCGACCTCCACTCCCGACCTCCGGCACGCTTCACCTCGGTCTCCGGCGACTCCGGAGGGCGGACTTCACTCCCCCGTCGACGCCGCTCACTCGACCTCGGGTGACTTCCTCCTCGACCTCTGGTACTCTCTACGACCTCCGTCGGCGCCCTCTCTCGACCTCTGGCGGCTCCGGGTACGACGTATGCTTTTCCAGTCAGCGCCGCTTCTCCACCTCGGGCTCCGGGTCTCTAGGCTTCTGGACGTCGGTCTCCAGGAAAACCAATAATCAGGTCAGGACTTTGCTGTTCTTTGCTTCTAAGGCCTGTTCCTGCTGTCCAGGTCCTTAAGATGGTTTTTCTTGCTTCTTCCCACACAGGGCTCCAGGCTGGGCTCAGTCAGTAGGGACTAGTATCAAGGGTGGGTTTATGGACCCCACTCCAGGCACAAGTTTCCACCCCTGCTGCCTCACTCCTTCCTCCTTCAGGTTTCTGCTGCTCTCCCCTCACCAGTCAGGTGCCAACTGCCAGCTCCAACTGCCAACTCTCTGTCTTAGCTTCCCAACATTCTAAACCGCCTCCAACTGTCACAGGGCTCCAGAATGTTGCAGAAGGTTCTAGTAGGTTCCAGTGGGTTCTGATGATGTCACAGGTGGCCACCATTTTGTGCTCCAGGCCCTCAGACAGAAGTTCCAGGGGTAGATAAAATGGCTCCCTGAATCTGCATCAATACTAAAAAGTCTGGTGGTTCCCAAAAAGGAAAAATACTAACAGGGCTTGAGGCAAAAGTGGGACAAAATAAATAATGGAGAGGAGGGACCACCCAAAGGGCTGACAGGTCAAACACTAGGGATATAAAAGCAAAAGTTAATGCGCTGGTTCGCTGTGACATATACTTTTTTTGTTCCTGGTGGCTCAGCCTGTTGTCAATGTAATACCCTAGGTATTTATAGCAATTTACTTCCTCCAGAGGTTTCCCGTCTGCCCAGAGATTCAACTGGGGACTAGGGCGATTATTGATGATCATTGTTTTGCTTTTAGATGCATTAATTTCCAATTTGTTTAGGGATATAAAGTCCAACATTCCAGTAAGTAGCCTTTGGAGGCCGACTTTCATTAAACTTTTAAGAACCACATTATCTGCAAAAGCAAGATGCGATAAAGATAGCGCCCCCATCTTCGGTGGGTGGGAATTGATCTCATTAAGCCTTTGGTACAAGTCTGACATAAACAAATTTAAAAAATGCGGGGCCTGAACGCATCCTTGTGAGTATGAACTTTTCTAAGACTCTGGACCCGTCACCTATTTTCAATCTTAGCCAAGTGTCAGAGTAGAATAGCATGATGCCTCTTAATATTCTTTTGGTTATATTCCACTTTCTGAGTTTATTCCACAAAAGTTGCCGATCCACTATGTCAAGGCAGCTTTTAAATCTACAAAACAAAGATGGAGTCTTTGTTTTTTTTTGCTTATATTTTTCTGCAATAACGGAGAGTGATAGGATATTGGTTGTCGTTCCTATTCCCTTCTTGAAGCCAGTCTGATTAGTTGGAATCAAGTTAAGTTTTTCCATCCAGGTGCTCAAATCAGCTTGGATCAAAGAAGCATGGTACTTTGCCTTTACGTCTAGGAACACAATGGGGTATATTCTCAAGAACGTGTGATAACCATCGCAAAAGTAAATGACTAGCTACAGTGGTATACTTGTTATAGGTGTCTTGGCGTCACTAAGGAGAATATCACTAATTTATATGTTGCAGTAAATATCTAGGTGACGGTGCTTGCAGGGTGGGGAGAACCACCTACCTCCTCAAAATCTTTGTGACCTAAGCCGACAAAACATTTAAACTTGACAAATCCCCAGCACACGTCAAACAATATCTTTCGGATTTAAAATTAGTGCATAACAGTGAGCATAAATTATCTGGAACACATGTAAGTTTTCTTGTTTTTATTCCCTTGTGTCTCCAAGCAGAAATATCTCTGCGAACAGTAGCTGCTGACACGTGTTTCGTCGCTCATGGGCAATATCCCGCGACATTTTCAAGGCTGCAATGTACAAACAAACGAATGTATCTCCTTACATCACCAGGAGAACATAGCCTTACAATAATGCATGTTAAGTTGTCACTAAGTACAAGAAGCCAGCATGCACAAGATGAAAAGTCAATAACTAAAAGCATTGTTACGGAAAATGTCCCAAGAGGGGACCCATAAGGCACCGAGTAGAGATGGAGAATAAGTAAAATAAAAACGACCAAAGGTGTGTCCACACGTGAAAAGTGGTAAGCGTGATTTCAAGAATTTTCCTAAAGCTAAAATACTCTACTCCTGATTTACAAGGATGCAAGTAAGAAACACACCAAACCAAGCAACCAGAGGACTGTGGTCGGTGTAAAGCTATTGCTATAGACTCTAGAAAGAGATGGTGTTGTGTTAAAGTGTTGTGAGAAAACAACGTGCACGTGTAAACCCTCTGTGCCCCAGAGTTTCTTAGGCAAGTGAAAAGGGTACCATAAATACCTCTGTCCTTTTAGATGCAAACTTCTGAAATATAATTATATATCGAGCCATAAGTACAAAGGCAAAGCGACCGCACTCTCTATTCAGTAGGTGCCAAGGGAAGCCCAATACCTATATAATTCGTGGTTATACTTCCGTCCCACAAGGGATTCAGTATCATCGGACGTTCTAACTGTATTCGATCCTTTAAACCCGGATTTGCATATTTTTAATACGATACCGGATCTAGGAGAGAGGATGCCAATTCCATATCACTATTAGGAGTTAAAAACCGCTACCGAAATTTAAGCAAGGCCTATCTGTTCGTGACCCCATAAATGCAGTAAAGCAAAACACCCCAAAGCAAACACTCGTTTGTGTGTAACACTAATCACTAATACTGTTACTAATTAAAACTATGCCATATTGTCAACAACCTTCGTATCAAAGAGCCGTTCCTCTATCGCGGCCACATTAACAGTTGTGTCTATAGATGCTCATTTGTTGTTCTGGTATAACGTGAGTAGGTAACAAAAATGCTATAGCTGATAGTCTAAAATATAGACGCCTAAGTTATTAAGCGACCATCCGAGCACTCGCATACGTGCCCTTACAATCTAAAAGTCTAACAAATTCACCCGATACTGCTGTTACCTCGTGTGAGGAATCTACGCGTAGTAGAGTCAGAAACGATCTCCGTGTGAAGCCGAGTGTGGTATACAAGAGGCTATTAGCTTCCGCCGCTTATCTAGACAGCCCTCCCCTTGCAAAAACATCATAGTAGGGGGACCAACTTGGCAAAACGGAGGAAGGACTACGATGCCTATTCACTCATCTGGTGGCTACCTTGTGTCAAGATTTCTATATTAAAGAGATATCCCTGTGTTGCTGATCTATTTTGGCATAGTACCAAATATCCAGACAATCTCGAAATGAAAAAAGGTTAACGCGATCAATTAGAAATAACTGATTATCAGTGCAAATGAATGGGTGCATGCTTGCTCAGTGTATCGAGCAAATTAATATGATCAGTGAGTGCATATTCTACTGTGAGTGTGTGGTCATTGTTTACATATGCTCCATCCCTCCCATGAAGTTTTAATTGACCGGTAACCGAAAGGTAAAAATCAATTGAAAATATACAATAAACAACAAAAAGCTCATAGTGCATCATCAAAGCAGAAAGTTGTGAAAAGTACATTTGACTTTGAATTTGAATTTTTGAATTTTTAAAAACTTATAAAGCGCACGTTCACAAAGCAGTTTCATGGCGCTAGAGGAATTCCTGGGCAGAAGGGCACAGAGAACTATAGGTTAAAGGCCTGCTTGAACAAAAAGGTCTTAAGGGCCTTGCGGAACTCCATATAGGAAGGGGAAAGTCTAATGTGGAGGGGGAGGGTGTTCCAGAAAGTGGGCGCAAGCACCGCAAATTTCTGGCCTCCAGATCTTTGTTTCTTAAAGCGAGGGATGAGTAGTAGAGATTTGACGGATGAACGAAGAACTCTGGAAGGGCAGTAGTTGGTAATGACAGAATTTATAAAGGCAGGGGCCATGCCCGTCCGGGCTTGGAAGGTAAGGCAGCCGAGCTTGAACAGGGCTCGTTGCTTAATAGGGAGCCAGTGGAGAGCAATAAGAAGAGGTGATGAGTGATGAAAATTGGGCAAGCCGTGTACCAGACGAGCTGCCTGGTTCTGCACCATCTGAAGGCGTTGGAATGCGTAGCCGGGGGCACCATTGTAAATGATGTTCCCGTAATCAATCTTGGACAGAACCATGGCCATTACAATCAGCTTGAGTGCAGGGAAAGAGAAAAACCGAGAAACTTTCCTAATGGTGCGCAAAGTGAAGAAACAGGAGGAGACAACCGAGCTAATATGAGAATGAAGGGTCAAATGATGGTTAAGTGTGATGCCAAGAGTCTTAACTGAATAGGAGGGTGTAGGAGGGGGGCCGAGGGAAGAAGGCCAAAAGGAGGGAGACCAAGGATTGCTTCTGCCACCTGTCAGAATCAGCTCCGTTTTATCCGGGTTAAGTTTGAGATGGTTCGCATTCATCCATTCCCGGATAAACAGCATGACGGACTGGAAGGCAGTGACGGCTAGTGAGGGAGAGGAAAAATTAAAAATGAGTTGAAGGTCATCGGCATAATTATAGACTGTGACCTCCATTTGCTGTAGTGCAGAGATGAGAGGAAAGATATAAAGGTTAAATAATAAGGGGGAAAGAGAAGAGCCCTGAGGGACACCGCATTGAACCCTGCGGGGGAGGGCGGAGAATTCGGCCAGATGGACAGCCTGGGTGCGATCAGCCAGGAATGAACCTATCCAGGTCAGCGCTGGTCCTCCTATACCCGCCGCCTTGACACGGGACAAAAGAATGGAATGGTCTACTGTGTCAAAGGCAGCGGATAGGTCCAGGAGGACCAGCGCCTGAGAGGTGTTAGTATCAAGGCCCTCCCTGAGTTGATCCATGACTGAAATGACCACCTTCTCCGTTGAATGGCGGGGACGAAAGCCCGCCTGGCAGGGTGCGAGGTAATTACTATCCTCAATAAAAGTGCTGAGTGTCTGGGTGAAATGAGACTCGGCTATCTTGCTCAGATAAGGGAGAAGGGATATCGGTCGGTAATTTATCGTGGATGTGGGATCGGCCCCCGGTTTCTTTAGTATGGGAAGAATTATGGCCTTCTTAAAAGCAACAGGGACAGAGCCGTGCATGAAACAGTCATTAAGAAGGGTAAGGATCGGGGATGGACATTTGGTGAAAATCTGGCAAAGAATACGTGCAGGGCCAATGTCAGCTGGAGAGCCTGACTTGACGCGGCTAAGTAAAGGAAGCAGGGTTTCTCTGGTGAGTGGGGGAAAGGAAGTGACGGACAAGTCATTGCCTGGAAAGGTGAATTGGGGAAAAATAAACAAGGAGGGGGGATATTTGCTTTAACCCCTTCAGTGCCCGCCCCTTTCCCCGCCCAGTGCCGGCCGTTGCATTAGCGGGCGGGGTCTATGACGAGCTGGACTCGTCATGGGCACAGCGCCACCGCGGCCCATGACGAGTCCAGCTCGTCATGGGCACTGAAGGGGTTAATATGGGTTATTTTATCAATAAAGAATTAATTTAATGAATCGCATAACACCTGAGAGGGGAGGGTCTTAGGCAGAGTTCTATTCGAGGATGCCAACTCATGAACGGTGGCAAAAATCTCCCGTGGCTGGCTTTCAGCGGCTAAAATGCGCTCCGAGAAATATTCTGTTTTGGCTGCCAAGATGGCTTGTTTGTATTCTTTAAGAGTGATGGTATAAAGTTGTCTCCGAGTGGGACAGTATTCTTTTCTCCAGGCTCGTTCAGCCTGCCGTAGTTCTAATTTTTTGGCTTTGAGGCCAGAGCTAAACCACTTGTTGGCATTGTGGGTGCGGTTAATGGTAACCCGCTTTAGGGGGGCCACTGCGTCACAGGCTTTGGCTAACCAATGATCTAGAGTAATGATCTGGGAATGGGGAGTCAGGCCTGATAAGTCTGGGCAGGTAGTGCTTAATGAGTTGCACAGAGAAGGAATATCAACTCGGTTCCAATTCCTAGTTCGAGTGATTTTAGGGCAAGGAGGAATCGTTTTGTGGTTCAGGTTCAAGGAAAAGGCAAGCATAAAATGGTCGGACCATTGGCAGGGGGAAATTTTAGGGGCTGATATCGGGATGTTTAATGTCCATATCTGGTCAAGAGTGTGGCCCTGGGTATGGGTAGGGCCTTGCACATGCTGAATAAAATTAAGACTGAGAAGCAGTTGTGTAAAATCCTTGGATTTGGTATCTTCAGCAGGGTCAGTGGGCCAAAAATTAAAATCACCCAGTACCAGAACGGAGGTGTTATTGACCGCCAAAGTAGCCAATAGATCCTGGATGGCAGAGAGAAAACCTAGAGATGATTGAGGAGGGCGATATATAAGTACACAGGTAATTGGGGTCTTAAAGGAGGTGGAACGGGCTACTAAACAATCAACTGTGGAAATCATAGATCAAGCGAGTGTATGAAAATGAAGGTCTTTGCGAGCTATTAAGGCTACCCCGCCGCCTGCTTTATTCTCTGGGCGATCTGCGCGGAGCATAGAATAATGAGGAGGGAGGGCTGCCAGAATGCTAGGTAAAGAATCCGACCGGTACCATGTTTCAGTCAGAAACAATAGGTCAGGAGAGTTGGAGTCTAATAGATCGAATATTTCGATCTGATGTTTAACGGCTGACCTTGTATTCAGGAGGAGGGCAACTGTAGAGGAGGGGGAAGAGGAGATGAGTGAGATGGCCCTAGGCAGAGCAATGCCAAGGAGCTGAGCATAAGACAGTGTGGCAGTGTTCAAAGGCCACTTTTTATTGAGGGCACGCAGTTGATCAGAGGTGTATGTTCTGAGTTGCGCATAGTGGCCTGCCCCTTGCCCGGTCGGTCGCGGACGGGTGCAGACGGGCACGCCTTTGGCGCGCCTTCGGCGCGCAAGCGGCGCGCAAGCGGCGCGCCCGCTGCGCCCGCCCGCTGCGCGGTCGGGGAAAGCACATTATTTATAATGGGGGAAGCGGAAGGGGCGTGGCCTGAAGTGGTAGGCGTGGCCAATGTCCTCCGGGGAATGGCGGCGGCAATGGGTGGCTCTGCACCAGCGATGGATCTGCTGTGCGGGCTGCCAGGAACGAAGGAGAGCTCGGATAGAGCGAGTGAGCAGGTAAAAATCAGCAATTTCCCTGAGCAAATTTAAAAACAGTAACAATAACTAGCACTCTCCCGGCTTTTCGCCTCAGGAGATAATGAAACCTCTGACTGGCGCGCAAGACCATCGGCGTTTAAATGCCTATATCGGGGGGCGTGGCCTAAAGTGGTAGGCGTGGCCAATGTCCTCCGGGGAATGGCGGCGGCAATGGGTGGCTCCGCACCAGCGATGGATCTGCTGTGCGGGCTGCCAGGAACGAAGGAGAGCTCGGATAGAGCGAGTGAGCAGGTAAAAATCAGCAATTTCCCTGAGCAAATTTAAAAACAGTAACAATAACTAGCACTCTCCCGGCTTTTCGCCTCAGGAGATAATGAAACCTCTGACTGGCGCGCAAGACCATCGGCATTTAAATGCCTATATCGGGGGGCGTGGCCTGAAGTGGTAGGCGTGGCCAATGTCCTCCGGGGAATGGCGGCGGCAATGGGTGGCTCCGCACCAGCGATGGATCTGCTGTGCGGGCTGCCAGGAACGAAGGAGAGCTCGGATAGAGCGAGTGAGCAGGTAAAAATCAGCAATTTCCCTGAGCAAATTTAAAAACAGTAACAATAACTAGCACTCTCCCGGCTTTTCGCGTCCGGAGATAATGAAACCTCTGACTGGCGCGCAAGACCATCGGCGTTTAAATGCCTATATCGGGTGGCGTGGCCTGAAGTGGTAGGCGTGGTCAATGTCCTCCGGGGAATGGCGGTGGCAATGGGTGGCTCCGCACCAGCGATGGATCTGCTGTGCGGGCTGCCAGGAACGAAGGAGAGCTCGGATAGAGCGAGTGAGCAGGTAAAAATCAGCAATTTCCCTGAGCAAATTTAAAAACAGTAACAATAACTAGCACTCTCCCGGCTTTTCGCGTCCGGAGATAATGAAACCTCTGACTGGCGCGCAAGACCATCGGCGTTTAAATGCCTATATCGGGGGGCGTGGCCTGAAGTGGTAGGCGTGGCCAATGTCCTCCGGGGAATGGCGGCGGCAATGGGTGGCACCGCACCAGCGATGGATCTGCCAGGAACGAAGGAGAGCTCGGATAGAGCGAGTGAGCAGGTAAAAATCAGCAATTTCCCTGAGCAAATTTAAAAACAGTAACAATAACTAGCACTCTCCCGGCTTTTCGCCTCAGGAGATCATGAAACCTCAGCACATTTAGATGCATTCACACACAAAGATGACAGTCATATTAGTATACTGAAGTAACACATGGAGAGTGGCTACTCCATGTCTGCTATTTCCCCAAGAAATAGTGTAATTCCTGATCAATGTTGAGCCCTATGTCCGTCCTACGTAGTCTCAATATTCACAGTGCCTCTCTCTTGCGTAGGGCTAGTTCTCTGTTGGCACCCCTTGGATGTCGTAGTGTCTGTTCAATGCCAAAATACTCGAAAGATTTATGGGTCTGTTGGGCAGGAAACTGTGCAGTGTGCGCTGCAATGGGATATCTGAGGTCCCCTTGTTTAACAGCCCGTATGTATTCATTAATTCTTTCTCGTAGTGTTCTTATCGTGCTGCCCACGTATTTCCTCTTGCATTTGATATATACTTTGTAAGGCAGTTGATGTTAGTCTTTATATCACAGGTTCTGTTGCCTGGTCCATCAAAAGGGGTCTTTCTGTTGCATGCACATTTGCAGGCTGCACAGTTTCCGCACCCATAGAAGCCTCTAGTGCGTTGTGTAAGCCAATTGTCCCTTTGCTCCTCCCTTGGGTAACTCAGACTCAGTATGTTCAAAAGGGACTTTCCAAGTCTATATGTGATGTTGGGTCTGTCCGTTATGTGTTTACTCAGAGATTTGTCTGCCCTAAGTAAATGCCAGTGTCTGTTAAGACTCCGCAGTAATATACTGGACCAGTCGTTGTAACCTGTCACCATTCTCAATTTGTTGTCTGAGGTAGTGGGATTGGTGCGTTCTTTCAGGGTGTCAAGTCTTTTGATTCTGCTAATTAGTTGGTCTCCCTTTCTCAGAGTGTTGCTATCATAGCCCTTATGTTGGAACTTAGTCATTACTCCTTTCTTGCACTCCTCAAACTCAGGGTCAAAGCTACAATTCCGCCTCACTCTGACCAGTTCACCAAATTGGATAGATTTAATCTGGTGTGAAGGATGGGCACTGGAGGCATGCAGAAGTGAATTGCATGCAGTTTGTTTTCTGTATAGTCTGCTATGGATGAGGTTGTCCCTGATATAAAATTGGACATCCAGAAAAGGGATCTCGCTCCTACTGTGTTGAGATGTGAAAGCAATGTTGCAATTGTTACAGTTCAAATGTTCGATGAAACTCATCAGTTTGGCAGGAGAACCTGTCCAGATCATAAGGCAATCATCTATGTACCTGCCCCAATGCAGTATGGAATCATTCCACTCGGATTCCATGCGGCCCCAGATCCTCATCTCCTTGAACCAACCCATGAACAGGTTTGCGTACGAAGGAAAGAATCTGGAAACCATAGCAACTCCTTGCTTTTGTCTGTACCATCTTTCCTTAAATAAAAACACATTGTTATCCAAAATTAGCTCTATCATCTCGATAAGCATCTCCGTGTGGTCCCATGCACTCGCTGATCTAGTATTCAGTATCTTTCTAATGGCCATGAGGCCATCATTCCTTCTGATGCTGGTATAGAGCGCAGTCACGTCAAGTGTCACCATTGTCATGTTTTCATCCCAATTGAGATCAGACATGATCCCTAGGATGTGTTTCGTGTCACGAATATAGGATGGTATTTTCACGACCATTGGTTTCAAGAAGGTGTCTACATATTCTGAGATCATCTCTGTGGGTCTGTCATTTCCTGAGATAATAGGTCACCCCGGTGGGAAAGGGAGGTTTTTGTGAATCTTAGGAAGTGTGTACAGACATGGGTATCTCGGTCGATCTGCTGGAGCAGAGTTTTCTGTTTGAAAATTCGCTGGCTTTTGAAGCTCTGGCATGTCTATTTGTCATATTAATTTTATTAATAATTAATAATTAATTATTTGTCTTGTGCAAGTGCGTTTATATTAATCAATCCGTTTGTCCTAACAAGAGAGAGTTACACGTGGGTGCGCATAAATGTGCTGTTTAAAAATAACGTGCGTGTTTTCATGTTTAAACGTTGCTATGTGCTGTTTATTTTTGAGCACAAAATGCTTTCCGAATTAATGCTTTTCTATGTTGCAAGTGCTAGATAGATGCATACACATAAGGGTATTAGTGGGGTTAACACTGTTTAATCACTATGCTGTGGTAACGTTGTTTTTGTTTCTTTTAATTAAGATGGTCTATTGAGGCCTATGATGGCCTAGAAAAGATGGCCGATTTGTAAGCCTGGCTGTGATTTATAATATGAAAACTGTGACGAGGGAGACCCCTGCTGGAAATGGTCCTGAAGCTAACTGACCATGGTCCTTGCTTGCTTGTTTGAAAACTTTCCATGAGGACAGCAGCAGTTTTGGGAGATCTCCAAGTGAAATGAAAATGTCCTTGGCAGCCTTGGGAAACAAAGGAGCCTTAGAGAAAAACTCTGAACTGTGGCTCGATTGCCGAGGAGAAGTAGAACTAATAAGATACATTTTTTATTTCTTGGTTCCTGTTCCGTAGTCTTTATTATGTGAACTTTTCCTGAGCGGAGATTTTCAAATGTAGCGATGTTACATCCTTTCCTTCTCGCTCTGCTCAGCAGGTCCGGCGGACATTACAACTTTTTCTATGTTTCCAATGTATCTTTCCATTGTTTAGACACTATAAGAAATGTTAGCCTAGAGAGGGTTTTTGCCACTTGCCATTTTGCCTTTGCCGCGTACCGAATCTGCGTTGCTGAGGATCGATGCTGAAGGGACTTCGTCTTGAGAGACATTTACCGAGAGACTTGTCCTGACCCGTTCTGACATTTAGCTAGAATAGGTAACTATGAGAAAATGATTTACTCTGATTGATTTCCTTTGACTAATTTTAGATAAAGCAATATAATTTTAAACATGGTGTTGGATATTCTTTCTTGTCAATTATTGGGTTTACATTTTTGATCATTGCTGTATATGTTGTATAGATTATGTTTAAGGACAGTCACAAAAACCAGGTCTTATCGACCTCGATATAGATGCAGGGTGATTAGGAGTTTTTCTTCCACAGGTTTATTGCTGGTAGAGTATTTGAGCATATGTTAGTGTAGTGAAATGGGCCCTAGCGTATGATGTATGCATGTGCGTGTAACTGTGAGATTACTCTATCCGTGGTAGTGGGAATATTATACACACCCTGATCTCTATCAATTTCCTGGTAGCAGAGTTTGATGGTTTTTGATGATTGTCTTGATCTGATAAGATTGCTTGTACATTAGTTTATTGATTATTGATTATTGGTTCATGTTGGTATATGTACTAATACTATATGTTGGAGTCGTAATGTTGAGTTATATGTAGTGCTTCTGGAACTTGGAAGCTGTAGCAGTTTCGTAGTAGGGCAGAGGGAAGTATATGCTGCTCTCGGGAAAGACGGAATTGTAAGGAATAACGTGTGACAATTGAAGTTGCGCGTCACATTGTCTGGGTTCGGAATCAGTGACATCGTCGTATGTTACTATTAGATATTTCTGGTATATAAGGAGTGTGTATGATAGTGAAGGTTATCTGTGAAACTCTGGTCTTAAGTCCCAGGGATCCGTAAGGATTTCCGTTAAAGCTTATCGCGGGAGGAGTAATAGGTATTCTCTGAGCTTGTTTGAAGAACTGGGCAAAGAAAGCTTGCTTAGTTGATGTATGTAATAATTCTGTAGTGGAGCAGATTGTCTGTTCTCGGGAAGCAGGATTCTGTGCGTATGTACTATATTTTCTTGTATGAATGTGCGTGAATGTTTGTACATTTAGTTGATTGTAAGACTCTTTGGATAAGTCCTAGAGGAAACAGTTAATGAATGTATGTTAGTAGGGCAGAGTAGAGGAAGTGCTACTGTGTCAATGAAAGGTCTCTTATGAAATAGACTCTCTTTTACTGTTCTGTGGTTAGCGAAGCAGACAATGGAGATGTTTTTATGTTGTAACTAATAGATTTTGTAGAAATTTTGACACGAAGTCTACTGAAAAGATTTTGTAAAGGAGGGGTAGACGAGTGACAGAAGACAGGAGACAAGCGACTGCAGCGACTGTTGACGTCAGAAAGACCGCGCTCTGATTGGATGGTAGATCAGAATAGTGCTCGCGCTAGGATTGGTGCGTTAGTGTGAGCCGCGCAAGGATTGGAAGGGCTATTTAGTGACGTAGACGTTCCAGGATTGGTGCGTTAGTGTGAATCGCGCTGCAATTGGTTGAAAAATTCGTATTGTATATTTATAATACGGAAAGAGTAGAGAGTTTTTTTTGGTAAACGCTAAAATGTATTACCAAGAAGAGAAAAAGAAGAAAACATTTTTTGGTAAAATTAAAAAGTGGTTTAGCAAGGATAAAGATGTTAAAACAAGAGAGGGTGAGTTGTTACCTCCACCGAAAACACCTGCATCCTTCATGGCTGCAAGACATGGGTTTCATACCTGTATATGGTTGGAGAATTGGGTTAGGTATACTAAAGAAGATGGTGTTCTAGCATTTCCAGAACATGGTTCATTTAATCTGGCCGTGTTGAGAAATTTACGGGAAAAGATGTTATGTCTAGACCCGAAACCAAGACCTACACAGTTCGAGGCTTTAGTGGAATGGGAAGAGGAAGTTCATGAGAGAGAAAAACAGAGATCTGGAGGGTACTATAGGTACATGTTTGGGAGGAGACATGATCGTGAGACTCATCATGATCGAATGAAAAGGTGGCGAGATGTTAGTATGTCAGAGGGATTATATCCGATGAGAACAGTTGAAGGAGGAGCAGAAAGGGTTCCTGAGTCAGAAATGAGAAAATATGGAGTTAAGGAGTATGAGGATGAGGTCTTGAATGACATGATTTACAAGAGACCACCTCCATATAGACCAGAACCGGATAAAAGTACACCAGTTGTTTCTCCGATAAGAGATACAGTGTGTGTTAGTGAGACAGAAAATGAGACACCTGAGGTAAGAAGTGATCATTACCTTGATGAGAATGCCAGACAATTAGCCAGAACTACAACAGAGTTGACAGAGAAGATTAGGGAGTTAACGAAGAATCTAGAAGCTGTTACGGTGCCTGTAACAATAGGTCCGGTTATGCCTGTGTTTGACAAACAGAGGACAGGTGAGAATGGACTGGTGATTCCATATGTTGGGAATAATCTGACAAATTCAGTTGGTCCTTCAGGAGATTCAGGCAAAAGAGCAGAAAGAAGTGACCTGAGACAATCAAGACATGACACATGTAGTGAAATATTGGATGCTAGTGAAGCTAGTTGTTCAGGGATGCCAATTTTAGAACCGCAAAAGAGAGTGGTTCCAGTGAGAAAAACTGCTGAAATAACAGTTGATGATTTGAATGATTGGATGAAGGTTCTACAGAAAAAGGATAAAGATTCACAAGTAATTGATGTAGCTAGGTTACGTGTAGAACTAGAAGAGCTTGTTACAGGAACAGTTCCAACAGAGATTCTGAAGAGTCATCATGATGGTGAATTAATGTTCATGTGCAAAAATATTACCTGGAGAGCAAGAAATACACATGACAGGCTAAGAGCAATAGCAAATGAGCAGGGAGTTGACATTGATAAAGTGAAAGCTTTACAAAGAACTTACAGGATGGATTTTACAGAGAAGGATATTGAGAATTTGAATGCTACTGGTAGAACAGGACAGATTAAGGAAATGGTAGCATTATTGCGAAGATGGGGTGATGTAGAAAAGTGGAAGGATAGGTGGTACAAGAAAAGAGATGAGGCTGAGGATAGAACAACTTATTCAGCATTTCCAGTGAGAGAAAAGGAGAAACCAGTGGATAATTATCCTATGAGAGAAATACCTGGAGGAGGATATGTACATGTTCCATGGACCAGACAGGATATTTTATCATTCACGAATGATTTCCCTCGATTGAGAGAAAAGCCCGTCGAGTGGTATAGGCAGGTAGATAGGTTTGTGAAATTGTCAAAAGTGCTGTGGGTTGACCTGAATAGTCTGTTTGATATAATTGTTCCAGCAGACTTGTGGACTGAGTGTAAAATAGTTGTGAGTTGGCCTACTGAGGAATATCCAAGAGACCCAAGAACAGGGGCACCAGATCCAGAGGTAATGAGAAAGTATGATCAGGTGATGGTATACCTGAAGAGTAAAGTTCCTGCAAAAGAGACAGACTGGGTAAAGATAGATCGAACACAACAGGAAGCGAAAGAATCAGTTCAGGCTTTTTACGAGAGGCTGATACTGGCATTTAAACAATTCAGTGGAGATGAACACCTGGGTGACAAAGATTTGAGTCATTTTGTATACAGATTTGTATATGGCCTTAGACCTGAAATTGGTGAGAGAATTCGTGAGCACACAGTGGATTGGCAGAGTAAGAAAGTAGATGAGATCCTGAGACATGCAAAATACTTCAGTGATGAAATTGAAGCAAAACAAAGAAAGCTGAAAGAGAAAGCAATGTGGGCACAAGTGAAAGTTGCGGAAAGACAGGAAGCACAGTTAGTGGAACAAGCGAATAATCCAGGAAACAATGCAGGGAATAGACCTAGATATGCAGGGAAAGGAAAGGGAAGTCTTGAGGAAGCGAAAAAAAAGTTTCCTTGTCACAACTGTGGCCAATTGGGGCATTGGAGATCGGAATGTCCTAATCCACCATTAGTAAGTAATGAAAATAAACCCTTAAATCAACAGGTGCAGAACGAAGGAAATAATCAACAGCAGCAACAACAGAAAGTTGTGAGACAACAGAGTCAAGAGCCAAAACCGCCCTTGCCGCAGAATAGAGGGTTACAAAAGTATAATCAGGATTCAGGATTCTACAATGATGAGCAGGTAAACAAACCAAGACGTTCTAACAAAGTACAACAGTACTTGTTAAAGAGTGAAGGGAGTCAGTCTGAGGGTGATTATTGACGGTGCCGAAGAGAGGAGGAAGAGTGCATACTTGGTGCAACTCTAGAAATAGACCAGGCAGGACCATTTGTGGATGGGAAAATAAATGAAGAGAGTGTTACTTTTTTGGTAGACACAGGTGCGACAAGATCAACTGTCAGGTCAACAGATGTTAGAAATCTTCCTCTCTCGGATGAAGCAATCCAAGTAGTTGGTGTAGCCAATACGCAAATCAGAACACGTCTTACTGAACCTGTAAGAGTACAGATAGGGAAATTTTCAGACATGCACAGATTCATTGTCTGTGACACGAGTCCAGTGAACCTATTGGGTAGGGACTTGTTGTGCAAAATGAACTCTACAATTTTTTGTACACCGGATGGAATAGCCTTTGAGACACCAGATGAAGATGTTTTGTACCGAGTGACTCTAGAGAATAGAGAAAGTGAGTTAATTGGTGCATTTGCTGTGTTTAATCCGGAGGATTTGCCTCGAGAGCTGAGAGACACAGTGAAAAGGACAGTTTGGGATTTTACTGGAGAGGATGTGGGATTGATGAATAATGTAGATCCAGTGAAAATTGCAGTAAAAGAGGGAATTACATATCCTAACATTCCTCAATACAAAATGACACCAGAAATAATTGAAGGGATAACTCCTATAATTGAGAAAATGATTCAGCAAGGAGTCCTGAGAGAACTACTGAGTAGTCCGTGTAATTCACCGATAATGGGACTAAAAAAGCCCAATGGGAAATTTAGGATTGTACAGGATTTGAGAAAAGTTAATCAAATTGTGGTGGCATGTTGTCCTATTGTGCCAAATCCATCAGTGATCCTGTATCAAATTCCACATGATGCTGAGTGGTATACAGTGATTGATTTGTGTCATGCGTTCTTTTCAATTCCATTGCATCATGATAGCCAACCGATTTTTGCATTTAGGTTTGGCCAGCGTATCTTAGCATGGTGTCGTATCCCACAGGGGTATACGGAGAGTCCTTCGATATTCAATCAGTTATTGAAGAAATCGTTGGAAAGTTTGATCATGCCCGAGAGTTCAGTGCTAGTGCAGTATATTGATGACCTACTGGTGGCATCAAAGACACGTGAAGCTTGTGAAGTAGATACCATAGCTTTACTGAATCATCTGGCAGATGGAGGGTTAAAGGTATCTCCAGCCAAATTGCAATTTTGCAAGAAAGAGGTGCATTATCTTGGACACAATATTGAAAAGGGTCTGAGAAAAGTGACTGATGACAGAATCAGAATAATCAGAGAAATGAAAGCTCCAAAAACTCAGAGAGAAGTGAGAATGTTCATGGGTATGGTGGGTTATTGTCGTCAGTGGATAGTTAATTTTTCCTTGATAGCAAAGCCACTGATTAAACTGACAAAAAGTGAAATGACAGATCCATTGGATCTAGATGCAGAACAAATGGCAGCATTTGAAGAGCTCAAAAGTAAAATGTGTGAGGCTCCAGCTTTGGGTATGCCTGACTACGAAAAGGAATTTGAGCTGTACTGCAGTGAAAGAAATGGATGTGCACTTTCAGTGTTAATTCAGAAACATGGATTACTGAGAAGGCCTATTGCGTACTTCTCATCGACACTTGACCCTGTAGCTGTGGGTTTACCAGGTTGTCTGAAATCTGTGGCAGCAACATGCAGAAGTCTGGAACAGAGTGAGGGAATCATAATGGGATATCCTGTAAGGGTATTCGTACCTCACAATGTGGCAATTCTTTTGACAAGAAGCAGAACTCAGTACATGTCACATAGTCGGTTGACTAAATATGAAAAAGTGATTCTGGGAGCATCAAATGTGACTCTCGAGAGATGTGTAAATGTGAATCCAGCGACACTTTTGCCAGATATTGAAAATGTGGGTGTGAAGATGGAAGATGATCATGATTGTTTGGATGTGCTTGATTACTGTACAAAACCGAGACCAGACATAAGGGATCTACCCTTGGATGAGAGTGATCATGTGTTGTTTGTGGATGGATCATGCCTGAGAAATGATAATGGTGTGCTATGCGCAGCATATGCGGTATGCAAAGTTTCAGAGGTCATGGAAGCATCACCATTGAAAGGAGTGAAATCTGCGCAAGTTGCTGAATTGGTGGCATTGACAAAAGCTTGCGAAATTGGGAAAGATTTGAGGACAACTGTAATGACTGATAGTCAGTATGGATTTGGAGTGGTGCATGATTTTGGCCAGCTTTGGCTACAAAGAGGTTTCTTGACATCGGGTGGAACTCCGATAAAGAATGCTGAAATGATTGGTAAATTGCTTGAGGCGATACAGCTGCCTAAGGAGTTAGCAGTTGTAAAATGTGCTGCCCATGGACAAGGGGAGGATTTTATAACGGTCGGAAACCGTTATGCCAACGATGTTGCGCAATACTGTGCCAAGACAAATCAGTCCATCAATCGGGACAGAGAGGGGGAAATGTCTTTACTCTCTGTGATGTTTACTAATGTCTTAGAGACATGGGATGAAGTGAAACAGTTGCAAGATGAGGCAGGAGAGGAAGAGAAAAAAGATTGGATTAAGGCAGGATGTGCTCCAAGAGAAACAGACCATGTTTGGGTCTACAGAGATGGCAGACCAGTAATGCCCAACTCCATCTTGTCGTCAATGGCAAGGATGTATCATGGCCAGGGACATTTGGGGAGGGATGCGATGGTTAGGTCGTTCAAGCAGACCTGGTACAATGCAAAGTTCAGGACAATTGCAGAAAGCATCTGTCAAAGGTGTTTAGTTTGTCAGCAATTTAACACTGGAAAAAAGACAGTGGTGAGTCTGGGGACAATAGGCAGAGAAGGAGGTCCTTTTACAAGAATGCAGATTGATTTCATTGAAATGCCCCAAGTAAACAGACTGAGGTATGTTTTAGTGGTAGTCTGTTTGTTTGCAAGGTGGGTGGAAGCTTACCCGACTAGAAGAAATGATGGATTAACAGTGGCAAAGTTACTGTTAAGGGAGTTGATTCCTAGGTACGGGTTTCCAGTAACAGTTGAGTCTGATAGAGGTGGACACTTTCAAAATGAGCTTATGGGTTTGATTTGTGAAGCATTGAAAATACAGCAGAAGCTACATTGTGCATACCGACCAGAGGCTTCTGGTGTGGTTGAGCAGATTAATGGCACAATCAAGAATAGGATTGGAAAAATGTGCTTAGCCACTGGCATGAAATGGCCAGACGTTTTACCTCTAGTTCTGATGACTATGAGATCTACTCCAGATAGAACTACTGGTTTGAGTCCGCACGAAATAATCATGGGACGTGCAATGCGCCATGCATTCGTGCCTGTCAATAAATTGGTGACAATAACTGATGACATGATTTTGGATTACTGTAAAGGCCTGGCTGACGCAGTTCATTCTGTGTTTCACCAGGTTGGAGAAGAAGCTACCACACTTGAGAAGAAGCAAGCCCATGATCTGAGTCCAGGAGACTGGGTGAGGATAAAAGTTCACAGAAGAAGAAATTGCTTGATTCCAAGGTGGGGAAGGCCGAGACAAGTTATTCTGACTACGACGACTGCAGTAAAGTGTGCTGGAGTGAGACACTGGGTACATGCAAGTCATACTCTGAGAGTTCCAAACCCAAAAGAAGGAACTGGTAAAGAGTATTTTGAAGAGTCAGATTCCAGTGATGATGAAGATACAGAATCAGTGGGGAAAGAAGTAGGAAAAGCTTCGAATGAACCACTGCGAGTATCAGAGAAGAGATCAGATTCTGTAAGAGAGCCTGAAGTTTCAAACAGCAGTGAAGGAAAAAGAAAAGAAAAAAGAAATTTCACAGAGACTACTCCTGAATCAGAAGAGGAGGAGATTTAAGAACCACTTGAGATTATACTTGCAGAAGTAGGGTCAGAAGAAGATAGAGAGGGACAGATTGCGGAAGACCCCCGAGGAGGTGTAGGGAACATTCTTGATGAGCCAGGTGAAGGGACAAGTAGACAGCAAGAAGATTGCGTGTCGGAGACTCGAGGAGGGACAAAAGTAGGGAGATCTCAAACAGTGGTGAAAAAATCTGTGGAAAAGAAGAAAGCTGCTGGAAAACGGAAACAAGAGGCACTTGAAACAGATGATGAGAATGAACAAACAGAGGGTCGAGTTCTGAGAAAGAGAACTTGGATTGGAGAAAGAAGTAATAAAGAAATAAAGCCGAAAAAGGTGTTAAGAGGAGATCTTTGGCCTAACAACAGAGTTAAGAGGCTGAGATACAAAATAATAAGAGCAAGTACATCGAAAGCTGAACAAGTGAATGAAGTTTCGAGTCAAAGTTCAAAAGCTGAAGGAGAAGAATCAAAGGAATCAAAAGAACCAGTGGAAATAAAAAGAGTAAGAAGACCCAACCAAAAGTACAGATCTTATGTGGCACTGTCTGAAGGAGGAAAAGAAGAAACAGTGACTCGAGATAATCCGAAAGAGATCTTGAGAGAAGTGGTTGAGGAAGATACTGGTGAAATTTTGAAAGTACTCTTGACTGACATTGGAGAAGAGTCGAGTACTGAGGATTTTGATGTCGGAGATCTAATACAATTTGATGTTGAAGAAATTGAAGTGAAGAATGACAAGTATCCAAACTGAATAAAGGAAGGATTCACTTGGATTAAGTGAACGAAAAGATCATTTGGAAAAACTGAAAGCTGAAGAATTGCTGAAGAATTGAAGAAGTTCCAACAGTAGTGGAGTAGTAGAGGCTAAACTAAAGTAGTAAAATGGCTAACATAGAGGATAATAGAAATAGATGTGCCTTCTTTAAAAGGTGGTGTAGAATGTGCTGTTGCTGTACTGGATTATTAATGCTTCTATGGGGTGTTTTAGTTTTATTAGTTACTTTTAAAGTAGAGTTTGAGATGCATACAGAGAATGTGACAAATGTAGAGAAGAATTCGCAAAAAGTAGTTCCAATTAGAATTAGTAATACTTACATACACAAAGATAGGTCAATTAATAACTTTTCTAGTAATGTTTTTTCAAAATTGTTATATGAATATGTGAAAACAATGGAAGTAAGAGTTGAAGAATGGGGCTAGTCCAACTTTAGTTTTAGATGCACCACAGAAGGGTAAACTTTGTATTACAAGAAGGAAATCCCAATATGATACATATTTTATTGGGACTAGTGAGTGCCATGATACATACTTCATTGCAACAGGTTGGGGTTTCAGAGGTGGAGAAGATACAATTTTTCCAGGAGTATATTATGTTTGTGGGAACAAGGCTTATTACAAGTTGCCTGACCATTGGTATGGCACGTGTTATGTGGGCCTGGTTTTTCCAAAGATTTTTCATATAGATAAAATAACAGATGTAGAACATATTAATTTACTAATGCGTTTTAAGAGAGAAACTTGGTCTGAAATAGTGGGTGACATTTTTGGAGTTTTGATTCCAGCAGTGGGAATTTCTTTGAATGCTTATGGAATTCGGAAACTGTCCACAGTGGTTGATCGCTTATCGACAAATACCGCTGGAGGGTTTCTTTTGGTGAATACGGATTTAAGTGCCGTACGTGCCATGTCTATGCAAAATCGACTTGCCCTTGATATTCTATTGGCCAAGGAGGGTGGAGTCTGTGGAATGCTGAAAGTTCAACATTGTTGCACTTACATTCCAGACGAAAGTAAGGACCTGAAGGTCTATATCAAAAATATTACTGATTTGCATGAAGAATTAGTACCACTTGAAGCTGAGAATTTATGGACTAAAATAGCTAATAAAATGATAGCTGTTAAGGATTTTAGTGCAAAAATAGGTAGTACTATTATAGGTAGAATATTGTTTCCTTTAACTTGTATAATTATTGCTTTATTGATAATAAGATTGGTGTGTGTGTGTTGTAAAAACAGGGGAGGGAGGAAGAAATTGAATAAAGAAAAGAAAAATAAGAGGTTGAAAAGAGAACCTCAAGAAATTGAATTAGAAGAATTAAGGGAGAGTGTCTACTTAGAGACAAAAAGGGATGATGAAAGAGTGACTGGTGTGTAATGTTGTGTAAGGGGAAAAAGACATTTCCGATTTCTCCTAAAATGGGACTAAATTTTCACAAATTGTTTTTTTGGGTTTATTTGGTGATAAAATCACCAAAGGGGGGATTGCTGGAGCAGAGTTTTCTGTTTGAAAATTCGCTGGCTTTTGAAGCTCTGGCATGTCTATTTGTCATATTAATTTTATTAATAATTAATAATTAATTATTTGTCTTGTGCAAGTGCGTTTATATTAATCAATCCGTTTGTCCTAACAAGAGAGAGTTACACGTGGGTGCGCATAAATGTGCTGTTTAAAAATAACGTGCGTGTTTTCATGTTTAAACGTTGCTATGTGCTGTTTATTTTTTAGCACAAAATGCTTTCCGAATTAATGCTTTTCTATGTTGCAAGTGCTAGATAGATGCATACACATAAGGGTATTAGTGGGGTTAACACTGTTTAATCACTATGCTGTGGTAACGTTGTTTTTGTTTCTTTTAATTAAGATGGTCTATTGAGGCCTATGATGGCCTAGAAAAGATGGCCGATTTGTAAGCCTGGCTGTGATTTATAATATGAAAACTGTGACGAGGGAGACCCCTGCTGGAAATGGTCCTGAAGCTAACTGACCATGGTCCTTGCTTGCTTGTTTGAAAACTTTCCATGAGGACAGCAGCAGTTTTGGGAGATCTCCAAGTGAAATGAAAATGTCCTTGGCAGCCTTGGGAAACAAAGGAGCCTTAGAGAAAAACTCTGAACTGTGGCTCGATTGCCGAGGAGAAGTAGAACTAATAAGATACATTTTTTATTTCTTGGTTCCTGTTCCGTAGTCTTTATTATGTGAACTTTTCCTGAGCGGAGATTTTCAAATGTAGCGATGTTACATCCTTTCCTTCTCGCTCTGCTCAGCAGGTCCGGCGGACATTACAACTTTTTCTATGTTTCCAATGTATCTTTCCATTGTTTAGACACTATAAGAAATGTTAGCCTAGAGAGGGTTTTTGCCACTTGCCATTTTGCCTTTGCCGCGTACCGAATCTGCGTTGCTGAGGATCGATGCTGAAGGGACTTCGTCTTGAGAGACATTTACCGAGAGACTTGTCCTGACCCGTTCTGACATTTAGCTAGAATAGGTAACTATGAGAAAATGATTTACTCTGATTGATTTCCTTTGACTAATTTTAGATAAAGCAATATAATTTTAAACATGGTGTTGGATATTCTTTCTTGTCAATTATTGGGTTTACATTTTTGATCATTGCTGTATATGTTGTATAGATTATGTTTAAGGACAGTCACAAAAACCAGGTCTTATCGACCTCGATATAGATGCAGGGTGATTAGGAGTTTTTCTTCCACAGGTTTATTGCTGGTAGAGTATTTGAGCGTATGTTAGTGTAGTGAAATGGGCCCTAGCGTATGATGTATGCATGTGCGTGTAACTGTGAGATTACTCTATCCGTGGTAGTGGGAATATTATACACACCCTGATCTCTATCAGATCTACCCTGAGGTATGTTATCTCATTGTCATCTAATAGCCCCTATCCGTGCCATCGTTTGAGATGTTTATTAATGTGGTCGGTCAGTGTCCAGATAGGGTTGTTAGGGAGGAGCTCATAACAGTCTGTGTCCTGAAGTTGTGATAAAATGTCATTTTCGTAATCTATGCTCCGCATAATCAAAATAGTTCCTCCTTTGTCTGCTTCACATATGGTTATTTCTTTGTCACTAGTGAGGTCTTTGAGGGTGTTGTGTTCTCCATGTGTCAGGTTGTCCCTTTTGATCTTAACAGGATTCTTTCTGTCATAGTGTTTGTCTAAGTCCGTGATGACTAGTTTGTGGAAAATGTCGATGTTGTTACCAGAAAAAAGTGTTGGAGTCCATTTTGATTTCTCTTTAAGATTGCTTCTGATGCTATAGTCACTTGTCACATTTAAATCTCTCAAAATCATATCTGAAGTGATCACCTCATCTTCACAGTCAGTGAGAGACAACAAAGGCCTTGTGTCCAGAACATCCTGAATAGAGTGTTCACTAGAGGCAAACATACCACATCTCTGTTGCGAATTTTTATTATCATCATCAAATGTTTCGAAATACTTTTTATTCTTCATCCTCCTTATAAACTTATATAAGTCTATTTTTAAGTCACAAACATCGCCATAGGCATTTGGGCAGAAACTCATGCCTTTTGTTAGCACAGAAATTGTACCAGCAGACAAACATTTATCGGTTAAGCTAACAACATTGACCAAATGTATTTCTTCACATTCCAGGATCTGGTTTTCACCCCCGGTCGCTCTTCTGTTCGTGCCCCCTCTTTTTCCCCTCCTTGTTTTGCTGCCACAACGGGTCGTCTGTTCTCCCTGTTGCCCTTTTTTATCCTTCGCACCTCTTGTAAAAAACTGCTTTCGTTATTCTGGGCACTGTTTGTTTCTTCACCCCTATCAGACTCGCTGCCGCTAGTATGTACCTTGTCTAGAGAAACAGTACTGGAACTGATGGATTTACCATCGCTGGTGCTATATTGATTATCTTTTGGGACTAGGTGATCATATTTCTTGGTGAACATGAACACCCTGCCACTTGAGTAATCACGCTCGTCTCTTTTGAGCTTCCTGGTTTTCCTTTGCTTTATGTCTGCAAGGTGATGTTGCAGTATGTCATTTAAAATATTATAGTTTTTGTCTGTAGCCTCAGGTAAGTTCAGTTGCTTGATTTCTAATTCTGTCTGGTCTATCTCTTTCTGTAATTGTATACCTTTTCTTTTGCAATTCTCTATAAGAATCGTCATAAGCCTGTTGGAGTTGTCAGTAAGTTCTTTCTTCCAAGCTATTAATAAATCTGCCTCTAGATCTTCATAAGTAGGTATGATCTGAGATCTTAGGCCCCTCGGAATCCTCTTTACCGTAATATATTGTTTAAGAGTGGCGGCGTCCCACCATCATGACATCTCGTTTTTTCTGAGCCTCTCGGGCCTGATGAATTTTTCTTTCAGGCCTTCTTGTGTAGTGGAGAGTCCATCTTGTGCCAACGAGGTCGTGGCAATGTTCCCTGAGATGTTATTGAAAAGGTCTTCAGCCTCTCGATCTCTGTTCATTTTTTCGCTAGTGAAACTCGTCATAGTGTCCCCTGGGCTGCCTCCTGAGTGCGATATGTTAATGACTAGCCACAGTGGTATACTTGTTATAGGTGTCTTGGCGCCACTAAGAAGAATATCACTAATTTATATGCTGCAGTAAATATCTAGGTGACGGTGCTTGCAGGGTGGGGAGAACCACCTACCTCCTCAAAATCTTTGTGACCTAAGCCGACAAAACATTTAAACTTGACAAATCCCCACCACACGTCAAACAATATCTTTCAGATTTAAAATTAGTGCATAACAGTAAGCATAAATTATCTGGAACACATGTAAGTTTTCTTGTTTTTATTCCGGTGTGTCTCCAAGCAGAAATATCTCTTCGAACAGTAGCAGCCGACACGTGTTTCGTCGCTCATGGGCAATATCCTGCGACTTTTTCAAGGCTTCAATGTACTAACAAACCAATGTATCTCCTTACATCACCAGGAGAACATAGCCTTACAATAATGCATGTTAAGTTGTCACTAAGTACAAGAAGCCAGCATGCACAAGATGAAAAGTCAATCAATCAATCAATCAAGTATACTTTATTCGGTTTTAGAATTAAAACCATAAAAGTTACATAAATCCATAAAACAGTTAAGACATACAATGAATAACAGTAAAAATAAATAAAAATCCCGTAAAAAACAGCAATATATACATCTGGTACAAAAGACTGATCGGGCGGGGAAAGCACACAAGAGGAGTGCCTGCCAATGATAGGGGTTTACTAGCTCTGTACAAATCCTGGATCGCAATGACGATTTCAAAAAACCTACTATAAAAGATACACATTCTAGTTTCAACAATTGTAGATAAAAAAGGGCTGGGCGGACCTGGATAAAATTCAGCTTCTTTAAAAGAGGTGTTAAAAAATATCTGCGAGGTACTTCATAAAATTTACAAAAAAACATGAAGTGTAGCAGATCCTGAGGAGACACTCCGTCGCAGCCACAGGATGCTAACACCTGACCTCTGCAGCTCCCTTTAGGGACAGCAAGCATCAAGTGAAAATAGTCTAAACGAAACCTGATCAATAGAAACCGCTCATGAGATGAGAGTGGCCACAAAAGATAGGGCTCAATTGATGGCGATGTTTTGAGCACCATATGTTTGCGGACACTTGTTTTTCCAAGTTCTAAGTCATCTCTACCAAACTTTTTTAAGGTAGTGAAAGTTTTCTTTACAAATTCCACATCCTTCAGGGTAATCGAATCAGGTTTTAAAAACAAGTCCGGCCGTTCCAGCTCTTCACAGCATCCCTTAATATAGTTTAACCATGGAATGCGTGTTATATGATCAAGGCTCATGTTTTCTCTTAAAATCTGATGGTTAAGAGCTAGATCTTTATTTAACCAGCAATTAAGCCAGAACAACAAGGGGCGCATAGCTAAAGTATCCCCTATATAAGGCACCCCCAGTTCCTCATGAACTACCAAATTTGATGTTCCGCTGGGCACTCCTAAAATGCGTTTAAAAAAAACATTCTCTGCCACCTGCAAAGCATCAGTTGCTACATAGCCCAAAATTTCACTCCCATAACTAGCAATGGCAACACTTTTGGCCTGGTATATCTTCAACTTTGCCGCGATTGGGCGCCTAACCATCTTCGCGGCAAAGTTGAAGATTGCGGCATTTGCCCTTATAACGTCTCCTTTTTTCCTCTTGATCAGGGCCCCCCAGTTTAACCGGTCATCTACCAAGACACCCAGGTAAGAAAATATCGTGGTCACCGGAACATTCTCATTACCCACTTTGAAAACTCGGATGATCGCTTGATAACTTAGGCGTGTATATTTTAGACTTTCAGCTATATCATTTTCGCAACCTACTCACGTTATACCAGAACAACAAATGCGCATCTATAGACACATCTGTTAATGTGGCCGCGATAGAGGAACGGCTCTTTGATACGAAGGTTGTTGACAATATGGCATAGTTTTATTTAGTAATAGTATTAGTGATTACACACAAACGAGTGTTTGCTTTGGAGTGTTTTGCTTTACTGCAATTATGGGGTCGCGAACAGATAGGCTTTGCTTAAATTTCGGTAGCGGTTTTTAACTCCTAATAGTGATATGGAATTGGCATCCTCTCTCCTAGATCCGGTATCTTATTAAATATATGCAAATCCGGGTTTAAAGGACTGAATACAGTCAGAACGTCGGATGATATTGAATCCCTCGTGGGACGGAAGTATAACCACGAATTATGTAGGTATTGGGCTTCCCTTGGCACCTACTGAATAGAGAGTGTGGTCGCTTTGCCTTTGTACTTATGGCTCGATATATTATTATATTTCAGAAGTTTGCATCTAAAAGGACAGAGGTATTTATGGTACCCTTTTCACTTGCCTAAGAAACTCTGGGGCACAGAGGGTTTACATGTGCACGTTGTTTTCTCACAACACTTTAACACAACACCATCACTTTATAGAGTCTGTAGCAATAGCGTTACACCGATCACAGTCCTCTGGTTGCTTGGTTTGGTGTGTTTCTTACTTGCATCCTTGTAAATTAGGAGTAGAGTATTTTAGCTTTAGGAAAATTCTTGAAATCACGCTTATCACTTATCACGTGTGGACACACCTTTGGTCGTTTTTATTTTACTTATTCTCCATCTCTACTCGGGGCCTTATGGGTCCCCTCTTGGGATATTTTCCATAACAATGCTTTTAGTTATTGACTTTTCATCTTGTGCATGCTGGCTTCTTGTACTTAGTGACAACTTAACATGCATTATTGTAAGGCTATGTTCTCCTGGTGATGTAAGGAGATACATTGGTTTGTTTGTACATTGCAGCCTTAAAAAGTCGCGGGATATTGCCCATGAGCAGTGAAACACGTTTCGGCTGCTACTGTTCGAAGAGATATCTCTGCTTGGAGACACACAGGAATAAAAACAAGAAAACTTACATGTGTTCCAGATAATTTATGCTCACTGTTATGCACTAATATTAAATCTGAAAGATATTGTTTGACATGTACTGGGGATTTGTCTAGTTTAAATGTTTTGTCAGCTTAGGTCACAAAGATATTGAGGAGGTAGGTGGTTCTCCCCACCCTACAAGCACCGTCACCTAGATATTTACTGCAACATATAAATTTGTGATATTCTCCTTAGTGGCACCAAGACACCTATAACAAGTATACCACTGTAGCTAGTCATTAACATAACGCACTTAGGAGGCAGCCCAGGGGACACAATGACGAGTTTCACTAGCAAAAAACATGAACAGAGATCGAGAGGCTAAGCTTTTCAATAACATCTCAGGGAACATTGCCACGACCTCGTTGGCACAAGATGGACGCTCCACTACACAAGAAGGCCTGAAAGTAAAATTCATCAGTCTCGAGAGGCTCAGAAAAAACGAGATGTCATGATGGTGGGACGCCGCCACTCTTAAACAATATATTAAGGTAAAGAGGATTCCGAGGGGCCTAAGATCTCAGATCAAACCTACTTATGAAGATCTAGAGGCCGATTTATTAATAGCTTTGGGAGAAAGAACTTACAGACAACTCCAAAAGGCTTATGACGAATCTTATAGAGAATTGCGAAAGAAAAGGTATACAATTACAAAAAGAGATAGACCAGACAGAATTAGAAATCAAGCAACTGAACTTACCTGAGGCTACAGACAACAAGCATTGGCATAGCCAATAGGTCTCGCTTTTGGGACCTTATAAGTATTTAGTTATGCAACTGTTGCATAGTTAAACACTTATAAGGTCCCAAAAGCGAGACCTATTGGCTATGCCAATGCTTGTTGACAGTTGTTCCCTCTTACTTCTATGTATCACACCATATCCGTTTCTTCTGGCACCCTGCGTGTGGGAGCAGTCAAATATTAAGCGCTGGAAGCCAAAGCAGAATTTTAAATGTGACCTTATTAACCTCGCAGGCTCCTTAGGTATATGCAGCACGGACTCCGCTGAGGGGAAACAGCAATCAAGGAGGATGGTTCTGTCTGGCTTCTGCCCCAGTGGCGCCTCTGGTCTGTTTCCTGCTGACACTTGTTAATTTAGCATTTCTAATGTAATTGCAAACAAGCCGCGCTGTCTGCATGCTTGAACCACAGTTACTATTTCCCATATCTCTAGTGGCAAGTAGGCAATATTTACTTCATTTTAATGTACTTGCTTTCGGCCTTGATTTCTTTATATGTGTAACTGTAGTATACTTCGATCACACTACAAAAGGATGCAACAAGGATACTGTAAAGAAAGTTTTTATTTGCCTGTGGAACATTCCTGTGGTATGGTGAGCCAGTGAGAGTGAGTCAATTAGTGAGTGAGTGAGAGTGAGTCAGTGAGAGTGAGTCAATGAGTGAGTCATTGAGAGTGAGTCAATTAGTGAGTGAGTCAATCAGTAAGCGTGAGTCAATTAGTGAGAGAGTGAGTCAGTGAGAGTGAGTCAATTAGTGAGAGAGTGACTCTGTGAGAGTGAGTTAATTAGTGAGCAAGTGAGCCAGTGAGAGTGAGTCAATTAGTGAGAGAGAGAGTGAGTCAGTGAGAGTGAGTCAATTAGTGAGTGATTGAGAGTGAGTCAATTAGTAAGTGAGTCTGTGAGAGTGAGTCAATTAGTGAGAGTGAGTCAGTGAGAGTGAGTCATGAGAGAGAGAGTGAGTCAGTGAGAGTGAGTCAATTAGTGAGTCATTGAGAGTGAGTCAATTAGTGAGTGAGTCAGTGAGAGTGAGTCAATTAGTGAGAGTGAGTCAATTAGTGAGTCAGTGAGAGTAAGTCAGTGAGAGTGAGCCAGTGAGAGTGAGTCAATGAGTGAGAGAGTGAGTGAGTCAGTGAGAGTGAGTAAATTAGTGAGTCATTGAGTGTGAGTCAATTAGTGAGTGAGTCAGTGAGAGTGAGTCAATTAGTGAGAGTGAGTTCTGAGAGAGAGAGTGAGTCAGTGAGAGTGAGTCAATTAGTGAGTCATTGAGAGTGAGTCAATTAGTGAGTGAGTCAGTGAGAGTGAGTCAATTAGTGAGAGTGAGTCAGTGAGAGTGAGTCAATTAGTGAGTCAGTGAGAGTAAGTCAGTGAGAGTGTGAGTGAGTGAAAGTGAGCCAATGAGTGAGTGAGTCAGTGAGAGTGAGCCAATGAGTCAATTAGTGAGAGAGTGACTCAGTGAGAATGAGTCAATAGCTTGAGAGTGAGTCAGTGAGTCAATTAGTGATAGAGTGAGTCGGTGAGAGTGAGTCAATCAGTGATAGAGTGAGAGTGAGTCAGTGAGAGTGAGTCAATTAGTGAGTCATTGAGAGTGAGTCAATTAGTGAGAGAGTGAGTCTTTGAGTGAGTCAATCAGTGAGAGAGAGTGGGATAGGGAGTCTGTGGGAGAGGGAGTCTGTGGGAGAGGGAGTCTGTGAGAGAGTTGTAGGCAAAGAGGATAGGTGAAGAAATAAAATAGTGTGGATAGAGAAGTATTTTTAAAGTGTGTACCTAAAAGAGTGTGTAGTGAGAAAGGAAAGAGGCAAATACAGATAGTGTTTGACATGTTACCTAAAAGATGCACATGTAGAAAAGTGTAGAGCGTGATACAGAGAGACTAACAAATTGAAAGGAAGTGAATTTATCGTTGTGCAAGCAAATTAGTTACAGAGGTGTGTGACAGAAATCTATCTGGTCAAATAGTACACCAAATAAGAATTTGTAAGTACTGCGAGATGTTGAGTGGGAAAAGAGAGAGAAGTTGCGAGACAATAAGGTAGTGGAGTGTGTGATGTGTAAAATCAGCGCCGATAGAGCTCACAAAAGCATCTCCCAAAACTCTTTTACATTGTGTGGCAGTAATTCATTTTAACTTTCTTTTTAGCAATTGTTCAATTGGCTATAAACCCTAATCTAAGGCCAACAATGTGAAATGCTGAAATAAACGCACCAGAGTGAGGAAAAAGAAGTACATATTTCTTTGTAAAACAGAAACGGACAGTAAATATTGTAAAGTAATGTATATTTTTGAATGTTGATAAAGTGGTAAAAAAAAAAAAGCTTTTCCATTTACAAGGTAACTTTTTATGCAATTTGTAGATGTACAGTATTTAAAAGATCTTTACTATTTTGCTGGTATACGAAATCTTTTTTCTTTTATATTGTAATTTCGCGACTGTGGCATCACACTTAAAAGTGTCCGCCTGTAGGAAATGAGAAAGCTGGACGTTGTTTTGGTGTGACCCGTGATGTAACGTGGGGGCTTTAAGCTATTAAACAACTGGTAACTGTTATCAACAGAGCGAACTCTGTGCCATGACGTAGGAATGAGCGCTCCGGTCTTCATTTCTTCCCAGCGCCAAGAAGTCTGGCATGGTGGGAAATCTTCCAATTGTTCTTTTATAGGAGGCTGTGGCAGCAAATAAAACCCACAGAGCCTGACTTTGAGATTGTTATCTGTTTAAGAGCACCGAATGATTGATGTCTGGTGACCCATAGGTAAGAAGTATCCCACAAACACTGTAATGTTGCTTTGAACCTTAGATCCCGTTTGTGGTGATTGCTACAGTTGTAGGCGCTGTGAAAGGGAATCCCATTATGATAGAAGAACGACGGAAACTTTATAATAAGAAAAGAGCAAACTGTTTGTAAGTGTGCTAGGAGATGAATACTAACATAAATGAAGTTGAGGGTAAAAAGGCAAAAAAATACTAATTTTGAAAAAAGTATTTAACAAATCTGAAGTCCTATTGGTAATTATTATTCCGTGTTAAATTATAATGCATTCTGGGATATATACAAAGCGACAGACGCGTCCACCTTTGATAAAGGGCCAGGCCGGATGACCTGTGCAGCTAACGTTAAAAGAAGGACTTTTCTACAGTGTCTGCTTTCATTTTCCAGCTGCTGGGTAATCCCGGCCTATGTTGGAGTTTTGCACAAGGAAATGCCTGAATTTAAAGGAGCAGATGAATGAGGAGCGGATAATGGGAAGGGCAGAGAGGGGGCCACAGGCAGAAACACTAGCCCTGTGGGCAGCAGTCGGAAGACCCTTTGTCGGTGTGGCCCCAAGCCTGGCAACCTGTTTGTAAAATAAAAGGGGTCTGCGGGTTTTATATTGTGAAGGGGGAAAATTGCATGTACTTTGTCGCGTCGCTGCAATGATCACCACACAGCCAGGTCAGGTTCTACGTTTTATTATATATATATATATATCTGGCAGCCAGCATGCTGCACGTCTTGTCTCGGTCCCTGCTTCCTGTGTTCTGCCCCTCACCCTCGCGGACCGGAACTGGTGTCCGGTGACCTCTCCTGCCCTCTGCCCTCGTCTGAGTCCTAGTGCCCCATCTATCAGGACACTACATCTCCCCCCTTTGTCACAAAGACATTACGACAGTAGCATTAGTTAGTAATCAAAATGGGACAGTTTCTTTTTTACAGTCTGTTGCAAGATGTGAAAATGTCGATCGAAGTGACCCGTGAGATGCTGCCTAGAGTGGCATCTCACATTTCTTCTATTAGTATCTTTGGTCTCACAATGTCTCTTCTTGGTCTCTCCACATGTCCTTGGACCTCCTTTGGCCTGGTCGCTTCTGCGGTACCTGCTCCATTGCACTCCCTTGTTGTTGTTGTCCCTTCGATGCCTGTCACGTGCTCTTCGTCTTTTTCTTCTTTCAAGCCTTTGAAATGTGAGCAGTTCCTTGTTATTCGCCTGCTGTCTGACTCTGCTGTTATCATTGTTCCTTTCACTTGTGTTATCGTCAACGGGTTTTGGGCGAATGCACTGTCCGACTTCCGTTGTTGTCTCTGTCGTACTATTACAGTATCCCCTTCCTGGAGGTGTGATTTGATGGCATGTCGTCTTCCATCAGCATATTCTTTCATTTTCTTCTTGGCCGCCTCATCTTTTGCTGCCACGCTCTCGTGCCCTGGCGCGGCCAGTTCTTCTACCTGCGGCAGCCTTGTTCTGCTTGTCCTCCCTAGTACTAACTCCGCCGGGCATTTCCCTGTAGACCCATGAGGCGTGTTTCTGTAGTCCCTCAGTATTTGGCATAGTGCTTGGCCTAGGGAAATCTGTGACAGCTTCGCCCTCTGAACTGCCTTCTTGATGTTTCCCATGAACCTTTCGACCATGCCGTTTGCTTGCGGCCATAGTGGTGTTACCTTTCTGTGCTGTATTCCGAGGTAGGCCATGAACCTTCGGAATTCCTCTCCTGAGAATGGAGGACCATTGTCAGTTTTCAATGTCTCTGGCGAGCCCCAGGCTGCGAATATGTCCAGAACAGGTAACGTTGCGGCTGCTGACGTTGAGGAGACTGATCTCACAATGGGGAATCTGGAGTATTCATCTATTATGACCAGTAGGTAAGTTCCCGCGTCTAGAGGTCCAAAATAATCGGCAGCCATTGTTGTCCATACAGCTCTTGGCAGTTCCGACATTTGTAGTGGTTCTTGTCTTGCAGGCGAACCTGTTGTTTGACAGAGGTGACAGGCCGCAATCGTATCTTCTACTAGACGATCTAACCCCGGGAACCAAACCTTTTCTCTCAGCAGTTTTTTTGTTGCCACAATGCCCCTGTGTGACTCGTGTGCAATGCTGACCACTTGGCGTCGTAGTGAGCTTGGAATGACTATCCTGGTGCCCCTCATTACAATTCCACTATTTGTCTCCGAGAGCTTCCCGCTTATTTCCTGTAGAGCCAGCATCTCCTCCTTTTTTACTCCTCCCTTCCATGTGCAGTTGTTGTTTATATGTCTCCATCTTTTCTGTCTCGTTGTTTCTCTGGCCGCTCGGAGCGTGTCATCTTTTTCCGTTTCTCTCTCTATCTCTGTTAGAGTTACTGGTGCAGGCGTGCTTTGCTTTAGCACGAAATTTAAGTATTCTTCTGCCATTGAGGCCTTTTTTTCTGCATGCGGTAGCGGATGCCGTGACATGTAGTCTGCTGGATTATGCTCTTTCCCAGGTTTGTGGACAATTTTGAAGTCGCAATCCATTGGTCTGATGCCCCAGCGCTCGATGCGGGGCGGCATCTTTGCTGCTGGGTTGCCGTAGATTGTTACTAGTGCTTGGTGATCTGTGATGATGGTGAACGGCTTCCCATACACAAACATGTGGTAATGCTCGCATGCCCATACCACCGCCAAGCTTTCTTTCTCCGGCTGGGAGTACGCCTTCTCAATGTCTGTCAAGCTTTTGCTGGCGTATGAGACAATCTTCCTTGGTGACTCCTTTCCCGGCAGGTGTTGTGCTAATATTGCACCTGACCCCACTGGGCTGGCATCGACCGTCAGCTCGATGCAGAGCAGAGGGTCGAAGTATGCGAGGTGCTCCACAGTCATCACGGCCTTCCTGATCTCTTCGAACGATTCTTTGCATTGTTGAGACCAGACAAATTTCTGCCCTTGTTTCTTTAATTCTCTCAGCGGCGTGATCACCGTGGCAAAGTCTTGTATGTATCTGGCACAGTAGCTTGCCAGGCCTAGGAATGATCTTATTTCTGCCACATCTGACGGTGGCTTTGTATTCTTCAGCGTCTCCACTTTGCTGGGATCAGGCCTCATCCCTTTTTCCGAGAATATGTGCCCGAAGAAGATCAGTTCTGTTCTCCCTAGCTCGCACTTTTCTCCATTTAGTGTTAGTCCAGCCTGCTTTAGTTGTTTGCACACTTGCCTTAGGGCACTGTCATGTTCTCCGTCCGATTTCCCAAACACTAGGATGTCGTCACTGTAGTTGAAGCTGTTGTGCACTGGTCGTATCACCTGTCTTATTGTCTCCTGAAATATTTCGGCTGCTGAAGAGATACCAAAACTGAGCCGTTTGTATCTGAATAGTCCTAGGTGTGTGGAGAATGTCGTTATGTACCTTGACTGTGGGTCCAGCTCTAGTTGGTGATACCCTTTGCACAGATCTAGCTTTGAGAATCGGCACGCCCCTGTCAGCCGGCTGATCATGTCGTTCAGGTGAGGTCCTGGATGACGTTCCCTCGATATTGCAGTGTTCGGTATTCTCATGTCCACACAGATCCGTATTTTGGACGTATTTTTCTTCGGGACTGCCACAATCGGTGATACCCACGGTGTCGGCCCGTCTGCAGGCTCAATTATGTCTTGCTGCAGTAAGTTGTTTATTTCTTCTTCCACTTGCGGTTGTAGGTGAATCGGCACCCTCCTGTGATGCTGTGCCACTGGTCTCACCGCTTCATTTATGTGTAGGGTAACCTGTTTGTCTTTTAGCTTCCCCAGTCCCTGCAGTATTTCTTGATATTCTTGCAGTATGTTCTCTTTTTCTGTCATGTGATATGTCATCGCCAACAGCCCCATGACTTGTGCCGTGACGTTGCTCAGCAGGCAGGTTGCTGGGATGTCTCCTTTCAGCACGTGTATCTCTTCTTGACATGTCGTGTCCTGATACGTTAAAGTTTCAGTGAACTTGCCCATGTTTTCGACTGGTGTCTTTGATCCCCACGTGAACACATCTACTTTTGATGGCGATAACGTTGGCTTTATCCTCATCTTCATGTACTCTGACATGCACATTATGTTGCATGTGGCACCACTGTCTAACACAAATTTTGTTCTGTGGCGCCCGACGTCGATGTCTACTGTGGCCGTCTTTTTTATTTGCTGTTTCTCCACCAGCTGGATGTGTTCCTGCTGTCTTCCTTCCTTTGGTGTGTCGGACATGAGGTATAGCCGTGCTTCTCTCCCAGCCGTCGTCTGTTCATCCGACTCTTCCGACGAGCCTCTCTCTGCTGTGTCCATGTGTCTGGCGTGTCTGGTGCCTGTTGTCCCTGGTCTTGCTGTTCGTCCCCTCTCGTTCCTGAATTGCCGGCTCATGCAGGTGCTTGCGAAGTGGTTGTCCCTGTTGCATTTTCTGCATTTCTGGCCCATTGCTGGGCAGGTGCCAACGTGTGGGAAATCAAAGCCGCATCTGTAGCATGTGACCGCTTGTTTCCTGGGATGTTGTTGCTCCCTGTTGTCGTTCCTTTTGAAATGTTCCATCATCCGATGTGCCATCGCTTCTCCCTTTTCTTTGCCGATTTGTATTTGTTTGGCATGTTCCGTGGCCCGTGCTTCTGTGCGGGCCATCGTCAGTATTTTCTCAAGTGTTATTGGTTCTTTGAGGATGCGTGCTCTGAACTCTACTGACAAACACCCTACGATGAGGCGCGTTCGTATTGCTTCTTCAGTGTCAAATTGATCAAATTCGCAGTATGTTACCAACTTCCGCAACCTTGTCGCGAAGTCATCCATGCTCTCTTCTGGTTGCTGGCATGCTGTGTGGAACGTGTATCTTTCAAAGTCGATGTTGCGTTGGGGGTCGAATTTCTCTGTGAGGCACGCTTTCGCGCCTTTGTAATCTGCCGTTTTTTCACTTGGTAGTGTCATCATTAAATCTTCTATTTCGTCTCCCGCAAAGTTGACCAGCAAATCTAATTGTTTGCTCTCTGCGACGTCCGTTGCGCGCATGTATCGTTCAAATTGTCGTAGCCATCTCTCCCATCTGATGCCTGCTTGCGGTTCCGATATGTTAAATGGCAATGGCCTGCGGAACACAGCTTGTGTGCTCCTGGTTTCTTCGTCACCCATATTCTTCCTTTCTTTTTGTTTGTTTATTTATTTATTTATTGCCTTCTTTCCTCTTCCTTCTTGTTCCTGTGGTGCTATTTCTTCCTTTGGCACCTTTTTCTTGTCGTTTTCCTGTTATTTAGACCTTTTTTGCTCTATTTTCCTTTTTGCCTGACTTTAAAATGGCTTCCCGGCCTTCCTGTGCTGCTATTGGCCCAATTTGCCTGACTCCAAGATGGCCGCCGCACTCTCGCGCGATTTCGCGCTGTTCGGGACTTTGCCTGACCCTTCAAAATGGCCGCCGTCTATCTTGGACGCTGATTGGCTCAATTCGCCTGACTTTAAAATGGCCGCCTCCTCTCACGAGAGTTCGTTGAAACTCACGCGCGGGAGGGATCTTAATCTTTCCTTCGGTTGCCTCGTCATTTTCAGTATCGCGCTGCTCTTACTTCTGTTAGCAGCGCCGGGTTGGGCTCCCTCAACGATGTTTTTTCTGCTGGGCACTTCGGACCAGGGTGGGCTCCTGGCTCCGAATTTCTTTCCGCGACCGGGTGGTCTCTGACAGTCGCCGCGACGCGTGGATTTCGATCCCGCCTCGTCGCCAGTTGTCGCGTCGCTGCAATGATCACCACACAGCCAGGTCAGGTTCTACGTTTTATTATATATATATATCTGGCAGCCAGTATGCTGCACGTCTTGTCTCGGTCCCTGCTTCCTGTGTTCTGCCCCTCACCCTCGCTGACTGGAACTGGTGTCCGGTGACCTCTCCTGCCCTCTGCCCTCGTCTGGGTCCTAGTGCCCCATCTCCCAGGACACTACATCCTTGAAGCGCAAACTTTATAAACTCGGTTACTTCTCCTGCCAGAAGAAGAGGGATCTACTGGCAGCAGAGGAGGGAAAAGTGCCTAGCACGTTAGAGTTCCACCGAGGGCGTGCTTTTGTCACTCTAGCTGAGGGGAGGGAAGGGGGAGGTGAAATGAAAGGGGGAAGCAAATGGAGGTCTGGCAGCACCCTGCCGCGGAGCTCTAATCTCGTGCTTTAAGAATGGAGGCCGCGGGCGGAGGAGCAGGGGGACAGCTGGTTTCAGTGCGTGAAGAGGTCAGTGCTCTGCTTTATATAACACAGGGGTTTCTAGGGTTTGACTCGCCTTTTGCAGCAACTGCTGCACAAAGTTGCACAGGGGACGTCTCCACGCAGCTCTGTTTCCTGTCCCGTTTGCTTAACGTTTAACCGCTCTCTGACCAGTTATCTGCTCAGTATGTGGATTTCGATCCCGCCTCGTCGCCAGTTGTCGCGTCGCTGCAATGATCACCACACAGCCAGGTCAGGTTCTACGTTTTATTATATATATATATCTGGCAGCCAGTATGCTGCACGTCTTGTCTCGGTCCCTGCTTCCTGTGTTCTGCCCCTCACCCTCGCTGACTGGAACTGGTGTCCGGTGACCTCTCCTGCCCTCTGCCCTCGTCTGGGTCCTAGTGCCCCATCTCTCAGGACACTACATCCTTGAAGCGCAAACTTTATAAACTCGGTTACTTCTCCTGCCAGAAGAAGAGGGATCTACTGGCAGCAGAGGAGGGAAAAGTGCCTAGCACGTTAGAGTTCCACCGAGGGCGTGCTTTTGTCACTCTAGCTGAGGGGAGGGAAGGGGGAGGTGAAATGAAAGGGGGAAGCAAATGGAGGTCTGGCAGCACCCTGCCGCGGAGCTCTAATCTCGTGCTTTAAGAATGGAGGCCGCGGGCGGAGGAGCAGGGGGACAGCTGGTTTCAGTGCGTGAAGAGGTCAGTGCTCTGCTTTATATAACACAGGGGTTTCTAGGGTTTGACTCGCCTTTTGCAGCAACTGCTGCACAAAGTTGCACAGGGGACGTCTCCACGCAGCTCTGTTTCCTGTCCCGTGTGCTTAACGTTTAACCGCTCTCTGACCAGTTATCTGCTCAGTATGTTGACGAGCTGTTCTTTTCGTCCACACCGTAAATAAACACATAATAATTGTCTTGCAAAGCAACAACAAAAAATACACGCTATTACTGCACACACCTTGCATTACGTTGTCGCTGCTAAAATAAGGATGGTTGTGTATTTGGACATAAGCGAAAGCTGAAATATCGAACAAAAGTACCTGCTGCGCAAGTCTCTTTGTTGCGTTGACATATTTGAGAAGACACATCAGTAGCACAGACTGGAGTTGTGGACCGCCGTTTTATTGTGGTCAGGATAGAATAATCTTTGCACTTAGACAAAGTGCTTAATTTGTGCCGGTTGTTGCAGGTGGTGGGCTCCGGCAGTTATTTCTGGGGGTCAGGACTTAGTTTTCTTAATTAGTGGAGGAGCGGTTTATGGGCTGGCTGCAGAAGAAAGGAAATATATATTCCTGTGGTGATCTGTGCGGCGCCTTATGGAGTCCACATAGCACTTAAAATGTATGTGTATATGAATGCAACTTGCTTGACCCTGCTCACACTTTAACCTGTACTTAATTTGTCGGAAAAATAATAAGTGCTAGGGCTCTCTTAAGGGTGTAATTTCTGCCTGCACTGCCCATTGCCACTGTCAGCACTGCCAACTACAGTAACAACACAATTACTAACCATCACACTCCTACAGTTATGAAAGTACCTTAAGAGTATATTAGAATGTCCCTCCTACCAATGTATTTAAATTAGTTCAAGAGATAAACACCCGTAAACCCCACCCACCTCATGACTTTGTTGATGACTCCGTTGCATTCGAAAAGTATTTGAAAAGCTCATTAGCTCCTGTGGTGTATTTACTACCTTGCAGTCTCAACTGGCCCTCTTCAATCACTTCGTTGCAGCACCACTTCCAAGCCAATGAATAAAGCTGCTGGGTTGCAGACTTTGCACGAGCACACCAGTACCTGTTTTTCAGTTCATTGCGCATAGCCACCAGACACACACATTACTATAGTGCTGCCGAAGTTCAAAAGTTCCTTGCGTCTCCTGCCCTGGAGGCATACTTCTGGCGCACTAAACCAGCACGTCAAACTAGATCACACCCTGCATAGAGAACTCACAAGCGCACCTCACACCACGATGCACCGATTCACTAGAGCTGCACCCACCGACGGTCAAACGTGCAGCAGTTTTTAATAAGACGCGAGAGCTTCTGAATATGTTAAACAATGAATTACAGCAATGCAAATCCTAGGTTAGAGTTAAAAAACACAAACTTGGAAGCATGTTCAGTCTTATGTAATAGCAGCAGTGGAAGACAAAAACATACCGATACAGCTGCCCGTGGAGGCTTTATGTAATGTAGACAGCGTGCTCAGCATAATAACAAAGGAGGGTCACTGTGCGACATTCTTTAATCATTGCTCCTTGAAGGGTGGCTCTTAGCTGAAAGTACGTTGGAACTAGGGACGCTGATACGTGGGGGCTGGAGGGGCCAGGCACCCCACCATCATAATGCCGATCGCGGCACTCGCGAGTTAGCTATAAACATCTGAAGCTAAAGCGCAGGTGCCGCGATTGCTTAAAAAGTAAGGAAATAGAACATTTGTATTTTTTTCTATATCCTTACTTTTGAAGCAATCGCGGCACCTGCGCTTTAGCTTCAGATGTTTAAAACTAATGCGCGAGTACCGCGATTGAAATTAAAGTAAACAAATGGGGGGGGGGGAATGGCGGCCGCACGTTTGTTTTTCTTCTGTTTGTTTACTTTTGTTATAATGGCGGCACTGGCGCCCCACTGTAACAAAAGTTAGTAAATGGAAAAGAACAAAAAGCAGTAGTCACTCAGTTGCCCCATTTCTATGCTGCCCTCAGAGGGAGAGGTTGTTGTGGTCCAGGGGTTAGAGCTGCCAACTTCGAGCCTCAACATCGGCTCAACAATGATAATTATTAGCGGCTCAATAATTGTAATTAGTAGCAAATCACGGATCTTTATAATAAATGAACAGGGATTTCTTAGGGGAAGAGGAGAGAGACAAAAAAAACAGCAATCTCCCCATGCCTAACCAAAAACAAGCATTGGCCGCACGCGCGCCTCCCGCTTAAAGTTAAAAAAAAAAAGACAAGCCCGGCGGAGCATGGCGCGCACGCTTGGGGGCGGAGGAGCACATTCAAGGCGGGCCCTTTGAAGTGCTCCCAAAAAGCGGATTGCATGGCGGCACGATGCACGTGATTGTGCGCGTGCTAGCGATGCAATCCGCTTTTTGGGAGCACTTTTAAAACCCGCTTACAATAGTCTCGCCTTGCTATCGCTTATGCGATAGCAAGGCGAGACCTAAAAACTATAATATTTTAAATGACATACTGCAACATCACCTTGCAGACGTAAAGCAAAGGAAAACCAGGAAGCAAAAAAGAGACAAGCGTGATTACTCAAGTGGCAGGGTGTTCACGTTCGCCAAGAAATATGATCACCTGTTCCCCAAAGATAACCAACATAGTACCAGCGATGGTAAAGCCATTAGTTCCAGCACTGTTTCTGTAGGCACAGTACATACTAGCGGCAGCGAGTCTGATAGGGGTGAAGAAACAAACAGTGCCCAGAATAACGAAAGCAGTTTTTTACAAGAGGTGAGAAGGATTAAAAAGGGCAACAGGGAGAACAGACGACCCGTTGTGGCAGCTAAACAAAGAGGGGAAAGAGAGGGGCACGAACAGAAGAGCGACCGGGGGTGAAAACCAGATCCTGGAATGTGAAGAAATACATTTGGTCAATGTTGTTAGCTTAACTGATAAATGTTTGTCTGCTGGTACAATTTCTGTGCTAACAAAAGGCATGAGTTTCTGCCCAAATGCCTATGGCGATGTTTGTGACTTAAAAATAGACTTATATAAGTTTGTAGGGAGGATGAAGATTAAAAAGCATTTCGAATCATGTGATGATGATAATAACAATTTGCAACAGAGATGTGGTATGTTTGCCTCTAGTGAACACTCTATTCGGGATGTTCTGGACACAAGGCTTTTGTTGTCTCTCACTGACTGTGAAGACGAGGTGATCACTTCAGATATGATTTTGAGAGATTTAAATGTGACAAGTGACTATAGCATCACAAGCAATCTTAAAGAGAAATCAAAATGGACTCCGACACTTTTTTCTGGTAACAACATCGACATTTTCCACAAACTAGTCATCACGGACTTAGACAAACACTATGACAGAAAGAATCCTGTTAACACCAAAAGGGACAACTTGACACATGGAGAACGCAACGCTCTCAAAGACCTCACTAGTGACAAAGAAATAACCATACGTGAAGCAGACAAAGGAGGAAATATTGTGATTATGCGTAGCATAGATTACGAAAATGACATTTTATCACAACTTCAGAACACAGACTGTTCTGAGCTCCTCCCTAACAACCCTATCTGGACACTGACCGACCACATTAATTAACATCTCAAACGATGGCACGGACAGGGGCTCTTAGATGACAATGAGATAACATACCTCACGGTAGATCGACCGAGATACCCATGTCTATACACACTTTGTAAGATTCACAAAAACCTCCCTTTCCCACCGGGGCGACCTATTATCTCAGGAAATGACGGACCCACAGAGAGGCTCTCAGAATATGTAGACACCTTCTCGAAACCAATGGTGGTGAAATTACCATCCTATATTCGTGACACGAAACACATCCTAGGGATCATGTCTGATCTCAATTGGTATGAAAACATGACAATGGTGACACTTGACGTGACTGCGCTCTATACCAGCATCAGGAGGGATGACGGCCTAATGGCCATTAGAAAGATACTGAATACTAGATCAGCGAGTGCATGGGACCACACGGAGATGCTTATTGAGATGATAGAGCTCATTTTGGATAACAATGTGTTTTTATTTAAGGACAGATGGTACAGACAAAAGCAAGGAGTTGCCATGGGTTCCAGATTCTCTCCTTTGTACGCAAACCTGTTCATGGGTTGGTTCGAGGAGATGAGGATCTGGGGCTGCATGGGATCCGAGTGGAATGATTTCATACTGTATTGGGGCAAGTACATAGATGATTGCCTTATGATCTGGACAGGTTCTCCTGCAAAACTGATGAGTTTCATCGAACATTTGAACTGTAACAATTACAACATTGCTTTCACATCTCAACGCAGTAGGAGCGAGATCCCTTTTCTGGATGTCCAATTTTATATCAGGGACAACCTCATCCATAGCAGACTATACAGAAAACAAACAGCTTGCAATTCACTTCTGAATGCCTCCAGTGCCCATGCTTCACACCAGATTAAATCTATACCATTTGGTGAACTGGTCAGAGTGAGGCGGAATTGTAGCTTTGACCCTGAGCTTGAGGAGTGCAAGAAAGGAGTAATGACTAGGTTCCAACATAGGGGCTATGATAGCAACACTCTGAGAAAGGCAGACCAACGAATTAGCAAAATCAAAAGACTTGACACCCTGAAAGAACGCACCAATCCCACTACCTCAGACAACAAATTGAGAATGGTGACAGGTTACAACGACTGGTCCAGTATATTACTGCGGAGTCTTAACAGACACTGGCATTTACTTAGGGCAGACAAATCTCTGAGTGAACACATAACGGACAGACCCAACATCACATATAGATGTGGAAGTCCCTTAGGAACATCCTGAGTCTGAGTTACCCAAGGGAGGAGCAAAGGGACAATTGGCTTACACAACGCACTAGAGGCTTCTATGGGTGCGGACACTGTGCAGCCTGCAAATGTGCATGCAACAGAAAGACCCCTTTTGATGGACCAGGCAACAGAACCTGTGAAATAAAGACTAACATCAACTGCCTTACAAAGTATATATCAAATGCAAGAGGAAATACATGGGCAGCACGATAAGAACACTACGAGAAAGAATAAATGAACACATACGGGTTGTTAAACAAGGGAACCTCAGATATCCCGCAGCACACACTGCACAGTGTCCTGCCCAACAGACCCATAAATCTTTCGAGTATTTTGGCATTGAACAGACACTACGACATCCAAGGGGTAGCAACAGAGAACTTGCCCTACGCAAGAGAGAGGCACTGTGGATATTGAAACTACGTAGCACGGACATAGGGCACAACATTGATCAGGAATTACACTATTACTTGGGGAAATAGCAGACATAGAGTAGGCACTCTCCATGTGTTACTTCAGAATACTAATATGACTGTCATCTTTGTGTGTGAATGCATCTAAATGTGCTGAAATGTACTGTTCGCAACTTTCTGGTTTTATGATGCACTATGAGTTTTTTGTTGTTTATTGTATATTTTCAATAGATTTTTACCTTTCGGTTACCGATCAATTAAAACATCATGGGAGGGATGGAGCATATGCCAACAATGACCACACACTCACAGTAGAATACGCACTCACTGATCATATTAATTAGCTCGATACACTGAGCAAGCATGCACCCGTTCATTTGCACTGATAATCAGTTATTCCTGGTTGATCGCGTTAACCTTTTTTAATTTCGAGATTGTCTGGATATTTGGTACTATGCCAAAATAGATCAGCAACACAGGGATATCTCTTTAATATAGAAATCTTGATGCAAGATGGCCACCAGATGAGTGAATAGGCATCGTAGTCCTTCTTCCGTTTTGCCAAGGTGGTCCCCCTGCTATGACGTTTTTGCAAGGGGAGAGCTGTCTAGATAAGCGGCGGAAGCTAATAGCCTCTTGTGTACCGCACTCAGCTTCACACGGAGACCTTTTCTGACTCTACTACGCGTAGATATCTCACACGAGGTAAGAGCAGTATCGGGTGAATTTGTTAGACTTTTAGATTGTAAGGGCACGTATGCGAGTTCTCGGATGATCGCTTGATAACTTAGGCGTGTATATTTTAGACTTTCAGCTATAGCATTTTCATTCCCTACTCACGTTATACCAGAACAACAAATGAGCATCTATAGACACAACTGTTAATGTGGCCGTGATAGAGGAACAGTTCTTTGATACGAAGGTTGTTGACAAAATGGCATAGTTTTAATTAGTATCAGTATTAGTGATTACACACAAACGAGTGCTTGCTTTGGAGTGTTTTGCTTTACTGCAATTATGGGGTCGCGAACAGATAGGCCTTGCTTAAATTTCGGTAGCGTTTTTTAACTCCTAATAGTGATATGGAATTGGCATCCTCTCTCCTAGATCCGGTATCGTATTAAATAGATGCAAATCCGGGTTTAAAGGATCGAATACAGTTAGAACGTCCGATGATACTGAATCCCTTGTGGGACGGAAGTATAACCACGAATTATATAGGTATTGGGCTTCCCTTGGCACCTACTGAATAGAGAGTGCGGTCGCTTTGCCTTTGTACTTATGGCTCGATATATTATTATATTTCAGAAGTTTGCATCTACAAGGACAGACCCTTTTCACTTGCCTAAGAAACTCTGGGGCACAGAGGGTTTACACGTGCACGTTTTTTTCTCACGACACTTTAACACAACACCATCTCTTTATAGAGTCTGTAGCAATAGCGTTACACCGATCACAGTCCTCTGGTTTCTTGGTTTGGTGTGTTTCTTACTTGCATCCTTGTAAATTAGGAGTAGAGTATTTTAGCTTTAGGAAAATTCTTGAACTCACGCTTATCACTTATCACGTGTGGACACACCTTTGGTCGTTTTTATTTTACTTATTCTCCATCTCTACTCGGGGCCTTATGGGCCCCCTCTTGGGACATTTTCCGTAACAATGCTTTTAGTTATTGACTTTTCATCTTGTGCATGCTGGCTTCTTGTACTTAGTGACAACTTAACATGTATTATTGTAAGGCTATGTTCTCCTGGTGATGTAAGGAGATACATTCGTTTGTTTGTACATTGCAGCCTTGAAAATGTCGCGGGATATTGCCCATGAGCGGCAAAACACGTGTCAACTGCTACTGTTCGAAGAGATATTTCTGCTTGGAGACACACAGGAATAAAAAGAAGAAAACTTACATGTGTTCCAGATAATTTATGCATACTGTTATGCACTAATTTTAAATCCGAAAGATATTGTTTGACGTGTGCTGGGGATTTGTCAAGTACATCGCAAAAGTAACGCAACTCTCAACATCGCAGCCTATCGTGGGAAAATTACTCCGTGTTAACTAAGTATTCACAACACGGCGGTACCATGCAATAGTCACCCGACAACACGTCAAATGGCCGCGATAAAATCAACGCCACGCAGCAAAAATGTGAAACACGAACGCAAAAAAAGCTGCGATGAGGCCAATCGCAATACAAAAAGCAGAGAAAACCAGCAGCAGGCCTGCAAATCCCACGCGTCTAGTGGGAAAATGCACTATAAAAGCAACAAAGAACAACACACCAGAAAGAATCCAAAGTGCGTATCAACATGGATGCACCCCGACCGAGCGCAGAGGCCAACGTGAACCCCACAACCCCCACAGACAAACAGCAAGGAACAACCGGGTCGAGGAAGGCCAAGGAGAAGAGGGAGAGGAAGACGGGGTGCAGTCCGCAGGAAAACAAGACCAGCATCACGGAGGTGACAGAACACAACTATCAACTGACCCACAACTAGACCACCGAGAATGCAGTCGGAGTGTCAAGGAGGCCAATGGAGGAGGACAAGAGATGCTGGCATGATGTGAAAATCTAAACCAGGCACTAAGCCGCTGCCAACAGGAAGGCAGCAACGGCGACAGAAGGTGGGAGTCCTGCGCCACAGGAGGAGCTGGAGGAAACGGAGGCCACAGTCAACAGTGTGGAGATGGTGCAAGGAGTCTGGAGTGCGAACACAGCTCGGGAGGAACATGTCCCTCATCCCCGTGGCACACTGCAGCACACACACATTGCAATAACAGCACATCCACATTGACGACAATGTGGTACTATGTGCAGCCCCAACACTGCAGAACAGAGGACACAACTGGCTCCGTACACGCGCAGAAACAGGCCTACTACATCTGACAGAGTTGGAAACTGTGAAATGGAAATGTACGCGTACAACCTCACATCCATCATGTAGTCCAAATGTACACTGTCCCGCATCTAAATCCTGCACCTCCTAAACAGTCACAATGTACATTATCATACAGTCTGCATGTAAACAAGAACAATGCACCAACATACATGTCAACACAATGTCAACATGCATCTCCCCTTCACATTGCAGAGGGACACACAACACCACCAGCAGAGCACAGAAGACCACACATCAGTGATGCCGGAGAGGACCACCACACCTTCGACACCGAGGCCCTACAACAGCCCATGGACATCCCACGCAACCCACCACCAGGACGAGGGTAGCCATGCTACTTAGAGGAGAACCCAGCCCCTGCAGCAGACCACACAGCATGAAGCACCCGCAAGCATGGCAGGCTCACAACACTTCACCGACCCACACATGGCACCCCAATGCCAAGTGTCAGAACGCCAAAAGGAGGTGGCCGAAAAGGTGCGGGTGTGATCCAAACCCATGGATGGCGAACCAGATCACATACGTGGGTGTCTATTACCCTTCAGGGACCACATAGATCCCACGAAGGAGACCCACACTGCCATAGAGACACATGCAGATGCACATTCCCAGTATAGAACCACGCCCAGGGGCACGCACATATCAGTCACACACCCATGTTGGCTCTGCATACGACGGCCCAGTCCACTCCCCTTACAAATTGAGTGGGTGACGACAAAGCTACATGTCCAAGCTCCAACCTGCTGCCTGTGGTGACATGTCTGCGTCCGCTGTACCCAGCACAATGTAATGTCGTAGGGCCCTGGGCCCTCATGCATACAACAAGACCACAGGGACACACGCAGATATCATGTTGAACTGGCTACGGGCACGTGCGCCCGGCCCCTTTGTTGGCAGGGCCACATGTACAGTGACACCTGTGCTGGATGTGTGTGGGGTGAGTATAAGCCAGCCCGCACGGAGTGCTTGGTGCTGGCAACAACTTGAACAGTGGACACCAGTGCAATGGAAACAGAAAACACCTGCATAACAGAGTCAACTGAAGAGCAACATGGAGGGAGCTGGAGCAAGTACAGAGGTCACCCAACATACAAACAGAAGTGTCCGTAAGTTTCAGTGCACTGGGGTTGGGGCACTAGAGCTGAGCGCGCTCATGTGAAGAAAATGTTTAGGATTGTGTCCATTTGGGATATTCCCAATGCAGATGCAGTGGGGTGTGTTAGAACTGCATCAACTTCCTCATCAACGTCCCAGGTCTCCCACACTGCCTGAGGTGACAATGCTGCGCAACATCTGCACAGCACAAAACTCAATCAGTAACGGTCCATGGGTTGCAGTGCACTGAGTCAGTGGCACCTGGAGTGCTGGGCAGGGGTTCAAGCAGTTGATGACATCCACGACTGGTCTGAGCCACTCCATTAGTCTGCCATTCCCACTGTTATGACTCTGGCAGATGGTGGTTGGTCTTGGCCCTGGCGATGGTGGCATGTGCCTCCTGCGGTGATGCAATGTCCGGGCCGGTCAGGACTCGATTTGATGTGTGAGCCCTGGTGGACCGCAGTTGAGGCCGAAGGCAGCGGACAGTGCAGGGCCACGTGCACATGGCGTCGATGACCCCAAGACCACCGTCACAGAGGTCATCCCGTATTCATTCAAACAGGGTCTCTGACTTGAGCTGCACAGAGTTAGTGGCCCCGGATGCACACCGGCCGTTCACAGGCACACCGCCACGGGATGGTGACTTGCGGTCCACTGAGGTAGGGCCACGCAGACTGAGCGGGTCCTCGTCGATGTCGAAGGTGAATGTGGCTGATGGTTGTGGGAACAGTGGAAGGTGTCCTCCAGGGCATGATGCAGAGGGCGGAAGCTATCTGGAAGCAACAAATGGAGGAGTGGAAAGCGACAGCCTCATTGCCACCACCAATTCGGGATCAGCTGCATGAGGATGTAAACTACCCTCTAGTCCATAGACTCAGACGCCACCAATGTACGAAAAGAGAGTGTCCATGAATGTCGGGGAACAGACTTAGTGGAACCGGGGCTGAGAGGGGATGCAGTCTGCAATGATGCCGGTACACTGATATGAACTCCGGCATTGCCAAATCAAGACTCTGTGACCTACTGGACCGCAGTGTATGCCGGAGGCAGCGGGCAGCAGTGGGCCACAGCCACTTGTCGTAGGCTCGCGATGCACAGAGTTAGTGACACCAGGGCAGTTGTGGTAGTGTTCGATCACCTCCGTAACGATGATTCTTTTTTCCTCCTAAATGCAACGCATCATCCTCTTACACATCTCCTTGCGTGCAATGATATGTACTCTGCCTTTGAATGATCGATGTTCAGTTCCATTTCTGTGACCTACACGAGCGCAGCGTAGGCCGAGAGCAGTAGTCCACATGGGCCCACAGACTCTTGCGGCTGTGATGTGCCACATCGAAGGGTGTATAGTGATATACACTCAGCCATAATTAATGTGCTCTGCCATGGTGTAATCAAGACTCAGTTCCAAATGTGTGACCGAGTTGGCAGCAGTGTCGGTCGGAGGCAGCAGTCAGCACGGGCCAACCGCCGTCCAGCCATCTCCTCCTGGATCTCTCACACACGACGTTCGAATGGCATTTGTATTAGATTTGTGGCTGACATAGGTAGTGGCACCAGAGCTGAGCGGGTGTGCAGCCGGCGAGGAGGCTGTGTCCTGCCTGTGACGGACTGCATTGGATTGGTGTGAGGCCTGCAGGACCGCAGTGCAGGCCGAAGGCCGAAGTCAGCAAGGGACCACAGACACGTTTGGTGTGCGTCCTATGCACAGACTTGGTGGCACCACATTGGAGGGAGTATGGTGACATGTACTCAGCTTTAAATCATGTACTCTGCCATGGTGTAATCAAGACTCAGTTCCAAATGTGTGTCCTACTTGTCCGCTGTGTATGCCGGTGGAGTACGTCAACGATGAAGGAGTTCCGCGGGCCTGTCACTTGCCTCCTTCGCACATGCCTGGTCCCCACCTCTTCCGACATTCTAGTATTGTGTGGCCGAGGTTCCATGCCGTTGATGGATAATGTGCATGGCTGGCACAGGTTCCCACATGAGTTGTGCTGTTGTGTATGGTGGGTGTGCATGTTGTATGTGAGCTTGTGACATGTGCATTTCCGGTGTCGTGTGATGCATGATTGTGGAGTTGAGGTGTGTGGTGTGTGAATTTGGTATTGGCCAGTGAGCAGTGCATTTCCGGAGGTGCCATCCTGGTGGCGCAGGTTGATGATGGACTGTCGGAAGGTGTGGGAATCAAGCACACTGCCTGGGTGGTTTGCGGCGGTGTTGGCGGAGATTCCCCGGTGGTCCACTATTGCCTGCACATTGGTGGGATACGTGCGCTTTCTGTTGTGTGCAGTGTTGCCAGGGCCCACTAGTGGGACATGTGTGCAGTCAATTGCCCCCTGAAACGTGCAGAAAGTCAGCTGTGGCGTACATGCCTTGCTTGGTCTCTGACTGCTCCTGCGCAGTGTGTGGGAAGTATATATAGTGGGGTACCAAGCTGATGGTGTCATCCATGGTTGTTGTGAGGGACTTGGATTGGCCTGGCTGTGTGACTCCTCCGTCTCAGGCGGATGTTGGTTGGAAGGTACCAGAGGCCAACAAGTGCAGCTCGGCCAGCAGCTTTGTCTGGGTTGGGATGTTGGTTGTCTGCTGTGTTGGTACCGTCAGCCTGTGGGCAATGGTTGTCAGGATGCGGAGGAGGGTTGTCCCTTTGAGCATGTAGTGGGCAATGACATTCTCTGGTATTGGGTCTGTGAGGTTGGTGCATTTTCGGAGGGTCGCTGTCTTTGTCTGCGCTGCCTCAGAGTTGGTCCGGGGAAGGGGGGGGGGGGGCGGTGGGTGTCCAGAGGGTTGGGGGTGGTCCTGGGGGTGGTGGCGGTGGGTGTTGTGGCCCTCTTGGGTATCCGGTCCGCATGATCAGTGGCTCCATGGCATCTGTTGTTCCTCAGTGTGGCTGTGGGCTGGGCTCCCTTTTGTGGTGCAGGCTGCCATCCGACTTTACACCAGGTCAGAGCAGGTGTTAATTTCCTGCAGCTAACACGCCTTATCGCATGTTTCGTGGTATTTTCGCCGATCTGGCTGGTCATTGAGAATGTTGTGGAGTGGTGTTGCGGCTTTTTGCATCGGAATGCCCACTCTGCATCTCATTAGCGATAGTTGCCGTGGTCATCTGTGGCGATGTTTTTTGTGGCTGCTATTGCAGGTAAACTGGTGCTATGGACTGTTAGCACCAGCTTGTGAATGGGGTGATAAATTTATCGCGACTTTGACTGCGATAAAGTGCCGCTAACTCGGAGATAGCTCCTTGAGAATATGGCCATCTAAGTCTGTAGTTTGTTGGGTTAGTTCTATCTCCCTTTTTGAATATAGGTGTAATGATTGACCCCTGCCAACTAGATGGTATTTGATTTAATTCTTCTGTCTCTTTAAAGAGTGCAGCCAGATGGTTGCTTCAGAACTCTGGGTCATGTTTGAATATGGCTTGACGGATTCCATTTGGCCCCGTAGCGCCATCTCTTCTGCTTTTCCTTATTCTGTTAGTTACTTTGTACACTAGGTAGAGTGACGGATCTCTTTTGTTTCCGTTTGTTATAGCTGTAATTTCCATGCTACAATGAGACTTTGTTGGTGTTCTGGTCGGCGTCACACAATCTTGCCGTTTTGGGCCCTCTTGGTGTTTTTGTTGAAGTGGTACAGAGGTTATGTTGTCCGTAAATTTGTTTGATACAAAGTCGGCCCAAACATGTTCTTGTATATTAGAGGCTATGTCGTTCACTGGTCTATTTAAGTTGTTTATCATTTCCCAGAAGGAACTTGAGTTGGTTTGCCTTGCTCTAAACAGTAATTTAGACCAGAAAGTTTCCTTGCTGTTTCTTTTTATCTTTCCAAAGTTTTTTTTACTCTTTCCTCAGTTGCCTAACTGTCTCCCATGCTGTGTGGTCCAGGGGCGGGGCTCTTAGTTTCCTGATTGCTTTTTTTAACTCTTGTTTCAAGGTTTGGACTTTACTAGATACTGCTGTGTATTTTATGTTTCTTGGCACCTGATTGTTTTTTCTTCTCGTTAAAGATGTCAAGTTTAATAAGAAGTCAGACCAGGCTTGTATTTTGTTTGAGCACTCTTTTCCAGATCCTAGCAGTAATTCTTTTATAATATTTTGTGTGTCCTTAAAGGTTTTGTTTGCCCATTTAAGGCAATTCAAGTTGATCGTATGAATATTACCTTCTATCATTGCAGCAGTTTGATGTTTACACAGCTGAAAATTAAAGTAAATATGTTGATATGAGTGATCACTCAAAGTGGAGTATTCCATTGAGAACTCAGAAAGAGGTGGAAGTAATGATAACGAGACTGCAGTGAAATCAAGTATAGATTGCGCCTGTGTCCCGTGATAGAATGGAGTGGAGTGGCAGAGTGGAGGGGAGTAGAATGGAGTAGAATGCAGTGGGATAGAGTGGAGTGGCAGAGAGTGGAATGGAATGGAGAGGCATAAAGTAAAGTGGCATAGCATGGAATAGAGTGTCATACAGTAGAGTGGAGTTCCGCACAGTGGAGTGGCATATGGTGGAGTAGAGAGGAGTGGAGTAGAGTGGAGTGGAGTAGAATGTCAAAGAGTGGAGTGGTATAGAGTGGCATACAGTGAAGTAAAGTGTCACAGATTGGAGTGGCATAGAGTGGATTAGAGAGTCATGGATCAGAGTGGAGTTGCGTATAGGGGAATAAAATTGTCATTGATTAGAATGGAGTGGTGTAGAGTGAAATGGAGTGTCATAGAGTGGAGTGGCATAGAGTGGACTAAAGTGTGGTGGAGTGGCGTAGAGTGGAGTGGAGAGGCTCGGAGTGGAGTAGAGTGTCCTAGAGTGGAGAGGCGCAGAGTGGGTGTTGTGGTGTCATAGAGTAGAGTAGGGTGTCCTAGAGTAGAGTAGAGCATTGTGGAGTGCAGTGGCATGGAGTGGCATGGTGTGGAGTGGCGTAGACTGGAGAGGCGTGGAGTGGAGTGGCATAGAGTAGAGTGTAGAGGTGTAGAGTGGAGTGGCATAGAGAGGAGTAGAGTGTTATAGAGTGTAGTGCCATCGAGTGGAGTGTAGTAGAGTGGAGTGGAGTGGCATAGTGTGCCGTAAAATGAAGTGGCGTAGTGGCATAGCATAGAGTGGAGTGGCGTAGAGTTGAGTGGTATAGAGTGGAGTAGAGTGTCATAGAGTGAAGAGTCATAGAGTGGAGTAGAGTGGTGGAGAGTGGAGTGGCGTGTAGTGGCATAGAGTGGAATGATGTAGGGTGGAATGGCATAGAGTGGATAAAGTGGAGTGATGTCATACAGTGAACTCTTGTAGAGTGGAGTCTGGAAGAGTGAAGTGGATTGGCACAGAGTAGAGTAAAGTGCTATACAGTAGAGTGGCGTAGAGTGCGGCAGAGTGGAGGGCCGCAAAGTGGCAAAGAGTGGAGTAAAGTGGAGTGGTGTAGAATGGAGTAGAGTAGCATAGAGTGTAGTAGAGAAGGCATAGAGTGTCATAAAGTGGAGTGGCGAACAGTGTCATAGAGGGGAGTGGTGTAGAGTGAAGTGACACAGAGTGGAGTCGGGCAGAGTCGCATAGAGTGGAGTGACGCAGCGTGTCATAGTGTGGAGTGGCATAAAGCAAAGTAGAGTGGAGTTGCAAAGATTGGAGTTTTACAGAATTAAGACGCATGTGCTTAATTTGTGCTTTCCTAATTGTGATATAGTCTGAAATATTTGTAAATGTAATTCACTGGCAATTCATTTTTGTTGTGCGATAAGAAAGAATAGCATCCTATAGCCTTTCCTTTCACCCAGTACCCAGCAAGAGTATCAGGCAAAACCTCTCACTTTGTAGTCAGAGAAGGAAAAGTAAACACCAACCTCCCTTGGAAGACAGAGCCTAACATTTGACATATATCTTTGAATGTGACAAGATATAAACACAATTTAAAGACCAGTTAATAGCTCATTCACTTCTGAATTCCAGCATGGTTATTTTGGTGATGCTTCAGCACCCCCCACTCCTCTACTTTCAGCGTCTATTGCATGGGTGTGAAATTGAGGAAGACAATTGTTTTAATTATGCTATTAGTTAAGGGCACTGGCCAAAATAAACAAGCTCGTAGACAGAGCATTGTTCCTCATAGGCATGCAAGACTGATTAACTGGTAGTGGCAGAGATAAGTAGAATCGGTAAAGCAGAAAGATTGAAGGCAGGAAACCTTTTAAAAGAAATACAACACATTTACTGCTTCCTTAACTAGCATACAAGGGAGACAACTGAAAACACACGTTCTCTTATGGAGTGCATCACAAAAAAGAAAAAAAGAGTTCCCAATAAGACAGCCCTCATGAAAGTGTACAAGGTGCCAGCCAGAGAGGTTTTAAAGAGGTTATGCTCCACGGGAGGGTCAAAGACATGTTTGACAGCCTAAAACAAATAAAGCCAGCAAATAGAAAGCAAACAAATGTGATTTACGAAACACAAAGCCAATGGTAAGCAATGTGAGAAATGCATTCCTAGAGAAGCTTTCAGCATTTCCCTAATATTTCTTTGCCACCACACAGGTTCACTGTCTGGCAGGCTTTGACCTATAAATTGTGAACAAAGACATATTTGAAAGTGACAGAAAAAGAGGGGCTAAAAACCTAAATCTAGTTTAAAACTCTTTACCAGAGGTGATAAGACCAACAACAAAATCTCTCAATTTAGCAGGTAAGCAACTTGTGTGTATGCAAGGACCAGAAACAAACCCTAAACTGACAGATAACATCCGACAAGGGATTGGCAAGTCATACCTTGCCCTTCGGAATTGGAAATACCCACATTGGCTAATATACATTACTTGGAATTACCACTGCAATTGGAATTCAGACTTAAAAAATCTGCTTCATCCAAATCATAGTTCTCAAATATATTCCCCTTCCAACTTTGCCAGTCTCGACACACTCCACCATGTGCCACTATTCTGAAAAGCTGAGGTCTTTCCAATTCGTACCGTTTTGAAACTTTACAACATTTTGTTTCCCCTTTCTTGACTTTTACAGACTTGCACACTTTTATCAAATAACCCAACTATAAATTATGGATTTTGGAGGGCACGGCACATCTACTTCTATGTTGCTTATTTGAACATTTTCTCTAGCTTTACTATACATGTTCACTAACTATGGGCCCGATTCACAGAACTAACTTAAGACAAAATCCTAAACTTACTACTTTTGGTATTCACAGAAGTTAGGATTTTGTCTTAAGTTTGTCTTAAGACAAACTTAAGACAGACCTAAGACAGACTTAAGACAAACTTAGGACAGACTTAAGACAGACTTAAGTTAGGATTTTGTCTTAAGTTTGTCTTAAGACAGACTTAAGACAGACTTAAGTTAGGATTTTGTCTTAAGTTTGTCTTAAGTCTGTCTTAAGTTTGTCTTAAGTCTGTCTTAAGTTTGTCTTAAGACAAACTTAAGACAAAATCCTAACTTCTGTGAATACCAAAAGTAGTAAGTTTAGGATTTTGTCTTAAGTTAGTTCTGTGAATCGGCCCCAATATCATTATCATGGAACCAGTTAGCCATTCTGGATTTCAAACTAGTCCATGCTCTTCCACATTCAACCCCAAGTTGAGTGCAAATTGCAAAGTCCCCACCACAACCCTGTTAGATTCCTTCATCAGTCCATTCATGTTAGGCAAATACAATGACGCACTTGTGTATAGTAGCCACATTTTAAACAAGCATTTGCAATGCAATAGGTCTCGCATTTACGCAAGTTTAAGCTATTGGCATTGTAAATGACGATGCCTTTCATTTATGTTTGAAAAACGAAAACACAAATAAAAGGCATTGTTATTTGCAATGTGAAACTCGCGTAAATGCGAGACCTATTGCATTGTAAATGCTTGTTATGATACTTGCTGACTGTGCATTGTTGGAAGTCTCTGTTATTTGAGTGGAAAGCCCAGTAGCCTAATTTGGCCCCAATCTGGCCTCTGCATTACCCTGAGCTCATGAGAGTGATCATTCTTATAGAAAGATCCTGAATTTGTCTAGATATTTGTTATACTGCTGCTCAGCCAGTGTGACTGGGGTTGTGGAATGTTGGTGTGTGGTGATGCAGTGGAATGTTGGGTGAGTGAGAGTCAGTTGGAGAATGGGCTGAGCAGCAGGAATGCTGCTCCTGGTGGGGCTCTTCCTGTTATCTACTTAAATAAACATCTACTTAATCTACCCTGGACTACTCGACATCCTTGTATTACAACATTTATTGGCGACGATTTTAAAGAGGAACCTGTGTGTGTCAATTGAGAGAGAGAAGAAACTATTGAAACTAAATCTATATAAAACAAACCTGAGGAAGCTACAGGAAGAAGAAGTTTAAAGGAAACTTATGCAACTTAGAACTGCAGAGAAAGACAGTATGCCCTCTAGCCCCACCAGTGTCCTCTTTCACCAGACAGCCTAGCACCCAGGGCATGCTGGAACACAATACACTTTCATCGACGCAATGTCATAACATGACAAGGTTGCAGAAGATCTTAATTGTCACTTCAGGATTATGAGTTTGTTGTTCACATCCTCATTCAAGCCCCAGTGCCAGACCAACAAAACTATCCTGCAACTCCCTGCAAGTGGATATTTTGTGAAGAGTCTTATTAATACACAGGACAGGACAGAGACCGTATGTGCCCTGAATATCAAAGATGGAACAGCAAGGTACAAGAATATCAAGACCAAAATATCGTAATGTAAGTATGGATTTTCTATTTCAAACTCCACATATATGCACCTTGACGATATATTTATCTTCATGGTACGTGGATGTGGAGTTGGGAACAGCGAATCTATTCTTCCTCTACATGCATTTACCTTTCAATATTTTGGTCTTCGATATTTTGTATATAATAGTCTTGCACCACGATCTTCATATCCTCGATATTCAGTATTACAGTAATCAGAGACTGGTCACAAAAAGTTAATGTCTCATTTGTGACCCCCTTTTGTGATCCGTCTCTTAATACATCAGACCCCCATGTTAATTGTTGGAAGACTACCCTTAGACTGACCATCAGTCCCCTGTACACCCTGAGAACTTCAGGGCAAAATGACGTTCAGCATCAGTGGGGCACCCAGTGGCGGCCGCCATAAAAGAAAAGTGGGGGGGCAGGGGATGGACGGACGAGAGGGTGCAAGGGGGAGGAGGAATGGGGAAAATAATGTGGTTTTTTTTAAATCAACTTTCCTTTTGTTGCCGCTGCCTCCAAAATCTGCCTCTGTGCTCTCCCAGCAGTCTCTGGGGAAGCAGACTTCCTACTAAATCCAGACGCTGCTTTCATGCTGTTAGAGCTGCACCAAGATTGGTCTGAGTACCCTGGTCTGCCGCTCAGACAGTCCCTGGGTGCCTGCGGCTTTTCTCCAACCCGGCTGTTAGAGAAATAGAAATGCGCATGTCTGTTTGGTCAGCCTAACACTGCAGCCAAACTTATATGCACACTTCTAAGTGCCCACCACTCCTCCCGGCCCCGCCCAATACTACACACATGCCCAAACCAGTCACAGAAACAAAAAATGATGTTTTATTATCATTTTATTTTTCTGTCACTCAATCTGACAGGTGAGGCAACGCTCCTCCACCATTACGGAGGAGTCGCCCCTGGGGGAACTTTGAGTCTCCCTCCCTCCCTCTTCTCCAACTTGCTGCTCCAATTTAGAGCATGACTTCCAATGTTCAAGACTTAACTGGGCTGCCACTCACATTGAACTGTGCAGCTCATTCTCCACTCCATCAATGCACCTCAGATTTCCACTCTCTCAGTTTGGCATTACATTTACATTTTCATACTTGACAGGATCACACAGCTGGTTGGGTCATTCCAGTTCTCCTGTGATTGCACTAGAGAGGCTACAGCCTCCGCAGCCACCAACAAGCCCACTCAAATATGTTCTTGCTACTCCATTTTGTCGAGAGAGTTGGTGTAAGGGCAGCTTAGAGCTCTGAAGCAAATCAGCCATTTTCAGACATGGTTAGTTAGCTATGTCTTGTTTGTGCATGCATTTTGAAAACATGCAATGTTTTCAACCACACTGTAAGCGAAGACACTCTGTAACCTCTTCCGAGGCCCGCGAATAATACCCCAAACTCATCTGACCAACCGTGGCGTGACGCAAAATGGTGGAAGGGCCTGCAGAATGTGATGAGGGGCACATATTCACCAATCTTCAGCTGAATGGGGGCCCCTCAAGGGTTGTGGGTCTCACTGTGCCACAGGAGCTTGCGTTAATCCCAGTTTATCTAGAAACATAGATTGAGCTTATTTATTAAGATTGCCGATAGACCCATGGTTGATGTAAAACTGCTCCTGTACGCACGGGACCTTGGTTCTGTTTTTTAAATAGTTTTATATAGCGCGACCTCGACCGGAGGATATCAGAGCGCTTTACATGAGCACCAGTTTCGTTACGGAGGGACACATACTTTTTTGCGGGCACGAGGAGATTAAGTGATATGCCCAGAACCCCAGGATGTTGAGCGTCCCTGCCGAGACTCGAACCCGCTCACCCCGCTACGAGGTCGATCGCTTTAGCCACATAGCTACAGCCTTCAGCGTGCTCGGAATAAAGTTAGTACATGTAGAACCTTCTAGGTCGCTATGAGTGTGGTGATGGCTAGGCCCGATTGGCATTTAACTTCCCCCATCACACTGCTGAAGTAAGCTTTTAGGTGTACAGTTTGAAGGATATCCGTAGTTAATGTATGCTGGCAACCGAAGAAAAAAAACTGTCCTATCCTGGCAAGTTAAATTTTTTGAGGCAATATGTACATCGTCAAAACATGATTGTTCGAATTAAGAACCTTATCGGCCACTCGCGCATATCCACGCATCAATTAAGACTCTAATTACCAATCTTCAAATCCTGGTGAACCGCAGGCTGCTAATTGAACCGGACTCTCTCCCCGGCTCGCTCGGCTCTGATCCTTTCCAGGGAGGCCGACGCGCAACTTCGGGTGTGCTGCTCTGAAGGCCACTAACAAATCAATAACAAGCAAAACAGAAAGCAGCTCCGGGCTGGGGAGGAGACCTGGGAGGGCTGCCCGCGCATGCGCAGTACCTGTCACTTTCGCGTGCAGCCGGTGTGGGAGCTGAAGTCCCGGGTCCCAGGAGGGGGCCCGTGTGAAGAGCGGCAGATAGCAGTGCGGGGCTCCCATGCATAAGGAGAGAGCCCCGCGTCGTGCTGGCAGTAGTGGAGCTGGAGTGCTCCGGAAGCCGCCGTTCAGAAGGATTCCCCCCGCAGACCGGGTGAGTTCTCCATATGTCGAAAGTGAAACTAAATGCTGGCTTGCGAGGGAAGAGGGACAGGAGATGTGCACGCCGCGTGGCTGTAGGCGCGTACACCAACTCAAATCCGCCAAAAGCCTGCGCGTGCACATCTCCTGTCCCCCTTCCGAGGCAAGTCAGCAACAATAGATCTCGCTGGCACAGCAGCGCTTCGCGCTGCGTTCGCCAGGCGAGACCTAAAAATTAATTCAAAATTGTCAGCTATTACAGATGAAGGGAAACCTTTCCTTCTGAAAGATTCCTCCAAAAAAGTTAACACCAAATCAGTATTGGAATCATATAAACATGTAAGTACAATGCAGTTTGAGAAATTATCAGTGAGAATAAGTGCAAACATTTTTCTTGATGACCAACCTTTATAAGGTCCCAAAAGATCCTAGCAAGTTCTTTCAATGAAGTGGAAGGAAACCGATGAGAAACTACCTCAGAAGAAGACTTCTGAGCATTTTTATCTGAAGAAGAAGAATGTTAAAAAAAATCACTAAAATTGAAACCTGGTCATGCATAAATGGTCACCAATACCATGTTGTTACCTTGTTTTTGTACCAATTCCACCGAAATGACCAGAGTAAGCTAAAGATGTGAGGTGGGGGGAATAAAGCAACTGCCTTTCATTGATAATTTACCCTAAAAGCAAATCTCTTCCCTCACTTTCAGCATCACACTGAATTCTGGACTGAGAAGCATTCCTTTCGGTCCCACGAAAGAACAAATTCCAGTTGTTGTTTTCAACATCTCATCTTCCATAGAAGCTTTTAACCAAGACTTCTCCTCAATAACTTGACTGACCTTGGCAACAGCATCCTTTATTGAAGCCACTACACATTCTTGATTTCCTGAAGTGACACTCCCTGCACACCTTGTAATGATAACATGGGGGGGGGGGGGGAAATTCTATAACATTATAACTACCTGGACTATTTTGCACTGACAAATTATATTTATATAGTTTTGACAAAATTATGATCAATCAAAAAGGCACTTTTCCTATGCATTTACCAATAGCAATGAGATAAGAGGTTTGCGATCATGCATAATATCAAAAGGTCTGCCCCAAATATATGATTTGAAATGTTCTATGCCGAATGCATAGGCAAGGTTTTCCCTCCCTTTACTGTAATATCGAGATTCTGCTTTAGGCAAAGCTCTAGAGCATTGTTTCCCAGACTGTAGGTCGCGACCCACTGGTGAGTCCTGAGCTCATTTTTGGTGGGTCGTGAAAGTTAGAACAATAAATAAAGATGCCTTCAAATTCTATGTTTAACCTAACACACTTGCTGGTGATTTAAAGACAGAGGTCAAACGTCAGGCTGCTTTATTCTTTTCACACTAGGATTGATGCTTACTTTCTTTCTCTGAGGGCAAGGTGAAAGATGTTTTTTAAGTGAATTATGTGACAATGTAGGATGTTGCTTTGCAATCCACAACAAAATGAAAATACCTCTAAATGAACTGTATGCATCCAGCACTTAGGCAAGTAAAAATAAAGCACTGGGGGAGGAGCCTAGCGCTTGACCAAGATGGCCGCGTGAGCTTAGAGCTCCCGAGACCCTCGCGCCCTCCGTCGACTATCCTGTCTCTAATCCTGATGGTATGCATGGCACCGTGTTGCTGAGTTGTCCGGGAGGCGATTGATGCTACCCGCGGTCGGATCGCCCATCGGGAACCGGACTTACGACTGGCGGAAGATTGCGGCCTAACTCCCGGGGATGCCAGGGGCTAGAGTTGGCAGGATGCCCGACTCCTAGTTGATCAACAACGGCCTGGTGAGGTGTGAACTGTCGGACGGAGGTCCTCGCTCTTTCACTTTCGATTTCGTTCCCTTTGTCTGCCCGGACACTGTAGAGCTCTGGGTGGCTTTATTACCCCAAGGACGCTCGGCGGGCTACTCTGGCAGCACAAGGCAGACCTGCTCACTCCTTATTCCTCTCTCTGAGAGGGAACAGTCTTTACTGCATTGGACTGCCTGGAGTCCATTATGTCGGGCAAAGCAGAAGGGGATCGGCTGAAGACTAAGTCCACCAGGCGGGGAACGTATTCCCAAGTCAACAGTATGGACCGCTACGCCCTCCTGAAAGCATCGCCGAGTGGATCGAGCCAGGCGCCGGATGCCCAGAAGGAGGACTCGCCTGGGACACCGGAGCTCTCCCTACAGGATGTCATGGGCGCGCTCGACGGGATGCAGACCTCGATGGGGAGACAGTTCGAGGCCCTGGCGCATAAGGTGGATGCCATCCTGGTGGATGTCAATTTGATCCGCTCGGACCTGGGCAAGACGAACGAACGCGTTAAGAACCTGGACCACAAGACCACGGGCCTCACTGATGATGTTGCGGATTTGCAGATCGAGGTTCGGAAGCTGAGGGCCGAGAGTGACCTCGCCGCCCGCCGGCTGGAGGACTTCGAGAGCCGGGCCAGGCGCAACAACGTGCGCGTCATCGGGGTCCCGGAGTCCTCGGATGAGGCTTCGGCGGACCTGCTTGTGGAAGATTTGGTCCTCAATCATCTGAAGCCTAAGGGCCTTGGAAAGTTTTTTGCGGTGGAAAGGGCCCATAGGGTGCCGGGCGGGCGGCCCAAGGCGGGTGCCCCGCCGCGGCCGATTGTCGCCCGGCTCTTTCATTTTCGAGATCGGGACGCTATCCTGCAAGCTTCGAGGGTGACGGGCCCAGTCCCCTTCCAGAATGCGTCGGTGAATTTTTATCCGGACTTCACCCAGCAGGTGCAGAGACAGAGACAGAGCTTCCTGGGGGTGAAGCGGAGACTTCGGGAACTGGACCTGAAGTATGCCATGCTTTTCCCTGCCAGACTACGGGTGGTGCATGAAGATCGGACATTCTTTTTTGACTCTCCTGTTATGGCCGACGAATGGCTGGACGCTTTGCCCCGGCGACGGACGGGGGACGACACAGCCGAGCATGGAGACAGTGGCCGGGATGGACAGGGCTGATATCTCAGAGCCGGCCTGACTTGATTTGACCATACTTGAAGATTTGAACAGAGTGCAGTAACTGTGGAGGGTTGCGGGAGGACGAGGGGTGCTCTTTTCCTCCCTTAGGGTACTTTTTGTAGATTTTTTGTTTTTGTAGGGCGACAGGCACACTGCAAGTTGGGGGGGCTTTTTAAGCTGCAGCAGGGGTGCAGGGTGGGGGGAGTTTTGGGGATTTTGAGTTTGTTGTTGGGGGGTTTATTTCTGCAAGGCATGATGATTATCCTCAGGGCTGTTCCATGGTGGCTCCTCGGGTGTGGGGTGGGCCTCTTTCTGTTTGAGGATGGGGGGTAGAGGCTTAAGTGTTATAAGCTGGAATGTTAATGGTTTGGGGGATCGCATCAAGAGGGGGATTGTTTTGCAATTTTTGAAACGCTCAATGCCAGACGTTGTCCTGCTGCAGGAGACGCATCTCATAGGTAATACGTGCTATGCCCTGAATAGGAAGGGGTATAAATTCATTGCACACTCGGGATTCTCTTCTGGGTCCAGGGGTGTGGGCATCCTCGTTAGAGCATCGTTGCCTTTTGAGGTGGACTCCACCATTGTTGACGATAGGGGGAGGTTTGTGGCGGTGGCGGGGCGGTGGGAAGGAAGGACTTTGGTTTTGGTTTCGGTTTATGTCCCGCCGGCCCTGCAGGCCTCCACATTTGCTGAACTGGGCAGGGCTTTGCTGACTCTCCCGGGGGGAAGGCTGGTAGTGGGAGGGGATTTCAACGCTGTGGGCTCCGGACTGTTGGATAGATACCCGCCCAGGGACACAGGGGGGGCTCAGAAATGGCTTCCAGACTTCCTGGATACGTTTGGTCTGATAGACTGCTGGAGGCTCCGGCACCCCACACAGAGTCAATACACGTTTCACTCCGGGGCGCATGGTAGCCTCTCCAGGATTGATTACCTGCTCACTCTGGCCGCACATGCCTCGTTGATATCCGAGGCGAGGCACATGGCACGCGGTATCTCTGATCACTCGCCAGTGTGGATCCGGCTGGATCTAGGTCGGGAGGGAGGAGGGAGGGTGGCCCCCATCAACCCATGGTATTTCCGAGACCCCAAGATGCGCAGCGCCCTGGTAAAGAAGGTAGATAATTACTTTAAGGACAATCTGGGAACCGTGGACTCGGCGGTGTCGCTGTGGGAAGCTTTTAAGACCGTGCTTCGAGGGGAAGCCCTCTCCCTGGTGGTGGCTGCCAAGAATCGGAGGGATGGCGAGGTGCGGCAAGTGGAGGAGGAGATTGCGGCCCTTGAGGGGGCTATGGAGGAGGAGGTTACGGAGTCCTCACTGCATGAGCTTTGCTTGAAGCAGGCGGAGTATAGGGACCTGGTGACGAACGCCGCTAAGACCCTCAGTAGGGAACAACAGGGCCGCCTGTATGACGTTGGTGATAAGGCAGGGAAACTCCTGGCGTGGTTGGACAGGAAAGAACGGGTCAATAGAGTGGTGCCAGAGTTGATTGGAGAGTGGGGAGAGGCGATTGTGGAACCTGAGGGGATTGTGAAGTGTTTCGCGGAGTATTTTCATAGGGTTTATTCCTCTGTGTCGGACAGGCCGCCCGAGGACTCGTCTGATCTCCTCCGTGATATCGAGTTGCCCTGCCTCTCTGACATAGATAGGGACGATTTGGATGGTGACATAACGGTTGACGAGGTGGCGGGGGCGATTCGCGCGTTGAACTCGGGTAAGGCCTCTGGACCGAATGGACTGCCGATCGACCTGTACAAACTGTTCCCGGATAGGGTCGCCCCACACCTGCGCGCCATGTTTTTGGAGGCGCGGGGGGATGGGATCCTTCCGTTGGATCAGCGGCTGGCGTCGATCGTGGTCATACATAAAGAGGGTAAACCCCGAGATAGATGCGCCTCCTATCGGCCCATTTCACTCCTCAACGCTGAGCCGAAAATTCTGGCCAAACTCCTGGCTACCCGTTTGATTAGGGTACTTGGCGATTTGGTCCACCCGGATCAATCTGGCTTCATCCCGCACCGAAACACAGCATTGAACCTTAGGCGTCTTCACGGCGTCATCGCCAGGGCGGGCACGCTGCGTGAACCGGCGATTGTGGCATCTCTTGATGCCACGATGGCCTTTGACACGGTGGAGTGGGCATACTTATGGGCCGTGCTGGCCAAGTTTGGTTTCGGTCGCGGTTTTGTGAGTTGGGTTCGGTTGCTGTACGAGGGGCCACTAGCGAATGTTGTGGTGAATGGTCGGGCATCTACTCCGTTTCAGCTTGGTAGGGGTACTCGGCAGGGTTGCCCCCTGTCGCCTCTGTTGTTCGCCCTCGCCCTTGAACCGTTGGCTGCGTGGATACGTTGGCACCCGGATATACGGGGCCTTCGGTGGTCGCCTGATCACGAGGACCGTATTTCGCTTTATGCCGATGATATCCTGCTGTATCTTGCCTCACCTAAGAAGTCACTTATAGTGGTCTGTGACGTACTCGCATCGTTCGGTAGGAACTCGGGGCTTGTGATTAATTGGGGCAAATCGTACTTGTACGTTCTTAGTGGCGAGGTCCCACCGATCCCTAGAACATGTTCGATACAGGTTGCCCAGCAGGGTTTCGTGTATTTGGGGATTTTTATATCCATGGATCCTGCTGTGCGCTATGAGAGGAATCTGCTCCCCCCCTTGGCACGCTTGAGGCGAGATGTTGAAGGTTGGCGGAGGCTGCCGCTCTCCCTTGTTGGGCGTGCGGCCCTGTTCAAAATGATGTCTCTTCCCCGCTTCCTCTACGCCCTCCAGAACACCTTGGACTGGGTACCGGCCAAATACTTTCGGGAGGTCGAAGGCCTCCAATGGACGTTGCTGTGGGATGGGCGGCCGCGAATAGCTATTTCAAAGTTGACGCTCCCATGGTACGATGGGGGCATTGCGCTCCCAGACATCCGACGTTACTATTGGGCCACGCAGCTGAGCGCGATCAACCATGGGTTTTATGGCCCTGCCCTCAGCCCTGGGTATGCCATGGATAGGTGGCTGCTGCGTGGCGGCAACTACTACAGGGCGTTGTATTCGCGGTCCTTAGACTCGTCCCTCACGGGGCCCACAGGTGTGGCGGTGCGGGTATGGAAGATGGCGACTGACTCGTTGGGCTGGAAGGATAGGCTCACCCTCGCTACCCCACTGTTTGAATCGGAAAGATTGGAAAGACTCTGGCATACGAAGGGCTTTGATAAGTGGGATCTGATAGGTATATCCAAGGTGGGAGATGTGCTGCATAAGGGGAGGGTGAAGTCCTTCGAGGAGTTGCAGACTGAGTTTGAGCTAGGGCCCTCAGAGTATTTCAGGTATATCCAGCTGCGTCACGCCCTCCGATCAGTCCTCGTGGAGGGTGAGAAGGTGCCGGAGTCCTCTCCCCTTGAGGACCGAGTCCTTGATGGTCATATGCCCGAGAGCACGATCTCGCTCATATATAAGAAGTTGATTAACGTCCGGGCAGACTTGCTATTGGGGCTGAGAGAACAGTGGACTAGGGATGGCCTTGAGTTGGATAATGAGGACTGGCAGTCAGCGGTTTCTTCGCCTAAGGAGGTTGCGATCCCGTCGCGTCTGAGGCTGGTGCAGCTTAAAATACTGCACCGGGTGTATGTGACGGGGCCAAGGCTGGTCCACATGGGATTCTCGGAGGACGGCCTGTGCAGAAGGGGATGTGGTATGGTGGGTACTTTCCTGCACATCATTTGGGAATGTGGTGTCATTGTGGAGTTCTGGAGGAGAGTCCATGCAGTTATGGGGGAGGTGACGGGCATTGCGATACAGCCGGAGGCGAGGTGTTGCCTCCTGAACGTCTGGGGGCCCACTGACCTCGATGAGGCGCAGACCCAATGGGTGACTCTGGGTAACATGGTAGCTAAAAGGGATATCGCGCGATTGTGGGGCTCCTCGGGACCCCCTACACTGACCGCGTGGAAGGAGAACATGGATTGGAGCATGTTTAGGGAGAAGACGGTCTACTGCTCTAGAGGTCGCCCCCGGAAGTGGCATGCCATCTGGGGGCGGTGGAACCAATACAGGGGGGGAATATGTCTTGCCCCGGATCTGGAACCTCCCGAGGAACAGCTTTCCCCCTGACCTACTTTCCAGCACAGTTTGGTTTTAGTAACCGTTTTGGGCCTCTGCTGTCCCCCTTCTTCCTCCGTACACAGTCTTGTAATTAGTAGATGAGTGGGGTCCGGCCTCCCCTGGGGGCCTTCGCCATGGGCTCTCAATGTCCTTGCCTTGCTGGGGTTTGTTGTGAGTTTTTTCTGTGTTTACTTAAAATTGGACCTTTGCATTACTCTTTGAACTGTATTGGGGACACATCACTGTATCTAACTTTCAATGCTGCCGAACCTTCGGGCTGTCGGCTGAATAGCTGTGTCCTGAATTTTGAAATAAAGGTTTTCAAAAAAAAAAATACAAAATAAATAAATAAAGCACTATTTTGCGTAACTCTGAAGGGTGCTGGAAACAGAGATTTTAATAGGCTCGAGAGATAATATGACAAGCACGAGAGCGCGGCCGAGCCCAGCCTGCTGGGCTAGTGCCTTTGATTTCCTTGGGTACCGCCCTAGCGGGTGAGGGATTGTCTGGTTCTGCAGTAGCTCGGACCGCCAGGACCGGACTGGGAACCACAACCGGCCCCGGCAAAGTGCTCGGCCGGCCCCCCTCCCCCAGGGGGGGGAAGGGGATGGGGGGGGTGCCGCCGAGCTTTTTGCCAGGGCCGGTTTTCGGCCGATATTGTTACAGGGCCGATTTTGCAAAAAAACGGCCCTGTAACGAAAACGGCCCCCAGGGGCCCAAAACCGGCCCCACCCGTGCGGCGCACCGGGAGATTGCCCGGTGCCCGCTACGGCCAGTCCGGCCCTGCTGGTCTCTCTTTTACTCTGCAATAGAAGGCGTGCTCTGTGCCAGGCATGCTGCCTTCCTGATTGCCTACCTACAATTTTGTTATGGGTTCTGGGTAAATATGATTCTCCGTTTATTCAGTTAACTCACATGAGATTCATGTCATTTTGTTTCCCCAGTACACAATACTCTACGTGTCTCATTAAATCCGCCGGACACTGTTGAGGCGATACTTTGATTACCTTTAGGTGAGTTGAGACCCCCACCACCAGCCACCCGTGTAGCAACTGTTAGTTTTCAGTTGCTTGGTTTGAGTCTCCATCTTATTAGTTTTTAATTTTAATTTTAATTTTGAATTAAAAAGAGACCTCCATGTTAAGAAGGTTCTTTCACCATATGCCTGCTGGTGTCACTTACCACTTGTTATGTGACGTTGTCAGCCACTTTTTGGTCACTAATATGAATTGTTTGGAGAGAGAGATGTGTTGTCACCATAATTATGCTGCCATTGACATTACTGTGGTTTTTACTGTTTATTCTTCCCTTAGGTCGTCTTTGATGCTGTGGGTACCTTACTCGCAGCGCTGACATGTCGTAGGTAGTCTTCCCACCTTCCACGGTGTGTAGATAGTTTATTCACTAGGTCCTGATGAATTGCCATTGATCCTCCAGACCATTTGGCATGAAACATGTTGACCCCACAAGAGTAGAGCGTTGTTACCCTGAACCATTACTTCAGATAGTCACCACTCTTCCCCCCTTTTAATCAGGTGGAGAACCAATTTGAATTAAATAGTTTTTGGACTACCCAACCTGTTTTAATCACTTCTCACTACAGCTACACTTTTTAGGCCCCTTACCCCCCACTGCACCAAATGGCAAGGAACAAAATATCTCCGCCAAAGAGCCCCTCTATGGGTGCCAGTCGGATATTGCAGCCCCGACCCGACGAGGAGCAGGCCCATATGATGAAGCATGACACCTAGCTGGAGGGTGTGTGAGGGCCCTAGTTCCGAAAAGAGGAATTCCCCTCCTTCCGACTTTCATAGGATAACCACCCCCCCTTTGTGACAACCTGACATATCTCCCTCCTCCTCTCTTGACCCACCTTAGGAACTGCATACTCTATTCTCTATCATGTACAAATGTACTGCCCTTTTAATGAAAAATGTGCTGTCTGTAAACGACAATGCCCTGCCACCCAATGCTTTAGTAGCATAAAATAAATCGCCCATCTCATTTCCATTAAAGGTAGATGGGTCATGAAAGTTTGTTGTTCCCAAAAGATGGTCATGGTTCTAAAAGGTTTGGGCAACACTGCTGTAGATGCAAAAGCATTCATTACCTCCTCACCATTTCCTTCCTAAGGCACTAGCATCCACTGTGATGGTACACTTGACTGAATAACAAACATTTGTCAATAGTGAAGCATTAGTGATAGCATTTTTAATATTTAGGAATGCTTTGCCTGCTCACAGAATCAAATAAATTTCCCTCCTTTATTAAATAAAAACCTAAATAAGGGAACCAGCCATGATAAATGTTTCACAAGCTGTGAATAGAATTCCAAAAGTCCTAAAAAACACCTGAGTTTATTCTTATTGGTGGGTTTACTTGTTTTTTTTAATAGATCTATGTATATCACCCTTAGGAAAAATACAATCTCCAGGAATCTTGTGGCCCATGTAATCCACCTCTTTTTAGAGAAACCTGGACTCCATCAACTGCAATCTTGTGCCCTTTCCATGACGAATGATGAAAAATGTGCCCACTCCCTTGATGCTCCCAACCAAGATATACATGAGTTTCTGGAAAACTGAGGCAGCGGAAGCCAATCTATGGCATCCTGGTGTACCTCTAGGCCCAATCCAGTGAAGTGAAGGTGGTAACGTGCAGAGACTCGTCAGGTAACTTAATCGGATGGTTTAGGTTTCAAGTGGTGAATTCTTTGGCACTATCCAGTTTTGTCAAAAGTTCATGAATGTGCGGCATGAGTTGACAATGCACCACAACCTGTTTATTTATAGACCTCAAGTCAACATACAATCTCAAAATACCCATTTGCTTTTTAACCAAAACAATCAGAGCTACCCAGACGGAAGCATCAACAGGCTCAATTACACCTGAAGCACACATCTCATGCACCATATTTGATAGTTCCTCTCTTGCACTCATTGTTATGTTTCCAATCTTGTGTTTCACTGGATATGCATCCTGCTTTAACATATGTTAATTGTAAAACCAATATCCTTTTCTATTTCCTTGCAGAACACTACCTTGTGTTTATCCAGCAATAATTCCAAATCTTCATCATGAACAGCGCGTACATGACAAAAAAACAGGATTCTTTGCTTTAGAATTAAGTGATATACTCAACCTGTCTTGAAGATCCCAAACAAGCACATGTTGACCCTCAACAGTAATATATACTTTTCCCATAATATGTCTTTCTGGAAAAGGATGACAGCAATCAAATAGTTCAGCATAACTATCCTGTTGCTGCCATAACCTACACATGATAAGGTTGAGTTATCAGAAAGAGGAAGAGACAGTCAGGTAGGCAGAACTAATGAAGGAGGCAGGGATAAGTAGTTGAGATAGAGGAGGTGAGTTGAAATGGGGAAGGAGATACAGACAGAGAGATATGTTTGTGTGAGAGTGAGAGAGAGAGAAAGTAGTTGATGATAGACAAAACGAGGTAGAGGAATAGAGTTCCAGAATAGGAGCAAGATATTTAAAGAGGCAAATGAAAGAGAACAGAGGTAGAATGAAAGACAGTGGAAGAAGAGGTGAGGTAGTGAACTAATTGTGAGGTAAAGTGAGAGATTAGGTAGTTGGGGAGAGAGCTGTTGGGTAGAGAGGCGAATTAGTGATGGAGATGTGAGGTAAAGAGAACAAGCATTGACCTAGCCAATAGGTCTTGCTTTTGGGACCTTATAAGTATTTAGTTATGCAGCACAATATCCTTTGTGCAACAACATCAACTGTTGCATGGCTAAGCACTTATAAGGTCCCAAAGGCGAGACCCATTGGCTATGCCAATGCTTATTTGTACAGCAGAGTGGTCCAGCAGCAATCTGCTGCTGTTGGGCCTTTAACATTTTTGTTTTGTTTTATTAAATGAGATATGGAGGTGGGTGACAGAAAGTGATGGGTAGGGTAGTGGAGAGAGCGGAGATGGGATTGGTATTCCCACTGTATACTGTTTTTGCTGAGATGCCAACTGTTGGTGTTTTGTGGGAGCAGATAGGATTTCCAGATTGTGCTCAGCGGGAGTGCTGGCTCCACATTTGTGGCTGCTGCTGACGCGAGCCAGGCAGAACTAAAGAAAGGTGCGCTGCCAGTATTATTAAAGTTAAAGCGGTGTTATAAGCGGCATCTTGTGAACCAAGCCACACAGAACAAAAGCAAGGTGCCTGGCGATAATAAAGTTAAAGCTCAGCATTGCGTGCTGCCAAAAATTCTATTTTATTTAAATAAAGGTTGAGTTGGGCATGCCGCACAAATGAGACCAAAAACCCTGCCGTCATGTTAAAGATGAAGCACGGTGTGCCGCGATGTTCAAATAAAACAGATTGGTTTAATCCAGGCACTCTTACTGAGTAGTACACGCTAAGGAGGAAGCGTGTAGCTGTCATCAGATACCGGTTGTTGCTATTGTGTGGAAGTGGATAAGATTTCCGGCTGGTGCTTATCGGAAGTTCTGGCTCCACGTTTGTGGCTGCTGCTATAAGGGGCATCTTCTTATGAGAGCTGTGCAGAACCAAAGAAAGGTGCGTGGACGCCGTTATTAAAGATTAAGTGCGGCATGGCATGCTGCCAAAAATAAAACATAGATTGTTTTAATCCAGGCACTCTCACTAAGCAGCGTATGCTAAGGAGGAAGTGTGTAGCTGTCGTCCTGCTGCTATAAGCGGCATCTCCTGACGCGAGCTGCGCAGAATCAAAGAAAGGCATTGCCACTATTATTGAAGTTAAAGCAGTGCTGTAAGTCACATCCCTTGACGTGACACATGCAGAACAAAAAGGCGCACGGCTCCCATCATTAAAGTGGAAGCATGTCAAGGCCTACTGCTAAAAAAACAAGCAATGGCCGCGCAACAGTAAAAGTAACGCCGCGCGGCCGTGAAAGCGAAAGTCATCGCGATCACTCTGAAAGCGAAAGTGATCACGATGACGCGCTAAAGCACGCTAGGGATGCGCGCATGTGCTTGTGCCCGTGACAGTAAGCTGGTGGCCGCTTTGGTAGCACTTTCAAAAGCAGCTACTAAATGTCTCGGCCAGACCAGTGCATGCGCTGGATCAGGCGAGACCTAAAAATTAGATTGAGGGGTGGGGCTGAGAAAATGCTGAGAGAGATAAAGTAGTGAAGACATGGAGAGAGATAAAGAGAGTGAAGTAAAGTTGGAGATGTGGTTGAGTGAGAAGTGAAGTAGATGAAAAAAGATACAGGGTCAGGACGTCATGTGGAAAAAAAGCAGAGAGGTACAGAGGAAGAGATAAGGTACAAAGAGTGTTAATGTACGAAGAGGGGAATAACAGTAATAGATACAGAGGTAGGCACACAGACTGACAGAGGCAAAGTCATAAGAGAGAGGTTGGGAAAGATGAAGTGGAGTAAGGTGTAATGAGAATATTGTGAGAGATGTGAGGGAGACAAAGGTGAGATAAATAGAGGTTAGATCGAGAGAGAGGATATACCATAGGCACATAGGGATGCACAGAGAGAGAGCAGTTGAGCAAGAGGGGTACGGTAGAGGAGGTGATGTGAATTCAGACGAGAGAAATGACATGCAAAGATTATTTTGTTATTTCATTGCCACCAACTGCCTGGCGGTGTGAGGGTTAAGGCTGGGCAAGCATGCACAATAAGGGCAGATCTATCATGAATTTGAGCTGGTGCAAAGTCACCCAAAGTGACGCAAACCAGCGTAAGTTGTTGTTTTCAGATTTACTTTCCAGCGTAAAACTTGTTTTGCACTGTAAAGTTGCCTTAAAGTAATGTCACATGATGTTAGCACTGCATTGCATTACTTTGTGTCAAGGGGCCATGCAGTCGGTGGTACATGGGCATTCCCAAGCACGTTGTGGGTCAGCTGTAGGGAAGATTTGGCAATGTCTGTCTCTCTTCCTTTCACCCAATGCAGCCAGCAACTTTTGATGCCGCGCTGCTTTGCGTGAAACAATAGTATATTTGTCAAAGTAATAAAGGATGCTGTTTTTTCTGGGCACAGTTTTTTTATGGTAGGAATTTCAACTGTAAAACTTTGACTTTACCAGGGGACCCAAAGGAAAATGGGGGCCCCGGACAATTGTCCATCTTGCCCATCCTTTAAAACGTCTCTGAATTTGTGAGCACTTTTGGCGGATGTAAAATTCGTACACCAGGCCGTTTCTTCTTGTAATCCGCCTTGGCTGCTGGCGTACTGCTCGGTGGTCTGAGCCCTTCAAACACATTGCCGTGCTGTGGGAGGAGAGAGGGTGTGTTGCCCGGTCTGTCCAGCACGGGCGTGACGCTCAACAGTTCATAATGCTCACCGTGAGAGTGACGAGGCAGATACTGCTGCGTCAGAAACAGAACCAGGCCGTGGCTGACGCACAATGAAGAGATGTCTGGTCCGCGCGCGGCAAGCAGAGCCGATGTCGACAGCGCGCGCTTTGGAGAAAGTCGTCGCCAGAACGAAATGATGATCACATGATGGATTTCCAGATCAATACTTTATTACAGAACGCAGGCATCTAGATGCAGGTAGGTCCTTGGTCAGAGAGCAGCTGAAACAGAATTAAGAACACTTACACTAGTTAACAAACACATGCACGTGACACAGAACACAGACCGGCAGAGGTTCCAGAGCAGGGGTCTGTAAACTGGGAGGTGTGGTGGACCCCTATAGAGGGGGTGCTCAAGTGCTACCAGGGGAGATGCCAGGCTCCTGCCAAAAGAAGCATGATGGTGATAACAGTGCCTTGTTTTAAGCAGAAAAAATTAGGGTCTGTAAGCCCCTGTGTAATATCAGGTGTGACTGGCCTGGCACAGGTAAGAGCGGTGGGCAGGGCGGGGCGGGGTGGTGGAAGTTGACAGACAACGGGATTGGTAAAATTAAATAAACAAATAAATAAATAAAAGCGCTTACCTTGCTCTCCCGGTATCCCGGAGTCAGCATTACCACCTCTCTTTCAGAGTTTTGTTCTTTGAGGGCCAAGAAGGTGGGTTTAACATATGTTTTTGCTCTACACGGATTAGTAAGACTTCTTCACTTCCACCTATAGAACCCTTATTTGTTTCACTGTGTTCAACTGCATCTGCCCCAAATGGTAAGTAAAAAAAATGCTGGTAAATGTCTTGCTCAGACCCCATCATAGATCATACTGGGATGTGTATCTTGGGTCTACAAATCTATCCTTAACAATGGTCAGACTGGCCCTGAAGGCTCTGACCATCTGTAGGGCAAAGAAACTGGTGAGTGCTGGAAAGCAAGCGGAACCTTTGCGTGTGTCTCCCGCACACCCAGAATCACAAACAGGGACTCTAGTGCTCTTTCCTTCCGAGTGGAAGTGCAGGTTAATTATCTGGAGGATGCAAACTGAGATCTTCCCTTGGCAGGTCCTCTTACCATGCCCCTTCCTGCCACATCCACTGTCACCACAGCCCTTAGAAGTGAATGGAACATCCTTTCTTCTGCTCCCCTCGTACCACTTACGTCCCACATGGGAGCCCCAGCAATTGACACTGCCTTAACTTTCAGTCTTCTAGTTATCCTGTTGGGAGTTCTAGCACTTTTCAGCACTGGAGACTCACTGAACCACACAGCCTGCCAGTGAGTTTCTCACAGCCCAACATTTCTGTTTTAATTGAGGGCTCCCCTCTCTCCAGCTTCTCGCATACCTTGTTTCTGGTTGACCATTCTTGGTAGGTTCTGTTCCCTGGGGGAAGGACAACTGGGAATGCTGGCTGGTGTTTGGGTGTGGAGTAGGCCTCAACCCAGAAATGAAGCCCTGCTAAGCTCTGTGGCCTGCATCACTTTTGGAGTTTTTTTATGGGGGTTCCATCCATTTTTCAATCTCATCTTTTCTTTTAACTGATGGGATGCTTTCTTTACTGCCTGCGACACCCCCCTGCTGCACCAGATGGTTGTTGCGGATGACGACGCAGCAGAGAGGGAAGAGTGCTATCGAAGAGTGGCAGGAGTGAAACTGGCCCCACACAGACGGCCCTCAAAAGGCCGCTCAGGGTTGTTGTGGATCCTTTTCCACTCCTGCTGAGGCTATGTATTTACCATATGTAGGAAGCTGGCTCTCGTCACAGTGTACTAAAAAGAAGTACACTGTGAAGAAAGTCCATTGAGTCCTCTACTGGCTTAGAGGCTAAAGTTTATATTATTAACTTTCTCTTTTCTGGTAGTGTGGGCGAGCAATTAGGCTTAACAGAGGGTAGTGCTCAGGGCCGGACTGGGAACCAAAACTGGCCCTGGCAAAGTGCTCGGCTGCCCCCCCCCCCGGGGGGATGGGGTGCCGCCGAGCTCTTTGCCCGGGCCTGTTTTCGGCCGATTTGTTACAGGGCCGATTTTGCAGCTATGCTGCAAAAACGGTCCTGAAACAAAAACGGCCCCAAGGGCCCAAACCCGGTCCCCACCCGTGCGGCCCACCTGGGGATTGCCCAGTGCCTGCTACGGCCAGTCCGGCCCTGGTAGTGCTAAGTATTTGTTGTACTCACAGAGGCAATAAATGAGGCACACACTTGTGAAACCCAATACTTCATTCAAAAGTAGGCATTGTTTTCACATGTAAGTAAATCGTTCAAACCTGTGCGCTTTTATGCACAATGGGAGGAAAAGTCAGATATGCATAAAGGTAGATACAGTCACCTTCAGGGTTCGGAGTTGTATTGGGCCAAGGTCCAAAGTACTACCAGCAGTTCTTCCGGAACTGCATGGGTTTTACCGGGAGCATGGTGCTGGTCATGATGTAGCTGGGTGAGCTACGTTGCGGGCGGCCACCTAGAAACAGGCTGCACAGGGGGACTTGGGGACAAGTCCAAGAGCTCTCAAATGGAGGCTTAGGTTGTAAGGGGTCTTGGAGTCAGGGGACATAGCTGGTTGTTCGGTACACTCGCCGGGCGGCTGGGTGCAGAGTGGTTAGGCAGCTGGGCTGATGCGCAAAGGTGCTCCTTGCGGTTTGAGGCAAACACCTGGCAAGGGCAAAATCAGGAGAGCTGGGCCACTCACAAAGTGGGTCTTAGTGATGCTGACGTCCCTCGACAGCTGCTTGGTCATGGTGCAGTGGGAATCCTGACTGGACTCTCACTGTTGGTGTTTGGTGCAGGGCATCCAATACCTCGGGGGTTGGTGCTGCACTGCTCCAGTTGGTCCTGGTGTCTTCACACTTGGTGGAGAGACAGAACTGACCTTTCAGAGCATGAGTACCTTCTGCTGGTTGTCTGTCGCATTGGTTGGGCTGGGGAGCTGTAAGGCGGTAGGCCGGACTCTACTTGTTGGTGCCTGCAGACTGCAGGGAAGTAGCTCATCTACTCCAAGGGAGACTGTAGGCGATTTTCAAAGTGCTGGCCGGCTGCCCAAGGCTTTAGTAGTTCTCCAGCTTGCAGGATGAGTCACTCTGTCGCGACTGTTGAGAGAGTTGCGAGCAGGCAGGGTCTTGTGCCAAAAGTTCTCAGCTCTTCTGCTGTTCTCGCCAGGCAGTGACTCTTATTCATCCTTCTTCTCTTGATCCATCAACTCGGAGTTCTTGGGTTTAGTAGTGCCACTTAAATATTTAATTCAGGGGCATTATAGGGGAGTGACAGTTAGTAGCCAATGGGCTACCTACCAACAGGGTGTCTACACCCTCTATATGACCACTTCCTGTGGGAAGTGGACATAACCATGACCCTAGAATACTAATCCTGCCCAAATCAAGATGGGGGTATCTGAAAAGTGGGGTCCACATTAGCTGGTCCACCCTAGGGGTGGTGTAAGCTGAAGGTGGGCACACCGCCTATTCTTACTAATTTCCCACCTGTCTTGCTTCCAAAGACTGGGGTCAGGACAGGGGGGGTTGGCATCCCCATGGGAAACGGCCACTACAACGCAGCCGTTTCCACGCATAACAGTAACCACGCATGCATTACAACGCATGCGTGGTTACCACGAAAAGCCTTTACCACGCATACCTTTACTACGAGATACGTAGTAAAAGCATGTGTGCTAAAAGTAATATTAAAAAAGGGGGGTTGGGGGTTCTTCCCCCCCCCCCCCCAAAAACTGATTCCATCGATGTGGAGGCAATCGGCGTTGTACCGTCGTTAGAGGAAACGGAAAGACACTTCCGCTTCCTCTTTACGACGTGTGGCGCAGATCGGAAGAGCTTCCAGAGAAGAGAGGATGTAGCGAGGTAAGGGGGAATTAGGTTTAAGTAATCAATGAGGGGGACATGTAGCGAAGGGGTACATTTAAGGGTTTGTGGGTGGGGGAATCTCACAGGGAAACATTTTTAATGTGGAGGGGAATTTATTAGAAAAAAAAAGGGTAGGGGGGGTCGCACAAGGGTATTATTAAAAAAATAAAAAAGAAGATTTACCACGAAAATGCCTTTACCGATATGCGTGGTACATGCATTTTCGTGGTAAATGTTATTCGTGGTAATGGCATTCACGTTGTAACGCATGCGTAGTAAAGGCATGCGTTGCAACAGAATGCGCTGTAATGACATACAACCCATCCCCACTATCTGGAGAGGCCTGGGTCACATAGCAAAGGTAGCAGAGCCTATGAAGCTTCCCGCCCCAGAAAGGCTCATCCTGCAGGGAGGTGGTGTAAACACCTCTGCCCAGAGCAGGCTTTGTTCCTGGCCTCCGAGAGTGCAGGCTCTCGCCTCAGGAGAATCAAACACGTGTTTAGGATGGCTGGCTGGTCGAGACCCGTCAGTCAACACACTGGCAGTCGGTTAGTTTTCAAGGGGCACCTCTAAGGTACCCTCTGGATGCATTTCTTAATAAATTCAACATTGGAATCAGTGTGGGTTTATTAAGACGAGATATCATGTAGCTGGGGAATTCGTAATCATGGGTGTCCAGCCCATGGACTCGGTATGGCTTCCGTGTGCACTCGTGGGATCCAAGAGTGAAGTTAGATCTCACAGGGACACATACAATCATGCGGATATGCCCACACATGGGTATTGTGCACCCTGCCTTAGGCTGTTAGGCTTGCTGTATGGGTGACTTACCTATACCTCATGCAGTGCTGCGTAGGCATGGCACACACGGATCTGTGCCATGTTTACTTTTTGTTTTTATCTTCACCAAGACACGCAGGCTGCGATGGCAGTTTGCATGAGTTTGGTGAGGGGTCCCTTAGGGTTGCACAGTTTGCGCTGCAGCCCTTGGGAACCCTCTTTAAGTCCATTGCCCTAGGTACCAGGGGTACCACTTGCTGGGGACTTACATGCAGCCTAAAGTGGTGCCAATTGTGGAACAATGGTACAGTTTTAGGGAAAGAACACTGGTGCTGGGGACCTGGTTAGCAGGAACCCAACACACTTTCGGTCAAGTTGCATCAGATGCTGTTGCAGGGATTCTGCTCAGGAACAGAACTATGCTTGGGACCATGGAAAATCGGCATGTAGGGACTGAGTCACCATAACACCTCAGTTCCTATGCCTCACTTGCCTTCCTAACCTTACCAGAGAAGCAAGTGAATTGGCACCCCAGAACACAACACTCCCGACTCTCTCAGGGATTGCGGTAACAGGATACACCCTTTTACTCTCTCACTCATACTCGTCCACAATAAGATAAACAAGAGACGCAAAGGAAGTTTAGAATATTTATTTAAACTATTGTGTCTAAAATGCAGTATTTCTGTCACAATTAGAAAACAAACCCATACCAAAAATACTGTTAGCATAGTCAATAAACCATATACCATAAGAAGCCCTATCATGTTGTAAGACAGATTATCCTAAACCTCCTTCCCTTTCTACTGAAGCTGAATGATTATATATCAAAGATCTCTGGGTTTAGCAGCAGACCCCGTACTTTAGTATACACAGATGGACGTTCAACATCTCAGCTGACATAACAATCTTGTCTCCGAATCCTTGCTCCGTGTCGGTGCTTAAACTCTTGTGCTCAAGTATATGACAAGACACGGGGGTGTGGCCGAGCCGGCGACTAAGATGGCCGCCTGACACAGACGCCCCGTAGCCATTGCTAATAAACTCCCACCTGCCAACGCCAAAATGATGTGGATCAGGCATCCGTGATGTGTTAGAGACACCTGATCTGTGGGCGATCGTTCGCTGCTAGAGCGACTGCTGAGGTGCCCCCAGTACAGGGATTTGAGCGGCTGCGCTCCCGAGCCTGATGCGGCCCTCGGAGGCCACGAGTCGACAGGGGACTCGGGTGAGCCTGAGGGTGGGGCTCGGTGCGCTTCAACGGATCGAGAAGTGCTGGACGAGTGGCGATCGCTATGACGTTGAACTCGACCGGAGTGAGACTCTGTCTGCCCTGCGACAGACGCCGGCCCTTTCACCCCACAGAAAGCAGAGATAAAATCTATCTTGCTGGCAGCTGTAGCGGGATGCGGAGACTGAAACCAGTAACGGTAAGAGGTGAGATGTGGGGGTCGAGCTTCACTGCGGCGGACCATGCATTGCTGTCCCTGCTGTGACACACAGTTATTCACCACGCTACCCCGTGACACAATGGCGTATCTACGCAATGGATCATGCCGCATCCCGAACTATTGAAATGCTATAATTTAATGCTCATCTATACTGAATTTAATAGTTGGTCGTCGCCTCGATAGCCTCACGTTTAACTGCCTGGTATCGTGTGGTAGACCCACCACTTTATATAATTTGCCACAAGTAGCCGCGACCTTCATATACACTTTGTGTTACACTGTGACATTGTAGTGATCTGGGCCCGGGGTCTGGAATCGGACGCTAGTCTCCATACACGGATTGCACTGTCGGTCCCAAATGGGGGCTATTTTCGGACACCTTATTCCCCACCTCTTACGATCTACAATGGGCCGCACTGACCCTAAATAGCAGCAGCTAAACTTTGAGGGTAGGAAGACCCCCAGGCGGGAGTAGAGACTGATGGCGCCACCGACCCAGAGCAGAGCCAACTGGAAGGCGCGGCTGCCATCATGGCAGAACTCAGGGCTGGTTTCCAGTCCACAGATTCTCGAGTGGACACTCTTGCCAGTCGCCTTGATGATATAAATGGCTGAGGCGTAGGGCACCCGGATCGAAAAAACAGAACAACGGATCTCAGATCTGGAGGATGCACAACTTGAAAAGATTGGATAGGAAGGAAGGCCTACTCAAGCAACCCGCTACGAAAGCGAAGGATTTAGAGGCGCACTCGGGCAGAAATAACATACGAGTCACTGGTATTGCAGAAACTACAATCACAGGTCCCATGTCCAGATTCATTGAATCCGTCCTGGTGGAGTTATTTGGTAGGAAGTCCTTCTCTGCCACATTTGCTGTTGAGCGGGCACACCGATCACTGGGCCCCCCCGCCACCTGAAGCATCCCCCTAGGATAATCATCGCTAAACTCCTCAATTTTAATGACCGGGATGCTGCGCTCCGACTGTCTAGGGGCGTGGATCGCTCACTTACCAGGGCTTGAACATTTTGCTGTTTTTGGACTTTACGCCCTTAGTACAAGAAGCCCGCCGCAAATATATCGATGTTAAGCGCTCACTCCAGAAGGCGAATGTCAGATATGCTAGGTTGTATCCAGCCAAACTCCGTGTTCAGATCGGAAACAAATCTCACATTTTTGACACACCAGATGCAGCGGCCACATTTTGGAAAAACCAGCAACAAGTGACGCAGCGGCAGGGAAAAGATGGCGGAATCGGTCCAGACGCTTGATGCCTTTCGAAATTTGTCATGACGCCACATGTGTGGAACATTGCCTGGGAAGGAAAAACAAGGATGAATTAATTGACTCTGATGTGATGGGATTGGCAGTTGATATGTACACTACACGCTCGGGGCTGCTATTCTTCCCCTCAATTTAGCGACACAGACTTAGGTTCAGGATACGAAACCAGGCTGAGTGGACATATTTCTAGCATTGACTATTCGTAAATAAGATGGCTTCGTTGGGGCGTTGCTACCCCACCTCAGGATAACTTCCTGGACTTTCCGCCCCCCCCTCTCCCTCCTTTACCCCTCTTCCCTTTGTTTATTGTTTTTTGCTTGGGATTTACAGAGTGCCTTATTTTTGTGTATCCGATGGGGGTGGGGCTGAGATGGGGATGGGTTTTTAGTTATAGCATGGCTATTATTAGCTTCTCAGTTAGTTTGGAGCACATTATCTTGCACAGTATGAAAGTTCACAACTTCTCGGTTAGTGATAACTGGACTGTTAGTGGTTGAATGATTTCAGATGATGTAAACACCTCTGGATTGCGCCTCAGATGTATGGAATGTAAGAGGGTTGTCATGTCCTAAAAAGAGCAGACAAGTGTTAGTATATCTAGCAAGACATTCCATCCAGATCGCCTTCCTCCAGGAGACACATTATGCACCACTCCCTACACATGGGTTTGCCGCGACATGGGGTCAGAATAGGTTCTTTTCTTGTTACAGTACCTATTCGCATGGTGTATGCATCTTGGGACTTCAACCTTACATTAGACCCTACTACTGAAACTACCGGAGCTGGGCGCATTACAAAGCCACAAGCTACGAAGGGCCTTCTTACTCTATTACAAGCAGCATTGCTGGCAGACCCCTGATGTGTTAACTATCCAGGAATTCGTCACTACTTCTTCTATTCGGCCCCACACGGCACATGGTCCCAAATCGACCATTGGTATCTTACACCTCAGTTGCTCTTGGAGGTGCGGAAAGTTGACTATCTAACCCACACTATATCTGATCATTCCCGGTACTACTAGAGGTGGTTTTCCCTTCGGTCCCCAAACAGCGTCGCTTCGGAGATTCCCTGCAAATGCTTTGCTTGATCTAGTATTCTCCAGTGAAGTGGGAGACTCTATTAAAGAATTCTTTGAATTGAATGAAGGAACCGTAGAGTCACAACTTGTACTTTGGGATGCTTTTAAGGCTTTTATTCAGGGAGTCTGCATCTCGAAATATGCTGGGGTGTTGCGCTCCATACAGGGGCGAATTGAAAAAAATAGAGCAGAAACTAAAAGATATTGACGCTGCCATGCAAGGTACCCCATCACTGGCAATGCTAATGGCTGAATTCACTGATGCTGCAGCCCGAGAAGTTAAATATACTATGGCCCAAGTATATGGGGAGGGGAAGAGATCCGGTAGGACACTTGCTCGCCTCCTCCAACCACAGTATCAATCGACATTTGTGACACAATTAAACACTGATGCAGGTGAGAAAAGGAGCTGACATCACTACGGCTTTTCTTGAGTACTATACTCAGTTGTACCAGACGCGATGCCCACCTGCTGGACAGGCCCTTAATAATTATTTGCAGGAGATAGCTATGGTGTGGCTTGAAGAGGGACAGCAAGACTTTTTAGCTTCCCCGATAGATGTAGATAAAATTAAACAGGCGATAAAAGATCTGCCCAGCAGCCGTGCTCCGGTTTCTGACAGCCTCTTTATAGACTTTTATAAAACATATCAACACGAACTTCCTCCACTCTCCCCAACAATGCGCGAAGCCATTATCACGCTATTACTTAAACCAGGCAAGTCGCCGTTTAAATGTCAGTACTACAGGCCACTATTACTACTTAATCACGACTATGCAATTCTCGCCAAAATACTTGCCACTCAACTGCCACTGTTAGTCAACACCACATTATGCCACTTTCAAGCCAGATTAATTCCAGGTAGATCCACGATATTAAACCTACGCCCAGTATTTTCAGTGGTGAATCAAATGGAGCCTACCTTGCCGGTGGCAGTGGTGATGCTGGATGCCGAAAAGGCCTTTGATTCCTTAGAATGGTCTTTTCTATATGCTGTAATGCAGAAATTGGGTACCCCCACCCTGACTATGCCATTTGAGCGGGGGGGCTTTGGGTTCCCTGACTTTTACCTATACTACCTGGCGGCCTAAGTCCACTTTACGTATTACTGGTATCACCCAGATGCCCGACTTCAATATCTCGAACCTGACAGATCACAGATGTATCATAACTCGCTATTGCCTCAAGGCTTGCCACGATGCCCTACAGAAATCCAAACAGTGCCTACGACATGTTGGGCATGGACCAAGTTGTGAAGGTATCTACAATACAAGTCCCTATACTCTACTCAATTATCATTAGCAGATAATCCGTGGATACCCCCTGCCATGGAGACGCTCACTAAAAAAACACTAGTTAAACATAGACTCCTAAAAATGGGATACTTGTTTCACGACTCCAGGCCATGTACGACTGCCGAGCTAGCCGCCCGGGGAGCCGCTACATACATGGGTAATTTTTTGCTCCATAGAATTCGCGGGTCTCTATTGGAAGTTACACCAGAATCCTCGTCTGAACTGGACGACTTTCCCCCACTTGCGCTTTTTATAAACTCACCAGATAACACTCATCTAGTGTTACGCATATACCAGCAGTGGGCACTAAAGCACGAACATCCTGGGAACGGGATCTTGACATTACTATTGCTGACGACATATTGAAATATTTTTGCACGCAGACACATTACGTCTCTAGCAATTACAGACATAAATTATTACATTTTAAATATCTTCATAGAATGTACTTAACTCATAAACTATTATCCAAAATGAACCCAACAGTGTTGAATGCATGTATGAGATTCGGAGCTCCCGAGGCAGACTTTTTGCACCTTGAATGGCATTGTACACCTGTAAACGCATACATATTTTTCGACCTCTGTCCATCATGGCGGAACAAACTATACTACCCAAGCCATTGACGACCTTATTGGGATATGTCAAACTGCTTAAAAGAAGCATTAGAAGGTTCTCCGCGATAGCTTTATTGATAGCTAAGCAACAAGTTTCATTACACTGGGGCAGAGCGCAGACACCATCAGTACGGGCATGGCTTCAGGACCTCACTTACTGTGATACTATGAGCGATATTTATGCCACACTACTGCCCATCACTTCGCGCCCATGTGATATTTGGCAACCACTGAAAAACTATTTGCAAGCCCATTCCATTGACAACGACTGAGAAGGATGTACATGCACATAGATATAATATAACTATCAAACAGGCTGGAACTAGGCGCAGACTGAAAGGCTCCAGAACAAATAACCACTGTGAGGAAGTTGAAATGTGCAAAAATGTAATGACGTCATGATTAATACTGGGACATTACAGTACTGTGATTATTACTAGACTACTTTCTGTTAGATGCTCCTTTGTAATTTGTTTTTTATTTGTGTTTGATGTTGGAGAGTGCCTTACATTTGTCATAATGGCACAACAGGACCTCCATTCGCAAAGTATATGACAATACGTGAATGCTCACAAACAGCAGCTGTGTTCTAGTGTTATGTCTCGGTGAAAGTGCCTGACTAGCGAGAATAACAAGGGGCATTCGTGTTTGACCTTGTCTGTGGTGTTCAGACTGAAACCCAGAAAAGGAACAGAGCATGAAAACATATGCAGGTTCCGGGTGAAAGTACAATGTGGCATAAAACCAACGTGTGCAAAAGAAAATGCGCCCCACATTGTGCACAATTAGGCTAACATAGGAGAAACTGCAATGGGCCATGCTGGAAGCACACATTCATGCCAGGCAAAAAGCAGGGAATAACCATGTCAAAAAAGGCACTTTCCTACACCATGCACCTAGTACTGTGTGTAACTCACATGTCAGTGGCAATGGACAGTTGCTTTGGATCCAAAATTTGACCATCAAAAGGTTCTATCTCAATTTCATAGGACAATTGCCATAAAGATGTTATGTCGCCAGCAGGTTGTTCAACAAAACATAAGTCAAAGTCACTGCCTTCTTTGCATTCATTCATTTCTTGTTGCATTTGGCTGGAATGAGGCCAGACCACCTCAACAATACATCCTTCTGCGCTTAGATTTAATCTTCTCCTGTCACTCAGTTGGAGAGTAACTTCATCCCCACTGATGGAAAGATGACTCCATGGAGGCGCTGGATTTTTATAAGGACACAGTTATACATACCGTAATTTTCCACTGCCTCCTTGGGAACATTTTGGAAAGGAAGGGGAAATCTTCCTACAGTGGGAGCAGGGGTAAGATGAGCTGCCATCCAGTGTAGCGTTTGAGGTTTGAGGGCATAGGCATGTTTCTCTTTTTCTAGTGCACTGACCGTCTCACTTTTTCTGTTTGTCTCTGTCTCTTTTTTCTCTCTCACATACTGACCTAAACACATGCACTCCCCTTCCTCTCTTTTCTCCTTCTCACGCTCCTAATGGATCACAAGCATCCACCTCTAAAACATTCACATTTCATGTCACATCCATAACTCAAACTTTTTGAGTTTCAGTAAATAAGAGGAGTGCCCAATAGGGGCAAAGGTTATAGAGGTGTGGAAGTTCCAATGTGGTTCAAGCAGGGGCACTAGCACAGGTGTGGAGGACTGCAGCAGGACAGCTGGACTTCAACAAGTTCCACTCTTGGAGGAGGCCTGACCCATCACTAGTCACTGCCTCAGATGTATTATTTTCACCAAAATGGGAAGCTATGAAGGTAGCAATCAGCTGGTGTTTATTTGTGCTGTAGGTTTACAGTTCTGGACCTCTTATATCAGAGAAATCTCCTATGACACCCATGCACTAAGCGCTGGACTTTGTTGAGTGCTTTTAAGTGTCGTCTTAAATATGGAATCTAGTGATACATCACGTGCCAGTCATTGTGAGGCATGTTCTGGAGGACCTGGGGAAATCAGTGATTATTGGACAATGTACATATGGGTATTGTTATTTAACACTGATGTCCAAGGTCACTAATGATAGTGCACTCCAATTGAGTAGCCAAGTGATTCTTCGGGCACTTTAATATTCAGGTCTAGTGCAGTCAAGTATTTAATATTTTTCTCTAAGACATGGTTCTACGTTAGACACTAAAAATACAGCACAATACAGTTGATGGCACACAGTTAGGTGCCGATCACGATCCTGGAAAAACCGGGTACAAACTGTCGGTCGGAGCGTTTTCTCCGTCCGACTCGTACCCGGTCGTAAAACTTCACAAACATGCAAGTACGATTCGCACGGAAACACCATTTCCGTACGAGTCGTACAAAACACCAACCGACGAAAATATACATACAAATGTGATCCGGGAAAGCGCCGACGTGACGTCGGGACGCCTTCAGGCAGCGTTTCACGAACCAGGAAGTACGATTCGAACCGACAGCAGTCCGGACGGCAATAATTTTACGGCACCCAAAAAGTGCCGGAAAAGCGAAGTACGCCGCGATGCGAGTGAAATTGGGGGCCCGGTACGCGCCGAACCCCCCCCCAGCCCCCGTGAGTACGCGCCGAACCCCCCCCAGCCCCCGTATGTACACGCCGAACCCCCCCCCAGCCCCCGTATGTACGTGCCGAACCCCCCGTGTATGTACACCCGTGTACGTACGAGTCGAACCCCCACCCGTGTATGTACGGTGCGTACCCCCAGCGCGTAGCGCTGGGGGTACGCACCGTACATACACGGATGGGGGTACGACTCGTACGTACACGGGTGTACATACACGGGGGTGTACATACATGGGGGGGTACGACTCGTACGTACACGGGTGTACATACACGGGGGTGTACATACACGGGGGGTACGACTCGTACGTACACGGGTGTACATACACGGGGGGGTTCGGCGCGTACATACGGGGGCTGGGGGGGGTTTGGCGCGTACATACGGGGGCTGGGGGGGGTTCGGCACATACATACGGGGGCTGGGGGGGGTTCGGCGCGTACATACGGGGGCTGGGGGGGTTCGGCACGTACATACGGGGGCTGGGGGGGTTCGGCGCGTACATACGGGGGCTGGGGGGGGTTCGGCGCGTACTCACGGGGGCTGGGGGGTGTTGGGCGCGTAAGCAGGCACATGTCTCCATGGTTGCTATGGGAGTTCGGTGCGGACGGTGTTTTTTCCATACGGTTGTGACATTGGACGCATGGGATGGATCGTACTTGCGTGGTCGGACTTCACTTTTCACATTTGTACGGTAAATCGTCCGGGGACGTGTCGGACACATTTTCCGAACCGAGGACGTGTGGGGAATTATTCCCAATGCGAATCGTATGGACTTTTTCCCATGCGAATCGTACTTGGCAGTTTGTACGGCACTTGTACGATTCGTACGGTAAAAAGACCGGATACGAGTCGTACGGGGACATTTTTTCCAGGATCCTGATCGGCACCTTAGTGTCCATCTGTGAAGAATTGGGCTTTGTTCAGTTAGGCAAAGGAAGGTTGTTAAAACAAATATTCATAAAGTAAATCACAAGGTACTAGTACATTCTAGGCCACAGACTACCCAAAATATATTTATAGTATATAAGTACTAGACACAGGGGATTCTTTAACAGAGTCAACCTATTGGGCCCTGTCTGGGTGTACTTGGAATCCTACAGAGTCAGACAAAGTGTCACAATTTATGTAACTTTTGTATGATATGTCTGACCTGGGTTTGAGGGGGCAAGGGTGGACAATTCAGTGGGTTGGAGACTTTGTAGGTGTGTCTCTAACAAAGCAGTCCAAATGCCAATGAACCCACAAATCCTAGTAACCAAGCTGAAAAGGTGCTCCCATGCCCTTACTGCATAGTTCCAGTAACTTACTTATGAGTCCCTCAAAAGTGTCTAGTCCAATTAATGGTGATGCTGAAGGTCTGGTAGTGGGTGTATGGGAGGCACAGTTCAAACAATCCTGATACCAAATGGCCTCACACACGTTTGCTATAGGAACGAATGCTGGAGTAGGTTTGCATCCACAAAGGCTCTTCTCACGAGGTCCCCAACTTCAGGGACTCAGACATGGCTATAGGCCAACCATGGTCAAAGTTTTCAAACTTGGAATTTGAGTCAAAGTCCAACTCCAACTTCAAATGAAGATACCTCCAGCAACTGTAATAGCTAGATGGATATCTCAAACAGTTCCGGATTCATTGTAATCAGCGGTAGCCAACGAGACACAAGCCCAAGGCCTGGGCTGGTGATAAAAAAAACTTTCTGCACCTCTGGTGTTGGAAGGGGCACATATTGCATCGGAAGGGTCATGATTAATGCAGGCTCATCAGAGATGTTGTTTTAAAAAGCATCTCTGCAACTCTTTGAGCTCTGGTGATGCTTGGTCACTTCTTGGAATATTTACTTACCTGAGCTGCAAGGGTACTTCTTCTCTCCACACTGATCAATACAGCATCCATCTACTTTAGCTTCTTGGCAGATGTTTCAGGGTCTGCCTTGAACATTTCTGCAAGCAGGTTGTCTTGACCCAGAGCTTTTCCATTCTTGAAATATCAGGTAGCAGTGACAATTTCTTCTTTCTGTGTTGGGATGATGTTCGCATCCAAGTCTGCTTCTTGGATGTTTGCTTTGCTTGTTGGTACCAGTCTGCTCAGGACTTCTTTGAAGTGCTTGGCCCAGAGTGTTTCCAGACGTGGGCCCCGTGCTCACTACACTACTGGATTCAAGCTAGCCTGGCTGAAGAAGGGCGATGCCCTGAAACCGGTCCCAAGATGCTTGTTTCTGGTCCAGGGAGGACCTGGCTTGGCAGTTCGGGCTGGACTGTTCCCACAAGGAACAGGGTCAAGACTGATTTGCATATGGCTGGGTCCAAACTGGGGTGGTATGGTGTGCAAAAGAATGATGGATTAAACCCAGATCTTTGTGACTGTGGGTGAATGTTTGCGTTGTCCAGCATTCCGTCCATCAATTGTTTCTTTTGCATATGTCGCCCTAAGTGGGAAGGGTATGCCCAGACGTGGGTCCCGTGCTCACTACACTACTGGATTCAAGCTAGCCTGGCTGAAGAAGGGTGATGCCCTGAAACCGGTCCCAGGATGCTTGTTTCCGGTCCATGGAGGACCTGGCTTGGCAGTTCGGGCTGGACTGTTCCCACAAGGAACAGGGTCAAGACTGATATGCATATGGCTGGGTCCAAACTGGGGTGGTGTGGTGAACAAAAAATGATGGATTAAACCCAGATCTTTGTGACTGGGGGTGAATGTTTGCATTGTCCAGCATTCCGTCCATCAATTGTTTCTTTTACATTGTTCGCATCAGCGGCAGACGGAGACTGACTGAACTGGTGTCTTGACATTCAGTTTCGTCTGCGTTGAAATTGAATAAAGTTAGGGTGTTTGTCAGGTAGGTTTGGACTCTTGGGCAAATTGGCGTGTAGACTTTCCTTTGCCCCTGAGGTGACAGACGTTCGCCTTTGTGTTACCGCCCCTTCTGAGTCTTTGCTTCGTTGCCCTTCCAGCGCTCGTTCAGGAGCCGCTTCCGTGAAGCTCTCCTGGCAGCCGTTCTGGCGGACTTCGCAGGACTGTGGAACTGCCTCTCCCTGCTTACACGGTCTCCTCTGGAGGCACTTTCTTGCCATTTTCGGTGGCTTTGATCGCGTTCTCCGGATTATCGGACCGATGTACGCATTATCTCTTCGGGAGCCCGCCCTCACCTCCGCCACACCTCTACATTCCTGGCAGTGTGTTGCCTTCGGGAGGCGTGTCAGGCCCTGGTGTTCGTGTGCACAGACCTGTTCACGCCCCCTGAGCTTCTCTTCAGTTTGAAGGATTTCCATGAGGAACTGAGGGGAATTTTCTGCTTCTGAGCTACGCTATCTACAGCGGAGAATATTATCGGCCAGCACCTGTCCACTCCACGGTGACAGGCACACCTCAAACAATTAAAATACTTAACTTAATGAAAAGATTTTGGAACTTCTCTTTAAGATAAAGGATTGCCGTGAGGAGCTGCTTCTAACTACAATGAAGCATATCATCGTCCTGCACATGTCCACTCCACGGTGACAGGCACACTTTTAACAATTACGCTGCTTGTCTTTACAAAAAGATTTTGCGCACAACCAAGTCGCATCCCATACTATCAGAGGTTTTCAAGAGAAACACATGCCAGGCACACCACGGTGACAGGCACACCCCTGATGTTGTATGGTCAGCTGTTTGCGTCCTGTTAAAAGGTTTCTACTACCATAGCGTGCCACACCTTCGTGTTTTTCAGTGACAGGCACACTACTTCTTTCTCTTCACAAATTGTTTCAAGCCTGTCACCATTTCCCTGCGATTGGCACTTGTGATATTTCCATGCATATTCAATTAATAATTTTGCCTGCCATCTCATTTTCACAGTGACAGACTCACTTTTACAAGGTTCTACTACCTAGTGCCACACATCATAACGGTAAAAACCCATTTACTTACTGTGCCTCTCAGTGACAGGCACACTAACAGATTCAAGCTGTGTTATTTTTCTGACACTTCACCTGTTCACGTGGGACACATTTCCAGCTTCATCCCCCTTTTTCAACCTTCCCCACTGTTTATTGACAATCAGCTTTCCTCTGACAACTCTAAGGATGGCGGCTAGTATGGCTCAAACCCCGCCATTTTTAAATGAGTTTGGTGAACCAAATTGCCCTTGGAAAGAATGAGAGAAAGCCTTTGAATCTTACTTAATAGCTATTGGAGAGGAAAAGTTTGGCCCTATAAGGAAGCAACATATATTACTACACAATCTTGGTACTCTTGGCAGAAAGATATTTGACACACTTCCAGACATACCACAAGGTTCCAATTTAGCTGATGATGAAGTGGACCTTTACAATTTGGCACTACTCAAGTTGAAGTTACACTTCGGAGACAAAGTAAACATTGTTCTTGAATGACACAAATTCTTTAGTAGGGTCCAAGGGAAGCAAGAGAGTATTTCCAATTATGTTGCTGTGCTAAGGGGTCTGAGTGAACTGTGCAAATTCGAAGATCTTAAGGATTCCCTAATTAGAGACCAAATTGTTAGGTGTACTAACAACTCTAGAATCCAGGAAAAGCTACTACAGAAGGAACCTAATCTTCAAAATGCTATCGAAATAGCAAAATCTATTGAACACACAGCGTTATGCATAAAGGAGATGAAAACTCCAACAATTACCGGCCAAGTGTCAGAAATTGCCAATTTGTCCGTAGAGGATACTGTATGCAAAGTGAAAGACAAAAGCACTGACCACTCACGCACTAATGAAAATATCAAACTTAAATGTTATCGTTGTCACAGTAGCAACCACATAGCTAATAACCCTAGTTGTCAAGCAAGATCATCGGCTTGTAGGAAATGTAATAAGAAGGGGCACTTGGCTAGGTTGTGCACAGTATCTCCAAGAAACCCTCTGGTGTTAACGACACACTTGAGAACAAACAGCAGTGTGTGAAGAAAATTGTTTTTCAGATTCACGAATGCAGTGGGATCAATCAGATTAAGTACCCACAATGTGAAGTTGGTTTGGATGGGAAAAAGATAAGGATGTACGCAGACTCATGCTCACCATTTACATTGCTTAATATTTCTGACTTCAAGAACATGGAGATTTGTGAGGAAAATGAGTTACTGATGGCGGACATTTCCCCTAGTAGCTACACCAGGGATTCCATCCCCATAAGAGGGATGATGAATTCATGCATCTCTTTCAAAGACTGTTCCACCACAGTCAAGGTTTACATTGTTGAAGAAGGGTCAAACCTCCTGGGGTGGCAACACCAGAAGGAATTGGGGATCACACTTGACCCTAACAACCCAGAACAGGTGCTTGTTATAGACCAGGAAGCGCCAGGTAAAGAGATTTGTAGTAAACTCCCTGAAGTGTTTTCTAAAGAATTAGGGCTCCTCAAACATTACTAGTCCCGCATTAAGTTGAAACAGAATTCTAGGCCAAAAGTACACAAAACTAGACCCATACCACACCTCTTGTGGAAACCACTTAAAAAAGAGTTAACCAAGTTACAGGACTTAGGTATCATAAAACCAGTAGACTGCTCTGAATGGGTTGCCCCCATTGTATTTGCTAGGAAGGCACAGGGAGGAGACATCAAGCTATGCATTGATCTTAGAGATCTTAATGACAGCATACTAATTGAGAGACAACCGTTGCCCCGCATACATGAAATCCTTAGCACAATGGGCGAGGCAACGTGCTTTAGTGTACTAGATCTTTCAATGGCATACCACCAGGTAGAATTGCACCCAGAATCTAGGGAACTTACGGCATTCACCACCCTCTTAGGCACATTCATGTTTCGCAGGATGCCATTTGGTTTGGGCTCAGCGGCCGCTGTATTTCAGAATATAATGCAGCACATTCTAGAGGGCATACTAAAGACATTATGCTTCCAGGATGATGTCCTAATTTATGGTGCCACAACAGAGGAACATAAAAAGCATCTCTTCCAAGTCCTTTCTAAATTTAAGAAGGCGGGTCTTACACTCAAGGAAGAAAAATGCAAAATAGGTGTAACTACAGTCGATTACCTTGGGCACACCATCACAAAGGAAGGTTTCAAACCTAAAATGTGCCTTGTGGAAGCAGTGAAGAATGCTCCTGCTCCCACCTATAAACAAGAACTTTTATCTTTCTTGGGCCTAGCTGAGTACATGGCCAAGTACGTTCAAAATGTTGCAGATCTTACTAGCAAGCTCAGAGACACATGCAATTCAATTGGCAAGAAGAACACCAGAATACATTTGAAGAGGTAAAATCTGCTATACTCTCCACTCCATATATTTGCAATTCTGATCCTAAAAGATAGACAATACTCACTACCGATGCTAGCAATAAGGGTCTTGGTGCCACTCTTTCACAGGTAATTGATGGTAAGGAGCGTATAGTAGCGTTTGCCTCACGCACCCTTAGCAACTCTGAGAAAAACTACTCCATACACCTACGTCCTCATCATCTTTGTAACAATGTTGTATGTTGCATGAGATTTACCACTGACTATCCTCATGAAGAAATCAGAAGGCATGCCACTCCACATCTCAAACCCTTCACCAATCAAGGTGGATGGAGAGGACCTAGCCATGATCGAAAAGTTCACTTACGTAGACAGTGCTATCAGACATGCTGCAGGGGCACGCAGTGGCATCAACAGCAGTCTGAACAAGGCCAGAAATGCCTTCAGGATAATGAACAATGTGTGGAGGTCATCTCAGTATAGCACCAACAGCAAGCGGAGGCTTTACAGGAGATGCGTTCTGTCCAGATTGATGTATGAATGAAAACTTTTCAAGCATTCGCGTCAGAATTATCAGTTCTTTTAAGGACACTGAGGCAAGGATTATGCTTCTGTATCTTTACTTCAAAACTTACAGGAGCCGATATAAACAAAGTAAATTCCAAAGTACATTTCCCAGAAGTCCATCAACCAATCAGAAGCAACCCACCCCTATATTATAGGCAACCCATGAGGATTCATCCTCTTTCTTGCTAAGTCACCAGTCCATACAGCTTAACCATGGGTCCTAACATTCCAACAGGTCCAACACTACTGAAGATCCTCTAACCCCTCTAAAATGATCCAACGCCGAAAAAAATAGGGGGGCAACTGAAGAAACGTTGAAATGCTGACAGGCTCTTCACCAACTGGAAACTGAAAACTTCGGACATTCATCCCCGAATATGCTCAACTCTGCTTCTGGTCTGAAAATGTCAAGGAAAAAATTAAAGGAGTAATCTCTGCATACCCGACAAACTAACTACATGGGGGGTAACAAGAACATCAACAACATAATTTCATACAATGATAAATCAATTAATTGTACAGGTGGGATAATCCTTGTATCCGTGTCCTTAATAGAATTGAAAATTCTTGAATCGAATACTTGAAAATCTTTTATTCTATGTCTGGACCAGAGGCTCAGATTATTCTTGTTTAAAGCTGATCCACCACCACAGATGCAACATCTACAATAGGTTTATAGTAAAAGCATTTAAAAGTAGAGTCTGCTGACCAATCAGCCACTCTCATAGGGGCATATTATCAAGGGCAGTATCGCCGCTTTAGCAGCACTATTTGCCGCTAAAGCGGCCATATTTATATCACCCTATTAGCAAGCTGTCGCTGGCAATAGCGCCCGTTTTTTTGGTGCTTTGCATGTCAGTGATATTTATCGCTAATGACATGCAAAGTAGACGTTTCTTACTATAATAACATATAAACTGTCGTTAACAGAACTCCCCCCTATTAACAATCCAGTCGCGAACCTGCGTAGCGATGATAAAAGTAGTGCTAAACGCGATTATCGCTGGTATCTGAACGCCTGATTTAATACTGACTTAGCTATGTTATCCAATGGGAGATAGATTGTCAGGATAAGTCCACCCTGCCCTATTATCAAGGATTTCACTTTCACAGATATTTAATTGCTGGATCTCCAGCAATAATCAGGCATTCCGCCGCTATCGCTGGATTTTTTATCGCCTTGGAGATACGCATTGCTAATAACGCGCTATCTCCACGATAAAAAACAGCGATAGCCGGCGGTAAACAAATTAGCGCTAAGCGCACTTTGCGATATTTATAGCAAAGCGTTGCTAATATGCCCCATAATGTCCTCCAAATGAGACTCCAACACAAAGGACACAAAGGACCTAGATGCCTTACTGAATGCGCACAAAACACAGACACGTCCACTCCATCTTCCGCCAGCAATCATTAAACACAATGTGGCAGAGGCCACCAGACTAAAGGGTTTCTGTAAAGTAATCAACAATTGCCCCGAAGGGTCACGTGTGATCAAACGGGTTGCCAGCTCATAAGCTTTAAGCCTAAGGCATTGAGGACTCCAACTGTGGATTGTCAGGAAGACTGGGAGTAAGATATGCATTTACAAAAAACTTTTGTGTGGCTGGAAAGAAACTCCTTCTGGAGTAAACACTCTACCTGCAACGTCAAGCGTGTTGATATTTGAGACTCTGTGGCATGAGATGAGACAAAGAAAGGGAGCCAGTTTGGATGTGGCCCCCAACTTCAGGGACTCAGACATGGCTGTAGTCCAACCATGGTCAAAGTTTTCAGATAGGAGGGACACCAGTTAGGAGAATCAGAGTTCTCTCGCCAGTTCTGTATGAATCAAAGCACAATGTTGACATCCCAAAGCACAGAATGACAGGGTTTTGGGGGCTTCGAGACTCGAATGCTCCACATAACCCTGTAGACCACGGGGTACTCTAAAATGGGGTGACCATCCAAGGGAGTATAGCCGGCAGAAATGGCTGAACGAAAATTGTTCACAGATCGACAAGCCATACTGTCCACTGTTCACTAATTGGGATGTTTGCCCCCACAGGATCAAGACCATGTGAGTCACATCAACTGACCCATCAGTGCCATGCCGAAGCATAACGCTTATGGGTGCTGGTAGACCAAGGCTAGGTGACAAACATCTCAGCCTGCTATGAAATCTTGGCAAGCTTTAACGTCTCCTGAAAGACGCCATGAGACAAAGAGTCCCTTGTAGAACCAGGGGGTGTGGATTGCCTAAGGGGTCCGTCAGAAGCTCTCGCATTAGAGGGAGTTGCACTAGAAGATTGCATGAAAACATCCTTCAGAGTTGGAAACCAGGACTGAGATCTCCAGAAAGGGGTCACAAAGACCACATTCACTTTCTGAGATTCACTCTGATGTCTCACCTGAGCTGCCACTCGAGGAATCATTAGGAACGAGGGAAAGGTGTACACTAACCCCTGACCCCAGTCTTGAAGGAAGGTATTAGTCACCAATGCCAGAGCCTCCAACTGAAGCACTGGGAAAGCTGGGTGTTCAGACGGGACGCAAATAAGTCTATCTGGCAAGAACCCAATAGAAGTTGAAGCCACTGAAAGATGGGGAGAAATACCCGCCAATCGCTAGAATCTTTCAGAAATCTGGGATTTCCTCCTCCAATTGCATTGGAATGACCCAGCAGATGTTCTGCAACAACCAAGATCTTGCATTGCAGGCACAAATGCCAAAACTCCTTCGTAATTTTCTCCAGCATCCAAGATCTGGTGCCCACCAATTTTTTGACATATTGAACTGGCAATATGTTGTCTATTCTCAGCAGGATGTAACCAGAGAACGTCCGAGAGAAGAGAGCCCTGATGGCAAACAAACCCCCCAGGAGTTCCAGACAAATGATATGGAGCTGAAGTTCTTTTTCCAACCTACGACACCCGGTGGAGATCGACCCACAGCGGGATCCCCAACCCCACCTACTCACATCTGACTCCATAACAATGTCCGGTTGAAAACCGAAAATTGCCCTGCTATCCCAGTCCTCCATGTGACTCAGCCACCATTCCTTCTCCATCCTACTTTCCTAGAACAGGGTAACTCAATCCGAATAGGACAGGCCCTTTTGGAGATGATGAATTCTGAGCCAAGGAGAACTTGCTAATGAAGGGGAGGTGTGTAGGAACTAGAGGGGGCGTAATAGGCACACTCTCTGCAATCACGTGCAGACGGCGAGTGAAGGGTTGAAGGGCCACACCAAGAGCCTTGTTCACAGAGTGTTGGACTGATGAGTCTAAAGCTTCAGCTAGTTCCTCTCTGAACTCCTTCGCAGTGTAAGGCTCACCTGGGGTCTGAGATCTGAATTTATCCATAGCTGAGTAAAGTAAATGTGCCTCAAAAGTATAAGGGGTAGAGGAGAGGGGGTGTACCAGGTACAATAAGGGAGGGTAGGGAGGACCCCAATGATGTGGACTGGCCAGAGGTCAACACCTAACCACACCAACTGTGGTTCCAAAAATTAAGGCATTATCACCTTAGTAGTAATATGACTGTAAAGTCTGTAGTCTGTAGGGGGAACCAGTACCGGGCTGGAAGAACCAGGAAACCTGCCCAGGGATCGATTGGAGGGGAAAAGAGGAGGGAAATTGTTACCATGAAGACCCAGAATAGTCAGTCGGGCCCACAAGCCTGTTGTCCCTGCAGCAGCAGCACTGTTGATTACAAGCAACTTGGCCCCAGGTGAAAACACAGCAGTGGGTCCAGGACGCGGCCCAAAGACAGGGGCCTACAGCTTTCTGAAAGAAATTTTGACCTCTTCTCAGTCCCCTTGACTGAAAGAAAGCTGCGTGGGGGCAGAGATGAGGCCAATAGGGAAGAGAGACAGTGTAACTCAGGCAGCCCCCTTGCCCCAGGGGGAGGGGAGGGAGGAAATCAGAAGGCGCGGTAGGCACCTGCGATGACATCATTTACAACCATATAAACGCATAATAAAGTCAATTAAATATGGAAGATACACTTATCTGTTGGCTGCAGCAGCAAAGAAATAGGAGTCCTCATGGGTTGTCTATAATTTAGGGATGGCTGAATGGTTGGTGGACTTCTGGGAAATTTAGCTTTGTGTGTACTGTGTTTTTATTGGCTGCTGTAAGTTTTTCAGTGGAGATAGAGAAGCAGAATCTGAGACTCCGGTCCTGGTATAGAATCAGAATTCTGGTAGCTGACGAAAAGCGACATCACCAAACTACCTTCCACACAATTAACCTGAGAAGAATCATGCGCATTTTCTGGTCATGGACCATCTCCAGCCAGGAACTGCTCACCAGATGCAAGCAGGATGGCATGGATACCCTCATTATGAGAAAAAATGGACATGGGTAGGACACACCAACAAAAGAGAACAAGACTCCATCGCAAGAACAGCGCTCTGCTGGACCCCAGAATGCAAATGGAAGAGAGGCAGGGCAAAGGACAGTTGGAGGCGAACTGTGGAAACAGAAATTAAGACCCTGACCCAGCTAGGGCACCATACAGAAGCTTGCCTAAGACAGACAGAGGTGGAGGTCCTTTGTTGCTGATCTACATGCCAGCCGTCATAACAGACAGTAATTAAATAGGTAAGTAAGTTAATGGAAACTGAAGCCCTGAATCTTCTTCAGCAGGACATCATTGAACTTATGATAGGGCCTGCACCTAGGATCTCATCAAATGATCCAAGCCAGATCCTTATCTTTGTGAAATTGTGACAACCCATTCTGGCCGTACTTAGAGAAAGACATCCTGTGCCTAAGATTGAAGGGATAAGAAGACAAAGGAATCTAAATGGAGCTCAAGTTTGAAAGTGGATTTAGTGAAGCAATCTCATCAGCTGGTGCTGGGAGAGTCTTCAAGTTATGTCACCACCTTTTCCACATACAAAGGTTTGTTTGGCAACGAGAGATTGAGCTTTGGAACATACTCAGCAGCTGACGTTTAGTCATAAAAAAATTAGAAAGGTAATCCAAAGTATTATCTACTGTCTTTGTAATTATATCCCTGTCTTTGGTAAATCTCTATACGGACAACACAAAGCACGTCAGAAAATTGTTTGGGCACTGGCCCATGCAAACATGACTTTCACCATGGACAAGTGTGAGTTTTGGAGGAAGCTTTAAAGGCTTATGGCCACATCTTTGTGAGGAAGGTTATGAGATCAAATCGAGAAGATGTTGCCCAGAGTTGAGAGATGCGGCCTACATTTGCAGACGTATCCGCTGCATTTCAAAGATGAACACTGGTAGAAAGGCCCAGGAGGCACGGAGTACAGGAACAAGTAGAAGTCACAGCTACGGGAACCCTATTAAGAGCTCGTATGTAACCACCTCAGCCTTCAGTCGAAGACAGAAACTCCAACTGATAGAAAGAATACTCTAATGACATCACACATTCCTCACCCTTCACAGAAACAGCTGTGGACGCAGGTACGCCCTAAATTCTTACACCCCAAAACATACTTCAATAGCATGGTCACTGGTTAATGGGGCGGGACTGTGTTAAATTTCAATTTCATGAGGCTTTGTGTCCCTAGTCTAGGTGACACACAGCATATCAAAAATACAGTCAATTAAGTAAGGACAGACTTGGTAAATGACTTCTAGGGCAGAATTAGAACATTGAGAAAGATTTAATACACAAATTCCAAAACTGCGGTACAGAAATTGTAAATACAAATGCATATCGGTATTGCCATGAAGGTTCTCACAAATAGAGCAATATAGACTACAGAGCAAAACCAGAAAAAGTCTAAGGGCCTCATGTAGGTGACATACTATTTACCGATTCATAAATACCGAAGTTTACCGAATCGGTATTTATGAATCGGTAAATAGTATGTAGGTAAACATTCGGTAAAAATTACCGATTCGGTAAAATTCGGTAAATGAATACCGAATCCACAATACCGGCCGGAATCATGAATCGGTATTTACCGAACCGGTAAATACTGAAGTGGTATTTACCGAATCGGTAAATACCGAATCGGAGTTTACCGAATCGGTAATTCAAATATACATCACTTGATGAATCAGCCAATCCTGTGCAAGGCCAACCCCACCCAACCAGGAAGTGGCCACACCCAGGCAGGTGCACACAATCAACAGACTCTGGAGAGGCTGGTAGTGCAGAGCAGAGCAAGGGAGCCAGTGCCTGATTGTGAACCTCAAACTGACAATGTCCAGCCAGGGGACAGAGAGAGATGGAGGGGAAAGGAGGAGAAAACAAAAATTTAGCCCCAAGGAACTGCAGGTACTAGTGGAGGAGGTGGTCAAGCAGCACCAGAAGCTGTTCGGGAAGCAGTCCCTGCAAGTGCCTGAGTCCGAGAAAAGGAAGATCTGGCTGGGAATCCAGGCGCAGGTCAATGCAATTGGAGTGACCCCCCGGGACATAGACGTGCAGAAGAAGCGGTGGTACGACCTCCGTATCGTCACAAAGAGGAAGATGGGGGAACTGCAGAAAGAGGCCAGCCGGACAGGAGGGGGAAGGAACAGGGCACCTGCCCTGACAGAACTTGAGGAGCTGGTGGAGACAACAATTGAGCCCGAGAGTGTCGTGGGGATTGGGGATGCAGACAGCTCTGCCAGAGCCGCCACCAAACAAGGTAAGACGCATGCACAGCAATGTGGCCCCTCCTACCCCTATCCCAACTCCCCAAAAGGGCAATGAGAATCCCACTCCAGTACAGATGTTAGTGCATACTAGCAATGCATTATGGGAGATGTAGTCCCTGAAACCCCAAACATGAGACGAATAGCACAGAACAACAAGGCATGTTACACACATTAGCGAGAAGCAGGCAGAGGACAATGAGAGAGTGTTTCAGAAATGTATTGTGATGCTAGCAATGCTGTGCTTCAGGTACACTTAGCTGATGTTGCATTTCTGTCCACAGACGATACTTTGCGCAGAACTGCACATGAGAAGGGAGAGAGGGCACACCAGAAGGACAGCTCTGAGAAGGCCACCACCAGTTCTGGGCAGAGATCAGCACCACAGCCAGCCTCACCACCACAGCCAGCATCGCCACCACAGCCAGCATCGCCACTCCTGCTGGAGTCACCGGCATCATCACCACCTGCATTGCTCAGGTCGAGGAGGCGTGCTGCTGCCAGGTTGAATGTCTCGGAGTCCTCATCTGAAGACTCGAGGGGGGCGGCAACGTCCACTGTGCCCCTGGATGTTAGCCATGTCAGTGTGCCCTCCGCCTCTGAGGGAGCACACACAGGTGCCAGACGTCGCCGCAGGGCTCGGGTGCAAAGTCCACCTCCACAAGGTGAGAGCCATGGAGTCTTCTCAGGGCTTGAGGCCACCATGGTCAAAATACAGCGCCTACAAGCAAAGGCAATGATGTCGGTACAGCGCCAAATGCGGGGCCTCAATGCTACTTTTGTAAATATTGACAGGGGCATCAGCGCTATGGCTGAGAGAATGGTTGAGATGGCTGCGGGCATGCGGGACATGTCCCAGTCCGTCATGCTGCTGTGCTCGAAGATTGATGAGGACAGGGCAGCACGGCGCCGGGAACGTCAGAGAAAAGACCATCACACAAGGGCAGTGAACCCGCTGGCAACTGCCACTTCGCTGCTCTGCAGGCGCTCGGTGGCAATGCAGGAGGGCCTTGCGCACAGCAGCAATGACGTGTCAAGGGGGATGGTGAGGGTCACGAGTGCACTAGAAGTGCTGCTCACAAGCCAGTCTGCCACAACTGGTGCTGTGGATGCTGGGGACAGCGAAGAAACCACCAGCAGGAGCAGCATTACCCCCCCTGTCCCAGACACACGGAGGAGCAGCAGGCGGCATGGGGCTGCCACTGGTCCCACAGCCAGTGAGGACGCACACTCAATGGCATCCCGCACTGGAGTGCGTGGGCGCAGACACTAATGCTGCACACAATAGCATGAGACAATTGGGTGAAGTAACCCTTGACTCACAAATAGTGATTGCACAATATTGATGGGACAGGTTTTCCTTTGTGTTGTGGCGTAGTGCCGCATGATTAAACTACGTCATGGCATCCAACTACTGGCTGTGTCCCCTTACTTACTCAGAAATAGTTGCATGTGATCTCTGCCCGTCTCTCTCTCCCATCTGTTGCTGTTGCCACTCCTGCTGCGTTGGCCTCTGGCTGTGCAGAATCATCATCATTGTCCTCACAATCAGTTAGTTCCACCCCTGTACCTCTCATCGTGGCAAGGTTGTGCAGCATTGCACAAGTGGCAATGATCTTGCAGCAGATGATGGGTGTGTACTGGCGTGCGCCTCCACTTTTGTGGAGGCAGCGGAACCTGTTTTTCAATAGTCCAAACGTGCGCTCCACAACGTTGCGTGTTGATTTGTGTGCCACATTATATCGTCTTTCACTCAGGGTTGATGGGTGTAGGTAGGGAGTGAGGATGAATGACCGCACGGCATATGCACTATCGCCTAGGTGAGTGAGAGAGTAGCATTAGTCACATGCCTCAATACACAATCATTTTCAATCAGTATTAGGGAGCGTCACAGTGTATTACCTAGCAGGTATCCTTCTCCGAATTCTCCGGCAACCAGTCGTGTGTAGATCCCACTGTTCTGGAAGATGAAGGAGTCGTGGGTGCTCCCAGGAAACTTAGCTACGATATCAGTGATTATGTTCCCTGCATCGCAGATTACCTGTACATTTATGGAGTGGGTGGACTTTCTGTTCCTGTAGATGTGCTCAGTGGCTGCTGGTGGGCAGATTGGAATGTGTGTGCCATCAATACAGCCTATGACATGCGGGAACTGTGCCATCTGGTAAAAGTCTGTCTTGGTTTTCTGCAGTTCAGCCTGTGTGTTTGGGAAGCTGATGTAGTGTTGCATTCTCTGCATCATGGCATCCAGGAACTTCCTGAAGAAACGGGACAGGCAACTCTGGGATACACCGCCTACCGCAGCTATCACCCCCTGGTAACTGCCAGATGCAAGTAGATGTAGGCTACAGAGAACCTGCACATGTGGTGGTATGGCATGCGCCCTTGTTGTTGGCTGGTCCAGGAGTGGGTGCAGGTCCCTTATCAGGTCCATGATGGTTTGTGGGTGTAGCCTGTACCTTTCATGTATCTCAGCCTCCGTCTGTTGAAAGAGTGTGATGCGCCGTCTGTAAATGCGTTCCTCCCGTCTCCAAATCCTCAGACCGGCTGCCTGTAGACGTAGGCGCCTTGCAATCACATACAGAGCGGCCATGGTGTCCACGCTGTTGCATTTTGGGATTGCTTATATGCACTGTTGCTGATTACCACCTGCTTTCAATCTGTGTTAATTACCGACTCTTAAATACCGAATTTCATGGATTTCTTAAATACCGAATTTACCTACATCTCTTTTCTCGTTTTACCACTTCATATTTACCGAATCGGAAAATATGTATTCGGTAAATATGAATCGGTAATTTAGTATTCGGTATTTACCGATTCATATTGACCGAAACCTTCTTTTTGGCCTCCTACATCTCAATTGACTAAATACCGGTCGGTAACGGGATATTTACCGAATTTTGGCCGTTACCGACCGGTATTTAGCTACCTACATATGGCCCTAAGTCTCAATGGAGCAGCAGAATCAATAAGAAATTGGGCAGAATCGGAAAAGTCTCATAATCGTTCTGGCTCAATCCCAAAATCAAGGAACATAATTAAAACTGCAAAATCATCATGGTGTGAGAAAAAAGTTAGAATTTCAGCTAACCGAGCGCAGTTCTATTAAACGTATTATTGCCTTACCATCTAAGTACTATTCCACTTCATGAATATTGATTCAATCCCTCTAGGCTAATAACATCCGGCAGTGGCAGGACAAACTAGTTACAAAACAACAGTGAACTATTGTGAATAAATACAGTGAGCTAGTGGAAGTGACCTAGAGTGATGGCAACATTACTGAGCCCCCGTTGGAAAGTTTTCTTTGAGAACAGCAAGAACAACGTCAATGGAAACAAACAAACATGACTTTACTTGACTGTGCACTGCAGAAATAATAAACAGTTAATGTGCAGATGAGAGATTTCCCTTTTGAACAAGATAATGTTGAGGCCTAACAGAGGCCTAGTCAGCATAAACCAGGAAAAAGCACTTTAACAAGTCATTGCAAATGTTAGGTTTCACCTTCAAAGTCCTCGGAACTGTACTGATGCTCAAAAGGGGTCCACCTCTCGACCATCCCAAGTCCGGAATACAAAATATACGTGGACTAGTGAGACACTCAAGTGAGGGAAGGAAAGGGTAGGAACAGCAAGGAGGGAGATCTGTGGATGACACAACAAAGGAAACCGTCACTATCCTGCTCTTAGAAACAACACACAGAAAAGTGAAATACCACTTCATCACATATGTATTGTAATTACTGATCTACCTGTAAAGTAAAAGAAGGATGTATCAATACCAGAAACGAGAAGAGGGGGGTTGCAATATTCTTGCACGAACTACCGGAAAGAAGACAAACAATTATGGAGATAAAAAGCCTGTCGCTGCATAGTATTTAAGCATATAGCCCCCACGGTGTAACTTTCTCCCCCCCCACCTACCCAAAGGTACATGGAGAATAGCCGTGTATGCAAAGCAGGATCGTCCTGCTCCCCCTCTGAGACTCTCTCTCTCCTAGGAAAGGAAACAAGGCGTACAGCCAAACGTGAAACGTGAAGAAGGCACTAAGGCAATTCTTTCTTTGTATAATGCTGAGCAGACATAGTTTTGTTAAGAATGCACAACTCTATGTCAAGGCTCAATAATTGTCAAAATTCATGGACAAACAACACTGAAAATCCCAATCCTCAATTTAAGTAACCTACAGTGTTACTCAGATCACTGAGTTGGTCTAATAGGTGTGGAACCAACACTGGTCCGTAATCCACACCAACTGTCAAGGTTCAGCAAGGGATTCCAAAACCACCGCAGCAGCGCACAAAGGGAAACCCCCACTACTCCCCGCAAGAGACCCCAAAGGAGGCTAGTCTAGTCATCGGGGAGTACAGGTACAGCAGAGGGAGTTCTGAGAATTGGGCTACTTAATACTACTCTACATGAGAATGCGGAAAGTGTATCTCCTCCAACAGAGGAGTGTACTGAATACAGAGCCCTTCAGCCAACTTGCACACAATACTCCTCTGCATGAAAACGCCGAACGCAGCGGTTTTCAGCCAACAGAGGAACAGCACACGACGGTGCCGGAGAACCCGGCCAAGAATAACGGACACAAAGATAGCGAGGAACAATATCCAGAAAGTGCCCACGACACTCTTACCCCACCAGTTCCTTTGGAAACGAGACCGCAGCCTGCATTGGATCCGCCAGGATAATCGGCGGCTTCTTCTATTCCCGACTGCTGCTATATCCAGGTATGATGAGCGGCGGGGTCACGTGGAACGTGACTCCCGCTTCACCTGCCTGGAATTGTAGTTTTTTCGGCTATCGGGCTTTCTCTCGTCCGTGCAGGCCCTGGCAGGCAGCGTTTACCGGCCTGATTCCTGACAGCAAATTTGTTTCAAATGCAATAAAGTCAAATAAGTGTATAAATGTAACTTCAAGTGTAAAAACACATTTTGCACAAAGTTATTAATGGCCAATTTTATAAATGCTCAAAAACTCTCATAAGCACATGGTCGTTCAACATACTGGAGACCACATTAAGCCCGGGCCGTAAACTTCGCTCTGCTCGGGCCCTCCGTACTCTGAAGAGAAACACGGAGTTCCTGAATTCCGCCATTCGGGCGCAAAGCGGAGTTTTTTTACACATTCGCGCATTCAAGTTTTCTTTTGGTTCTCAACCGTGAGTGCCAAGACTCTGAGGCCGCTTGCGAGCGCATGTGAGACTTCTCACACAGCTAGCTAGCACATGTGAGACTTTGCGCTCACTCGCACGGCTTCCAACTGCGATGGCACCAATCTAGCATCCTTAGTGCTGACCGCAAACGTAGCAGTCGTGCAGCTTTTTGGCCTGAGAATGCAGCTTAGAGGCATTTGGAGTGGATTTTCTTCTCAAACTGGCCATTGAAGTTGAGTTTTTTTTGAGCGAGGAGCTATTTTGTAAAACTTTGTTTTTCAAACCAGAAGGATGTTCCCCAGAGACTCCAACTTCCTGTCCAGCAGGCTCCTCCCAGTGCTTTGTCTCTCTCCTGGTCACTTTTCATTGGGATTTGGAGCTGGAAGGATCATTCTCCTTGGATTTAAGGACTTTGTTTTTGAGATATTACAAGTAAATTGAAAAACGGTTGTATAAGGGTGTTGTTTGTTTGACTGGGGTCATGCACCTGGATTTTTTTGTACTTTTATTCGATCTTTAAAATGTATTGTGGTGGGTGACCTGCAGGTGTGGTAGGGGTCTAGTTATTTTTTTGCATTTGAGTTTTCTTCTTTTGGAAGGAAAAATGTTGCACAGTTTACTACATTTTCTCCCTGTTTTTTAATAAATTTGTAATATTGCTTTAATTCACTTGGTGGCCTAGTCTGCCAATGGGCCTTCCAGCCAGTAGGCCCTGGACTATTCATGGGTGCATGAAACAACTGTTTCTGTGGTGTTGGTTGAATTGAAATATCATTTAGGCCATGAATGACATTGAATAAAATACAAAATTTGTTTTTAGTGGTATTTCACTTTTTTCCCAATGCAAACAGTGTGTAGGTGGGGTAATGGCTTTTGGAGGATGTATGTTGTTGTTAACATTTTTAGCCCTGTTCATTTTCATTTTTGGCAATGCTGGATTAATGCTGTGCTCTCTGTGTTACCATACCTCTTTTGTCTGGCAAGTGTGTGTGTGTGTGTGTGTGTTTGCTATAGGCCACCATTTGCCTTTGTTGTTGGTCATTTTGTATAGTTAGTGTCCACCCTAGGCCTGCATGTGTTCTTTGTTTTTCAGGCCTTCTGCTTGTTGTTGTGACCATGTGGCTGGTGGCCAATTTGTGTAGCCAGCCAGTGTGCTTTTGCCATAGGCCTGCATGTCTTCTCTGTTTTGTGACCTTGCTGCCTTGCTAGTTGCTGTTGTTCTCTGATCATGTGGCTGGCAGCCATTTTGTGTAGCCAGCCAGTTTGCCTTCCCCAGTAAGCCTGGTACACATTATGGTACTGGAGGCCAGAAGACCCATTATGAAAAAACACCACACAATCAAGTGGGAGGAGCACCTTAAAAAATTGCTGAACATGGTTGTGCGAGTCCAATCATGGGGGAAGGTGATGATGGGGAAGAAGATGGTGACATCTTCACTCAAAGCAGCCCCATCCCCAGCAGTGTGCCAGCAGAGTCACCCACCTCAGTGACTGCCCCAGCACCACCACGTAGATTGAGTCTACCACTAGCATCTACTTCTCAAAAGACACCTGTGTCAGCGCCCCAAGAAAAGAAGAAAATCGAGGCTACTATTACGGGCATGTTTAGGCAGGAGGGGCACTATGAGTGAAACCACCCAACCACACGTCTGTACAACAGGAAGCTGGCAAAAATGTTACCTCTGGACCTCTTCCCTTTTTCTTTTGTGGAAGGAGTGAAATTCTTAGAAATTGTGGCACCCATCTGCCCAAAATGGAAGGTACGAAGTAGGACCTATTTTGCCAGAGAGACTGTTCCAGCGCTGCATCACGATGTGCTGCAGTTGGTCGGGCAAGCTTTGCAGTAAAGTGTTGTTCACAACATTCACCTCATGGCAGACATGTGGACCAGTTATCGGGCGACTGATCACATGTGCATCACTGCACACTGGATCTCTTTTGCAGGGCTAAAGCAAAAGATATATTCAGGTCTTGGCCTAAACAAAGTTTTAAGAGCGTTCGGCGGCATACAACACTGGCCATGTTCGCGATGTAGAAATCACATACAGCTGTAAACATCTTGGAAGACTTTAATAGCAAAGTGTATGAATGACTGCAATCCAGAGGTCTTAGAATTGGATTTGTTGTCACAAACAATGGCAGTAACATAGTCAAGGCCATGTCGGATGGGGGCTATTTCGGGATCCTGTGTTTGGCTCATTGCATCAACCTGGTGGTGCAAAACGTCCTCAAAAAGGAAGATATAGCAACATACTGACCACCTGCAGAAGAATCTGCACTCATTTCAGCCATTCTTTTAAAGCCCGGAAGCGGCTGCTGATTATTCAGCGTAATAATAGAGCACCAGTTAAAGCCCTGATACAGGAGGTGCCAACATGTTGGAACTCAACCTTTTACATGCTGCAAAGTCTATTTAAGCAGTACAAACAGATCAATGACTATGTCATTCAAAGAGGAGGAGATCAATCAATCAATCAATCACAGTATTTATAAAGCGCGCTACACACCCGTGAGGGTCTCAAGGCTCTGAAGGGTGGGGTGGGGGCTGCCGCTACTGCTCGAAGAGCCAGGTCTTGAGGAGCCTCCTGAAGGTGAGCAGGTCCTGGGTCTGTCGCAGGTGGGTGGGGAGGGAGTTCCAGGTCTTGGCCGCGATGTAGGTGAAGGATCTGCCTCCGGTGGTGGTGCGTTGGATTCGGGGGACGGCGGCGAGGGCGAGGCTTGTGGAGCAGAGGTGGCGGGTGGGGGTGTAGAAGTTGAGTCTGCTGTTCAAGTATGTTGGTCCGGAGTTGTGGAGTGCTTTGTGTGCGTGGGTGAGGAGTTTGAAGGTGATCCTCTTGTTGACGGGGAGCCAGTGCAGGTCTCTTAGGTGGGGGGTGATGTGGCTGTGACGTGGGAGGTTGAGGATCAGGTGGGCTGAGGCGTTCTGGATGCATTGTAGTCGCTGTAGGTGTTTGGTTGGGATTCCAGCGTAGAGTGCGTTGCCGTAGTCTAGCCGGCTGCTGACGAGGGCTTGGGTCACCGTTCTTCTGGTTTCGATCGGGATCCACTTGTAGATCCTGCGAAGCATGCGGAGGGTGTTGAAACAGGAGGAGGAGACGGCGGTGACCTGTTTGGACATGGAGAGGGAGGAGTCGAGGATGAATCCCAAGTTGCGTGCGTGGTCTGTGGGTGTCGGTGCTGTTCCTAGCGTAGTTGGCCACCAGGAGTCGTCCCAGGCGGAGGGAGTAGGGCCGAGGATGAGGACTTCCGTAATATCTGAGTTCAGCTTCAGGCGGCAATTCCTCATCCATTCGGCGACGGCCTTCATACCCTCGTGTAGGTTGGTCTTGGCGGTGTGTGGGTCCTTGGTGAGGGAGAGGATGAGCTGGGTATCGTCGGAGATGATGTTCAGGTCATGTTGACGGGCCACTTGTGCGAGGGGGGCCATGTAGATGTTGAATAGAGTCGGGCTGAGGGATGAGCCCTGGGGAACGCCGCAGATGAGGTCGGTTGCTTCGGCTCTGTAGGGTGGGAGGCGGACTCTCTGGGTTCTGCCAGTGAGGAAGGAGGAGGTCCAGTCCAGTGCTTTGTCCCGAATCCCAAGGAGATGCAGTTGGGAAAGCTATGACCATGGATGCAGACAAATGAGCCCTCTTCAAACACCTGACACAGATTCTACTGATTTTGAGGTTTTCACATAGGAAGTTAGGAAGGACAACAGTACGATGTGCCAAGCTATCCCGTTGTTGCATCTCCTACAAGACCAGGTAAAGAAGGTGTCTGAACGGTTTGCCCCTGCAGGTGTGAATGAAAACACAAAAGCACATGCCTTGGTTGAGACCTTAGTCCTGTGCTTGACTTCTAATATAAGGCTGCAACATGACATTATCAAAGCCAATGAGTACATATGTGCCACACTACTTGAGCCACTGTACAAAAATTCTGCCTACTTTCATTCCCTTTTCTGATGTTTTAAAATACAAGAGATGGATTGTAGAGCAAGCTGGAGACTTGGAAGAAGAACGGCTCAAACTTTGCGTCCCACCCCACAGTTCTGGGGTGCCGCCTTCAACTTCTAGAGAGGGCAGTCTTGTTGCACAGCAGCCCACAACACCATCAACCAGACCACCATCAACAACAGAAGCAGAAGGACCGGACCCAACCTCTGCATTGCATTGGTTTTAATTGAAAGAGCTCAAGTCTAGTTCAGAGGCGATGGCAAAACAGGTTGAGGAAGTGGCAGCACCAATGACCATCCACATGATGTTTCAGGAGTATATGGATGATCCAAAAAAAGGTCTATGTGGATCAAAAGCCATTGATGTATTGGTATGGGAAGATGCACCAATGGCCAGAGCTCAGCAGGCTGGCAATAAAGTATCTGGCTTGTCCTGTCACCAGCGTGTCTGCTGAATGTGTGTTTAGTGCAGTTGGTGCCATCGTCACAGTGAGAAGGACCAGTCTCTTGCCTCAAAATGTGGAGAGATTGACTAATCAAAATGAACCAACATTTTATACCACCCAAAAACACCGTTCCTGAAACAGCAGCACAAGAGGAGGAAGAGGGTGATTGGTCCAAAATTGAATCAAACGTGTTAGCTGACCAACCTGAGGACAAACTCTACTTCCCAGACTAAGTATGCCAGTGCCCCCATAGAACCTTTACATTTTTTCACATTGAACTCAGTTCTTTCTGTGGAAACACCAAAACAAAATTAGCTAGAGGAACATTATTCTTTTTGTGTCAGATTTTTGCTGCCCCACCTTTTTTATTAGTCACATATATATTGCCGGATTGCAGTTGGACCAGTGTGCATTGAAGAAACCTCCACAATTCCTTCATGACATTGGGGACAATGTCTGCTCCCCACGCTTGCCTATTGCCTATTCCTTTTTTGCATAACCTAGTACTAGAAGGTCTGCCCCAAAATATTATTTATTACCTACAAGACTGCCTGCCAATACCAAATTCTAATGTGTTGCCTGCATCAAAGATGATTGAATACCCATCTGAACTACCCTTGCTTGGATTGGTTAAGGTCATTTTAACTATTGCAAAGGTGAGTGACTAATTGCGTGAGTGATGATTTACGTTGATTCATGATTCCTGTGGTGGCAGCCACTGAGGTAGGGTGTGTGTTGAACTGTAATATATAGGACATTTTTTGAGATGATTATTGATTGATATTGTTTGGGGCATGAGTGCTCGGTGCTCATTTTCTTTCCCTGTAGGTGATCAGCCCTTTCATACTTAGCCAGATTTAATTACCGGCAAAAAACCTTCCTCTAAATTTACTTATACAATAGGCACCCATACTTTAGAGGAGGTCAAAACGTTCTCTTATCTTGGAGTAACCTTTGATGGTGCTTTGCAGTTTAACTCTTTAGTGGTGGAACGTTGTAGCAAAATGATTGCCTCTAATGGGGCTATAGCTGGATATGGCAGGAGGCTAGGTAGATGGAGCCCGGAACAGGTGATGAACTTGTATGGCTCCGTATCATGCTCCAAAGTAATCTATGGGGCAGAAGTATGGGGCTTTGTGAACACCACTAGAATTCAACAGGAAGAAAACAAATATCTGAAATCTATCCTGAGGGCACCACCAAGTACCGCTGGAATCATAGCTCATGGGGAGCTAGGGAGACCATACTTGGATGACCTGTTAAAACTTAGGCCAATTGTGGCCTGGCTAAAAATATGGGTTAATCCAGATGCGCATCTAAGCAGAGAAATTTTATTGGACTGCTTAGATAGGACCCATTGTATGCGCATCCCCTGGCTTAAATATGTAAGAAACACCCTTGAAGATTTAGGCTTTGGAAACCTCTTCACGAACCCCACATCAATTTCAGCCCAGCACAAGAAACAAGTAGGGGAAATTTTCCTAGAGCGGAAAACCCAATGTAGAGCTGAGGCTGAAGGTGTTAAAAAGACTGTGAGGGCTCATAATCTGGTAAAGAGTGTGGAGGGTATGGAGCCTTATCTGTATCTTGTGCATAATGCACAGGATAGATTTCTTATGTGCCGTTTTAGACTGAATTTACTTCCTTTTATGTTGGCCTCACCAGCAGGTTTCACCACGTCAATTGAGCAGAAGGGACCCTGCGGCTGCGACAACAGGTCTCCGCAGGATTCCCTTCATTTTGTTTTGCTCTGTCCCTATTTCTCTATGCCCAGGCGCAGATTTCTTGTAAATATTTTTAAAAAAGCCCGACAGGAACGTGCCAGGGACGCATTAGTCTTTTTGCAAAAAGCCTCTGATCCACTAACATTGTGCTGTATTATGAATTTTATTAAGGTTGCGGTCCGATTAAAGATGACTAGGGGAGAGGAATGAAAGACTTTGGATTTTCCTTTTTTATGATCCTGTATGTCGGTATCTCTATTTGCACTAACTTTGTATAGGGATCTTGATTAATGTTTAATGACTTTTTATCCATGTATATATATGTGCTTTTATGGTGTTTTTTAATCACCGAATAAAGATTTCAAAAAAAAAAAAAAAAATTGCAGTGTGTTTTCCTTTTTCTGGTTCTTCAGTAACCAGAACAGTCCCATTAGTTAACAAACAAAACCTGTGCAAAATACTGCACTTCTGTTTCATTCTCTACTTGCTCTTCAACAGCAGTGCACTGCAGTCCACATCAATCTTGCTCGGGTCATCGATATTCATGATAATGATAACTGGTCTGGGACGGTGTTACTGGGAGTCAGGACTGGAGGAGTATCATGGAAGAACTCAGGGCGGGAGCTGCCGTACTACATCTTCAATATCTAGAAGCAAGACGTTATAGAGTATCAATTTCAGTTAAAAATAAACCAAGAGTCTGAGGTCTAGTACTGACCTGTGTGGAATAGAGAGAGGTGATTTGTGAAATGCTGCTCTACGTGTGTGTGTGTGTGTGTGTGTGTGTGTGTGTGTGTGTGTGTGTGTGCGTGTGTGTGTATGTGTGTGTGTGTGTGTTTGTCTGTATATGTGTGTATGTTGGACTTGTGTCAAAAGTGATACTCTGAGTTCCCCTTTTCTTTTTTTTTGCGCTGCCTCTGAGTCTTCTTGATACACTCCTCATGGAGCTTACCTTCCTTCTGTCCTTCTCCTTGACTCTAAAATACAGTTTCTCTTTTACAATCCACAGGCCTTCTTCTAGTCTCCTTCACAAATGAAAGGCGAAAGCTAGCTGAGCTCAACAACACTCCTGCTTCCTGCTCACCTACCGTACTAGTGCAGACAGGCCCCAAAGAATAGACATTCCGTAAGAGAATGCAATACAGTATCATTTTTCTTTTAACAATCATATTAACTAAGAGAAGTGGGTGGGTGGGTTCACTCCCCAACCTAGAAGACAGAACACTTAGGGGTCCATTAGGATGTAGGGCGGTGGCACCACCGCGGCGCTGGCAGTGCGGAATAATTCCTTTTTCCGCCCGCCAGCAGCAGACATTACGCCCGCCATATTAGTATGGACAAACATAGGCCAATTCCCGACCGCCGCGGTGCGACGCGCACCGCCAACAAAGTGCGCCCGCCATCGTGGCGGTGGCAGCCAATGGAGACTCACCGCCGTACGGAATGACGTCCACCCCGCTCCACAAATTAGGATGACTCAAGCAAGCAGACGCTCCAAGTGCGAGGGCCCGGACATCAAAGGGCGCCTGCCCTATAACTGGAGCAGCTCCGGAGCAGGATGGCAGTTGTATCCTGGAGTCGAGAGACACCGAGAGAACTCAGCCTTGACGGACTACTGGCGCTGCCGTAGCCCTATCTTGCGAACTATCGTCCTGCCTGCTGGCGCTGCCGCGGCCTTCTGAAACATCCATCCTCGTCGGGACCTGCTGGCGCTGCCGCGGCCCGTTGTAACGACCATCCTCACCGGGACCTGCTGGCGCTGCCGCGGACCGTACATCGACCATCTTCACTGGGACCTGCTGGCGCTGCCGCGGACCGTGTATCGACCATCTCTACCGGGACCTGCTGGCGCTGCCGCGGCCCATACCAGCTACACCACCAAGCTCGAGGATTGTGAGCTAACCATCATCTCATCCGAACTACCTGACTGGTAAAACAGACTGTCCCGCTACCCCTTCCCTATCCTAAGAGACCTAAATCGAGGGGACCCCTGAGTCCAGACCTCCTTGTACTATTTCATCGTACCTTAAGAAGTGCATATAAAGAACGCTAAATCTTATCCTTGTGTGGTGTCTGTCTGTGGGGGGGAAGTTACTTGTCTGTACGATCGCTGGAGACGGCTCTCCCCGGAGACCTCTCCCCCTGACCTCGGCCGACCCTCCCGGTCCATCTAACAATGTAGATGTGGTCATCTTTTGTAATGCATTGCTTGCATATGTTTGTTGTGTTGCTGTCACTGACCTGACCCTACATCTCTCTCTCTCATGCAGCATCTCCTGTGGTCACGGAGGGACAGGAGTCGGACACCAGTGGGGGTGAAACTAGCACCACAGCTGCCCAGGAGCCCAGTGACACAGATGTCACCAGTGCCTCAGAGGGGGACAGGAGTCTGCTGGAGGAGTCCCAGCCTGAGACGCAAAGCACCACATCATCCGATGCCAGTGGGGATGCATCCATGTTGGAGGCCACAGGGAACGGGGACTCTGCATCGACTTCCACCACACAGCGGCCATTGCCCACCGTCCCAGCCACTTCCTCTGGTGCTGCCCGTGTCCGCCTCAGTAAGAGGGGAAGAGTGTCCTTCACCCCTGGCACCGCTGCCCCTGCCCCTGTCCCCCCTGCTGCCATCAGTGCTGAGTCTGTGGACCTTTTGCGCCAGCTGTGTGTAGGCCAGACAGCTTTCCTAAATGCCTTTATTGACCACGACAAGAAATTGGCCCAGGTGGTTGCTTTCATGGAGGGCATACATTCTGATGTGGGTGGGCTGCACCAGACAGTCCAGGCTTTGTCATCAACAGTGACGTTTGCCCTGCAACAGGCATATACTCACAGTCCAGCTCCAGTCCCTTTGTCCACCCCCCTGGCAGTGGCCCGGTCTGACGATAGTGACCACTGTCCACATACATCAAAGTCACGATACAGCACACGGAGCATACAGCATCAGCAACCCAAGCGGTCCCAGGCGCAGACACCATCCCCACAGAGGACAAAAGGCACCCCAGAGCGCAGGGAGAAAAGCCCGTCAGGCGACACCAGTGGACAAATAGCAAAGCAGCAGACCTCAGGCACACTTGCCTCAGTGGCATCCCCATCCAAGGACTTTCCTGCCCCTAAAGCATCGCGCAAAGATAATCATACAGTGTCTGTGCCCACCAAGGAGGTGGTGCATGCCAAGGGTACACCTAGGAAGGGCTCCAAGGCAGTATCTCCAACCACCTCAACTCCCATTCCAAGCCCAGTGAAGCAGGGGCCGGAGGGCACTGTAGGGGTAACACCCAGTAAACAGGGGAAGGGGGGGGGGCAGAGGCGAAGCAAGGCAAAGTGTTCCGCTGGGTCCAGCACACCACCAGAGGGGCTGCCAGCGCCTGCACCTGCTGCAGCAGTGGTGGTGAGTGTGCCTGTTGTGCCCACACCACTTCCCATTGATCCAAAGTCAGGCAAGCCATTTAGGATCCCCAAGAAGTGGAAGGGCAACCCTCAACAATCTCCCAGCCACACCGTGTCTCCCGTCTGCATGACACCACCTCCACGTGCCACTACACCACCTGGTACATGCAGCCCTCCGGCTTGCCAAGCCACTGATAGCTCTACCTCAGCTGTTCCGTTCTCCCCCCCGTCAAGTGCCCCGACAGTCCCAGAGGCACAGCCAGCTCCCAGTCCGCCTGACAGCTTAGTCTGAGTATTAGTCACCCTCACACACCTATCTCTCACACAGGTGGCCCTGTACTGCACATTGTTGCCCCCTGACTGTGTTGCTGACTATGGAAAGGTACAGTCGCACACATTCCCTGTGCAGCTTCTCATGGACTCCGTCTGCACTTTGTCCTGGCCACTGGCCTTGTTGCTCTTTGCTGTGTTGTACCCTTCCCTGTGCAGATTCTCATGGACTCAGTCTGCACTTTGTCCTGGCCACTGGCCTTGTCATTCACTGCTGTGTGCCCCCTGCCTCTGCAACTTCTCATGGACTCAGTCTGCACTTTGTCCTGGCCACTGGCCTTGTCGTTCAATGCTGTGTGCCCCCTGCCTGTGCATCTTCTCATGGACTCAGTCTGCACCCTGGACTGGCCACTGGCCTTGTTGCTCTTTGCTGTGTTGAACTCTTCCCTGTGCAGATTCTCATGGGCACAGTCTGCACTTTGTCCTGCCCACTGGCCATGTCGTTCACTGCAGTGTGCCCCCTGCCTGTGCAGCTTCTCCTGAACTCAGTCTGCACCCTGGACTGGCCACTGCCCTTGTTGTTCTTTGCTGTGTTGAACTCTTCCCTGTGCAGCTTCTCATGGACTCAGTCTGCACTTTGTCCTGCCCACTGGCCTTGTCGTTCACTGCTGTGTGCCCCCTGCCTGTGCAGCTTCTCATGGACTCAGTCTGCACTTTGTCCTGACCACTGGCCTTGTTGTTCACTGCTGTGTGCCCCCTGCCTGTGCAGCTTCTCATGGACTCAGTCTGCACTTTGTCCTGCCCACTGGCCTTGTCGTTCACTGCTGTGTGCCCCCTGCCTGTGCAGCTTCTCATGGACTCAGTCTGCACCCTGGACTGGCCACTGGCCTTGTTGGTATTTGCTGTGTTGAACTCTTCCCTGTGCAGCTTCTCATGGACTCAGTCTGCACTTTGTCCTGCCCACTGGCCTTGTCATTCACTGCTGTGTGCCCCCTGCCTGTGCAGCTTCTCGTGGACTCAGTCTGCACCCTGGACTGGCCACTGGCCTTGTTGCTCTTTGCTGCGTTGAACTCTTCCCTGTGCAGCTTCTCATGGACTCCGTCTGCACCCTGGACTGGCCACTGGCCTTGTTGCTCTTTGCTGTGTTGAACTCTTCCCTGTGCAGCTTCTCATGGACCACGCCTGCGCTTTGTCCTGCCCACTGGCCTTGTCGTTCACTGCTGTGTGCCCCCTGCCTGTGCAGCTTCTCATGGACATGCTCTGCATCTTGTGCCTTGCTCTTCTCTTCTCATGGTACCTATCTGTGCAATATGTGAATAAAGACAGTTGCTCCTGTTGTCTATTTTGTCAGTGTCCTTACTGAATAAAGTTCTTTTGCTGTGTGTAAATGGTTTACTGTGCCAAATGGTCTGAGTGGCACTTTAACATGGTCAATGTTTGGGCTCACTTACTCTCTTTTTTTAGTGGTGACAGGGTCTTCATTTCTTTTTGATCCAGATACTTGTGGTGGCAATGGTGTCAATTTCGAATGGTTAGCAGTAGTCATTTACTTGATTGGTTCATGTTGGCTCTATTGTACACATGTCAGGGGGGTCGCTGCCAGCACAGAGTGGGTTTCTGCACACAGTAATGCAGGCACGCTGTCCAGGGTCATCATGTATGTGTGTTCTTCCTTTATGTGGGCCCAGTGGTGTATGTCTGTGGTCATCTTGTGATGGCCAGTCATCCTAGTCCCATGGCTTACTTTACATTTGTGCTCTTGGATGGCCAGGTAGTGTGCAGTGTGAAGGGGGTGAGTTTGTGGGGAGTGTTGATGTGTGCATGCTTCTGCAATGTCAAATACACACATGTGTCACCCGGGAGTTGTGTGCCTGTTGTTTTGATTGTTCATCCCTGTGGACGTGGCTGTATGCCCATGTGTGAGTTGTATGTTGTGCACTGTGCAGTGTGTTGGTGTGTCCTTGCAGTTCTGTCTGACTCCTACTTATTGTTTTTGTCACTTGGGAGTATGCAGAGAGTGTTTCTGGCAAGTCAGTGTTGTGTTTTGTTGCACATCCATGTGTCTTGTTGCTGTTTGTGGGGACTGTGCAGACCTGCTGCTCCACACTGCCATTGTAGTTGTGTTTTCTCATGCCTTGCTGTCACATGGTGCCTTCTTGCCTCCAGTGTGGCATGTTGTGTGTGTTGTCATGCCCTCCCCTATATGTGCATTCAGCTGCCTACCCATTTTGGGTCTGCACTCCCTTTCTTTGTGTATGGTACACTCCTGCCATGTCCCCTACTGACATGCAGTACACTTCACTTTGGTGTGAGCTATCCCCTTGGTTCGTATATATGTGTGTGTTCCTCCCCATGACTTCATTTGTGCCACTGTGCTTTGTGGTGCAGTTCTTTGTCCAGGGTCAATGTGTCAATGTGTCCAATGTGTCGGAGGGTCCGGGATGAAGGTGTCCAGACACCCAGCAGGGGGTGGAGCCAGCACCTGGGGGAGCTGGAGGCGATCGGCACCTGGCGGGGGAAGAGCTCTTGACGCTTCGTTCTCCCATTGACCTGCCAAGTGGTCCGCTCACCTCCTGGGTGGATGGTGGTGCCGGGATGTCGGGGCCGGCCAGGCCCGGGGTTAGGGTCGGGGGGAGGCCACGCGGCCTCGTGATGCAGGGCCCAAGATGGCGGCTTGACCCGGCCGGGGAAGCCGGTGGGGCTGGGGCCCGTGATGCATGGAGGTCCGAGGGCAGAAGTTCCGTCGGGAGACGGGGTGCAGGTGCTTTTCGTGGGTCACGCCTGGCGGGCCGGAGCTTGGGCCCTGTCGTGCGGGGAGGGAGCAAGCCCTTCGTGTGGCCTGTCCAACATGCGTCCCCCCCAGCTGAAGGCGGGGAGAGTCACCCATCTTCTTGGGGACTCTCCTCGTCGAGGCGGAAAAATCGTGACAGGCCATCCGCGTTGGCGTGGTCTTGGCCCGGTCGGTGCTCCACGGTGAAGTCCATTCCCTGCAGGGAAATGGACCAGCGCAATAGTTTTGGGTTCTCCCCCCGCATCTGCATCAGCCACTGTAGGGGTCGATGGTCGGTTTGTACCCGGAAGTGGGTACCGAAGAGATAGGGCCGGAGCTTTTTGAGGGCCCATACCACTGCGAAGGCCTCCCTCTCGATGGTGCTCCAGCGCTGTTCTCGGGCCAGGAGACGTCGACTGATGAAGGCCACCGGCTGGTCATGACCCTCGGGGTTCAATTGAGAAAGAACGGCCCCGATGCCGTGGTCGGAGGCGTCTGTCTGTACCACGAATTCCCGACTGTAATCGGGGGCCTGGAGCACAGGGGCGGTGCACAGGGCGGCCTTCAGCTTCTCGAAGGCCGCTTGACAATCGGGGGTCCAGTTAATCCGCTTGGGTTGGTTCTTGGACGTGAGACCCGTGAGGGGCCCCACGATGCTGCCGTAGTCCTTCACGAACCGCCGGTAGTAGCCGGTGAGCCCCAAGAAGGCTCGGACCTCGGTCTGGGTGACGGGGGGCTGCCAGGACTGGATGGCAGCAATCTTAAGTTGCAGCGGGGCCACCAGCCCGCTTCCCACTTGGTGCCCAAGGTAGGTCACGGACCCTTGGCCAATTTGGCATTTGCCGGCCTTAATTGTGAGGCCGGCCCGCTGGAGGGCCTGTAGGACCTCTTGGAGGTGGAGGAGGTGGTCGGACCAGTGGCGGCTGTATACAGCGATATCGTCCAGGTAGGCAGCGCTGAACTCTTCAAGCCCCGCCAAGACCTGGTTCACGAGGCGTTGAAACGTGGCGGGGGCATTCTTCATGCCGAAGGGCATGACCTTGAATTGGTAGTGGTCATCGGAGGTAGAGAAGGCTGACCGTTCCTGAGCCCGGGGTGTGAGACCGATCTGCCAGTAGCCCGCTGTTAGGTCGAAGATACTGAGGTAGCGGGCGGCCCCCAGCCGGTCGATCAGTTCGTCCGCTCGGGGGATCGGATGAGCGTCGGTCCGGGTGACAGCGTTCAAGCCCCGGTAGTCGACGCAGAATCTCAGTTCAGGTGTGGTGCCGGGGGCAGCGGCTTTGGGAACCAATACAACCGGGCTGGCCCAGGGACTGTCCGATGGCTCGATGACCCCGATCGTGAGCATTTTGGCCACTTCCTCCTGTATGCAGGCCCGTACCCGATCTGGTACGCGGTAGGCCCGGTGTCGAATAGGGGGACTGTCCCCGGTGTCCACGTCGTGCAAACACCAAGGGGTGACCCCGGGGGTGAGGGAGAACAGTGTAGCGAACCGCAGCAGGAGGTTTCGGCAGCCCTGGCGTTGCTCCGAGGTGAGGGCGTCAGAGAGCCGGACCCCGTCCACGGAGCCGTCATTCTCCTGAGTCTTCAGGAGATCCGGGAGGGGTTCGGAGTCTTCCTCTGCCCCACTGTCCGTAGCCATCAGGAGGCTGAGTTCTGAGCGCACAAAGTGTGGTTTGAGTCGGTTGGTGTGGAGGACCCGAAGGGGGTTTCGGGAGGTCCCCATGTCGATGAGGTAAGTGACGGGGCTTTTGCGCTCGACCACTTTGAAGGGCCCCATCCACTTATCTTGCAAGGCACATGGTTCGGTGGGGGACATCACCCACACTTGTTGACCAGGCTCGAACTCAACGGAGGAGGCATTGTGATCATACCATCTCTTCATGTCCTCCTGGCTGGCCTCGAGGTTCGCCTTGGCCATCTCTCTGAAGCGCCGGGTCTGATTGCGTAGGGCCAGGAGGTATTTGAAGACGTCTGGAGGGGTCTTTAGGGGGGCCATCTCCCAACCTTCCTTGACTAGGCTGAGGGGCCCTCGCACAGGGTGCCCGTACAGGAGTTCGAAAGGGCTAAAGCCGAGGGACTTCTGGGGGACTTCTCGGTAGGCGAAGAGGAGGCACGGGAGTAGTACATCCCACTGGCGACGGAGGGGCTCTTCCAATCCCCCAATCATCCCCTTGAGAGTGCGGTTAAAACGCTCCACTAGTCCGTTCCCTTGGGGGTGATAGGGGGTCGTGAATCTGTAGGTGACCCCGCATTGTTGCCAGAGGGACTTCATGTATTTGGAGATAAAGTTCGTGCCTCGGTCGCTGACGACTTCTCGGGGGAAGCCCACCCGGGAGAAGATCCCCATTAGGGCCCGGCCAACCACCGGAGCTGTCACGGTCCGTAGGGGCACCGCCTCGGGGTAGCGGGTGGCATGGTCCACCAGTACCAGGATGAACCTGTGTCCTTGTGCCGTGCGGGGGTCCAGAGGCCCCACAATGTCTATTCCTACCCTTTCGAACGGGGTGGTGACCACAGGGAAGGGTTGCAGAGGGGCTTTCAGCTTCCGACCACTCTTCCCGCTGGCTTGGCATGTGGGGCAGGACCGGCAGTGGTTCAGGACGTCGTTCCTCATTTTCGGCCAGAAAAAGTGGGTCACTAGGCGACTGTAAGTTTTGTCCTGGCCCAGGTGTCCAGCCAGGGGGACATCGTGGGCCAGATTGAGTAGGAAGTCTCTGAAGCGGAGAGGTACCACCAGCACTCGACCGGCCCCTAGCTCTGCGATTCTTTGTTCGCTGTATAGCAGGTCGTTATCCCAGTAGACCCAGTGGGATCCGGTGGAGTCCCCTGCGTTCTGGGCGCTGGCTTGTTGGCGGAGTCCCTCGAGGGAGGGGCAGGTCTTTTGTTCCTGGCGGAACTGTTCTTGGGTGGGCCCCCCTTCTTGACGCCACTGAGCCAGGCCGGGAAGGTCCTGGGGTTGCGCGTCCCCTTCGGTCGTTGGTTCTGGGGGGCTGGCCTCGTCGTGGTCTTCTACTGGGGCGACCGGGGGCGGAGGTGCTGGCCATTCCGGTTCTTCTGATCGGGGGACGGCATGGGCGGCCATGGACCGGGTGGTTATGCAGGCCCAGTCCGGGAGGCCCAGCATCCCCAGGTGCTCTCTTCTCTCGACGGTGGCCCACGGGGAACTTTCGAGGTCATTCCCCAGGAGGCAGTCCACGGGGGCATCGTCCCGGACCGTCACCTTCAACAGGCCGGAGACCCCTCCCCATTCGAATGGGACGCAGGCCATTTGACACATACTTTCAGAATTGTCGGCTGAGCGGACGGGGCAGAGAATGTTCGGCAGGATCTGCTCGGGCTTCACCAGGTGACAGCGGACGGACGTCACACTGGCGCCTGTGTCACGCAAGGCCTCGGCCCGATGTCCATTAATGGTCACCCACTGACCGTATTTCCTGGTGTTAGCGGGTAGGGGAGCCCGCGGGACCATGTCTCTTCCCCCTAGGCACGCCAGGACCATGGCGGCCGGTTCCCACTCTTGCTGGGCCGGCTCATACTCTTCCTGTTCCTCCGATAATCGCTCTTCCCCCAGGGCGGCGGCAGCTAGCTGGCGGGGCTTGGGTGTTTGGTTCTGCGGGCAGCTCGGGTCATTGGCGTAGTGGCCGACTCGCTGGCATCGGTGGCACGTGACGTTGGCTCGGAACCCAGGACGCATCGGGGGGTTGCCCCGGCCGGCCGGAGGCGGGGTGCTGGCCACGGGTGTTGCCGGCAAGGCGTCTCTCCCTCGCCCCTGGCCTCCTCCTCCTCCCCGAGGACGGTGCTGGCCTTGGTTGCTTCGGTTCTGCTCGTGTGGCCCTCTCCGGCCCACTCGGGTGCTTTCCCATCAGTCAGCTTCGGCGGCGAGCTGCCGGGGGTCAGTCAGCTTGCTGTCGAGGAGGTGCTGCCTGAGCTCGACGAAACAGTTGTTCGACAGGTGCTCCCATACCATAAGGTTAAAGAGTTGCTCGTAGGTCGTGACATGGCTCCCCTTGATCCAACCCTCGAACGCACAGCTGAAATAGTTAACGTACTCCACCCAAGTTGTGCCCGGGATCCGGGTGCAATCTCTGAACCTCTGGCGGTACATCTCGGGTGTGAGGCCGTAGCGGGTGAGGAGGGCAGCCTTCATGTGGTCGTAGGACGACATTTGGTGGTCTGGGAGCTGTAGCAGGGCATCGCGACCTTCGTTGACGAACCTCCCCCATAGTCCGGCTCCCCAATCACTCCGGTCGATTCGGTGGGAGGTCATGGCGATCTCGTAGGCTTTGAACCACTGTTGTATGTCGTCTTCTCGGACATACTCGCGGACAACATCCTTGGGGATGTGTACTTTTTTCTCGGTTGGCCCCGGGGTGTGCGGTCGCTCGGGCACCCCCAGTTCTTTATTCTGTTTCCGAAGTTCTATTTCCGCCAGTTTGCGCTCGTGTTCGAGTGTTATTTTTTTTTCCTCAAGCTCTCTCTGTCTCTGCTTTTCTTCTCGTTCTTCTCGGAGCCGCATATGCTCTAGATTTAGTTTCTGCTCGGCTAACTTGAGTTCACCGTCCATCTTGAGCCGTGCCATTTCCAATTCGTGTAGTCTGGTTCTTTCTCTTTCCTGGATCTCCTCCTGCGAGAGGCCCGTTCCCCGCTCCTCGGGAGCCGTGGCGTTCCCCTCTGGTGCGACACTGTTTTGGTCGGGTGATCCGGTGACCCCAGTTTCTGCCCACGACTCAAGGGCGCGCTTCAAATCGTCTTTGGTACTCAGGCCGGTGGTAGCAATGCCTAGTTCCATGCAGAATTGTTTCAGTTCGCGGTGGCTGTATTCTTCTAACTTATCCATTTGGAATTTCTCAGTGGAACCGCTATCTTTGGCTGACATCGTGGTTTTGTCGTGGGGTGAGCTACTCTCTGTACGATTACGCGTTGATTCGGATCGCGCCGCTGGCCACCAATGTTAGACGGACCGGGAGGGTCGGCCGAGGTCAGGGGGAAAAGTTTCCGGGGAGAGCCGTCTCCAGCGATCGTACAGACAAGTAACTTCCCCCCCACAGACAGACACCACACAAGGATAAGATTTAGCGTTCTTTATATGCACTTCTTAAGGTACGATGAAATAGTACAAGGAGGTCTGGACTCAGGGGTCCCCTCGATTTAGGTCTCTTAGGATAGGGAAGGGGTAGCGGGACAGTCTGTTTTACCAGTCAGGTAGTTCGGATGAGATGATGGTTAGCTCACAATCCTCGAGCTTGGTGGTGTAGCTGGTACGGGCCGCGGCAGCGCCAGCAGGTCCCGGTAGAGATGGTCGATACACGGTCCGCGGCAGCGCCAGCAGGTCCCAGTGAAGATGGTCGATGTACGGTCCGCGGCAGCGCCAGCAGGTCCCGGTGAGGATGGTCGTTACAACGGGCCGCGGCAGCGCCAGCAGGTCCCGACGAGGATGGATGTTTCAGAAGGCCGCGGCAGCGCCAGCAGGCAGGACGATAGTTCGCAAGATAGGGCTACGGCAGCGCCAGTAGTCCGTCAAGGCTGAGTTCTCTCGGTGTCTCTCGACTCCAGGATACAACTGCCATCCTGCTCCGGAGCTGCTCCAGTTATAGGGCAGGCGCCCTTTGATGTCCGGGCCCTCGCACTTGGAGGTCGGAGGGTCCGGGATGAAGGTGTCCAGACACCCAGCAGGGGGTGGAGCCAGCGCCTGGGGGAGCTGGAGGCGATCGGCACCTGGCGGGGGAAGAGCTCTTGACGCTTCGTTCTCCCATTGACCTGCCAAGTGGTCCGCTCACCTCCTGGGTGGATGGTGGTGCCGGGATGTCGGGGCCGGCCAGGCCCGGGGTTAGGGTCGGGGGGAGGTCACGCGGCCTCGTGATGCAGGGCCCAAGATGGCGGCTTGACCCGGCCGGGGAAGCCGGTGGGGCTGGGGCCCGTGATGCATGGAGGTCCGAGGGCAGAAGTTCCGTCGGGAGACGGGGTGCAGATGCTTTTCGTGGGTCACGCCTGGCGGGCCGGAGCTTGGGCCCTGTCGTGCGGGGAGGGAGCAAGCCCTTTGTGTGGCCTGTCCAACATACATGTTGCACACCACCCTGTGCAATCACATCGTGCCAACTCACTATATGGACTCAAGCAGTGCGTGGAAACTGGACACTCAGGCATGAGTGAGCCATGTGATGACCACACAGCACAACACCCTGCTTGTGGCTCTGTTCAAGCAGACACACAACTAGCTCTGAGCACACCTAGGGACATGATGGGGGCACACTACTTGTTGCCAATGGCAGATCTAGATGGAACAGGAGGGGACAACACAGACCCAGACTACAACATGACAGTCCACAATGGACATTAGCCCATGCCACCCACCATATTGTACTGTGGGGACAATAGAATGGTGCACATTGCTGTCAGATGTGTAGGCCTCCCCAATCTGGGTATATGCAATGGACGCATTGATGTACGCACAGTCAGATTGGGCACACTGCCGTTCCCTCCCATGGGATTCCCAAGACTACACCAATGCAGAAGAAACCGGAAGAGCACAACTCAGAATGTAATGTGAAGACACAGCATCCAAATCACCTTTGTAAGTACAGGTACGGCAAATGCTTGCCACAAGCACCCAGGCCAGCAGCCACTTACATGCCACAGCATCCCACTAAAAACATCACAGAGGCCAGCGCTGGCACAGGCTCTGTACACATGCAGCCACTCCCAGCCAAAGTCAGACACCCCAAATGCTCACCCCTGGCTTGCTGCTGATGCTCCTTCAAACGTGCATCCAGCACAGGCTGTGTCACCACCAAGATGCGCCCCATTAGTGATGTCATACTGCGCCGTGCCAGACGCCCAGTGTGAGGAAGCAGCCCCAAGGTCATCTCTGCCACATTCTTTGCCAGTCGGCTGATGTCGTCCCATCTCTTGTGGCAGTGGGTGCACTGTCGGTTTGAGACCCCCAGAGCTCGCACCTTCGCTGCAATGGCCCTCCACACAGCCTTACACTGGTGTACCTTGAGCTGCAGGCATGGGAGGCAAGAGGGGGAAATGATCAGGGACACAGTGCCATGTACCGACATCTATCAGTATAGCAGAAAGATACAAAATCATCACATATCCAATGAAATTGGCAATCAGAGACAATAGTACAGCTCACATGGGACACCTGCATGGGAAAAGCTGATGTTAAAAGCATGCAGGTGTGAGGGGGAACACACTCTCTGCACATCTCACGCACATGCAGGATGCCAGCACTGAAACACCCATGTAGCCTGCCCACACTCCTGTCCATTGTTGGCTTGAGCAACACATACATCACATGTCAACCTGTGTTTGGGGGTGGACTCACTGTGTCCAAGACTGCACAGCCATCAATGTCCCTGTCCTGTGAATAGATGAATGTGTCATGGTGGTCACATTGAGGGACATGTTCACACAAATACAAAATGCCATTCACAAGGGCAGTTGTGTGCAAAATACAGTGCTGAGATGGCCCATAGCTGGAGTGCAATGTGAAAAGACTGATGTCATACTCTGTAAGTTGAGTGATGTGTCCTTGTCTTTGTAGGTGGGGACTGTGCAGGGCAGCTGGGCTCACACTGAGATGGACTACAGGAGCACACACAGACATCCAGCCAAGCAATCACTGTCCTGACTACAGCATGAACAAACTTATGTGTCACTGTTTGGCAGACAACACAACACAGGTCACTCATACATACATGTGCAGAGAGGGAAATCTGTGGCATTGGGTACACACACCCTCCCACTGGAGTCAGCGAGTCAGGCAGTGCATGACACTACCCCACACTCCCAGGCACATACTGCATCAGTCCAACTACATGTGTGGCCCCCCTGTCCTACCTCACCACTGTTGAGGACTTACCACGACATTTGGGGCACCATATAGCCTTGGGTACTGTATGAGCACCTTGTCCACCAGGACCTCCAGCTCCTCGCTCGTGAAGGGACTGGCACGGATCTTCTCTGTCCTTGCCATCACTGTGGACATGAGACAACAGCGGCAGAATTGGGTGGTGAGGGGTCTCAGGCAGCAGTCCCTGGAGGCAGCAGCAGGTGAGGGGCCTCAGGTGCAGTCCCTGGAGGCAGCAGCAGGTGAGGGGTCTCAGGCAGCAGTCCCTGGAGGCAGCAGCAGGTGAGGGGTCTCAGGCAGCAGTCCCAGGAGACAGCAGCAGGTGAGGGGTCTCAGGCAGCAGACTCTTGGAGCAGTGGAAATGTGAGGCTCACTCCCACACATATATAGACCCCTGGGGTCGTTTCAAAGGTGCCAAGCTGCAGCAATTGGTGGTCCAGGTCTGCCTCTTTCAAATGCATCCAATGACCGCCTCCGCGGTGGCGGAGCACGCCTACCGCGATCTTCAAAATTGCATCATGCCACCACAATCATGGCTCTCATTGGCTGTAAGGGCATGCTCCATGGCGGTGACACACCGCAGGGGCCCGGGGTGCACTACCGCGATGGTGCATCTTTCAAATGCAGCCAATGTCCTCCTCCACGGTGGCGGAGCATGCCTTCAAAATTGCATCATGCCACCGCTATCAAGCTTCGCATTGGCTCTAGGGCAAGCTCCATGGTGGTGACACACCGCAGGGGCCTGGGGTGCGCTACTGCGATGGTGCATCTTTCAAATGCAGCCAATGTCCGCCTCCACGGTGGTGGAGCATGCCTATCGCGATCTTCAAAATTGCATCATGCCACCGCAATCATGGCTCCCATTGGCTGTAAGGGCATGCTCCATGGCGGTGACACAACGCTGGGGCCCGGGGTGCGCTACTACGATTTTAGTGGGGGAGCATGCCAACCGCCATTTCCACATGTCTCCATGCCTATCACTACCGCACTTGTGTGAATGGGGGTGCTGGTGACACACCACCGGGGCCAGGCGATAGCTACCGCGATTTGGGTGCCATACATTGACACGAGGCTCCGCCATTCAGGCGGCGGAGCATGCCAACCGCCATTTCCACATGTCTCCATGCCTATCACTACCGCACTTGTGTGAATGGGGGTGCTGGTGACACACCGCCGGGGCCAGGTGGTAGCTACCACGATTTGGGTGCCATACAATGGCAATGGCCATCTGTCAAACATCAACTGTGCACAGTGCCAACATGTTCAATGGCACATCATTGTGCACATGATGCCAATGTTCAATTTACTCCACTGATGGCTACACATGCCATGTTTGTGTGTGTGTATCGTAGATTGGCCTGTACCCACTCACATGTCACTTATGGATTTGATGTTGGTGTAGGCAGGACAGTGTTGTTCTGGACTGTACAATGTGTACACATGTCAATGTGTTGAGGTTCAGTGACAATCACAGCTATGCTCGTCTCAATGAATGATGCTCTATTTTGCATTGCCTCTCATGTCTGCTCATGAACACATTCGTCATGCCAGCGCCAACTGTGGTCATTGTGTGGTGGATGTGTTCCAGGTTGTAATGACGCATTAAGGTGTGACAGGTACAGCAGCTAGGTATGAGACAGTGGTTTTGATTAGTTACACATATGCTGGATGCTATACTCCCAGGAGTGCCCATGTGAAATGTGGTCAGATCCCTATGTGCATTCACATTGACCAAGGTGGTGTTTGAGGTACTTGTCTTGTGTAAGTTGACAGGTGGGCCCTTTGTGTAGCTGAAGGTGTCCCTACATGTAAGCTGGTCTGTTAGCCACAATAGATGTCAGTCATTGTTGTCATTGTGTCATCCAGAACGTGATATGCTGTGCACATCTCATGATGTATTGCATTGACATGTGTGCACTATCATCTCAAATAGGAGGAGGCCAAATTTGACTCGTCACTTGACGGTGCTGGAGGACATTGAGCATGTTGCGATCATACGGAAATGCCGCCTGGACAGAGCCAGCCTGAAAACCCTTTGTGATCTGTTGGAGCCCCACCTGCAGCCCCGCAGGACATATCCAACAGCTTTCACCACTACTTATAAGGTGATAGCAGCCCTGCATTTTCTTGCCACAGGATCATTCCAAGAGACAGTGGCCAGCGCTGGTGGGATGTCACAACCGATGTTCAGCATGGTGCTGCGTGATGTACTGTCTGCCATTATGCTATACAAGGACAGATACATCCATTTCCCCAGGGGTGATGAATTGCCAGCTGTGAAGGGAGAGTTCTGTCCCCTTGGACACATCCCCAATGTTGTTGGGGCCATTGATTGCACCCATGTCGGTCTTGTGCCACCGCAGGCAAGTGAGCACATTTACCGCAATCGCAAGCATTACCACTCCATCAATGTGCAGGTGGTGTGCCTGGCAGATATGACCATCTCGCATGTGTGTGCCAAATTCCCAGGCTTGGCCCATGACTCCTACATCCTGCGGAAAAGCATAGTGCCCCAGCTGATGGCTAATCTTCTTCCCGAGCGTGCATGGATTGTGGGTGAGCATGCCTAGTGGTGTGGCATGCTGTGTGTGTGACCTGCTGCCCGGAGCCTCTGCGACGTTGCAATGTCTATTTGTGTTTGTCGTACCTAGGTGACTCTGCATATCCCAACCGTCCCTGGTTGCTGAGCCCACTGCGGAATCCCAGGTCCCCGGCTGAAGTCCGCTACAATGAGGCCCATGGGAGGACACGTTGTGTGGTGGAGCGTACTTTTGGTCTGCTCAAGTCACGTTTCCACTGCCTGGACAAGACCGGAGGTGCACTGGCATACTCACCCAGGAAGGTGTGTCAGATTGTGGTGGCATGCTCCACAACCTAGCCATTCGCAAGGAGATTCCCCTGCTCCTGGATGATGGTGAGGACCCAAGGCCCCAGCCTGCAAACCAAGCTGTGTCCAGTGATGAGGACAGTTGAGAGGAGGAAGGTGTTGACCTGCGTGAACAGCTCATCACCCGCCACTTCACTTGATGGTGGGTGTCAATGTGCAACATACCCATTGTCTGATGATATTGCTGTTGTCGTGAAGGGGCATGTGAGAATTGTAGCATCAGCCAGTTGTAGACTCAGTGGTGTTTGGAAATGTTTCTGGGACATGTCATTTGGGAACATCAATAGGACGTGTATGTTGACACTTGGTGGCCATTGTGACATGTGCATGTTGCGTTATCCTGATGGTAGGGGTTGTGTGATGTCTGTGATGCCACACCCAGACCAGTGACAGTTGTTCTGTTGTGTTTCCCTAGGTGCCTTCGACTTCTCCTTGCCTCCATACAGCCCATGCTCCTGGTACATTGTGATCATGTTGAAGACTGTACATCCTGCAATAAAGACAGAGCAGACACGACAACATGTGTGTGAGGATATTATATTTACAATGGTGAGATGCAAGGGTAAGTGTACATTTCCATTGAGGGGTGGGGTGGAGCAGTGAGTTTACAGTTGTGGTAGATGAGATAGTCGAGTAGTCACCACATTGCTGTGGCGACCCAGTCCAACAGACAGATGCCATTCACAAGGCAGTGTGGGGAAGGACAGTCCAAAACAAAAAGTCAATGCAGTGGTGGAGAGGGTTGCCATCATGGCTTGCTCCGTGACTGGCGTCTGGCAGGTGCTTGGCCTCCAGATACTCCCAGGGTCTTCTTGGGACGGCCCCTTCATCGTTTGGCAGGGGGGGGCCTGCTGCAGGGCCAGTGGGGTCTGAGGACTCACCCCACTCTGTGGACACAGGGGAGGATGGTGAACTGTCATTGTGCGGCCCACCAGAGGGAGGTGGAGGTGTTGTCTGTGGCGCATGCCTGTCCCTCAGTACCGCCACTTGCTGGCCCAAGAGGTCCACGATTTGTCCCATGCGGGTGTCGATGGACCTCATCAGCAGGGTGAGCTTGTGCAACAGTTCGTCCGACCGGCCTGTTCATCCCTGCGCCTGTTCGTATGCGCCCAGGACTCTGGTGATGTGTTCCAGGGAGTGGGTTCCAGCCTCCTGGTGTCCCTGGGTGACCCTGCCCCTCCCACCTGCCCTGCTGCCATGGACCTGTTGCCTCACCATTGTGGGCACCCGCATCCTCTCCCTGCCCTCCTCTGTTGGTGGTGTGTGCTGGTCATCCTCTGGGACAGGGAGGTTGTTGCAGGCAGCACTGATGGTGGTGGTGGCGGTGGCCGCACAGGCCGTGACAGCAGGGGTCTGCTGTGGAGTTGTTGTTGGCACAGATGTGGTGGGGGGACGATGGGGTCCTGGGACCTGTTGCTCCCTGGCACATCAGATGGGCCGGCCTCATGCTCATCGTCCATGGAATCCTGGGAGTCAACATCCGAGAGTCCTTGTACTGGGGGTGGAGACTGGCTCTGCAGGTTGCTGGTGTTGTCCTCTGCAGTGAGTTCTTGGTCAACTGTGGGTCAGATGTGAAATGGTTATTGCAGTGCATCCGGCAAGCTTTGTGTTAGCTGTGTGTCATTCACTTTTTGTACACTGCACAATTGACAGATTATCACATTGTTGACTATGTGCACTACTGTGCCTCCTGACATGATGCAGTGGTACAGGCATTACTTGTCCATGGTGTGAGGTGTCAAGGCATACCATGCAACCCGTGCACAATTAAGGTTTACAGGGACTTGTTGCCATCTAGGGCCTGGCACAACATGTGTTTAATTGAGAACTCATTGTTTATTTGTCTGACCTAGCAGGCGTCACATCTGGCCATGGACTGGCCATTGTCATGTCCTGCGTCCCTTTGTCCTGTCATGTGCATATCTTGATTTGTGCCACCACATATGCTTTCATATTTTTCTGATGGTCCTTGTTGCACTTGCCCCATGGCGATGCACATGTAACTAGGTGCTGTGCATGATTGTCCCCTGACCTTCTTCTACTTGTGCATTGGTGTGTCACACTTTGGTAGCTGTGACAGTTTCCTTAGCTTACCTGTGTGCACACTGTGCTTGGCAATGGGGTAGGTATGCCTCCTTGTGCACTGAGAGGGATGGTGTTGTCATATGGCACCATTTAATTTGTGAAAAATGGGTGGGTGCACCTACTGGCTACTTACCTGTAAGTTTGTTTGGTGTACTGCAATGGCTTCCAACTGCTCCTGGGTGGGGGAGTGCTCCATCCTGCTAAGAAATGTTGGGAGTAGTAGTGCAGGCCTCCCAGCCACAAACACCCTCACTGTGAAAATGGCTACCTACCTGTAAGTTTGATGAGGGTGATGTAATGGCTTCCAACTTCTGGGAGGGAGTGCTCCATCCTACTGAGGTGTGGGACAGAGGGATTGTTGGGAGTAGTAGTGCAGGCCTCCCAGCCACAAACACCCTCACTGTGAAGATGGCTACCTACCTGTAAGTTTGTTTGGTGTACTGCAATGGCTTCCAATTGCTCCTGGGTGGGGGAGTGCTCCATCCTGCTAAGGTGTGGGACAAGGGGTATGGTGGGAGTAGTGGTACAGGCCCCCACCCCCAGACACCCTCCCAGGGAAGATGGCTACCTACCTGTGAGTTTGATGTGGGTTGTGTAACGGCTGACACATGCTTCTGGGGGGGTGGGGGGAGGGATCCATCTTGCTAGGCTGTGGGACAGGGGGTATGGTGGGAGTGGTGGTGCAGGACCCCCACCCCCAGACACCCTCCCAGGGAAGATAGCTACCTACCTGTGAGTTTGATGTGGGTTGTGTAATGGCTGGCACATGCTTCTGGGTGGGGTGGGGGGAGGGATCCATCTTGCTAGGCTGTTGGACAGGGGGTATGGTGGGAGTAGTGGTGCAGGACCCCCACCCCCAGACACCCTCCCAGGGAATATGGCTACCTACCTGTGAGTTTGATGTGGGTTGTGTAATGGCTGACACATGCTTCTGGGTGGGGTGGGGGGAGGGATCCATCTTGGTAGGCTGTGGGACAAGGGGTATGGTGGGAGTAGTGGTGCAGGCCCCCCACCCCCAGACACCCTCCCAGGAAGATGGCTACCTACCTTTAGGTTTGTTTGGTGTAATGCAATGGCTTCCAGCTGCTTCTGAGTGCGGGAGGGCTCCATCCTGCTAAGGTGTGGGACAAGGGGTATGGTGGGAGTAGTGGTGCAGGCCCCCACACCCCCCAGACACCCTCCCAGGGAAGATGGCTACCTACCTGTGAGTTTGATGTGGGTTGTGTAATGGCTGACATATGCTTCTGGGTGGGGTGGGGGGAGGGATCCATATTGCTAGGCTGTGGGACAGGGGGTATGGTGGGAGTAGTGGTACAGGCCCCCCACCCCCAGACACCCTCCCAGGGAAGATAGCTACCTACCTGTGAGTTTGATGTGGGTTGTGTAATGGCTGACACATGCTTCTGGGTGGGGTGGGGGGAGGGATCCACCTTGCTAGGCTGTGGGACAGGGGGTATGTTGGGAGTAGTGGTGCAGGCCCCCCACCCCCAGACACCCTCCCAGGGAAGATGGCTACCTACCTGTGAGTTTTATGTGGGTTGTGTAATGGCTGACACATGCTTCTGGGTGGGGTGGTGGGAGGGATCTATCTTGGTAGGCTGTGGGACAGGGGGTATGGTGGGAGTGGTGGTGCAGGACCCCCACCCCCAGACACCCTCCCAGGGAAGATGGCTACCTACCTGTGAGTTTGATGTGGGTTGTGTAATGGCTGGCACATGCTTCTGGGTGGGGTGGGGGGAGGGATCCATCTTGCTAGGCTGTTGGACAGGGGGTATGGTGGGAGTAGTGGTGCAGGACCCCCACCCCCAGACACCCTCCCAGGGAATATGGCTACCTACCTGTGAGTTTGATGTGGGTTGTGTAATGGCTGACACATGCTTCTGGGTGGGGTGGGGGGAGGGATCCATCTTGGTAGGCTGTGGGACAGGGGGTATGGTGGGAGTAGTGGTGCAGGCCCCCCACCCCCAGACACCCTCCCAGGAAGATGGCTACCTACCTGTAGGTTTGTTTGGTGTAATGCAATGGCTTCCAGCTGCTTCTGGGTGGGGGAGGGCTCCATCCTGCTGAGGTGTGGGACAGGGGGCATGGTGGGAGTAGTGGTGCAGGCCTCCCACCCCCAGACACCCTCCCAGGGAAGATGGATGTAAGTTTGATGTGGGTTGTGTAATGGTTGACACATGCTTCTGGGTGGGGTGATGGGAGGGATCCATCTTGCTGATTGTTGGACTTGGCCCTTCTGGCAAGTTCACCCCTAGAACTTTTTGCAGTATCCTAGCTTTTTTCCTGTGTTGTACTAGTGGTTTTAGGCCTCTAGGCGCTTTCACACTGTGTCCCAGTGGAAAGCGCGTGCGCTCTGTGTGGTTGAATGAGACTGACCTGCCCTCCCATAGGAATGCATGGGGGATCTGAGTGACCGTGCTAGTTCCTGATGCGTGGGGAGTGCAGGGTCGAGTTTGATATGTGCAAACTCGTGAGAGTGAATGCTGCGCAATGATGTGTGCGGCGTTACTGTAGCTAGTATAGAAGCGCCACTTCTAGACACTGGCATAAATGTGCAGTGACTGTCTGGCGTGTGATTGGCTGGTGTGCCTGGCTCCAAGAGTCAGGGTGGGTCTGCCCCAGTGGTGGGTGGAGAGCTCTGCAGGTTGATGAGTGGGAGGAGTACACCTAGGACCTGAATAGGGCTGGGCTTTCCCCACACAATACTGGCTCCGCCCCCTGTGGTGCGACTGATGACCCTGGCCTGTCCTGTGAATAGGGAGAGGGGCTGAGCAAAACAAAGTGCTCAGGAACCAGTTGCATCTGGTTCGCCCCTTCCCTGCACCTTTGGAGACAAAGGATTCTCTGCATAAAAGAGGGGCTGTGACCCCATGAAAATGTTCTTGTTCTGTCTTGAATCTACCAGGGGCGTGCTGCTGCTGGGGCCCAGGGGAAGGCTTGCCTCCCTGGGCCCTGCCCAGCCCCTGGATGCCCTGGATGCTTGAGGACTTTCCTGGTTGGGACCTATTCCTTTTCTCAAGGACTTTGTTGCCCCTAGCGCCTGGGAAAGTGCTATCTTTCCCCCCAAGAAGGAGGAACATGTGGGCCTTGGCAGCGCTGCGCTGCATGAGAAGGAAGAGAGAATCCCCAAGGTAGGGATTCCCCCCTTGATGCCGATTTAGCGGGTGCCCACCCTGCCGTACGTTTTTAAATTGCGAGGGATTCCCCCGTGATGGCTTTATGGTGATTACGAGTGCCGTCCACTCGCTTTATGTACCTAAATACAAGGTCCCGCCCCGTCTTCATGCCGCTTGTTTCCTTTGTAATGACAGCGGCAGGTGCCCACCCCGCCTTATGGGAGTAGTTTTAACTCTCGAGGGAGCCTACCCCTCTTGCGAAGAAAGTTCACCGCCGCGGCCCCGTTCGGCCGAATCCGGAAATCAGGCAGCATTATGCCTGGCGGGACTTCCAGTTTCCCGGAGGAAGTCCCGCACACGCCGCCGCCGCCTGAAAAAGCCGCCGGGTAGAGAAGCTGGCGCCTGTCTGTGCGAGGCTCCCATGACTGAGGGAGAGCCCCGCGGGCGCCAGCCAGTCCAGAGAGTGGCAGCCGGAGTCCAGGAAAGCCCCGGGTCCCAGGAGGGGGCCCGGGTGAAGAATGCAGGCAGCACGGAGCTCCCAGGGAAGCCCCGCGCCTAGGACGAGGAGTCCCCCGAGAGCAGCCCGGTGAGGAAGAAAGGGCTGGGGGGGCTCCGTATGGCCACTGGTTGGTGCCTGATTGAGGCACGGTGCGGTAATGCCATTTTGAGCGGCCCCGTCTTGCAGCGGGCCGCTCCAACGAGGCAGGCATGTTGTGGTTAAGCGCCCCTCCGCTCCAACGGGAGCATGTTTGTTTAAAGGGCCCCAGGGGTGTGCGGACCTTACCCTGACGGCCGCACGGAGTCAGAGTGGCCCCGTCTGGCAGCGGGCCGCTCCAACGTTGGGCATCCATATTCTTAGAGCCAAGAGAGGCTCCAACAACGGGGGCATATTTTATTTAAACTGCCAGTGCGCTCCCCAGTGCTCGGGCATTATTTACTTTCTGAGCCTGCGTGGCTCCAACGAAGGGCACGTGTATGTTTACAGAGCCCAAGGGGGCTTCAGCGTGTTGGCAGGATGATTTCAGGAGCCAGTGTGCTCCAGGGGGACATGTTGTTTTAGAGCCTAGGTGGCTCCAACGTCTTGGACACTGTTTCAGGGGCCCTTGAGAGCCCATGCCTATTTGCCTTCCCAGCTGCGCAGCACTTAGTGCCAGCTGCAGCGTTTAGGCCCTGTCCTTGTCCCCAGCTGCCCAGCAAGTAGTGGGCAGCTGCTACGTTTAGGTTCTGGCGCAACCTGGACTCTAATGTGATTTTGGTGCTAGGAAATGTACTGTGTGTAGTATGTTTTGCACACCCTGTGTTAATGCTTATGGTGTTAGGAAATGTACTGGGTATAGTATGTTTTGCGCACCCTGTGTTATACCTCCAAATGTGGTCTTATGATTAGGAGGTTGTTCTACCTGTTTAGGTTGATGTTAGGGAGATTGTACTTCCCTGTGCGATATACGCCCCTAGTATAGTTATACTTAGGCGGTTAGGTCTAATGCGTTAGACTAATGAGAAAGTGCATAATGTGTTTATGCCCCTGTAATAGATGCAGGATAGGTTTTATACCTGTTGCTAGTGTGATGACGCTGAGGTCATTATTGCGCCAGTAGTTACTGGTTGTGCTCTACCGTGCTAATTTGTGTTACAGTTAGTATATGTTCTACAATTGGTGATTTGTGCTGATTCTGACAGTGGTCCATGTGGCCCTGTCCCGTGTAAATAGTCCCTTGTAAAATTCTGCCCAGTGCCAGTTGGCACAGTGTAAATTGTGTGAATATTATCTAATGTGTTTGGTATAATACAAAGGCTATTTTTATATAATACCTTGTGTGGAGTTTCCTTTGTAGTGGGCCTTGGGTGTTGTTGCTGGGTGCGCGCGCAAACGCTTTACACATTGCCTCCGGGATAAGCCTGACTGCTCGTGCGAAGCTACCAAGGGGGTGAGCAGGGGTTATCTTTGGCGTGTAACTCCCCAGCCCTGACTAGAGTGGTGGTTTCTGCCTGGCTTTGGCGCAAGCCCTAGCCAACCAGAAATCCCATTTCTAACACTGATGCTGTGGGCCAGGGGGGCTGGTGGGAGTTGTAGTGCTGTCTGTCTGACACATGCCCCAATGGTAATGTTGGTAGCTACGTTTGGGGTGAATGGGAGTGAGTGAATGTTGGATCTGTGAGCCATGTTTTTGTGAGTGTGTGGTGCAGATGGATGGTATGTGTCCTAGGTGGTGTAGCTTTGTAGTTGTGCAAGACAGTACATAGCAGAGTGGCTGTAGTCATTTGTTTGTACTTACCAGCCTCCACTCCCCCGGCTACTACTGTGAGACTCTCTGGATGCAGTATGGCAAGCACCTTCTCCTCCCATTGTGTTAATGGTTTTGATGGAATGGGAGGGCCACCGCCAGTCCTCTGAGCCAGCTCACGGTTTTTGCTCCTCCTCTCCTTGACCACCCTCTTCAGATCATGCCAACGCTTCATGATCTCCTTTTTTGATCTTGGGGTGGTCCCTACTGCATTGACCCTTTGGACTATCCTTGCCCACATTTGTATCCATGTGGCTAATGATGTCTGTTGGACCAGGGTACCAAAAAGCTGTGGTTCTACTCTGACTATCTCATCTACCATGACCTTCAACTCACTCTCAGTGAATTTGGGCATTTTCTGTGTGGCCATGGTGTGTGGTGTGCAAAGTGGTTGTGGGTGAAGGAGTGTGAGTGGTGGTTGTGGTTGTGCTGTGTATGGTGTGTGTTGTGCATGGGGGTTAGTTTTGCAGGTGTGGAGGTGGTGGTGGTGCTGTGTGTGGTGTGGCAGTGATGTTGTGTCCTTTGCCTCGCCTGTCAGCTGGGGTATGGGTTCCTTCTCTCCTGGAGTTTTGCGAGGGATTGTGGTCAGGGAAGGTGCTGGTTTTATACTCAGCTATGTGGGTGTGTCCAATTGGGGTGTTGCCGACAGGTGTGTTGTCCTGGGATTTGTATTTTTCGTTATGCCATGTGGTTGTGTCATTGGGGTGTGTTTTGTGTATTTGGGGGACATGGCTAGTTTTCTGTGTGCACTTTTTGGCCTTCTTGTGGGGTTTTGGCTTCGTCCGCCATATTTTTTACGGTTCCTCCGCCGCGGTGGCTGTGCTTCAGCTCTTCCGCTGGCTCTTCCATTCATCCCATTGTGCAACCGCGGCGGTCAGAGACAGCGGTACGTACCGCGGGACCATCAGGGATATCCTAATCTCCGGTGCGGTGTCTCCGCTATACTTGCGACGGGTTGGTGTTTTTCCGCCGTGATTCTGACCACCGCAGATGGATTTGGGCCATCTCCGCCCGCTACGGGCATTTTTTCTTGGCCTCGTTCCACCGTGGTCGGATTTTTTGGGCGGCTAATCCTAATTTGGCCGGCGGTTTTCCCACGGTGCCGGCGGGCGGTTGTTTTCCGCTTCCATGGCGGTCAGGGTGCGTTTCCGCCCGCCATCCTAATGGACCTCATAGATATATGGTAAATTGGGTATCGAGGGCAGAAGGACTGTTTGTAATGCATTTATCTGTACTCTGTCATAATCATTCCTTTGTTTCCTTCTAACAACAGATTGATGGCGAATGGTGTGCTGCTGCATATTGCCCAGATGTATTTTGGCCTTGTGTTGTAGTGTTTGTCTTTGTCAAACCTTTCCCAAATCCCATTATACATCCCTTCTTCAAGCCCTAGCCCCCTTCTCCTGAGCTGTGTGATATATTGAGGTGTGGCTTGAATTACACCATGAATGGATCACACACTTGGTGGAGCGGATGTGGTGAAAGCAACACCAACTTACTGTAGAATATTCTAAGCAATAGCCCACACCAGTCCATTACCAACCTGCATAAATGCCTAACCAAAGCTTGTCGAATCCAGACTTTGAGTCAATTTTTGGAACTTGAGGCTCCACATTAGCCTAAACCTAGTAGTATTGCCTTTTGTTCTATTTTAGCACAATCAGGTATTCTCATTGTGTCATCGTGTAGTACTCAGGTGGTGTCAATTCTTTGTAAATCTTTGATAAATATATAAACCTCTTACTTAGTCTTTCTACTTCCATTTAGGTGCCTACGATAGTTAATGAATCAATAATTCAGATCAATCCTACAGTTGGAGCACACCTGGGTGAAACTGGAAGTGGGACCTCGCTTGTGAAGTTGTGATGCTTCCCCTCTTATTGCTGCATGTATATTCAGGTAGGAAAACTAGTATGGATGTAGTTTAACTTAGTAAGAAATAAATTAACTGCTACTGTTTTTTATCTAGATAGTTCTACGCAATGTAGGTCATCATGGCAGCATTCCCCATAATGGTCAAGATAGTTAGAGCAGTATAAGCCTAGACTCTATAAATAAGTGCTACGCTCTCTCTTAAGTTAGGAGCACATAAACAGGCTGCGCAAAACTACTTAAAGGCAGCAGTGCAAAGTAAAAGTAAAAGACACTACTTCAGGCATAAATTTAGATTAAAAAATAGTTTTCACCTTTATTTATTTACAAAGCAACCCACACTCTCTACCCAAACAACATGCCCACCCCTCTCCCAAACAAAACTATTCCAAGCCCCAAAACTCAAAATGTCCAAGAAAGAAATTAAAAAGGGTCTAGAAGAGGGCATTATGGACGTCGGTCCGGAGCTGGTACAGGCTCTGCTCCATTGTGGTGAGCCAGCCCTCCATGGTGTCCAGCTGCTGCAAGATGCAGCCTGTTGCCATTGTGGTGGGGTGTGGCAGCAGTTGGCTGGCGGTGGCGCCGGCAATGGGATAACCAGGAGACTGAATGCTTAACCTCTTCCGTGCTCATGACGTCTCCCGGCCGTCATGAGTCACGATGGGCATGTGCGGACGACGGCCGGGAGACGTCATGACCACGCCCGTGATCGGAATGTCAGCACTGCGGGAGCGCTGCGGCGGAATTTGCGCCGCAGCGAAGAGGTTAAGGGGACCAGCTGCACTGGGGCCCGGCGGTTGTGCATTTATTTCCTCCTCCTCTTTCAGGACCACCAGCCGCCCGTGTGCCTGCTAGATACACTCCAGCATCTGCCGCCGCAAACCGGGCGCTCTCTCTTGCCTGTCATGAGCAGCTATATTGAGAAAAACAAAAATTATAAATACTGTTGTGTGCAAACAATTGTTTTAAATTACTGGGTGGCACAGTAGCAGTACATTGCTGGTCCCCTAGGGCCATTGGAATTTATTTTATGTGATTATGATTAGTCACAAGGCCAATTTTATGTTTTACCCACATATGCTGCCAAACATGAAAAAGCACCGACTGTGTGGCAGAAAAGTATTAACAGACAGAGAATACCATCACAGGATTAAAAAAACTGTGATTTGATTATTTTGTTTCTTCCAAAGGCTTTTCAAGTAACTATAAACAGTCAGGCACTTCAAGTTGAAAAATAAATGACTTCTCATTGATGAGTATGGCATTGTTCACTATATGGAGTACAAGTAGTGTGTGGTGTTAAAATAATGAATGAAAACAACAAGAGAGAGAGGGAAACCGGGTCACTCTTAGCCCCGCTAATAGCAATCTTATTCGAACAACAGAAGAGTGAAGCCCAAGTCAAGGACCATGGGAAAAAAACTGTGTCAAGAAAGTGTGGGATCATTCTTGGAATTAAAAAGGACCCTCACTCACCAACCTAGTTGGTGACATGCTTCATCATTGGGCCCCCACCAGTGAGACCGAATGCCTCCCTGGTGTGCTACAACACCTGATTACAGCAGAGCAGGTTAATGGTGTAGTCCAAGTGTGATTATGTGAAATGTGATTTAAAAAGGGGCCAATTCTACCATCAACAAACTTTATTAGTGGTGAACTGGACACTGTTAAAAACAATGTGGTGGATGATGCTGGCTAAATTGACCAGACTTATCCACTGTGCAAGAAAAGAAAAATGGCCAACATGTTTCTGCCTTTAGTAGCAAATTCGCAAGGCTTTCATCAGGACCAAAACAATAGAACAACACCACGGCGTTATACGCTCGCTAAGGCGCACCCTAACCTGTGGTGTAAGTAGAACTGATGTAACTTATAGTTCGTAGTCAAGGCTTCCCAAAAACATTTTAAGCCACGTAACTCTGTGAAGAGAGGAAATAACAAAGAAAATTATGAAAACACATATTCATCAGTAATGTTAGAGCATGGAACATTCCTTAAGTGATCCCGCTATATCCATTTTCAATGGCTATAGTGTTTTCATGCTATCCCCACTGTAATTCGCAGTATTGAGGATTCAAAGCCCAACCTAAAATAGTCTTGGCGCTTTCAAATTAATTCATTTTTTGTGAATCATTCTTTATTAGCCACAGAGCTTTAATGTGGGCAGGTAGCGTCAGTATGATAAACGCGCCAAAAACGGCAAATGCCGAAGTTACCAGATTCTTTATAAATAGCAAAGTGGACTTTGTCTGAATTAATGCATCAAGATTAAACAAACAATCAAAGTGAAAGGCAACATTATCTTGCAAACAGAAACTGAATTCAGATTAAAAGTAGGTAATGCTTACTCAAAGTATTCAGTGAAAATGCTCCTTGGGTCTTGGTGGGGGGCGCGAACTTGTAGTCACACTCTATGGCGGGTAAGGAAATCATAGGTTAACACCGATAACAGATCGATCTGATCGACGTTTAACGCAAGAAATCTTACTTACTACGCTAAAGTTCGTCACCCGCATGGCACCTGCATGTTCCCTACCACAAGATCCCGCAGATACTGCCCCATCAGGATCTCCGGTTTTAAGTAGTGCTAGGAGCAATTTCCTTGTCGGGCGCGAAACTTCTACGTCATGATATCATCAAGACGCGACCTGCGCAATGCGTGAAAACATTAGACCTGCTAGTTGCAGAGTGTTCTGTATTGTACTTTGAATTTCAAATGCTTTATTATACTAAGCCGACGGAATGGGAGTATCGCTAATAGTGATTAGTTCCATATAAAGATTTATGCCTGCCATATCTAGTTCGTATATTAAGACCAGACTTTTTCTTTGGGAACTATCATCAGCTTCGGCATTAGAAATAAACAGATCTAATAAAGCCTTTTGATATTGGTTCACAGAAACTGAATAAGCATTGGGGTACTACTGAAAAGAAATTTCTAATAATTATTTAGAAAAAGTTGGAATTGAAGACCGACATCTTAATCGGACTCTGGAGGATGATGTAAGATTAAAAACATAAAACAAGGTCCAAATAGACAATACTCATGAGGCATTAATCATTATTAGACCACACAGGGCTAGGTCTTGATGAATTGTAATCAAGAGACCAGTGTCAATTCATCCTAGCTGTGTGCTGTAAGTGGATCAGATAAAACAGTCGAATGCATAGTTACAAAAGCCAGACTAGTTACATTGATGTTCGATGCAAAAAACTCAGTGGTGTAAGACAGAGCCCCAGGGGATGTTATCATTGACTCCCAGGGTTGGTTGAAAGGCGGTAAACCCACCTCTGCTCTTTTTCAAACAATCTCTGTGTCACATTAGTTCCAGATGTAATCTGTTCAATGACAGTCCATCGTAAGTCATTCGTGGTATGATTAAACTGCAGGAAATGATCCGTCATTCTAGTGGCACTCTTCCTACATCGCACATTACTGCGATGCTCACACACACGTTGCTTGATTTTTCTTGATGTCATGCCCACATACTTTAAGCCGCAAGGGCATGTGATCATATAGATCACGTTGGTTGAGTTACAATTAGTATGTGAGCGTTGTGTTCAGATACTCCTATTCTCTAAGTTCAGGGTTTTTGTGGGTGTAGTAAGGTGGCAGACACTACAACTTCCACAAGGGAAGTGTTCTTGGACTTTATGTAAGCCGCAGGCATTCAAGATCGTTGGTGTTGTTTCTGTCCCAGTTTTCTTTGGGCGAGTGTGGACAAGAGCGTCTCTAATACTTCTTGCTTTTTTATACCAGAACAAGGGTTTTGTCCATTTTCTGTTGTTGCTTTCCAGGATCTTCCAGTGTTTGTTTATTGATTTTGAAATCATATTTGAAGCGACATTGTATGTCGTGACACATGTCAATTGTACTTCCTCAGAGGTTTTCACTTGGTCCTCAAGAAGAACTCCCTTGGTTGGTTCCTAGCTCGTTTACAACCCCTTTTCAGGATTCACTCTGGGTCACCCCGGTCCCGGAGTTTATTGGTGAGGTCGGAAGCCTGAGAACGATAGTCGCCAGTATTACTGCAATTACGTCTAATTCTCAAATACTGCCCATGGGGTAAGTTCTCTTGCATCAGTCTTGGGTGAAAACTAGAGAATAAAAGCAAGTTATTTTTTGCCGTGGGCTTATAATGTGTCCTGGTTAGCAGCTTCCCTTGTACTTTGGTTATCGCCAGGTCTAGGAACACCATTTTCCTCTAATCCACAATGTGTGTAAATCTCAAATTTGGATCTTGGGTGGGGGGCGTGGCCTGCAGCCAATGAAGATGGCCGCACACTAGGTGAGCTGCGGTAGCAGATCCGCATAAATCACCCGTAATCCGGCATTATCCGATCCCTTGGGCAGCGACCTACCGTCCAGTGAAGCGGTGATACAAGCGGCGTGGACCGTCTCTCGCCCGGGGTGATCTGCTTGCTGCACCTCCCAGGCGGCTGAAAGAGTGAACGGCCGGAGCGTCTACGGCCTGGACAATGGTGCCCGTCATCACGGCGCTCCGCTACTGAGGTGACGAGTGGAGCGGGGGAACCCGTTGGGCGGCAGGAGTGGTGCAAGACTCTCGTCGCGGCTACCGATGATACCAGTGGGGGCCGCGGCCGATTGAGGGAGGAATCCCGGGTCCCGCCGCGGCAGATTGACATAGCGGGCGGCGGCCCTCTGAAAGTGCCCGCGGGGTCCTAGCGCCGGCGCCGTGCCAGCCGAGCTGGAGGCATCCCGAATCTTCGAACCCCGGATGCGGGGGACTGCTGCCGTGGAAAGCGAGGGGGCAGTGGGAGCCGGCTTCAAGCGTCAGGAGGAGGTGTGCTGGTGCCGGCATCTGGTGATCTCTGGACGTTGGGTCTGAACTGGGTGCCTGACGGGCCTAAATGGTGGCTGACTAAGGAGTGAGCGAGTCCTCCGGTGTGGCGGGAACCCCAGTGGTGGTGCACGACGGCGCCGGAGGCGAACACGCGGGCTGATAAGGAGGGGCACCCGCAGATCATAAGTCTCGGGGAGGTCTGCCTCGGAGCATTGAGGTAGCATTCCGGACCGTCAGAGGCACTGCAGCGATCTCGCCTGGGTGCGTTGGAGCGGGTCACCGGAAGAGTTGAGACTGCGGTGAGTGGTGGAACGCCAGGGCCAGTGTTGGGGATAGCGACTAACGGTCCCCCGCGCAGCGTAGGGGGAGCCAGCGGGTATCGAGTGTGACTGAGGAGGCAGATTGAGCCCTGGTGGCGTGGCCTGGACTGGACCATATAGGGGAGCGGCTGTCATGGGGTCGCGGCTCGGGCCCTTTTGAGACCATGGGCCGCAACAAACAGACAACACCAGGCCAATCGAACCACATAGACAAATACACGGTCAGCATGGGTCGGGAAGACGACCCGGTTGATGGGAGTCAGCGGAGTGGGGCTACTGGAGATGGGTCCGACCCGTCGCTCAGAGACATTATGCTTGCCATAAAGGAGATGCGCGGTACCATGGAGCCTAAGCTGGATTCAGTGACGGAGGAGGTCAACCTGCTCCGCGCGGACTTTCGCAGGATGTCAGAGAAGGTGGCGGAAGCGGAGAGTGGCATAGGCAGCCTTCAGTCTAAGACGAAGAGGCTTGAGGAGCAGGTGGCAACGCTGACGAAGAACCAAGCGGACATCGCCGCCCGCCTGGACGATCAGGAAGGGAGGGCACGCCGCAATAATCTCCGCATCGTGGGGGTCCCGGAGGGCATGGAGGGGCAGTCCACTGACTGCTTCGTGGAGGACCTTATACTTAAGCATCTTAAGCCGAAACGCCTCTCAAACTTATTTTCGGTGGAAAGGGCTCATCAGGCGTTGGGGGGGAGGCCCAAGCCGGGGGCTCCGCCACGCACCATCATCGCCCGCCTCCTGAACTACAAGAGACCGCGACGCTGTGCTCCAGGCGTCGCGGGTGTCTGGCGATCTGAGGTTGGAAGGGGCCACAATTTGTTTCTTTCCGGATTTTACACTCCAGGTACAGCGTCAGCGGAGGTCGTTCGAAGGAGTCAAGAGGGCCCTGAGGGACCAAGGACTTAAATACATGATGTTGTACCCAGCACGTCTCAAGGTTATTGATGGAGAAAAAAAGCGTACTTTTTCGATTCACCGATGGAAGCGAATGACTGGATGGAGGGTTGGCGCACAGTGGGCCGCCCGGGCGGGCTGCGCAGACCAGCACAACACAGCGCGAGCCAGGGTTCTCGGAGTGGTGGTTCTCCAACGTGGGAGCCGCGGCCGCCTGAGCAGACTGCCCCTGAGTGAAGGAGTTGGAGAGCCGGCTGATGGTCGTTTAGTGCTGTGTATGGGGGGCAGAGTTGGGCGCAGGGATCCTGGCCTCTGGAGGAATGGTATTGGAGGAGGTCTGTGGTTCATGACTTGGACTGCCTCTGGGGCTTTGAGTCAGGGGTGGGCGCGGGCCTTGGAGGGTCTTTTCATGTCTCTGGCGCGAAGCCGGGGGAGGAGGGCCGACTGGGAGGGCGGGGGGGTATGTTGCCTATGCTCCGTTAATGGGGTGGGTAATCCGAACAATATGTATGTCTTCTTCTGCGGTTGCAGAGTCAGGTTCCCTTGTTGTGTTAAGTCGGGGGAGATGGGGCAACAGGCACTCTGCAGGTTTTACAGGTGGGTGGTTGGGGGCCCACGTAGCAGGAAGGCAGGGAGGGTGGTAGTGGAGGAGGCGGGGGGGAGTGTTGGGGCATAGTTTAAGTTTAGCTCAGGATGTTTTTCAGTTCCAAGTACAGAGGTTATGTGGTAATGGCAGGCAGTGGGCGTTCGAGGGAGGGAGAATGGGGCGGATTCAGATTCGGAATGGGTGACAGAGCTAGGATACGGATCTGGACGTGGAACGTCAATGGGTTGGGTAACTAGATTAAACGTATGCTTGTCCTACAGCACTTGAAGCGGCATTCACCGGATGTGGTGCTCCTCCAGGAGACCCATCTGCGGGGAAATAAATGTAGGGCGCTAGACCGGTTCGGGTATCAGATGGTGGCGCATTCGGGGTTTACGTCCGGGTCCAGAGGGGTGGGTATACTCGTTCGCAAGGCCCTTCCGTTGGTAATTACGGGCACCTGGGTGGAGGACTCGGGCTGTCTGGCAGCGGTGGCGTTTAAATGGGAGGGGCGCACAATAGTGTTGAGTTCCTGTTACATCCTGCCGGGGTTGCACACTCAGACGTATGCCAAGTTGGGGTCCCACATCGCAGATCTTCCCCGGGGTATATTGGTGCTAGGGGGGGACACGAATGCAGTCATGGATGCGGATCTGGACCGCTCTGGGGAGAGGCAGGGCAATAGAGGGGAGCTGGGCTTGTGGGGCTTCATCACATCGTTGGGGCTTCGGGACGTGCGGCGCGTCCACAACCCCTTCCAGTACACCTTCTACTCAGCCAGGCATGGGACTTTCTCCAGACTAGACCATCTTTTCGTGCCGGGTGATCAGTTGGCGAACTTCGTGGGTCCTTGTACCATGGCCAGGGGCATCTCGGATCACTCGCCGGTTGGGGTCTCTCTCCAGGGGCCGACACTTGACCGGTCGGCTTTTCCCAGGATTGACCCGTGGCGCCTCAGGGACGAGTCCATTCTGGGCAAGTTGAGGGATGGTTTCAAACTCTACTTCGCAGAGAACTCGGGCTCGGTGGATACGTCGTTGGTCTTATGGGAAGCATATAAGGTGGTGCTGCGGGGTCAGGCTCAGGCGCTGATTGGCGGGCGGAAAAAGGAGGAAACGCTCCAGATCTGTCAGCTCGAGGGCGAAATTGCATCTCTGGAGAGGGAGGCCGGCGGGGTTCCCTCCACGCAGCAGCGACATGAACTTGCTCTTAAACAGAGGGAGCTGCGGTCCCTGGCAGAGGGTGAGGCACGCGCGTACTCCTTGGCCACACAGCATCGGATATACGATGCGGGTGACAAATCTATGAAACTGCTGGCCTGGCTCGAACGCAGGGACCGGGAGCCTTCCTGGGTTGCGGCAGTTAGGGATGAAGCAGGGTCCTTGGCCACTACTGGCACGGAAATAGCTGAGGCTTTCGCGTCATACTATGTGAAGGTATACACTCAGGTGTGCACTAGAACGGAGTCGGACTGCGCGGAGTTCCTGCGGGACTTTGACTTGCCTGCTCTGTCAAGAGAACAAGCTGACAGCCTCGAGACTGAACTGTCCGGGGCGGAGCTGAGTGAGGCGCTTAACTCCCTCAAGGCGGGAAAGGCACATGGGCCCAATGGGCTACCTGTGGAAATCTACAAGAGACAGGCGAGCATAGTCATAGATCCAATGAGGAAGATGTTCCTCGAGGCACGAGCTGGGGGTGTGCTGCCACCGGATCAACGGGAGGCTACGATCGTGGTCATCCACAAGGAGGGCAAGCCGGCTGACCAGTGCTCATCCTATCGACCTATCTCGCTCCTAAATGTAGAGGCCAAGGTCCTGGCTAAGGCTTTGGCGACGCATCTGTTAGCGGTCCTGCCCGACCTGGTGCATGCTGACCAATCTGGCTTCATGCCGCACAGAAGCACTCGACTTAATCTTCGGCGGCTGTACGGGGCTCTGTACATGACAGAGGGAGAGGACGACTCCCAGACAGCTATGGCCTCAATGGCCTTTGATAGCATCGAGTGGCCGTACTTATTCATGGTCCTACAGCGTCTGGGCTTTAGACCGGTCTTTTGTAATTGGGTGCGCCTGCTGTATGCACAGCAGGTCACCAGGGTAAGAGTGAATGGGGTGCTATACTGTGCGTTTCAACTGCGTCGAGGCACTAGGCAGGGGTGCCCACTGTCTCCCCTTCTTTTCGCCCTGGCGCTTGAGCCGTTGGCCCACTGGGTACGGAGGGACCAGGCGTTTTGGGGTTTGGCAATGTGCAATGGGTGGGAGGAGCGTATCTCCCTCTACGCGGATGATATTGTGCTGTACATGGCCAGACCGTACCATTCAATGGCGCAGGCGCTCCACCTCTTTGCCTTGTTTGGCAGCTACTCCGGTTATAGGATCAATTGGTCCAAGTCAGTGATCTTTCCCCTCTCTGGCCCTACCCAGCGGGTGCTCGGCCCGGGTGGTGTCCGAGGGTTTTCAGTACCTTGGGGTGTATGTGACTAGAGATAAAGGGGTTTCTTTCAAAGGAACCTGGAACCACTTCTTGCGCACCTAGCAGCGGATGTTTCTCATTGGCGATCCTTGCCTCTGTCTCTGATGGGGCTCGCGGGGCTCTTCAAAATGCTGGCTTTACCGCGCCTCCTCTATATCCTACAGAACTCACCGTACCCGATCCCGGGGGGAGTGTTCTGGCGTATTTCACAGATGGTGCGGACCCTGCTTTGGGACGGAGGGAGCCCTAGAATAGCGTTGTGTAAGCTTACAAGAGGGGTATACGACGGGGGGCTGGCCCTCCCGGATGTCCGTCTCTATTATTGGGCCTCCCAACTACAAGTGGTTAATGAGTGGGTGTACGCAACGGGGTCGGAGCCGGCGTATAGGGTTGACAGGCATGTTATTCCAGGAGGAAACTGTGAGCAGCTGTTGTATTCGAGGAGGAGATGTAGGGACCTCCCATCGCATACCGGGGCGGTCATACAGTGCTGGCGGGAGGCCCATCAGTTTCTTGGGTGGGCAGGCACCCTCACTGGTCGGACGCCGCTCTGGTTTGGGGACCAACTACCAGAGGTCGCGAGACTGACCGGTTTCAAAGGATGGCGATTGATCGGGATAGATTACCTGGGAGATGTATGGAAGAGGGGCGCCCCCAGATCCTTCGATTATTTCCAGTATCACATGCACAGTGCTCAACACTTCCATTACCTGCGCCTCATGCATGCCCTGGGTTCCTACCTGCGACGAGGCTCCTCGCTCCCTGAGTATTCTCCCCTAGAGGATAGGCTCTTGCTTGACCCTATACAGGGGAAGCTAACGGCCACCATTTACCGTAAGCTCATCAATAACATGCCTGACCCCCTCGTCTCCTTGCGGGCTAAGTGGGAGGGAGATATCGGCAGCATGGATGACGAGGACTGGCAGGAGGCCCTGCAGGGCCCTCGCGAAATTGCCATCCGGATGCGGTTTCGCCTCATCCAATTCAAAATCCTGCATAGGGTTTACTATCCACGAACCAACCTATTTTCATGGGGCAGGGCGCTGTCGCCTCTGTGTGTGAGGGGCTGCCGGGAGGAGGGCACGTTCTTCCACATCTTGTGGGAATGTCCGAACATAGTACCTTTTTGGACCAGGGTGACGGACAATATGGCGAGGGTGGTGGGTGCGCCGGTCCCATTGGAGCCCAGGTGGCTGCTACTGCTGATCAAGGGAGACACAGACTGGTCCAGGTATCACGAGACCTGGCTGGCTACAGCGGCTGGGGTGGCAAAACATAACATTGCGAGCGCCTGGGCGGCGGTTGCGCCTCCACAATGGGACCAGTGGCTCAGGGACCTGGACTGGTGTCAGAGGGCGGAGGAAACGGTCTATAAATCCAGGGGCTGTGTGAAGAAATGGAGGAGGGTGTGGGGCCCATGGTGCAGATTCCGAACCTTCAGAGGCGGGGGGGCCAGCTGTAGTGGGACCTTTGGGTAACTCTCCCGATCCTCAACTCAGTAATGTAACACTGTTGGTTTATGTGCCTTTTGATCACTGCTTTGTCATGCATATGATCTTGAGCAATGTTAATAAAAAAAGATGATTAAAAACAATTTGGATCTTGGGTGTTGATCCATTCTAAAAACTAAAAAGAGGGGCTTCTGGCCCTTGCCAGATGACAAAAATATTGTTGATATATCTTTTCCAAAAAGATATACCGGAAGTGTAGGGGTTGTTGGTACTTAAGATGTATTTACGTTCAAAATCATTAACATAGAGCTCCGCTACGCTTGGGGCAAAAGTGCTGCCCATCGAAGTCCCTGTAATTTGAAGGAACAGATCACCCTAGTATTGAAAAAAGGTCCGTTTGAGAGCCAGGGTGGCGCACTCAACAATAAATTGTTTAGGAATCTGATATTCCCAGTTTCCTTCATTGAGAGCCTCACTCAAGATTCTGATGGTATCGTCCTGGGGGATGCTTGTATAGAGTGTCAGGCTCTCCAAATCAGTGTCCTCAGGGCTGTGTCGATGCTCTATGGTGGCCCACCTCTGAATCGACCCAAGTCTGGCGCATGTATAGATGCACACACTTTTGGGGCAATTGAGCGGGGGAAGGAAAGGATGGGGACTGCGGGGAGGGAGACCTGTAGGGAGAAACAAAGAAACAATGAGAAATCCTAACCGCTGTGTCTCCTCTCTCCCTCTAACTCCCTTTTTTCCCCTTCACCTACCCCCTCTATTTCACTCTTCCTACCTGTAAAGAAAAAGAAGGGTGGCTCTGAGCATATCTGTTGGACCCGGCCTCGTAGGATGGCCCTCCGTGCCCCCGCACCACCGAAACCTGGTGCCTGCAGCCCTAGCACGCGGCCCAGCCGACCTTTCCCGCCAGGACACCTGCGCCAACTCCGGACATCCCCGTCCATGGCCTCTCTCCTTTCGGCCACCCCGGGCCCGCGTGCCCACTCCCTGCAACAAGATGGCCGCCCGGCCCCAGCGCGACCCGGGCCTAGAGGCGCCACTCCGGCTGGAGGACATCACGCTTCCAGGGGAGGAGAGAGGGAGGAGCAGTTTCTATCCCACCTCTGAACTCCCCTGGGACGATGGGTTTCGATCGGCCCTCCGGCCTCCCTGCGGGCTGGCTCCGTGCCTGCTGGGTGTCTGGGACTCCTCCCGACCCGGCCCTGAAAGGATCAAAAGACAATAGCAGGAAACCCCGACAAGCGGCCCCCAGGTGACAAGACCCCTGCCTGCGCAGACTCCGGACATCAAAGCAGGGTCGACCTATAACAAGGGGTGCTCTGAGACTGTCCGGCAGATTTCGACGCTGGAACAACGAGAGCCTGCTGATGTGGTCGCGGCTCCTGGAACTGGAACTCACCTGAGCCCTGCTGAGTGACTCGCGGCTCCCTGAAGATCGTAAGACCTCCGAACTTGTACCTGAGCCCTGCTGAGTGACTCGCGGCTCCCTGAAGAACGTAAGACCTCCGAACTGGTACCTGAGCCCTGCTGAGTGACTCGCGGCTCCCCCAGACTCTCACGGTCCCGCCGGACCCCAACTCCGACCCCGTATCCCCCAGCTCGAGGATTGTGAGCTGTGCGCCGGATACGTCCCTGCTTTGAACCGTTACCAGAGACAATCCCGCTACCCCCTACCTTTCCGAGACTCTTGAGCCCGTGCTCACCTTGTACATATTTGCAGTGATACCTATTTGATAAAGCTTGTTCTGAGAATACCCAGTGTGGTCTCTCTGTGTCGTGTGGTGCCAGAAGTACGATCCTAGTTGCGAGATTCCTCCCCCTGGGGAATCTCTCGCCAGTGCCCGGCTACAATACTACACGGGTGGGACTCAGGGAAGTCAGGACCCCTTTCCGGGCTCCTCTGAGGTCGCCGTCTAACATTGGTGGCAAGCGACGGGATTCGGGCCCATCACCTAGAGATCGTACAGTGAACAACGGACGCACGACCAACAAAGATGGCAGAAGGAAGCGCCACGAGCTCCGCAGAAACCAACGCCAACAGAGTGTTCCAGGTGGAGCATCTGGAAGAGTACACACACAAAGAGCTAAAACAATTTTGCAAAGAACTTAAAATCGCTACCACTGGCCTCAACACTAAGGAAGACTTGCAGAAAGCACTGAAAACTTGGGTGGAGACCGGGGCCTCCCGCCCGGAAGGCACGGGGGAGCGCCCCGACGAAGCCGAACCCCCCCAAAGTGAAAGTAGTAGCAATCAGGTGCGAGGCATCGTACCAGACGGGGGCCTATCCCCGGAAGAGCTCGCGGACAGAGAGAGAAGCCGCAGTCATGAACTCGAGTTAGCCAAACTCAAAATCGAGGGCGAATTGAAGTTAGCGGAGAAAAAGCTAGCAGTAGAGCAAATGCGCGTACAAGGCGAACTGGAAGAAAAGAAGCTCCAACGGGAGCACGAAGGAAGGAAGCTCCAACTGGAGCACGAACGGAGCTTAAAGGAACTCGAGCTCAAGGCCCGAAATGAGGACGGGAGGCCCTCGGGGAACCGAGAGACGGCCCCCCCAGCGGAACAGAAGGTCCACATCCCCAAGGATGTGGTCAAAGAATATTATAAAAACGATGACATTCAGCAATGGTTTCGGGCCTACGAGGTCGCCATGACCTCCCATCGGATTCCACAGAAGGACTGGGGAGCGGGGTTGTGGGGGCGGTTTCTGAGCGAAGGAAGGGACACCCTGCTCGACCTACCCCTCTCCCTGCAGACCTCCTACAGCCACATGAAAGAGGCTCTCCTCACAAGATACGGCCTCACCCCAGAAATGTACCGCCAACGGTTCCGGGACTGCAGGAAGATCCCGGGCACCACCTGGGTGGAGTATGTAAACTTTTTTAGTCGGGCCTTCGATGGGTGGGTCAAGGGCAGCAAGGTCACCACCCTTGCCGAACTCACTGACCTCATGTTATGGGAACATCTGGCTGCGAACTGCTTCGTAGAGCTACGTCAACATTTACTGGATAGCAAGCTCACAGATCCCCGGAAGCTGGCCGTGGAGGCCGACCGCTGGACCAATACCCGGGTCTCCCGGGGCATGGTAGGAGAGTACCCCCGAACCAGTCAAGGACCACCCCGCCAGAGAGGGGGAGGGAACCAGGGAGGGCCGAGGGAGTCCCAGCCTAGCCCCCCGAAGACACCACCTCCACCTTTCCCGGCGCCCCCCCCACCAGTAACAGGGCCCCCTGGGAGACGAGGATACCGGGTGACCGTCACATGTTTTCGTTGCCAGAAACCAGGGCACTACGCCAATGACCCAGAGTGCCCCATGGCCACCCAAGTCCCCCCTGCGAGACAGATAGCCAACGTAGCCCTGGGGGAGGAGGTTGAGGAAGCCGAGGAGTGGGAACCCGCCGCTATGGCCCTAGTATCCCTGGGAGATAGGGAAATGATCCCTGGTAGCCTCCTACCCTCCAACACACAGAAATATGGGCAGCTCGTCAAGATCAATGGCCACCAGGTAGAGGCCCTGCGGGACACCGGGGCCAGTATCACCGGTGTCCTCAGGCACCTAGTTCCCGAGGAGCAGATCCTCCCCAATGTCTTTTGCCCGGTAATATCTGCAGACAATAGGGAAAGTATGTGTCAGGTAGCCCTGGTGCCATTTGAGTGGGGAGGGGTGATAGGTAAACTCAAGGTGGCCGTAAGAACCTCCCAGCCGGTCGACTGCCTCTTAGGGAACGACCTGGAGAGTTCTCCCTGGAAGCACGTAGAGCGCAAGGCCCACCTAGGAATGATGGGACTCCCCGAGTGGGTGTGTGCCACCACCCGATCTATGACAGCCCGACTCACTCCCCGGAGAGAAGTCGAGAGCACCCCGGTCGAAGTAGCCAGCACCGTCCCCGCCGAGGATCCTCCCGTTCCCCCATCAGAAGGGTCCGTCGCCAGCGACGAACCCGCACCATCCGACCCCGCCCCGGTCCCCGAGTTGGGGGATCTGCCCGAGTTGGCCCATTGGCGCCACGAGGGCGGGCCCACCCGAGAAGAATTTTGCCGGGAGCAAGCCACCTGTCCTTCCCTGGTCGGGCTGCGGCGCCAGGCCGAGGGCCAAGCCGCAGGTGACCAGACCGGAACGCACCGAATCTATTGGGAGAATAACATCCTGTATAGTGAGCAGAAATCAGTGGAGCTGGGATCCGGACGGGTACTGGTGGTACCCCTCCGCTTCCGGGATTTCCTCCTGGGCTTAGCCCACGATGTCCCCCTCGCCGGTCACCTGGGTCAGGACAAGACCTACAGCCGTCTCGTGACCCATTTTTATTGGCCTAAAATGAAAGCAGCGGTAGAGGCACACTGCAAGTCCTGCCCCACGTGCCAAGCCAGTGGGAAGAGTGGGGGGAAGCGCAAGGCTCCCCTCCAACCCTTCCCGGTCGTCAGTACCCCCTTCGAACGAGTCGGGATCGACATCGTGGGGCCACTGGACCCCCCCACCTCCCAAGGTCACCGTTTCATCTTGGTCCTAGTGGACCACGCCACCCGCTACCCAGAGGCTATTCCCCTGCGCACCATTACGGCCCCCGTGGTGGGCCGGGCCCTGATGGGGATCTTCTCCAGGGTGGGTTTCCCCCGCGAGGTCGTGAGCGATCGCGGAACTAATTTTATATCCAGGTATATGACGTCCCTGTGGCAACAATGTGGGGTGTCCTATAAGTTCACCACCCCGTACCATCCCCAAGGGAACGGCCTAGTAGAGAGGTTTAATAGGACTTTGAAAGGGATGATCGCTGGCCTAGAAGAGCCCCTCCGGCGTAAGTGGGACGTCCTGCTCCCCTGCCTCTTGTTCGCTTACCGGGAGGTCCCCCAGAAGTCCTTAGGGTTCAGCCCGTTTGAATTACTCTATGGGCACCCCGTCCGAGGTCCCCTCAGTTTGGTTAAGGAAGGGTGGGAGGCAGCACCCCAGACCACCCCCCGAGATGTGTTCCAATATGTCCTGGCCCTCCGGAACCAGACCAGGAGGTTCCGAGAACTGGCCGAGGCCAACCTGGAGGCGAGTCAAGAAGAAATGAAGCGCTGGTACGACCAGAATGCTACTCTGGTCGAGTTCCAGCCGGGCCAGCAGGTGTGGGTCATGGCCCCCGTGAAGCCTGGCGCTCTCCGGGACCGATGGACTGGGCCCTACAAAGTGGTTGAGAGGAAGAGCCAAGTCACCTACTTGGTGGACGTCCAGTCGCCTCGGGATCCCCTCCGGGTCCTGCACGTGAACCGCCTCAAGCCTCACTTCGTGCGGACAGAACTGAGCCTCCTGCTGGCCACCGATGACGGGGCCGAAGATGAGTCGGATCCCCTCCCGGACCTCCTGTGTGTTAAGGAGCAGGATGGCTCCGTGGAGGGAGTGAACCTCTCCCCAGCCCTCACTGCCCAGCAACAAGCGGACTGCCGCCAGCTCCTCAGACAATTTTCTGACCTCTTCTCCCTGACCCCCCGGGTCACCAACTGGTGTGTTCACGATGTGGACACCGGGGACAGCCCGCCGGTGAGACACCGAGCCTACCGGGTTCCTGACCGGGTCCGGTCCTGTATTCAAGCCGAAGTCTCGAAGATGTTGACCCTGGGGGTGATCGAGCCCTCTGACAGTCCCTGGGCCAGCCCCGTGGTCCTGGTTCCGAAGGCAGCAGCCCCCGGTGTCGCCCCCGAGCTCCGGTTCTGCGTGGATTACCGGGGGCTCAATGACGTTACCCGAGCCGATGCCCACCCCATTCCACGAGCCGACGAGCTCATTGACCGACTAGGGGCCGCCCGGTTCCTCAGCACCTTCGACCTCACCTGCGACTACTGGCAGATTGCGCTCACCGAAGGGGCCAAGGAGAGGTCTGCTTTCTCCACCCCCGATGGGCACTACCGCTTCCGCGTGATGCCCTTCGGGATGAAAAATGCCCCGGCCACTTTCCAGAGACTGGTAAATAGGGTCCTGGCCGGGCTAGAACAGTTCAGCGCGGCCTACCTGGACGACATCGCTGTCTTCAGTTCAGAGTGGAGTGAGCACCTCCAACACCTCCGGAGAGTGCTAACCGCCCTGCGCCAGGCAGGCCTCACCGTAAAAGCCAGCAAGTGCCAGATCGGGCAAGGATCCGTAGTCTACCTGGGGCACCAAGTCGGGAGTGGCCAGGTCGCTCCTCTACAGCCAAAGATCGACGCCATCCTGGCCTGGGACCCACCCATCACCCAAACGGAAGTCCGGGCCTTTCTGGGACTCACGGGCTACTACCGCCGATTCATTCGGGGGTATGGCAGCCTGGTCGGCCCTCTCACTGAACTCACGTCTAAAAAACAGCCAAAGAAGGTGCAATGGACGGCTGCCTGCCAGGAAGCTTTCGATGCTCTAAAAAAGGCCATGTGCACGGCCCCCGTCCTCCAGGCTCCCGACTACACCAAGGAGTTCATAGTCCAGACCGATGCCTCCGAGCATGGCATTGGGGCCGTCCTGTCCCAAGTGAATGATCAAGGCCTAGACCAGCCCGTCGCCTTCCTCAGTCGGCGGCTGCTACCCCGAGAACAGAAATGGAGCACCATAGAGCGCGAAGCCTTTGCCGTGGTCTGGGCACTCAAAAAACTACGACCCTACCTGTTCGGCACTCATTTCAGGGTCCAAACTGACCGTCGGCCCTTGCGATGGCTCATGCAGATGCGAGGAGAAAACCCCAAGCTACTGCGGTGGTCAATCTCCCTCCAGGGAATGGACTTCACCGTAGAACACCGCCCTGGCACGGACCACGCCAACGCGGACGGCCTCTCCCGGTTCTTCCGCTTCAGCGAAGAGAACCCCCCAAGGTGATGGCCAGTTCTCTCCGGCTTTCAGCTGGGGGGGACGCGTGTTGGACCCGGCCTCGTAGGATGGCCCTCCGTGCCCCCGCACCACCGAAACATGGTGCCTGCAGCCCTAGCAGGCGGCCCAGCCGACCTTTCCCGCCAGGACACCTGCGCCAACTCCGGACATCCCCGTCCATGGCCTCTCTCCTTTCGGCCACCCCGGGCCCGCGTGCCCACTCCCTGCAACAAGATGGCCGCCCGGCCCCAGCGCGACCCGGGCCTAGAGGCGCCACTCCGGCTGGAGGACATCACGCTTCCAGGGGAGGAGAGAGGGAGGAGCAGTTTCTATCGCACCTCTGAACTCCCCTGGGACGATGGGTTTCGATCGGCCCTCCGGCCTCCCTGCGGGCTGGCTCCGTGCCTGCTGGGTGTCTGGGACTCCTCCCGACCCGGCCCTGAAAGGATCAAAAGACAATAGCAGGAAACCCCGACAAGCGGCCCCCAGGTGACAAGACCCCTGCCTGCGCAGACTCCGGACATCAAAGCAGGGTCGACCTATAACAAGGGGTGCTCTGAGACTGTCCGGCAGATTTCGACGCTGGAACAACGAGAGCCTGCTGACGTGGTCGCGGCTCCTGGAACTGGAACTCACCTGAGCCCTGCTGAGTGACTCGCGGCTCCCTGAAGATCGTAAGACCTCCGAACTTGTACCTGAGCCCTGCTGAGTGACTCGCGGCTCCCTGAAGATCGTAAGACCTCCGAACTTGTACCTGAGCCTTGCTGAGTGACTCGCGGCTCCCTGAAGAACGTAAGACCTCCGAACTGGTACCTGAGCCCTGCTGAGTGACTCGCGGCTCCCCCAGACTCTCACGGTCCCGCCGGACCCCAACTCCGACCCCGTATCCCCCAGCTCGAGGATTGTGAGCTGTGCGCCGGATACGTCCCTGCTTTGAACCGTTACCAGAGACAATCCCGCTACCCCCTACCTTTCCGAGACTCTTGAGCCCGTGCTCACCTTGTACATATTTGCAGTGATACCTATTTGATAAAGCTTGTTCTGAGAATACCCAGTGTGGTCTCTCTGTGTCGTGTGGTGCCAGAAGTACGATCCTAGTTGCGAGATTCCTCCCCCTGGGGAATCTCTCGCCAGTGCCCGGCTACAATACTACACGGGTGGGACTCAGGGAAGTCAGGACCCCTTTCCGGGCTCCTCTGAGGTCGCCGTCTAACAATATCCAAAGATAAATGAAGGTAGCACCTTAGGAGACAAGCCAGGTGTAATCAGCGGCCAGTCACCAGGTATCGCTACAGCGCTTCTTCCTCCTGTATGCGTTTGTGTTTGTTCCTGGTTGAAGGTAGAAAGGAAACAACACTACAGCAATATAGATCACTCTCCACTATAGGGTAAATGTCTGGGAACCCTCGTTCAAGTATACTGTTACAATAGGAGCTTTGTACCTGGGAGCGCTCTCAATCGCATTCAATGCCAAATATAGTACTAACAGCGTGTTATTTCTCACACTCTCATTTCGTTCTGACTGAATAAAGTTTTTGTTGAAGGAACTGTAGCCCCTTCTCACTGGTTTAGTACATAATTCGTGATGCGTGTTTTCTGATTTTCGAAAGTCACAGCACACACCCACACTTCATACACAAGCTGCAAATCGCAGGCACAATACCCTCTCTGCATAAAAACCCAAACTGTTTTTTCCAACAGAAAGACTGTTGCCCAAGCGCCTCTATGGGCGACAACTCTCCTCTGCATGAGACGGCCTCGAAGGCGCGTCTCGGCCAACAGAGGAGATAGCGTGACCCGGGACGTCCGTCACCGGACCAAGTCAAGAATATGGCGGTTCCAGGAGCCTTATATCCAGAACCCTCTTACCGCCTCTAGGAGTAGCCGGAGTTTCAATCTGCACGGGAACAGACCTCAGGTAAGAATAATCGGCAGTGCCGCCCGGGGCTCGAGCAGCTTTAGTTCCTGCTTCCTGCTCCGCCTCCTCGGCACGCACGCCGTGCCCCGCTAAGCATGCTGGGTACTGTAGTTCCGGGCCGGAAATACGCTGCTGCAGCTAGCGTTACAACCGGCCACGGAAATCGTGGCATAGAGACTCTCTATGTCTAATAAGACTAGGATCATGGAGTCATCATCAACTGTGATTTCCTGTAAGAGGGCTAGGAGACTCTTAGTATCCTTAAAGTAAGTTGTGGTCCGTTGAACAAGAGGCTTTAGAAAAAAGTCAAAAAATCGTGACAACGGCTCCCGGAGAGAACCAATGCCTGATACGATTGGGAGCCCCGGAGGGGGTAGCCTATTTTTATGTGTTTTTGGCAGGGTATAAAAATACAGTATTGTTCCTGGGCCGGTCGTCAAAAAAATCTGCCTCATGCTTAGTAATATGGGCATTTGCTTCCGCCTAGTCTACAAATTGCTGATTTAAGCTCTAAGTTCTGAAGATGGATCAATAGTCAGGGGGTATAGTTTCTCGGCTCACTAAGGAGACGTCTGCACTCTCTGTCATAGTCGCCTTTATCCTAGATCACCAGTCCACCACCTTTATCTGCAGGCTTGAAAACAGTTGAATTATTGGATTGAAGTGACTGTAGGGCTTGGAATTCAGCTGCACTAAAGTTCTTAAAAGTTCCTGATTCCTCAAAGGCTTCCACATCATTAAAAACCGCCTGCTCAAAAGCAAGTACCTCAGGAGGAACTGCGTGTGGTGGTGGAAGAAAAGTAGACTTGAGTCTTAAGCCTGTATCCCCAGAAGAATTAGTAGTCTCTGTTGGATTAAGTTTTTCAAAGAAAGCTTTAAGTTTTAGCTTCCTGAAAAATTCGGAAAGCTCACAGTGTATCCGGAATTTAGCTAAACGAGCTGTAGGCACAAAACCCAAACCGTGCTCCAGGACGGCCGTCTCTGTAGGGGTTAGATTTGTTTTGGAAAGATTTGTAATCAAACTCTCTCATTGCTTTGTCCTGCCTGTTGGTCCCGTTGCTTGCTGCGTGTGTGCTTGCCAACTGCATCTTCTTGTTCCCAGTGGACTTGTCTTGACCATAATCAGGCACACCAGGGAGGCATTCGGTCTCTCTGGTGGGGACCCAATGATGAATCATGTCACCAACTAGGTTGGTGAGTGAGGGTCCTTTTTAATTCCAAGAGTGATCCAACACTTTCTTGACACAGTTTTTTTCCCATGGTCCTTGACTTGGGCTTCACTCTTCTGTTAAAATAATGAAGCCATGCTCATTGCTAGTCAGCACCTCTGCTAGTTTTCTACTATCTGCAGCTATAGTTGACAGTTATCTATTTTTAATTCCAATGGCCCTGCTCTTCGTCAAATGCATTTCTCTTCATACCCTGTCTCCAAAGATGCAGATGAATAATAAATAAGATACTACGTCAGTCACACACATCATGTATGAAATGCGGATATTAATATATTTTCTCACCTGCCATAAGTAGACGATGAGGAAAATGAATCTAATGGACTGCAGCACAGGTAAAGGAACAAACTCTACAGATTTTATTTGGCACATTCGTCACTGTGTATAACATATGCAAAACTTGACATCAGATCATGCACTTACTCCTACTTTACTCTATGCCCTCACCCGCTACCACGTATTTCCAACAAATATATTTGCTGGGCAGTAACCAAGAAAAGGAAACTTGATTTTCTCTCCTGCAGGGTGTTAGGTAGAGGGGTTAGACAGGTAGGGTAGAGCTTTTTTTATATATAATAGAGGGGCTACTACACTGATCGTCAATTCATCATCTTTGGCTTATTCAGTCACAGTACAATTTCAAAGGGAAAAATCTGAACAAGTGCAAATTAAATCTGTGATGGGAAACCATGAAATATGTTCTGGAATCACTTCACATGGCTTTCGCATTAAGGGCCTGATTATGATATCGACGGAATCACTTCCGCCTGACACAACATCGGTCAAGGGACCGACCTACACCCGGTCGGTGGTCTCGACCGCCTCATTAGGATGCGCCGAAACACTGTTCAGTCGCATTCCGACCTTTCACTATATGACCATGCATTCCAGCTATAAACCGGCCGTAATGCATGCTCCCATAGTAAAATGGGAGGTGCGTTTTATCCCTGCACCCCGTGTCAGGCACCTTAAGGTGCCTGACACGGGGTGCAGGGAACAACAGGTGCCCCCTCAGCCTTCAACCGGAGGCCTTGCCCCCAAAGGGGTCCTACTGGGGGCCCCCAAAGATGCTTCCCGACAGGGTTTCCATGTCAGACAGACCGACATGGTATGTCGGAAAACGTCATCATAATCTCAAGGGCAGGAAGTCCCACCCTTGAGAAAACTTGATCCATTCTGACTGGCAGACTGGCTCTCCGAACCTGTCAGAAGCCAGCCGGAATGACCTGTTGGATTCCTTTCCCACCACCTTTATCAAAATGAGGCGGTTGGAAAAGAATCTGACCAGCACATTACGATGCGGTTCGGAAGGCTCTGGCGATGGGCAGAGCCTTCTGAACGGCATCGTAATCAGGCCCTAAATGTGGCACATGCCAAGAATGGATTTTCTAATTTGGTAGGCTGGGACCGAAGATAATAGGAAAAAATAAAGGGTGAAGTACTAAGAGGTGATTGAATGGGCAAAGGGACAACAGACCTTGTGAGCTCGGTTTGCAATGCATTGAAAACATTGTAAATGCTGCATTAACTGAAGCAGACCCACATTACACAGACAACACTGTGACTGCAGTAAAGAATTGATTGCCCAATACTGCACTTTGGTAACAGTTGGCAAAAATGCCATGGGCGGGGAGGGGTATGATGAATGATAGGTAGGATTCACAAATGCAGCGAGGTAGGGGATAGAACAAAGAATACAAATAAATAAATAAATAACACCCACTTAGAACCATAGCTTTGAATGATAGTGATAACCCTACATAAACAAAGTAAGCAGAGTAGGTGAGTAGCAGCATGCTCCTCATGAGTAGAAGAGCTGCCTTGCTTATTCATCCAAACAATCCAAACATTAATTCATCCTTCCATTATAATTCACTCGTAGCCACCATGATTAAGCTTTACTTTCTCCCATCCAGTCTTTCACCAAAATTTCCAATACATTATCCACCCATTCAATAGCAACCCTTTCTTCAAACCATCCTTCGCCCATCCACGCCTCACCCTTTCACCCGCCAACCCTCTAACTCATATACCTTTTCCTTTCTTTTAAGTTACCTTCCGTTCTTTCATGTCTCCCTCAAGCCATCAAAGCTCATTATGTGAGATTGTGCTGCATTGCAGATAGAAGAGGTCATAATAATAACTCAACCACCACTGTTGCTGGTAAAGCTGGTGGGGGGGAGTTCACTTCATGGTCATTTTTGATGATGACGAGCAACGCTATGGCAATAGCTAGTAAGCATAGCAATAGCAAGAAATGTTGTAACTTACCAGTGCCCTGCTGCTGCTTCTCCCCCTCCAACTGAACCGTCTCCTCCTGCAGCTGTACTGGAGCCGGCATCACCAATGTTCTGCGTGGCTAGTATAAAACATTACACATAATTTAGATCCCAGTTCGCAACCCCAAATATAACTGCAATGCAGCACTACAGCTGATTTAGCATGTCAGTATCTTCCAAATATCACTCTGGGCATTTGATTGGTTGGAAAGTTAGAAAAGCCAGACATGGTATAATGGTCAATGAAAGAAATATGGTGTTGGTTGGCAAATGCAATAGGGGTTGGACCTCATACTTTTTTTCCAGCCTTGCTGCTGATGATGATGAGACATTTATAAAGTGCTGCATATACCCTGAGGTGTCTATGCGCTACCGTCAGAGAGACAGAACTAGATGGAGTTGTTAAAGCTCAATCTCTAAAAAGGGAGGTTTTCAGGGCCATTCTAAATTTTAGCAGGTTAGTTTCTTTTTTAAGTAGAATTGGTAGGGAGTTCCAGAGTATATCCATTGTGGTGGTAAAACTCCTGCCACCCCAGCTGACTTTGCGCACTCTGTGAATTACACTGTTGCCATGCTCAGCTGATCTAAGGGATCTTGCAGGGGTGTAGGGCTTCAGATATCATGGCATCTGCTCAGGCCCTAGTCCATTCAAAGATTTAAATACTATGCTTAGGGGTTTTGAACTGGATCCGCTTGGCAACTGGCAGCCAGTGCAGGTGCAACAAGGCCTTAGAAGAAGATTCAAATCTAGTGATCCCCAGAAGTACTTGCGCTGCTGCATTTTGTGCCATATGCAGCTTATTAATACTACTTTTTAGTGAGCAGTTGAACAGAGTATTACAGTAGTCCAGCCTAGATGACATAAGTGCAGAGACTACCATTTTCCTTATATCAAGAGGGATAAAAGGAAGTATTTTCCTCAATATTTTGTGGATGAAAAACAAGCAGAAGTCGTGTAGTTAATTTGGGCTTCAAATGACAGTTTTGTGTCAAATATCATGCCCAAGTTTTTTTGCTTTACTTGTTGGAGTTGGCAGAGGGCCAAGTTGGGAAGGCCATCAACTGTTTGTACAGACAGAAGAGCTATTGCTAAATAGAGTTACTTCAGTCTTAGATGAATTAAGTTTTAGACAGTTGTCTAACATCAAGTTACCTATATGACTCATGCATTCATGGAATCTGGCTGCAGTTGAGTTTGATGGACTATTCACTAAAAGAATTATCAGAGTGTTGTCGGAGTAAGACGCTAAAGCAAAGCATAGCATTTGATTAGTCTAGCCAAAGGGGTGACATACAAGTTAAATAGCGTCAGGCTCAGGGAGGATCCCTGAGGTACGCCGTAAAGAAGTGAAAAGGAGGGTGAGACATGGTGTCCCAAAGCCACCACTTGAGAGCGTTCTGTCAGAAAGGAGCCCAGCAGGGAGTGTGCTTTATTCCGAATCCCAAGAGAGGTTAGACGGTCAACCAGCAACTTGTGGTTGACCGTATCAAATGCCGCTGATAGGTCTAGAAGGATCAGGGCAGCACTCCCCCCTCCATCCAAGGTTTGTCTGAGCTCTTCAGTAGCGGTAATCAGAGCTAGCTCTGTGCTATAGTAAGCGCGGAAACGAAATTGAGATGAATCAAGCACTGTCATGGGAAACTGCTGGTATACTGTAACTATAAATGAGCAAGTCTGCAGTCAACTACATTGGGGGCAGTGGGGGTGATCCATGATGATGACTGTTGGACCTAACGTTCTAGGGGTAGCTTGGCTCAGGTCAACAGGCTTACATCTCCACTTGGCCTCTCATGCTTGCATCCTACCCAGCTCGCAATCTTGCGCAGCATCACACAAAAAGGACTCTACACCGTTTATGTGTAAGGTTTTCTACAAACTTTATCTTATTTCTGGTCAAAACCCAGTTTTCAATATTAGGTCTTACAGTGCACAATAATCTTTTCATTCAATGTTTTCAATATTAGGACTTACAGTGCACGATGAACTTTTCATACAGTGGTTTCAACATTAGGTCTTACAGTGCACGATACTTTCCATTCAGTGGTTTCAAAAACAGAAGCTTAACCCCACTACTACTTTCCCTGGGCCGTTGTACAGCACCTGGACACTCTAGGATGTTTCACAACAACTTAATTAAATCACAGCTTTTGATGCCTTTCATTGTAGCCATAGTAACAGTCCTGGCAACTAGAGATTAATAAACATTCCAAACAGTACATTTCATCACAATATTACTTAGGCTCTAATCTCCTCGAGGTCTGTGTTTGTCCCCTAGGGGACTCGGCTCTCAAGAAAATAAAGTTACCAGGTATTTTTATGACGCACCCTGAATTCAGCTGTGAGCCTCGCAGAACTCGCTCTCCCCCTCCCCTCTTTACCAGGCCCAGCTTACGGTTCAGTCTCGTTGTCCTCTGCTCCAGGTGTTCTACCGGAACGGGAGCTGCGGTCCTCTCACACCGTGAGAGTCGGGTCTGTTCGTTAGGGTGGAATCATTTCCCCTATAGACGGCGAGAACCGGGAACTTCCACAGGTTTCCCCGCCAAACTGTTGGAGCAGTGCCTTCCCCCCTCCCTTCGCTACGGCTTCTTGACAGCCCGTCACGATGAACTTAAGTGGGGGGCCCCTGCTGGTTCTCGTACTTTCCCCTCGAGCGCCAAGGCAGTGTGCAGGCTTCCTCACTTTCCTCAGCGAAGGGCGGCGCTTCGGCCCCTCCTCACGTGATCGGAGGACGGCGGCCTCCAGGCCGGGCCCGCCCCCTCACCTCTCCAGCCTGCTTCCTGACGCGACTCTCGTTAGACCTCCAGCGGCCTCGCCGACTCCCGGCCCCTCACCTCTTCAGCCCACGGGGCACCACAAGTCCATTCAGAGGACCACCGGCCACTCCACCATCATGGGGTGGCGAAGGGGTCCGCTTCAGGTAGGGACTTGATGCGAGTATTTTACGGGGCAGTGGGGGGGGGTTTCTGGCGCTGCACTGTGCTCTACCAGGAAGGCTCCGGGAAGGTTGGACAGTATAGCCCAGTCCTCCTGCTGTGGGCTGCGTTCCACTCTTCACCTACCAAAGACACAAAGGGGGGGTTAACGGGTGCCGGATCCCACACGGGGACAGTGACAGAGGCCGGATAGACTCTCGGGGCTTGGGCACGATCACCTCTGCTATCTATCAAAAGGGGGTTGGCCACACCCGGCCAGTCCTGTAATCCCGGGTACGATGGGTTCAGGGAGTAGGTGGCCCCAGGCGTTGTCTCACTCCCAGGTCCAGTGAATCAGGGGTTCAATCTACCTTGAGACCTTCTCTGGTACGGGGATCTCCAAGTCCCGGCTGCGTTCAGGGACCGGTCAAGTGGTTGAGGGTGGGGTCACTGATGAAGATACCCTGGCAAATCCTGAGATCTGTCCAATCCTTGTCCAGCGCAGCCACCTCCCCACTCACGTGCCTTACTCCTGACTAGCCTGCAGCCTCACTCTAACCTAAAATGGCTGCCCTCCTGCCACCCCTATTTATCACCTTGGGCCTGACTTGCCAGAGGGGCCCAGAAGGTTCCGGAACCTCTCATGACAGTCATGGCCCAGGTGCTGAGGTGACAGTTGGAACCACCATTTTGTGAATCCCACCTTCCTCACCTATTTTCCTCAGAGGAGCACCTTGCGCCTTTCCCTCATGTGATGAGGAAAAGGCGCCCAGAACCTCTACATCAGCACCTAAAAAGTTAGGTAGACAGAAAAGGAGAAGAGGGAAAGGGACAAAAATAATAAAATGAGGAGGGAACTGCCAAAGGGCTGACAGGTCTAACACGCGTCCCCCCCAGCTGAAAGTGGGGAGAGCTACCCAACCCCTTGGGAGTCCTCTTCACTAAGGCGGAAATACCTGGAGAGACCGTCAGCATTGGCGTGGTCCACTCCTGGGCGATGTTCCACCCTAAAGTCCATCCCCTGTAGGGAAATGGACCACCTCAACAGCTTGGGATTCTCGCCCCTCATTTGCATCAGCCACCTGAGGGGCCGGTGGTCGGTCTGAACCAGGAAGTGCGAGCCAAACAGGTATGGCCGCAGCTTCTTCAGAGCCCACACCACCGCAAAAGCCTCCCTCTCAATTGCACTCCACCTCTGTTCCCGGGGGAGTAGTCTCCTAGACAGGAAAACCACCGGTTGATCTAGACCCTCGTCATTGAGTTGCGACAGCACTGCCCCGATACCGTGCTCCGACGCATCTGTCTGGACGATGAACTCCTTAGCGAAGTCAGGGGCCCTGAGAACAGGTGCCGCACACATGGCCTTTTTCAAAGTGTCAAAGGCTTGTTGACATCCCTCGGTCCAGATTACCCGTCGAGGGTGCTTTTTGGAAGTGAGCTCAGTCAAGGGGGCTACAATCGTACCGTATCCCTTGACAAAGCGTCAGTAGTAGCCAGTGAGGCCCAAGAAGGCCCGGACCTCTGTCTGAGTCTTGGGGGGTTCCCAGGCCATGATGGTTTCGATCTTGGCCTGGAGGGGTTGCACCTTGCCCCGACCCACCAAGTGACCGAGGGACACTACCGACCCCTGCCCGATCTGGCACTTACTGGCTTTGATCGTCAGACCTGCCTGCTGCAAAGCCTGAATAACAGCCTGAAGGTGACACAAATGGTCCTCCCAGCTGCGGCTGAAGACAGCGATGTCATCCAGGTACGCAACTGAAAAGGCTTCCATTCCAGAGAGGACCTGGTTCACCAATCGCTGGAACGTAGCAGGGGCGTTCTTGAGCCCAAAGGGCATCACACAGAACTGGTAGTGACCCTCGGGTGTGGAGAAGGCTGACCTTTCCTTGGCTCCATCCGTCAGGGAAATCTGCCAGTACCCGGATGTAAGGTCAAAGGTACTGAGATATTGGGCAGCTCCCAACCGGTCAATGAGCTCATCCGCCCTCGGGATAGGATGAGCATATGTCTTAGTCACTGAATTCAGTCCCCTGTAATCCACACAGAACCGGAGTTCTGGGGTAGTGCCCGGTGGGGCAGCTTTGGGTACCAGTACCACCGGACTGGACCAGGGACTACTTGAAGGCTCAATCACTCCTAGCTCTAGCATCTTGGTAACTTCCCCATGGATGCTAGCCTTCACCTTATCCGACAGTCGGTAGGACTTGGACTTCACAGGTGGGCTGTCCCCTGTGTCCACGTCATGGGTACACAGATGAGTCCTTCCCGGGATAAGGGAGAACAAGGAAGAAAACTGCTCCAGTACCTGGCGACAGTCCTTCCGTTGTTCAGGAGTTAGGGATGGTGAAAGGATCACTCCCTCCACCGACCCATCCTTCTCTTGGGACGCAAACAGATCGGGAAGAGGTTCACTTTCCTCTTCCTCTGACCCATCAGTCACCATCATTAACGTGACCTCGGGTCTCTCTTGGTGAGGCTTGAGGCGGTTGACATGGAGCACCCGATGGGGCAGCCTGGGGGTCTTAAGATCTACCACGTAGGTAACCTTGCCCTTTTTCTCAACCAACTCAAAGGGACCTGACCAGCGATCCTGGAGGGCGCTAAGCTCTCCAGGTTCCATCACCCACACCTTCTGGCCAGGCTCCAGCTCCACCGGGTGAGCGTTTCGGTCATACCATTCCTTCATGACCGTTTAGCTGGCTTCTAGGTTTTCCGAAGCTTGCTTCCACAACCTAGCCATTTGGCTACGAAAGGCCAGCATGTAGCTCACCACATCCGGGGGAAGTTTTCTGGGAGTCTTTTCCCATCCATCCTTCACCAGGCTGAGGGGTCCACGCACGGGGTGCCCGTACAACAGCTCGAAGGGGCTGAAGCCCACTCCCTTCTGTGGTACCTCCCTGTACGAAAACAGCAAACAAGGTAGGAGGACGTCCCATTTCCTCCGCAGGCTCTCGGGCAGACTCCGGATCATGCCCTTCAAGGTTTTGTTAAACCGTTCCACCAGACCATTAGTCTGGGGGTGATAAGGAGTGGAGAACTGGTAAGTAACTCCACACTCTTTCCACATGGCCCGCATGTAGGCCGACATGAAGTTGGTACCTCTGTCCGATACCACTTCCTTGGGGAATCCCATCCGGGTAAAAATTCCCATAAGGGCCCGTGCCACCGCAGGTGCAGTAATGGTCCTCAGAGGGATAGCCTCTGGGTACCGGGTGGCATTATCCACCAGAACCAGGATAAACCTGTGACCGGCCGACGTTGGTGGATCCAATGGCCCGACAATGTCGATGCCCACCCTTTCAAAGGGGGTACCAACGACAGGCAGTGGTTCCAGGGGAGCCTTCAGCTTCACCCCTGTCTTCCCACTAGCTTGGCAGGTTACACACGTCCTACAAAAAGTATCGGACGCAATCCTCATCTGAGGCCAGTAAAAATGAGGGACAAGTCGAGCAAAGGTCTTGTCTTGTCCCAAGTGTCCTGCCAAGGGTATTTCGTGAGCCAGTCCTAATAGGAAGACTCGGTAACGCTGGGGAACTACCAAGGCCCGGGATGAACCATGCACCGGAGCCTTGGGTTCGCTATACAGGAGTCCATCTTCCCAGTATATGTGGAAGTTCCCCGAATCGTTACCCGCTGCCTGGGCTTCGGCCTGCCGCCGTAAACCCTCAAGGGTAGGGCACTCCTTCTGGGCCCGACAAAACTCTTCCCTAGTAGGTCCTCCCTCCACCTGCCAGTCTGCAGGGGTAGGTAAGCCCTCTAGGGACGCTACATCCCCCTCCGTAGACTCCGGGACCACTTCAGTGGCCCCATCCACCTTTGGAGGGTCAGATGCTGGGGCAGGCTTCCCCCGTCCCTGTCTACCCTTTCCGGCAGCTGGTTGGGCCTTTGTCCCAGGCTCCAACCTCTGTGAATCCCCTCTTCGGGTAGTCACGGACCGAGTGTGGGCACACGTCCACTCAGGGGTCCCCAACATTTCCACGTGGGCCCTGAACTCAACCTCCTTCCATGCCGAGTGTTCAAGGTCGTTTCCCAACAGGCAGTCGACCGGCATGGCAGGGCTGATCGCAACTCGTAGAGGACCCGCCACCCCTCCCCACTCAAAGGGAACCTGGGCCACCGGATAGTGACCCTCTCGGTTGTCAGCCATCACAACCGGGTGGACTACATTGGGGACCACCTGCTCCGGGGACACCAGCTGACTCCTTACCATAGTCATGCTGGCTCCTGTGTCCCTCAGAGCCTCCACCCTCTGGGCATTGATGGTGACCCATTGCCTGTACTTAGTAGTATTCGAGGGCATCTGGGTCTTAGGAACCATCTCACAATCCCCTAAGGACACTAGGGTTAGCCCTGCCCACTCACCTCCCTTATCTAGGGGCAACTCCTCCCCAAGCACTACACTCGCCACCCCAGGGGTCTTTCCTCCAATGGGAGGGTGTGGTCTCTTGGGACACTTGGCATCCCCCTTATAGTGCCCAACCTCACCACACTCATAACATCGGACAACCCTAGGCTGCTGACCACGGTCAGGATAAGGGGGTTTGTGGGGGCCAACCTTAGGGGGGAATCCTACTCCCCTCCCTTGTGAACTCTTTTGGGGGCCTTTAGAGAACTCCCTCTTTTTGTCTCCCCCCTCTTTCTTCTGGGGGGTGCCCTGTCCAGCCCCTTGGAAATTCCCTCCAGTCCCTTTTGAGGATACCCGGGTACTTGCCCAGATATCCGCCTCCTCTGCAAGCTTCCTGGGATTAGTTAGCTTGCTGTCTACCAGGTGCTGACGCAGCTCTGGAAAACTTTTCTCGAGGAGGTGCTCCTTTAAAATTAAATTGTACAATCCCTCATAGTCCTTGACATCACTGCCCTGTACCCAGCCCTCTAAGGCCTTCCTAGCATAATCCAAGAAGTCCACCCAATTCTGGGTGGACAACTTCTGACTGCCCCGAAACCTCTGCCTGAATTTTTCAGGGGTCAGCCCAAATTTCCTCACTAGGGCTACCTTCATAACAGGGTACCTGGTCTGGTCTGGCTGTTCTAGCGCTAACAAGGCATCCCTCCCCACCGGAGGCATATACCTATACAGGCCACCCCCCCCCCCACTGGGCTTCGAGGACCCCATGGGCTCTTAGAGAAACCTCATAGGCAGCCAACCATTTTACAATGTCATCCCCTATGCCATAGCTAGCAACTACATCTTTGGGCAGGTAGGGCCTGGACTCTCTCGGTATGCTGCCACCATTAGGACTGCTGGGGGTTCCAAGTTGAAGGGCTTTGAGCTCTAACTCTTTTAAGTGAAGCTCATGGAGGAACCTCCTCTCCTCCCTCTCCTTTTCCAACCGGCCCAGATCCATTCTAAGCTGCCTCTCTTCCCTTCGGTCAACTAGGTCAGCAGAGGACAAGCTCCCCCCTGAGGCGCTACTTCCCACCCTTGATGGGGCCCTGGACCCAACGTCCATATTACCGCTCCCAGGGGGAAAAAGGACTTCCGGTTCTTCTAGGAGGTCTAGTCCTGGTTCTTCCTCCCGTTTCCCGCTAGGGTGGGCCATAACCCAGGCTCTTAAGCTTGCTTGGAGCTCTGTTTTCTTCGCCCCCTGCTTAAAGAATACCTCCTGTCCCTGGCAGAATTCCTTCAACTGGGCCACTGTATACTCCTCCAGCCTACCCAATTCGAATTCCATCCTACCAGATGGGACCCCAACACAGTCAACAAGAACTTTACTCTGGAAGACTTTCCCAAGAAAGGAAATATACCCAGGACAATTTTAAAAACCTCCAATTAGGAAAACAATCTGGAGAAAACTCCAGTCAAAACAATCCAGTGTAGGTGGTGATGCGCGCAAAACTGCGACTAAGCGGATGCAAGCACTGAATAAGGATCCCACCGCTGAGCACCAATCTGTTGGACCTGACGTTCTAGGGGTAGCTTGGCTCAGGTCAACAGGCTTACATCTCCACTTGGCCTCTCATGCTTGCATCCTACCCAGCTCGCAATCTTGCGCAGCATCACACAAAAAGGACTCTACACCGTTTATGTGTAAGGTTTTCTACAAACTTTATCTCCTTTATTTCTGGTCAAAACCCAGTTTTCAATATTAGGTCTTACAGTGCACAATATACTTTTCATTCAATGTTTTCAATATTAGGACTTACAGTGCACGATGAACTTTTCATACAGTGGTTTCAACATTAGGTCTTACAGTGCACGATACTTTCCATTCAGTGGTTTCAAAAACAGAAGCTTAACCCCACTACTACTTTTCCTGGGCCGTTGTACAGCACCTGGACACTCTAGGATGTTTCACAACAACTTAATTAAATCACAGTTTCTGATGCCTTTCATTGTAGCCATAGTAACAGTCCTGGCAACTAGAGATTAATAAACATTCTAAACAGTACATTTCATCACAATATTACTTAGGCTCTAATCTCCTCGAGGTCTGTGTTTGTCCCCTAGGGGACTCGGCTCTCAAGAAAATAAAGTTAGCAGGTATATTTATGACGCACCCTGAACTCAGCTGTGAGCCTCGCAGAACTCGCTCTCCCCCTCCCCTCTTTACCAGGCCCAGCTTACGGTTCAGTCTCGTTGTCCTCTGCTCCAGGTGTTCTACCGGAACGGGAGCCGCGGTCCTCTCACACCGTGAGAGTCAGGTCTGTTCGTTAGGGTGGAATCATTTCCCCTATGGACGGCGAGAACCGGGAACTTCCACAGGTTTCCCCGCCAAACTGTTGGAGCAGTGCCTTCCCCCCTCCCTTCGCTACGGCTTCTTGACAGCCCGTCACGATGAACTTAAGTGGGGGGCCCCTGCTGGTTCTCGTACTTCCCCCTCGAGCGCCAAGGCAGTGTGCAGGCTTCCTCACTTTCCTCAGCGAAGGGCGGCGCTTCGGCCCCTCCTCACGTGATCGGAGGACGGCGGCCTCCAGGCCGGGCCCGCCCCCTCACCTCTCCAGCCTGCTTCCTGACGCGACTCTCGTTAGACCTCCAGCGGCCTCGCCGACTCCCGGCCCCTCACCTCTTCAGCCCACGGGGCACCACAAGTCCATTCAGAGGACCACCGGCCATTCCACCATCACGCGGTGGCGAAGGGGTCCGCTTCAGGTAGGGACTTGATGCGAGTATTTTACGGGGCAGTGGGGGGGGGTTTCTGGCGCTGCACTGTGCTCTACCAGGAAGGCTCCGGGAAGGTTGGACAGTATAGCCCAGTCCTCCTGCTGCGGGCTGCGTTCCACTCTTCACCTACCAAAGACACAAAGGGGGGGTTAACGGGTGCCGGATCCCACACGGGGACAGTGACAGAGGCCGGATAGACTCTCGGGGCTTGGGCACGATCACCTCTGCTATCTATCAAAAGGGGGTTGGCCACACCCGGCCAGTCCTGTAATCCCAGGTACGATGGGTTCAGGGAGTAGGTGGCCCCAGGCGTTGTCTCACTCCCAGGTCCAGTGAATCAGGGGTTCAATCTACCTTGAGACCTTCTCTGGTACGGGGATCTCCAAGTCCCGGCTGCGTTCAGGGACCGGTCAAGTGGTTGAGGGTGGGGTCACTGACGAAGATACCCTGGCAAATCCTGAGATCTGTCCAATCCTTGTCCAGCACAGCCACCTCCCCACTCACGTGCCTTACTCCTGACTAGCCTGCAGCCTCACTCTAACCTAAAATGGCTGCCCTCCTGCCACCCCTATTTATCACCTTGGGCCTGACTTGCCAGAGGGGCCCAGAAGGTTCCGGAACCTCTCATGACAGTCATGGCCCAGGTGCTGAGGTGACAGTTGGAACCACCATTTTGTGAATCCCACCTTCCTCACCTATTTTCCTCAGAGGAGCACCTTGCGCCTTTCCCTCATGTGATGAGGAAAAGGCGCCCAGAACCTCTACATCAGCACCTAAAAAGTTAGGTAGACAGAAAAGGAGAAGAGGGAAAGGGACAAAAATAATAAAATGAGGAGGGAACTGCCAAAGGGCTGACAAGTCTAACAATGACTATGGCCACTCTCTTATTAAATGAACTGTGTTCAAGCTAGGCAAAAGCAGGAAAAAGAAAGCCTTCTCAACAAACATACATGGTGATTTTTATTTAAAATAACAGCTTACTTGGGCCTGCTATCTGAATCTTCACAATAGACAGCACCAAAATTCCAATACCCTAAGACTCTACCCTAAGAAGTCCACAAGAATCATAAAAGGACTTACTGGGATCAGCAGAGCCCTCAGCAGCGCCGCTGGTGGACGGCACCAGCTGACCAGCTTGTCCCTGACCCTCCGAATAGTCCCTCTCCTTGCCCTTGGATGAATAAAATAAATAAAAATAGATTAGTGATTCTGTTAATAATCTCCACAAATTATGAAAAGGAAATGCAGTCGCTAAAACCAATCACCTATAGTACTACTAGTTTTGACTCAAATCTATCGACTGTCATTAAATCCATATTCCAAAGCTTCTAAACAAAAACTACATTTGGAACTAATGTATTGCAGTGAATGATCTTTGATTCTATCTATTCCCATTTCTCAACACCCTTGATGAGCCAACTCAGTCTCCCTTTTTTGCAATGCATAGATGCATACTTCACATCATCACTGCAAATTCAATTAAATAACCTGGAACTGCACGAGCCGATAAACATAGTCACTGAGAGAACGTGCTACTCAGTGATTCACTATAGTGACAGGAGAACAGTCTGCAATGGCTTCTTAATTAATCAGCCAAAGCGAGCGCCTGATGAGTGCGATTAGGTAACGGCACCTGCCTAGCAGAAACTAGAAACTGGATAACACAATAATATACCAGCATAAACTAAACATAACTTACCTCTGAGTATGAGCAGCATGCTTTTCAGATTATTTTTTCAGCATTGTAGAGCACAAACACAACAAATAAGTAATACTCACCAAGCCCCGGTAGCTTGATGCCTACCAGGTCGAGCAGGTCCTGTTCGCAGTCAAGAATGTCTGCCCAACGGTGCTTCAGCTGCTGGGCAGTGCACCAAACATGGCTGGTGTGCCTCACACACTAGCGCACCATCCCTCAGCACTGCCGGCACTCCCGAAGGGTGAAGCTGCAAGTGGGCCTGCCGCCAGCTGCCAGCATAAAGAGGAGGTGGTGCTGCACAATAAAAACTAGTGCTGCCACCTCCTCCTCTCCAAGCATTGCCGGGGCTGCACACCTAGGTGGCGGCGCCACCCACACAGAAGTCGTCCCTCTGCAGGGGCTGTGGGTGGGGAAATAATAAGAAAAGGAAGGGAAAGTAAAGAAGAAAGAAATAAGGAAAGAAGGGGAAATAAACTAAGTCAAAAAGTCACAAAAGCAGGAAAGAATTTACACAAAAACATAAAAAACACAAACAAAAAGATACACACTATTATTAAAAAAAAAACAATTAGGGGTAGAAAAGCAATAAAGGAGGAGGATTACAAAGATTAAGGACAGATTAAAATGTAGGCCCACCACCATAACAGAGAGCAGAAAAACAAGATGGTCATTCACATGCAGACTGCGTGGTGCAGTTCGTGTGCGATTTAGAAAACAAGAACACACTTGAGGACCACGAAGTGGCGTTCATGCATGATTTTGAAGTGCATGGACGCACTCCGTGTTGCCACGCAAAATGGTGTGCCGGGAAACTCCGCCCGAAAGCGGAACTCCACTTAGCACGGTGGAGTTTTTGGCGACTTTGCAGAATTCCGCATAATAGGACTCCGTGAACTGCTCCCACCCCTAGTACGCACCCTCTAAACTAGTACATGGACCTTCAAATAAGTGGAGTACAGACCCTCCATACCAAGAGTACACAGGCATTCAACCTAGTGGAATATTCACCCTTGGCGTAAACAGTACATGAGCTTTAAACCCAGCGGAGTACGCACCCTCCACACAAATGGCATATATGCCTCCAACCCATTGGAGTACGCACCATTCACACAAACAGCACACAGCATTCAAACCTGTGAAGAATGCACCTTCCACGTAAACAGCACACAGGCATTCAACCCAATGGAGTACTCACCATCCGAACAAACAACAAACAAACCTTCAATTCAGCAGAGTATGTACCCTCCACACAAACAGTATGTGGGCATCAAATTACCCTGGGGTCTACACTCGCTACCATGTGGCTATCAAGCAAAAGTATGGCACTGGACGGAATGGGGATTCTGTCGCCATGCACCACAGTATACTCAACACTACACACACTTTCCTCTGATGGACCCAAGAACTCATGCTATACACAGTAAAACATTGAAAGAAACTCAGCATCAAATTGACAGTTGAGCTGCGTGATGAGATATATTTTCCATGAAGCACAAAATCAAATACACATTTGCACTAAACACCCATGGATGATAGACCTATTCAGAGCATCATTAATTAATACAAACCCATGCATGAGCACACACATTGGTATATTTCAGCAATAGAGAAAATTCACCAAACTGTACTTTAACTTCTGCATTGATGCCTATGAACTACCCGAAGCATCAGTGTTAAAAATTCATAAATACTTCCTAAACATATAATATAAACTAGAACTGACATCTGCTGTGATGTGTTTATATTCACTTGGTCAATAAATAACATGTAATTGAAAGACAAGCTGGCAGCTTGTCCCACAATTCAGAGAATCCCAGCCTGACAATGAATCGTCATCGTCTTTATTAATATTAGCGGGCATTTTATATGAAACACAAAAAAAAGTTAAAGGCTGAACACCGGCTTCATTAACCTCTGTAAATCATCCATATTCTCCAGGTCAGTCCTATTTCAGTTCCAATTTCAGTTTTGTTGGCCTTAATAAAGCATCTTTAATTTCCCTGAATTCCAATCACAAGAACATCAGGTCTAGAACACTGAGGTGCCGATTCGGATCCTGGAGAAATTTCCCCCGTCCGAATTGAATCTGGACTTTTTTCCGTCCGAATCGAAGAAGTAGCGTACAAACTGCCAAGTACGATTCGCATGGGAAAAACTCCATACGAATCACATCGGGAAAATTTCCCCACACGTCCTCGGGTCGGAAATTGTGTCCGACACATCCCCGGACGATTTACCGTACGAATCGGAAAAATGAAGTCCGACCGCGCAAGTACGATCACTCCCGTCCTTTTGATTTCACAACTGTATGGAAATAACACCGTACGGACCAAACTCCCATAGCAAGCATGGAGACACGTGCCCGCACACGCGCTGAACACCCCACCACAGACCCCGCATGTACGCGCAAAACGCCCCCCGGCCGTGGATGTACGCGCCGAACCCCCACCCGTGTATGTACGGACCGTACCCCCACCCGTGTATGTACTGACCGTACCCCCACCCCACCTGTGTATGTACGGACCGTACCCCCACCCGTGTATGCATGGAGCGTACCAACTCCCCACCCATGTATGTACGGACCGTACCCCCACCCCACCCGTGTATGGACGGACCGTACCCCCACCCGTGTATGTTCAGACCGTACCCCCACCCCGCCCGTGTATGTATGGACCGTACCCCCACCCCACCAGTGTATGTACGGACCGTACCCCCACCCGTGTATGCATGGAGCGTACCAACTCCCCACCCGTGTATGTACGGACCGTACCCCCACCCCACCCGTGTATGTACGGACCGTACCCCCACCCCACCAGTGTATGTACGGACCGTACCCCCACCCGTGTATGCATGCAGCGTACCAACTCCCCACCCGTGTATGTACGGACCGTACCCCCACCCCACCCGTGTATGTACGGACCGTACCCCCACCCCACCAGTGTATGTACGGACCGTACCCCCACCCCACCAGTGTATGTACGGACCGTACCCCCACCCGTGTATGCATGGAGCGTACCAACTCCCCACCCGTGTATGTACGGACCATACCCCCACCCCACCAGTGTATGTACGGACCGTACCCCCACCCTACCAGTGTATGTACAGACCGTACCCCCACCCGTGTATGCATGGAGCGTACCAACTCCCCACCCGTGTATGTACGGACCCTACACCCAGCCCCCCCTGTATGTACGGTGCGAAACACCACCACCGATGGACGGTGCGGACCAACACCCTGCTCGTGTTCGTACGCACCCTACCCCAGGCCCACACACCAGCACCCTCACCCAACATCGGGCATGTACGAGTCGTACTAAGCCATAGCAAAGGACAGCACTGTACAACAACATGGCCCATGTACGCACCGTACAGACGCTAAAAACACTCCTACTGAACCAGGACAAACCAAAAAAACACAAGGAGAGTCAATTCGAGGCACACAAGACCACAAAACATATCCAACAAGGCCAAATACATCCTACACACTGACCTGCAACTGACAAACAGATAAACAGAGGCCCAAACCACTACCACTCCTTATAACACACCCACCCAAACTTCAAACACAGCCACACCCACAAATGGACCAATAAAAAGGCCCAACACACACAAACCATGATCCTTTGCAACAGATCCACTGCTGCCAGACCCCAGAGACAACGCACTGCACCATACTTCAACCATCAATACACCTTACACTTGCACTCCTTCATACAACCACCATCACAAACACACCCTCATCACATTCACACACACACCTGCACACCCACAACCATCCACACCCACACCCCACACCATGCCCACCAACAAGAATCCAAAGTTCACAAAGGACGAGCTGGAGGCCCTTGTCGACGAAATCATCAGAGTCGAGCCACAGCTCTGTGGAACATTGGTCAGACGGACCAGCATATCAGAAAAATCTGCCATGTGGGAGAGGATAGTCAATTCCGTGAATGCTGTTGGGGCCACCAGAAGGACCAGGCATGAGTGCCAAGCCAGGTGGTACGATCTGCGGAGGACGGTCCGCCGCAAAATGACGGACGAGCACAACCAGGCCAACATCACTGGAGGAGGGCCGGCCCGCAGACCGGTACACTACCATCCCTGGGAGGAGAAGGTGATGGCCACGCTGCCGCCGTTGGGAGTAGACGGACTAGAAGGAGTCCGAGAGCCTGGTGAGTACACAAACAACTCACCTCACATGGGGGGAACGCCATATACAACCCAAATACCAATCATGCACGGAACCCCCCCAAAGCCAGCACTGGACACAACCACACTCCAAAAACACACACATGCCACTAGCGCCTCCATGCCCCATGCCCCAAGCAAGGCCATGCCAAGTCACAAGCCACACAAAACACCAACACAAGACAGGATGTCCCTGATGCCGGGAGGGTGGGCCTCAAAACTAACATAGAGCAACTCTGAAGCACACAACAATGCCCTCAGCCCATATGGCTTAGGGCACAGCCATACAAACAGTGTGTCCCCACACAGTACTGTTTTGCCTGCTAATGGTGGCCGCGTTGCAGGACGACATGGGTATGAAGGCACAATTTGCACATAACAGCAGCCAATGAAGACGCAGCACACTGAAAGAGTGTCAGCACACACCGCCACAGCAGCAGCGCAGACTCAGACACTCCGCCCAATGGGTGCCGGCAGAGAAGAAACAAACCCACATGAACAAGCCAATGGCCTTTGCAAGACCTGCAAACTGTGTGTGTCCAGGAAGCTGGGCTGAGGTGACATAGGGTGACACACAGAGGGAGTGAGAGGGGCAGAGAGAGGGACAGAGACAGAGGTGGACACAGGGAGACAGACAGAGGGAGGGAGGAGGCTGACAGAGGGAGGGAGAAGGGGAGACGGACAGAGGGAGGAGGCTGACAGAGGGAGGGAGAAAGGGAGATAGAGGGAGATGGACAGAGGGAGGAGGCTGACAGAGGCATGGAAAAAGGGAGATAGTGGGAGACAGACAGAGGGAGGAGGCTGACAGAGGGAGGGAGAAAGGGAGACGGACAGAGGGAGGAGGCTGACAGAGGGAGGGAGAAAGGGAGACGGACAGAGGGAGGAGGCTGACAGAGGGAGGGAGAAAGGGAGACGGACAGAGGGAGGAGGCTGACAGACGGAGGGAGAAAGGGAGACAGAGGGAGACGCACAGAGGGAGGAGACTGACAGAGGGAGGGAGAAAGGGAGACGGACAGAGGGAGGAGGCTGACAGAGGGAGGGAGAAAGGGAGACGGACAGAGGGAGGAGGCTGACAGAGGGAGGGAGAAAGGGAGACGGACAGAGGGAGGAGGCTGACGGAGGGAGAAAGGGAGACAGAGGGAGACCAAATCACCCTTGGGTGGTGTGGCCATGTCCGCTCGTCAGCAGGTGGACTGTGTGCATGTAGACAAGGTTTTGCAGTGCGTGAACCCCCCTTCAACCTTTGATAAACACTAGGCCATGTGTCAATCTGTGCATGAGTACATCCGTGCTGCAGGCTCAAACAGAACCTTACACCCAGTACACCTACCCACTGTGTTCGTCAGAACCCTGTAACAAATTGTTAAGTTACCTACCTGCATTCTCAAATAGCATGGAAAAAACAACATTTGGCCATGTACAGTGCAACACGTAAGGCGGCTCTGCATGGCTTGCTATGCCCGCTCACTACACTGCTGACTGCGTTCCCAAAATATGCATCAACTAAGATTGTGTCACACATAGGTAAAGTGTCGAAAGCTGTGGCCAAGGGACATACCCATGCACAAGTGCACTGTGTGAGGAATGCTAGCCAAATCCAACCACCCAGAGGAACTGTGCCAAATCAAAAAATAATGAAACATGGATGTCGCATGTAACACAATTAACACTGTCTCTCTCACACACAGGTCAACGTCATCGATCTCCCCCCAACACTGGGGGGGAAGGCTCACAGGACCAGGCTCTGCGTGAAGTGGACCCCACCGGCAGCGACGACTCTCACCACTCCGTGGATGACCCAGACCAACCTGGCCCCTCTGGTGTCCAACCACCTGCAGCACCTGCGTCAGGTACAACTGTGCCAACCACCACTCCCATTCCTGCCACATCCCAGGAGACACCCAGGAGCCCTGCCCGCACACAACAACACAGCCAGTCTGTCCAAGAGGGACAAGGTTCTCCGGGCACCCAGGAGGAGGCAGGCGACACCGCAAATGCCATCCCTCAGGGGTCCCGGAGACCCGATGTGCCCACAACAGCAGGCCAGGCGCAAGTGGGCAGGGGTGGTGGGAGTGGAGGACGGCGGAGGTGCAAACCTGCCCAGTTGGCTCAGGACCCGGCTATGGCACACGTCAGAAACATTCTGGACGTATACCGGCGTGACTCCAGAGGCATCGCCCAGGTAGTGGGGACCCTCAATGAGATGAAGACCCTGCAGGTCGAGCATCATGCCAGGATGGAGGCAAGACTGGCAGAGCTCCTGGCGGTGCACAGGGACGTGAGCCAATCCCTCCGTCAGATCGCCCAAAGCCTGGCAAACCCTCCCTGTGCCACCAGGCGTAGAGCAGCACCAGAAACAGGGAGGGAGGAGGAGGAGGATTCATCTGACGGAGCATCCCTTGCATCGTCAAGGCCTGCTTCTGAGGGTCCCCGCAGGAAGGTGGGTCGTCCACGAAAAAGACCGTGAGAGTCAGCGGAACATCACCATCTCCCAGGTCACCTGGCCTGGCACCTGGCCCTCTGGCCCAACAGCAGCACAGCAGCAAAGGACATTCTCTGCCACATGGCCTTGCTGGTCACTGTCTGACCAATGTTGACAAAGACTGTGGCACAGACTCTGATGACTTTCAATGGCAAGGACACCAACTCCCCCTGTGAACTTTGGATTCTACACTCCCGCCAAGCACCTCTTGTCACCCCCCCAAACATGTACCCCAGCACTAATAAAATTCATCACAATCACAAGATGATGCCGTCATTTCGCATTATTCCACTACATGTGTGTGTTGTAAAGTCAAACCATGCCTGATTTCTGAAGTAACTCCAAACATCCATACCCTGGGGTCTGAGTCTGGCACAGGACACACATGGGTCACAATGTACCATCCAAGACAGACATGGAGCACCATACTCACCCGTGATGGGCCCAACCAGCTGAGGGGGTGCCCGCACAACTGTGCCTACAGACCTATTTAGAAGAGCAGCAGTCATGCGCAGAGGTCAGGGATCATGTGGAGTGTCCTGGGGTGGGAGTCCCAGGTATGTGTAGACACGTGGCAGAACCATGTCCTGCATGCTTGAGTCAGGTGGATGTGGAGAATGGTGGGCCAGCCAAGGTTGGATGCATGGAGATGGCACAATTGGGTGTTGGATCACAGTGCCACAAGGTTGTGTTGTGCTTGTGGGCTGCATCCTGAGTGTGTGCGTGGATTGAGAAGGTCATCCTGCAGCTGGCAGTGATCCACTCCCCCCATCTCTGTTTGACGTTGATGTGGCCTGGTCGCCGGATGTAGTAGCAGAGCTGTGCAGATGGACCCTGGATGTGGACAAGTATCATGGGATTTCTAACGCACATGTCCGTAGAGTGCAGGGTAGGATTAGACACGGATGTCGTAGTTGACCTGGGGGATGGTCTCCCTCTTGCTTTGAGGTGGATGGAACTGGGGATCTTGTGCATAATGCAGAGTGTGCTGCCGCATGAGGCACAGATGCTGCTGATCAGCATAGCACATGTCAGCAAGCAATCCATGATGTACACCAGCTCGTTTGCGTGGACACTGGGTGCCCTTGCTGCAGGGCCTGCAGCAGCATGCGCCATGTCAAGGAAACAATGCCACAAGTAGCACACAAAGACAAGGGTCTCAGGAAGGAACTATGCAAAAGGTGTATGTCAAGGAAGGAATGTCTGGTTCAACATGGCACACACACACACAATGGATTCACATGCAGCACAGTGGCCGTCGTGGAGACTGACATGCCACAATACCTACACAGCCATGGACATCATGCACAATACAGAATCTAATCCCTGACAAACAGCTTGCATCTTGCTACTCTACACATAGACTCATATGCACCATCTCTGAGAACAATGCCAGACATGGCGCATGCACAGTGGCAACAGACCACCATTGACAGAGATGAGGCACCTTGGAGGCAGAGGGACACCTGTATTACTCATGTGTGTCGGAATGCTAATGCAACTCTGTCAACACATACACAGGTCATGTGGATGAACACGTGGGACCAACACTGGCACCCCCCTTACCACCACAGATGCTGGAAATCCATGGCACTGGCACACAAGTGACGGGTTACAGCTAAACACCCCCTGCTGCTCACGGAGAGCCTGCTATACACCATTGAGCCCCTAATGGGGAATTCACACACCATGTCAACCCGGTGCAACCCGTATGTTTCCGAGGCCAGTGTTACACACATTGATGGCTCCATCACAATCCCATTACAGATGACTGTCACCAAGTCTGACCATCAATTCAGGTGAATTCTGCTCCAGGTCATGTGCCCCATGGTGATTCTACATGTATGTAAAGTATCCAAACATGAACAGGAGCAGTGCACACACATTCAAAACAAATACCACTCCCAAAAAGCCGTGCTGCATCCCTTACCCGAAGGAGATTTTCGAACTTGTCCGTGCATGTAACGCTGATTCAGCACATGTTGCTGTGTTCATGAGGAATAGCAGGAACACAACAATGCCACCAGCAGCCAGCATGCGCAAGTACCTGTGGATGGGAGACACACCAGAAGTCAGCCAAAAGAAGCACATCCGCATGCATGTGCATGTACTCGACACGTATTAGGTTGTCAACATGCTAGGTGACAATGATGACTCTGGAAAAACATTCTTCTATTGCACCATCCCTCGAGTGACACATCCAAACACACCTCTGACTCACTTGGAAGACATGCAGATGGACACACACATTGCAACACTTGCCACACACAGCCCAATGCGTGCACACTCAGACACTGGAACTCACCACTAAGCAAAGAAGTCGCGTATGAGCCGACTCCGCATGTCCTCTACCGCCTCCTCCACATCACTTGCCTCGTGCCCAAGCCCTTCATCCTCCACGGGTGGATGGTCCTGCTCATCTGGATCCAGGATGAGTGGCACAGCTTTCTCCACTGCCATGTTGTGCAGCATGCAGCACACGAGGAATATCTTGCAGACCTTCACCGGTGCATATGGGAGTGCGCCACCGGTCTTGTGGAGGCAACAGAATTGGCTCTTCAGGAGGCCAAATGTCCTCTCTATCACTCGCCTGGTCCGCCCATGGGCGTTGTTGTAGCGGTGATCGGCAGCCGTGCTGGGGTTGCGGAGAGGCGTGATCAGCCATGGCATGTTGGGATAGCCAGCGTCCCCTACATGGAAACATCATGGACAAGAGTGGGTCCGGAGGAGCAGTAAGACAGGAAGATGACGTTAAATACAGGACTGCCAGAGTATACCCACCAACAATACATGCTCATTCGTTGCGCAGCTGCAGCATCATTTCAGGCACCCTGCTACGCCTCATGATGTATGCATCGTGTGCTGATCCTGGAAAACGAGCACAGACATGTGAAATCACCATGTTGGCAAGACACACCGCAAGGGCATTAATGGAGTGGTAATGCTTGCGGTTACGGAAGGCTACCTCCTGTGCCTGTGGTGGTACCAAAGCCACATGTGTTCCATCTATGGACCCAATGACATGGGGCATCCCTCCCAGGGCATAGAACTCACGCTTGACAGCTGTCAACTGCTCAGGAGTTGGGAATTTAATTAACTCATCCAGGTGCTCCAACATGGCCTCTAAAAAATCATGCAGAACACGGCTGAACATGGTTTGGGACATGCCACCGACATGGGCAATGGTATGTTGAAAGGTACCCGTGGCCAAGAAATGTAGGGCTGCCATCACCTTCATCTAGGGTGTCAGTGCAGTAGGATACCTGTGTAGCGGTTGGAGGTGTGGTGCCAGCCGTGTCGTCAGGTCCTCAATCAAGCGTTGGGGGAAGCGGTAGCGGCGTATACAGTCATTTTCCCGCATGTCAGCCAAGTCCGGAATTGGTCGAAGGAGAGGCGGAGCCCTGCAGTGAATTAGAAGGGACAACGAAGAGTGAGTACAGTACACCACCAATGTCAATGTACAGAGCACATGCTCAACAGGCAATACACATATGCTACATACAGAGTCAGGTCTGTGCAATATGCCCTGGACACGTATGCCAGGCATGTGACACTCCTACCAAGAGCCAGCTACAAACGTTGATTCTCAACCTCAATATGCCATGCCATGAAACTAGCTGTGGGCCAGTGTAAGTGAGCAGGCAGACGCATTACGGTAGTTACAGACATCCAAATATGTGCAGAAGAAGGATGTTTATTGCACAGACAGGTTGCGGAACACTAGAGGCACAGGTCACATGTCATAGAATAAGGACAGACCACACACCTTGCCATGAAGGATTACATGTCAAGACTGATCACACATACATTGAGAGTATGCAGATATGTCCTTGTTTTGGAACTCCGTGTCGATGCATACATACACACCTAACGTCGGATTACACATGTGTGCTGGTGTGCGTAACAGTGTGCCATGCCCATCTACACACAGACACATGTTGGTTGCAGCAACAGCAGATGCATTTGACCAAACACCTACAGCAAACCTATGGGAACACATGACACACACATCACATAGCTACAGCGTGCAACGCGGGCATTCACTTGTCAGGGGTAACATTCCGTGTACCTGGCATCAGGGGACATTTGTGGGTGTCGGTGACTGTGCCATGCCAGTGACGCATGGCCCACCAAGTCAGTACTACATGCACACATGTCAAAGGAGTGAAGGGGATGTGTGGCACATAGGGCACCATCACACGTGATATGTGTACACAGCTCATCATACTGTAATTAGCTTCACACCTCAGGAGTATGGTGCCACATTACAGTCTGACCCACCTGTGCCCGACACATGTAGTACTGCACAGACAATGCCTTGATGTCCAGCCTTGGCCATGTATGACAGCTCAATTAATTCCTGTGTGCCGCCTGTCACCACTGTCAGGGGTGAATCCCACCGTACATACGCTCCGAGGGCGTGTGTAGGGTCCCTATCACTATGGTGGTGCTGGCGTATGCGTACGCCATAGTGATAGGAACCGACCCTACACACGAGTGTGTACGGTCCGGACTACTATGGCGTACACGTACGCGAGCACCCCCATAGTGATAGGGACCGTACACACGCGTGTGTAGGGTCCGGACTACTATGGCGTACACGTACGCGAGCACCCCCATAGTGATAGGGACCGTACACACACGTGTGTAGGGTCCGGACTACTATGGCGTACACGTACACGAGCACCCCCATAGTGATAGGGACCGTACACACGCGTGTGTACGTTCCCTATCACTATGGGGGTGCTCGCGTACGTGTACGCCATAGTAGTCTGGACCGTACACACGCGTGTGTACGGTCCGGACTACTATGGCGTACACGTACGCGAGCACCCCCATAGTGATAGGGATCGTACACACGCGTGTGTAGGGTCCGGACTACTATGGCGTACACGTACGCGAGCACCCCCATAGTGATAGGGACCGTACACACGCGTGTGTAGGGTCCGGACTACTATGGCGTACACGTACGCGAGCACCCCCATAGTGATAGGGATCGTACACACGCGTGTGTAGGATCCGGACTACTATGGCGTACACGTACGCGAGCACCCCCATAGTGATAGGGATCGTACACACACGTGTGTAGGATCCGGACTACTATGGCGTACACGTACACTAGCACCCCCATAGTGATAGGGACCGTACACACGCGTGTGTACGGTCCCTATCACTATGGGGGTGCTCGCGTACGTGTACGCCATAGTAGTCTGAACCGTACACACGCGTGTGTACGGTCCGGACTACTATGGCGTACACGTACGCGAGCACCCCCATAGTGATAGGGACCGTACACACGCGTGTGTAGGGTCCGGACTACAATGGCGTACAAGTACGCGAGCACCCCCATAGTGATAGGGACCGTACACACGCGTGTGTAGGGTCCTGACTACTATGGCGTACACGTACGCGAGCACCCCCATAGTGATAGGGATCGTACACACGCGTGTGTAGGGTCCGGACTACTATGGGGTACACGTACGCAAGCACCCCCATAGTGATAGGGATCGTACACACGCGTGTGTAGGGTCCGGACTACTATGGCGTACACGTACGCGAGCACCCCCATAGTGATAGGGATCGTACACACGCGTGTGTAGGATCCAGACTACTATGGCGTACACGTACGCGAGCACCCCCATAGTGATAGGGACCGTACACACGCGTGTGTACGGTCCGGACTACTATGGCGTACACGTACGCGAGCACCCCCATAGTGATAGGGACCGTACGCGTGTACGGTCCCTATCACTATGGGGGTGTTCGCGTACGTGTACGCCACAGTAGTCCGGACCGTACACACGCGTGTGTACGGTCCATATCACTATGGGTGTGCTCGCGTACGTGTACGCCATAGTAGTCCGGACCCTACACACGCGTGTGTACGGTCCCTATCACTATGGCGTACGCATACGCCAGCACCACCATAGTGATAGGGACCCTACACACGCGTGTACGGTCCGTATCACTATGGCGTACGCATTCGCCAGCACTCCCATAGTGATGGGGACCGTACACACGCGTGTACGGTCCGTTGCAATGCATTTGGGGTGCCCTAGGGCTGTGGGACGCACCGTACCTGTGTTGTGACATAGGATTGCCATAGGGGACACATGAGGGACAAGTATAGGGGCCTAAATGCATGCTGGTTGTCATGGACACCGAGTTTCAGGTTTGAATTTTGCATCATGTGGCCAGCAGAAGTCGGTTGGAGACAATATACTTAGTTGCAATGTGGTTGTTGACATTACATCATGCTCAATTTTAAAACCATGCATAGCCTGTCACTGGGGTAGTTTTAAATTGATTGGAGGACACGTAGGATGCAAATGTGACTGAACCAATCACTCTGTACTCCTGTAAATGAAACAGGCCAGCAAGGAAGATATAAGGCAGCCAGGTCCCTTGAGAGAGCACTTGCCTGCACATCCCTTCATTCCACAACACTGCTGCTGCTTGTCATTCCTCTGGCACCATGTCCAGGTCTGTGGAGAGGGCCCAGCCATTCACCATGGAGGAGAATATGGCGTTGGTGGATGTGATCCTCCCACAGTACACCATGCTGTATGGTCGACCAGGGGAGCAGGTGAGTGCAGACTCCACTAGCTTAAACTGTGCCCAGGTGTGACAGACATGCAGGGTTCTTCATAGTGGTTCCCGGGGGGGGAAGGGCTCATGTCTCCCATGCATAGCATGCTGTAGTTCCTGTGTGCACAACGCACTAGCATGGTGCTTACTGTGACGATCACTGCATGGTGCATGCCGCTTCGGACTGCCTAATCCTCCTGGAAATGTTGTTCCTACAGTCCTGATGTGAGTCTGTGCTCCCCCCAGGGTGACAGGTGCCAGGATCCACAGATGTGTGTCTGTTCAGTGTACCTGTGGTGAGAGTGTCCAAATGATGTGTTCGTCCCCTGGACATTGGTGTGTGTGTGTGAGTCCCCTGTCATGTGGGTGTGTGCATATGTGGAGTGTTGCACCCCAGCTGCATGTGGGATGGATACACCCTGCCCATCTGATGTGAGCAGGGAGCTGTGCTGGATGTCTGCCGTGCTGAGACAGCCCCACATCTGTGACACCCCCAGTCTAGTGGCACATGTGCAGAGTGAGGTTTGTAGCGGCAGTTGTCAATGCCAGGTGATTGTTCAGTGCATGTGTGTGTCTGTGTACTCTGCTGAGGTAGCGTAAGTGGGCTGGGGCATGTGACTGCTTAGGGGTACTGTTCAGATTCCTGTTGTAGCTTGGTATGCACAGTGTGAGCCTGCATCATTGATTGTGTTGCACCCCTCATGCCACCTGTGTACTTTCAATGGCACCTACTGCATTTGCCCATTCCCAGGAGGATGATGTCACTATGACAAAGGTGCAATGAGTTGGCTGCATACTATGGCCAGTTCAAACATGCATGATTTGTAATATGTGTGTCTCTGTATCATTGATCAGGTGGATTGATGTATTGTCACTTTTGCATCCTCACAGGTAGGCGTCTGTGCCAAGGGGGAGATCTGGAAGCAAGCCGTCAGTGCCGTGAGGAGGACGCGTGAGGAGGACGGATGGTCAGAAGCGGCGCCTAGCCCAGGTGAGGAAACGCTGGCAGGACATCCGGTGCTGGACGCGGAGGATCGCACGGGTCCTGCTGGGGGACTCACCTGTGAGCCACAAAAACCATGGGCGCCGCCGTCTGACCCACATCCAGAAGCGTGTGCTGGCGGTGGTCTTCCCTGACTTGGATAGGCGCCTTACGGAGAAGCAGCAGCAGGAAGGGGGTAGGTACATGTGTGTTTGTTGTGTGTGACCAGCTTTTGGAAGTGCGCAATTGCATGGATACACTGCCAGGGTTTAAATGTGCAGTGCATATCCAGTTCCCCAAAGTAAAGCGATGCTGTTCTTCCTCCCTTCCCCTCCTTGCCATGTGTTCCCTGATCTGTGTGTAGTCATTCTTGCACAAGGTCATCTAGGCTGGCAGTTACTCCAAGTGCCCAATGCTTGCAGCATCATGTGTGGGGGTGGTGTGTAACAGGTTTTTGCACGTTGCCTGTGCCCTGGCCAGTTCTGTCATTGTGGGGTCCATGTTAGTTGGCACTGATGCTGAGTCCCGACATGGGAGTGTGTGTTTCTTGTGTACTGCCTTACTGCCTGCATGTCGAATGTTGTGCCCTCTGACATGATGTGCTTGAGTGTGAGATATGCATAGTGCAGGGATGGTGGCTTGTGTTCCAGTCATATCCATCCAGGGCCATGGAGTAGTGTGGCCACTACAGTCCCCTGGGGTACCTTTTCCTAGGTATCATGTGTGTCATCAGACAATGTGGACATTCTCTGTGTCTTCAGCATAGTTTGGGCCCTGTGGCATAGTACCCTGGCCTCATTTGTATTCACGTATACTGTGCTACATGTGTCCACTGTACAGAGTGACCTAATTTAGCTGGTGCATACTCACAGGAGCCAGTGCCTGTGTGTCTTGGTACAACTATCTGATGATGGTTGTTTGTCAGTGATATATGTGGACAGGCACACCAGGGGTAGTTTGTGTGCGATCAGGATTAATTGCAGGCCATGTGTTTTCATCCCAGACTAAGAGGTGTAAGTACTTCCTCTGTCTCAATCACATTGTCTCAGGTAGGGGGGGGTTGGTGCGGGCAAGGCCTACATTTCCAAACCTGAAGTCTCCTTGCTCGGTCTGGCCAGTGTGTGATGTATGTGTGGCCAAACACTCAAGGTGCAGTGCCCCAGTCATGTTGGCCATGGTTTTCAGTATTACCTTTGCAGCATGTCCCAAGAGTTGCTAGACATGGTTCCTGCTCATCCCTTTCTTGGCTACGCTGTGTGTCGCTGACGCTGTGCTAGATTGTCCCCAGAGCCTGGCTCCTCTGTACAATTTGATATCAAGTTATTTGCTATTGTGTCATGCTCTCCATATTTTAACAGTGGCATGGTGGGTCAACAAACTGTGTGTTGCAGGGACTACATATGTACCTTGTATTGTAGATGTTACTCTTGTTGCTTTTCAGGCTATGCACTGTGACCTATGTAGAGTTGACTCATGTGACATATGTATACAGGTGTCTGATTTCTCCTGTCTCTTCACCTTGCCGACAGCATCGTCGGAGGACTACGAGGGAGACACTGGCACGGACCATGAGGAGGGAGCGAGCACCAGTGCCAGCAGTGCTGAGTTGTCTGCCACATCGAGTGGCACGGAGGCCGACGGGAGTGCAGCGGAGGACCTGTCCAGTCAAACCACCACTGACTATGACGCAGATGGGTCCGAGGCTGAGCACTCTGAGGGGGCGGAGGCTGCTCCCACAGCTGACACCAGCACTCCATCACTACCCGCCCCCTCCATTCCGATCACCAGCCTCCCACTTGCTCGTGTCCCTTCCCGCCGTGCTAGGTCACCACGTGTCTCCTTCTTGCCAGGCACCGCACCCCCTGCCCCTGTCTCCACTGCTGCCACCAATGCTGAGTCTGTGGACATCCTGCGGCAGTTGCAGGTTGGTCAGACTGCGATGCTTAATGTCCTCCATGGCCACAGCCGAGTGCTCAACCAGATGGAGGCATACATTGAGGGCATTTTAGCTGCGCAGTCTGACCAACGCAACTTGCTGAGGTCCATAGACTCGACACTGACTGCAGCAGTGGGTCTCCTGCAGCGCTACGTCCCCCCCCCACCCCTGAACCATCCACACTTCCCACTCCCATGCCTGTCCAAAGCACACCCAGACGTAGCCATGCACGCACACCACCAGACACAGGCACCACACCACCAGGGAAGGCAAAGCGCACACCTCCTGGCACGCACACACAGGGTGAAGTAGGCACACCCACTGGGTCGGGGGGGAAACGGAAGACACGCAGCCAGAGTGGGAGTCCACATTCCTCACGACCACCACCCTCCAAATCCACTCCCCTCAGCTCTCCTGGCCAGGATTCCACCAAAGACTCCTTCATGGCCGCTCTGTCCCTGAGCCCCAAAGTGACACCACCCCGCAAGCGGTCAAAGGAGTCCCCGGTCAGGGTGGTTGAGTCCCCCCCCTGTCCACACCCTCCCCCGGTAGCGCTGCGACCCATCCCTGCGACCCCCCCCCCCTCCTTGGGGCCTGTGGTTCCTTCGGGTGCAGGGGAGACGCTGGGCGACCTGGCAGTAGTGTGCAGCGCCGTGCTCCAATCCACCTTTGGCGCTGCCCCACCCCCTGTGTTGGAGTCGTCCGTCCCAGCACCCACAACACCTACCCTTGCCCCTCCTGTCCCTGCGGTGCCTGGTCCTTCCCCCCCACATGATGCCCCCCCCCCCTGTGGATGACAAGGTAGTCTGAACTGTGCAGGCAAGCTAGGGGACACGCATCCCAATGTGTCCCCCACCTGGATTGGAACTATGGACTGCCCTATGGGCCTTGTGCATTTGGAACTCTTCATACAATTCATTTTAGAACATTGCTGAATAAAGCTATTTTATTTTCCTTGGCACACTACTGCTTTTCTGGCATTGCTGTTGGTGGTGCTGCTCCATGATTTGGGGTGGCGATAATGTGTGAGGTGTCTGGGATATGTTGTAGTGTGCTGTTCGTGGGGTGGACCCTGTTATCTGTGTGCCATCACACGGTATTTGCTATCAAACTTTGCTCATGTAAGCTGTTACTGCATGGTGACATTGTGCCAAGGTGTGTACCTGCCTCTGTGGACCCTGACATCTTCCCTGCAGGGTGTTTGTTGGACCCGGCCTCATAGAATGGCCCTCCGTGCCCCCGCACCACCGAAACCTGGTGCCTGCAGCCCTAGCACGCGGCCCAGCCGACCTTTCCCACCAGGACACCTGCACCAACCCCGGACATCCCCGTTCATGGCCTCTCTCCTTTCGGCCACCCCGGGCCCGCGTGCCCACTCCCTGCAACAAGATGGCCGCCCGGCTCCAGCGCGACCCGGGCCTCGAGGCGCCACTCCGGCTGGAGGACATCACGCTTCCAGGGGATGAGAGAGGGAGGAGCAGTTTCTATCGCACCTCTGAACTCCCCTGGGACGATGGGTTTCGATCGGCCCTCCAGCCTCCCTGCGGGCTGGCTCCGTGCCTGCTGGGTGTCTGAGACTCCTCCCGACCCAGCCCTGAAAGGATCAAAAGACCATAGCAGGAAACCCCGACAAGCGGCCCCCAGGTGACAAAACCCCTGCCTGCGCAGACTCCGGACATCAAAGCGGGGTCGACCTATAACAAGGGGTGCTCTGAGACTGTCCGGCAGATTCGACGCTGGAACAACGAGAGCCTGCTGACGTGGTCGCGGCTCCTGGAACTGGAACTCACCTGAGCCCTGCTGAGTGACTCGCGGCTCCCTGAAGATCGTAAGACCTCCGAACTTGTACCTGAGCCCTGCTGAGTGACTCGCGGCTCCCTGAAGATCGTAAGACCTCCGAACTTGTACCTGAGCCCTGCTGAGTGACTCGCGGCTCCCTGAAGATCGTAAGACCTCCGAACGTGTACCTGAGCCCTGCTGAGTGACTCGCGGCTCCCCCAGACTCTCACGGTCCCGCCGGACCCCGACTCCGACCACGTGTCCCCTAGCTCGAGGATTGTGAGCTGTGCGCCGGATACGTCAATGCTTTGAACCGTTACCAGAGACAGTCCCGCTACCCCCTACCTTTCCGAGACTCTTGAGCCCGTGCTCACCTTGTACATATTTGCAGTGATACCTATTTGATAAAGCTTGTTCTGAGAATACCCAGTGTGGTCTCTCTGTGTCGTGTGGTGCCAGAAGTACGATCCTAGTTGCGAGGTTCCTCCCCCGGGGGAATCTCTCGCCAGTGCCCGGCTACAATACTACACGGGTGGGACTCAGGGAAGTCAGGACCCCTTTCCGGGCTCCTCTGAGGTCGCCGTCTAACATTGGTGGCAAGCGACGGGATTCGGGCCCATCACCTAGAGATCGTACAGAGAACAACGGACGCACGACCAACAAAGATGGCAGAAGGAAGCGCCATGAGCTCCGCAGAAACCAACGCCAACAGAGTGTTCCAGGTGGAGCATCTGGAAGAATACACACACAAAGAGCTAAAACAATTTTGCAAAGAACTTAAAATAGCTACCACTGGCCTCAACACTAAGGAAGACTTGCAGAAAGCACTGAAAACTTGGGTGGAGACCGGGGCATCCCGCCCGGAAGGCACGGGGGAGCGCCCCGACGAAGCCGAACCCCCTCCAAGTGAAAGCAGCGACAATCAGGTGCAAGGCATTGTACCAGACGGGGGCCTATCCCCGGGAGAACTCGCGGACAGAGAGAGAAGCCGCAGTCATGAACTCGAGTTAGCCAAACTCAAAATCGAGGGCGAGTTGAAGTTAGCGGAGAAAAAGCTAGCGGTAGAGCAAATGCGCGTACAAGGCGAACTGGAAGAAAAGAAGCTCCAACGGGAGCACGAAGGAAGAAAGCTCCAACTAGAGCACGAACGCAGCTTAAAAGAACTCGAGCTCAAGGCCCGAAATGAGGACGGGAGGCCCTCGGGGAACCGAGAGACGGCCCCCCCAGCGGAACAGAAGGTCCACATCCCCAAGGATGTGGTCAAAGAATATTATAAAAACGATGACATTCAGCAATGGTTTCGGGCCTACGAGGTCGCCATGGCCTCCCATCGGATTCCACAGAAGGACTGGGGGGCGGGGTTGTGGGGGCGGTTTCTGAGCGAAGGAAGGGACACCCTGCTCGACCTACCCCTCTCCCTGCAGACCTCCTACAGCCACATGAAAGAGGCTCTCCTCACAAGATACGGCCTCACCCCAGAAATGTACCGCCAACGGTTCCGGGACTGCAGGAAGATCCCGGGCACCACCTGGGTGGAGTATGTAAACTTTTTTAGTCGGGCCTTCGATGGGTGGGTCAAGGGCAGCAAGGTCACCACCCTTGCCGAACTCACTGACCTCATGTTATGGGAACATCTGGCTGCGAACTGCTTCGTAGAGCTACGTCAACATCTGCTGGATAGCAAGCTCACAGATCCCCGGAAGCTGGCTGTGGAGGCCGACCGCTGGACCAACACCCGGGTCTCCCGGGGCATGGTAGGAGAGTACCCCCGAACCAGTCAGGGACCACCCCGCCAGAGAGGGGGAGGGAACCAGGGAGGGCCGAGAGAGTCCCAGCCTAGCCCCCCGAAGACACCACCTCCACCTTTCCCGGCGCCCCCCCCACCAGTAACAGGGCCCCCTGGGAGACGAGGACACCGGGTGACCGTCACATGTTTTCGTTGCCAGAAACCCGGGCACTACGCCAATGACCCAGAGTGCCCCATGGCCACCCAAGTCACCCCTGCGAGACAGATAGCCAACGTAGCCCTGGGGGAGGAGGTTGAGGAAGCCGAGGAGTGGGAACCCGCCGCTATGGCCCTAGTATCCCTGGGAGATAGGGAAATGATCCCTGGTAGCCTCCTACCGTCCAACACACAGAAATATGGGCAGCTCGTCAAGATCAATGGCCACCAGGTAGAGGCCCTGCGGGACACCGGGGCCAGTATCACCGGTGTCCTCAGGCACCTAGTTCCCGAGGAGCAGATCCTCCCCAATGTCTTTTGCCCCGTAATATCTGCAGACAATAGGGAAAGTATGTGTCAGGTAGCCCTGGTGCCATTTGAGTGGGGAGGGGTGATAGGTAAACTCAAGGTGGCCGTAAGAACCTCCCAGCCGGTCGACTGCCTCTTAGGGAACGACCTGGAGAGTTCTCCCTGGAAGCACGTAGAGCGCAAGGCCCACCTAGGAATGATGGGACTCCCCGAGTGGGTGTGTGCCACCACCCGATCTATGACCGCCCGACTCACTCCCCGGAGAGAAGTCGAGAGCACCCCGGTCGAAGAAGCCCGCACCGTCCCCGCCGAGGGTCCTCCCGTTCCCCCATCGGAAGGGTCCGTCGCCAGCGACGAACCCGCACCATCCGACCCCGCCCCGGTCCCCGAGTTGGGGGATCTACCCGAGTTGGCCCATTGGCGCCACGAGGGCGGGCCCACCCGGGAAGAATTTTGCCGGGAGCAAGCCACCTGTCCTTCCCTGGTCGGGCTGCGGCGCCAGGCCGAGGGCCAAGCCGCAGGTGACCAGACCGGAACGCACCGAATCTATTGGGAGAATAACATCCTGTATAGTGAGCAGAAATCAGTGGAGCTGGGATCCGGACGGGTACTGGTGGTACCCCTCCGCTTCCGGGATTTCCTCCTGGGCTTAGCCCACGATGTCCCCCTCGCCGGTCACCTGGGTCAGGACAAGACCTACAGCCGTCTCGTGACCCATTTTTATTGGCCTAAGATGAAAGCAGCGGTAGAGGCACACTGCAAGTCCTGCCCCACGTGCCAAGCCAGTGGGAAGAGTGGGGGGAAGCGCAAGGCTCCCCTCCAACCCTTCCCGGTCGTCAGTACCCCCTTCGAACGAGTCGGAATCGACATCGTGGGGCCACTGGACCCCCCCACCTCCCAAGGTCACCGTTTCATCTTGGTCCTAGTGGACCACGCCACCCGCTACCCAGAGGCTATTCCCCTGCGCACCATTACGGCCCCCGTGGTGGGCCGGGCCCTGATGGGGATCTTTTCCAGGGTGGGTTTCCCCCGCGAGGTCGTGAGCGATCGCGGCACTAATTTTATATCAAGGTATATGACGTCCCTGTGGCAACAATGTGGGGTGTCCTATAAGTTCACCACCCCGTACCATCCCCAAGGGAACGGCCTAGTAGAGAGGTTTAATAGGACTTTGAAAGGGATGATCGCTGGCCTAGAAGAGCCCCTCCGGCGTAAGTGGGACGTCCTGCTCCCCTGCCTCTTGTTCGCTTACCGGGAGGTCCCCCAGAAGTCCTTAGGGTTCAGCCCCTTTGAATTACTCTATGGGCACCCCGTCCGAGGTCCCCTCAGTTTGGTTAAGGAAGGGTGGGAGGCAGCACCCCAGACCACCCCCCGAGATGTGTTCCAATATGTCCTGGCCCTCCGGAACCAGACCAGGAGGTTCCGAGAACTGGCCGAGGCCAACCTGGAGGCGAGTCAAGAAGAAATGAAGCGCTGGTACGACCAGAATGCTACTCTGGTCGAGTTCCAGCCGGGCCAGCAGGTGTGGGCATGGCCCCCGTGAAGCCGGGCGCTCTCCAGGACCGATGGACTGGGCCCTACAAAGTGGTTGAGAGGAAGAGCCAAGTCACCTACTTGGTGGACGTCCAGTCGCCTCGGGATCCCCTCCGGGTCCTGCACGTGAACCGCCTCAAGCCTCACTTCGTGCGGACAGAACTGAGCCTCCTGCTGGCCACCGATGACGGGGCCGAAGATGAGTCGGATCCCCTCCCGGACCTCCTGTGTGTCAAGGAGCAGGATGGCTCCGTGGAGGGAGTGAACCTCTCCCCAGCCCTCACTGCCCAGCAACAAGCGGACTGCCGCCAGCTCCTCAGACAATTTTCTGACCTCTTCTCCCTGACCCCCCGGGTCACCAACTGGTGTGTTCACGATGTGGACACCGGGGACAGCCCGCCGGTGAGACACCGAGCCTACCGGGTTCCTGACCGGGTCCGGTCCTGTATTCAAGCCGAAGTCTCGAAGATGTTGACCCTGGGGGTGATCCAGCCCTCTGACAGTCCCTGGGCCAGCCCCGTGGTCCTGGTTCCAAAGGCAGCAGCCCCCGGTGTCGCCCCCGAGCTCCGGTTCTGCGTGGATTACCGGGGGCTCAATGACGTTACCCGAGCCGATGCCCACCCCATTCCACGAGCCGACGAGCTCATTGACCGACTAGGGGCCGCCCGGTCCCTCAGCACTTTCGACCTCACCTGCGGCTACTGGCAGATTGCGCTCACCGAAGGGGCCAAGGAGAGGTCTGCGTTCTCCACCCCCGATGGGCACTACCGCTTCCGCGTGATGCCCTTCGGGATGAAAAATGCCCCGGCCACTTTCCAGAGACTGGTAAATAGGGTCCTGGCCGGGCTAGAACAGTTCAGCGCGGCCTACCTGGACAACATCGCTGTCTTCAGTTCAGAGTGGAGTGAGCACCTCCAACACCTCCGGAGAGTGCTAACCGCCCTGCGCCAGGCAGGCCTCACCGTAAAAGCCAGCAAGTGCCAGATCGGGCAAGGATCCGTAGTCTACCTGGGGCACCAAGTCAGGAGTGGCCAGGTCGCTCCTCTACAGCCAAAGATCGACGCCATCCTGGCCTGGGACCCACCCATCACCCAAACGGAAGTCCGGGCCTTTCTGGGACTCACGGGCTACTACCGCCGATTCATTCGGGGGTATGGCAGCCTGGTCGGCCCTCTCACTGAACTCACGTCTAAAAAACAGCCAAAGAAGGTGCAATGGACGGCTGCCTGCCAGGAAGCTTTCGATGCTCTAAAAAAGGCCATGTGCACGGCCCCCGTCCTCCAGGCTCCCGACTACACCAAGGAGTTCATAGTCCAGACCGATGCCTCCGAGCATGGCATGGGGGCCGTCCTGTCCCAAGTGAATGATCAAGGCCTAGACCAGCCCGTCGCCTTCCTCAGTCGGCGGCTGCTACCCCGAGAACAGAGGTGGAGCACCATAGAGCGCGAAGCCTTTGCCGTGGTCTGGGCACTCAAAAAACTACGACCCTACCTGTTCGGCACTCATTTCAGGGTCCAAACTGACCATCGGCCCTTGCGATGGCTCATGCAGATGCGAGGAGAAAACCCCAAGCTACTGCGGTGGTCAATCTCCCTCCAGGGAATGGACTTCACCGTAGAACACCGCCCTGGTACGGACCACGCCAACGCTGACGGCCTCTCCCGGTTCTTCCGCCTCAGCGAAGAAAACCCCCCAAGGTGATGGGCAGTTCTCTCCGGCTTTCAGCTGGGGGGGACGCGTGTTGGACCCGGCCTCATAGAATGGCCCTCCGTGCCCCCGCACCACCGAAACCTGGTGCCTGCAGCCCTAGCACGCGGCCCAGCCGACCTTTCCCACCAGGACACCTGCACCAACCCCGGACATCCCCGTTCATGGCCTCTCTCCTTTCGGCCACCCCGGGCCCGCGTGCCCACTCCCTGCAATAAGATGGCCGCCCGGCTCCAGCGCGACCCGGGCCTCGAGGCGCCACTCCGGCTGGAGGACATCACGCTTCCAGGGGATGAGAGAGGGAGGAGCAGTTTCTATCGCACCTCTGAACTCCCCTGGGACGATGGGTTTCGATCGGCCCTCCAGCCTCCCTACGGGCTGGCTCCGTGCCTGCTGGGTGTCTGGGACTCCTCCCGACCCGGCCCTGAAAGGATCAAAAGACCATAGCAGGAAACCCCGACAAGCGGCCCCCAGGTGACAAAACCCCTGCCTGCGCAGACTCCGGACATCAAAGCGGGGTCGACCTATAACAAGGGGTGCTCTGAGACTGTCCGGCAGATTCGACGCTGGAACAACGAGAGCCTGCTGACGTGGTCGCGGCTCCTGGAACTGGAACTCACCTGAGCCCTGCTGAGTGACTCGCGGCTCCCTGAAGATCGTAAGACCTCCGAACTTGTACCTGAGCCCTGCTGAGTGACTCGCGGCTCCCTGAAGATCGTAAGACCTCCGAACTTGTACCTGAGCCCTGCTGAGTGACTCGCGGCTCCCTGAAGATCGTAAGACCTCCGAACGTGTACCTGAGCCCTGCTGAGTGACTCGCAGCTCCCCCAGACTCTCACGGTCCCGCCGGACCCCGACTCCGACCACGTATCCCCCAGCTCGAGGATTGTGAGCTGTGCGCCGGATACGTCCCTGCTTTGAACCGTTACCAGAGACAGTCCCGCTACCCCCTACCTTTCCGAGACTCTTGAGCCCGTGCTCACCTTGTACATATTTGCAGTGATACCTATTTGATAAAGCTTGTTCTGAGAATACCCAGTGTGGTCTCTCTGTGTCGTGTGGTGCCAGAAGTACGATCCTAGTTGCGAGGTTCCTCCCCCGGGGGAATCTCTCGCCAGTGCCCGGCTACAATACTACACGGGTGGGACTCAGGGAAGTCAGGACCCCTTTCCGGGCTCCTCTGAGGTCGCCGTCTAACAGTGTTGTGAAGACATTTGTGCAGTGCTGTGTCTACATTTGCTGGGTGTGTGACGGACCCCTTCAACTTTGGCCATGCATGCTGGCCAAGGTCTCCACCTGCATCATTTGTGTCATCCTTGGGGGTCACTGTACTTGTGACTGGAGTATATTGACAGGACTTCATGTGTACATGTTCCCTTTTCCGCACTATGCATGTGTGTTCTCCCAGCCTCGCACACATGTGTTTCGTGTTCTGCTGGGTCTTTGAGCACCTGACTGACAATTGTGGCCATTGTATCTGTGTGTACTCAACCCCTTTCTTTCCATGGGCACAGCTGGGGGGACTCTGCACCCACCCCTCCTGTGTCTGGGCACTGCTGGGAGGACTCTGCACCCACCCCTCCTGTGTCTGGGCACTGCTGGGAGGACTCTGCACACACCCCTCCTGTGTCTGGGCACTGCTGGGAGTGATAGGCACCCCCCCTCCTGTGTCTGGGCCCTGCTGGGAGGACTCTGCACACACCCCTCCTGTGTCTGGGCACTGCTGGGAGTGATAGCACACACCCCTCCTGTGTCTGGGCACTGCTGGGAGTGATAGGCACACACCCCTCCTGTGTCTGGGCACTGCTGGGAGGACTCTGCACATACCCCTCCTATGTCTGGGCACTGCTGGGAGGACTCTGCACACACCCCTCCTGTGTCTTGGCACTGCTGGGAGGACTCTGCACACACCCCTCCTGTGTCTGGGCACTGCTGGGAGTGATAGGCACACACCCCTCCTGTGTCTGGGCACTGCTGGGAGTAAAAGGCACACACCCCTCCTGTGTCTGGGCACTGCTGGGAGGACTCTGCACACACCCCTCCTGTGTCTGGGCAGCGCTGGGAGGACTCTGCACACACCCCTCCTGTGTCTGGGCACTGCTGGGAGTGATAGGCACCCACCCCTCCTGTGTCTGGGCACTGCTGGGAGGACTCTGCACACACCCCTCCTGTGTCTGGGCACTGCTGGGAGGACTCTGCACACACCCCTCCTGTGTCTGGGCACTGCTGGGAGTGATAGGCACACACCCCTCCTGTGTCTGGGCACTGCTAGGAGTGATAGGCACACACCCCTCCTGTGTCTGGGCACTGCTGGGAGGACTCTGCACACACCCCTCCTATGTCTGGGCACTGCTGGGAGGACTCTGCACACACCCCTTCTGTGTCTGGGCACTGCTGGGAGGACTCTGCACACACCCCTCCTATGTCTGGGCACTGCTGGGAGGACTCTGCACACACCCCTTCTGTGTCTGGGCCCTGCTGGGAGGACTCTGCACACACCCCTCCTGTGTCTGGGCACTGCTGGGAGTGATAGGCACACACCCCTCCTGTGTCTGGGCACTGCTGGGAGTGATAGGCACACACCCCTCCTGTGTCTGGGCACTGCTGGGAGGACTCTGCACATACCCCTCCTATGTCTGGGCACTGCTGGGAGGACTCTGCACACACCCCTCCTGTGTCTTGGCACTGCTGGGAGGACTCTGCACACACCCCTCCTGTGTCTGGGCACTGCTGGGAGTGATAGGCACACACCCCTCCTGTGTCTGGGCACTGCTGGGAGTAAAAGGCACACACCCCTCCTGTGTCTGGGCACTGCTGGGAGGACTCTGCACACACCCCTCCTGTGTCTGGGCACTGCTGGGAGGACTCTGCACACACCCCTCCTGTGTCTGGGCACTGCTGGGAGTGATAGGCACCCACCCCTCCTGTGTCTGGGCACTGCTGGGAGGACTCTGCACACACCCCTCCTGTGTCTGGGCACTGCTGGGAGGACTCTGCACACACCCCTCCTGTGTCTGGGCACTGCTGGGAGTGATAGGCACACACCCCTCCTGTGTCTGGGCACTGCTAGGAGTGATAGGCACACACCCCTCCTGTGTCTGGGCACTGCTGGGAGGACTCTGCACACACCCCTCCTATGTCTGGGCACTGCTGGGAGGACTCTGCACACACCCCTTCTGTGGCTGGGCACTGCTGGGAGGACTCTGCACACACCCCTCCTATGTCTGGGCACTGCTGGGAGGACTCTGCACACACCCCTTCTGTGTCTGGGCCCTGCTGGGAGGACTCTGCACACACCCCTCCTGTGTCTGGGCACTGCTGGGAGTGATAGGCACACACCCCTCCTATGTCTGGGCACTGCTGGGAGGACTCTGCACACACCCCTCCTGTGTCTGGGCACTGCTGGGAGGACTCTGCGCACACCCCTCCTGTGGCTGGGCACTGCTGGGAGTGATAGGCACCCACCCCTCCTGTGTCTGGGCCCTGCTGGGAGGACTCTGCACACACCCCTCCTGTGTCTGGGCACTGCTGGGAGTGATAGGCACACACCCCTCCTATGTCTGGGCAATGCTGGGAGGACTCTGCACACACCCCTCCTGTGTCTGGGCACTGCTGGGAGAACTCTGCACACACCCCTCCTGTGTCTGGGCACTGCTGGGAGTGATAGGCACCCACCCCTCCTGTGTCTGGGCCCTGATGGGAGGACTCTGCACACACTCCTCCTGTGTCTGGGCACTTCTGGGAGTGATAGGCACACACCCCTCCTATGTCTGGGCACTGCTGGGAGGACTCTGCACACACCCCTCCTGTGTCTGGGCACTGCTGGGAGTGATAGGCACACACCCCTCCTGTGTCTGGGCACTGCTGGGAGGACTCTGCACACACCCCTCCTGTGTCTGGGCACTGCTGGGAGTGATAGGCACACACCCCTCCTGTGTCTGGGCCCTGCTGGGAGGACTCTGCACACACCCCTCCTGTGTCTGGGCACTGCTGGGAGTGATAGGCACACACCCCTCCTGTGTCTGGGCCCTGCTGGGAGGACTCTGCACACACCCCTCCTGTGTCTGGGCACTGCTGGGAGTGATAGGCACACACCCCTCCTATGTCTGGGCACTGCTGGGAGGACTCTGCACACACCCCTCCTGTGTCTGGGCACTGCTGGGAGGACTCTGCACACACCCCTCCTGTGTCTGGGCACTGCTGGGAGTGATAGGCACACACCCCTCCTGTGTCTGGGCACTGCTAGGAGTGATAGGCACACACCCCTCCTGTGTCTGGGCACTGCTGGGAGGACTCTGCACACACCCCTTCTGTGTCTGGGCACTGCTGGGAGGACTCTGCACACACCCCTCCTATGTCTGGGCACTGCTGGGAGGACTCTGCACACACCCCTTCTGTGTCTGGGCCCTGCTGGGAGGACTCTGCACACACCCCTCCTGTGTCTGGGCACTGCTGGGAGTGATAGGCACACACCCCTCCTATGTCTGGGCACTGCTGGGAGGACTCTGCACACACCCCTCCAGTGTCTGGGCACTGCTGGGAGGACTCTGCGCACACCCCTCCTGTGGCTGGGCACTGCTGGGAGTGATAGGCACCCACCCCTCCTGTGTCTGGGCCCTGCTGGGAGGACTCTGCACACACCCCTCCTGTGTCTGGGCACTGCTGGGAGTGATAGGCACACACCCCTCCTATGTCTGGGCAATGCTGGGAGGACTCTGCACACACCCCTCCTGTGTCTGGGCACTGCTGGGAGAACTCTGCACACACCCCTCCTGTGTCTGGGAACTGCTGGGAGTGATAGGCACCCACCCCTCCTGTGTCTGGGCCCTGATGGGAGGACTCTGCACACACTCCTCCTGTGTCTGGGCACTTCTGGGAGTGATAGGCACACACCCCTCCTATGTCTGGGCACTGCTGGGAGGACTCTGCACACACCCCTCCTGTGTCTGGGCACTGCTGGGAGTGATAGGCACACACCCCTCCTGTGTCTGGGCACTGCTGGGAGGACTCTGCACACACCCCTCCTGTGTCTGGGCACTGCTGGGAGTGATAGGCACACACCCCTCCTGTGTCTGGGCCCTGCTGGGAGGACTCTGCACACACCCCTCCTGTGTCTGGGCACTGCGGGGAGTGATAGGCACACACCCCTCCTATGTCTGGGCACTGCTGGGAGGACTCTGCACACACCCCTCCTGTGTCTGGGCACTGCTAGGAGTGATAGGCACACACCCCTCCTGTGTCTGGGCACTGCTGGGAGGACTCTGCACACACCCCTCCTGTGTCTGGGCACTGCTGGGAGTGATAGGCACACACCCCTCCTGTGTCTGGGCACTGCTGGGAGGACTCTGCACACACCCCTCCTGTGTCTGGGCACTGCTGGGAGTGATAGGCACACACCCCTCCTGTGTCTGGGCACTGCTGGGAGGACTCTGCACACACCCCTCCTGTAAATGGGCACTGCTGGGAGGACTCTGCACACACCCCTCCTGTGTCTGGGCACTGCTGGGAGTGATAGGCACCCACCCCTCCTGTGTCTGGGCCCTGCTGGGAGGACTCTGCACACACCCCTCCTATGTCTGGGCACTGCTGGGAGGACTCTGCACACACCCCTCCTGTGTCTGGGCACTGCTGGGAGTGATAGGCACACACCCCTCCTGTGTCTGGGCCCTGCTGGGAGGACTCTGCACACACCCCTCCTGTGTCTGGGCACTGCTGGGAGTGATAGGCACACACCCCTCCTATGTCTGGGCACTGCTGGGAGGACTCTGCACACACCCCTCCTGTGTCTGGGCACTGCTAGGAGTGATAGGCACACACCCCTCCTGTGTCTGGGCACTGCTGGGAGTGATAGGCACACACCCCTCCTATGTCTGGGCAATGCTGGGAGGACTCTGCACACACCCCTCCTGTGTCTGGGCACTGCTGGGAGGACTCTGCACACACCCCTCCTGTGTCTGGGCACTGCTGGGAGGAATCTGCACACACCCCTCCTGTGTCTGGGCACTGCTGGGAGTGCTAGGCACACACCCCTCCTATGTCTGGGCACTGCTGGGAGGACTCTGCACACACCCCTCCTGTGTCTGGGCACTGCTGGGAGTGATAGGCACACACCCCTCCTGTGTCTGGGCACTGCTGGGAGGACTCTGCACACACCCCTCCTGTAAATGGGCACTGCTGGGAGGACTCTGCACACACCCCTCCTGTGTCTGGGCACTGCTGGGAGTGATAGGCACCCACCCCTCCTGTGTCTGGGCCCTGCTGGGAGGACTCTGCACACACCCCTCCTATGTCTGGGCACTGCTGGGAGGACTCTGCACACACCCCTCCTGTGTCTGGGCACTGCTGGGAGGACTCTGCACACACCCCTCCTGTGGCTGGACACTGCTGGGAGTGATAGGCACCCACCCCTCCTGTGTCTGGGCCCTGCTGGGAGGACTCTGCACACACCCCTCCTGTGTCTGGGCACTGCTGGGAGTGATAGGCACACACCCCTCCTATGTCTGGGCAATGCTGGGAGGACTCTGCACACACCCCTCCTATGTCTGGGCACTGCTGGGAGGACTCTGCACACACCCCTCCTGTGTCTGGGCACTGCTGGGAGGACTCTGCGCACACCCCTCCTGTGGCTGGACACTGCTGGGAGTGATAGGCACCCACCCCTCCTGTGTCTGGGCCCTGCTGGGAGGACTCTGCACACACCCCTCCTGTGTCTGGGCACTGCTGGGAGTGATAGGCACACACCCCTCCTATGTCTGGGCAATGCTGGGAGGACTCTGCACACACCCCTCCTGTGTCTGGGCACTGCTGGGAGAACTCTGCACACACCCCTCCTGTGTCTGGGCACTGCTGGGAGTGATAGGCACCCACCCCTCCTGTGTCTGGGCCCTGATGGGAGGACTCTGCACACACCCCTCCTGTGTCTGGGCACTGCTGGGAGTGATAGGCACACACCCCTCCTATGTCTGGGCACTGCTGGGAGGACTCTGCACACACCCCTCCTGTGTCTGGGCATTGCTGGGAGGACTCTGCACACACCCCGTGTTGGACCCGGCCTCGTAGAATGGCCCTCCGTGCCCCCGCACCACCGAAACCTGGTGCCTGCAGCCCAAGCACGCGGCCCCGCCGACCTTTCCCACCAGGACACCTGCACCAACCCCGGACATCCCCGCCCATGGCCTCTCTCCTTTCGGCCACCCCGGGCCCGCGTGCCCACTCCCTGCAACAAGATGGCCGCCCGGCTCCAGCGCGACCCGGGCCTCAAGGCGCCACTCCGGCTGGAGGACATCACGCTTCCAGGGGATGAGAGAGGGAGGAGCAGTTTCTATCGCACCTCTGAACTCCCCTGGGACGATGGGTTTCGATCGGCCCTCCGGCCTCCCTGCGGGCTGGCTCCGTGCCTGCTGGGTGTCTGGGACTCCTCCCGACCCGGCCCTGAAAGGATCAAAAGACAATAGCAGGAAACCCCGACAAGCGGCCCCCAGGTGACAAGACCCCTGCCTGCGCAGACTCCGGACATCAAAGCGGGGTCGACCTATAACAAGGGGTGCTCTGAGACTGTCCGGCAGATTCGACGCTGGAACAACGAGAGCCTGCTGACGTGGTCGCGGCTCCTGGAACTGGACCCTACCTGAGCCCTGCTGAGTGACTCGCGGCTCCCTGAAGATCGTAAGACCTCCGAACTTGTACCTGAGCCCTGCTGAGTGACTCGCGGCTCCCTGAAGATCGTAAGACCTCCGAACTTGTACCTGAGCCCTGCTGAGTGACTCGCGGCTCCCTGAAGATCGTAAGACCTCCGAACTTGTACCTGAGCCCTGCTGAGTGACTCGCGGCTCCCTGAAGATCGTAAGACCTCCGAACCTGTACCTGAGCCCGCTGAGTGACTCGCGGCTCCCCCAGACTCTCACGGTCCCGCCGGACCCCGACTCCGACCACGTATCCCCCAGCTCGAGGATTGTGAGCTGTGCGCCGGATACGCCCCTGCTTGGAACCGTTACCAGAGACAGTCCCGCTACCCCCTACCTTTCCGAGACTCTTGAGCCCGTGCTCATCTTGTACATATTTGCAGTGATACCTATTTGATAAAGCTTGTTTCTGAGAATACCCAGTGTGGTCTCTCTGTGTCGTGTGGTGCCAGAAGTACGATCCTAGTTGCGAGATTCCTCCCCCTGGGGAATCTCTCGCCAGTGCCCGGCTACAATACAACACGGGTGGGACTCAGGGAAGTCAGGACCCCTTTCCGGGCTCCTCTGAGGTCGCCGTCTAACATTGGTGGCAAGCGACGGGATTCGGGCCCATCACCTAGAGATCGTACAGTGAACAACGGACGCACGACCAACAAAGATGGCAGAAGGAAGCGCCATGAGCTCCGCAGAAACCAACGCCAACAGAGTGTTCCAGGTGGAGCATCTGGAAGAATACACACACAAAGAGCTAAAACAATTTTGCAAAGAACTTAAAATAGCTACCACTGGCCTCAACACTAAGGAAGACTTGCAGAAAGCACTGAAAACTTGGGTGGAGACCGGGGCATCCCGCCCGGAAGGCACAGGGGAGCGCCCCGACGAAGCCGAACCCCCTCCAAGTGAATGCAGCGACAATCAGGTGCCAGGCATTGTACCAGACGGGGGCCTATCCCCGGGAGAACTCGCGGACAGAGAGAGAAGCCGCAGTCATGAACTCGAGTTAGCCAAACTCAAAATCGAGGGCGAATTGAAGTTAGCGGAGAAAAAGCTAGCGGTAGAGCAAATGCGCGTACAAGGCGAACTGGAAGAAAAGAAGCTCCAACGGGAGCACGAAGGAAGAAAGCTCCAACTAGAGCACGAACGCAGCTTAAAAGAACTCGAGCTCAAGGCCCGAAATGAGGACGGGAGGCCCTCGGGGAACCGAGAGATGGCCCCCCCAGCGGAACAGAAGGTCCACATCCCCAAGGATGTGGTCAAAGAATATTATAAAAACGATGACATTCAGCAATGGTTTCGGGCCTACGAGGTCGCCATGACCTCCCATCGGATTCCACAGAAGGACTGGGGGGCGGGGTTGTGGGGGCGGTTTCTGAGCGAAGGAAGGGACACCCTGCTCGACCTACCCCTCTCCCTGCAGACCTCCTACAGCCACATGAAAGAGGCTCTCCTCACAAGATACGGCCTCACCCCAGAAATGTACCGCCAACGGTTCCGGGACTGCAGGAAGATCCCGGGCACCACCTGGGTGGAGTATGTAAACTTTTTTAGTCGGGCCTTCGATGGGTGGGTCAAGGGCAGCAAGGTCACCACCCTGGCCGAACTCACTGACCTCATGTTATGGGAACATCTGGCTGCGAACTGCTTCGTAGAGCTACGTCAACATCTGCTGGATAGCAAGCTCACAGATCCCCGGAAGCTGGCTGTGGAGGCCGACCGCTGGACCAACACCCGGGTCTCCCGGGGCATGGTAGGAGAGTACCCCCGAACCAGTCAGGGACCACCCCGCCAGAGAGGGGGAGGGAACCAGGGAGGGCCCAGAGAGTCCCAGCCTAGCCCCCCGAAGACACCACCTCCACCTTTCCCGGCGCCCCCCCCGCCAGTAACAGGGCCCCCTGGGAGACGAGGACACCGGGTGACCGTCACATGTTTTCGTTGCCAGAAACCCGGGCACTACGCCAATGACCCAGAGTGCCCCATGGCCACCCAAGTCACCCCTGCGAGACAGATAGCCAACGTAGCCCTGGGGGAGGAGGTTGAGGAAGCCGAGGAGTGGGAACCCGCCGCTATGGCCCTAGTATCCCTGGGAGATAGGGAAATGATCCCTGGTAGCCTCCTACCGTCCAACACACAGAAATATGGGCAGCTCGTCAAGATCAATGGCTACCAGGTAGAGGCCCTGCGGGACACCGGGGCCAGTATCACCGGTGTCCTCAGGCACCTAGTTCCCGAGGAGCAGATCCTCCCCAATGTCTTTTGCCCCGTAATCTCTGCAGACAATAGGGAGAGTATGTGTCAGGTAGCCCTGGTGCCATTTGAGTGGGGAGGGGTGATAGGTAAATTCAAGGTGGCCGTAAGAACCTCCCAGCCGGTCGACTGCCTCTTAGGGAACGACCTGGAGAGTTCTCCCTGGAAGCACGTAGAGCGCAAGGCCCACCTAGGAATGATGGGACTCCCCGAGTGGGTGTGTGCCACCACCCGATCTATGACAGCCCGACTCACTCCCCGGAGAGAAGTCGAGAGCATCCCGGTCAAAGAAGCCCGTACCGTCCCCGCCGAGGGTCCTCCCGTTCCCCCATCGGAAGGGTCCGTCGCCAGCGACGAACCCGCACCATCCGACCCCGCCCCGGTCCCCGAGTTGGGGGATCTACCCGAGTTGGCCCATTGGCGCCACGAGGGCGGGCCCACCCGGGAAGAATTTTGCCGGGAGCAAGCCACCTGTCCTTCCCTGGTCGGGCTGCGGCGCCAGGCCGAGGGCCAAGCCGCAGGTGACCAGACCGGAACGCACCGAATCTATTGGGAGAATAACATCCTGTATAGTGAGCAGAAATCAGTGGAGCTGGGATCCGGACGGGTACTGGTGGTACCCCTCCGCTTCCGGGATTTCCTCCTGGGCTTAGCCCACGATGTCCCCCTCGCCGGTCACCTGGGTCAGGACAAGACCTACAGCCGTCTCGTGACCCATTTTTATTGGCCTAAGATGAAAGCAGCGGTAGAGGCACACTGCAAGTCCTGCCCCACGTGCCAAGCCAGTGGGAAGAGTGGGGGGAAGCGCAAGGCTCCCCTCCAACCCTTCCCGGTCGTCAATACCCCCTTCGAACGAGTCGGAATCGACATCGTGGGGCCACTGGACCCCCCCACCTCCCAAGGTCACCGTTTCATCTTGGTCCTAGTAGACCACGCCACCCGCTATCCAGAGGCTATTCCCCTGCGCACCATTACGGCCCCCGTGGTGGGCCGGGCCCTGATGGGGATCTTTTCCAGGGTGGGTTTCCCCCGCGAGGTCGTGAGCGATCGTGGCACTAATTTTATATCAAGGTATATGACGTCCCTGTGGCAACAATGTGGGGTGTCCTATAAGTTCACCACCCCGTACCATCCCCAAGGGAACGGCCTAGTAGAGAGGTTTAATAGGACTTTGAAAGGGATGATCGCTGGCCTAGAAGAGCCCCTCCGGCGTAAGTGGGACGTCCTGCTCCCCTGCCTCTTGTTCGCTTACCGGGAGGTCCCCCAGAAGTCCTTAGGGTTCAGCCCGTTTGAATTACTCTATGGACACCCCGTCCGAGGTCCCCTCAGTTTGGTTAAGGAAGGGTGGGAGGCAGCACCCCAGACCACCCCCCGAGATGTGTTCCAATATGTCCTGGCCCTCCGGAACCAGACCAGGAGGTTCCGAGAACTGGCCGAAGCCAACCTGGAGGCAAGTCAAGAAGAAATGAAGCGCTGGTACGACCAGAATGCTACTCTGGTCGAGTTCCAGCCGGGCCAGCAGGTGTGGGTCATGGCCCCCGTGAAGCCTGGCGCTCTCCAGGACCGATGGACTGGGCCCTACAAAGTGGTTGAGAGGAAGAGCCAAGTCACCTACTTGGTAGACGTCCAGTCGCCTCGGGATCCCCTCCGGGTCCTGCACGTGAACCGCCTCAAGCCTCACTTCGTGCGGACAGAACTGAGCCTCCTGCTGGCCACCGATGACGGGGCCGAAGATGAGTCGGATCCCCTCCCGGACCTCCTGTGTGTCAAGGAGCAGGATGGCTCCGTGGAGGGAGTGAACCTCTCCCCAGCCCTCACTGCCCAGCAACAAGCGGACTGCCGCCAGCTCCTCAGACAATTTTCTGACCTCTTCTCCCTGACCCCCCGGGTCACCAACTGGTGTGTTCACGATGTGGACACCGGGGACAGCCCGCCGGTGAGACACCGAGCCTACTGGGTTCCTGACCGGGTCCGGTCCTGTATTCAAGCCGAAGTCTCGAAGATGTTGACCCTGGGGGTGATCGAGCCCTCTGACAGTCCCTGGGCCAGCCCCGTGGTCCTGGTTCCGAAGGCAGCAGCCCCCGGTGTCGCCCCCGAGCTCCGGTTCTGCGTGGATTACCGGGGGCTCAATGACGTTACCCGAGCCGATGCCCACCCCATTCCACGAGCCGACGAGCTCATTGACCGACTAGGGGCCGCCCGGTTCCTCAGCACTTTCGAACTCACCTGCGGCTACTGGCAGATTGCGCTCACCGAAGGGGCCAAGGAGAGGTCTGCTTTCTCCACCCCCGATGGGCACTACCGCTTCCGCGTGATGCCCTTCGGGATGAAAAATGCCCCGGCCACTTTCCAGAGACTGGTAAATAGGGTCCTGGCCGGGCTAGAACAGTTCAGCGCGGCCTATCTGGACGACATCGCTGTCTTCAGTTCAGAGTGGAGTGAGCACCTCCAGCACCTCCGGAGAGTGCTAACCGCCCTGCGCCAGGCAGGCCTCACCATAAAAGCCAGCAAGTGCCAGATCGGGCAAGGATCCGTAGTCTACCTGGGGCACCAAGTCGGGAGTGGCCAGGTCGCTCCTCTACAGCCAAAGATCGACGCCATCCTGGCCTGGGACCCACCCATCACCCAAACGGAAGTCCGAGCCTTTCTGGGACTCACGTGCTACTACCGCCGATTCATTCAGGGGTATGGCAGCCTGGTCGGCCCTCTCACGGAACTCACGTCTAAAAAACAGCCAAAGAAGGTGCAATGGAAGGCTGCCTGCCAGGAAGCTTTCGATGCTCTAAAAAAGGCCATGTGCACGGCCCCCGTCCTCCAGGCTCCCGACTACACCAAGGAGTTCATAGTCCAGACCGATGCCTCCGAGCATGGCATTGGGGCCGTCCTGTCCCAAGTGAATGATCAAGGCCTAGACCAGCCCGTCGCCTTCCTCAGTCGGCGGCTGCTACCCCGAGAACAGAAGTGGAGCACCATAGAGCGCGAAGCCTTTGCCGTGGTCTGGGCACTCAAGAAACTACGACCCTACCTGTTCGGCACTCATTTCAGGGTCCAAACTGACCATCGGCCCTTGCGATGGCTCATGCAGATGCGAGGAGAAAACCCCAAGCTACTGCGGTGGTCAATCTCCCTCCAAGGAATGGACTTCACCGTAGAACACCGCCCTGGTACGGACCACGCCAACGCTGACGGCCTCTCCCGGTTCTTCCGCCTCAGCGACGAGAACCCCCCAAGGTGATGGGCAGTTCTCTCGGCTTTCAGCTGGGGGGGACGCGTGTTGGACCCGGCCTCGTAGAATGGCCCTCCGTGCCCCCGCACCACCGAAACCTGGTGCCTGCAGCCCAAGCACGCGGCCCCGCCGACCTTTCCCACCAGGACACCTGCACCAACCCCGGACATCCCCGCCCATGGCCTCTCTCCTTTCGGCCACCCCGGGCCCGCGTGCCCACTCCCTGCAACAAGATGGCCGCCCGGCTCCAGCACGACCCGGGCCTCAAGGCGCCACTCCGGCTGGAGGACATCACGCTTCCAGGGGATGAGAGAGGGAGGAGCAGTTTCTATCGCACCTCTGAACTCCCCTGGGACGATGGGTTTCGATCGGCCCTCCGGCCTCCCTGCGGGCTGGCTCCGTGCCTGCTGGGTGTCTGGGACTCCTCCCGACCCGGCCCTGAAAGGATCAAAAGACAATAGCAGGAAACCCCGACAAGCGGCCCCCAGGTGACAAGACCCCTGCCTGCGCAGACTCCGGACATCAAAGCGGGGTCGACCTATAACAAGGGGTGCTCTGAGACTGTCCGGCAGATTCGACGCTGGAACAACGAGAGCCTGCTGACGTGGTCGCGGCTCCTGGAACTGGACCCTACCTGAGCCCTGCTGAGTGACTCGCGGCTCCCTGAAGATCGTAAGACCTCCGAACTTGTACCTGAGCCCTGCTGAGTGACTCGCGGCTCCCTGAAGATCGCAAGACCTCCGAACTTGTACCTGAGCCCTGCTGAGTGACTCGCGGCTCCCTGAAGATCGTAAGACCTCCGAACTTGTACCTGAGCCCTGCTGAGTGACTCGCGGCTCCCTGAAGATCGTAAGACCTCCGAACCTGTACCTGAGCCCGCTGAGTGACTCGCGGCTCCCCCAGACTCTCACGGTCCCGCCGGACCCCGACTCCGACCACGTATCCCCCAGCTCGAGGATTGTGAGCTGTGCGCCGGATACGCCCCTGCTTGGAACCGTTACCAGAGACAGTCCCGCTACCCCCTACCTTTCCGAGACTCTTGAGCCCGTGCTCATCTTGTACATATTTGCAGTGATACCTATTTGATAAAGCTTGTTTCTGAGAATACCCAGTGTGGTCTCTCTGTGTCGTGTGGTGCCAGAAGTACGATCCTAGTTGCGAGATTCCTCCCCCTGGGGAATCTCTCGCCAGTGCCCGGCTACAATATAACACGGGTGGGACTCAGGGAAGTCAGGACCCCTTTCTGGGCTCCTCTGAGGTCGCCGTCTAACACCCCTCCTGTGTCTGGGCACTGCTGGGAGTGATAGGCACCCACCCCTCCTGTGTCTGGGCCCTGCTGGGAGGACTCTGCACACACCCCTCCTGAGTCTGGGCACTGCTGTGAGGACTCTGCGCACACCCCTCCTGTGGCTGGGCACTGCTGGGAGTGATAGGCACACACCCCTCCTGTGTCTGGGCCCTGCTGGGAGGACTTTGCACACACCCCTCCTGTGTCTGGGCACTGCTGGGAGTGATAGGCACCCACCCCTCCTGTGTCTGGGCACTGCTGGGAGTGATAGGCACACACCCCTCCTATGTTTGGGCACTGCTGGGAGGACTCTGCACACACCCCTCCTGTGTCTGGGCACTGCTGGGAGTGATAGGCACACACCCCTCCTGTGTCTGGGCCCTGCTGGGAGGACTCTGCACACACCCCTCCTGTGTCTGGGCACTGCTGGGAGTGATAGGCACACACCCCTCCTATGTCTGGGCACTGCTGGGAGGACCCTGCACACACCCCTCCTGTGTCTGGGCACTGCTGGGAGTGATAGGCTCACACCGCTCCTGTGTCTGGGCACTGCTGGGAGGACTCTGCACACACCCCTCCTGTGTCCGGGCACTGCTGGGAGTGATAGGCACACACCCCTCCTGTGTCTGGGCCCTGCTGGGAGGACTCTGCACACACCCCTCCTGTGTCTGGGCACTGCTGGGAGGACTCTGCACACACCCCTCCTGTGTCTGGGCACTGCTGGGAGTGCTAGGCACACACCCCTCCTATGTCTGGGCACTGCTGGGAGGACTCTGCACACACCCCTCCTGTGTCTGGGCACTGCTGGGAGTGATAGGCACACACCCCTCCTGTGTCTGGGCACTGCTGGGAGGACTCTGCACACACCCCTCCTGTGTCTGGGCACTGCTGGGAGTGATAGGCACCCACCCCTCCTGTGGCTGGGCACTGCTGGGAGGACTCTGCACACACCCCTCCTGTGTCTGGGCACTGCTGGGAGGACTCTGCACACACCCCTCTTGTGTCTGGGCACTGCTGGGAGTGATAGGCACACACCCCTCCTGTGTCTGGGCACTGCTAGGACTTAGCCATGCAACAGTAACGTTATTGCACCGAGGATATTGTGATGCATAACTAAATACTTATAAGGTCCCAAAAGCGAGACCTATTGGCTTTGCCAATGCTTGTTCGGATTCTATTCAAGAGGCTGGCTATCTGAGTGCCAGCATCATACACATAACAAGCATTTGCAATGCAATAGGTCTTGCAACTGCGAATTTTGGACCAATTGGTATTGTAAATTTTATTGTAAATGACAATGCCTTTAATTTATGTTGTACAAACCAAAACATAAATAAAAGGCATTGTCATTTACAGTGCCAATAGTTTAAACTTGCGTAAATGTGAGACCTATTGCATTGCAATTGCTTGTTCTCTGTGGCTCTTAAATATTCTTCCTTCGATTTTATCGGCAGTACTTTGCCAATTTCTCTTGTGTCTATGGTCTTTGATTGTTGCAGTCCACTTTTTATACGCATGAATCATTATGTTCTGTAGTGTTTCTTTTCTGTCTATTGTTTATATCGGCATCCTTGTTATGCTGATAGCTGCCTGTCTGTCAGGCATAGCGGTACCGCCTTCTCTTAGTACCCCGCTTTTCATTGGTGTAAATCGTTCCTCTATTTGCCTAGCAGCTCTCAATTGGTGAAAACTCTGGAGAGTTAGAATTCTGCTTCCGGGAGCGCGTTGTGGACGTACAGAGGCCGCCATTGTGGGAGCGGAGGATCCGGTCCTGGATAACGACTCCGGGGTACGGGACTGGCAGGGGGGAGGCACGTTGTTCGCTTTGAGGCTATGTGAAATGATATGTATATGTGTAAAAGTCAGAGAGATCGGGCGATGTGGAGAGGTATTCGGGCAGTACTTTAGAATCGCTTGGTAGGCTGTTAAAATCCTCAATCGGTGTTGGCCTAGGCTTTTACCTCGTAATCCAGTTCCCCCTTTCACCGATCGTAAGTTTAACGGTGAGTGTTAGCCCCTCGTGGTGGTGTCCTCCCATTTGACAACTCTCTCCGACTTCTTTCGTCTGTAGCTGCAATGGTCACATCCGACCACCCTTTCACACAGTAGTTGTGCTCCTGTTCCTCGATTGCAAAGTTTTAACTACTGTCTCTCTCATAGAATGCTGCTATAACCAATTTCAGTAGAATCGAGCTTCGATTTTGCAAGTTTTTGTGCATGTCGCGTTTGTTTGCTCTCTAGAAAACCTCATGTTGTGAGGATACGGCTGTTCGACCCCTGAGTGCTTTTTTTCAAAATCAAGTCATGGTTTTCGGATCTAGTAATCCATTTGGGCAACATTCAGACTACAAGTCCCAGAATGCAGTTTCGTAGTTGATAAAAGTGAAGGACTGGACGATGTCAGGTTGTTGTCGAGTGCCAGAGTAAACCCGTTTAGAAATCTAATAGAAAACACGGTCAACAAGGTTTGCAAATCCGTTATTTTTGGCTTGCGTTTTGAGTTGTGACTAAAACATAAAAAACCCAGCCGCAGTGGTAATACAAATAAATGTTTTCTTTCTGTGCAGCGATTGATGATTCGGTCTTCTTTTGAGATGTAATAGTACCAGATGGTGTACAAAACAACCTTAAAATAAGAGCTCTTCGAGACTAAATGAAACAAACTATGGATCTGCATGCCCCTTAGTTATAGAAATTGTTACATATTATTCTATTGCATGAGCGTGACGTGTGTTAGTTACGCTGGTGCTCATTTCAATTGTTGCTGTAACTATAGTTACAGGAGCGCGATATGTCTATGTGCCCTCGTGCTTATTGTTATATGATGCATGTGGTGGTGTTCAACCATGGGTGCATCCTTGTGGGTTGGTGTTCTTTAAAACGGGGGACTGTATACAGAGGTGGAGGTTTTGATAGATCACATTTTAATGAGAACTAATAACAAGAAACAAAAAAGACTGGACTACAACAGATACGTCACTTAGTACTGCAATTGAGTTTGCTAAAGCCATTGAGCATTCAGAAAAGTTTGTGCAGAAATTAATAGAGAAGTTAGAAAAATATGTTTATTTGGTGTCAAAAATGGAGGGGATACATTCAAGAAAAACGTGGAGCAGAAGAATGAGGTGAAACCTATGTTGCAAAGAGCTGATGGGAAGAAAGGGGCAGCATTGTGTTATAAATGTGGAAGTGGATCATATTTGGGTAATTCAAAGTTTTGTCCTGTTGTAGATAAAATTTGCTCAAAATAAGGGGTATTTTAGTAGCGGCAAGTGAGTTTGGTTCAGAGCAGGGATATCAGTGAATGTGAGTATGACTGTTTCGATCTGGACCCTAATACCATACAAAACATAAGTGATGGGAAGTCAGCGTGCTATATTACTCTTGATCATGTGAAGATACCAGTATTGGTGGATTTGTGTGCATGGCACACTATTTTGTCACATGCCATTGTTAAGTTCGTTTCTAACTGTGAATCGAAGGTAAATACTTTCAGATGTCTCTTTAAAAAAATGCAAGGTTTGCATAGACTGAAAATATGACTGTTGCATTCAATGCACTGAAATTAATGATTGTAGAAGCACCCTGTCTTAACCCTTTTGTCACTGGGAAGGAATACATTGTGATGGTTGATGCTAGCAATTATGGACAGGGAAGGGTGTTTATGCAACAAGAGCATGTTAAGGAGTAATTTGTCCAATGCCTCACGAGCTTTGCAGGATGCTGGAAAAACAATTCTCAGTCACAGAAAGAGAGTTGCTCGCTTGTGTGTGGGGATCCAAACAGAAAGGACCTTTTGTGCATATTATGGCGCCTGGTGGGGGATGTGCCATGACAGCAAGGTGGCTAGACTTGCTTCCAGATTGCAGAGTTTCCAATAGCGCATGGCGTATGTTCCAGAGAAGTGTAATGTTCATGCTGAATGTATGTCCAGGTTATCCTTACCTGGTTAGGGAAATGTTGAAGCGGAAATGGATGAATGTGAGGTCGCATTCACGTTGGGATAAATCAATTTGTTGAGTTTAAAACATCCTGTCATTCAGGAAACTAGGTGGAAAGAGGAGATGGAGAAATATGGTGATTTGATAGGGTAATCCAATATATCAGAAGTGGCTGGCCAGAGGAAGGGGAAAGTTCCAGGAGTGTGTTTTTTTTAAATTGTATTTATTTTTTAGTGCGGGAAGAGTTGGCTGTGAAACATGTTATTGTTGTAAGAGGTGACAAGTTTATACCTACTTTTAATTTGAAGAAGGTCATTGTGGATATTTCACAAGAAGGAAATCTGGGTATGTCCAGCACTAGGCGGCGGGTCAGGGGGAATGTTAGGTGGCAGGGGATAGACTCATTTGTGGAACATCAAGTGAGAATGCAACTGCAAGTGCTTTGACTCCTGATTCCCCAGCCGGGACAATTATCTGAGGCACCGTGGCGGGATTTAGGTTTGGGCATTATTGGCCCATTTACAGTGCTACCCAGACAGGACGCTTTTGGCATAGTCATGATGGACTATTTTTCCAAATGGCCAGATATTAAAATGGTGAAGGTTGTCACCTCAGACAGTGTGGAATTTTTGGATGAGGTTTTGTGCTGGGAGGATATTCCTCAGGGGTGATAACTGACCACAGTTTGTTAGTAACTACATGGAAAGGTATCTGGAGAAGTGTGGGGAGTGCATAAACAGATTGCAGTATTACAACCCCTGGGCCTATGGTCAGGTAGAAAGGTGTAACTGTGTGGTTAATGAAGCAATTCAGTTGTCAGGAAAGGGTGGTGTGAACTGGGGGAAGGCTTTACAGTTCATGTAGGCATACTTGATTCACCCAAATCTGACGCAGTCTCTCAGCAGCCTCCTGTTGGGAGATTTTCCATACCTTATTGTAAAACCGCAAAGGAAGCACTTCTGACGTGGTTTCTGAGGACCTAACAAAATCCCTACGATCCATGTTATCGGAGAGTAAGGCCAAGTGTTGTTTCACCTGAGACAGTGTTGAGGTTTGTAGCCACTCTAGGCATAACTTCCATAACACTGTAAGATGTCACCACCCGAGTCTTCTCGTTCTACATAGCGAAGGTCGGGCCTATGGATACTAAACCTTTTGGTGGTACCCCTGAATCTTAAATGGCACTTATTTGTGACGATAGGCCAAACCAGCTTCCCTTCCAATTGGGGTCTGATGAATTGTACGAGCCATTCTGTATGTCATCTAATGTATCCTCAATATTTTGTGTAAATCTTGCCATCCCTCAGTGTGAAGGCGAAGTAATCTGAGGCGTGTTCAAGTCCTTGATCTTGGCTAGACCAAGACAGGAAGTTTGTAGCACTGTGTCGTTAAGGAAGATTATTTGCTGTGGTATGAGGCATGCTCTAAATAAAGCCTCCGTTCCCTGAACGTGCCAATCTTTGTGTCTATGATATCCGTCCAAAAGTCGAAACCCTGTAAAGACAGTTGGGGAAATAAAGGAAGTAGAGTATATGTGTTTCGTATTGGTGAGCATATTTTTAGGTCTCGCTAGAGCCAGCGCGCTTGCGCTGGCCTGCGAGACATTTAGTAACTGGCTTTTAAAAGTCCGACTAAAGCCTTTTGCCGGCCACCAGCGTGCACAGGCCATCTGGCTTTTGTAATGGCTCATTAAGCCATGCTCCTCCGCCTTACCCCCCCCCCCCCCTCTCTCTCTCTTTCTCTCTCTCTCTGCTCTCAGCCATCAGTACCCCCCCCCCCACCCCCCCCTTCCTTCACTCGCTCTCTTCCCAAGCAGCTGGTTGTAAATCCAAGCCCTATAATAATCCATCTTTTTAACAGTCTCATTTTCTTCTAAAATAACACTCACACTTAAGTTTCATGCCTTAATTTTCCTGTCTGTTAATCACCCCAATAGACTTTTGACCTATGAACCGTGATTGCTGTTTCGTACACATTTTCTGATCAAAACACGCTGGCTTCTCAATATAAATGAGTAAACAGGCTCATCCTTGTTACTGGAAAGAATAATAAGTCCAAAAGAGGGGGCACGCGCCAGGCAAAAGTAAACGTTGTAAGTTTAAATGAAGACAAGCAAAAGTCGGTTTTGTGTAATATTACAGACCTGAACCTAAAATTATTTTCGCCCACAGAGTTTATTTAGGGCCAGCCCGCATATTAGGATTTCAAACTGCACATTTTACAAAAGGACAATCCCGACTCTGCACATGCTTTCAGCCGAGACCCTCATGCATAATAAATCAGTCTAGTTTTCAAAGAAAACCACTCCACATTTATTCCACACTAGGTAAAAGGTCCATGCCAGAATAGTTATTTAGGGCAAGGTAGGACAAATGTAGGTAAAAGGGGCTCATAACAGTGTGTGTATATATAGGTGGGGGTTGTCGAGATCAATTCGTATTATGTACTTGTCGAGATAACATCTGTCTCTGGAAATAAACTATGTTTTTTGAGAATCACGATGCAATGAAGTTCATTCCTGGAGTGTGCAATGGAATAGCGTACAGTTGCGAGCAGTATGTTTTAGGGGCATCAAGTTATCTGGCATACATGAAAGTGTAATGTATTCCAATGGGGAGCAGCACAGTAATGTAGTAGTGTAGACTGGAGTGGTGTACAGTACAGTTGGGTGGAGTTGTGTAAGCTGGATTAGTGCACAATTTAGTTACGTATACTGGATTGTCATAAACTGGAGTGGAATACACTAAATAGCGTTTTGTGGGGTGGCGTTAGCTCAACTGTTTACAGTGAAATGATGTAAAGTGGAGTGTGTAAATTAAAGGAAACGTACCATTTAAAGTGTGGTAAAAAATTTCAATGTTATATCTTCAAAATATATGTCATATGTAAATGTTAATTTTCTGCTTGGATATGTAAGTAGTGTAAGTAATGTTGGATTTAAGTAGTTATATATTGCGCTATGGTATACCGTGGTAAATTCACAGTATACCATGATATATGGTGCTGAGAATTGGTTATGTGTTTAGTTGGTTGCTGTATTTACAAAAGGTAAAAATCAGCCATGTACTTTTTAGCACAATTTTGTGTTAGTGTAAGGTCAGCTTTTTGCCGTATTCTGAGTTTGGATCTTGCATATAGTTAAGTATTCGGCTCAGCTGTTACGAGGAACCTATTACCACTTCATTTAGGTGGTAATAGCTTACTTTTTTTGCTTTTAAATTTGTATATATTATCGACACACTAATGTTTGTATATTTTGACCCTTATTTACTTTGCACCTGTTACACGAATTTCCCTCAAAGTTTGCAGACCTGTTGAACCTGTTTCGTTGGTGGATGAGTAAAATTGATCTGGTGTTTGGTGAAGGGAGTGCAAAGAAAAAGCGGGGCCTCAAAACGTATCTAAATGTAATTTATTTTACATGCACTTTAGTGTTTTGCGTATTGCGAAAACGGGCATTCGAATTTGGCAGGATTACATATTATGGTGCGCAGATAATTATTTTGGGTGGTGCAGATAAGTAGTATCATTATTTTGTAACTTTTAAGGTATTTAAACTTCGAGATATCTACTGTTGCTATATTTTTTACCAACCTGTGGGAGTATTTTGCGGTACTGCCGCTGTATGTAGTGATCACAAATCATGAGCTGTTTGGCTAATCATTTGGTTTACAAACGCTAAAGCCAGCTATGTTGTTTATAGGTGCACTTTGCCCGTGTTCTGCGTTATAACTTACGATATAGGTACGCATGTAGTACTGTATTACATAGCTCTTAATGTTTAAAAAATAAAATAATTTAGTACTGAGGTGTGTGTGTGTGTGTGTGTATGTGTGTGTATGTATATGTGTGTATATATATATATATATATATATATATATATATATATATTTTGAAGAAAGGTTACCCCTGGGGTGGAGGCACACTCAGGATCGCACAGGTCCAGCAAGAGACAACCCCTCAAATCTGCTGCCGACGCGTTTCGGGCAACCGCCCTTCTTCTTGGGCAGCCTTCGATTCAAAATTGATGACGTGCAGACAACCAGCGTTTTCCCTCTTTTATTTCTGTGACTCTAAAATAGATAATTTCAAACCATTATGGGGCTGGAAGTTGTATAGTCAATCAACCCCAAATGGGGTGCAGTCATCAATCACCATGTAGAATTTAAAACAATTTGCTGGGGAAAAAAGTCATGCGGTAATGCAAATGCAATTCAAGGCATCTCCTGCTCAACGCTGCCGCTTGAATTCCTGGCGGCCGCGGACCCCCAATGTTATTGGAGTGGTGCCATCCGTGACCGGGGCCGGTCACTTGAATTTTGAAGAAAGGTTACCCCTGGGGTGGAGGCACACTCAGGATCGCAGAGGTCCAGCAAGACACAACCCCTCAAATCTGCTGCCGACGCGTTTCGGGCAACCGCCCTTCTTCTTGGGCAGCCTTCGATTCAAAATTGATGACGTGCAGACCACCAGCGTTTTCCCTCTTTTATTTCTGTGACTCTAAAATAGATAATTTCAAAGCATTATGGGGCTGGAAGTTCTATAGTCAATCAACCCCAAATGGGGTGCAGTCATCAATCACCATGTAGAATTTAAAACAATTTGCTGGGGAAAAAAGTCATGCGGTAATGCAAATGCAATCCAAGGCATCTACTGCTCAACGCTGCCGCTTGAATTCCTGGCGGCCGCGGACCCCCAATGTTATTGGAGTGGTGCCATCCGTGACCGGTCACTTGAATTTTGAAGAAAGGTCACCCCTGGGGTGGAGGCACACTCAGGATCGCACAGGTCCAGCAAGACGCAACCCCTCAAATCTGCTGCCGACGCGTTTCGGGCAACCGCCCTTCTTCTTGGGCAGCCTTCGATTCAAAATTGATGACGTGCAGACAACCAGCGTTTTCCCTCTTTTATTTCTGTGACTCTAAAATAGATAATTTCAAAGCATTATGGGGCTGGAAGTTCTATAGTCAATCAACCCCAAATGGGGTGCAGTCATCAATCGCCATGTAGAATTTAAAACAATTTGCTAGAGAAAAAAGTCATGCGGTAATGCAAATGCAATTCAATTGTAGTGCATCAAATATTCCCAAGTTGATGCACTACAACACCCAGAAGGCCTGCGGACCACGCCCACTGAGGCAGGTGTGTTAAGGACTGTGCATGTTAGCGTTTCATTTGTCATCACGCCACAGAAGAAGAGGTTATCCCTTGAAACGCGTCTGGCGATAGAGATGTCTGGTGTCTTGTTTCTTGAATAGGCACCTGCTGGCAAACATTCAAATAAAAGAAACTTGAGCTTCAATTTAAATCGTGTGGCCTCCCTCAAATGGGTTCCTGTAAGGTTGGATGTATTAACGGCCGGTCCCGGTCGTGAGGAGAGGCCCACCGCCCTTAACAGCGGATCCGTGATTGCACCATCGGGTGCGGCAGAATCGGAACGATTAAAGCTAACACTGGTGCAGGTTGGTGTCAGCTTTGGCTCTTTTGTTTGTTACAAAGCGGGGCAGGTTCCCTCCAAGACTTTTCACACCATTTGATTGAATTTATTTTGACAATTTTAAACGCACCCACTTGGGAATATTTGATGCACTACAACACCCAGAAGGCCTGCGGACCACGCCCACTGAGGCAGGTGTGTTAAGGACTGTGCATGTTAGCGTTTCATTTGTGATCACGCCACAGAAGAAGAGGTTATCCCTTGAAACGCGTCTGGCGATAGAGATGTCTGGTGTCTTGTTTCTTGAATAGGCACCTGCTGGCAAACATTCAAATAAAAGAAGCTTGAGCTTCAATTTAAATCGTGTGGCCTCCCTCAAATGGGTTCCTGTAAGGTTGGGGATATATATATATATATATATATATATATATATATATATATATATATATATATATATCTACAAAGTTACCCACAGGTTGGGGCAGCAGCAATACACGGCAGACCACACATGCATCAGGAGCAGCCTGGCACGTTTCAGCAACCTCCTTCCTCATAGGCTCAGTCCCACAGATTAAAACAGCATTTGGGCCACACTACATTTATTTCCTAAACTGCCTTCTGATAGGCTGCTTCATAAGCTACAACATGATTGGTTCACAGGCCCCTCTGGAATTCTGGGACATGTATTGTAGCAGTCTCTCCCTGATGGGTGCCATGCCATCTGGGGCCTTAATGCATAGCCCTCCAATAGCCCCGCTGTGCGTGTAGTCTGAATTCCTGGCGCTACTTGCCCCATGTGGAACTGGACGTGTATTGCCCGCCACTGCACTATCTTTCCCGGCCGCCTCTGAGGAAAAGAAAACTTCAAACGCGTCAGGTTCAAAGGGGAAGCTGTACATTGTTCTCGCAATTGGAGTACCTCAATACTTGATATTAAAGGCTGGTAACCTTTTCTCCTGACTCGTTGCAACGCCTGTTGGGCTACCTTGTGTTTGTGAGTGTGTGATTTTTTTTTTTCCTACCTATTACCACTTTACTACACTGGGAAAGTTACCAAACCTGATACTTACTGAGATTGAAAGGGGTAACGCAGAACTCAGAGAAAATTGAGCTGAAAACAACATGGCTGTCTTTAACTTTAACATTTGACAAGGCCGTCGTTAGCGAATAAGGTAATGACTTGTCATCGCTATATACCTCAAGTACTACTGCTAAGTTTTAAACACTTAAAGCGTAAAAAATACTTACCCGCTGTACCCCCCACTGAATCATCTGCGTATCATAATATATAGCCCTGTGAAATTTTGTAAAAATCAGACTTTTTTTGCCCTGCGCGAGATAGAAATTCTATGTAAAATGCTGTGGATTTTACACCCTTTTCGAGCCCCCCTCCACAAAACTTTTAATACTCCGACAATGAAACGGGGCAACAGGTCTGTAAAGTTTTGCGGACATTTATCTCTGGTGACCCTGACTATAAAGTGGCGCATATATATGTGAAATTCCCAAAATGACTGGTGTATTTTAAATTTCACCTGGGCCTGCTCTCAATATGTCATCACAGTGAAAAACCCCAGGGTTTCTCAGAGTAGGTGGCCAGCATCAAAACCCATGTGTACTATTTTAGTATGCGTGATTACATGTAAAAAAAAAAAAATACCGGTCTATATCCTTTAACACGTTGTGATAACAACCTCCTGTCAAGGGCCTACTGGCTTTAACAAATACTTCCCACACACAGTAAATGAAGTAGACCTCCTCACTTTGTCATTATTTGTCTTATTAAGCAGATTAGACCTGTAACATCAGACATAAGGATTAATCAGACCTTTTGCTTGTCACAATAACCAGTTATGGTCTACTGTTTGAAAAATAAGCTTTTCCCCAAGGCAACAATCTGGTACACAGTCATAACATTACTATGGTATACACACTTTCAACCGGCATAAAACTACCTTGCCTAAGAGGCCCTAACTAGGATTCTCACATATCAAATCTTCTATGTAACACTAAAAGCTATTGGAAGTGACCACAAAGTCAACCATGTGCAAAGCAGTGGGCTGGCCCAAACGCCACTGTAATTTGGTATGGTGCTCAACATCTTTTTTGACGAGACAGCTAAAAGCTGTTTCGGTTTCGCCTAGGCTGAGCATACGCTGTCTCTTCAAGACATGCTGTCTCTTCAACACATGCTGTTCCTAGAAAATGGGTTTGAAGCACCACCCATCTTTTTAATTGGCTCCTCTTACTGTCCTTTGTAAGTGCGGTCTTTTGATTCATGAATAGGCTTAGTATTCCCGCCTTTTGGACTTTTGTATCCTCTCATGAGGGTTTCTCCTCTCATGAGGGTTTCCCCTGGTACATGTGCTCTTACTTTTTAGATTATTTCTGAAACTTCCAAGAGCACTCTTTTTGCCTGCCTCTGTTCTTGTAATGTGTTCTGTTTACTTCATGCACAGGTTTCATGAAACACTCACGGCTGCCGTTTCATTTGCCGTGCTGTTTGCTTTGGTGTTTATTAAGCTTCTGCTGCCATTTAATCTCCCCGTGCTGACCATTCACCACTCCCACAACACTGCTTTTTGGATACAATTTTTTTGCAACGGTATAAACGCGAACGACATAACCAGCATTACAGATTGACACACAAAATTTTCAAGCATTTAAATGATTTGTGCACAATGATGCTTGAACCGACACATACTTGAACCAGGTTGCGCCACTTCCGACCAATGTTCAGTGTTCTGTTTACTTCCTGCACAGGCTTCATGAAACGCTTGCGGCAGCCACTAAATGTGCTGCGCTGTTTGCTTCGGTGTTCATTAATCCTCTGCTGCCACTTAATCTCCTTGTGCTTACTCCCCCCCCCCCCCCCCCCACCCCCCCACCCCTGCCCACACATGCAACGAACACTGCTTTTTTGTTTTGATTTTTTGAACCTTTGCTGCTACCCAATCTCCCTGTGCCACCCCTGCCCAACCACCCTGACTCTCACCCCTCCCACAACACTGCTTCTTAAAATGTTATTTCTTCACAGTGTTTTATAGTGCAAACTCGACCCGAAGGGATCCGAGCGCTTTACATGACCATCCGTTACATTGCAGGTGGATGCATTCTTTTTTCAGTCATGGAGAGATTAAATGATTTGCGCACAATCACAGGATGCTTGAGCCAGCGCAGAGACTCTAACCTGGTTTGCCGTCTTCAAGGTTGACCGCTCTGGCTGTTAAACCACATCCAACCTATACTCCATCCTATCCTGTTACTCTTTCAATCAATCAATCAATCAATCATAACATTTGTAAAGCGCACTACTTACCCGTGAGGGTCTCAAGGCGCTGGGGAGTGGGGAATGCAGCTACTGCTCGAAAAGCCAGGTCTTGAGGAGTCTTCTGAAGATCAGCAGGTCTTGGGTCTGCCGTGGGTGGGTGGGGAGGGTGTTCCAGGTCTTGGCGGCCAGGTGGGAGAACGATCTGCCGCCGGAGGTCGCTCTTCGGATGCGAGGGACTGTGGCGAGGTCGGCAGAGCGGAGCTGGCGGGTGGGGGTGTAGAAGCTGAGTCGTCTGTTGAGGTACGCTGGTCCGGTGTTGTGGAGTCCCTTGTGGGTGAGGAGCTTGAAGGTTATCCTCTTGTTGATGGGGAGCCAGTGCAGGTCTCTCAGGTGGGGTGGGGTTGCGGCGAGGGATGTCGAGGTTCAGGCGTGCAGAGGCGTTCTGGATGCGTTGCAGCCGTCTCAGGAGTTTGGCCGAGGCTCCTGCGAAGAGGGCGTTTCCGTAGTCCAACCTGCTGCTGATGGGGGGCCTGGGTGACCGTTCTTCTCGTTTCGGTGGGGATCCACTTGTAGATCCTGCGGAGCATGCGGAGGGTGTTGAAGCAGGAGGAAGAGACGGCGTTGACCTGCTTAGTCATGGAGAGGGTGGAGTCTAGGATGACCCCTAGGTTGTGTGCGTGGTTGGTGGGTGTTGGGGGTGTTCCTAGTGCGGTCGGCCACCAGAAGTCGTCCCAGGCCGAAGGGGTGGATCTGAGGATGAGGACATCCATCTTGTTCGAGTTCAGCTTCAGTCGGCTGTTCCTCATCCATTCGGCGACAGCCTTCATTCCTTCGTGGAGGTTGGTTTTGGCGGTGTGGGGGTCTTTGGTGAGGGAGAGGATCAGCTGGGTGTCATCGGCATAGGAGATGATGTTGAGGTCGTGCAGTCAGGCGACGTGGGTGAGAGGTGCCATGTAGATGTTAAACAGGGTTGGGCTGATGGATGAGCCCTGGGGTACACCACAGATGATCTCAGTGGCTTCGGAGCGGAAGGGGGGAAGGCGGACGCTCTGTGTTATGCCGGAGAGGAAGGAGGTGGTCCAGTCCAGGGCCTTCTCTTGGATCCCGGCGTCGTGGAGGCGTGTTCGTAGTGTGCGGTGGCAGACCGTGTCGAAGGCGGCAGACAGGTCCAGGAGGATGAGGGCTGCTGTTTCTCCGTTGTCTAGCAGGGTCCTGATGTCATCGGTGGCGGCAATGAGGGTAGCTTGGTTGCTGCGGAACCCGGACTGGGAAGGGTCCAGGATGCTGTTCTCCTCGAGGTAGCGGGTCAGTTGTTTATTGGCGGCCTTCTCGATGACCTTCGCAGGGAGATGGGCCGGAATTTCTTGTGGTCCGCCTTGGGTTTCTTGAGTAAGGCGTTGATCTCGGCGTGCTTCCAGCTCTCCGGGAAGGTTGCTGTCTCGAAGGAGATGTTGATGATTTTCCGGAGATGGAGTGCGATGACTGTGCTGGCTTTGTTGAAGATGTGGTGTGGGCATGGGTCTGACGGAGATCCGAAGTGGATGGTGTTCATGATCTTGATGGTGTCGTTGTAGTTGTTTGTCTAGGAGAGCAGGCGGATGGTGGTCGTGGGGGCGGAGGTCTCAGTGGTTGTCGGGTGGTTGTGGCGTTGAAGCTGTTGTGGATGTCTGCGATCTTGCGGTGGAAGAAGGTGGCCAGTGAGTCGCACAGGTCTTGCGAAGGTGGGATGTCGTTGGTGTTGGAGCCGGGGTTGGAGAGTTCCTTCACAATGTTTAAGAGCTCTTTGCTGTTGTGTGCATTGTTGTATAGGCGGTCTTTGAAGGAGGCCCTTTTGGCGGATCGAGTGAGGTGATGGTGTCTGCGGGTGGCGTTCTTGTGGGCTGCGTAGCTGTCCGGTGTTCGTTCACAGAGCCAGTTCTTCTCCAGTTTTCGGCAGGTTTGCTTGGAGGCCTGGAGGTCTCCAGTGAACCAGCTGGCTTTCTTGCTGGTGTGACTGTTGGAGGGTTTCTTGAACGGGGCATGGGTGTTGGCGCAGTCGTCAATCCACTGTCTGAGTTTGCTGGCGGTGGTGTCGGTGGGTGGGCTCTGGGCGAGGGTGGTGGTTAGCTGGTCTTCGGAGACTTTGCTCCAGCAGCAGCGAGGCATCTGTTGGGTGCGGTGGTGCGTGGTGGGTTTCTTTAAGGTGAAGTGGATGCAGCGATGGTCGGTCTAGTGGAGTTGGGTGGTATGGTTGAAGGAGACGTGGGGGCTTGCGGAGAAGATGGGGTCAAGCGTGAGGCCGGCGGAGTGGGTGGGGTTTGTGAGGAGTTGTCTGAGTCCGAGGTTGGCTAGGTTGTCGATCAGGGTGGTGGAGTTGGTGTCGTTGTTGTTCTCGAGGTGGAAGTTCAGGTCCCCGAGGAGGATGTAGTCCGTGGTGTCGAGGGCGTGTGTGCTGACTAAGTCGGCGATGGAGTCGCTGAACTGTGGTAGGGGTCCAGGGGGGACGAGGGTTCCTCTGAGGGTGGTGTTGGGGTCGGTGTGGATCTGGAAGTGCAGGTGTTCGGCAGTGTTGAGGGTGTCGTCTGTGTTGGTCAAGACTCTGAGAGTGTTTCTGTGGATGATGGCGATTCCTACTCCGTTGGTGCAGTCCCTGCGGGTGATCTTGTAGCCTTCCGGGACAGCTATGGCGATGTCGGGTGCCGAGACGGGGTTCAGCCAGGTCTCCGTCAGGAAGGCGACGTCTGGGGAGGTTGTTGAGTAGGTCCCAGAGTTCAACTGCGTGTTTGCGGGCGGAGCGGGTGTTTAGGAGGATGCATCTGAGGTAGTTGGGTTCTTTCCTGGTCGGCGGCTTGGCGGGCCGGATGCTGGCGAAGCTGCATTTCCGGCAGGTGAATGGTCCGTGGGTGCGCATCGGGGCGGCCAGGAAGCAGGTGTGTGATCGTCTGCTGTTGAGTGTGTGGAGGGTGCTGGCATCGTAGCGGTGTCGGGTGTCGTGGAGTCTGCAGGGGCGAGGGGGTCTGTTGCTGGGCGCGGTCCAGGCACGGACGGGCACAGACGGGCTTGCCTTAGGCACGCCTTCGGCGCGCACGCTGCGCGTGGCCGCTGCGTGGCCTCCATATGACGGGAGGTGGGAGGGAGGAATAGATGGGAGGAGGGAGTGGGGTGGCGAATGGGAGAGCAGGGGGGCAGGGACGCAGCGGCGGGAAAAAACGGGTGAGGGACGGCGGGGGAGCAAAGGGAGAACCGGGCACAGAAGAGATGCAGAGGGATAAAGCAGAATTAGGCAAGCAAGCAAAGTCTGGCAAAGCAAATATATATATATATATATTTATTTGCAGTAGTATATTGTGCAAACTCGACCCGAAGGGGTCAGTTTACATGACCACCAGTTGCATTACAGACCGACACATAAAATTTTCAGGCACGGGGAGATTAAATTATTTGAGCACAATCGCAGGATGTTTATCTTCCATTTGGTTTGCTTGTCCCGTTCCCAGCGTTGACTACACATAGTTTTTTTTTTTTGTTTCTACATGTAAATACCCTCGTTGACTGACTCTCTCAAGATTTTTAAAAATGTTCAACGTTGTTTCATGGCCAAAACAGGTTTTCGAACCCAACTCCTAACACTTCGCACTTGACTAGTGGTTTTGTATTCTCTGTGTTTGTTAGAGGATAACCACCCACCCTGCTTTGTTTTCGGTGCACCACATGTTGGGACACTGAAGATGCAGACAGCCCTCTATTTAGCAGCATACATGAGGAATTGCTTCCCCCCTCTGTCACTAAACTGAAGTGTGCATTTTTGCTTATTCTGTACCAAATTTCATGTCGTGAAGATGTGGTGAAAGGGGTCTGCCTCAAAACACTGCGAGGGCTCTCTGGAGGGGCTGGAATCCTTTACCCCTTGAAGAAATTCTAGACATGGATGAAGATAACGCCTGGTTTGCTCGATTCCACAATCGTACTGGTGAAACACGTGCACCCCAGATGTTGGTCTTGTGCCAGGAGGGTATAACAAAAGCTCTTAGTTCCTCACTGGAACAATTGCTGATCAGCTTATGTGCAGTTTACTTTCTTTCACCCTTCCTCATCGCTTTCGTCCCATTGCCAGAGGCCGGTATATATTTGAGGGTCAGTAGAACAAGCATTTACAATGCAATAGGTCTTGCGTTTGTGAGAGTTTGAGCTATCGGCATTGTAAATTACAATGCCTTTTATTTGTGTTTTGAAAACTTGCAAGCGGTGCGTGAACACACACTTTGTACTTGTAGTCCTTAATTTATGAGAAGCAAGGCTGGCAGTAAAAGATGCACAGTTACTGCCAGCTTTGCTAGTCGTAAGCAAGGACTATAAGTACAAAGTGCATGTTTACACACTGCTTGCATGTTTTCAAAACATATAAATAAAAAGCATTGTCATTTACAGTGGCAATAGCTCAAACTCTCACAAACGCGAGACCTATTGCATTGCAAATGCTTGTTGAGCTGTGAGACAGGGTGCGGCAGCAGCTATTGGAAGGCAGGACCATGATCCCAGGCTGTGCGCTTTAAAAGTAGGATGGAAAGGTAAATGACACTAAAGCTGAGAAGTCACACAGTCAGTGGTTAGCCTGAATATTGAACTTACAGGGAAAGCTCCTTCAGTTTTTACCTGTAATACATATGATTTATTGGACTGAAGTAGAGTTGTGTTTTAAACTATCTGCCTCTCCCATCAGCCAATAAATGTATTCTGGAAGTGCTGAGCCACTCTTCCTAGGGTTGTGGCAGTATTTTGTTAACATGATAATCGACTAAGCAGTTATGGAACACTTTTATTGGTTATAAGTATAAGCAAAAGGGGAGAATAAAGTTTTGCAAAAACTACTGCAAAACAAGTATTACAGAAATGCTGGCATCTTAACGCCACACCTGCTGGCTCTGCCAATGTTTGTTGGCTTTGATTATGGGTCTTCTTGCCTATGTGTTTGGGTAAGTAAGCGGACGGATGGCTGTGTGTACCTGTGCCTAGGCATGCGGGTGAATAAGTGTCCTGTACCCCAGGGTCACAGTGAATGAGCCTCCTAGGATGCTACTGGTAGTACTGAACCCTGTCACATTACATGTCCAACCCCTTGCAGCTTTACTCCTTTCTGTAACAGGATCTCACTCCACCTTCCCACCTTATGATACCCCACTCCTGCAGCGCTTCACCAGCAGACCGAAAATGTAATAAACATTGACAAAATCAGTAGGAACTTTTGTGGTGGAAAGGCAGATTGGTCCTTGACAGTTTATGTAAGTACAGTGCTTAGAGGGAGTGGCTATCCCAAAAGGTAGTGGTACAACGCGGAGGGTGGTAGTGCGTCAGTAAGGGGTAGTAGTGTGGATTGATGGTGCGGTGCTGGCAGTGGTACAATGCGGAGGGTGGTAGTGCGTCAGTAAGGGGTAGTAGTGTGGATTGATGGTGCGCTGCTGGCAGTGGTAATGTGATGCTGGTATTGGCATTTGCTGATATCAGCGTGATGCTGAGGGTGGTAATGAGATTCTGCAAGTGGTACTGTAGTTTTGGTTGCCAGTACTGATGGTAGCGTTTGAAAGGCACTTCATCATAAACAGCCGAACAAGAAGCCTGATGTGAAGCGAAGATCACACGTTGCTGCAGGCCCAGGGTGAGCAGCTTACCCAGCTGTCGTTCTCTTCGCATTCAGACACTTCCAGTCCCCCATTTATAATGGAAAAGGCATCATCAAAAGTACCGTTTGCAAATATATTTGAGACTTTGCTCTCCCTATAAATACGAGTGGGAAAATTGACATTTTGAAGCTCAGGTGACACATGAAAAGGAGGGGGCAAAAATCATCAGTAATGCTCTGATTCGAAAGAAGCAGAGGCACACAGCAGCCTGTTGGAATTACTGCTTCCAGCTCATCACAAATGAGTCACATGAAAGGAATGCCTGACTATTCCTGACTCTGTGATGGAGTCGTGAGGGTTAAGGTACACTGAAACTGGCATTAGGACTGTACACCAAAGAAAGACCTAATGTGCTTCAATGAGAGCAGGGTTCTTCAAGGGCTCTTCAGATGGACCCACTCTGAAAGCTCTTCCTAGTTTAACCTGATAACGAAGAGCAGCCCTTTAATCTACTTCAAACCCGAGAGAACAGATGGAGCTGCCTAGCAGGGCTCCTCAATTCGCCAATCTCTCCCCACAATCAGAATTTTTCAATTGAAGCACATCAAAAATGGAAAAAAGCTGCAAGGCTGACTGAGCTGTGCACTGTCCCGGGCTCAATAGCAGCTCTAAAATCTCATTGCAGACATGATTAAAAGTTTAACCCCCACAGAGAGTAGTGTCAGGAAACGTGCACACGCTCTTACTGCAGACTGCTCGGAGGGGCACTTCCGGTGTGGCCTAAAGGCCAGAGCAGTCGACTTTGGAACTGATTAAGGAAGCTTAGTCCTGGAGGCGGCCCAACATCCTGTGATTCTGGGCAACAAATCACCTAATACTTCCGAGCCTAGAACATAAATCTGACCATGTTGCATCTAAAATGCTGAACAGATGACGTCCTAATGATAATGTTATCAGAGAATTGCAACCCATTGCCCCTTCCCCACCCTTGCTGAACAAATCTAAAAATAAAAGTCCCGTGGGAAGGATGGGCAAACACATTCACAAACACTGGCATACAAATGTTCAAGGACACATTTTGAGAAAACACTGCATGCTTTCAAGGGTATCATGTCTGCACACACAGACACGGCTACAGAGACACACACAACTTCAGTAAAAATGTTATGGCTTCTGTCACAGGATGCGTGGAAGTCACTGCACTACTAAGCAGAGAGACCTATGTGTCGGAACCTGGGCCGGGGAAGGCAAAACGCAGGCCGGAGCCGGGAAGCTCCTCCCCTGCAAAATGTTGAATTAGCCCGCTCGAAAGGGGAAGACCAGGGCAAACGCGAACTACCCCAATCCCGGGATGGGGGAGATGGAAAGGGGGACATCAGGCCCAGGCCGGCAGAACCCCCCCCCCCCCCCACCCCCCTCTCCTTGCAGCGACAGGAAAAGGAATGATGTGCTTCCGCAGAACTCGCACTTGGACAAAGGACTGGATCGTGGAAAGCAACGAAAAGGCGGCAGGACCCAGGGAGGAGGCATCGAGATGGAGCCGGAGTCATCGTCCTGTCGGCAGGGAGAAGTGGGGATCACCACTGCGAAAGGATGACACCGCACCAGAGAAGGGCAGAGACGCTCGGCCCTCGAGAAGAAACAGGCTGGGACAGACTACCTGGGCGGCGAGACGGGTTTTACAGCGTCACCACGTTCGATGGAGAGGGCTTAGGTCACTAACTGCAGAGTGCTCGCAACGGGCGGCTGTGCCCCCGAGGAGTGGCATCAAACAGTAGGTGAGCACGGTCGATATTAGCAAGCAAATATTGGGCTCCACTCTGTGCGGGAAGGGCTGGAGCAGCTGATTTGGGAGCTGGGGGATTATGCCAATCGAATTACGGTCTCGTTGGCTAGTTGAGCATACTCGCAGTCTCTTCCCCCAATTTTCGTACTGCCGCGGTTGCAAACGCAGGCATCGCTGCCTGGGGCGGGAATCTGGTAAATGCAGACGTCAGGACAGTAAAGGAACAAGCTTCGATCTCTTGTCTTTATGGGGCCATGAGAAACACATGGCACCATAAAGATAAGAAAGTGCTTTGGGAAAGATGCAAATCAGCCGAGCCAGTCCGGACGGGCTGGACCAAAAAGCTAAAGGGCAGCAACCAAAATACCCCATTTCCAATGGCAGGCCACCGTTTAGCATAAACTGTGACGCCAGCCAATGGAAATGAGGGGCGGGGCTTAAAGCCCTCTTCTGAAAGTCCTTGTTAGCAATAAATCTCGCCAAGCGAGCAGCGCATGCGTGTGCTGCAATGCTAGGCGAGACCCAAAAAAGTAGGGGGAGATGAGATTGAACTCTGACCCAGCCCAGGTTTCTTGCTTGGAGGTGCGTTTTCAAATCTCACTGCAATATGTATGACTCATTGAATGTTTAGGATACTTGAAGCGATTGTAAATAAATAGTCTGTTCTCATAGTTAAGATTCTTTCAGTGTGAAGAGTCTATCTAGGACTCTTAAAGCAGCATAAAATCTCTGCCATTGTGAGTTGAGAAGTGAACAATAGAAAACATGCTGTGAGATGGCTTTTCAAGGACTGCTTCAGTCCTCTTGTCAATAGCCACCCTATAGTGCTTGGTGGAAATATGCAATGATGCACATATGGTAGCCTTTCAGATCTTATTTGTGATGTCTTCAACGGAGGCTGCTTTGTATATGGTTGAACTAACATTAATGTCTCTGGCATTAGTCTCCTCAGCAGAATGACAATGTGATGCTGAGCCTCCCACAGGCGGTCTAAACTGACTGTTCGATAACCTCCTCACTGCAATAGTGTCCAATAGCAACACAACACTTGGAGGATTTTCTCAGAGGAATTTTACTACTGTATGTTGAAGATCCTACTAACTCTATTTTCATGGCACAGTGCCATAATTAACCAATCCAGTACAACCCACATAATTCCACTACCCACCACATAAATCCACCCTTATCCATAACTTGTAGGTAAGACATTTACATTTACAGCGCCAATAACTCTAACTCTTTCATTATTATTTTTAACACACACATCTTGAGCTTAGCTCCTATCTATTTTTCCTTTTTCGTCACCAGAAAGGCAAAGCTATCCACAGTTCCACGCCACACAATTCAACTCCTCATATTACCATTCCAAACCACATAATTTGTCGCTAAACCACACAATACAACTCAAGAACAGTTTAAAAACACACCACATACATCAAATCCATACCACAAAATTTCATATCATGCCACAAAATTTAACGGAACACCACATAAATGAAACTCCACGACATACCACTCCAGAACACAAAATGCCATTCTACATAATTACACGGCCTAACACACTAACACTCCACATAATTCCAGTACATTCTATACCACCTCTGTACTAGCCACATAATTCCACAGCACACCATGCCACTCAATTCCACTACACTCCACACCACACATTTAAACAACCAACTAATCAAATACGACCCAAATAATCCACTACACACCACATACACTCCATAACACATAGGTAAAAGACATTGCCATATACAATTCCAATATCTCGAACTCAAACAAATACAAGACCAATTGCATTTCCAATGCTTGTTTTAGGGGAGAAGGAAGTTGGGAGCCATGCCGATGTCTCACAACCTGTGATGTCTCACAAACTGTGTATGACGCAGAAAGGTTTTTGAGAACCGTATCCAGATCTTGCTTCTTCATTGCATTACATGCATGCAGTTTTGGTCTGTGTATATTAAATGCACTACTGCTGCCACCGCAGTGGGAAAAAGTGATATCGGGTGAGTTGATCAACAAGTTTGGCACGGAGAGCTTATCGAGACATATGAACTGTTGTTCAATGAATGAGTGGGGTGGGGGGCGGGCAGCAGTGAGAGGGATCTCTTTAGTCATGCCATTTTAGGCACATGTTTCTTATCCATCAATGTTCTGTTTTGGATTTTTTAGGTTTATTTGAAATTGGGATGATTGACAGGCAGGTTTTTACTTTGGGCTATAGGCAAAGGGATGGGAAAGCCAGTGATGAGAATCGGAAGCTGAGAGAGACATGAGGTGCTGGGCATTTTATCCTCTGTGCAGAGAGATAAAATGATAATATGAATCATTGTCCACATAAAGGGCAAAAAATCATTTTTTGTGCATAGGCAATGTAATTGAGCATGCACACCTAGAAAATCTGAGCATTCCATTAGCTTTCCCCTTTTAGCTTAGCGCTAGCACAATTAAAACACTGCATTGCGACACTTCTTGTATCCCAGTTCTAGTTCATCCTGATGTCTTGGCATCACTGGCTGTGGAAAGAAGGGAAGAGCAGCAGTGGTCCGGAACCTGCAGCTTGGTCTCAGCAGCTCTCCTTAATGGTTGTTCCATTTTAAGAATCTTGTTTCAACAATGGCACAAATGATGTGCCCTGCTCACATCTGCCACAGATACATTTCATGTTACTTTTGGGCTCATTTTAAAGCGAGCATCGTCACTTGACATATCTATGGTGTGCTATGGGAGGACATAAAATGTCCTTGGGAGATTACACTATCCTAGGTTTTCAGATTGTGGTCAAGCTAAGTGGGAGGAACTTCAGTTGTAGAGAACAGTCTGTAACATGCAATTTATGGGCTGGAATGCTTGTATGGCTACCTTGCTTTTCATTCGGTTAAGGCACAAAACGTGTTCCATTGAGTTGGGTAAAAGAAAAACCTATTATTTAATGTACAGAGCAGTTCTGGGATGTAAGCTTTATTAATTATCAGTATAATCCTGTATCAGCTGTATCGTGCCTACTTTCAGAAACAGACTCAGTGCCCACTCTTCTAACCAGATCACCTTTTCTCTACAGTCATGTAATATGTTTTCTACTTTTAAATGTACATAGAAACAATACAAGCATTTAATAGAAAACGAAATGGTCTGGCAGTCTGTGCAACAAATCTTCCCTGACACCTTATTACTTCCATCACCTGGTTTGCAGGATGCTCTGTGTACCCTGATTACGCCTGTGCCAATTTCAGCTATGCCCAATCTTGTAAACTCTGTAGGGAATTGTGGTCTCTAATCTCCACTGAACTTGTGATGCAAAGTATGCCAACACCTCAGTAGGTTGAGAATTGGTTACAAATAGTGGTTTAAAGCTAAGTCAGGCGTGGCTCTACCAAGCGCCACCTAGTTCAATCCTTATTAGAATCCTTTAACTTTACTTTCGTAGGATTAACAGTATGATATAATATGCAGCCAGGAGTACTTTAATCTATATAAGGATATTGCAAGTCTACGAGGAGGAAATGGAGGAGCAAGTCCAAAGGCCGAGTTTCTTTATAAGGTCATGGAACTCTGTAAGGTCCTTTTAACTCCTGGCCGGAGTATTTTAAATCTTAAATACTTGATGTCTTGCTTTTTCACATGAAAGAAAGAGTATGGTTGCAGACATGTAGAAAAGAAGTGAGATATAGTGCAAAATTAAACGCACTAAAAAGTAGTTAGTAATTTGTTTCAAAATATATCGTATTCAGTTTCGTGTAAGTCAGATTTAAAAATGCTGTAGCTCAGAATGTGTAGACAGATGCAGATTCTATCTTTCTGTTACAGCCTTTAGCATGCAAGTAATAAACATATTGCCATAAATATATCCTTTCTGATGATCACTGTTCCTTTTTTAAAAATAGATCAAAAGACTTCACGAACAGTTATTGTTTTCATTGTTTAAACTGCAGCTGTAATAATACTCTGTGGCCTGCTTTCAACTTTAGGTGTTGGCAGGTAGCATTATAACACCATAATTCCACTCAAATAAGCTATTACTTTTGAGCAGCTATGCTATTTCGTTTCACGTAGTGCGTGGGCCATTAGTGTTTGCTGTTGCATATCATCTTTGTTAAGAATTGGTGTCAGTGTTACCCAGCTCTAGGAGCCCATTATAATTTCCAGCCTGTTGAAATGCTGTATGCCTGGTTGCTGTGTGCCTCATCAGTAATCAGTGCCTGCATTTCTCCTGATATAGTCTTAGAACTAGCCTTCAGGTGTGGCTCCAGGTTTAACATTCGGATCCCAATTTTGACATGGCTGTTTCCTTGAGGAAAGGCAAAGTTGATTGAAACTTCTTTTGCACCTCTGATGAAAGGGGCTCCCTAGCACCTGTGTATACTTGTAGGACATTTGAGCCCTAGTTCCTTCGCTGCAGTACACTAAATTTACAGAATAGTGCTGAAGGACTTTATGGGGTCACGAAAAGGGAGTATAATATCATGTGCAAATTCCCCTTTGTGATAACTAGCCCTTTTTACACTTCAGCTTTATTAGTGGTGCTTTTTCCTCACTGTGCTCTGATATGCGATTATTTGTAAAGCACAGCATTCATCTAATTCTTGGCATTTTTGTTCTGTTGGTTGTCGTTGTAGGTTTTTCCCTATGCGAGCCTTCAGGTGGTTGGCTATTGGCTTCTTGGACCTTCAAATAAATGTTTTTGTACTGACCCCATTTTTCAATGAAATTATTTAGGTTTAATCAGATCCGGTGCAGTAATCTAGAAGACGACTCTCCTTTGGGCACCATCTTAAGAAACTGAGAAGCATAGCCCTCATAAGCCCCCACCACCCCACCTCCAGCCCCTCCACAAGCATAGCACTCATTTCCACCCCTCGCCCCCAACCCCCACTAGCAAGTCTCTCAAACTTGGAGAACATCAATTTAACATTTGGACGAATGGAGGCCACAGTTTGCCAAGATTAACCTACAGGTGATCCTTGGATCTGTTCCTTTTCCTTTGCAGTCACTTCTTTCCCATTCGCTTTCTGCCCGTGGGCAAGCATTTGCTTCCAGCCCAAGTTTGGTGATCATTTTTCCGGAAACAACGTTTTTCTTCAGGGTAGATGTCTTTTCCTACCCACTGCCTTTTGTTAGTGGATAGAAAGGGAAGAAAGAGTATATAGTGTGGCAGAGTGGCTGTCTTTGGAATTGGGGAACCGAGTTCTAGACTCAGCTGCTGCCTAACATCTGATATTCTGGGCAAATCACTTAATCGCTTTTGTTGCCTTAAAAACACATTCCTTGTGTAATGGAAATGGTGCTCATGTAAAGCGCTCCAATACCTTCGGGTCGAGTTTGCGCTGTATAAAAACTGCAAAAAAATAACTCCTTGGTTAAGCTTTCCTTTCAGATTCTTACAACTACTTCCGCTTGGACATCCACTTTATTTATGCCACGAGTACCAGTGGCCTTCTATCAAAGTCTCTCCGTTCAGGCCTCCCCGAAGTACCCGTTTCTTTGTTAGTCACTAGTTAGTCATTTTCTTGTCTTCCATACGTTGAGTTCTTTTGCATTCCAGTAGTATTTTGTCTGTACCATTGTCTATTATTACTGCTCTCAAGCACCCCCACAGTAGATTTTGCTGTGCCTGTAATCTTTCATATTTTTGTGATTGACAACTCTCCTCCTTCTAACCTGGTTCAGTGTGCCCTGAATATATTATGGTGAGACCCAGTACCTCGTGAAAACCAATCCTACAGACGCATTTCTTCCAAGTACCTAGAAGCAAAAATATGCCCCTACAGCTAGAGATATCTTAATAGCCTGATGGAAGCAAACTTAAGAAAGGGGCATGACTTCAAGTAAAATAGTTGAACACGTTCTTTACAGTGAAGAAGCAGAAGTGTAATAGTTTGAGACCTACAAATGGAACTGTAGAAACTGTGTATCTTTGTAAAATCATATGTTTAGCCAGCTTCTCTGCAGATCTCCTTGGGTGGGTGGAAAGCTGTTATAGGTGCACAGTGACTGCAATCGCAATTGCATCCTTCATTATCTCCATTTCACTTTCTCTTCTGTACTTTTAGGCTGAGGCACCATGGCGGGAGTGTTTGCATACAGACCTGGGGGTGCCCTGCTGCCTCCCGGAACAGCTCCCATCCCAGATTACATGTCGGAGGAGAAGCTGCAGGATAAAGGTGAGTTTGGATTTCTGGTCTTGAATGCCGTAAGTCCTTCTTTGCACAATGTGTGGTGCTCAGAAGTAGTTCCTACCTGCCTGTGGACTAAATGAGATGGAAGAGGGGCTGCAGGTGATTCATTGGTTCAGTATTAACTTTAAAACCTGATACGCATAGTGATGTCTCTAGGAACTAAAGGCTGAGCAGTGAATATCAAAATCCCTTTGAATAGTAAGCTGCTTGCCCATTAGTGGCACATTTAGTGTATTTACGGTGGCTTTACCATGCAGTTATGTTTTGGCTTCTGAAAATTCTCTCCTGCTTTCAGTTTGGATAATTTCTTATACTCATTGCTCAGTTATTATTGTTTACGTTTTGTATTAGAATATCAGTAGATAACATTGATGTATTGAATGGTGCTTAAAAGATCTGTGCATTGCTGCCAGTAGTCTGTGCACGTGTGAACATTCCTAAATAAGATATTGTAGCACCAACATATATTAGTGGAGAAAAATACAAGCTGGCACAGCTGATTAAATGGTTTCAGAACATGTCCAATATATATATATGGTCATGACCGGCCTTGTTAGATTTGACTAAATGGGGTAAACGTGTCTGCATGCATCTAGATTCTCCAGCCGTGGTGGGATGTGTCCTACAAGAGCGTGATTAGAGCTACTGGATTTTGCATTGCTTTCTAAAGTTGTCATGGCTGAGTTGGGTGTTGAGTTGTTTTGGCTTGGCAAGTGTAGCAGGCCAAGTAGTTAAAGGGCAGTTAGGGCAGGCAGAAAAGCTGGACACCAGTCGTCAGGCCTGTTTTCTAAAAGGGAAGCTATGTGAGAGTTGTTTGTGTGTGTTAAAATCACTGCATAAAGAAAGTTGGAAATATGCAATGGCCCAGAAAGCTGGTGATAGTTATGTGTTTGGTTAATGATCTTACATTACAGCACGCAAGTGGCAGCAGCTACAAGCAAAGCGCTATGCAGAGAAGCGGAAGTTTGGCTTTGTGGATGCCCAGAAGGAGGACATGCCACCCGAACATGTGCGGAAGATTATCCGTGACCATGGTGACATGACCAACAGGAAGTTTCGCCACGACAAGCGTGTTTACTTGGGGTATTGATATTACTTTTCTCTGGATTGGGGTGCAGTTAATAAATGCTTTTTTTGGGGTGTTGAACCAGATTTTGCTATTTGGATGTATTGGATTGTCTCATTGGAGCATTTGGCAGGTAATGACATGTTGGGATCATTTCCAGAGCACCATTAGTTTTTTAGGTCAGCTGTCTGATCTCATAATATCTTATGGGCTTCCCGGGAGTCTGCCTTTTGCTTACCTGTGGTTGGCTTTGTGTCTCTCATTTCCTTGCTTTTTATATAATGAGTTTGTGTTGCAGCTTTCAAACCCGTATATGTCCCTTAACTTGAGCAAAGCCTCTTTACCATCTCTAATTTGCTGTATTTTATACCTTCCATTGATGCTTTTTAGTGAACTACTTTTTATTCTAGAAGGGTAAGCTCTACATTTGAGTGTTACTCCAACTGTCTTCCGCATGTATTTCTCTCCACACCGCCCTTTGCTCTGTTACTCTTTCTGCTTTGTACTTGTGTGTTTCTCACGCACATCGCTTGTATTCCTCTCGGCTGTGTGCTTCTGTCACACTCTCACCCGCACTCCATATTGCCCTGTTAACTGTTGTATTTCCCCATATGCTTATCCACTCCCGGTAGCTTCTCCCTCACCACCAAACTTTGTGTAGCTCTGCCTTCCCCTCCCTCCCCGGCTAATGTAGCTTTCAGAGTTCACCCTCCCGCTGTGTTGCGTGCCCATGGCGTTTGCCTACTTTAAAAACAAGAGTGGCATATGAGCCATGCATGTCACTTTGTAGTCATGCGTTTGCCCACAAAATGCCATATCTGCGGGGTTTTTTCCCTTTAGCCAAAACCCCTTGCCAGAGCCTATAAGTGCCAAAGGCGAGACATATTGCCTTTGCCTGTTGTTGCTTGTCTCAGATTGCTTTCTTGATGAGGTCTCTAAAAAATGTTCATTGGGGATACGTAGGCGCTTGCTCTGCAGATAGTAGGCTTTTGGTTTCTTCTTAAGATTCTAGAGCCACAAGGAGAGGAGTTGTACTTGTGGGATTGTGTGTACACCCAATGAATGGTGTCAAATGTTTGACTATTGTGGACACCGAAGTAGTTGCCCTTGTGCATGTCAGGGTAAGTTTAGTTACCAACACTAATTGATGAGAACTATAAAAGCAATTGCCTAGAAACCACTTTAATAAATAATTGTAAATGCTTTCTAGCGTGACTGATTGTGGGTCAGTAAACAACCTTCTGTCGTGTGTTTCGGAGTACACACATGAATGGCCCGCATAATTTTGTTTGTCTCCTTGTAATGCCCCTGCATGTTTGTCTCTTTTAAGGCACACCTTTACAAACCTGTGTGAAGCCTGTCTAAAGCCTCTTGTGCATACATTTCTCCACAGGGCCTTGAAGTACATGCCTCATGCTGTTCTGAAGCTCCTGGAGAATATGCCGATGCCCTGGGAGCAAATACGTGATGTACCTGTACTCTACCACATCACAGGTGCCATCTCATTTGTCAGTGAGATCCCCTGGGTAATTGAACCAGTATACATCTCACAATGGGGGTAAGTGGAGACCTAAAAGCCTTTTCCAGTCAAAATAAAATGTCACAAACAAAATCGGAAGTGGCAAAAAGTGTGTACATTCAGTTAATTTCTTGTAAAAATGGATGTTATCTTAAATATAGTAACGATCATGTTGCTCATTGCCCCCCAGGCAGACTACGTGACTTAGCCCACTTCATAAAATGTCTCTTCTGCATAACCTGCTTTTGTTTTTACAGGTCTATGTGGATCATGATGAGACGAGAAAAAAGAGATCGGAGGCACTTTAAGAGAATGAGGTTCCCTCCATTTGATGATGAGGAGCCCCCGCTTGACTATGCAGACAACATCCTGGATGTGGAGCCCTTAGAAGCGATTCAGCTAGAACTTGATATGGAGGAGGATGCACCGGTCACTGACTGGTTTTATGATCACCAGCCACTGAGGGACAACAGGAAGTAAGTCTGAGAGGAAAGGAGGGAGGTCCTCTGTGCTAATTGCTCTCAAGATTTATGATGCCCCTGATCCTTTATTGCCAAGACTCGCTGAACACATTTTGAGTACTAGGCACGCTTTACTCTGGTTCACAGTGGTCATGAAGTAAATAGAAGATGCAGGGAACAGGGGGTGTTGTGATCCTTCACTGCGTTTAGCCTGCAGGGCTAGTGTTATCTACATGCACAGCATTAAATGTGTGATTGTTTAGGACTTTCAAGAGTTCCACCACTTTACTCCTTGATCTAATTTTCCCTTTCACCTTTATTTGCAGGTTTGTGAATGGGTCTACCTACCAGCGCTGGCAGTTTACACTTCCTATGATGTCAACCCTCTATAGGTTGGCCAATCAGCTTCTCACAGACTTAGTGGATGATAACTACTTCTACTTGTTTGACCTAAAGGCTTTTTTCACCTCTAAAGCCCTCAACATGGCCATCCCCGGAGGACCCAAGTTTGAGCCACTGGTTCGTGATATTAACCTGCAGTAAGTAATTCCTCTGAGTCAAACTTTCTAGATGAAGATAGATTTGCACATGTGCTATAGAGTTCTCTGGTATCCATGTATAGTGACGACTGATTCTTGATATGACTTGGGTATTGTGTCTGTGAGGAGCTGGACTGCTTACTTACTTACTACATTTGAAAGGAAGTTTGTGCTTCTTTTCTTGTTTGAAACGGATTTGGGGCATTTAGAGTTGAGAGGGAACATTGAATGCTGCAGCGTCCTGCAATAAGACTGTTGTCACCAACTGTTTGTTTTTTCCTTGCAGAGATGAAGATTGGAATGAGTTCAATGATATCAACAAAATCATCATACGACAGCCAATCAGAACAGAGTACAAGATTGCTTTCCCATATCTGTACAATAACTTGCCTCATCATGTCCACTTGACTTGGTGAGTGAAGGCCAGTAGACGCTTGGCCATTCCGGCTGTACTAGACTGTGCCACTGCGTGTGGTTCTAGTAGAAAGTTTAGGCTCCCGTGGCCAATATAAAAATCTCATGTGATGGAGCGGCTAATGTTTGATCCAATTATAGCTTGCTAGCATCTAATCCACCCTTGCTAAAATGTATGAAGCTACATAATGCAGCTATGCCTTTAGGGGATGGTGAACTATGATTTTCGAAACTGCGAGTTAATAGTAGGAAAGGTCTATCCCTGAACGCATGTGTTCTGAGGTCTCTGGAGATTTAGGGCTTTTTTTTGTACTCTCTTCCAGGTACCACACCCCAAACGTAGTTTTCATCAAAACAGAAGATCCTGATCTCCCAGCATTCTACTTTGATCCCCTTATCAACCCAATCTCACATCGACATTCAGTCAAGGTAAGAATCCAACAAACAGACCTTTTCTTCTCTTTAAGTCGCTGGTGGGCAACGCCCCTGTTTGCTCACTTTCCTCTGCTATTCAGAAGCTAAGCTTTCTTCCTACTGTTCAATATATGCACACTTTCTTCCACTGCGAAAAGAGCATGCATTTTACCTGCAACTATTGAAACTGTAAGAAAATGGGCGATAGGGTGAGTTCCACTGGTAAACTGAAATTGGTCTTGAGCTTTGCCCTCTGTACCCCTTTGCAGCATGTTATCTTGAGCCCAAACCTTTGAGTTGGATTTTGAAAAGCTTTGCTCTTTGTTGCTCATTAGTGCCAAATGTTGAAGGCATTGTATTTCGTTTTCAGAGCCAGGAACCACTGCCAGATGATGACGAAGAGTTTGAATTGCCCGAATATGTGGAACCCTTTCTTAAAGAAACACCTTTGTATACTGACAATACAGCCAATGGAATCGCTCTTCTCTGGGCCCCTCGCCCCTTCAACTTGAGGTCTGGCAGGACACGAAGAGCTGTGGACATTCCTTTGGTGAAGAACTGGTAAGGGTGCTGTGCTTTAACTAGGAACCCCAGCCATTCTTGAGGTGGGCGGTAGTTGCTTGAATTAGGTCACGATTGTGGGGCCATCTGAAACTTATTGATTCGAGGTCTGGGATTAGTTTGCCTTCTTTTGCATATGTCCAAATCTCATCCACTTCCAAAACAGGAGTAAATGTTGGTTATTTCATTTATATTGGAACGGCTTGAGTTTTGGACTAGTGCATGTGGTTGACATTTAAGAGCATATTCACTAAATGCAGGTGGTGCTTTGATGCTCTGTTAGGGTGATCAGTTTTAGGCCTCGGATTGCAGATGAAATTCAGATGTTGAGCGCGTTGTGGGACTGGTTGCAGATTTATGCTGAGTGGTTTGGTTCAGTTGCGAGTGGTTGATTAGATTTTAGTCTTTCATAGTTGGAATTTTTAGAGCATTCCTGTAGAGTCTAATTTGCGTTAAACTAATGTGTTCACTGAATGCTCCTGCTGATGTCCGCTTTAGTGCATCTGTGGTGATTTTGTGCTTGCTCCTTGACTCGGTGTAATTCACCCTGCTTTTATTCTCAGGTACAGAGAACACTGTCCGGCAGGGCAGCCAGTGAAAGTCAGGGTCTCCTACCAGAAACTGCTGAAATACTATGTGCTTAATGCGCTGAAGCACCGACCACCCAAAGCTCAGAAGAAAAGGTGAGCTGAATTGCTGCTGACTGGCGGAGACCATACTTCTACAGTGTAAACAGTGATTGTTCTGTACAGCATCTTTAGAAAAATCTCCCTTTCTGAGAATCTGGATAGTCTCAATTTCTTCTTCTATCTCTGCTATTAATGCTTTAATGGGCTGTGTGGTGTGTAGATTATTCTGGGGAACATATCTATTCTAAAATCATGGGAAATGATTTATAAGTTGCTGTTTATTAAGTTGCATGTTCAGTCGTTCGTCATGTACAGGGTTGAATGATCTCCAAGGCTTTAAAAAGTAAAATTAGTCGCCAGGGCCGTCCATATATTGGACAGTCTGGCTTACTGATGACAACTGTGGAACCCCAGCCTAAAGTTTGTTGGTCTGATGATCATCAGTATATCTTGTTTTGTTTCATCATAGTGCTTTAAAGCAAGCAGGGTGTGCAATGTTCAGCTCTATGATCAGTTTTAAAAAATCATTTATGATGGCCATGATAAAGCTACTGCAACTAACACACAATTGATGTGTGGAATGCTTAATTTTTTTTCTTCAGGCAGAGGTGATTGGGACTACATCCCAGTCCACTGGTCTCAAGCTATACCTCAAACGGGTCTGGGCTTACTTCTATTCCCACCTGGAGGGGGCCTGCCTTGGCAATTTGGGCTGGACTGTTACTATTGGAGCAGGTCCAAGACTGATTTGCATATGGCTTATTCCTGTCTGAGGTGGTATAATGGGCAAAAACAGTGGTGTGGAATGCAGCTTCAATAAATGGTGGTGGCGGAGGATAATTTAGACATTTCACTTGTCTCTATTTGTCTTCTCTGACTACAGCACTTTTCTTGAAGCCTTTTTTTAACTGATCAGTAGATAGTGCCATCTAACTAACAGTGATCCAAGCCTGGTGACTTGAGATAATAAAACTGCAAGTGCTAGTAGACTTGATCATAATGTTTGCACATCTAATTTTTACTATTCTTATTGAATATTTTTTGGTTGTATATTTTGTTATTCTGTTGTTTTGGGGTGCTGTATGACAGCAAGTATAGAGAAATGGCCAATATGTGTTAGCCCAAACCGCTTCAGTAAGCATCCTGCATCAAAGGCAGTACACTGGGAGACGGTGCTCTCTCCCTGGAGGCTCCTAAATATTCAAGGAGACCGTGATAGGCCTTGAATGACCAGATTATGCTTATGAATTGGGAGTAAGGACATGTTCAGGTGTGGGTGAGCTTTGGTTCAAGGATCATCTGAGTTCAAATGCCCAGGCATTTTTCTGGCCTGTGAACAAGTGCTACAATTAAACCTTTGGCCTAGCTGGCTGTGGCAATGGACTGGACAGATTCCTCTCTCCGTGTGCTGAATTTACTACCTATTGTTCAAGGCTTTTCAATGTGACTGTAGAAACCTATGTATGCTATGTTAGCTTACTAGGAGACCTGATTCTTAGGTCTCGCCTATGCAGCGTGCAAGCGCTGCTTTGGAGTGACCTCTTGGAATCACTCCGGGCTTTTGTGGAAACTCGTGCATGTTCTGCACTTTTTCCAATCAGCCCTCGTGCATGTGCGGCGTTTACCTTGCAGGAGCGAGCAGCGGCGCCATCTGTTTGCAATTATCGTGCCTGCCGCTGCTCGCTCCCGCAAGGTAAACACTGTACATGCCCTCCGCATCTACAGGCAACCTGTATCCTGTTACTAATGAGTTTACAGCTTCCGTTGCTTTTTTTAAAAAAAATTTTTTAATCTTATCTGGACGCAACTTATATAGTTCAATGGGGAGACCATTGGGACCCATGGCCTTACCAGAAGCGATCGAGCGAATGGCCAAAGCAATCTCATCCGGCGACAACTTCGCCTCCATCAACATGCTACATGCTATCAGCCTCCGAGAGGGACGGCAATGCAATATCTGTAAGCAACAAACGTGAGTCCTCCTCCGAACGCCCAGAAACCGGAGAGTATACCCCACGGAAGTAATCCGCGAAGCAGTTAACAATTTCTACCGGGTCAGTCACACACACGCCATCCACTCTCTCCACAACCGGCACCACTCTACTCGCTCTCTCCTTCTTGTCCAACCAAGCAATCAACTTTCCGGCCTTATCTCCCACATCATACAGTCGTTCCTTGTTGCTCTCTACTCATCCTTTTAGCAGCATCCGTGACCAGCGCTCTATAATCTGACTGTTTAAGGCTGAGAACGTGCACTTTCTCATCCGTAACCCCCCGCTCCAAATCCCCCTCCATCTCAGCTATGTCAGTTTCCAGGCGGACCACCTCTTCCCTCCCGCACCTCCTAGCATGGGAAATAAGAGACAAGGCATGCCCCCGGATCACCGTTTTATAACCTTCCCATAGGGAGACAGCAGACGACACTGATCCTACATTATCGTCGAAGTAATGATCAACTGACTTAACCAGTTCCGCATGAATATTAGGGTTACGTAAATACCAGGGGTTAATTGGCGCTACTCTTCCCTCTGCCCCAGGAACAACCTCCATCTGCAACAATAGAGGGGAATGGTCAGAAATACCTCGGGCCAAATGACGCACCTCCCCGATCATTCCAGCCTGGAACGCCGGCATAAGTATATAATCAAGTCTCGAGAGACTCCCGTGGGCCCCCGAGTGGAAGGTGTATTGTGCCTGCCCCGGGTGCATCAATCTCCAGCAATCTATAAGTCCTAAAGTATCTAGAAAGCCACCCAGCCAGGCCTGGGCTCTAGGGAGATCCCTGGGGGGGTGACGGTCCTCTATACCGGATACAACAGCATTAAAATCACCCCCTAACACCAGAACCCCCCCCAGGGAGTCCCAGGACCAAACGCCCCAAATCAGCAAATGTAGCAGTCTGCAATCCCGGTGGCACATAAACAGCAACGAGCGAAACAGTTCTACCCTCCCATCTCCCCACCAATGCTGCATATCGCCCTCTATCATCGTGGAGCACCTCGTCCACCTCCAACGGGAGAGAGGCCCTGACCAAGATACCCACTCCCCTAGAGCCAGAAGTGAAACCAGAGTGAACAGCAAGGCGATAGCCCCGCCTATTCAGAGCATGGAAGGAGTTCCCAATCAGATGTGTCTCCTGCAGGAAAACAGTGTCGGGCGAGATCCGTTTCAAAAACTGCAACACCACCCGCGCTTGATCCTATCCCCCAGTCCGGTCACATTCCACGAAAGTATTCTCAATCCCTTACCCCCCACCCCGCTCCCGTGCATAATGCCCACATCCCGGAGAACACAACCAGGACAAATCAGCAGCTAACCTCATATTGCCTTGTGAAACAAACAAACAGTCCCCAACACCCCCCCTCCCCCACAATATCCAAACCACAACTCCCACCCCCCCCCCCCCTCCCTGCACCCCTGCTTGAGCCCGAACAGCCCCCCCAACTTGCAGTGTGCCTGTCGCCCTAACATATACTGAACCACAAAAAGAATCCCTGAAGGAGGAAAGGGCCCCAATATGCTCTCCACAACCCCCGAGCATTCGAAGGGCATATTACACCAAACTTGAGTCCCATAGAGCTAAGGTACAAAACGTCACCAGCCTAGTCCATCACCGGGAACCAAAGTTCTAGTCCTGTTCCGCCGAACCCTCGCCACTCTCCGCCGTCTGACCATCCCGACCTCGACTCTGGGGCAGGGTATCCAACCAGTCTCCAACCGCCTCCGGCCGGTCGAAGAAGTGCGAGCGATCCTCTAATTCAACCCTGGCCGGAAATAGCATCGCATACTTCAGCTCCATATCCCTCAAGCGCCGTTTGACGCCCAAGAATCCCAGTCGTTGTTTTTGGACCGCTTGCGTAAAGTCCGGATAGAAGCTGACGTTGGAGTTGTCAAACTTCAGCGGCCCATTCACCCTCGACGCCTGAAGGATAGCATCTCTGTCCCGAAAGTTAAAAAGTCGGGCAATTATAGGCCGCGGGGGAGCACCCACTTTCGGCGCACCACCCGGAATTCTGTGAGCCCGTTCCACTGCAAAGAATTTGCTCAGCCCCTTGGGTGCGAGATGGTTGACCACCAGATCCTCCACAAAAAGGTCAGCAGCAGGGTTCTCCGTTCCGGTACCCCAATTATGCGAACATTGTTCCGCCTGGCCCTGCTTTCGGAATCCTCAAGTCGACGGTCAGTTAGGTCACTGGCCAGCCGTAACCTACGAACCTCCGTTTGCAGGGCGGCCACGTCCACAGTTAGAGTCGACGCTGTGTGGTTCAAAGCATTGACTCGCTCATTCGTTTTAGACAGATCCGCCCTGACCAGATTTACATCGATCAGGACCGCATCCAATTTACGAGCCAGGGTATCAAACTGCTGACCCACTGCAGCCTTCATCTCCTCAATGGCGCCCATGACTTCTATCAAAGTCAAGTCAGCAGATAGGCCCGAGACATCCTTGGACCTTTCCGGCGATTTATGCGACCCACCAGGGGATCCCTTTGTCTGCGCATAGCGGTCCATGTTATTAGCCTTGGTGTAAACTCCCCGCCGGGTATTCTTGGGTTTCTGCTTGTCTCCGTCCAGCCTCGCCGCCATCGTCTGGTGACCACTGAGATCGGCACCTGCCAGCACAGGAGTAGGGACCAGATAGCTAATTCAAGGGACCACAGCCGTCACGGACTGTAGCCTGTGTATAGTCCGAGATCCAGGCCAAACACTCCACCATCCACGCTCCTCTGGAACATCAAGGTCCCTCAGCCGATGTCAGCAAACAGGTGCGAAAACGAAAGTGACAGTGCGGGGTACGTGACAGGCCAGGCCCTGCATGCCGCTGTTGTTCACTTCGTACCCGGGCACCTCACCAACTCGAGCTCCGGACCAAGGCAGGAGCAGGCCGTAAACTTCAGATCGCAACCATTCCGGTTCCCCGTGCCCGATTTGAATTTGGAGAACGGATGGCACCTCAGCTCGAGTTCAGCAACAAAAGCCCGTCGACAAAACCAGGATTAATTCAGGATAGACGTGGGAGGTTGCGGAGGCCCTCGGGAGCCTTGAGCCTACGCGGCCATCTTGGTTACGCGCTAGGCTCCTCCCCTCCGTTGCTTTTTTTCCCCTGTTTTCAAGTCTCCTTCTGTCGCCGGGCATCCGGCCTCCTGGCTTTCTTTGTGTTTATTTAAAAGACTTGAAAGTCGACCCTTTACACCAAGGTGCCCGAAAGAGCTTTAGGAAAGCAAACAAAGTAAGTAAGTGACCAACTGGCGTTTGTTGGCACACATTTCTAATACCCTTTCATGCTTCCAGCTGGGTACTTTGAGTTTCCTTGATAAAACATTGAAATATGTTATTTAATAAGAAGGGTAAGGTTCCATCTGCACAGTAACAACCTGGGGGCGCATTCCGTCTTCACCGCAATAGCCGTGTGATCACAGTTCTCCTGCTGACACAGGATGCAGTGCTGAAGGTTCTCCCTTTCTTCCGTTGAAGTGGACCAGGGCCGTGATTTCTGCCGTGTGCTTGCAGCCAGCCAAGTATGAAGGATACAAAGTGTAACCGACTGGGGCTCTGTAGGGTCCGAGGTGCTGGGATCTCGTGTCTGACGCCCTCTTATTTTTGCTCTCAATTATAGTTAATAACAAAGTGCTCTCTAAAAAGCCTGCATGCGTTTTTAGATCTGGCTGGACAGCGCATATGGTGGCATATCTTATGTGACTAACAGTAAAGGGGACATGAAAAGCACTAAGGAGAGAGAGGCTTTGGCAAAACCCAAATGTTGGTTAACTTGAGTACAGCATTTGATTGGGTAAAAGTTGAGTTCTTTCACATAAGAGTGGTTGTACTGGGCTCCTATTAGCTTTTGGAGAGAGCCCCATCACCTAATTTGACTGCTAAGTTCAAACGTAATAAAGTGGCAGGATGCGCGGGTAAACCTTGGAGTTGGAGCTGATGCAGTCATTTCACTAGCTTTGGCTCCCCCTCTGCTGTATCTCAAATTGCAAGGTATGTGCGGCATCCCACTTCGTCCCCATGGTCTATGTATAAGCATGCACACAAGGTGCATGTCCATGTGCAAGCACGCACATAGGGTGCACTCATGCCCCTGGAGGGGGACAACCTGGAGCTGGGTGCGAGAATTGGGCACGGGTGTAGGAGTGGCCAGGAAGTGGCTGGGTGGCCCATTTGTGTCAGCCTACATATCCCCTGACAGTCTTTAATGTCTCAGTCTCTTCAGTCCTTCACAGGTCCTGTATTCTGACTGACGGTGGTTCTCTGATGGCGCGAAAGAGAGGCCTGAGGCAGTTCATGGAGCGCCACAATCCCAGCTTGCTCGGCCTCTCTAGTACTGCAGGCAACCCTCTGCGTTGTCTATACTCAAGGATGCATTCCCATGTTTACCGTCAGGGGAAATGCAAGTCCTTTGACAAAGCCAATAGGTCTCGCCTTTGGGACCTTATAAGTGTTTAGCCATGCAACGGTTGAAGTTGTTGCAACAACTATATTGTGCTGCATAACTAAATACTTATAAAGTCCCAAAAGCAAGACCTATTGGCTATGCCAATGCTTTTTATGTTGGTCTCTGCTAGACTTTTAGGATTCCGGGTGCATAGGCAAGACAGTGTGAGTGAGTAAAGTCCACTTCTCACCATTACTTGTGACCACTAACTCTTCTGACAACTTCCATCTTCAGGTATCTGTTCCGCTCATTCAAGGCTACAAAGTTTTTCCAGTCCACAAAGCTGGACTGGGTGGAGGTGGGACTGCAGGTTTGCCGCCAAGGATACAACATGTTGAACCTCCTGATTCACAGGAAAAATCTCAACTATCTCCACTTGGACTACAACTTCAACCTGAAACCCGTCAAAACTCTCACCACTAAGGTACCCAATTTACCAGATCTAAAGCTCCTTAGCAAGCCATAAGTTGAAATCCATTCTGTAATCTAAAATAGCAAAAACCATAATTTTACACGCACCTTTCACCTTCGCAGGAGCGCAAGAAGTCTCGCTTCGGCAATGCCTTTCATCTCTGCCGAGAGGTTCTGCGTCTGACAAAGCTAGTGGTGGACAGCCATGTGCAATACAGACTTGGAAATGTCGATGCCTTTCAGGTAAGAGCCTGGCAGAATATTCATATTTGGAAACAAGAAAAGACTATGGTGTTGAAAAACATTGGGAAATGCATTACTCCTCTGATAATCGGTGACCAAGCACCAATTTTGTGATCTCTCTCTAAATGCAATATACAGAATGTTGCGGTGTTTTGTTTTAAGTGGTCCTAGCTGGAATATTATTTTTTAATTATGGCTACTAGAGACATGCCATTGCCATATGGGCTCTCCTGTGTCAGTGTGGTGGTTTTAGGCGGCCATATTCTACCAATGCGGAGGTCCACAATAAGTGCTGCCTGCAATGTGTGTTGTCTCAGTTTTGTCTACCTTTTTGTTTTAACAAGCCCAAATACTTTAAATATCCAAGGTGTATTCTTCCAGTTTTAGTTCATTATGGGTCTAAGCTTTTTTTAATGTATTTGGTTGGGATGGTTTGTGTATATCTCACTTGTGGTGCTTTGCATGTGAAGTGTGTGCTACAGCAGTTCTGTTTGTCATCGCTTGTTCCTCTTGCTTTTCAAATAGGAGTACTGTAAACACTGTTTATGACTTAAGGTGCAATTACACACACACTTCTCTCCCGAGAAGGCCCTCAGCAGCTTCATGTCTCTCATAAAAGATTTCTGCTTGGGACACACAGGTTTATAAAGCAAGCTGAATAATGGAAATCTAAACCATGGATTAATTTGGGGAACAAATTATTTGCATTCGATGACTAATCCATTGTTCTATTGCAATTTAGAAATTTTAAGAATCTCCATGGTCACGAGATGTGTTAAGTGTGTGTGCTTGAGCATGCCTCGGACCCAATCTCTAGGCATCCTTTTGTGTTTGAGAGGCATATTCTGTCAGTGTATACTGCTTCAGCATTCGCTCTCTTGCTCCATGGTATATTTCTTGCCTCCTATCTAGGTGTTCTGTTTTGATGTCTGACACATGATCAGTTTGTCTTTTCTAAGTGAACTGTAAGCTTCAGAAAGTATGCCCTTAAAGATTGTTTGCTGTGTCCCCCTTTCTGCTTTGAAAACATAGCGAGAGGTGCAGTGATAGCCTAATGTGTTTCTCTTGGCTAGATGGAAACTGGGACAATGCAATGTTGGTGTGTTGCAATAACGTTTTTCCTGCAAACACTGTTACCTGCTGCATTTTGTTACTATCTACTTTTGAACACGTAACCCAAAAAAAAACATGGTGGCAGAATTTAGAGTAAGAGTGCTTCTAACTGACTCAAGCAGTGCGTTCAGTGAGGACATGTATTCCATTTTTTATTTGACTCTTTAAGGTTGATGCTGGGCACGGGGATTCTAGTGAAGGGTTTCTGACTTCTGTTTCTTGTGTTCCTTCTCGTTTGTGTCTCAGCTCTCGGATGGTCTTCAGTACATCTTTGCCCATGTTGGACAGTTGACTGGAATGTACCGCTACAAATACAAGCTCATGAGACAGATCCGCATGTGCAAAGACCTAAAGCATCTTATCTACTATCGCTTCAATACGGTGAGTTGGCTTGATGTGTTTTGGAGTTTTCTTGTGTTTAAGTTCGCAGTCCTTTCTATCTCTTAAAGAGGGCCGTGTTATGTCAGTGGGGCCCGTTTCTACTCTTCATCCTCTAACGCACTGCGTCCTCTCGAAAGTGCATCTTATGTGCTCCATATCAGTACAGACAGCTGCTGTGGCCCTGTTGTTCCTCAGCATAACCCGGCTCCCCGACATTTCGTAGGCTTGAAGTCTGCTTTCACACCTATTCCATTAGTCACAGTGGCAGGGGCGTCCTTCATAATCTCATTTTCTCTTTTGCAGGGTCCAGTAGGGAAAGGGCCTGGCTGTGGATTCTGGGCTGCAGGATGGCGTGTGTGGCTCTTCTTCATGCGCGGGATCACCCCTTTGCTGGAGAGATGGCTTGGAAACCTCCTTGCTCGACAGTTTGAAGGTCATTTCCTTACTCGTTTTATTTATCTTTTATTCAAACACAGCATCTGGGGGCAAATTCTTAATTTATGTGCAGAATGCTTAAGTGGCTACAGGGAAAGTGGGCTCTAAAACCTTGTATATCACACCTTGTAATCTGAAAAAATATTACTTGAGTGAGGTTTAGTGTGGAATATAATACGGCGGAAGACAGTATATTCTGCCCCATCCTGGGAGTAGTGTAGGTAAATTGCTGTCATTGTTGCAATGTTTCATGGCCTCTTGCTATTGATTTGTTTATGGCGTATAGCACATTGCAAATTAAATTCTCTGAGCTCTCATTAACCAAAGCAACATTCATGTTTTCCTTTTTAATTTCCATTGTAAGGATGGGACGCTGAGCCTGCACTGTCTGGGTGCGGGACGGTTACCTGCAGGTTTTTTGCTTTGTTCTGATCCCTCAAGCTGTTTCTCCATCTCTAGGTCGTCATTCGAAAGGGGTGGCAAAGACTGTCACAAAGCAGCGTGTGGAATCTCACTTTGACTTGGAGCTGCGCGCTGCTGTCATGCACGATATTCTGGACATGATGCCGGAAGGTATTAAGCAGAACAAAGCTAGGACTATCCTACAACACCTGAGTGAAGCTTGGAGGTGCTGGAAGGCCAACATACCCTGGAAGGTGAGAGGACGTATTGGAGTTAGGGAGAATGACCGAATCCATGGCAGTCATAAGGGAAGCTAGGCAGTGAAGGTGCAAGCAGTGCCATGTATGCCTGCAGTAGGATGAAGAGACAGACAGCAAACTTTCTACCTTTAAAGAGGCAGGTCGAGAGAAGGCTAGTGTGGACCGGGAAGGGGAAGATGTCCACTAGAGTAGACTGGAGTGGTACAAGGAGGTAGACTGGATTGCAAGAGTAAGGGTAGAAAGTTCTCCACTAGAAGGTATGAGCTTGAGTGCTGTACTCGGAGTGTATCGTCTGCTGGGCTGCTATGGAGGGGCGCCTTGGTAGCTTGGAGAGAGGGGTAGGTGTGGTTGGAAGGCAAACCATCGCATGAGCTGCTGATGGAAGAAGTGTTATATGAAAGGGTAAATTGTTGTATTTTTGGGAATGTATCGTTTTCTAGGAATATTAGGCAGCAAGCTTTATGGAAATGGCTCTTTGATAATGCATTTTCTCGATTCCTGTCAGTGACATTACATTTTGGAGGAGGTGCGAGTGTCTGATTTTTGGGGAAATGAAAAGCATTAGCTGGTTGTGCTGCAGACTCTTGCCAGTACTGTGCACCTGCTCATCACCTTGTTGCATGCTATGATCTGCAGGTTCCCGGGCTGCCCACCCCTATTGAGAACATGATCCTCCGCTATGTGAAGGCCAAGGCAGACTGGTGGACAAACACTGCACATTACAACCGTGAGCGTATCAGACGAGGCGCAACTGTTGACAAAACTGTTTGCAAGAAAAACTTGGGCCGACTGACCAGGTTGTACCTGAAGGCAGAACAAGAGCGCCAGCACAACTACCTGAAGGTGAGGGAGGGAAGCCAATGGAACAGAGGGGAGTATCGCTGTTTCGCTGTTGTCTTCCTCCAATCAGTACAGGAAGATATTTATACTGTACTTTCTTCTAGGATGGGCCGTACATCACCGCAGAGGAGGCTGTAGCCGTGTACACCACCACTGTGCACTGGCTGGAGAGCAGACGGTTCTCACCCATCCCCTTCCCCCCTCTGTCCTACAAGCATGACACAAAACTACTCATTCTGGCTCTGGAGAGGCTGAAAGAAGCATACAGGTGAGATGGGGTCAGGAAAAATGCTCATTCAAACACTGGAACTGAGGCAAGCACGAGAGTGAGCGGTGAAAGAAGAAAGATATATACAGTGGTGAACAGTTGTATTCCACCATCTCTCAGTAGGGCTGCATACCAAAGTAGGCCACGCAGTTGCATTATTGCCCTTAGATGGAACTGTTTCTCTTGTAAGGATGTCTTTGTTCCTTTGTCATCCCTATAACTGTGTCTTTACTTGTAGTGTGAAATCCCGTTTGAATCAGTCTCAAAGGGAAGAGCTCGGCTTAATTGAACAGGCGTATGATAACCCCCATGAAGCACTGTCTAGAATCAAGCGACACCTTCTCACTCAGAGAGCCTTCAAAGAGGTGAGAGTTCGGTAAAACTGTTTATGGTCTCCTTTCTGAGTAGTTTTGGGTGTCAGATAACTCCCTTTTCTTGCTACATCCTGATGCAAATGATTGGTATTTGGGTTGTGTGCCTCTCCCCTCCCATAAAACAGCTGCTGTATCTCTTGACAATGTGAAATTGGAGCTGTGCTGGCTTTTCAGATGCAACCCGTCCTTGTAGTTAGTGGCTGTTCATTTTTTGTTGAAGTCTCCGTTATTCTGACATAAAGGCTTTATGTAACTGCTTTTTTACATGTTTGGGTTGTCTGTATTTGAATGATAGTACCATGTGGGCTGAGAAATCCTGTTATCACTATGGTCTAAGCACAAAGAAAGGAAACTGCAAAACACCTAGTAACGCAGTACTAAAAAATACCAAAGAGGAGGGGCGTGGCCGAGGCGTCAAGATGGCAGACGCACTCTGAGTGCTCTGGACCCCCTCCGTCAGCCGCCCGTCCTCCGCTGCAACTCACCGTTTTCGGGAGCGGATCCTGTTCCATCACAAAGTTGGCTTCAGTCCGATCCCTCCCTCTCGCGAGCGGATCGGACTTTGCTGCGCTGAGACCTGCCTTCCTTCTTCCCTCAGCCCCGGCCCTCAACATGGCAGCCCCGGCTGTTTCCCGCACCTAGGCGGGTGCTCCCCTGCGGCGGTCGTGCCAGATCCATCTGCCGCTGTCCCCTGAGAGCTGTGCCGGTGTCCTCGTGTTTTGGCTGGAGCCATAAACATTAACAGTAAGCATAATAAACATTGGCAAATACAACAGTGACCCTCAGGATTGGGGCTGCTGGAGTGTCTGCCGTGAGCAGGAAGGAGCCTCACCCTGCGGCTCTGCTATTGGGATGCTGTGTCTCCCCCAGAGGGATCAGGGCGGCTGCTGCCCGATCACAGGACATCAGGGACAGTCTTCTGGTCCACACAGTCGGTGAGTGGGGGGGACCAGCCACTAAGTCGGGCGGCGGCCGGGGTGGTATGGTTGTGCTTCAGCCCCCCCCTTTTCCTTCTCCTTTGGGGAGCCTCCGGAGGTGTGGTGGTGGGCCCTACTGGGTGATCTTTGGGCTGTCCCGCGCCGTCCTCTCCGCCGCTCTGCCTAGTTGAGGGCAGAGTTGGTGGCCCTGGTGGCTGACGTGGTGGGGATCGGCCACCGCGTCGGGTGGCAGGCGGAGCGGGGACACCAGCTCCGCCCCCCTCCCGTGGCGCATTTCCGGGGGCGCATTTGGGACCCCACCGGCCTAGGACCGCATTGACTTGGATTGGCACCCTTCCTACACCTCACTGAGTACTATATCTGGCGCTATTGTACTGGAGCGCCGCGGAGGCCTCCCCTTGCTGCAGAGCCGCCGGCTCCTGGGGTATCTAGCCCCTGGGGCTGCTCCGGATGTTCCGTACTGACTGTGCCCCGCCACCTGTTTGCTGCTGCTCCCCCGGCGGAGGCCCGGATCCGGCCGCAGTAGTTGTGAGGGGTGCCCTTCGCTGAGGAGTCCTACCTGGCCCGCGGGTGGTAACGAGACACGCCTCGCCTCCGTCCTAGTCGGGGACCCGAGGGGGTCGGACCTGGACGCCTGGGCCCGATCATTGACTGCCTAGGTGCCTGGGGGGGGGGGGCCTTCCTCCCGCGCTCGCCCCCGGCAGATCCGTCATCACCCCGCGATGGGCAGAGGCCGCCCCGTCCAGAATCCGGTCCCTCCCACCCAAAAAAAGATGGACCAATTTACCACGTCGGACCGGGACCTGGGGGGCGGGCCGCCTGGCACGCATGGGGGGGGGGGGGGGGGCGGGGCGGGGGAGCTCTCTCCACCATCCTTCAGGCGATAAGCACCTCTCAGGCCTCCGTAGAATCTAAGATCGGTGAGGTGAGTGTGGATGTGGCTATCATTCGCCATGACCTGCGCAACGCCACAGCGCGTATCGCGGAGGCGGGATCCTGGATCTCCACGGCGGAGGACGACATCACCCAACTTAAGACCCAGGTAGCCCGCCTTCAGACCCAGACCTCAGAGCTACACCGTAGGGCCGAGGATGCTGAAAATAGATCACGGAGGAATAACCTGCGCCTCCTGGGGTTTCCCGAGGGAGTCGAGCAGGGCCCCGCCGACACGTTTGTGGAAACCTGGGTGCGCTCCTGGATGCCCAAGGACGCCTTGTCACCATAGTTTGCTGCTGAACGGGCTCACCGATCCTTGGTGCCCAGGCCTCCACCTGGGGCCCCTGCCCGACCCATAATCTTGAGGGTTCTCAACTTTCGAGACAGAAACGCCTTTCTTGGGGCGGCCAGGGCACAGGGGCCGCTGCATTATCAGAACAGCATGATAATGGTGTTCCCGGACTACACTAGGGAGCTGCAGGCTCAACATCGGACCTACGATGAGGTCAAGCAAAAGCTTTGTAACATGGATCTCCGATAATGTCTTCTCTTCCCGGCCCGGCTTAAGGTCATCTTCCAAAATAAGACCCTTTTCTTTGACAGCCCCCAGGCGGCATGGACCTGGCTCACAGAGGAAAGGCCCCTCCTGCACCGGCCGGCCTCTTCACTCACCCAGCGGGCTCCTCAGCAGCCCGGCCAGGCCCTCCCTAAACCCCAGAGGCGCCGGACGAGGTCCCGCAGAAAGACAGACCTTCGTGGGGAGACGTCCCGCTCTCTGGGTGCAGCGTCCCCACGCCCTCCATCCCGGGCCTCGGTCCGGGGTTCCAGCACTCCTAGCCCGACCTCCTCACTGATTGACTTGAGTGTCCACCCGGGTCCCTCGAACAGTCTGCGCCACGCCCTTTCGGACTCTGACCTGTCTAGGAGCCCGTTGCTCTGAGGCGCCGGAGAATCTGAGGTCACCTGAACGATAACACATGGCAAGTGCGCTTCTCATAACCCTCTGAGGCGCCCCAAGGGTCATGGTCTTTGAACTTCCCAGGAAGGGGGAGATGTCTCCTCGACCCTAACTACTCTAAGAACTATTCCCTCCTTCACTCCATGGAATTAACTTGTATTCTTTGTTGTTTACTTGCCCATCGTATAGTTGCAGCTGTTCACGACTATCTTATCCGATCTCATGGAGGGGGGGTCCTTCTCTGCCATAGTCATGTTCCGCTAATCGTTTTAGCTTAGCGACCAGTCTCTTGTTGTTTAACTTGTTTTCCTTTTCAGGGTGACAGATGCTTCACGTTCCGAAGTGTAGTGTGGGGGGAAATGGGGGGGCAAAGGGCGGTTGGGAGACCGTTGTCTCCAGTTTGTTTGTTGTTTTTAGCCGCCTACGGGCCACTGTTCTCTGTTCCTTTTGTTAGCTCCACACGCATATATACTGCTAGCACCGACACAAGGCTCCCCTCGAAGCCCACCTCCTGCCCAGAAGTCCCGGCCACGGGAACACGTTCACACCGGGACCATACACTGCCTGCGCTTGCACCTCCTCTTCCCTATACCACTCACTACGATGGCGTCTACCCTATCTAGGGTCCTCCACATAGTCTCGTGGAATGTCAACGGCCTAGTAGATTGCCTAAAACGCACCGCTGTTCTTCGAAGAGCCCACCGGTATGCACCGGGATATCCTGTTCTTGCAGGAAACACACCTTCTGGGTACACCATGTAATTTCCTCGCCCGGTACGGGTTTGACAGGGTCTGGCACTCTGGGTTCACGAGGGGCTCCTAGGGGGTGGCCATTCTACTCTGGAAAGGGCTGTCCTTCACCCTGACACAAGCCGACACGGACGCACAGGGCCGTTATGTGGCCCTGACGGGTAGGATTGAGGGACACCCCATCAATCTCCTATGCACATATATCCCTCCCACCATCATGGTCTCTGCCCTCCACTGCCTCACACTGGTGCTTTCCTCCTTTCCACAAGGCCCGACGGTGATAGGAGGTGACTTCAAAGCCGTTTTACAGCTCTCCTGTGACACAATGGGCACTCCATCGGCGAGCCTCCTTGCCTCTGCAAAACGCTTATCTGACTGGTCCTCTGCCCTGGGTCTCTGCGACGCCTGGAGGGTGTGGAATCCCCGCCAGGTCCAATTTACCCACACATCGGCGGCTCACCACACCCACTCTCATATCGATTGGTTTCTAATGTCGGCTGTGGACTGTCAATTGATGGCTGGGTCCACAATCTTACCCAGGGGTGTCTCGGACCACTCACCCATCTCTCTTCGTCTCTGCAACTTCCCTGGCGTCACCCGGACGGTATGGCGATTGAATGCCTGATTCCTGCAGGATGCCAAATTCGCGGAGTCCCTCGGGCAGGAACTGCAGCAATATTTTTACACGAATGCGGGCTCGGTTCCCTCGTCGGGCACGTTGTGGGAGGCCATTAAGGCTGTAATGCGTGGGTGGCCAGGGGTTTGGTTCACGTGAAACGCCTGGAGCAATCTGCCCGACTCGCGCAGCTAGAAGCCCGGGCGGCGATGCTGAAGGAGGCCCAGGCTATCAATGACAATGTGGACTCCACCCGACAGCTTACTCTGATCCGAGAAGAAATTCACCGGGTCTCGATGGAGTCTGCTAAAATGCTCTTGAGCTCTTCGGTTGCGCTGGAGCATGGTTGGGGGGACACAAATGACATACTTCTCCACAATTTAGTGTCCTACCCTAGAGCCAACCGCATTATTCCCGAAATTCGAGATGGAACCGGAACTCATCACACCACCTCCCAAGACATCGCCCAGACATTCGCGGGCTACTACGCAAACCTTTATGCAGCCCCCCCCCAGTCCTCACTGGCAGCTCTGCTGACTGAGACTGGGACCCAACTGCCCTGCCTCTCCCGGGCGGACTCCGACGCTCTGGACCTGCGATTCACCGCGGAAGAGATACACTGGGCTATCTCACTGTTGCGCTCCGGCAAAACGCCTGGGCCCGATGGTTACCCCCAAGAATATTACGCGGCCTACCGAGACACGTTGGTTCCACACCTACAGGACCTGTTCCAGCACGTAGTCTAAGTGGGGGCCTTCCCACCAGAGACTGATGTGGCCACCATAGTAGTCCTCCCAAAGACGCAGCCGCCCTCCCTCATGTGTGCGGAATACCGTCCCATCTCCCTTATTAATACCGAAATTAAACTCTTTGCCACCGTGGTGGCCCAACGGCTCCATCCCCACTTACAAGAACTGGTGCATCCCGATCAATGCGGCTTTATGCCCGGCCGGGGGACCCGACACTGCATACGCCGTCTCCACCTTGCCCTTGCGCATCGCCATCTCCTCACCCCGTATCTTGCACTGCTTTTCGTAGACTTTGAAAAAGCATTTGATACGGTGGATTGAGGTTACCTGGGGGACGTGTTGGAGAGGATGGGCTTCGGCCTCCCTTTCCGACGCCTTGTCCGGGTCCTCTACTCTTCCCCAAGGCGAGATTCCTCATCAATGGCGTGGTTTCGGAGGCATTCCCGATCCGGAGGTGCACCCGCCAGGGCTGCCCGCTCTCGCCGCTTCTATTTGCACTAGTCATGGAACCCCTGGCCTCCCTCATCCGTCAGGACCCCCTCATCCGCGGCTGGGCCTGGGATCTACACCAGATTGACAAAATTGCCCTGTACGCCGATGACGTCCTCCTTTTTTTGGCGGACCCGGAGAGTTCGGGCCCGCGATGCCTGGACGCCCTTTCGGCCTTCGAGCGGGTCTCCGGCCCCAGGCTCAATCCGGCGATGTCCACCCTATTTCCCTTGCACTCTTCTCGGGCGTGCTTCGACTGGAAAACGACCATCCCCCTGAGGAGGCAATCCTTCAAATATCTGGGGGTGTGGGTGACCCTCCTCCCGGAGCTCGAGTGGACTCTAAATATTACGCCCCTAGTCACTAAAGCCAATGCGGACCTCAGAGGATGGCAGACCCTTCCCCTTAACCCCCTCGGTAGGAGTGCCCTTTTCAAAATGATGGTCCTCCCCCGCTTCCTATACATTTTGCAAAACGTGACCATTCATCTCCCAGGCGGTTGGTTTCGGGAGCTGGATGGAGTCCTCCTCCGATTTTTATGGGGGTGGAGGGAGAACACTTGTCTCTCTAGCACATTGCCGCATACCCCCCTACGACGGAGGAATGGGGGTGACAAATCTCCGTCTCTACTATCTGGCCACGAGGCGGATTGTGATCTACGACTGGTTCGCGGGCGGCTGGTCCGACCTGGCGTATCGAGTGGAGCTCCGGACGACGGATTTTGTGCACTTCCAGGCATACCTGTACGGGAGCCCAGCCCCCCGGGATCCCCCCCCACCCTATCACTAGAACGGTGCTCATGTCATGGCGAACCGCCCTACGGCACGTTAAATGGGACCGGAAACTCACCAGGCAGACGCCTCTGTGGAGTGGTGCCTGGCTAGAGGAGGTCTCGGCCCTCCAGCACTTCCGTTAATGGGACCACATCGGGATCTCTCAGCTCGTGGACGTTTGTTTGGGGGACCATGTCAGATCGTTTGCAGACCTACAACACCGCCATGCCCTTCATTCCTCCCAATTCTACCAATATTTGCAGTTGCGGCACGCTCTCCAAGTCCACATTCCGGCCCCCACCTCCCTCCCCGAATTTAGTCCCCTGGCGGCCCAAGTGATGATGGGGAAGCTGGGCAGAGGGGGGGTGTCCCGGATTTACCGCTCCTTGGTGAACAATGGTCCAGCGTCCATGGACTCGCTTCGGACCCGGTGGGAGGGGTGGTGGGGCCCCCTGGAGGACGCGGACTAGAGGGACGCCCTCATGGCACCCATGACCCTGACGGCTTCCTCCAAGCTGCGTCTAGTCCAACTCTATTACCTCCACACGGCTTACCTCACTCCGGCGCGTATGTTCAGCGCTCGCTTGCGGTCCTCTCCAGTGTGCTTGCGTTGCGCCCACGCTCCAGCCGATTTTTATCACATGTTATTGCAATGCCCCACTCTTGCACCGTTTTGGGCAGGGGTGGAGCGCGAGCTTACGCAAGCTCTAAGGTGGAAGGTCCCTCATGACCTGTTACGTCTGATCCTTGGAGTATTCGACGGCCTCGATGGATCACGGGCCGACAAGCGTTTTTTGGGCACGGCTGTGGCGGTGGCAACGCACGATATCACCGCGCTTTTGTCCCAGGCTAGACCGCCCTCCATGAGGGTCTGGAGGCGGGGAGTGGACTGGTGCAGTACCCAAGAGAGGAGCCCCTCTTTGAAGCCCGAGGGTGCCCAGAATTCTTTGGCAAAATATGGGGCAAATGGTTTAATTTATTGCCAGTGTGAAAGGTCTAAATGGTAGGGTATGTGCTGAGCAACGGGCGAGGGCAGGGTTTCGCCCACAAGTGTTGTGGGAGTCAAACGCATCCTATTCCGTACAATGAATCTGTATACTGTGTATGTATGCTACCAATGTGTTTTGTTTTTTCTTTCTTGTTTTGAAAAATTCAATAAATTTGATTATCAAAAAAAAAAATACCAAAGAACACTGCTTTGTTCCAACGCCACTGGAGCTGATTTTGACATGGGCAAGAATATGGACTTGCTTCAGTTACACCGACTTATCTCATGGGGCCACAAGTTTTGTTGCTTATGGTGATAAGAACTAGTGTAAAATAAACATGTTGCAGTGGCGCATAAAGACACGCATCCAATAATCTTAACCCTTTCGATGCTTGTGACGGAGCGGTTCTGTCATGCGCGTCGGTCGCGCTGTGCGCATGACGGAACCGCTCCGTCACGGCCCCGCCTGCGCAAGAACCCTTCAGCACAGCGCGGTAATCCGCGCCACGCTGAATGGGTTAATGTACTACCCCAAGCTGCCAGTGAGGTGATGGAATAAAGTATTACATAGAAATAGACTCTGAGGTTGATCGTATTCTAGTCTAGAAATATTTTGTGCAGAACACAAAAATAGACAACATTGAGACTAAACAAAGACTACTGTAACAAAACAAGCATTGGTATAGCCAATAGGTCTCGCCTTTGGGATCTTATAAGTGTTAAGCCAGAGCTATTGGCGTTGCCGATGTCTTTTAGCTGTGTTGTAGAGCAGTGTGGCTGTTGTGCAGCATGTTGAAAAGTTATAATAACAATGTGTTATAAGCATTTTTGTTACCTTATATATAACCAAGAAGACATTATGTACAACTGAACAACCCTATTAAAAAATAATTAACATAAAAAATATATCTGGCTGAGTTCTGGGACCTCATGCCCGAGGCATCCCGCCAGAAAGCTATTTGGGAGCCGTTCATGACCTGGCTTAGGGAAAAAGACATGGTAACATCAGAAACTTCCGCGTCAGCCATTAGACACAATCACTAACTCAATCCCATTCGTCGACCGGGAATACACCTCCATCTGCTCGAAACCTTTGCAGGTGCTGTACATCCAAATTTGTCACACTCTTGTGCCAAAAGATAACGTTGTATGCTTGTATATGATAATTTAATGCCCAACAAGGTTCATATGGTCTTAGAGATTATCCCAAAACTTTGAAATTCTAATAAATTAATTTCCAATCCTTGTAAAAAGGCTCAAGGGGTTATGCGCTGACTGCAAAGAGTTGCGTGTTACATCCACGGCCTAAATATGAATCTTTGCATGTTTCAACTCAATATTTCATTCTTATATAATTGATCACATACGTGACATTTAGTTAGTAGAGAGAAATAAACATTCAGTTGCACAAACACTTGTTAGTTTTGTTTGTGATGCAAAAGATTATTATTAGGGTAATAACGCCATAAATTAACATATCAGACGTACAAAGCAGCTGTGGAAAGTAAGCTCCAGTCTCAACCTAGCTCTTCAGCAGCTTTTGAAGCAAAAAAAAAACAAGGTGATGGACGGAGCACTGAACATTTTTAAACACTTGCCCCCTCAGGTGGCATGGAGAGCAAAAGAAGGATGGGTTGGGATGCTACCCCAAGAGATCGCCAGTGGTTAGACAAATTGCAAGATTTCTCCCATCACCACCTGCGTGTTTCAGGCCATGTACTTGCCCAATGTTGGTACTTCATGGCTCGTGGACCGGTCTGACGCGCAGCCTTTTACTGGATTGACAAAGCACCTGTACATTGCCTATTGTTAGCAATTCTTCAACACACACATTAAGTGGGCTGTGGCTCCACCCTGAGGAGTGTTACTCACCCCCAGCATGCTGGTGAATGTTCTGTGCATTGCTCTCCCTTCTGTGGAGGCACCATTTTACATCTGAAAAGTACACCAAAACATCACGGGTTAAATTCTTTAAAGCATAAATACATTGCAGAAAGCGATTGTCTTTTCTATCTTTTCACTACAGCAGGCTTTTCCTTAATGTTTTAGTCAAGAAACCAAATGAAAGCTAGACCTAGATTGTTCTGTCTAGGAAAGCTAGCCAGCATTGCACAGTAGGAGCCAGGATGAATGAGAGAATTTTCAAAGCACCAGGTAAAATAACATTCTGCCATTGGAGCACTCCTGCCACCTGTTGGAATTTTCAATGGGTTCCTCAAAAATACAAATGTCAACATATTTGGTGCATTAACAGTCCTTAAAGACCTAGAGTGACATTGGGACAATTTCCCAAACGGATGTGGCCTTTGATGGCCCTACATGATTGGATAAAGTCGTCCATCTGACTAGTGTGTCGACATACAATAAAATGACAATGCTACTAGCTTTCATACCATGTTCAGAACACGCACTCAAGATATGGACTCTTCCCCAGCCCTATCGGCTTGCACTCTACCTACTCATCTAGATTTTAGTGAGTGTATCTAGAGAACTCCCCACTGTTCTTAGCTATCATAGCCGTAAAATGGTGCAGTGAGTTAAACACTCGCTTCTGATGTAGGCAGTGATCTGCAAGTTAAAAGTTTGGATCTTGACAAATGTCACTCGGGCTTCCATCCTTCCCAGGTCCGTGATTGGAGCTCCATTAAACCTTAGGTGAAAGTGCTGCCGGTTGTGTTGGTTAAAGTGCTTAGAAACGGTACATAGAAACAGATCAGTATCATTGGTGCATGAGGTATCGTGGCACCGCGGCTCAGTGCATCCTAGATAGGTCTGCCTTTTATACAACCGGTAATCGAAGTGGTTGTCTGCATTCGGGCCGGAGGCACAGCACACCTGTCGTCGAGGGCGCTAGAGTGCTACATGGAAGGCCTCTCCGAGGGAGCGGCTGTGCTACCCTGTACACGGCTCGTTAAAGGTGACCTTTCACTCGGCCTCTCTGACGTGCTCATCTCTCTGTGCCACTCAGGCGTGTGTATGTAAGTGTTTTTTTTTTTTTCTTTGCTCTAAGACATCCCTCAATGAGCCCTCCACTGTGGCAAAAAATGCCGAACATTTCAAACCCATCAGTGAAAAATAAAAGGCTGTCAGAGGGGCCCCAGGAGGTAGAACACACCGACTCCCCCTCTTGCAGAAGGGGGTTGGCGGCTGTAAACACCCTCAGAGCGCTCCTCGATGGCCCCCTCCCAGAGCACCGGATAGCGCCAACAAGCTGGAACCAACTACCCTGCGAATAAACGGAGGGGTTTGTGTGCGAGTTTTAATGTCGGGCAGTGGTTAGTCCATGGGTAATTGACTGTTTTACACGGGGGTGGGAAGAGGGGCTTTGTAGTATTTCTATGCAGGGTCACGCGGTGCTTGGGTGTGGGTGGTTAGCACGAAAACGAGGGCGGGAGCTAATGTGTTGCTAACGTCCATTTGCACTCTACGCAACAGAATACTTTACCAATGGAATAACAACTCCCGTTGTTGTCCTACATCAAATATGAGGTGTCATTTCTTAAACCCCCATCCTTGAAACGTTCATTGTTTTACTCCGGTCAAGCCTGATTAAATTAGGCTGGTAAACAATTTTCAAAGAGTTTACAATGCCCACGAGACTGCAGGTTCACACGTGTTCACCAGTGTTTGCTGGTGGACTCACCCTGGAGCGCACACAGCCGCGTGGAAAGTCCACCCCATGCCGGTATTTCCCAGTGAGTGGATTCCAGTTTCGAGGGCTGAACAACTCCAACTACTAATGATTCTTTGAACCAGGAACGGACCCATATGCCTTCTGAACTGATTTTTTTTTGTATAAATAATGCAAACACAAGTTTGAACAAGCAATGCTGGCGGGAAGCCTTGCGCCAGCTCCTGGGGTTGAGCAGTGCCTGCGCGCGAGCTGGCCGCCATGCACGCATAGGGACAAAAAAATGCGCGCGCACAAAGATAGCGTTGTCCCTACGCGTGCATGCTTAGCTTTGCAGATGGCGAGAGCAGCCATCTTTGTCCTTTTGGACGCGCGTGCATTCAGCTTTGGCTGAATTGATTCCAAAAGGTCCTCTCCATGGCGAAATGCAGAGCTTGCGCTGCTTTCGCCAGGCGAGACCTAAACAATGCCTCCTGAGGCAAGGGAGTGAAATGGATGTTTGGGCAAAGGTGCAGACAGTTAAATGGCAATCTACAGATCAGGCGGTCCAATTAGAGTGAGGTTGTTAGCTGGACTCTGTTTACAGGGAAAAATTTACTTCCAGAAATAGTGTGTGCCAGGTGTAGTGCTTTAGCATGGTATACCTAACCCTGAGGTGTCTTCTCATCTCTGCCTTCTGTGTAGCACATGTAACCTCTCATAGAGCTCAATAATTAAACACATTCTGCCTTCAATAGGAAGTGCTCAAGCACCCCCTCTGATAAAGTTGTTGACTATCCTTTTCTACCGGCAGATTCATTAACTTCAAAACTTGAGTTCTTAGACTTTTGAATGTCTTTTGTGAAAGTACTCTTCCACCTTTGATTGGTAAGCCTCTCCCCTTGTTTCTTTGTTCTCTTGGTGAAGGTCGAAGAGATTGGATAATCTAGTCTGCTCCCTCCCTTAAGAATCCTTTTATAAACCATGCCTGGTGTCTGGGTTCCTGCCTCCTTTTTAGGTCTCGCCTGAGACAGCGCTTTAGCGCTGCTCTGGCGAGACTTATAGTAAGGGAGTTTTGGAAGTGCAAACAGTGGCTTTTCAGGCCTCCAAATACAGTGCATGTGCGCCGGGCGCGCGCACCATTTGGCAGCCTGAAAAGCACTGCCTGATCACTTGCTTTGATGTCCTCAGTGAGCCGTGCGGCCACTGAGGACATCAAAGTGCACACCATTTGCCACCCCCTTCTTGTTTCCTTTGATCCCTATCTTTCCCTTTCTCAATCTCACCCTCTCCCTGCCTTTTACAACTGCGGCCCGCACCACCGTGCCTGCCCCCAATCCTCCCTCCTCGTTTAGTTTAGTGGGCACGGCCTTCTTTTACACGTTAAGCTGGGGAGCCGTTTTATCGTTAAACAAAGGAGCAGTATCCTAAGGGGATTACTTTAAATGCAACTTTAAAAAACTTGAAACTAAAGACATATTGTGGGCTTAGCAAGAATATAAAGGGCCTGCAGCCCACACGTTTCTTACAATTGGTTGGCTTTATTATTTCTCTCTTTTGCCTGTTCCTTATTCCATAGTTTTTTTTTAAAAAGCTTGTTTGTCTCTCGCCTGTAGCATAGCCCCTTACCATCACTCTGATTGGCTGCCTTCCCTTCTCTCACTGCTCATTTTTATGGTGCTTTTTCTTTTTGCTTTAGTCCTCTGTGCATGTGCTTTACAGGTCGGTCTCTCTCCGCCCCCCCCTCCCCCAACAAATACTTGCTACCGGCACCCTCCACGTTCTTTCCGTGCTTCATTCCCTTCACATCTGTTTCTTCACCCACCCGTCATTTTCTTTTTTTTATTTTTGTTTTTTCGGTATTTGTTATTCACTTCCCTCCACCGAACGGCTCTTGCTCATCTGTAGATTTTCTGGCCACAGTTTGTGCCCTCAAATCATAAGCTAGGTGCAGTTGTGTTCAGTTATCGCCTACCTTTAGGATACAGTACTTAGATTTGAATCTGGAGAACAACACTGCATTGATTTTGCATTAATGCAATGCTACCAGAGCAGGATCCGTGTTCTTTCAGGGGTGTATCATCTTTTTTACTTTTTGGTGAACATTCCATTTTTAGCTGAAGAAAAAACAAACCAGGTTAGATGCTGTCCTTTAGGTTTCACTGAAAAGTGTCTTACATTAAACAAACACAACACCAAGGCTAACCACCAATCTGTTTACCAGCTCAGTTTATGAGAATTAATTGAACAGACTTTTTTAAGGTCGTGGATTTAGCATGCATGTAAAACTCGCATTATCCGGTTACATTTACCTTTTGTTGTGGCTGGGATCCCTTTGATCTGGTGGCCCTGCGCGAGTGGATGCCGAGGGAGGTGCTCGGACCGTGGCCTGGCCCCCAATGTCCTTTTAAGCGTCATCCCTCATTATAATTGCTGTTGTTTTACCAGGAGATGTGTCCTGAGGGTAGAGCAGCCTTTGTATGTCTGCAGGGGGTGGGAGCGTGCTCTGATAGTGTCACGCGTAGGTCGGGGCTTTCAACCTTTTAACAAAGCAGTCAAACATATGAAGGCATTCTTTCTCGCACAGAGAGTCGAATTGGTTGTCGATTATTGCACCCAAAAATGTTGCATTTATTCAAAAAGACATTGTTGCTCCTGTTTAAATTATCCTTTACAAATTTTGGCACATATAAAATGCAATATTTTTTTGCTCAGAGCCAGGTCGAGCCCAAACCTCCAACAAACACACACATTGTATAATTTGTAGATATGGTTTACAAGATAGTATCTTTTTTTCGGTGGCCCTTTTTTAATCAGAAACAATACTGTTTTCCAAGCTCACTTTAACCAAAAGACCAAAATGGAATCCTTCAGATAATGCCCTTCTGCATACAAACTTGCCAGCGTTTTATTCTACTATTTTCCAACATTCTGCTTTCGGGTTTAAAAAAAAATCTGTATTACTTGCACAGATGCACAACTGCAAAAGGTGCCCTTAAGTTCCTCAACTAATTATTGTCCTCCAGACTGATGACATCTTGGTTGTGGAGAATGCAACAACAATTGTGGAGTTGTTCACATACTTGTAATTTTCAGACATAAAAAGTAAAACACTATTCATGTACAACATAACACAATATTGTTTCACATTAAAGTGCTGCGTTCACTTTACCTACATGGGCAGCAACTAACCCCACTGTTAGCTATCTCTGCTCCTGCGTTGAGAGACCTGCTGCTGCTTGTGCTGTGATAAGACTTTCAAAGTATTTTGGTGATTATGCCTTACTGTCCGTTTTGAGGTCTCGCCTGGCTATCGCGTAAGCGATCGCCCAGCGAGACTTATGTAGGGGCTTCAGAAAATGCTCCCAAAGGCTTCCCCGGCGGATCGGGTGGCGGTTACGCTCACAACCACGCGCATTCCATTTGCCACCAGCTACCAACACACTGCTGCACGCCGCACACTGCTGCACGCCGCACACTGCTGCACGCGACACAGCGCTGCATGCCTCACACTGCTACACGAAACACTGCTGCACGCCGCGCACTGCTGCACGCCTCACACTGCTGCACGCCGCACACTGCTGCACGCCGCACACTGCTTTTATGCGAGTTTATTCTACTGACATTGTAAATGACAATGCCTTTTATTTGTTTTAAAACCAAAACATAAATAAAAGGCATTGTAATTTTACAATGCCAATAGCTCAAACTCTTATAAATGCGAGACCTATTGCATTGCAAATGCTTGTTCTGAGGTTAGGATGGATTGGCTGCCTTTGTTTTGCTTGCTGCGTACATTCCAGAGATGTTTTGAAAGGCACCAGCAGGCTTGCTAATGGGGAAATCTTATTATGTACTTCTTAATTTGTTGTAATAATGAGCTGCTAATGTTCAACCCTGCACTATGATTGTCTGGGAAAATACGTGGAACATCCATATTAATTTCTACTGTGCATCGTGACCATCCCTGTATGGATGGAAAAATCCAGGAGATAGTCTACAAGCATTTGAGGCTCCATCCACTGTGCCAGGCCTGAGGTACACAACTGTTCTCTGAATGAGATTTTATTGCCCCCCTTCCCCCCCCCCCCTTTTCAATCTGGGCCAGGATATCCTTTGACTTTAACATGGATAGAGTACACGTTACTCCTTTATTATACCATTCTTTAGTCCGGTTGACCCCATCTAGCTTTCCAAGTTTACTAATAACAGTCTGCCTCCGTTCTGACGCTGGGTCGCATGAATGCTGTTGTTTGCACAATTTGTGTGACTTGTCTTTCTCTGTTTTTCAAAGGTGGGTATTGAGTTCATGGACCTCTACAGTCACTTGGTTCCAGTGTATGACGTTGAGCCATTGGAGAAGATCACAGATGCATACCTGGATCAGTACTTGTGGTACGAAGCCGATAAAAGGAGACTTTTCCCTCCATGGATCAAGCCTGCAGACACCGAGCCACCTCCACTGCTTGTGTACAAATGGTGTCAAGGTGAGCGCCACTCTTTTTAGAGGGGTCAAAGTAACGAGGATTGTATTAGTACATAAAGCTTGCATGCCTGTGTTCGTTTGGTGCTGTCTTGATGGAAGGACGTTGCTGGCTGGCCGAGAAAAAAAAATTGGAGGTGGGATTGGCAGATTGGGTGGTTTTGAAGGAGGAGAGGTAGGTAATTTGGTCTGTAACAGCTCTGATTAGTAGATCGTAGCACTTTAGTTGAGACAGTAGAGTTCGAAAGATCTTGGAGAGTGAACAATGTTATTAGTGTGTGACTAGGGGAGTTGCTTGACTGATGTCCGAGAAAGTATCTTGAAAACTGATATTTTGTGGGAGGAGATTATGATTATGCTCCACTCATTGGAAACACTGACCACTCAGCGTGGGTATCCTAATTGGCATTTTAGGTTGGTTTGTTTACTGGGGCATGATGTTAAATGATGCACAAAAGTGTGCCTTGCTGATCATTTTTTCGAACGACATCTGTAGAAGGGGCTTGTCTAGGTGTTTGAGGCTTGTCTGCACAGGCAACCAAGAGGAATTTGACTGGGAGTCTATGAATGTGGGGAGGGAGGTTGAAATTGTAAGAGTATTGCCCGGCCGTGTAAGACATCCGAAGAGTTGGTTGGCTGATTGGTTACAAAAATGTTGTAAGGGGTTATTTGGCTAGGCATTTCAACTAATCGGCGAGTTAGCTCTGATGCACCCTTTTAGAATATCGTTTGTCCCCAAATTTATTGTGAATTGTTTGTGTTCATTTGGTAATTTATGTTGCTCAGAGGTGAAGCACAGGGGTTCTAATTTTTCCTCCTAACCCAGATCAGAAAGAAAGGTTGGTGGAGGAAGACAAAGGAGGACATAAAAACGTGATTGTGACCTCATGAGTCTATTATTTTGAGAGGATGAGTGTGGGCACACAAGACTCTTTGGGTTCTTCACTGTTGCTTGATTTTAGCACCTGTCTTCTAAAAAATTACACTGATGGAGCTAGGACTCTTCCTCTGAGGTATGCAAGACCCTTGTATTCGGATTTGTTTCATGGGGATTGTAGTGCTAGGAGTTTATGGTTTGCTACGTGTGATGTTTATGCTTCTCTTTTCTGTCCAGGTATTAATAACTTGCAGGATGTGTGGGACACAAGTGAAGGTGAATGCAATGTCATGCTGGAATCTCGATTCGAGAAGATGTATGAGAAAATCGACTTGACGCTGCTCAACAGACTTTTGCGCCTCATTGTTGATCACAACATTGCCGACTACATGACAGCTAAGAACAATGTGGTGATAAACTACAAGGTATGCTCTGCACCTCGACTCTGTTCCTCATTTTGAAGTTGAAGTGTGAGGGAGGGATTATTTTGTGTATTACTGAATGGAAAGCCGAATGCATCCAGGAGAGATTCAGAGTAGGTCAAACAGTGGTTATGGATGAACACCATGAGAGAATGCCACGTTGTCTCAGTTTCACAGCATTTGAAGCACAGTTCTAAGGAAAGGCACACTGAATTATATTAGTCTTGCTCGTAGAAAATCCCTGCAAATTGCTGTGTGGTATGGTGGCCTAGAGTGCTGTGTTGACTCTGATATGCACAGCCTAGTTCCCTGAAGTCTAAATAAAGTAATTTATTTTCTCTGCCAGGATATGAACCACACTAACTCGTATGGAATCATCCGTGGTCTTCAGTTTGCCTCATTCATTGTGCAGTACTATGGGTTGGTGATGGACCTCTTGGTCCTTGGCCTGCACCGAGCCAGTGAGATGGCTGGCCCGCCACAGATGCCAAATGACTTCCTCAGTTTTCAGGATATCGCAACAGAGGTAGCCCACCCTATTCGCCTGTACTGCCGGTACATTGACCGCATCCACATCTTCTTCAGGTATGACTACTGGCCACTCCTCTGACAAGTTTCTCCACCTTTTCCCTATTCTACCGATACATCAACCTAAGCCACTACTTTTTGGAATTTTCCCACTCCTTTCTCTATCGCGTACACCAAAGATATCCTCTAAATCCACCAAAACACCCCCTTTGGCCTTCCCCACGATTCATCCATTTGTTTAGATATAGCTATTCCATCTCCCTGTCACTCCTTAGCCAATGGACATATCAGTTTTTTTTACACCCATGTGTTCCTCCTACACCTGTGGTCAGTTTTTGTCCTCTATTGCTTCCTTTCGTATTCTTCCCTGCCTTATGCATACTGTGCTACCTCCATACATCTGAAGCATGCACTGCCAGCACATCAAAAGAATCAACATTGTATTCCATTTTAGCTTCTCCCTTTTCAGCATTGATCTTTCTTCCTTTTCCCCTTCTGCTTGCTCCCAGCAAGCTCATGAAGATAGTGCTGCTATACCGCTCATTACACAAGCCACAGTACTCCTCTTGTTAACTTTCCAGGTACTAAGCCTGGTCTTATCTCGGGCATTTAGCTTCTCATATTTCATAGGCATTAGGTAACTGCCCCTGCAAGCCAATCTCTGCCCCCCACTGCTCGTGTAACAACCCCCACTTTATGTCCACGGCAGACACCATTGCTTCTCAGTCTGCCTCCTCTGTGCTTGCAAGGCATGTGGGCTGCTGAATTCATATCTGTGCATAGATCGCCGCCTAGTGTTGGGTCCGGATGATTGCACATTGTTGTCCTGGAAGAGTCTTCGAAGTATCACGAGATAGGTGGCTCCTCCCCTGGACTACAGTGCGCATGGGCATCCTCTCCATCCTTAGATTGTTTTTTTCCGCCATTGGGTTCGGATGTGCTTATCTTAGCTCAAGTTAGGGAAATTTAGTTTAAGGCCAAAAGGCCTTTAGTTCTCGTCGGTACAGTTCCCGTTCGGTATCGACCAGTTTTAGTGCTTTCGCACCTTCTTCAAGCTTTTCGGATCCGCTTGGTCCGAACATCGAACTTCGATCGACGATGGAATCGAGGACTCTCTTCAAGAGATGTCCTTTATGCCACGCGAAATACCCACACATCGACGTCCACCCGGTATGCAACAAATGTCTCTCCCCGGATCACGACGAGTCGAAATGTATGGCCTGCGCCCGGTTCCGCTCGAAGAAGACTCTCCGGAATCGACGGGCAGCGAGATTAAAGGCGCAGCAATTGGCGCCTGCCCCGGCCAACATCCTTCGCACCGAGGACGAAGACGCCGAGAGCGTAGAAGACGTAGACTCCAGCCCCGCTTCCGAACACGACTCACGATCGGAAGACGATGATGAGGTGATCTTTCAGGGGGAAGAAGTCGTCGAAGAGGTAGGAGACTACGATAAGGCGTCTTCCCTTACCTGGACGACTGGCTTGTTTAGGCAAAGTCAGCCCAGCAATATGCCAGCCACATGTCCCTCACCATTCACCTTCTTCACAGTCTGGGATTCTCACTAAATTACCCAAAATCACATCTCCAACCCGCACACGTACGACAGTACCTGGGCGCGACCATAAACACTCTGGCAGCCACAGCTCAGCCAAATTTAGTGAGGATCAACAGCATCCAACTGCTGATCTCAAAGTTCAAACCTCAACACTCCCTTCCTGCGCGAGTGTTCATGCAGTTGATCGGCATGATGGCCTCCTGCATTTTCATAGTCCCGCACGCGAGACTACATATGCGCCCGCTTCAGGAGTGCTTGGCACGTCAATGGAATCAGGCTCACGGACATTTAAAGACCTAGTGTTGGTGAGCGGTCGGGCATACAACTCTCTGCATTGGTGGAATCCACAAAACCTTTCCAAAGGCCGACCGTTCCAAGAGCCCGTTCCACAAATAATACTGACAGCGGACGCCTCTCTCCAGGGTTGGGGAGCTTATGTACTCCATTACACAGTGCAGGGACTATGGACGACTAAGCAAAAGAAGATGCACATCAACGTTCTGGAACTGATGGCAATCTTCCTAGCCATGAAGGCATTCAAAGTACACTTGTGCAACAAAGTTGTGTTGATCCGGACGGACAACATGACTGCCATGTACTACATACAGAAGCATGGAGGAACACACTCTCCACAGTTGTCTCATCTGGCTCAGAGCATGTGGAAGTGGGCAATTCAGAGGAACATATTCCTCATGGCGGAACACCTCCCCGGCAAGGATAACCAGATGGCGGATCTGCTCAGCAGACACAGCCACCAAATGCACAAGTGGGAGCTACATCCGTCAGTACTCCAACCGTACTTCCAACAGTGGGGTCATCCACAGATAGACCTATTCGCCACAAACGAAAACGCAAAATGCCAAAGCTTTGCCGCCAGGTTCCCACATCCGCAGTCACAGGGCAATGCGATATGGATGAACTGGTCAGGCAGATTTGCATACGCTTTTCCCCCAGCGCCATTGATACCGCTAGTGGCACGCAAACTGCGACAACACCCACTAACACTCATCCTAGTTGCTCCCACATGGGCACGCCAACCATGGTACATCACCTTTCTAGAACTTTCCGTGGTGCCGCATCAAAGGCTGTGGATCAAACCCGCACTTTTAACGCAGAACCATGGCGAAATTCTGCACCCAGATCCGCAACAGCTGAACCTGGCAATCTGGCTCCTGAAGTCTTAAAATTGGCTACCTAAACCTGCCACCTGAATGTATGGACATCATCAAGGAGGCCAGAAGGCCCACTACCAGAGCTTGCTATGCGGCTAAATGGAAGAGGTTTGTCATTTACTGCAATAACAATGACATTAACCCGCTGGACGCATCCATTCAAAACATCATCTGTTACCTCTTACACTTATACCGATGCAATCTGGCATACAACTCCATACGTATCCATTTAACCGCAATAGCAGCCTATCTCCAAAACAGGCAGCACCTCTCTTTATTCAGAGTGCCTGCCATCAAAGCCTTCTTGGAGGGACTCAAACGAGTAATTCCCCCAAGACACCCACCGGCACCAGTGTGGAACCTCAATATGGTCCTCACCAGATTAATGGGTCCACCCTTTGAACCTCTCCATTCATGTGAGATTCAATTCCTCACCTGGAAAGTAGCTTTCTTAGTGGCAATCACTTTGTTAAGAAGAGTTAGTGAACTCCAGGCACTAACCATTCAAGAGCCATTCATACAAGTTCACGCGAACAGAGTTGTACTACGTACCAACCCCAAATTCATGCCCAAAGTGATATCGCAGTTCCACATAAACCAAACTATTGAACTGCCTGTTTTCTTTCCGAGTCCACAAAATGTCGCAGAGAGAATGCTCCATACACTAGATGTAAAAAGGGCCCTCATGTACTATATAGACAGAACTAAGGACGTTAGGAAAACAAAACAACTTTTCGTTGCCTTTTCCCCACAACACAAGGGCAACGCCATTTCCAAAGCAGAGATAGCCAGATGGATCGTTAAATGTATTCAAATTTGCTATCAAAAAGCTAAACGCACATTAACGATTCCCCCACGAGCCCACTCAACACAAAAGTTAGGGGCGTCCATGGCTTTCCTAGGAAACATTCCTTTACAGGAAATCTGTAGAGCAGCCACATGGTCCACTATACATACATTTACCAAACACTACTGCGTAGATGTACACTCAAAACAGCAGGCAGCTGTAGGACAGGCTGTTCTCAAAACTCTTTTTCAGACTGCTGCAGCTGCCACGGGCAGCCGCCGCTAATAGAGGGACTGCTATATAATCTATCCACAGATATGAATTCAGCAGCCCACATGCCTCGAACTGAATATGCTACTTACCAGTATGCATCTGTTCTTGGCATGTAGGGCTGCTGACATTCACATCGCCCACCCTCCTCCCCGGCGCCTGTAGCGGCTGCAGCACTCAGAATTACTGTATTAGCATGGTCATCACTTACTGTATCTACTCCATCACTGCCACAATGGCGAAAAACAATCTAAGGATGGAGAGGATGCCCATGCGCACTGTAGTCCAGGGGAGGAGCCACCTATCTCGTGATACTTCGAAGACTCTTCCAGGACAACAATGTGCAATCATCCGGACCCAACACTAGGCGGCGATCTATGCACAGATATGAATGTCAGCAGCCCTACATGCCAAGAACAGATGCATACTGGTAAGTAGCATATTCAATTAGGTCCCTTTGACTACAGAAATAGTCCCTTTTGTGCTTCAAAGTAAGTTGCCCCAGCCCTCTCTTTAAGGAGCCATCTGGTGATTGGAGTCACATTTGATTTCCGCTTGACAGCTGACTACTAAACGTACATACATTCTGGAGTGTCTATTGTATGTGTTTGTTAGGGATGCAGGATACAGTTTTTTCTTTTCCCTGGACAACTCTTTAAATTCTTCTCTTAACCTGCTTTTTTGCAAACACTAAAACAAACCTCTTCTAATAAGCATTAGCTTAGTCTCTTCCGGGTCTTCGAAGATAGTATGAATTGTGCCTGATTTATTTATTTATTTATTTATTTATTTTTTCTTCAGGTTTTCTGCTGATGAGGCTCGTGATTTGATCCAGCGCTACCTGACCGAGCACCCTGACCCCAACAATGAGAATATTGTGGGCTATAACAACAAGAAGTGCTGGCCACGAGACGCCCGTATGCGTCTCATGAAGCATGATGTGAACCTGTAAGTGTGTCAACCATGACCGGGCGAGTGGAGGTGTTCAAATGATCTCCTGCTTTGGGAGCTCACAATGATCTGCTATTGGCCTAGAACTGAGAAGCAGGCGGGCGAGGGGACAGAAATATATGGATATTTGAGTTCTGGGGGTGGACTGAAACGAGAAAACATGCGGTATACCTCCAAGTCCTATAAGTGCTTCATTTTTTTTTTTTTTTAATACTGTATTCTCAGATTTATACAGGGTTCCCATGAGCACTTTCGGAATGCACTGTTGCAAGGGTGTTGGTTGTAGACTGACCTATGTGGCGGTTCTGGGTGAGATGGATTGGAGACCTGCTGTAAATGTGTTGCAGCATTGTTGCTACGCTTAAACATGAAAGGTCACAGAAAGTAGGAGTTCAAATACAGTCACTCATTCGGGTTCTTGCTATCTTTATTGCGGTGTACCATAAAGAAGCCGCCACCATTGATGTGGATCAGTGGAATCCACAAGTACTACAGCACGGGTTTATACATGAGTGACAGAGGCACAGTGACAATTTGACAGTACCTAAGGGAAGCTTAGGTACTGTCAAATTGTCGGAGAGCTGTATTGGTTTTCCCAGAATCTACAGAATTCCAGTTCCTGGAGGCACCATTAGGTACCCCAGAGAATACTGTAAGGGAGTCCACCCGGTAGTGACAGAAAGCCGAACCCCTGCAATATGATTCGGCAGCTCAACAATACTATGTGGAATGCACTCAGAAGTGATAGACTCAAGATCCCTAGAGGCACTGTTAAGTAACCAATATGTACGATGTGGAGCATACCCAAGTGCAGCTAAGGTGCAGTCATTACATAACCAGTCCTAGAATAACCTCTGAGAAGTCCATTCAAGAACAGCAGGCAGCAGTTCGTAGGAACTAACATTTTATCTTTGGCCATGTTGAATCTGATGTGAGTTTTACCTAGGAGGTTCTAGGTCAATCGATTAATGTGGGTGGTGCTAAGAAAACCCAAGAGAACAGATGTATTCACTGGATCTTTGAAGGAATGCATATAGATCAGTGGTCCTAACCTGGGGTCCGTGGACGCTTACTGCGTATAAAATTAAATATTCGCATATTAATGACATTGAAGCCTTAAATATGTGCCAAATATTTTGCAGCACTACTATAGCTTCTCGAATTTTACTGTGCTGCCTATATTTTGCAGTCATTAGGAAAAAAATAGCCAGAATCACATAATTTTGGTCCGAATATAAATAACAAACCGATTACCTACATTGTGTTCAATTATGTGAACAGCTGTAACCATTACAATATACTGAACTGGACCAATTACTTTGCTTCTTGTATTTTACTGATAATATGTTATGATTTGTATTCTGGTTCAAGTTGTGTGATTTAAAATAAAAGCCAAAAATATAATATCTACTAATATGTGTTCCAGTGAGCTTCAAGCCTGAACTGGGGGATTAAGAGGTCGCAGTTAATTCCCCTGGTTGGTAGGGTTGGGTGGGTTTGAGGGTGTTAGACAGGTTCAGGGTGTTGATGGGCGGGAACACCTCTAGGTCATTCACACAACCTCAAGGCAGAGCACTAATTGGTTTGGCCCACATGCCAGTCGTTTCAAATCTAGTGCAATACTGCAGTGAAAATCTACACCCACCACATTGCTGGGTCCCTCACCATTATTTCAAGTGGATCCTAGAGATAATCTCAGGCTTCGCTATCCTATGCGCTACACTTAAAGATAACTTGAAATGCTGTTTAAAATGCATAATCTAATTAGGTGTATTGGAAAATGGTTTAGCAGCATGAATCCTTTTCTGGATTCACATGCTGTGCATTATTCCGCCATGTAGTGGTTGGGTCTGGAAAAATTCTTGTTTTGGGGGGGAGGTGAGGAGGGGGGGAGGGGGTCCGGGCATTGTCGACCACCATTTTTGCCCTTTGTTTTCTCATCTGCTTTCAGGACCATTGGTGGGCCAAACAGTGGGTCTCCATTTTTGTTTTTTGTTGTTGCTTAGTCAGGAGGCTCTACCCGTCACTTTCATCCCTCACCTTTGCCTATTCCCATGTGGCATTTGCCATGTCCCTCTCCCTTCACACCTACTGACTTCCTTCTCCAAGTGATGACTGGATTGTGCTAATGGTTGGGTTACACGCACATCAGTGCGAGGTACACCACTTTCTCTCATACTACTGCACCTCTCCAAGTGTATCAGATAAAATACAGAGATGTTAAGGACTTCTTACTCGTGGTGTTTTCCATGTTGGTGCCTGGAAAGAGCCTAGGGACAGGAACCCTTGCCTGTCACACACCCTAACATCATTACTTGACCCATCCACTTGCGTTCCTCTTCCTCTATTGTTCAATCATATATATCTGCAGTTCTTAACCTTTCCTTATGATTCCCCACAGTTAATCACTAGTGGAAGCAGGAGACCACTACCTACGTAATTTAGTTTGAACCTCAAATCGATATGCAAAAATACAGACACAACTATACATCAAATACACATATTACTAGACATAGTCTTCAATTCAGAAGCAAAATATAATTCAAAATGTTAATTTTAATGGGAAGGTTGGAGCTCTTTAAATTTTTGTTTTATTTGTAAAAGACAAAGCGATATGCTAAATCATGGCAAATCACATGCAGTTTTTTTGCTCCTAGGGAATTGTCTTTTTGTTGCTGCAAATAAGTATTTCAATTAAGGCCACTAATCATCCATATTAATTTCTGTTTGCTGCATGCATCCATCTAAAGATACCAACTTAATATTTAGGGGTCTATTATAATGGCGGGCGGATCGCCACCACCCGTATGGCGGTGGCGATCCGCCCGCCATTATTCTCCGCCCGCATGCAATTTCCCCACACCTGATTATGTTGGCGGGGGTACCGCGGTGGATGGGAAGATAGTCTACTGCTTTTCCGCCCGGTTGATGAGTCGACCGGGCGAAAAAGGTTTGAATATGGTGGCGGTGTCCATCCATATTACAATGCATGCGGGGAACAGCCTTTCCGTGGTGGCGTTGCCTCCACGGAAAGGCATGCGGATATCGTACACGGGCCCCCAGGATGTTGAGGGGGTGGGGGGGGCACATGGGGGGGTACCTAGTGTACCCCCTTTGCATTGGCACGGACAAAGTGGCATGCACCGCACGGTGTCTGTCACCTTGTGCATTCCAATGCACGACGTGCATTCCCAGCATTGTGGCGGGCGGTGCTGTGTGCTCCGCCTGCCACAATGCTGGGAATAGAGGATGCCAATGCCACCGTGGCGATGGCATCCTAATTGCCGGTGCGGGACCGCCGCACCAATGGCGGCCGGTCCGAGCACCGCTAGGATCCGCCTGCCATCCTAATAGGCCCCTAAGTCTTCAATTTCAAATTCCTTCACCTTTATAGAGCGTTTTAACAGTTTACATTCTGTTTTTTTTAATGTATGTATACACCTTATTAATATGCTGATATTTAAATTTATAAACAGTAAGCGTCCACGTACACAGCTGCTTTTGAAACGTAACCCTAAAAAGGTAGCGTTGCGTAGGTTCACATGGGTGACCCTTCGTTCCATGGAAAGTTAAACTTTATTTGATACAGGGTAATGCAAATTAGAAATTCAAAAACAATTGCTTTAAAAATGTGTATTTCTATCATTTGTGTTATTTCTCAGACAAGAAAAGCAAAATCAGGATACTAAAGCATAAAGGGGGAAAAAGGAAATTATTCACAAGTTAAAAGAAGTCTAATTGTTTCTGTAGCAAGCGATTTGAGGTGGTGATAAGTTTTCTTCTGTCATCCAGCCTTCTGTCCATCAGCTTTGTTACAGTCTGCCTTTGGTTAAGGTGCTGAAACTTAACTGAGGATATTTTATCCCACAAACGGAGAGCTCCACCTACCTGTAGAATCCATGGAGGAAGTGAGTTTGTTGACTGGTATGGGGCTCTGCCATCAGCTTATGCCTCAGATTGCTCTTCGGGGGTCCACAGGGAGAAATTCAGTGACCAGAAATTTAAGAGGCATAGTTGTGGGAGCGAAAAAGTAGTGGCGATTCAAAAGGTTAGGCAAATGCTGAATCCCAATTCAGCCTTTTCTGTTGCTCCACATATTAGTATAATATAACACTAGCCATTAAAACCATCCAGCCTGCTCTGCCTCATTTCCCAAGTCCTAGAACTACTAACGATTGTTGGTATAGTTAGGGAACCTGCTTCCCTAACAACTGGTTTCCGAGGTCTACAGATTTACAGCTAAGCTCAAACTATTGAGGATTGTGACTCAATTTAAATCATCTTTACAATCTATTCCAGAAACACTTTCTACTCTTGTCAAGTCTGGCAGCTTTCAGTACACAGGTACATTGATGTTTTTTTGACCACCCCAGGACCATTTTTATTTGCCCCTGAGACCTCCTGAAAGAAGCTAGGTGTTTCTGCTATACATCTATTGAGACTACCAAGACGATTTTTATTGACTTTATTTAATGTGCTTTTCACATTAAAAGGAAGGCGATTGATTACATTCTACCCATGTGGCATTTGGAATTTTGTACCATCGTTGGAAGTCTTATCTGCCTTTTCTCTTTCAGGGGGCGGGCAGTGTTCTGGGACATCAAGAACCGCCTGCCACGCTCAGTCACTACTGTGCAGTGGGAGAACAGCTTTGTGTCAGTTTACAGTAAGGACAACCCCAACCTTCTGTTCAACATGTGTGGCTTTGAGTGCCGTATACTACCCAAGTGTCGCACCAGCTACGAGGAGTTTACACACAAGGATGGAGTCTGGAATCTACAGAACGAGGTAAAACTTTCTCCCTTCTCCCATCTTTCTCCATATTTCCTTGTGCACCCTCATGGAGTACGCTTCCTAACTATAAATCAACACGTGTCTTTCCACTCGGAGATCTTTCAGTACACGTCTTGCCATATGTCACTCTAATGTGTTTCTATCTTTTCAAATGCTCAGTTTTTTACGTTTTGCCCAAAACAAGCATTAGGGCCGTTTCTTTTCTCTTTTTTGCCTCCGCATATATGCAATGGGGTACCCTTTCGCACAGCATTCGGATTGTATTACTTTCCATGCTCACTTGTACGGCAGATCACCCTGCTAGGGCTGTTCTCTGTGGATTGTGCACCGATTACTAGCCACCTCTTTTACTATGGTGCTCACAGGGCTCTGGTGTGCTTTCAGACCTGCAATTGGTTGTGTTTTGTGTTTTAGGTGACCAAAGAGAGGACAGCTCAGTGCTTCCTCAGAGTTGATGACGAGTCGATGCAGAGATTCCACAACAGAGTTCGGCAGATTCTCATGGCATCTGGCTCTACCACTTTCACTAAGGTAGGATATTTCTTTGCAAGAGCACATATCTCTTGAGTGCTGCAATCATGCTTGTGCGAAATTCTGAGGTATTCAATGCTTTGGCTTCCCGGAAGTAAAGCGCTGTGCAGTTTTGAGTAGCAGGATTAGGATTAGTAAACTACTGTTTATTTATGGTGCTATTGTTTGGGGCAGAGGTGGAGTAAATGGTGCATTCGGGTTGCTCTTGTGAAACTTGGTAGTGGACCTGTTCTGACTACTCTTCTTGCTCCTAGATTGTGAACAAATGGAACACAGCTCTGATTGGCCTTATGACTTACTTCCGCGAGGCTGTGGTTAACACCCAGGAGCTTCTGGACTTGCTGGTGAAATGTGAGAACAAGATTCAAACAAGAATCAAGATTGGCCTGAACTCCAAAATGCCCAGTCGCTTCCCTCCTGTGGTGTTCTACACCCCTAAAGAGCTAGGGGGGCTTGGCATGCTTTCAATGGGACATGTCCTCATCCCCCAGTCTGATTTAAGGTAAGGTGATGGCTTGGCATTCTGAATAATAACATGTCTTAGTCCTTCATTTTCTCTGGAGTTAAGGAGTGCTTAACATACCATCCCTGGCAAACTTTTTTTTATCCAACAGTCTGCACTAATATGTAGGGACTTGGCGTTCTCCATAGAATGCATCCTAAACTTAAAGGCTGGTCTATGATAGCGAACAGAACGAGATGTCATCTTGTTGCTTTCTTAACTGAGTTGGGAGAAGATGGGCATTTTATCTATGGGGCATGCCATCTTCTGTATTTCCCACAATCTGTGCTAAGTTAAAGGGGGCCATGGGGACCATCTGTGGGTTCCCACCCAGAACAGTATTGTGCACCGCCTGCTGTCCATGTGACTGAAATATGTATAGCACACAACTTGAACTTATGTAGCCCCTCAGCTTTTGTGGATTGTTCAGAGTGCATACCATAGAATGTCCACCCTGCTACAGTGGACAAAGCTTTCAGTTTTTTGTTGTTCTCAGAGAGGGACCCTCAACACTAGTATTCTTCGCATTTCCAGCTTTTTCTATTAGGTTTCTGATGTGTCTACTAAAAAAGTTGAATAGTATATTCCCGTTTTTTGCTCGATACACAGTAGAGGACTATCCTATTTGCTAAACAATAAGTCCTAGTGGGCATTCAAAGTCTGCTGGTGGTAGTTCGGATCAGAACTAAAAACCCAGGACAGCTCCTGATTGATCTCAGTTTTGTCCCTCTAAAATAGAAATCCAAGACTAAGGGGGATCACTGCACATGTCACACATGCACTTTGCACATTCCTTCATGCCGCGCTAAGTCAAAGAAACTATTAAGGCACACGTGACATTGAAGAGATTAGCATCAAATGGGAGGTGATGCTCCTTGAAGGGCATGGACATGGAAGGGTACACTGTCGAAGTACTTGCCATTGAAATCTTGGATGACAAAGGGTAGTGATAGGGGCCAAATTGGATTATGTTAATGTCAAGTTGGCTGGGACTTCTAAAGTGTGTTTGAAAAAACACGTTTCAAAGAACTCCGCTCGTCATCACATTTGCAATATCCTGAAGCAAGCACATATCTCAACTTTGCCAAGGTACCTGCAATAGCTCCCGGTTTCTGCATGCATCCATACCTTGGTGTGTACTTGTGAATCCTTGTTTGGCTGTACCCTCAGCTATCTGAGTGAATGCTTTACCTCATACTTCCCTACTCTTATCTCTTAGATGATTTTACAAATATTTGCTTGTCCCTTCCAATAGCAATCACAAAAAAGGGCAGCCATCTTCGTTGTTTTCATCATCATCACTAAGCCATCCCTCCTTTGGACACTGGAGGGGAGCTTGTTGCTCTCCTAATTGGCCATTGATCTCAATGAAGAGGTCACAAATAGGAATTTAATTGAGTGGTGTTCAAGTTTTCTCTTTTCTGGGAAGCTTCACTGAAATCATGAACAAACCACCCACTTCCCAGGGAAGCAAGTAAGTGAAATACTAAAGCAGTTACCTTCAGTGTAGCATGCTAATACTGGATTGGTTAAAGATTGGTAGTTTATTGGTATGGTCTTTGGCATTGTTTGTGGCGTATGAACTGTGTTGGTGTTTCTACCACGTTTTGTAGTGCAAGGTGGTGAGCGAAATTTCCCATGCCATGCTCTTAATCTGAGCGATGAGATGGGGCTCCGAATGCTTCCTCATGCAACATGTGGTCTTTCGACAGTAGGTAAGGGTCATAGTTCTCAATCTGAGATAGACATAGAGCAATGGATCGCTGCTTTTGCTGTAAAAGACATGATATATATATTTATAGTTTTCTTATGCATATTTTAATTTGGTATCCTCCATTTTGTTGACTTGAAGAAATCTTTTTTCCTCCACTCTCTTTGCCTTGTAAGTTTCAATCATCTATCTTTATGCACGGTAACGCACCTTCTCCTGTTTGTGTAACCAAAATGTCACCCCTTGGCTCTGATTTAGGTGGTCTAAGCAGACTGATGTTGGCATTACTCACTTCCGCTCTGGAATGAGTCACGAGGAGGATCAACTGATTCCCAACTTGTACCGCTACATTCAACCCTGGGAGAGTGAGTTCATTGACTCGCAGCGTGTGTGGGCAGAGTACGCTTTGAAGAGGCAGGAAGCCATTGCACAAAACAGGTGAGATGTGATGTTCGAAGGAGGCATAATGAAAATGTGGAACGGCAGGAGTAAAATATGCATAGTTATGGCTGATACGAGGCATTAATGGAAGGTGCAAGTAGATTGTCCTCTTTGCTACAAGCTAGTTTTTTCAGAATATGGGTAGAGGAGTTTAACATAGTGGTAGCTGTCCTAGTATTGACCGTATTTGGACCATTACCCCATAAGGTCACTACCTCTTACCTTCCCCAAGAGGTGTTGCAAATTTAGGTTTGATTTTGTGAATATTTTTCCAACTTTATATTTATGCCAATATCTTTTGAAGAGGTCAGGTTGAGTGAGAGAGGAATACAGACTATATGTTTTAGCAATAAAGTTTAGCTATGTGACTGCTTATGCAACATTTGCTTTCTTTATTGTTGGGTCTGGTAGAAAGCAGTCCTCCCTTTGCGCTGCTCACTATATGCCATTGAAGCTTTTTTCCTGCATGGCAGGCCAGCATCCCAACCCATCTTTTTAACACACTTCAAACCATTCAAAGCACTGCTGTTAGACTTTTCCTCGACCTTCCTTGCCGATCCCACACCACTCCTCAGAGAGCACCACTGGCTCCCCTTCCAAAAGCACTCCCAGTTCAAACTTCTCACACACGCATTCAAGTTAGTTCGATGCATGTGGGCTGCTGAATTCATATCTGTGCATAGATCGCCGCCTAGTGTTGGGTCCGGATGTTTGCACGTTGTTGTCCTGGAAGAGTCTTCGAAGTATCACGAGATAGGTGACTCCTCCCCTGGACCACAGTGCGCATGGGCATCCTCTCCATCCTTAGATTGTTTTTTTCCGCCATTGGGTTCGGATGTGCTTATCTTAGCTCAAGTTAGGAAAATTTAGTTTAAGGCCAAAAGGCCTTTAGTTTTCGTCGGTACTGTTCCCGTTCGGTATCGACTGCTTTCTTAATTAGTTTAGAAACTTCTTCCAGTTTTTCGGATCCATTTAATCCGAACATCGACCTTACATCGACGATGGAATCGAGGACCCCATTCAAACGGTGTCCTGTATGCCACGCCAAATACCCACACATCGACGTCCACCCGATATGCAACAAATGTCTCTCACCGGATCACGACGAATCGAAATGTATGGCCTGTGCCCGATTCCGATCGAAGAAGACTCTCCGGTATCGACGGGCAGCGAGATTAGAAGCGCAGCACTCTGCGCCTGCCCCGGCCAACATCTTCAGCACCGAGGACGTTGAGAGCGTGGAAGAAGTAAACTCCAGCCCCGCTTCCGAACACGATTCCCGATCGGAAGACGCCGATTAAGCGCTTTTTCACAGGGAAGAAGCCGTCGACGAGGTAGGAGACTACGATGAGGCCTTTGGGGCCGAAGAAGATAGCTCTAGCGAAGAGCCAGGCCTACCCGTCGATACGGAGGCCGTCAAAGTGCGTCATTCTACGGCTCCGGTCAAGGGATCGCCTCCGGGCCTTTCCCGAGATCAATCCCAAAGTTCTTCGGCCCCGCCTTTGGGCCCGGCCTCGAACATCCAGCATGAGCCATTATTACCAAAGACTACTGGATTCCCTTCAACCGAAACCAATCGTCGCACCAGTTCCACCGAAACCAAAAGTGAAACTGGCAGTGGTCGGCTCGAAGCACTCGAAGACCTCCACTCCTTATACGCCGACACAGACCATCGGCTCCGAACGCACTAAGAGGGATTTCGGCGCCGAACTCGCTGCAGCGGATATCGGTACCGACCCGAAAAGGAAGGCCCTCGGTCCCACAAAAGCGCCTCGGCACCGAAGCAGTCGGCCCCGACCACCAAAGTCAAAATGGCCGCTCCATCTGAGTCCACTTCTAAAACGGCGACACGCGTCAAGTCATCGGCTCCGACGACCGCCGATACCTCTCTTCGGATCGATGACCCTGTGGCTCTAAAGCAGTCGACGCCTACCTCTACGGAACCAACCGGCACCAAAGAACCTTCGGCATCTCGGTGCGACAAGTCGCGGCGTCGTTGCAACGCATCAGGGAACGGGCAGCCCTCCGATCCACGTCGGGCCCCGACACAAACAAGGCTCCAAAAGCACCCTTGGCACCAACCAACATCACTTTTGGTTTGCCGCCATCCACGGCGCCGAAGATGTTCGAGATACGAACACGTGTCCGCCAGACAAAGTCCCCATCTACTGGACACTCACCTTCTGAGCCTTCACAGTCACAATTCATCGACGCCGACACTGGCAGACTAATGCTCCGAAAACGGAGGATCACGCCAGAGCAGGCCTTGGACTCCTACAGAATACCTCTGAAGCACAAATTGCCAGCAGAGTCGGAGCCGGTTCTGTATGAACGCTTGCACACCTCCTATCAGGATCCCCAGTCCTTTTCTCCTACGCCCTCCGACACGGACGCAATGGAGGACTACATGGGTGATGATACCACCTACCCTAGGGATATCGATCCTGAAGAGCAGCAGGACCCAGATCAAGCTTGGGATGACCCTACAGACCAGGGTACCGCAACAGATACCCAGGACACGCAGCTTTATGGCGCCAAAACATCTCCCACAGAGGACACTGCTGCCTTCAATGCCCTCATAGAACGTGCTGCAGCCAATCATGGAGTACAACTCCACTCTGACACGGTTGAGGAAGACTTCTTAGTGGACACTTTCGCCTCCTCCGAGAGAACTGTCAAAACTTTGCCCATGTTGAAAGGTGTTCTCAAACCTGCAAAGGACATTTTCAAGGAAACAACCAGGGCACGGGTGCTAAACCCCAGGAGTGAAAAAAAATACAAACCTGCGCCCGGAGACCCTATGTACATTAGAGGTCAGTTACCTCTGGACTCCATGGTGGTTGCTAACGCTCGCAAACGAGCCCACTCGCAAACAAGAGGTGATGCTCCTCCCCCAGACAAGGAGTCCAAGGTGCTGGAGACCTCAGGCAAGAGAATTGCAGCTCAAGCAGCAAACATCTGGCGCATTGCCAATACACAGGCCCTCCTGGCTCGCTATGATCGTTCGCACTACGACACGCTAGAATCACTACTCCAGCATCTGCCAGATGAATACAAAGAGGCAGCGGAGCTCCTCATCAGAGAGGGACAACTTCTTACCAACGCATCCATTAAGTGCGCACTGGATGCTGCCGACACAGCTGCAAGGGCAATTAACACCAGCGTCCTGTTACGACGACATGCATGGTTAAGAATCTCCGGATTCAAACCAGAGATTCAAAACAACATCCTGAATCAGCTAGTCAACCCCGACTACTTATTCGGCCCAGAAGTTGACACCACCTTAGAAAAAATAAAGAAGGACACTGACACTGCGAAGTCAATGGGGGCTCTGCAAACGCAGACATTTCGTAGTGGCTCCTTTCGTCGCCCCGGGACTAGGGGAGCAGCTAGAGGCCAGGGGTCGCAGCAGCAATACACTAAAGGGGGCACACAGAGTACCTACGATAAAACCAACATAGGTGGATATCGTGGCTCCAGCACCAAGGGCAGGGGACGCGGTTACGGCAACACCAGGTCCTCACCCAAGAACAAACAGTGACGCCCTCTCCCTTCCCCCCGACCACATAACACCTGTCGGGGGGAGACTCCAGCGGTTCCTGTCCAGGTGGAAAACCATCACCACGGACAGGTGGGTCAGAGATATTATCCAGCACGGTTACTGTCTCGAATTAACCTCCACTCCACCCACAATACCGCCAAAGCACCGTCCTATGTCCGCAGAGCACTTAGCATTATTGCAGCAGGAAGTGCTAAGTATGCTGCAAAAAGGTGCAATAGAGGTCGTGCCCGTCAACCAGCAGGGGACAGGGGTGTACTCTCTGTACTTCCTAATCCCAAAAAAGGACGGGTCGCTCAGACCTATACTAGACCTGAGACCCCTCAACCACTACATTCTGTCAGAGCATTTCCATATGCTCACCCTACAGCAGGTTCTCCCGCTGCTCAGCCAGGGAGACTTCCTAGCCACACAAGACCTCAAAGATGCGTACTTCCACATACCCATACACCCGTCACACAGGAAATATCTCCGGTTCACTATTCAGGGACAGCACTATCAATTCAAAGTCCTCCCCTTCGGCGTGACAACAGCACCCAGGGTTTTCACCAAGTGCCTAGCTACGGTGGCTGCACATCTACGGAGACAACACATTCACGTCTACCCTTACCTGGACGACTGGCTTGTTCAGGCAAAGTCAGCCCAGCAATGTGCCAGCCACATGTCCCTCACCATTCACCTTCTTCACAGTCTGGGATTCTCACTAAAATACCCAAAATCACATCTCCAACCCGCACACGTACGACAGTACCTGGACGCGACCATATACACTGTGGCAGCCACAGCTCAGCCAAATTTAGTGAGGATCAACAGCATGCAACTGCTGATCTCAAAGTTCAAACCTCAACACTCCCTTCCTGCACGAGTGTTCATGCAGTTGATAGGCATGATGGCCTCCTGCATTTTCATAGTCCCGCACGCGAGACTACATATGCGCCCGCTTCAGGAGTGCTTAGCACGTCAATGGAATCAGACTCAAGGACAGTTGAAAGACCTAGTGTTGGTGAGCGGTCGGGCATACAACTCTCTGCATTGGTGGAATCCACAAAACCTTTGCAAGGGCCGACCGTTCCAAGAGCCTATTCCACAAATAATACTGACAGCGGACGCCTCTCTCCAGGGATGGGGAGCTCATGTACTCAGTTACACAGTGCAGGGACTATGGACAACACAACAAAAGAAGATGCACATCAACGTTCTGGAACTGATGGCAATCTTCCTCGCCATGAAGGCATTCAAAGTACACTTGTGGAACAAAGTCGTGTTGATCCGGACGGACAACATGACTGCCATGTACTACATACAGAAGCAGGGAGGAACACACTCTCCACAGTTGTCTCATCTGGCTCAGAGCATGTGGAAGTGGGCCATTCAGAGGAACATATTCCTCATGGCAGAACACCTCCCCGGCAAGGACAACCAAATGGCGGATCTGCTCAGCAGACACAGCCACCAGATGCACGAGTGGGAGCCACACCCATCAGTACTCCAACCGTACTTCCAACAGTGGGGTCATCCAGAGATAGACCTATTCGCCACAAACGAAAACGCAAAATGCCAAAGCTTTGCCGCCAGGTTCCCACATCCACAGTCGCAGGGCAATGCGATATGGATTAACTGGTCCGGCAGATTTGCGTACGCTTTTCCCCCAGCGTCATTAATACCGCTGGTGGCACGCAAACTGCGACAGCACTCACTGACACTCATCCTAGTTGCTCCAACGTGGGCGCGTCAGCCATGGTACACCACCTTTGTGGAACTTTCCGTGGTGCCGCATCAAAGGCTGCGGATAAAACCTGCACTCTTAACGCAGAGCCATGGCGAAATTCAGCATCCAGATCCGCAACAGCTGAACAGAAGACAGATTGCCAGGAAGTCTTGGAGTTTGGCTACCTAAACCTGCCACCTGACTGTATGGAGATCATCAAGGAGGCCAGGAGACCCACTACCAGAGCTTGCTATGCAGTTAAATGGAAGAGGTTTGTCATTTACTGCACCAACAATGACATTAACCCGCTAGACGCATCCATTCAAAACATAATCTGTTACCTCCTACACCTATACCGATCTCCAGAACAGGCAGCACCTCTCTTTATTCAGAGTGCCTGCCATCAAAGCATTCTTGGAAGGACTCAAACGAGTAATTCCTCCAAGCCACCCACCAGCTCCAATGTGGAACCTCAACTTGGTCCTCACACGCCCCTCACACGCCTGATGGGTCCACCCTTTGAACCTCTACACTCATGCGAGATTCAATTCCTCACCTGGAAAGTAGCTTTCCTAATAGCAATCACTTCTTTGAGAAGAGTTAGTGAACTCCAGGCACTAACCGTTCAAGAGCCGTTCATACAGGTTCACGCCAACAGGGTCGTACTACGTACCAACCCCAAATTCATGCCCAAGGTGATATCGCAGTTGCACATAAATCAAACCATTGAACTGCCTGTTTTCTTTCAAAACCCACAAACTGTCGCAGAAAGAGCACTCCATACACTAGATGTAAAGAGAGCCCTCATGTACTATATAGACAGGACTAAAGTCTTTAGGAAAACTAAACAACTTTTCGTTGCCTTTGCCCCACACCACAAAGGTAACGCCATCTCCAAAGCAGGTATAGCCAGATGGATCGTTAAATGTATTCAAATTTGCTATCAAAAAGCTAAACGCACATTAACGATTCCCCCACGAGCCCACTCAACACGTAAGTTAGGGGCCTCCATGGCTTTCCTGGGAAACATTCCTTTGCATGATATATGTAGAGCAGCCACCTGGTCCACTACACATACCTTTACCAAACACTATTGTGTAGATGTGCAATCAAAACAGCAGGCAGCTGTAGGACAGGCTGTTCTCAAAACTCTTTTTCAGACCGCTGCAGCTGGCACTGGTAGCCGCCGCTAATGGGAGGTACTGCTATGTATTCTATGCACAGATATGAATTCAGCAGCCCACATGCCTCGAACTGAATATGCTACTTACCAGTATGCATCTGTTCTTGGCATGTAGGGCTGCTGACATTCACATCGCCCACCCTCCTTCCTGGCGCCTGTAGCAGCTGCAGCTCTCAGAATTACTCTATAGCATGGTCATCACTTTCTGTATCTACTCCATCACTGCCACAATGGCGAAAAACAATCTGAGGATGGAGAGGATGCCCATGCGCACTGTGGTCCAGGGGAGGAGTCACCTATCTCAGGATACTTCGAAGACTCTTCCAGTACAACAACGTGCAAACATCCGGACCCAACACTAGGCGGCGATCTATGCACAGATATGAATGTCAGCAGCCCTACATGCCAAGAACAGATGCATACTGGTAAGTAGCATATTCATTCCATGAGGTCATGTAAGAAAATCTGTACTGTGCATTTTTAACTGTTTGAAAACGAATTAATAAAATTTTAACATAAAAGTTCTACTGTGAAACAAAACGCTCTGGCTGGATTGGCGTAAATGAAGAATGACCTATTGTATATGGGAGTTTTGCATATGAAGACCTGCCAACAAAGATGCTTTTTTTGGGAACATTTTGAGCAGACGTTCTTAAATTGAACATTGTGATTCCTACCTATTTCTGTCACCAACTCTTAAGCTATGTGAATGCTCTGCGTTTCTTATTCCTTCCTACTGGTGTTGCTGTTTTTCATGTTTATGATGACCTTTTCTCAAGTTAGGCAGCTGTCACAGGGAGTAGAGCATCGGCTTTTTTTATTTTATAGAATAGATTACACCAGGGAGGTGATGTTGCAACTTATTTGCTGCCGGTCTGTATTGTGGTTAAATGTATTAGCTTTGTCCGGTGCAAGTTTCTGATGCTGGTCGCTTTCCTTGTAAGGGGTAGCTTCCTGCACTTGACATAGTCATCATTATCTATGCTTTGATTCTCTCCTCATGTTTACTTTATTTTGCTTTTGAAGGCGTCTGACCTTGGAAGATTTGGAGGATTCATGGGACAGAGGTATCCCCCGCATCAATACACTGTTCCAAAAGGACCGACACACCTTAGCATACGACAAGGGCTGGAGAGTTCGCACGGACTTCAAACAGTATCAGGTACCAGCAATAGGAATCAAAGCACTATTTTGCAAGAGAACCTCGAGTTTATGATTAAACGCGGACTTGGGGCCGTTTTCTCTTTGACTACTGCATGGGCGATTGGGGAGTTTCTCAGCATTAACTGCTGTCTTTGTTGCATCTCCAATGTGGGATGGAGTTTAATGTTCTTTGGCAGAACTTCTGATTGCAGCACTGTGCTTTTCAAATTGGTAGTCCCTTCATGTCATTCAGGGTATCCTGTTTTGGGTGTGATTGATGCTAATAAAGTTCCATAATTTACAAATGCCACTCACTTCATCGTCTTGGATTGCCATCACAGGCAACTCTCTGGACAATTGGTGTTATCAAACTCTAAAGTTGTTCTTTACAATTTTCAGTTACAGCATTCTTTCAGAAAGAATTATTCTTAGGTCAGTAAATGTAAATTGCCTGTGTTTGACACATGCATTTAGCCTATATCTAAAATGAAGCCAACAATAATTGCAGTACCGGGGGAGCGCCTCAACTAAGGCTGTGTTTCATGGTAGCATAAGAAATATAGTTCTTTTTTTTTTTTTTTTAAGGAGGTGTTTAAAATGCTAAAGGGTTCGGAAGTACTCAAATCTCATTTCACACTGCTGCTGTTTAAGAGCCTCAGCATTATGGTGGATTTAAACTTTCTTGGCCGCTCTCCTTTCACACCTTTAAACTCCATGAGCAAAACCCAGAAATTCCATTAAAGGTTCAGTATTGTCACATTCCTCGATAATTCAAGGATTCCAAACATTTCTCAAAAAGCAAATACCTTTACTGATTTAAACCTTTGAATTAATGTACAGTTCAAATTGTCATCATTTTAGATATCAGAAATATTTTCCTTGTTTAAAAAATAAAAAAAAGTTTGAAAGGCCTGCCTCTAACCTATGACTGGTTTAAATATTATCTATTATGGTGAACTATATGTCAACTACAGGAATTGCTGCTGCTATATACTTGATATTTGTGTGGATATTCTTATATGAATTTATTAGTATTGTATATTTCTGTGGATAATTTTATATATAAAAGTATTAATACTACCCAATTAATGATTGCTTGCAAGGATGGGTTTTATAAAAGTCCCAGAAACCAAAGAGCACCTCTAAAAAATCAGTATTACCCATAAAGCAGGATTTAATACTCGCTGCTCAGTTACTTCAATGGATACTTCGAGCAAAAGATCTCCGCAGCCTCTTCGTGTGTTGATGGGCTGAAATCTTAAAAGTGCTGATCTCTGCGAAGTTGAAAGTTTACAACAGTGTTTTACTGAAATGAAACATTCTAGACTACTACATGAATAGGCAGATGTTTGAAATACAGATGAATCAAAAAAGAGAATTGCAGGTAATTTACTTTTTTCCCCGGTTTATCTTCATGCTTGCTTGAGTGAACTTCGTTCTGGTTGATGCTAAAAATGACCAGGCTTGCAGTATTTTTTTAAACTTAGTAGCCGGTTCATAGGGTTAGTGGTTCGTTGTCGGAGCTCTTACTGAGCACAGTTTGCTATTCTGAACTGGTTGAACAACTTAAGCCCAGCCTCCAGTTCTCGCTAACCAAAAAAACTAAAATCTGTCTGCTTCCACAGTCTATCAGGATTCACATAAAAGTTGAAGGAATCTGTTCAAAACGTAAGCACTAAACATACATGTAGCTGTTCGGGCCATGTGTGGCTGTAGATACACATGTTGTGCATACTGCCATCTAGTGTTGGTACTTGATGTTTGCGACTTGTTTTTCTGCGAAAAAGTTTGAATCACAAGACTTATTGTCACCATCCTTGTTTCACACTGCACCAGCACACTGTCTCCACCTCAGATTGTTTTCATCTGCCATTGGGCTCGGACATTTTGGATTGCTGCTCTGCGATTGTGTTAACACTCAAGTTTGTTTTGGGTCTGGCAAAACAACTCTACCACAACAAAGACCAATCTGTCCTCAAATGTGGGACTTTGCATCAGACGGTTGCCGACCGGTATACTTTGACACACCACAGCATCGAACCACCCTTCACGACCAGTCTTAAGTCATCGTAGACTCTCCTTGGAAAATAAATTTAGGACAAACGTCTGGAACATAACCTTTACTTTTATGCCCTAGGTGTATCATAGAATACCCCTTGAGCGACCATCACAAGGTCTGTAATCTCTGCCTCTCACCAGAACACATGGAGACTTCTTACGAAGCCTGCCCTGTATTCTGCGCCAAGAAAGCCTTAAGGTATCTGAGTGAATGGAGATGGACCCATCACCACATGCAAAGACAAGGCGTCCCTGGTAGCTCCTGACTTTTAAGTATCTCAAAATATGGTCGGTGCTGAGGAACAAGGGCACTCCGGCAGAACAAGCAGAGGAAAACCCATAGGCCATCTTCTCGAAGGCCTGTGACATCGTGCAGGAGGAAGAGTTCCTTGAACCAGCGGAACAGCACACACCAGCCTTTGAACCAAACACCAAGCTGACACCACATGCCTCTGCTTCCCCAAAAGTTTACTAGCCATAAAACGCCGATCATCCGAGGCAGAGCATCACTCCTAAGTCGATACAGAAACGATACAAACCTTCAGGTTCCGTGCCTCCAGCCAGGGTGCCCTGGACTCAAGAGCCTGGGTCGACACCTACGAAGACCCCATCCAAAGTTTTGTTTAGACACTTGGAGGTTTGACGAACTGCACTTGGACCTGAGATAGAAGAACCAGGACTAGACCCTTCCTGTCTACCGAGTCCCAAAAGGGTCAGGTATTCAACTACTAGCCCAGCACCATTACCCACACCACCTTCATCAACCGAATGACCCACAGGACATTGACTCAGGGCCAGGCAGTTCTTACTACTCACAGGACTCTTGCTACAAGTCCTTCAGGACCTTGGTGGGACTGGGCTGTGACTATTATGTGATAGATCCCTAAGGTGATTCTGATCCTGTGCCCTACCCTGCCATACAGCCCCCCCTCCCCCCATCCCCATAATACTGCATACCACACTGTGATAAGTAGGGCTGCACAGCATCAAGTCAAACTTCACACCATGCAGGATGAACACTACTTCCTAGTCAAGACCCTGTACATGCTAAAGGGAATGCTCATGTTGCTCACCTACAACTTGACGGAGCTGGTGAAGGCCAGAGTGGTCACCCTCTAAGTAGAGAAGAGGGTGTAAGCCTGCCACTAACAATTCAGCTTATATCTGTGGATAGACTACCAGGCTCCCTAGTTGTTCACACCACTCATTAAAAAGAGCACACGTGCAAGCCACAAGAGATGCCAGTTTACATGATAAGGAGTCCAAGTGAATTAATGCCACTGGAAAGCAGGTGGAGCTTGTGGAAGTCCTTGGTCTACACCTCTGACACGATGTAGCAGCTAGTCAGCCCCGTGGCACAACAACTTCCTTAAAGAGGCTAAACTGGGCTGTAAAAAAGCTTGAGCATGTATTGAGAGCCTGCTAAGATGCTGAATCTAAAGTCCTTCTTAGGAAAGGATTATAAAAAGTTAGTTCAAGCTACTTAAACGGAGTGTTATGCAAAAGGATTGTAAGGAAACTTCAAAAAGTGCAATACATTGAAGGAGGTATTTTCTTTTGTCAAGTTGTTGGCTACTCCTCCATGTGCAATGTACTCCAAAGAGCAGTGTTTCCCAAACCTTTTAGAACCACAGCCCACTTTTTAGAAAGACAAAGTTTTGCAACCTATCTACCACTAATAGACATGAGGTGGGGCAACCTTTTTTAGGTCTCGCGTGGCGTTGCAGGGCAGAGCCCTGCTCCGCCTCCGCGAGAGATTTTGAAAGAGAGGCCTTTAAGCCCCGCCCCTCATTTCCATTGGCTGGCGTCACCGTTCATGCTAAACGGTGGCCTGCCACTGGAAATGAGGGTTTTCGGTGGACGCCCTTTCGCCTCAGAGCCAACTCGGTGGCCTGCTTTTGCATGTGTCGCAAAGCACTTTCTTATCTTAATGGGGCCATGTGTTTAGAAATACGTGGCCCCATAAAGACAAGAGATCGATGCTGGAGGGAACGGGCCGTGAACCCTCCTTTCATGCTCCGGCTGCAGCGCGGTCCTCTTTCACTTTCGCGACCGCGCTTGTTATTTTTGCTGATTTATAAATTGAATGGATGATACTGAGCAAATAAAATGAACGATTCAAGGTATACCACAGTGAAAATAAGTGAAATACGCTTAAAGTGTTTGCTTCCAAGTTACGTGGTGACGTTTAAATAACTCCTTTATTAGTTTACAAATTCAGCATCTTTCATTGTGTGTTTTTGCTGCACTTGGGTGTTTTCCACACACGCGAGGGAGCATCGCTTTCTTTGTGTCACACTGCGCCTTGTCACACTGCGGGGATGTCTCCGCTTCAAAACCCGCCTTGATCACGAATAACTCTGAAACAGTGCGGTCCTGATGAAACACGCCACGCGATTCACTCCATACATCTAATTACAATGCAGATTCACACGGCTGCGCTCCCTCGGTACAGTATGTAGGTCATACCGGCCTTTGCCCTAGTTTCTCGGATTACATGTCTGGGTGAAGCAGCCTTTGATAGTTTGTGGTCCTGTCTCTGAAGAGACTCCTATGGAAGTCACACCCTCTCCATCGGGCAGTGCACGGTGCACACTGCACAAGCGGCTCCGCAACCTAACCCGACGCAGCTGCGAGGTAAACACGCGCAGAGGGGAGTCTGCAACCCAGGAGTGGGTGCACGCATGTCAGTGAAAAGCTGCTGTTGTGACACAATAGCCTTGTAACCATCTGCAGGTTCCTTTGAGCACTTCTCTCGGACCACCTGCACGAGGGTTGCTCACAATTAGCATCACTGAAACCACGACCCTTGCCCTCCCACAATCAAGGCGCATCACATTTCTCACAGCGGGAATGTCGATAGGCCTGGATGTGAGGGAAACGCCGCGAATAAGAATTGGTGGCTTATGAGCTAAATTAAATATGATAATGTGGTGAATACCTGCGTGTAGCATGTCTCTAAGAAGTCCCAGGTATGGTAGTTTAAGGAATGAAAGCAAAGAGAAAAACCGAGTCGCCCAGGAGCACACAGTTATAAGTCAGGCGAGGTGGCTAGGATTCGAGCCTTAAAACAATGAAGTTCGCTTCCCGATATCGTCTTTCTTCGCGATTCTGCTCCAAAGTGTAAGACTAGCGCCTAGCGAGGGAGCGTTAGGTTTCGTACCACAACAAAAAGCCCCATTCGACTTCAAATGTGTGAATTTAAAAATGAAGCGCCACCTGCGCAGTAGGAGTCTGCCTAAGTGACAGGGGAGGGGCCGAATTGTGAATTAAACAACCTGTTTACTTGTCATACGCAACACCCTCCTGCTACATTGGCCTCCCAGGACATGGATTCAGGTGGATCCGCACAAAGGTTAATGAGACCGCAATCACCCAGTGCGGACGGTAATCAGATCATGTTTTAATTATGTCAGTGGATAGGGTTTCCGCTGCAGGCGGCCAGCTATAGACAGCGCGTTGCTCGCACCGACACATGATACGGTCCTGCAATGCACTGAGGGCGCTCAACCACCCACAGGAGAGGTTAAGGGTCGGGTGAGGCACGCTCATTTCTGGCATACCGTTTCCGTGCTGGTGATGCCCTGGATTGTAGTATTACAGCTCACTTACCTCCTCAAAACAAGGGGATCAATCGAGTGTTTACTTGTTTGTAGGTGTACGTTAAAGGATTTGAGTTTTGTGCGCCCCTAATTTTAAAGTGCTTGAGCCTTAATAGGGTTGGTTAACGAGACATTATTAGGACATTACCTGGTGTCTTCTATCTAGCTCTGTACGCTCATTTAACAAATAAATGCATTCTGGGAGTTGTAGTGTTGGTTCTAGATAAACCGAACCAGTGCAGGTAAAAGTGTCTGTGTGCCTGTCAGATCAAAGGTACTAATCCCACTAAGATAGTTCATCTCGCAGAGGTCGACAAATTATGAATACGTTGTTTAATAACACGTATTTATTGTTAGTTAACGTGGTGATGTTTAGGCTGTGGCCGACAGTCATGTTAATCTACCTGCTGTTGAATGTGTAAGTGAGTGGTAGCTTCAAAACTGCTGGAAAAATTCTTACTTCCTTTAGCAGTTGGAGCTTCGCAACTACAGTGTTCGTTTTATACCAACTTCTGTTTCGTAGGAACTCGTGGGGTGCCCACGACCCTGGTAATAGTTTGCCAGGTGTTCTTGGTGTCATGTTATTTAGTATCTGCTGTGCTGCTTACATTGAACTGCAAGCAAGTGCAGCGTTTACGGCAAGCCATGGCGCTGTCCTAGCGCTGGGGTGATGTGTGCCTTGCTGAATCGCAGGCGTCCTCACGGCTGAACTTTAGCTCCACTAAAGCCTATTAATGCCATGAAAGAGCCCGGCACAACACATTGGCACAATCCATTTATAAAGAAAGGATAGACCGCAGAAGTCCTATTTGGTGCTGGGCCTTGGGAGGGAATAATAGTCTATCAGAAGCCAAATGCAGTTTTTACAGCTCTGACAATTTCTGTGGTTTGCTGCTCGATTGGCTAAACTTGGTCTTGTATAGACCAGGATATTCTTTGTTTACAATGATGTAGGTCTTTGTATGACAGCAGGCAACAACAAAAAAAGAGAGAAGAAAGGCAGATCCCCATCATCACAATCTCTTCCTTTTCTCAAATTAAGGATTGGGATGTTACAGAAGTGGTTTAGGTGTTTGTCGTTTAGGTACCATCTGCACCGGTGGCACTGGATGCCATCTGCGAACATCGGGAAGTTCTCTTTGTTGCTGTTGCACATGAATATTGAAGAAAGCAGAGGAGAAGCCGGGAACTCCACAGTCCCGCTCAGCTAGCCAGGGGACGCGCTGTCCTGGCCTTAGATGATCATCTATTGCTTGAGACAAGAAGTACACCCATGATGTACTCACTAATCTCTGGATCCAGATTACCCCTTCAAGGCGCTACTTGTCAGCAAGCTGTTAGTTCTGCCAGTCACAGGAAGGGCTAGAAGGGAGAGCAGTGTGTGAAGTGGGCAGTAATCTTTCATCAATGGCAGCATCCTGTCCTGGGACATTTGCCGAACGTTGGATCTTCAGGATAAACAGCGATTGTTGAAGGCACATTCAATGGACCTTGTGGCATTCATGTTTGGCTCACAGTGGGAGGGCAGGGTCGAGAAAAAAAGTTTCAATTTGTTTCACTGCTGGAGATAATCAGCAGAGCAACATGGAGGCACCAACCGCCTTAAACTCGTTGATCCCTTATTTCTGGCCACAGGAGTCTTTGTGGGCGTAGTTCACACGCTGCTTGACGTTCCATCTAATGGAAGCGCAGCTCCAGTGCTCAATCGGTCATCTTTGTCTTATTTTCAGCTTCTTTCTTCAGAGAAGCTAACCTTGTTAGAAGTACAGATTCGGGTTATTTGTTTCATCCTGTTCCACTGGCATTTAGAAATTGGCTTCTGCTTTTCTTTTTCTATCCTTGTTGGTGCTCTGCAATTTATCAGTCATCCTGGAGACCATTCCCTCTGCATGCAAGGAAGCTGTGGTGATGCCCTTGCGTTGTGAACTAACGACTCTCTGCCTAGCCCTGTTGCTTTTTTCAGTGAAAATTCCAGAGAAATCTCTAAACCACTCTCCTCTTTTCTCGAGAATCATAAGCTGCTGAACTCTGCTCAATTGGGGTTCCCCCCAGGCATTTTAAGAGAGCATTGGTACTAGTCTTGGATAACCTGTTTACTTTCCGACCATTGCAGTTCCTCTGTATTGGTTTCTGCACTAATTGACATGGTCTTCCATGACTGCCTTATTGTGAGGTGACAAGAAGTGGGGAATCACTGGGCCTGCTGTAAATTGGATTAATTCCCATAAGACAGGGACAGGCCCTGTTCAGGAGAGTGAAGGCCCGGTACGCATAACTGATCATAGCACAAAGGTCCCTCATTCACCCCAAATGCCCATTTACTTCATGAATATAGTGACATGCGCGCTTATGTATAGGTGGGTAAAACAGGAATTTAATACTGATGCATGAGATCGAGAGTGTGCTTTTGCTCTTCTCGCTCCTGTGATGTAGACTGAAAGATTTTGTGGTGGATTATGTCTCTTATGGTGGAATCACCAGATGCTCTTAAATGTAAACGGGAGCATCGTGAGGTAAGCAATAAACCTGGAGTACATTTGATTTTTAAATGTATTGTATCAACTACATAATTGTTGCACCACCATGTAATGTTTTCCCCTGAACCCGAAAAAAACAGTAATGAACACAAAAAACTAAGTGCTAGCACCTTCTGTTGTAAAAATATATCCCTAAACATATATGTAACTATTAACTACCTGCTACAGATTTTACTAAACATTGCACTACATGGTGTTCTAATTATAAGCGTTAGCTTGTTTTCAAATTGTCGAGCACCACACAGAACATTCACTCTATACATTTAGATAGGTCATGTCTTCCTGTCCCAGTAAAACTCTAAGCATCCAGTAAGATGAAAATCTACTATAAAAAACCATGGCTGTGTAAATGCAAGATCGTGCCTCTACAACTAAGCCCATTGCTCCTGCTTTGGAAATCTACGCTGCAAAAGCTGTAGGCTGTGCCCTCTATGGTGCAGAACTCTGGGGCTTTGGCTGTGTAGATGTGCTAGTCTCCTCAGAAAATAAGTTCTTTAGGGAGCTTGTATCCCTCCCGAGGGGCACCCCAACCAAGCCACTCTTGAGCGATCTGGGTCGGCGCTCTATTAAAGATTTAGTTACTTTGCGTCCTCTCTTATATTGGGCGCGGCTATGGCGTTCTCCAGAGCTTTCTAGGTACGCTGTTAGCTTAAGAGAGGTTATGAATCTTCAAGGAGCTTATAAAATTGGATGGCTAGCTAATATAAAGAAGCTTCTTTTGGCAATGGGCCTTGTAACTGCTTGGGAGTCTGGGGCACTGTTATCTAAGGCAGAAATTAAGAGAGCCTTTTGGGCATGGGTTGACAACCAAGAGCAGAGGGACCCTAACCAAGGCAGGTTGACTGAGGCTTTTCGGCAGCATAAGTCTATGCCCCGCCTGGAGCCTTATCTAGACTTTATCATGAAGCCCAGGGATAGATCCCTCTTTATTCATTTTAGGATGGGCACTCTTCCTCTTCGTGATCGTACCAGCAAGTGGAAGCCCCTGCATCAAACCCCTGTGGATTGCCCAAACTGCTTAGGTGTTACTGAAAACATTCTTCACCTTCTTTTTGTATGCCCAGCCTATTCGAAACCTAGATTGAAATGGTTAAAACCTGTGTGCCTGCAGCTTGGAACTAGGGACCACTCTGTTGCACTTAGAATACTAAAGGCTGACGTTAGCACAACCTTAGTGTGCGGGGTGGCTAAATTTCTAAGTTGGGCATGGTTGATTAGGCGGAAGGCTATATGATGTATTTGTACTAAATGTTTTTATTATTCACAAAGCTGTTAAAGTTTAATACACTGTTTTAAATTATTCATTGTAACAAAAAGTTTTTATATGACCCTTCTCTTAATGTATTTTTTATTAATCGTGTTTTAATGTATAAATGTGCTTTTATGATATCAAATATCGAAATAAAGCTTTGTTGATTGTAAATGCAAGATAAATGATTGAATCAGGATGCATGGCTACAATCAAGACCTGGACTGAGGTTCTGGGGCTGAGTTGGTTTCTGCCATACTCTCTCTCACCCGAGGCCCGTTAAAGACTAGATATGCTCAGCAAAGATGCAGTCCAGGAAGGCCTTATCAAACTGTAATGAAATATTTGTGTGGCAAGCATGAGGCTTTGCTTCGACGATGCATTTGATATATAACAAAGGACTTTTCATTTTAAAGGTACTGAAACAGAATCCTTTTTGGTGGACTCACCAGCGCCATGATGGAAAGCTCTGGAACCTGAACAACTATCGTACAGATATGATCCAGGCGTTGGGTGGAGTGGAGGGAATCTTGGAACACACATTGTTCAAGGGCACCTATTTCCCAACATGGGAAGGTCTCTTTTGGTAAGGAGTAATTTTGATTCTATATAGTCAAACTAATGTTGATTAGCTGCACATAACGTCAACGAATTGCTGATCTCTGAGCTTTTTGTGGGAGCATAGAGCTGGAGGTTTTTGCACTGTTTTATTTCCCCCCTTTTTTTCTGTTCCCTCTTTCTTATAGGGAGAAGGCCAGTGGGTTTGAGGAATCAATGAAATGGAAGAAGCTGACTAATGCCCAGAGGTCTGGTCTGAACCAGATTCCAAACAGAAGATTCACTCTCTGGTGGTCACCCACCATCAACCGAGCCAACGTAAGTGATTTCAGAGTCCTCTCGCTTTGGGTCTTGCTGTTGTAACACAAGGAGAGAGTGAGCGAATGGATTGAAGAAGTGTAAAATGCAATGGGGGCTGTCCCCAATATAGTTCGTGTGTGCCAACTTTGTGTCTTTGTCTCTCTGCTGTGCCTGCAAGGGCATTTCCCTAGTAATCTTTTTGTCGGCTCCATTGTAGATAAGTGGGCGACTCCCTCCTCGCACTTTGTATGCTGTATCTTTTTGCTGGGCTAAATCTACGGCCCTGTGTCGATACTTATCACAAACATTGTTTTCTCTTTCTCCTGCAGGTATATGTTGGTTTCCAAGTGCAGCTCGATCTGACTGGTATTTTCATGCATGGAAAGATTCCAACCCTGAAGATTTCCCTAATTCAGATCTTCAGAGCTCACTTGTGGCAGAAGATTCACGAGAGCATTGTCATGGACTTGTGCCAGGTGAGTGACCTCATTGTGGGGAAGGTAAGGGGTGTGAGGAAAACCTAGACTTACGATGGGGTAACTCCCATCACTGGAGGATAGGAGCAGTGATGCACCACTGTAAGAGTTTCACAAGTCCCATCCTGCTCAGTGAGATCACCGATGGTAAGGCCATTGAGGCCAGTTCAGATCCTGGCACATGTAAAGGCTGTTGACCTCATGGGCTGCTCTGGGGATAGACCCTTGTTTACATATTGTGTAGAGCAGAAAGAATGTGGATTTTTCTTTTGTGCTAAGCTGGAAATGCGTCTTTGTAAAGACGGTAATTTACAAGGGTATTGCAGTTGTGGTTACCCACAGTCATGGATGTGCAGTAAATGGCGTTGTCGGAAAGAATGCAACTTTTGTAAACACTGGAGAGTTAATTTCAGGTAATAGTCTTGTCATTTAGGTGAATTTCTTGCAAGAAAGAGTATGTGATCTCTAGACATTGTAGAGGGCCACATAAGATTGGAATTAGTCCTTTTTCATGTTTGTTTTCAAGTAGATTTTCAGAAAGTTTGCAGTGAGATTTAAAGCAGTCTAGGATATATATTGGCCTTCTTAAATACATTTTTAACACTTTGCAGTGCTCCGCACATTTTGAAGTTGTATTTTCTAATAAGCCTTTACATTTTTCAAGTTAGCTTGTAAGATAGTCATGGTGGCTTTTTCTCCAGTTCTGCATTTTGTGCATGTAATTCAGCATATTAAATCAGTGGATGGGAGTCTAAAGGACGCACTGATTTTGAAGTTCAATTCTGTTGTCTTTCGATTCTATCTATTATCATATAATGTGTGCACCGGTGTTGCACGGAGAGTCCTGTATTCTCTTGTTAGTTTCCAAGTCTGCTTTCAACAGCGATTTGTTTGGTTGGCTAAAGGATGGCAGTTGAAGTACTTCAAGAAGACCCCTATCGCCATTTAATTTTCCAAAAGAAGGATTTGAAGGTTTCTGTCAATATTGTGCATTACCTCTTATATGGCGGTCCGTACTAATAGTTCATGTGTGTAAACAGCAATGTTGAAATAAGCATATCTCAAAATAATAAAAAGCCACTTCTTTTGGAGCTGCCAGGTGCAGTCTATTCATGTGAGGAAAAGGCACATTATAAATCCGGTGTTTCCCCAGTTGATCCAGAAGGGACATTCTCATGAGATATATTAACTCAGTCATTTTAGTGATTATGACAATGCATCCCAAATTATTCTACATTGGACACCCTTGTATCTAGAGCTTGCATATTGATGTATGGCGTTTATTGAATTTTACATATCTTGATCTAAGTGAACCCATCCCCTTCAGTTGTCATTGCATGAATAGTCAACATGAAGAAACTTTAATTCTCTACCCTTTCAGTCCCCGTTGACCCCCACGTGCCTCCCTAAACAACCTCATTATGTCCTTGCAGGCAGAACGTTGGCTTCTTCTCTAGAATCCTGAATCCGTGAATGATTTTTTCTGGAATGTGATAATAGTTTGGTTTATATCTGAAAGAAACACGTAGTGATAGATTACTTACCTTAGAATTTCCCCCAGGCGTCTGACTGGAAAGTTTTGGTCAGCAGTACCCCTGCGCGTGGGTAGGTGTCGTCGTGCGACGTCGCTGGAGCTACTTAGACGTGCCCACGCGCATGGACGTCAGTTCTTTCTTTTTCCGCGCCATCAAGCGCAGCTCCGGGAAAGCAAGTACCCCCAGTACTTTTTTGACTCAGTTTTTTCGAGCCCTTTTGACTCAATTTCTCAGTCGCTCCACTCCTGGTGTCGTAGGGATGCCCGGCTTCAAGAACTGTGGGGACTGTCACCGCATGATGTCGGTGACGGACCCACACCGCGTGTATCTCTACTGCCTGGGGCGCGACCACGAATCCAAGTCGTGCCCCGACTGCCAGGGCATGGCGCTGAAAACTTTGCGGGAGCGGTCCCGAAAGTTGCTGGAAGTCCGGCCGTCGGCTCTGCGCCGCTCAAGGTCCCGGTCCCGTGGGAGGTTCAGGGCCTGGTTGTGGAGCCATCACCATCGTTCTGCTGGATCGAAGTCTTCGCACTCTGGGTCAGGTAAGTTGAAGCATTCCAAAAAGAAGTTGAAGAAGCGTCGTCGCTCCCTGACTTCCCCTCGCCCGTCGCGGCTGAGGGTGCGGGTGGTGCCACCCACGCGGCTCCGGCAGGGCCTGCGACGTCGCCGCCCGGCTACCCACCCTTTCCGGGTCCGTCGGCGACGCCTGCTCAGTTGCAAGAGTTTCTTGTTGCCATGGCCTGACTCTTTGGGCCGTCTGGCCCTGCCGGTGTACCTACAGGCCCCACTGTAGGTCCTGTCCTTCTATCGTCGACTGCAGGTCCTGTCCTTCCATCGTCGACTGCTCCGACGCCGGTTGACCTCGTAACACCTCCACCGCCGTTGACCTCACCAGCACCACCTCCGATGTCGCCCCCTCCTTGGGACGACGTCGTCCCCAGTTTCAGCCCAGACACGGTGCCGGATCGATGCAGTGCGGTGCAGACGCTGATGGGGCCCTTTTTCCCCTATGTCCGTCCTCTTTATTTTCAGCCTGTTTCACAGACTTCGGAGGGAGGGGAGGACTGTGAGGGGTCTGAGGACCCTCTCACACAACAGTGTGATTATGATCCGGACTGGGCAGAGGATTTGGGGGAGGCCAGTGGCTTTGACACCTCACCTCACCTTGGCATGCTGTCTCCTCCTACCGTGTCTACGGAGGAGGGAGCCAGTTACGCAGTGGTAGTACGTAGGGCAGCCAAGGCCCTCCACCTCGAACTCCCGACGGTGGCTGTCCGGACTAATCTCCTGGCAGAAGTGCTTCAGCCGGCGGCAACCTCTTCGGAGTCCTTACTGCCTTTTAATGACGCACTTTCTGAGGTCCTTTTGGGCCCTTGGTCCAGGCCCAACACAGGGGCTCCTGTGGACAGGAACATGGCCTGCCGCCATCGCCTGACTCCGGGCGACTCCCTCTTTCTCTCCCAACACCCCACTCCCGAGTGCTTGGTTGTCCAAGCCTCTGCTTCCCAGAGCGCGTTCCCTTCTGCACCTCGGATAGGGAATCCAAGAAGCTGGAACAGCTTGGCAAGAAGCTGTTTTCATATGCCAGCTTAGGGCTGCGGTTGGTGAACACCGCATTCCTCTTGGGCTGTTATTCCCACTCACTGTGGGATACGGTTGTGGAGGAGCTGCCCAACTGTCCGGAGGAGGCACGGAGAGTACTCTCCCAAACTTTAGCAGCTGGCAGAGACGCAGCAAAGTTCACCATTTGTTGTGGGCTTGATACCGCTTCAGCGCCACGCCTAGCTGAGAACAACTGGCTTCCCAGAACACCTTGATGGACATGCCCTTTGATGGCATTCGCCGTTTTTGCCAATAAGGCGGATAGTGCGTTGGAGCGGTTTAAGGACTCACGGGCTACGGCCAAGTCCTTGGGCCTGTCGGCCACTCGCTCTCCTCCGCTTTTCGCTCCTTTCGTGGCCACAGAAGGGGTGCCCCATTACGTTTGTTCCAGAGCCACAGGCCTACTAAGCAACATTCTCAGCACAGCTGCGGACGTGGGAACCGTCGAGGCGGTTCTGGGGGCCAGCGGGCAGGTCAGGCCCCCTCAGCATCCACTGCAAAGCCTTCCTAGTCCGACCTTTCAAGCCCATCAAACGCCAGTGGGCGGCAGAATTCACCATCTTCTCCCCCCACTGGCGCAAGATAACATCGGACAAGTGGGTGCGGCAAATTGTCCGAAGGGGCTAGTCCTCCCCACCCCCCCTTCGAGACTTCCTCTCCAGCCATGCCACCTCAATACCATCGCATGTCTGGGACCATCTTGCACTTCTTCAGCAGGAAGTCACAGTCCTCTTGGCCAAGGGGGCCATCGAGCGCGTTCCTGGGACAGAAGTAGGTCGTGGTTGTTATTCCCACTACTTTCTGGTCCCCAAGAAGGACAAGGATCTGCGTCCTATCATAGACCTTAGAAACGTCAATCGCTTCCTCCGAAGGAGAAGTTCAAGATGCTCACACTCGCTCAGGTCTCGTCTGCCCTAGACCCGCAAGAATGGATGGTAGCGTTGGACTTGCTTACTTTCATATTCCCGTCCTGCCAGCCCACCGGCGTTACCTGCGGTTCACATTAGTCCACGAGCACTTTCAGTTCACTGTGCTCCCTTTTGGCCTTATCAGCGCCCCTCAGGTGTTCATGAAAGTGATGGCGGTGGTCGCAGCTCTCTGCGCAGATCAGAGGTCCCAGACATCCCCTATCTCAACGACTGGTTGTTGAAGGCGGACTTGCCCCAGGCAGTCGTCTCTCACTGCCAGACGACGGCTGTCCTCCTGCATTTGCTGGGGTTCTCCAACGTGCCGAAGTTGCACCGGGTTCCCTCTCAGAAGCTCCTCTTCATCGGAGCGGTTCTGGATTCGGCGCAGTTTATGATTTATCCTCCCGAGCAGCGAGTCTGGGATATTCAGGCTATGATTCCGATCTTTCAGCCTTAATCCCGGGTTTCGGTCAGGATGACCCTCCGGCTACTGGGCCTGATGGCCTCCTGCATCCTGTTGGTGGATCATGCCAGATGGCATATGCGGGCTCTGCAGTGGGACCTGAAGTTCCAGTGGGCACAGCATCAGGGCAACCTGTCCGATCACTGCACAACAATTGCAGTGGTGGCTCATGAATCGCGATTGGGTCAATGGCAGATCCCTCTCCCTTCCCCAACCGGAACACACAGTGGTGACGGATGCGTCCCTTCTGGGATGGGGCGGCCACACGGGAGAGGTGGAGATCAGAGAACTCTGGTCCCCAGCAGGGTCCCGGCTCCATATCAACCTTCTGGAGTTTCGGGTGATCTGACTTGCACTGAAAGCATTCCTTTCCTCTGTCCAGGGAAGTGTAGTGCAGGTGTTCACGGACAACACCACCGCCATGTGGTACTGCAACAAACGGCGGGGTGGGGTCGTGGACCCTTTGTCAGGAGGCTCTGCGTCTCTGGACATGGCTGGAACATCAGGGCATTTTCCTGGTGGTTCAACACCTGGCAGGTTATCAGAACGCCAGGGCGGACAAACTCAGCTGCCGGTGCATGATGGATCACGAATGGCGTCTACACTCGGACGTGGCGCAAGGTCTCTTTCAACAGTGGGGAGAGCCTTGGTTAGATCTATTCGCCATAGAAGAGAACGCGCAATGTCATCAGTTCTGCGCGTTGGAATTTCCAAGCCGGCACTCTCTCGGCGACGCTTTTCGTCGCGAGTGGAGTTGCGGTCTACCATACGCCTTTCCGCCTATACCACTTCTACCCAGAGTGCTGAAGAAGATCATGCGCAACCGGGCCCAAGTTGTTATTGTGGCTCCGGACTGGGCTCGTAGAGTATGGTATCCCGAGCTACTCAGCATGGATATCGATCCCCCGATCCGACTGCCTCTTCGGGAGGATCTTCTGTCGCTGCAACAGGGGATGGTCCTCCACCCGAACCTGTCCAGTCTCCACCTCCTTGCGTGGAGATTGAGCGGCGGCAGTTGACGTCTTTTGACCTGCCTCCCAAAGTTTTTGATGTAATCTATCAGCCAGGCGTCCCTCCACTAAGACGGTATACGCCTGCCGGTGGAATAAGTTTGTTGCATGGTGCACAGCAAAGGCTGTGGATCCCCTTCCTGCCCCTCTTTCAGAGGTCCTTTTATTCCTCCTTTCGTTGGCCCAGCAGGGCTCTGCTCTGGGCACTATCAAGGGCTATCTCTCGGCCATTTCAGCCTTTTTACGGATTCCAGATCAGCCTTCCCTTTTCAAGCCCCTGGTTGTAAATAGATTCTTAAGAGGCATTACTCATCTTTTTCCCTCCTGTACCTTTCATAATGCCTCAGTGGGACTTGAACCTGGTTCTGGCATATCTGATGTTTGCTCCCTTTGAGCCACTTCACAACTGTCCTCTTCGTCTTCTACAGACCAGCTTTCCTGGTGGCCATCACCTCTGCCAAAAGAGTGAGTGAGCTCCATGCTCTTTCTTCTAAACCTCCTTTTCTCTGTGTCCATCCGGATAAAGTGGATCTAAGGACTCGTTATCTAAGGACTCGTTCATCTTTTCTACCAAAGGTTGTCACCGCAGTTCATGTCGGGCAGACCATCACTTTGCCCACCTTCTTTCCCCATCCCTCAAAAGAGGAAGAGAGGCTCCATCGTCTGGACCCAAAACATGCACTCTAATTCTACCTGAACCGCACACAACAGTTCCGGGTGGATGACCAGCTCTTTGTTGGCTACATGGGTGCCAAGAATGGTCGGGCTGTGCACAAGCGGACAATCTCTCGGTGGGTCGTTCTGTGCATAAAGGCTTGTTAATCTTTGGCTAAAAAAACTGGGGCTGCGCGCCCATTCTACCAGGGCGACAGCAGCCACTACTGCTTTGGCACGAGGAGTTCCCTTGCATGACATCTGTCAGGCAGCTACATGGGCCTCGCTGCACACATTTACCAAGCATTGCCTGGACAGCCAAGTCCGGAGAGACTGCTTCTTTGGCCGTTCTGTTCTCCAGGATTTTCAGGTGTGATCTTGGTTCGCAGACCCACCACCTGGGTTGGTATTGCTGGGGTATCTATTAACATTAGTAGGGTAACATTAGTAGTGATAGATTCCTTACGGCTCCACCCATCCTCCCCGTTGTGCAAACTGATTTCTAGGGTTAAGGTCATCCCTTTCAGGACCCTAGTTTCATTGCACCAGTGGTCAGTTTCTTGCATGGCTCTGCGTTCCCGGCACGGAAAGTCGTGTAAAGAACTGACGTCAGCGCGCGTGGGCGCGTCTAAGTAGCTCCGGCGATGTCATCTCAGTGCCAACGACGAGATGACATCGACGACGCCTACCGACGCTCAGGGGTACTGCTGACGAAAACTTTCCGGATCCACTCTGACGACTGGGGGTAATTCTAAGGTAAGGAATTTGTTGTCACTACTAATATTTCTTACAGATATATATAGTTACCGAAGATAAGTAACTTGTGCGTTACCTCTCTGTAGCTCCTCTCCATACGTGCCTTATTCATTTATGTAGAATTACCTGCCTACTTGCTGAGCTAGCCTGCTGTTTCCTCAAACCTTTCGTCTTACGTGTTCTTGCAGGTGTTTGATCAGGAATTGGATGCCTTGGAGATTGAGACAGTACAGAAGGAAACCATCCATCCTAGAAAGTCCTACAAGATGAATTCATCCTGTGCAGACATTCTGCTCTTTGCGTCCTACAAATGGAATGTGTCCCGGCCATCACTGCTTGCAGACTCCAAGTGAGTATCTGTAAAGCAAAGTGTCTTGTTTAGAGTTCAAGACTCTCCTCTCATGCCTGTTTCTTTTGAGGGACAGCTGACTGTTGGGATCGTTTTTGTAGTTCTTGTGACTGTTTGTATCCAGCGAGCAACTGTTTGCCCTTCCTACAAATAGGGAGTTATGTGCAGCCGCGGTCCGTACAGGTACCAGCGGTGGGGCAGCGTTGGGGGGAATTTCGAGGGACGATGCTGAGGGAAAATCAAATAAATAATAAATGTTCCCTCGGGTTCGTTCCTCGAAATTCCCCCCTCCCCCCCCAGACGTGGCCCCACCGCTGTTACCTGCACTGACCGCAGCTGGTTATGTGGCTGGGGGTTGTATGACAGGCACGTACGGCTAAGCCACGAGTGCCTCTACCATACAGCCCGAACAGCGAATGCGTCAGAACAGCGCATGCCTTTACCACGCATGCCTTTACCACGCATGCCTTTACCACGCATGCCTTTACCACGCAAGCCTGTACCACGCAATTTTGTGGTAAAGGCATGTTTGGTAAAGGATGTGTAGTAAATTTTGTATCCCAGCCCCTCCGCCCGAGCCCTAAAAACTAACCCCATCTCTAAAACTTTAAACTACCCCTCCCCTGAGCCCTGAAAACTGCCCCCAGCCCTGAAAATTCAACACCACCCTCCCCCCTCCCCCCCCCCCGCCCCCCTCCTCCAAGTCCTAAAACACGGTCCTTTATCCTAAAACCTGCCCAGACCCCAACTCCCTGCCCTAACCCTAAAAACCACGCCTCTTTGTTCCGCCCGTGCTCTGAGCCCTAAAACAGGCCCCCTCCCTTAAAACCTACACCCTCCAAGCCACCTTACCTGCATATGCTTGGTTAAGGCAAGCGTTCAGCAGCTTGCGGGGAAACAGTACGCCTGCTTAAAGACGTGTTGTACAGACTGTTTCCCGTGGCTGGGATGTGAAAGACCTGTGTTTAGTACTGATGAACCATACCTGGATAGTTTGTGTAGCATCCTAATTCTTGGTTAATACTGTTGGAGGAGTTTGTGCATTTTATGCAGTAATTCATGTGATTGTCACCTTCCCTTATTGGGCATTTCATGGTTTGTTACACGCCGATCTGTCCTGGGTCATCTTTACTCAGCTCGCCTCTGCCTCTTTAACAAAGTGGGGAACAAAGTGGGGCTTTTACACTAAATGCTATTTCCACAGGGATGTGATGGACAGCACAACAACACAGAAGTACTGGATTGACATCCAGCTGCGATGGGGAGACTATGACTCCCACGACATTGAGCGATATGCACGGGCCAAATTCCTGGATTATACTACAGACAACATGAGTATTTACCCCTCCCCCACTGGAGTGCTGATCGCCATCGACCTGGCCTACAACCTGCACAGGTGAGACACATTGACCACCAGGGATTTAAGTGATTGAGGGTATAGTCGGCCCAATGGGATGCTGGCACTCAACGCAGCTTTCACTTTGGGAAGTTAGGGGACCTAGGGGAGCAGTAACAAAGACTACATTTATCCTCCCTTGGAAACCCAGAGAGCTAGGTTTCTAAATCCAGGTTCCAAGAGAGCACAGAGCTGTAAAGGTGGGGCACCTGAACCGCAAAAACTGACACTGTATGGGAAATTGAGATATTGGATACTTAAAACTACATTAGTGAGGATCGTCAGTCCATAAGAACTAAGGGTTGGAATGGGGACAAAGTATGCCTCTAACTTGCTTAAGTAACATCTGTGCTCATGGGAGGTGGTCTGGGTAAGTGTAAAGAAGAAACATTAGACACTTCCCCATGTCAGACACATGGAGGACAGCAGTTTGGGATTCAAGTTAGATAAGTCTTGTTCAAAGAGTTAAGGCAGAGCAGATACAAGGAATACCTCAAATCTGCACTTGTAACTCCTGTGTCCTTGATGAGCTAGAGCAGGGCGGTATGGGCTACTACCAAGTCAGACTAGCAAGCAGCACATGTGAGATCTTTTAAGGTTTCTGGGGACCCACATTTTGGGCTGCTGTCAATTGGTTTCTAACCTGTGCAATTAGGACTTTCCGGCCACTACTGGGTAGGGGATTTGGGGAGGAGGTATATTTGCGTGGCTTTAGGATCTCTAATCTTTCATGATATGAGAGTAAACCGGACTCTGTGCATGTCCTTAGTCTGCTTAAAACGTGCCTAACTTAGATTGTGAGCTGCTTCTCATTAATGGTTTTGATAAAAGGTTGTTAGATATAATATACCAAGAATATACTGTGTCAGTTCAGTGCCCTTATGCTGCGATGGACTATGCTCATCCACCCAGATAGTGGAGGATCCTCAGATACAGCAGAATGCCTAGTATTTCTTGACAGTTTGAGTATCTTTTTTTCCAGGCTAAGGATGGGAGATAGTGTCCATACAAAGCTGTTAACCAGTTGTAGCACCATAGATGTATTTGAATGGAAGAAAAGGCCAGAGCTTGATTTACATTTGCTACATTTACTATTGAGGATTGTTTCTTCTCTCCTTAGCGCCTACGGGAACTGGTTTCCTGGTGGCAAACCCTTGATCCAGCAAGCGATGGCCAAGATCATGAAGGCGAACCCTGCGCTGTATGTGCTGCGAGAGCGAATCCGCAAGGGGCTGCAGTTGTACTCGTCTGAGCCCACAGAACCCTATCTCTCCTCCCAGAACTATGGCGAACTCTTCTCCAACCAGATCATCTGGTTTGTGGATGACACCAATGTGTATAGAGTCACTATCCACAAGGTGAGTCCTCCGCAACGGGGTGTGTGTGTGTGTGTGTGTGTGTGTGTGTGTGTGTGTGTGTGTGTATATATATATTACCTACTGGCGGTCGCCAGTAGGTAGTTATAATTAGGACCCTGTTTCCATAGGAAATCCGCAACATTCTATTTTGAATAACTTTGGCGCCGGTCGACGAATCCTCGCAAAATTTTCAAAATAGGTGGGACGCTCCGCTCCTACCCTGAAAGTCTCGGGGGGATTCGTCAAGCGGGGGCTGAGATAAAAGGGGGGTCCCAAAACGCGTTTTTCCCATGCATTTTTCCATAGGACCTTTAGACACGGCTACAGCCCGAACGGCTGAACAGAGTTCCTAGAAATTTGGCAGAGAGGTAGTCTACAGGTCAATGAAGTGCCTTTTGTAGGTTTGGTGTAAATCTGTTCAGTAGATTCTGAGAAAATAGCCTTTAAATCAATATATATATCTGAGCCAGCTTACGGTGCGCTTACCGTGCGCTTACCGTACGCGTACGGTGACGTGCGCGTGCGCGATTCTGATTGGCTGTTAGATCTTAGTAAACATTCGAATCGGTCGAAACCAGGAAGCGTTAAGTGGGCGCGCACGCCACGAATGGTGTAAAGTAACTTAGCATTTTAAAAACCGTACAAATTCACTGAAAAAACCATAGGTTTCACACACGTTATAGTTAGGAATTAGCATTTAAAAAACCTTGCAAATTCACTGAAAAAACCATAGGTTTCACACATGTTATAGTTAGCTGGACATTTTACTGATAAAAAACCAATGAAATTCCCCCGTTATAGTTAGTGCAGGCAACTATAACTCACGCGACCGCAATCCTCTGCTGATGACACATGTGTCTTTATGAAAAAAAAATATTTGTAATATATGTATAGCTAAAATTTAATGGAAGAAGACATGGGCAACTAATTGTCTAAATACAGTATTAGCATCAGCAGAGGATTGCGGTCGCGTGAGTTATAGTTGCCTGCACTAACTATAACGGGGGAATTTCATTGGTTTTTTATCAGTAAAATGTCCAGCTAACTATAACATGTGTGAAACCTATGGTTTTTTCAGTGAATATATAGATATATATATATATATATATAGTGTGTGTGTGTGTATATTTATGTTTTAAGTAGAGCGGCACACCGGTTGCTGTTGGATTTGGTGCTGTGGAAATGGGTAGTTCCTCCTTTATTTCAGTGATTGCGTAAAATCAAACTTTCAATGTTTGGTGTGTGTGATTGGGTTGGGAGAGAGAGTTGTTTTTGCTTTGGGCTTTTGCATACCCTAAAACTTTTCAGAGCTTTGATTCATTGATGTAATGACATTTGAAATTATTAGAACCTGACGTCCACTTACTATAGCAGGATGGCTATGGACATTTACTAGCAGTTAAAAACTTTACTATTTTTGTTATTTTCTTTTTCAGACTTTTGAGGGAAACTTGACCACAAAGCCCATTAACGGTGCAATTTTCATCTTTAACCCTCGAACGGGACAGCTGTTCCTCAAGATTATTCACACATCTGTGTGGGCTGGACAGAAGCGTCTAGGTCAGGTAAGATATCTGAAAGGTGATTTGCTGGGTTTACAACAAAGTAACTCACAGAAGAACCACAGTGCATGCAGAGTTATTTATTTTAATTTAGAAGGGGGAATATTACAAGAGCTCTTTCAGAAGAATGTAGGAAAACCATGACTCTTAAGAACCTAAAGAGAACAGTACTGGGTTCAATGAATGCATCTGTGAGGGAACAGAGTTTGGAAATTCAACCTCTGCACTTGAGTCTTTCGGTTTGGATCCCAGGTACAGCTGCATTCTCTTCTCTAAGAGTCCATCATATTGTGCCTGCCTAAGAGATGCAACACCATTACTTCCCGTTGTGTTGTAGGAAATAAGCTGCAGTTTGGAGCATGGGCACCTCTTCCCAGTCAGGGCACATTGCCTCTTATGATCATAAGATGCTTGGCCACACTGTCACAGTAAACTACATGGGGACTTGGAAAGGGCACACTATAAAAAAGCTGAATTAATTCCTCTTGTACCATGTCGGACTAACCTTCATAGGGAAAGCGAGTGTGGCTCCTTATAATTTTGTTTGGTATGTGAAGGATTAGGTGCCTGCTCAGATCATTCTGTGAAATGAAACGGGGCTTTCACTATGCTAGATGCTGCTCATTTTGGAGCGTTTGTTTTGATGTAAATGGTGAGAAACTGCCTGTTTGGACGGATGTTGTGCTGTTCTGTACTCCACCAGTGTACTAGAGATTTAGGATTCTCCGTCGGGAGTGGACGAAATCCATGGAAATTAAGTGACCCTGGGCAAGATGGACTTTGCCCAGGACTCAAGTCTGTCATTGTAATGTGCACTCTTTTTGTTTACTCCAGCTGGCCAAGTGGAAGACTGCAGAGGAAGTTGCTGCCTTAATCCGTTCCCTCCCAGTGGAAGAGCAGCCCAAGCAGATCATTGTCACTAGAAAGGGAATGTTGGACCCCTTGGAGGTAAGAGCCACTATAAAGGAGCCTGAAACTTGCTGCGCTTAAGACTGGGAGTATAGTCTTCAAAGCTTTCCCTGTATTAATTTCTAGGGTTAGCTTTGGGTGTCTGTTCTTTTAAAATTTGATGTAAGAAAATGGGCGGTTTATTTGAACCCCTTGTCCAATAATACCCTGACCTGTTGTTCATGAGTTAATTGTAAAAGTATCCATTTAGGTAATGCCCAAAACCTAAAATTCCAATTGGTATAGATAAGTGAGATGCAAATACTTTACAAATCGAAAAAGATTTGTATGAGTCACTCTGATTCTAAACCAATTCCATGATTTGATATAGGTTTGTCAAAGAAAAATCCTTAGAATAATTCTTACATCAACTTCCAGAAAAGTCGGTAAAGTAATCCATATTGGATTTGACTATTTATTGAAAGCACACTTCGTATGATCAATATTTATGATCTTGCATCTGAAAAAGACAGTTATGGATTGCTCACCTTAGAATGACCCCCAGGCGTCAGACTGGATCCGGAGAATTTTTTCCTCAGCAGTACCTCTGTTCGTCGATAGGTGGCGTGGGTTGATTCCGTGTTCATTGTGGTCGCCGGAATGACATCGCAGTATCTACTTGGACGCTGCCCTCGTGCGCTGACATTAGTTATTTATTTTTCCGCGACAGCCAACACAGATCCAGAGAGAGCGGTACCTCGAATCACTTTTTGCCTCTGTTTTTGCAACTTTTGTCGACACCTTTTTTGAGTCGATCGACTCCTGGTGCACGAAGGGATGTCACGTCGGACCAGCTTCAAGGCTTGCGACTTCTGTTGCAAATTGATGTTGGTCACAGACTTGCACCTCATGTGCCTTTGGTGCTTGGGGCGCAACCACCACCCGAAGTCGTGCTCCGCGCCGTTTAAGGTCCCGGTTGAGAGGGAGGTCACAGGACTGGTCCCGGAGCCACCACCACCTCCACTCATCATCGAAGTCTTTGTCTTCGGGTAAATCGAAGCACAAGAAGCAGGCAAAGAAGCATTGTTGCTCTTTGCGTTCTCCCCGTCCGTCTTGACGCAGGAAGTGGAGGGTAGTCGTCCGGCTCCGCCCGTGGAGCCTGTTGGGTCGACTGTGGCCTTCCCTCCCCTTTCCAGGAGCCGGAGCGACCCCTACCCAGATTTGCAACTTTTACAAAGCCTTACATCCCATCTTCGGGCAGCCAGACTCGCCGTCGCACCCTCACGCCCCGCAGACTTTGTTGGGTGCTCTAGGCCTTCGATGCCAGCAGCTTCGGCTCTGGTGCCGCAGGGCCCCCAACGATCCAGGCCTTGATCTGCGCCTGTCGACCTTGTGAAACCTCCTCCGGTACCGAATACAGTGACGACGCCACCTCCGTCACCAGTTGTGTTTCCCCAGCTGGCGTTGGCCCTGGCCTCCCCCTTGATGAGGACACGGAGCTGGGCAGATGTTTTCTGACGTCGGGACCGCCGCCGGCCGGTATGTTTGTACCCCTGTTCTCCCCTGATGTTTCCTACCGCCCTGAGTGGCTTCCAGGAGAGGGTGAAGAGGACTGGGAGGGGTCTGTGGACCCTCTTGCAGACTGGAGAGAGGAGTTGGGTGATGCCAGTGGTCTGGACACCTCCCCATATTTTGGCATGATTTCTCCCCTTACCACGGCTACGGAGGAGGCTGCATCTTATGCAGTGGTGTTGTGCAGGGTGGCCGACGCCTTAAACCTCGAGCTTCCTACGGTGGCGGTCAGGACTAACCTCCTGACCGAGGTTCTTCAGCCGGCAACGGCCTCTTCGGGAGCCACTGCTGCCGTTCAATTAGGCCCTCACGGACATCCTTTTGGGTACTTGGTCCAACCCCAAAACAGGTGCTCCTGTGGATAGGATGATTGCCCCGCCCGGCCCCGGACGACAACATTTTCCTCTCACACCATCCCACCCCTGAGAGCTTAGTAGTCCAAGCCTTGACTTCCAAGGGCACATTCCCGAACGCAGCAACTGATAGGGAATCTGAGAATCTGACCCACCTTGGGAAGATGATGTTTTCTTCGTCCAGCTTAGGACTGCGGTCGGTGAACACCGCCTGTCTTTTGGGCCGTTACTCCCACTTGGTGTGGGACACGGTTGTGCAGGTGCTGCCACAGTGCCCGGAGGAGGCCCAGGCCGTGTTCTCCCGTACAGTTGCCGAAGGGAGAGACGCAGCGAAGTTCACCATCCGATGTGGGCTGGACACCGCCGACTCACTAGGCAGGACGATTTCCACGTCGGTAGCCCTTAGACGCTACGCCGGGTTGAAGTCTACTGGCTTTTCGGGTGATCTCAAAGCTATGCTTTGGATGTGCCCTTTGATGGCGTTGCTTGTTTGGTGACAAGGCGCACAACGTGCTTGAGCATTTTCAGGGCTACGGCCGGGTCCTTAAGCCTCGCATCCACATCCCGCCCAGCGCAGTCTGCCTTTTGCCCCTTTTGTGGCTATGGAAGGGGTGCCCCACCATGTTCCGCCCAGAAACCCAGGCCTGCATAGGCCGTCCAGCCTCTGCGTCTGGGGGCCAGCAGGCAGGCCAGTCCACCAGCGCCCCCTCTGCAGCAGCCTCCAAGCCTTCCTAGTCAGACCTTTCAGGACCACCTTTTGCCAGTGGGCGGCAGGATTCGCCATCACTGGTTAAACATCACGTCTGACAGGTGGGTTTTGCAGATGGTCCAAAGGGGCTACTCCCTCCCTTTCAAGACTACCTCACCATCCATGCCACCTCAGACACATCGCATGTTGGAGGATCACTTGGCCCTTCTCCAACAGGAAGTTACCACTCTCTTGGCCAAGGGTGCCATCAAGCGCGTTCCTGCCCCAGAAGTAGGTTGTGGTTGTTATTCCCACTACTTTCTGGTACCAAGAAGGACCAGGGCCTGCGTCCTGTCTTGGAACTCCGGAACGTCAATCGCTTCCTCCGGAAGAAGTTCAAAATGCTGACCCTTGCTCAGGTCCTGTCTGCTCTCGACCCTGGATACTGGATGGTAGCGTTGGACTTGCAGGACGCTTATTTTCACATCCCCGTCCTGCCGGCCCATCGGCGTTACCTACAGTTCACGATGGGCCACAAGCACTTTCAGTTTACCATGCTCCCCTTCGGCCTTACCGGTGCCCCTCGGTAGTTCACGAAAATGATGGCAGTGGTCTTAGCTCATCTGCGCAGATCAGGGGTTCCAGTCTTCCACCCCATCTCGAAGACTGGCTTTCCCCAGGCTGTCGTCTCCCACCTCTAGAATACGGCCAACCTCCTGCATTCACTGGGGTTCACCATCAATGTCGCGAAGTCACCCCTGATTCCCTCTCAGAAGCTCCTTTTCTTCGGAGCAGTTCTGGACACACCGCAGTTTCGGGCTTATCCTACCAAGCAGCGAGTCAGGGATATTTGTGCTATTATTCTGATCTTTCAGCCTCTATCCCGGGTTTCAGTCAGAATGACCCCTTAGGCTGCAGGTCCTCATGGCCTCCTGCATCCTGCTGGTGGACTATGCCAGGTGGCATATGCGGGCTTTGCAGTGGGACCTGAAGTTCCAGTGGGCACAGCATCAGGGGAATCTTTCCGATTGCGTCCAGATCTCGGAGGGCACTGCACACGAATTGCAGTGGTGGCTAACGAACTGGGATTGGGTCATCGGCAGATCCCTATACCTTCCCCAATTAGAGTTCACAGTGGTGACAGATGCATCACTGCTGAGGTGGGGCAGCCACCTGGGAGAGGCGGAGATCCGAGGCCTCTGCTCACCGGCGGAGTCCGGGCTCCATATCAACCTTCTGGAGCTTCGGGTGATTCTTCTTGCACTAGATGCATTCCTCCCCTCTGTCCGGGAAAGAGTGGTGCAGGTGTTCACGGACAACACTACCGCCATGTGGTACTGCAACAAACAGGGCAGGGTGGGGTCGTAGACCTTTATGTCAAGAGGCTCTCCACCTTTTGGACATGGCTGGAACATCAGGGCATATCTCTGGTGGTTCAACACCTGACAGGTTCTCTGAAAGCCAGGGCGAACGAACTCAGCCGCAGTTGCATGATGGATCACGAATGGCGTCTTCACTCGGAGGTGGTGCAAGGTCTCTTTCAGCAGTGGGGAGAGCCTTGGTAAGATCTATTTGCCACCGAAGAGAACGCGCAATGTCAGCAGTTCGCATTGGAATTTCCAAGGCGGCACTCGCTAGGTGACGCTTTTCGTCGCGGGCGGAGTTGCGGTCTTCTATACGCCTTTTCGCCTATACCACTTCTGCCCAAAGTGCAGAAGATCAAGCGTGACCGAGCCCAAGTCATTCTTGTGGCCCTGGATTGGGCACGAAGAGTCTGGTATCCCGAGCTTATACACATGGCCATCGATCCTCCGATCAGATTGCCTCTTCGGGATGATCTTCTGTCGCAGGGGACGGTCCTCCACCCAAACCTGTCCAGCCTCCACCTCCTTGCGTGGAGATTGAGCGGCGATGGTCGACAGCTTTCGACCTTCCTCCCGAAGTCTGTAATGTTATCTTAGCAGCCAAGCGTCCCTCCGCTAAAACGGTATACGCCTGTAGATGGAACTAGTTTGTGGCATGGTGTGCAAAGGCTGTTGATCCCCTTTCTGCCCCCCTTTCTGAAGTTCTCTTCTTTCTTTCTTTGGCCCAGCAGGGCTCTGCTCTGGGCACTCTCAAAGGCTATCTTTCGGCCATTTCAGCCTTCCTTCGGGTGCCTGACCAGCCTTTCAAGTCCCCTATTGTAAATCACTTCCTTAAGGGCATTACTCACTTGTTTCCTCCAATTCCTTTTGTGATGCCCCAGTGGGACTTGAACCTGGTTCTTACTTATGTGTGCTCCTTTCAAGCCGCTACATAACGGTCCTCTCAAACTCTTAACCCTCAAAACTCCATTTCTGTTTGCCATCACCTCTGCTCGCAGGGTGAGTGAGCTACAGGCCCTTTCTTCAAAGCCTCCTTTCCTGGCTGTTCAGGCTGTGCAAAAACGAAACATCTCCCGATGGGTCGTTCTTTGCGTCAAAATCTGCTATTCCTTAGCGTAAAAGAAACATGCAGTGGGGTTGCGTGCCCATTCCACCAGGGCAACGGCAGCTACGTGGGCTTCACTGCACAAGTTTACCAAACACTACTGCCTGGACAGCCAAGTCCAGAGAGACGGCTTCTTTGGCTGTTCAGTTCTCCAGGACTTTCTGGAGTAAACTTGGTTCGCAGACCCACCACCGGGGTTGGTATTTCTGGGGTATCTAGTCTGTGAGGAATCCATAACTAATTGTCTCTTTCAGATGAACAAGTTACTTTCGGTAACGATATATCTGTAAGAAAAATAGATTAGTCATGTATTCCTCACCGCCCCACCCACCTTATGCAAACTGATTTCTAGGGTAAGGGACTTCCCTTTCAGGGCCCTAGTTTTTGTGCACCAGTAGTCAGTGTCTTGCATGGCTCTGCGCTTCTGGCATGGAATGTTGTGTAAAGAACTGACGTCAGCGCATGAGGGCGGCCTCTAAGTTGATACCGCGATGTCATTCCGGCGACCATGACGCTAACGACTAGTGTGGAGTCGACCGATGCAACCGATCAACGCTCAGAGGTACTGCTGAGGAAATAATTCTGCGGATCCAGTCTGACGCCTGGGGGTAATTCTAAGGTGAGGAATCCATAACTAATCTGTCTCTTACAGATGTGTCATTACCCAAGGTAAGTAACTTGTTCTTTATGAACTTACATCCAACATGTGTTTCGCCCACATGGCAGCAAATTAGCCTACGGCTTTTGTAAGGCTTTTAGGAAATTACAATTCACAAACCGGTGAGCATGTTAGCTCCAAAACAATGATTCCAAAGCATCAAGGGGCCAATAGGTCAAACACAAATATTGCAAACATTTGTTAATAGTGCTGCAACATTTCAGGCTCTCGGTCACAAATTCAAAGAGAAGGGGGGCGGTCATTGCCACAGGAGAGCATCCCATATGGTCTTTTTTTTGGCTGGTCTGTTCTTCTAAAATGTGATTGCATGACCTGTCCAGTGACTCAGCTGGTAGCGTGATGGTTAATTCTTCAATAGCAGCTTTATAAGGATAGGTAAAAGTTATCGCTGTTGGTCTACTGAAAGTCCCTTGTGTAATTGCTCTTTTTTCTGCTCTTCTGAAACCTAGGTACACTTGTTGGATTTCCCAAATATTGTCATTAAAGGGTCAGAACTGCAGTTGCCATTCCAGGCCTGCCTGAAGGTAGAGAAGTTTGGAGACCTTATCTTAAAGGCCACAGAGCCTCAGATGGTTCTCTTCAATCTCTACGATGACTGGCTGAAGACCATCTCTTCCTACACGGTAAGGCTATATTTCTAACTAATGGAACTGATGTGCATTTGATGGCTTGCTGGTGTGACACTGCGGGGGGCATATGATGTTTGGGGAGATGTGGACGAAGTAAGGGCAGTGGATGATGCATCTTGAGTAACAGTTGTCATCTCCTCACATGAGGAAGCGTTCGGCGGTCATGCCCCACGCTGGGAAGCATCTATTGTGCCTCTTTTGAGCACAGATGAAATACCTGGCGAGGAAATAATATTCAGCCCCATGGATGGGATCATAACAAACATGTTAAAAGTGTTGTGGAGAAATATATCTGCTCCATTAGCTGTTTAGCTCGAGTTTTTAGCTGAGGCAGTGTCGTACACTGATTTATTTTTTTCACATTGGACAAGCAAATGAAGCCAAATTTATTTATTTGCAAAGGTAAAGTGTTCTACATCGAAAACATGCTGACCCTTCGAGCTTTCTAATCAGAGTGAATGCGGGTTTTCCAATCTCTGGAGCTGTTATGTTCCTTCGAAACTCGGGCGCAGCCCTATATTAGGGGTTTTGCAGCGTGAATCTTTCTGGATTCACTATGCTGTGCATTATTCCGCGATCTTGTGGTTGGGTCCGGATTCGTAGTCTTTTCTTTGTGTTTTTTTTTTTTTTTTTTTGTAGCCCAGGTGGGCGGCGACGACCACCATTTGGTGCACCTTCCGTGACGTCGTCGTGCTTCCTGCGGAAGTCCCACCTTTGGGGCGCCATCTTCAGATTCTTTTTTCCGCCGTTGGGTCTGGATCGTCATCGAGAAGCTCCAGAGTTACAAACCGAAGAAAGAAGAAAGAAAAGCGAGTTTCGTCGACAAATACATCGGAGTTTTCACAGGAAAGGAGGTTATTTCATCAGGAGCGCGAAGAAGGAGGTTCAGCGCCCTTTTTTCTTCGACGACCTTGGAGAATGCACACTCAGAGGCCCTGAGCGCAATGGACAAGACGCCATTCAAGTTCTGCCCAAAAGGACCAGCATCCGGTCTGCAACCTCTGCCTACTGGTCGAACACCAGAGTAAGGACTGCAACGCCTGCTCAGCCTTCGCGCCGAAGACGCTCAGGGTGAGAGATCGGCAGAGAAGAACCAACGCCAGCATGGATGGCAAGGGTAAGGCCCCGTCGCTCTACGATCTGGGCCTCTCCTCGGACGACGAGGACAACGTCGCCGGGACAGCCGAAAACTTCACGGTCGTAGAGACCGACAAGAAAAAAGAAGACGAGGTAAGAGAATCGTCGATCGAAAAACAGAAAGTACCTCAAACACGAGGGTGACTCGAGATAATCAGTGTCTAAGTCCACGAAGGGAGCCCCGGCGCCGAAAATTTCGACGACCAAAGGGGGAACCATGGACAAGAGGCCGAGCGGATCCTTAGAGAAGGACTCCCGGGTGCCGAAAGACGCCGAAAGGCAAGGGTCGTCGAAGACAACCCAGGGTACGGCCCGGTCGACACTGAAAGAACGGTCGACGTCGACGCAAGTTTCGACGAAAAGATCCGACGCCGAAAGCATCTCCGAGATGGAGAAAAAGAAAAGGCGGCTCGAGGCCGAGATGGAGAACATCCTTCAAAGGAAGAAGGAGTTCGACGCCAAGATGAAGGAATTCAAGATTCCAACGGTTTCATCGGCGGACGTCGTCGAGGTCGAGGATGAATTCGACACCGAGGGACTGATGAGGGATCTCGAAGAGGAAGACGAGACCTATTATGAAGAGGAAGCCGAAGAAGAAGACCAACAGTCGGTCTACGGCTCGGCACCATCGACCAGCCACGAGATCGGATGGCAGGATCTCGACACCGAGAACCCGGAGGAGTCCGTGGACACGTACCCTTCGAGGCCTTCGCCACCCGACGACATCGGGGTGTACAATATGGTGGTCAGGAGCGCAGCGACAGCCTTCGGCGTCAAACTCGACGAAGAGAAGCCGAAAGCCGATTTTCTCGTCGAGACACTACTCCCCATACAGACGAGGAGCCAGTTCCTCCCCATGCTTCAAAGCATGATGAATCAGGGGAGAGAAGCCTTCAAGGAACCAGCGACCTGCCGGTCGATCACACCCAGGACTGAGAAGAAGTATAAACACTCTTCCCTGGACCCCCCTTACATCAAAGGTAGCGTGACCGCAGACTCCATCATAGCTTCCACGGCCAGGAGAAGGGCCAACGTACCAGCAACCTCGGGCCCACCACCTGATAAAGAGAGCAGGAGGATAGACCTCACAGGAAGAAAGGTCGAGAGGAACGCCGCAATGCACTGGCGCATGGCGAATTCCAATGCTCTCCTCAATAGACACCAGTACCAGCACTGGGACGAGATGGGGGAGCTAGTAAAGCATCTCCCCGAAGAATACCGCCAGAGAGCCTCACACCTAGTAGATGAGGGCAAAAACATCGCCAACTCCTGTATAAAGACGGCGTTGGACGGGGCAGAGACTTCAGCAAGACTCATGGCCATAGGGGTCACCGAGAGAAGGCATGCATGGTTAAGAATCTCGGGATTCAAACCGGAGGTGCAGAACAACATACTTAGCACCCCCTTCAACGGAGAGACTGTTCGGAGCAACAGTTGACGAGAAGCTCACCCAGCTAAAAAGAGATAACGAAACGGCGAGGTCCATGGGGGCCCTACAGCAGAGGGGAATGAGGCGAGGCAACCCCTCCAGGAGACCCTACGGTAGGGGAGGAAACCAGCAGGGCCCGTCGCACCAGACGTTCCAGCAGGGTCAGCAGGGTGAAGGTCACGGACAGGGTCAACAGAAGCAAAACTGGCAGTACCAGCCCCGGGGCCAGTCCTTTCGCGGGAGAGGGAACGGACGTGGCCAGAGAAGGAGAGGGGGGGAGCAGCCCTCATCAAAGTGACTCTGCACGCAGGAGGACGCCTACCCTCGACATGCCCCCAGGGGTGAGGCGCGAAACAGTAACATCGAGGGGGAGAGAAGGATCATAAGCCTACGAGCATACAACACCAGTAGGCGGAAGGCTGAGGTTCTACCTTCACGAGTGGCAGCGTATAACCACAGACAAGTGGATACTGAACATCATGCAGTACGGGTACTGCGTAGATTTGGAAAGGAAACCGCCAAACAGGAAGCCAAGGGGAAGGCAAAGATCGGGTCAAGAACTGACCCTACTCAGAGAAGAAACACGGAAGCTTCTAGAAAAGAGAGCCATAGAGCCGGTGCCGTTCAGAGAACGCAACAAGGGGGTCTACTCAAACTACTTCGTGGTCCCGAAGGTAGACGGGAGCCTCAGACCCATCCTAGACCTGCGATACCTAAACAAGTTCGTCAGAACGCAAAGGTTCAAGATGACTTCGCTGCAGGAGGTGCTGCCCCAAATAAGACACGGAGACTTCATGGTCACCGTGGACCTCAAGGATGCCTACCTGCACATCCCAGTAAACAGAAGACACAAGGGACTTCTAAGGTTCAGCATCGACCAGGAACACTACCAGTTCACAACCCTGGCATTCGGATTAAAATCAGCGCCAAGGGTTTTTACAAAATGCCTGTCGGCGGTCGCGGCCTACCTACGAAAGCAGGGGATACAAGTCTACCCCTACTTAGACGACTGGCTGGTCAAGGCAAACTCGCGCGAAAAGTGCGAGAGACACGCAAAACGCGTAACACACTCTCACGAACCTGGGGTTCTCGATTCACTGGGGGAAGTCGTCGATGGAACCGGAGCAGGTGAAGATTTTCCTGGGGGCAAAAATCAACTCCCTGAGCAATACAGTGGTGCCCAGCGACAGGAGGACAGATGCCCTACTGAAGGAGACGCGGCTCTACCAGAAGGGGCGAGCTCTGACAGTGAGGTCGGTGAGCAAGTTGATGGGGATGATGGCGTCGTGTATCCAGCTGGTGCCGAATGTACGCCTGCACATGAGACCATTCCAGGAATGGCTACAACAGCAATGGCCACAAGCAAACGGAAGTTGGGAGGATCTAGTGGTTGTTACGCACGCAGTGAAGGAGGAGATAACTTGGTGGAACAGAGACAACATGACAGCAGGGAGAAGCCTGACACCACCAAACCCAACAATGACCATTATCACGGACGCATCGCAAAAGGGATGGGGAGCACACATGGACAACCTCAGAGTGAGGGGTCTGTGGGCTCCAGCAGATGCGGTTCGCCATATCAATTACCTAGAGTTGAAGACAATCCTACTAGCCCTGAAGGCATTCCAGAGGCACCTGTACAACCAGAGGGTGTTGGTTCAAACAGACAACACCACGGCAATGTTCTACATCAACAAACAGGGGGGGACACAGTCGTTCCCTCTCTCCTCTCTGGCGCAGGAGATTTGGAGATGGGCCATACCTCTCAGGATAGATCTACTGGCAATTCACCTACCGGGCAAGGACAATGTGGAGGCAGACTGGCTAAGCAGGCAGACCTCGGCATCTCACGAGTGGGAGCTCAATGGCCAGGAAACGGAGAAGCTTTTCCGGAGATGGGGAACTCCCACAATAGACCTATTTGCAACACGCCAAAATGCAAAATGCCAAAGCTTCGCGTCCAGGGAACCAGATCAGCTATCCCAGGGGAAATGCCCTATGGATAAGCTGGTCGAGGACATTTGCCTACGCCTTTCCACCGATACCCCTGTTGCACAGAGTTCTCAACAAGTGCAGAACCAGCAACATGAGACTAATCCTAGTGGCTCCGCAGTGGGCGAGGCAGACATGGTTCTCACAAATTCGAGAAATGGCGCAAGGCAATCCGTACAGGTTCGAGAGGAGAAAGGACCTGCTCTCAATGCAAAACGGGGAGATCCTGCACCCAGAGCCAGAGACCCTCAACCTGGCAGCATGGCTCCTGAAGACCTAGAGTTCGCACACCTAAGGTTGCCTCAGAGCACTATGCGAGTGCTACGGGAGGCAAGGAAACCAACTACAAGAAAATGCTACAGCGCAAAATGGAAGAGATTCACGGTGTGGTGCAGGAAAAAAGGCCTGCAAAACAGAATGACAAGAGACTCAACTGTGCTGAGGTACCTCACACACCTTCTAAAGAGTAACCTCTGCTCGAGCTCCCTAAGGGTGCACCTAGCAGCGATCGTTGCCTACACCAGAGGTGAGAAGGGTGGAAGTTTCTTCACCTCGCAGGTGGTGAAGAGATTCATGGAGGGAGCCAAAAGAATGGCCCCCCCGAAAAGGTTGCCGCCGCCGGCATGGAATTTAAACGTGGTTCTGACGGAGCTCATGAAGGCGCCGTTTGAACCCATTCACAAAGCCACTCTGCAAATGTTGACGATGAAAACTGCCTTTCTAGTGGCCATAACCTCACTACGCAGGGTGAGCGAGCTTCAAGCACTAACGCTACAGGAACCCTACATTCAAATTCACAAAGATAGGGTAGTCCTGAGGACGGACCCACACTTCATGCCCAAGGTGGTGTCGGCGTTCCACATGAATCAGATTATCCAGATACCAAGTTTCTTCCAAAACCCGACTACAAACGCAGAAAAGGCCCTGCACACCCTCGATGCCAGAAGAGCGGTGATGCACTACATTGAGAGAACCAAGGAACTCAGGAAGTCGAAGCAGCTGTTTGTGTCCTTTGCTACTAGCTTCATGGGTAGGCCAGTGACTAAGGGCACCATCGCTAGGTGGATTGCCCTCACTATTCAATTCTGTCACAAACAGGCTGGACAGGAGCTAGCGGAGGGGCCCCAGGCTCACTCCACAAGGAAGAAGGGGGCCACAGTTGCCTTCCTGGCAAACACGCCCATCCAAGACATTTGTCTCGCTGCAACTTGGGCATCTGTGCACACGTTCACGAAACACTACTGCGTGGACATTCAGATGAATAAGGAGGCACAGGTCGGACAGAAGGTGCTCCAACACATTTTCAACGACCAACGCTCATCTTCCACCCAGCCACCACAAAATTAGGAAAACCGCTACAAAGTCTATGCACAGCATAGTGAATCCAGAAAGATTCACGCTGCAAAACGAAAAGTTTCTTACCTGTCGGTGTAGTTTTGCAGCTTGAAGATCTTTCTGGATTCACTAGCGAACCCACCCACCTCCGCCAGGAAGATGAGGCTGGAGGAAGAGGGGGTGAAATGGAAAAGATCAAAGAAATGGAAACGTACCAAAAAAAAAAAAAAAAATGGACAAGAAGGATTAAAGCAATCGCCTAGGGTTTAAAAAAAAAAAAGGGGGGGAAAAAAGAACCCGAAGATGGCGCCCCAAAGGTGGGACTTCCGCAGGAAGCACGACGACGTCACGGAAGGTGCACCAAATGGTGGTCGTCGCTGCCCACCTGGGCTACAAAAAAACAAAAAAAAAAAACAAAGAAAAGACTACGAATCCGGACCCAACCACAAGATCGCGGAATAATGCACAGCATAGTAAATCCAGAAAGATCTTCAAGCTGCAAAACTACACCGACAGGTAAGAAACTTTTCGTTTTCTCGAACGACTGAGGCTTGAAGAATGGTCGTGTTGGGGGCATGTGGGGTCCTGAGACTTAAGGGGCTTTCCTTGCTGCCGTGAAAGCTCTAGGTTGCTGCATTGGCTGAGAAGACAACATCCAAGGTGGTGTCTGTCCTAACTTGAACTGGACACTACGAACTGTACAGGCAAAAGTCACTTCAGTTGATGCCACCCGTGCATCATTGGACTAGTGGGTGGAAGACTGGGGCGAGATGCTGTCGCGGATTTACCTACTGTTGTGTGGTCGGAGTTAGCTGCCTGGCAAGGACCAAAAAAAGTTCACATCCTGCGTCGTCACTGCAGTGATCAGCCGCGAATCACAGCTGCACTATACAGTGAACCAGCTTAGAGCCGCAAATGTCCACCTCTTGGGTGTCCCTGGGATGAATTTCACTAACTGCTCCATCGGGCAATTACTATAGAGGTTTTTGGAAGAGGGGGTCCTCTCAGCTGAGCCCCTAATGCAGCTTAATGTACACAAAGCATATAGGGTCCAGCGAAGGACTCAGTGGGGTCTTGGAGGTACTAGTCGATTCCGTAAAGAACGCTTGTGTTATGAGCTTCCCAAAACGAAGGTACGCCACCTGCCGTGGGAGTGTATCTTTTCGTATTTCCATTCTGTAGTCAAGCAGCAGGAGAAATAATCTACAGCCCATCAAAAGGGAACTTCTAAAACTGAAACTCCAGGCATTCGGTAGCACCCGCTAAACTCAGGCTTGTATACAACGTTGAATGTACACCTTCACACAGGTGGATGCTGCAAAGTAATTTCTGAGAGAGCACATAAGTCAAACTGGAGCATTGAGAAAATGACTTCAACTCTCAATCACCCCCCATCCCTGTTTTACCTTACTCATGTATAATACAGACATGAAGCTGCTCCTCCTACTTTAACCTAGGTGGGGCAGATGGATTTACTTTCCCGGAACTGTTGGCTGAGATTTCCATTCCAAACTTTTGGTTTGGGTTTAGTAGATATTCCTTCCTGTTTACCTGCATTTTTACTTTGGAGGTTGAAGTGCGGAGAGCGGCTGGGTTGGGGAGTACCGGTTTATCAATGCCCATACGAGGAGATAGCTATTTGATTTGTAAAATGACACGTTTGCTTATATTGATATGTATGATACAACTTGTTAATTAAATATATTGTTTGAAACATAACCTAAAAACAAAAATGTTTGTTGGCTTATGTAAAGGTGACATTTGTTGCACTATGTTGAGCTTACGTCGAAGGGTCAGACCATGCATCAACCAAGTAGTAATTTGACATTTGATTCCAACTACTACTGGAGTAGTGGTTGGATATGTTATAGTCCAAAATGCTCTAGAAAACAACAGGCTGTACGCTTACAGAAAATACCAAATGCATTGTCTTGTGTTTTTGTTGTTGTTTGAGTAAAGAAATCTTCCAGTGTGCAAAAACTGTACAGAATTGTTTACTTAGGTCGCAGAAGGCTAGTGCTTATGAATCAGATACAGATAATCATAAAGGAAGTAACATGTACTCACGGTGTCCTCCTCCACATCTACCGTGACTTTTATAAACACTACCGGATGTGATAACGAAGCCTTATGGTCTGGAGAGTTTTTGTAGACTGGCGTGAGACTTCTGAACAACAGCGCAAATAGAAAATAAAAAATTTCAAAATCCTTTTAAAGACTTTGGCATTATTTTATTTAGCATTGGCTCTTATCCCTCCTCCTGGTGAATATGAATCTGTCTTTTGTCTCTCTCAGGCTTTCTCACGTCTGATCCTGATTCTGCGTGCACTTCATGTGAATAATGATCGTGCCAAAGTTATCCTGAAGCCAGACAAGACGACCATAACCGAGCCGCACCATATCTGGCCCACTCTGACAGACGAAGAGTGGATCAAGGTGGAAGTTCAGTTAAAAGATCTAATCCTTGCAGATTATGGCAAGAAAAACAAGTACGTCGAATGTGTTTAATGTATTTAAAAGGGCAACCACCCCTGGCACAGGATTAGATGGTTTTCCTGTCCTTTCTTGTGTGCACTTGGATTGTATTAGATTATTTTTTTCTTGCACCCTGCGCTTGGGCAAGTGGCTTGTTCCATAAACTCAGAACTTTCACTAAGTGCTTGAAATGTCCTTCTGAAGACTGTTACCTGTATGCTCTATCGCTGTGGTGGCTGACACAGATAAGTGTTGAGGCGGGTTTAGGGGGCCGGGGTGAGATGTGGGCGTGCGAGGCGGGGCACGTGTGTGAGAAAGTGGCTCTTTATATACTGTTCCCTAATAGGTACAGGGTGTACAGAGTCCACAGTCCCCCAGAGGCTGATAGAGGTCAAAGTTAGGTATGACCTTACTCTCAAAAGTGGTAGCTTGGTCGAGCAGTAAGGCAGTACCAGAGGACAGTGTAAAGCATTTATTGTACACACTCAGTCAGCAAATGGTTTCACACACTCAATAACTGAACTCTAGGCCAATGGTTTATATATATAAAATATATGCTGGTTTTATTTTTAGAACCACAAAGGGGGTACAAGTATACTTTCTCAGAATGAGAGGTTGAATATAAATACTTTTGTCTTAAGCAATACATTTGTGTAAACAGTCACGGTTGGTTGCAATAAACAATCCTATTTCCTAAACATAACAATGCATTGAGCTCAATGGTAAATTCAGGTTATTTGTAATAAATTACTTTTCAGATTACTTTTGGAATTCCAGGTCTGGCTCCTAGAACCAGCCTGGGGTCAGTATTCAGAATCAAGTGATGAAAGTCGACTTAATAACTGTAATGATTTTTAAATATTATTTAGCTATTTCAAAAGTTAGCACTTAGAAAATATTTCACAGAAAACATTCAATGGATCTCTATGGCAAGAAATTCAAATTGCAGGTAGAGTACTTTATCGTTACTTTAGTAATCCAGGACTGGGTGCCTAGACCCAGGACTGGGGTCCTTATCAAAAGCAGGTAAGTAATTTCGTTTGCAGAAATGGTACGATTTTAAAAGAATATTTCAAATTTGCAAAAGTAGACACTTAGAAGAAATTTCACAGAAAAGCAGACAATGGTTTCCTATGGGAGAAAAATGAGTTAGAGGTAAGTATAGTTGTGAACACTTTTCAGAGTCAGGGCTGGGCACCAAGATCCAGCACTGGGAGCTCACCTAGGAGCAGGTGAGTAAATTCGTTTTTGTCACTTGGCTGATTTTTGGTGAATTTTTGCAGTTTTGAAAAGTTCACACTTAGAAGATTTTTGAAGAACAAGCCAGTCAATGTTACCCTATGAGGAAAATGAAGTTAGCGGTTTAAGGGTAAGTACTCGACTGGTAGTGTTGAAATTCCGGGCATGGACTCGGGTCCCCCAGTGTCAGGTAGGTACAGTTGGTTCACCCTCAGCGGTTTCAGGACGGCCGGGTGCAGAGAGAGTTGGGCCCAATGTTATCCTATGAGGGATAGGGGGGGGCCTTGGTTGGTGGCTGCTGTCTGGCAAGCCACGCGGCTGTGGGAGCTGGGTTCCTGGTCACTTACTCAGGGCAAGTGGGGAAGTAGGTTAGTGTAGAGAGGGCACTGCCAGGGCCACTCGGGCGGCTGGGTGCAGGGTGCTTTTGAGCCTTAGGGCGCTCAATGGAAATCAATGGGAATGTTCCGGTTTGGAAAGAGGCTGCAGGCTCTGGGACGAGGATGTTTCAGGTGCCACCACCACTTCGAGAGGTAAGTTGGGTAGTTGTAGGTTAGGTGGGTACCCCGGGATTGGGCACAGGGGGTCGCAGGGCGCCGGGTGCAGGGGTGCCTTTTGACGTCGGGAATCTTACCCTCTGGTTGATCGCGGCTGGGGTGGCACTTGGTTCTGAGGCTGCAGGCTTCTTCCGGGATGTCGAGGGGGGTCCTTGGGTGCCGGACTCTGGGTCACAGTCGCCGTGGGGTCGTCCTCTGGGTCTTTGTCCACTCCGGCACTGGCCAGGCTTGGCTGGTGCAGAGTGTTGGGTCCGCGGTCCCGGGCTGGTGCCAGGGATAGCAAATAGGTTTCTTGACTAGAGCCTCTACTCGTGGGAGTCCCAGGGGCTTAGAGCTTAAAGGTAGCCAGGTCCTCCGGGGTTGGTGAGGTTGCTGGCCACGAGGGATGCCGCGCTGGTGCAGGTTCGAGAGTCGACAGGCCGGTAGGGCTGGGGCCAAAGCAGTTGGTGTCTTCTTCTCTTTTTAGCAGCTGCAGGGCAGGTCTTTGTTCTTCTTGCTCTTCTTGTCGTTTTCTATCTGGAATCTCGGGAAGGAAGGTTCAGGGTGCCCCTAAATACTAGATTTAGGGGCGTTACAGGTAGGAAGGCCAGGGACCAATGGGTCCTTGTCCTGGGGTGGGTACACCCCCTATCCTGCCTCTCTCCTGTGGGAGGGGGGCAGTAGCCTAATCCTGATAGGGTAGGGCCTCCCATCTTCAAGATGGCGAGAGCCCGGAGATGTGCTTCACCTCGCCTCCCCCACCTGAGGGGTGGGGTGGGCAGGCTGGCACATCCCCTGTCCTTGTATGGGGTTTCCGGCCAAGCTTCCCGCCAGAGTGGGGGGTTGCAGTGGCCTGGGGAAACTCCAAATGGCGGCATGCCTTTGAAGCTTCCCTTTGCTCATCCTGGGGGAGGAGATTTCTCACCTCACCCAGGATGTGCATTGTTGCAGGCCCGGGAGAGCAGGGGCTCTCCCACCCAGGGGTCCAGCAACGTGTCTGCTGTGTGGCAGCCTGGGCAGCCTCAGAGCAGACGTGGATTGTAAGTTAGCTGTAAGGGGGCATCTCTGAGATGCCCTCTGGGGTGCTTAGTACATTAAATCCTACACTGGCATCAGTGTGGGTTCAATGTGCTGAGAAGTTTGATACCAAACTTCCCAGGCTTCAGTGTTGCCAATATGGTGCTGTGGAGCTCGTGTTTGACAAGCTCTCAGCACCATGTATTCTTAAATGACAGCACTGCACTTACAGTGCCCAGGAATGGACCCGGGTACTGTAGGGGCACAGGGCTCCTGCTCCTGTGCCCACACCATAGGCGTAATGCACCCAGCTAGAGGGGTGGCTGACATATGCCTTGGCAGTGTAGGTGATGGGCATGGTACACAGTGATGTGTGCCATGTCGACTCTTTGTTTTGTCCTGCACCCAGACACTCAGCCTGCAAGGGCAGTGTGTGTGTAAGGGTACAGGGCCTCTGAGGGTGGCACAATGAGTGCTGCAGCCCTTAGAGGCCTTCCCTGGTCACAAGGCCCTGGGTACCTAGGGTACCATTTACTAGGGGCTGACATGTGGCTAGGGTTTGCCAATTTGGAGTTTGTGTGGTTTAAGGAAGGAACATAGGCCCTGGGCACCTGATTGGCAGGAACCCAGGGTACACTCAATCGAAGTACATTCAGCAATTTAGCAAAAAGTGGGGGCATACCATGCAAGAAAGATGGCACTTTCTCACACAACCCCCCCCCCCCCCCCCCCAAACGAAAGGTGATGAGACTAACCTTAGACAATGAAGACTCCATAGGACAAGTGGAAGAACCTGGAAAGTCCATCTGCATTGGCATGGGCAGTCCCTGGTCTGTGTTCCACTTCAAAGTCCATTCCCTGTAGGGAGATGGACCACCTCAGTAGTTTTGGATTTTCCCCTTTCATCTGCATTAGCCATCTGAGAGGTCTGTGGTCAGTTTGAACTTGGAAGTGAGTGCCAAACAAGTATGGCCTCAGCTTCTTCAGGGACCAAACCACAGCAAAGGCCTCCCTCTCAATGGCACTCCAACGCTGCTCTCTAGGGAGTAGTCTTCTGCTTATAAAAGCAACAGGTTGGTCTTGGCCTTCATCATTGGTCTGGGATAGGACCGCTCCTATCCCTAGCTCAGAGGCATCAGTCTGCACTATGAACTGCTTGGTATAATCTGGAGCTTTTAGAATTGGTGCTGAGCACATTGCTTCTTTTAGGGTGTCAAAAGCCTTTTGACAACTAACTGTCCAGTTAACTTTCTTGGGCATTTTCTTGGAGGTGAGTTCTGTGAGGGGGGTCACAATGGACCCATACCCCTTCACAAACCTCCTGTAGTACCCAGTCAAGCCAAGGAATGCCCTGACTTGGGTCTGGGTTGTTGGAGCTATCCAGTCCATGATGGCCTGGATTTTGGGTTGTAAGGGCTGTACCTGGCCTCCACCTACAAGGTGGCCCAAGTACACCACAGTGCCCTGCCCTATCTGGCATTTGGACGCCTTGATAGTGAGACCTGCACTCTGCAGAGCCTCTAAAACCTTCCCAAGGTGGATCAGGTGATCCTGCCAGGTGGAGCTAAAGACAGCAATATCATCAAGATAAGCTGCACTAAAGGACTCCAACCCAGCCAGGACATGGTTCACCAACCTCTGGAAGGTGGCAGGGGCATTCTTTAACCCAAAGGGCATCACAGTAAACTGATAATGCCCATCAGGGGTGGAGAATGCTGTCTTTTCTTTTGCTCCTGGGGCCATGCCAATCTGCCAGTACCCTGCAGTTAAGTCAAAGGTACTGAGAAATTTGGCAGCCCCCAATTTGTCTATCAGTTCATCTGCTCTTGGGATAGGGTGAGTGTTGGAAAACCACTCCCACACTAGAAGGGGTGGTGGTGGTCTTCCGGACACACTGTGGTAGCTTGGCTCGAGTGGTCAGGAATCAGGCTCCGTGCTAAGCATACAACATACCCAAACAATAACCATGCGTGCATCCGTTCCAAAAACGACTCTACACCGTAAAAATTATGAAAATAACTTTCTTTATCTTCTTTTTCTCTTAGTTGCTGATTGGAGAAAATAAATAACAATCACAATATACAAACTTTTTTAGAAAGTGCAGGTCAAATAAATACTGGCTTAATGATTAAATAAATAGGGGTGATCATAAATACTGAAGGCATAAATAAAAGTGCAATACAGACAGGCAATTAAATATTCTGAGGCAATAAATACTGTAACCAATAAATATTGTGCATCAATAAATACTGTGGACCAATAAATACAGTGGAACAATAAATAGGTTAAATACAATAAATACAGTGCCCCTAATAAATACTTAAAAGCTGACAGTGACACTCATGGAATCAGATCACTTTTGAATTCCTAAGGGCTGATTTGGCCCAGGCACAGCTTGTGGGGATGTGGAAGGCTTGGGGGTGTCTACTCCCTGGCTTGGTCAAGGCTGAGGCCTAAACTGAGGTAGATAAAGGGGGAAAATACCAGAGACCTGGCTCTCTCTCTCTCCACACAACTTCTCTAGATTAGTCCCAGTTCACCCCTGGCACAGTCAGGTTGGTTCCAGCACCTCCCTAGCCCCTTAGAGCAGTCTCTCAGGTCTCCACAGGGCCTTAGGCGCCCTCTACTCCACTTACTGCCCTTTTTCTGATGCTCCGACGCCGCTGGAGTCGGGTCGATGCCGTGAGGCGGTTCCAGCTCGATGTCGGCGGCCTCGGCACAATGTCAGTTCTTTGACGACGCCGGCAGGCGGCTCCGGTCTCGATGTCAGCGGCCTCGGTTCGATCTCGGCCTCCGATTCGATGGCGTCGGGCAGTCTTACTCGATGTCGACTTCGGGCGGCTCCGGTCCGATGGCGACCTCGGCTTCGATGACGTCGGCCGGCCTTGCCTCGATGTCGACTTCCGGCGGCTCCGGAGTGCGATCCTCACTCCCGACCTCCGGTGCTCCTCACAGGTTTCCGGCGACTCCGGAGTGCGACCTCCACTCCCGACCTCCGGCACGATTCTCACAGGTTCCGGCGACTCCGGAGTGCGATCCTCACTCCCGACCTCCGTTACCCTTCACCTCGGTCTCCGACGACTCCGGAGGGCGGACTTCACTCCTCCGATGACGCCGCTCACTCGACCTCGGGTGACTTCCTCCTCGACCTCTGGTATTCCTCACGACCTCTGACGGCGCCCTCTCTCGACCTCTGGCGGCTCCGGGTACGACGTCTGCTTTTCCAGTCAGCGCCGCTTCTCCACCTCGGGCTCCAGGTCTTAGGCTACTCGACGTCGGACTTCAGGGAAACCAGCTTCCAGGTCAGGATCTTGCTGTTCTCTTGTTTCTAAGGCCTGTTCCTGCTGTCCAGGTCCTCAGGATGGTTTTTCTGACTTCTTCCCACACAGGGCTCTAGGCTGGGCTCCGTCAGTAGGGACTAGTATCAAGGGTGGGTTTATGGACCCCACTCCAGGCACAAGTTTCCACCCCTGCTGCTTCACTCCTTCCTCCTTCAAGTTTTTTTTTGCTGCTCACTCCTCACCAGTCAGGTGCCAACTGCCAGCTCCAACTGCCAACTCTCTCTCTTAACTCCCCAACATTCTAAACCGCCTCCAACGGTCACAGGGTTCTGGAATGTTCTGGAAGGTGCTAGTAGGTTCCAGTGGATGCTGGTGATGTCACAGGTGGCCACCATTTTGTGCTCCAGGCCCTCAGACAGAAGTTTCAGGGGTAGGTAAAATGGCTCCCTGAATCTGCAGCAACACTAAAAAGTCTGGTGGTTCCCAAAAAGGAAAAATTCAAACAGGGTTTGAGGCAAAAGTGGGACAAAATAAATAATGATGAGGAGGGACCACCCAAAGGGCTGACAGGTCTAACAGTGAGCATCTGTCTTGGTGACAGAGTTGAGCCCTCTATAGTCCACACAGAACCTCATCTCTCTCTTTTCACCCTGTTGATGAGGTTTGGGGACCAGAACCACTGGGCTAGCCCAGGGGCTCTCTGAAGGCTCAATGACCCCTAACTCCAGCATCTTGCTGACCTCAGCTTTGATGCTTTCCTTGACTTGATCTGACTGTCGATAGATTTTGTTCTTGACAGGTGCACTGTCACCAGTGTCCACATCATGGGTACACCAGCTTGTCAGACCAGGGGTCAGGGAAAAGAGGCTAGCATATTGTTGCAAGACTTGCTTGCAGTCAGTCTGCTGTTGGGCAGAGAGGGTGTCTGAGAAAATCACACCATCTACTGACCCATCTTTTGGGCTGTAGGATAGGAGGTCAGGGAGTGGCTCACTCTCTGCTTCCTGTTCTTCATCAGTCACCATCAGCATGGTGATGTCAGCCCTATCATTGTAGAGTTTAAGGCGGTTCACATGGATGACCCTTTTGGGTGTCCTGCTAGTGCCCAGGTCAACTAGATAGGTGACCTCACTCTTTCTCTCTAGGATAGGGTAAGGGCCACTCCATTTGTCTTGGAGAGCCCTTGGTGCCACTGGCTCCAAAACCCACACCTGTTGCCCTGGTTGAAATTCAACCAGTGCAGCTTTTTGGTCATACCAGTGCTTCTGGAGCTCCTGGCTGGCCTCAAGGTTCTTGGATGCCTTTTCCATATACTCAGCCATTCTGGACCTTAGGCCAAGCACATAGTCCACTATGTCCTGTTTGGGTTCCTGAAGAGGCCTCTCCCAGCCCTCTTTTACAAGACACAGTGGTCCCCTTACAGGATGACCAAACAGAAGTTCAAAGGGTGAGAAACCTACTCCCTTCTGTGGCACTTCCCTGTAAGCGAAAAGCAAGCATGGTAACAGGACATCCCACCTCCTTTTGAGTTTCTCAGGGAGTCCCATGATCATACCTTTCAATGTCTTGTTGAACCTCTCAACAAGGCCATTGGTTTGTGGGTGGTAGGGTGTAGTAAACTTGTACTGCACTCCACACTCTTTCCACATGTGTGTTAGGTAAGCAGACATGAAGTTGGAACCTCTGTCTGAAACCACCTCCTTAGGGAAACCCACCCTGGTGAAGACACCCAGGAGGGCCTTGGCTACTGCAGGAGCTGTAGTAGTCCTAAGTGGAATTGCTTCAGGGTACCTAGTAGCATGATCCACTACTACTAGAATGAATTTGTTCCCTGAGGCTGTGGGAGGTTCAAGTGGACCCACAATCTCCACACCTACCCTTTCAAAGGGGACCCCCACCACTGGTAGTGGAATGAGGGGGGCCTTTGGGTGGCCAACTGTCTTGCCACTGGCCTGACAGGTAACACAGGAGCTGACAAACTCCTTCACCTTTTGGTGCATCTGGGGCCAGTAAAAGTGACTCACTAACCTTTCCCAAGTTTTGGATTGCCCCAGATGTCCAGCTAGGGGGATGTCATGAGCCAAAGTTAGGAGGAACTCCCTGTACTTCTGTGGCACTACCACCCTCCTGGTGGCTCCAGGAGTGGGGTCTCTTGCCTCAGCATACAGTAATCCCTCTTCCCAATAAGCTCTGTGGGTACCACTGACATCTCCCCTGGCTTCTGAAGCAGCTTGTTGTCTCAGGCTTTCAAGAGTGGGACAGTCTCGCTGGCCCTGGCACAGCTCTTCCCTAGAGGGTCCCCCTGGGCCCAAGAGTTCAACCTGGTAAGGGTCAAGCTCCATGGACTCAGTTCCCTCAGGGGTATCTACATCCTCTCCAGGGGGAGAGGGGTTCTGAGTGTTTGGCTGTACAGAAGCTGGTCCCCCAGTCTCCTTGCCCTTCCTCTTGGTTGGTTGGGCCATTATTCCAGGCTCCAAACCTACTTTTTCACCCTTCCTCTTGCTCTGTGCTCTGGTTTGCACACACACCAATTCAGGGATGCCCAGCATGGCTGCATGGGCCTTTAACTCAACCTCAGCCCAGGCTGAGGTTTCCAGATCATTTCCAAGCAGGCATGCAGCTGGCAACTTTGGAGAGACCACTACCTGTTTCAGGCCAGTAACCCCCCCCCCCCCCCCCCCCAGCCTAATGTTACCATGGCCATAGGATGACTAGTGGTGACACTGTCAGCGTTGGTGACTGGGTAAGACTTCCCAATCAAGTATTGCTCAGGGGAAACCAGTGTGTATTTCACCATAGTGACACTGGCACCTGTATCCCTCAGAGCTTCTACCCTAGTTCCATTTACCCAGGGGTACTGTAAGTATTTCTTTAAGTTGGGGGGCCACACAGCCACAGTGGCAAACTCCACTTCTCCCAAGGAGACTAAACTTGCTTCAGTGTGTTCCCAGATTTGCTCAGGGTACACCTCTGATCCCATTTGTATACTTGCTGCCCCAGGAGTGGCTGTACTGGGTGCCTTAGGGGCTTTGTTTTGGGGGCAAGATACAGTTAGGTGTCCCTGCTTCTTACAGGTATTACACCAGGCCTTTAAGGGATCAAAGTTCTTCCCCCTATATGGTTGGGGCACATAGGGAGTAGTTTGGGTCCCACCCACCTGAACAGGTTTTTGGGGCCCTTTGGAAGACTCAGACTTTTTATCTTGGGGATTCTCACCACCTTTCCCCTGGGGAGGTTTTGTGACCACCTTCTTTTGGTCACCCCCAGTGGTTGTCTTGGTCACCCTAGTCTTGACCCAGTGGTCTGCCTTCTTTCCCAATTCTTGGGGAGAAATTAGACCTAGGTCTACCAAATGCTGATGCAACTTTTCATTTGTGCAGTTACTCAAAATATGTTCCTTCATGAATAAATTGTACAATCCAGTAAAATCCTGCACACCATGTCCAGCTAACCAACCATCCAGTGTCTTCACTGAGAAATCTACAAAATCAATCCAGGACTGGGTCTGGGTTTTGTGAGCCCCCCTGAATCTAATTCTATACTCCTCAGTGGTGAATCCAAATCCCTCAATCGGAGCTTTCTTCATGAGGTCATAGGATCCTGCTTCTGGCCCAGAGAGAGTCAGAAGCCTGTCCCTGCAGTTACCAGAGAACAGTTCCCACAGGAGTGCCCCCCAGAGAGGTTTCTTTACTTTCCTGATATCACAAGCCCTCTCAAAGGCTGTGAACCATTTGGTGATATCATCACCTTCCTCAAATTTAGGGACAATCCCTTTGGGGATTTTAAGGTCAGAAGTTTCCTCCCTATCCTTGTTTTTATTATTTCTGCCACCATTGATGGGTGCTAAACCCACCTCTCTCCTTTCCTTTTCTAGAGCCAGGAGCCTGGACTCTAGATCTATTCTTTTGGCCAGCCTCACAAGGCTGTCCTCTTCACTGGGGGGTCCCCCAGTGTTGTCTCTGGGACCAGAGCCACCTGTGTGGTCTCTAGCTGCCCAGATGCTATGTCTTGAGTTGGAGGGTATGGGTGCCATCTCCTCCCTAGGGAATAGTATGGGGAGGTTGCTGTCCTCCTCCCCTGTTTCCCTTTCCTCATCTGACTGGCCATCACCATGTTCAGATGGGTGGTCTTTAGCATACTCAGCCAGGAGCTCCTGGAGCCCTTGTTTGGTTGAATGCTGACCCATTTGTAAATTTTTGAGTTTACATAAGGACCTCAATTCCTTGAAAGACAAGTGTAAGTAAGGTGTGAGGTCGAGCTCCTCCACCAGGTCCATGTTATTATCACTAATAGCTGGGTTTGTTTGAGACATTCTAACCCGACAGTTCTAACCCTCTACCCTGACTATAGTGACTTTTATTTTTCTAAAATTCTAATGGGACTTAAGCAAGGCCCTAGCAAGACTTTTAGTAATTTTGGAAAAACCAATCAGAATTCTAAAGGCAATTTTTAAGAGTTCTGTCGTGTGATCAGATGGTAACCAAGTAGTCCAACAAATGCAAGTTTGTATCCCACCGCTGATCCACCAATGTGAGAAAGTGGCTCTGTATATACTGTTCCCTAATAGGTACAGGGTGTACAGAGTCCACAGTCCCCCAGAGGCTGATAGAGGTCAAAGTTAGGTATGACCTTACTCTCAAAAGTGGTAGCTTGGTCGAGCAGTAAGGCAGTACCAGAGGACAGTGTAAAGCATTTATTGTACACACTCAGTCAGCAAATGGTTTCACACACTCAATAACTGAACTCTAGGCCAATGGTTTATATATATAAAATATATGCTTGTTTTATTTTTAGAACCACAAAGGGGGTACAAGTATACTTTCTCAGAATGAGAGGTTGAATATAAATACTTTTGTCTTAAGCAATAAATTTGTGTAAACAGTCACAGTTGGTTGCAATAAACAATCCTATTTCCTAAACATAACAATGCATTGAGCTCAATGGTAAATTCAGGTTATTTGTAATAAATTACTTTTCAGATTACTTTTGGAATTCCAGGTCTGGCTCCTAGAACCAGCCTGGGGTCAGTATTCAGAATCAAGTGATGAAAGTCGACTCAATAACTGTAATGATTTTTAAATATTATTTAGCTATTTCAAAAGTTAGCACTTAGAAAATATTTCACAGAAAACATTCAATGGATCTCTATGGCAAGAAATTCAAATTGCAGGTAGAGTACTTTATCGTTACTTTAGTAATCCAGGACTGGGTGCCTAGACCCAGGACTGGGGTCCTTATCAAAAGCAGGTAAGTAATTTCGTTTGCAGAAATGGTACGATTTTAAAAGAATATTTCAAATTTGCAAAAGTAGACACTTAGAAGAAATTTCACAGAAAAGCAGACAATGGTTTCCTATGGGAGAAAAATGAGTTAGAGGTAAGTATAGTTGTGAACACTTTTCAGAGTCAGGGCTGGGCACCAAGATCCAGCACTGGGAGCTCACCTAGGAGCAGGTGAGTAAATTCGTTTTTGCAGCGTGAATCTTTCTGGATTCACTATGCTGTGCATTATTCCGCGATCTTGTGGTTGGGTCCGGATTCGTAGTCTTTTCTTTGTTTTTTTTTTTTTTTTTTTTTGTAGCCCAGGTGGGCGTCGACGTACACCATTTGGTGCACCTCCCGTGACGTCGTCGTGCTTCCTGCGGAAGTCCCACCTTTGGGGCGCCATCTTCAGATTCTTTTTTCCGCCGTTGGGTCTGGATCGTCATCGGGAAGCTCCAGAATTACACTCGAAGGAAGAAGGAAGAAAAGCGAGTTTCGTCGATAGAAACACTAGAAGATATCAGGAAAGGAAAAGATTTCATCAGGAGCGCGAAGAAGGGAGGACCAGCGCCCTTTTCTTCGACGGCCTTGGAGAATGCACGCTCAGAGACCCTGAGCGCAATGGACAAGACGCCATTCAAGTTCTGCCCAAACTGCCACCACAAGTTCGCGCAGAGAGACCAGCATCCGGTCTGCAACCTCTGCCTACCGGTCGATCACCAGAGTATCGACTGCAACGCCTGCTCAGCCTTCGCGCCGAAGACACTCAGGGTGAGAGAGCGGCAGAGAAGGGCCAACGCCAGCATGGACGGCAAGGGGAAGCCCCCGACGCTCTACGCTCTGGGCCTCTCCTCAGACGACGAGGACAACGTCGCCGAGACAGCCGAAAACTTCACGGTCGTAGAGACCGACAAGAAAAAAGAAGACTAGGTAAGAGAATCGTCGAGCGCAAAACAAAAAGTACCTCGACAACACTAGGGTGACTCGAGAAAATCTGAGTCAAAGTCCACGAAGGGAGCCCCGGCGCCGAAAACTTCGACGTCCAAAGGGGGAACCACGGACAAGAGGCCGAGCGGATCCTTAGATAAGGACTCCCCGGTGCCGAAAGACGCCGAAAGGCAAGGGTCGTCGAAAGCATCCCATGAAACGGGCCGATCGACGCAGAAAGAACGTTCGACGTCGACGCAAGGTTCATCGAAAAGACCCGCGGTCGACGCCGAAAGCATCTCCGAGATGGAGAAGAAGAAGAGGCGGCTCGAGGCCGAAATGGAGAACATCCTTCAAAGAAAGAAGGAGTTCGACGCCAGAATGAAGGAATTCAAGATTCCAACGGTTCCATCAGCGGACGTCGAGGAGGTCGAGGACGAGTTCGACGCCGAAGGGCTGACAAGGGAACTCGAAGAGGAAGAAGAGCCCTATTATGAGGGAGAAGCCGAGGAAGAAGACCAACGGTCGTTCTACGAATCGGCGGCATCTACCAGCAACGACGTCGAATGGCACGATCTCGACACCGAAAACCCGGAGGAGCCCGTGGACACGTACCCTTCGAGGCCTTCGCCACCCGACGACATCGGGGTCTACAATATGGTGGTCAGGAGCGCAGCAATGGCCTTCGGCGTCAAACTCGACGAGGAGAAACCGAAAGCCGATGTTCGAGGCATATGAGCTGCAGATTGTACACTTAGCATAGGTCGCCATCTGGTGTTGGGCCCGGATGTTTGCAGTTTGTTTTTCTTCTTGGACCGTCTTTGGAAGTCACGAGTTTGGTGACTCCTCCTTCGGTCCGTACTGCGCATGGGCTTCGGCTCCATCCTCAGATTGTTTTTTTCCGCCATCGGGCTCGGATGTGATCCTTCGTACTCCGGCTTCGAACTTCTACGGTTCCAGCCTCGACGGAAAATCCTCGATTCTTCGAGTTCCTTCATCATCTTCATCTCTCGAAGCGGCACTTTTTCCATCCCGTACATCGACACCGGCCTTCGGGCCCTCCGCGACTCCGGTCCCGGCCGATGGAAAGGACTCCGTTTAAAAAGTGCCCAAAATGTGGGTCTAAATTTCCCCACACCGACCTCCATCAGGTGTGTAACCTTTGCCTCTCTCCGGAACACGAGGCTCGAGACTGCCCCGCCTGCAAGTCTTTTCGATCGAAGAAAACGATCCGGGATCGAAAGGCTCGACGCACCATGGCGCACTCATCCTCGACAGTTCCACCGGACATCTTCGGAGACGACGCCGAAGCTTCGGGGCAGACACACACCGAACTGGGAGAAGACATCGTCAGCGCTTCCGAGGCCGACGACTCCGACCTGGAGGACGTAACACCAGGACAGCGGGCCGTGAGTACAATGCCCCCTCCCAGGCCCGCACCGAAAACCAAAGAGACTCCGGTTACTCCCTCGCCTGCCGGCCTGGGCAAAACCAAAACCAAAGCCTCGATCACCCCACCTTCGGGCCCGGTGTCGAAGCACTCAAAGTCTCACGGCAGCTCGGGATCGAGCCAGCCGACGCCCGGTGCCGATAAACACCACTCGGCACCGAAGCCTGCAAAATCCAGCTCGACTCCGAAACCACCGGTGCCGAAGCCTGGACACTCGGCGCCGACCAAACACAAACAGAAATCGGTCGGCACCGACGCTCCGGCGCCGAAACAGCATTCGACGCCGAAACACACGGAGACCTCCAAAAAGCAGGGCGTACACAGAACATCGAAACCTCCGGTTCCGAAATCGCCGGTGCCGACAGACGACTCGGCGCCATTGGCTCTGTTTACACCAGACCCTTTACAAAAGACTTTGTCCAGAGATCCAAAGACTGGCCTTTTGACTGTGATTACTAAGAAGCGTCGCCTTGAGGCTCCGGCTCCTCCTCCTCCACCCAAAAAGAGGGACTCAGCTACTTCTCCCCTTAGAGTACCCTCCCCACTGCCACCCCCCCTCCCACCACCACCCCCTCCACCTTTACCTCACTACGATCCGGCCCCATCCCCAGACCCGGATGACGGGGACCCGGACAATGACCCAGGGGACGCCCCAATGGATCCCACTCCACCAGGGACCCCAGATCCATGGGAGGATTATAATAACCCTGATGTACCCAATGTACCTCAAGACCACCTATACCCATCAAGGCCGTCTCCTCCAGAGGACTCTTTAGGGTTTCACCATTTAGTGCAGAGAGCAGCACACTACCATGGGGTGGACATGCACACGGAACCAGTGGAAGAAGACTTCCTACTGGATACATTTGATTTACAAGATCGTTCCACTGCTATTTTACCCATGCTTAAGGGTGTCACCAAGCACGCTACAGAGGTATTCAAAGACCCTGTCAGAGCCAGAGTACTAAACCCTAGAATAGAGAAGAAGTACAAGGCGGCACCCACAGACCCTGCATACATCAAGGGCCCTGCTCCTCTAGATTCCCTAGTTGTCTCCACAGCTAGAAAGAGGGCTAACTCCCAATCTTCAGGAGATGCCCCACCACCAGACAAGGAATCTAAACTTCTGGACGCGTCTGGTAAACGCACCGCCTACCAGGCTGCAAACATGTGGCGCATTGCAAATACACAAGCACTGCTTGCGCGATATGATAGAGCACACTATGATGAATTAGAGGCTCTTATGCAGCACCTTCCAGAGAAATACAAACGCCAAGCTCATGACCTGATACAGGAGGGCAAACTAATCACAAACACCTCCATTAAGTGTGCCCTCGATGCAGCAGACACTGCTTCTAGAGCCATAAACACCAGTGTCCTGCTTCGACGCCATGCCTGGCTCAGGATATCAGGGTTCAAGCCTGAGGTCCAGACATCAATACTTAATCACACCTTTGACCAGCAAACACTCTTTGGCCCAAAGGTAGACGAAGCGCTCGAAAAAATGAAGAAAGATACAGACACAGCGAAGTCTATGGGAGCGCTCCAGACCCAAGCCTCTAAGCGTTCCTTTCGACGCTCGTCCTTTCGTGGCACAGGTAGAGGCTCCTCCACCGATAATGCCTCTACCTCCTACAAATCCCCTCCTCAAAATACCTTTTCAAAGGGCAACCAAAGAGGTGGTTACAGAGGCAACAACAATAAGGGCAGGGGCAAAACCAACAATACCCGTTCTGCCACCCCACCCGCACAATGACTCCCCTTCGCTCCCCCCAGACCATTCCACTCCGGTCGGGGGCAGACTACAAGATTTTATCCACGTATGGGAGTCCATAACATCGGACAAATGGGTGACCCAAATCATTCGGTCAGGGTACTGCCTCGAGCTAACATCTACCCCACCCAATATCCCACCAAGGCACCGTCCAATGTCCCAAGAGCATTCCACACTGCTCAAACAAGAGGTACTCTCGCTCCTCCAGAAACACGCCATAGAGCAGGTACCCGACAATCAACGAAATCTAGGGGTCTACTCCCTATATTTCTTAATCCCAAAGAAAGACGAGACCCTCAGACCCATTCTGGATCTCCGGCCTCTAAATGCCTACATACATTCAGACCACTTTCACATGGTCACCTTACAACAAGTCCTCCCACTCCTCTGCCAGGGAGACTTTCTCACAACACTGGATCTGAAAGACGCGTACTTTCACATTCCAATACACCCCTCTCACAGAAAATACCTCAGGTTCGTGGTGGACGGGCAACATTACCAATTCAAGGTTCTCCCCTTCGGGGTCACCACTGCACCACGGGTGTTTACCAAATGCCTAGCAGTAGTAGCAGCACACCTCAGACGTCAACATGTTCACGTCTTCCCTTACTTAGACGACTGGCTCATAAAAGCCGCGTCCTACCACCAATGCGTGCAACATACAAACAGCACCATCCAACTGCTTCATCAGCTAGGCTTCACGGTGAACTACCAAAAGTCCCACCTCATACCATCTCACACAAAGCAATATCTCGGGGCCACCATAGACACCTCAAAAGGTATTGCCTATCCAAACTCAGCCAGAATCACAAGCATTCTAGCCTTACGCAAAATATTCCTTCCTCAACACTCTCTACCAGCAAGAGTGTTTATGAAGCTCATAGGGATGATGGCGTCTTGCATCTTCATAGTGCCCCATGCAAGACTCCACATGCGTCCACTTCAGGAGTGCCTAGCACAACAGTGGAACCAGGCCCAGGGTCAGCTGACGGATCTGGTGTTGGTGGACGGCCGCACACATCACTCTCTGCAGTGGTGGAACACCACAAACCTTTCCAAGGGACGGCCGTTCCTGGACCCGGTTCCCCAAGTGACTCTAACAGCGGACGCATCGCTCTCCGGCTGGGGAGCGCACCTCTTACACCTCACAATGCAAGGTCTATGGACGCCACAGCAAAAAACGCTCCACATCAACCATCTGGAGCTTTTGGCGATCTTTCTAGCCCTAAAATCTTTCCAAAAGCAGATTTCAGGCAAAGCAGTCCTCATTCGCACAGACAACATGACTGCGATGTATTATATACAGAAACAGGGGGGGACACACTCTCCCCAGCTCTCCCGCTTAGCCCAGAGCATATGGAGATGGGCAATTCCCCAAAACATTTTTCTCCTGGCACAACATGTTCCAGGCGTACAAAACACCATAGCAGATCTGCTCAGCAGACAGACTCAACAACTACACGAATGGGAACTGCATCCACAAGTTCTTCACCCATTCTTCCGACAGTGGGGGCATCCTCAAATAGACCTCTTCGCCACCCACGAAAACAAAAAATGCCCAAGCTTCGCCGCCAGATACCCACACCCATTGTCCAAGGGCAATGCGATATGGATGAACTGGTCAGGCAGATTTGCATACGCCTTTCCACCTCTCCCACTAATTCCATTAGTGGTCAGGAAACTACAACAGCACTCCCTCACACTCATTCTGGTAGCTCCGACGTGGGCCAGACAGCCGTGGTACACCACGCTACTACAACTATCAGTGGTACCACATCAAAAACTGCACCTTTCCCCATGCCTCCTAACCCAGAACCATGGAGAAATCAGGCACCCGGACCCAGCTCAGCTCAACCTGGCGATCTGGCTCCTGAAATCTTAGAATTCGGGTACCTTAACCTTCCCCCTGATTGCATGAACATCATCATGGAAGCCAGACGTCCTACCACTAGAGCATGCTATGCCGCAAAGTGGAAAAGATTTGTAATGTACTGCCGTAACAATACAATCAACCCTCTAGATGCATCCATACAACACATCATATGCTATCTGCTCCATCTTCACAGGTGTAACCTGGCGTATTCATCCATACGCCTACACCTAGCAGCGATCGCTGCCTATCTACAAAACAGACAGCATTTGTCACTCTTCAGAGTGCCCGCTATTAAAGCCTTCATGGAAGGCCTCAAACGAGTAATTCCTCCCAGGGCACCACCCTCCCCTGTATGGAATCTAAATTTGGTCCTTACACGACTAATGGGTCCGCCCTTCGAACCAATGCACAAATGTGAGCTACAATTTCTCACCTGGAAAACAGCTTTCCTTGTAGCTATCACTTCCCTTAGAAGGGTTGGTGAAATACAAGCGTTCACCATACAGGAACCTTACATACAAATGCATCACAGCAAGGTCATACTTCGAACTAATCCGAAGTTCCTGCCCAAAGTCATTACCCCCTTCCACCTCAATCAATCAGTGGAATTACCTGTCTTCTTTTCGCAACCCCAATCTGTTGCGGAAAGGGCCTTACACACACTAGATGTGAAAAGAGCGTTGCTATATTACATACAAAGAACGCAACCCTTCAGGAAGACCAAACAGTTGTTCGTTTCCTTTTCTCCACCACATAAAGGCAACCCCATCTCAAAATCAGGGATAGCTAGGTGGATTGTAAAATGCATACAAATTTGCTATCAGAAGGCAAAGAGAACATTATCTGTTCCCCCTAAAGCCCACTCTACAAGAAAGTTAGGGGCTTCTATGGCTTTTCTAGGGAATATACCCTTAGATGACATATGCAAGGCAGCCACATGGTCTACACCGCACACATTCACAAAACACTACTGTGTAGATGTGCATTCCCAGCAGCAAGCTAGGGTGGGCCAGGCTGTACTAAAAACACTCTTTCAAACAGCTGCAACGGATACCGGTGGTCGCCGCTAAGGTTGGGTACTGCTATATAATCTATGCTAAGTGTACAATCTGCAGCTCATATGCCTCGAACGGAATATGCTACTTACCAGTATGCATCTGTTCTTGGCATGTAGAGCTGCAGAGTTGTACACGCCCACCCGCCTCCCCGGCTACCTGTATCCGTTCCAGTCCATCTTATTTAGATACAACACACATGGGTTTCTCACTGTTATTACTACGCTCCATCATTTCCCTGTTGGCGAAAAACAATCTGAGGATGGAGCCGAAGCCCATGCGCAGTACGGACCGAAGGAGGAGTCACCAAACTCGTGACTTCCAAAGACGGTCCAAGAAGAAAAACAAACTGCAAACATCCGGGCCCAACACCAGATGGCGACCTATGCTAAGTGTACAACTCTGCAGCTCTACATGCCAAGAACAGATGCATACTGGTAAGTAGCATATTCCTTTCTCGTCGAGACACTGCTCCCCATCCAGACAAGGAGCCAGTTCCTCCCCATGCTACAAAGCGTGATGAATCAGGGGAGAGAAGCCTTCAAGGAACCTGCAACCTGCCGGTCGATCACGCCCAGGACAGAGAAGAAATATAAGCACTCCTCCCTGGACCCCCCTTACATCAAGGGTAGCGTGACCGCGGACTCCATCATAGCCTCCACGGCCAGGAGAAGGGCCAACGTACCAGCAACTTCGGGCCCACCCCCGGATAAGGAGAGCAGGAGGATTGACCTCACAGGAAGAAAGGTCGAGAGGAACGCCGCAATGCACTGGCGCATGGCGAATTCAAATGCACTCCTCAATAGGCACCAGTACCAGCACTGGGATGAGATGGGGGAGTTAGTAAAGCACCTCCCCGAAGAATTCCGGCAGAGAGCCTCTCACCTGATAGATGAAGGCAAAAACATCGCCAACTCCTGTATAAAGACGGCGTTGGATGGGGCAGAGACTTCAGCAAGACTCATGGCCATAGGGGTCACAGAGAGGAGACATGCATGGCTAAGAATCTCGGGATTCAAACCGGAAGTGCAGAACAACATCCTTGGCACCCCCTTCAATGGAGAGACACTGTTCGGAGCAACAGTGGACGACAAGCTCACCCAGCTGAAAAAAGAAAACGAGACGGCGAGGTCCATGGGGGCCCTACAGCTGAGGGGAATGAGGCGAGGAAATCCCTCGAGAAGACCCTACGGTAGGGGAGGAAGCCAGCAGGGGACGTCGCACCAGGCGTTCCAACAAAGTCAGCAGGGTGAAGGTCACGGACAAGGTCAACAGAAGCAAAACTGGCAATATCAACCTCGGGGCCAGTCCTTTCGCGGGAGAGGGAACGGACGTGGCCAAAGGAGGAGAGGGGGCGAACAGCCCTCGACAAAGTGACTCAGCACGCAAGAGGACGCCTACCCTCGTCAGGACCCCAAGGGTGAGGCGCAAAAAAGTGTCATCAGGGGGAAGAGAAAATTCAAGAGCCTACGAGCATACGACACCAGTATGCGGAAGACTGAGGTTATACCTTCAGGAGTGGCGGCGTATAACCACAGACAAGTGGATACGGAACGTTGTGCAGTACGGGTACTGCGTAGATTTGGAGAAAAGACCTCCAAACAGGAAACCAAGGGGAAGACTGAGATCGGCCCAAGAACTGGCAGTACTCAGAGAAGAAACGCGGAAACTCCTGCAAAAGGGAGCCATAGAGACAGTGCCGTTCAGAGAACGCAACAAAGGGGTCTACTCAAACTACTTCGTGGTTCCGAAGGTAGACGGAGACCTCAGACCCATACTAGACCTCCGTTACCTAAACAAGTTCATCAGAACGCAAAGGTTCAAAATGACTTCACTGCAGGAGGTTCTGCCACAGATAAGAGAAGGGGACTTCATGGTCACCGTGGACCTCAAGGATCCCTATCTTCACATCCCAATAAACAGAAGGCACAAGGGCCTTCTAAGATTCAACATCGAACAAGAACACTACCAGTTCACGACCCTGGCCTTCGGATTAAAATCAGCACCAAGGGTCTTTACAAAATGCCTGTCGGCGGTAGCGGCGCACCTACGAAGGCAGGGAATACATGTCTACCCCTACTTGGACGACTGGCTGGTCAAGGCAAACTCACGCGGAAAGTGCGAGAGGCACGCAAAACGCGTAACAGACACCCTCACAAAACTGGGATTCTCGATCCACTGGGGAAAATCATCGATGGAACCAGAGCAGGTGAAGATTTTCCTGGGGGCAAAGATCAACTGCCGCAACAGTACAGTAGTGCCCAGCGAGAGGAGGACAGAGGCTCTACTGAAGGAGGCGAAGCTCTACCAGAAGGGGCGAGCTCTGACAGTGAGGGCTGTGAGCAAGATGATGGGGATGATGGCGTCCTGTATCCAGCTGGTGCCGAATGTACGCCTGCACATGAGACCATTCCAGGAATGGCTACAACAACAATGGTCACAAGCAAACGGAAGCTGGGAGGATCTAGTGGTTGTTACGCACGCAGTGCAGGAGGAGATAACTTGGTGGAACAGAGGCAACATAACAGCAGGGAGAAGCCTGACACCACCAATCCCAACAGTGACCATTACCACGGACGCATCGCAGAAGGGATGGGGAGCGCACATGGACAACCTCAGAGTGAGGGGTCTATGGGCCCCAGCAGATGCGGTCCGCCATATCAACTACCTCGAGTTGAAAACAATCCTGCTAGCCCTGAAGGCATTCCAGAGGCACCTGTTCAACAAGAGGGTGTTGGTCCAAACAGACAACACCACGGCGATGTTCTACATCAACAAACAAGGGGGGACACAGTCGTTCCCGCTCTCATCCCTAGCTCAGGAGATTTGGAGATGGGCCATACCTCTCAGGATAGATCTACTGGCAATTCACCTACCGGGGAAGGACAATGTGGAGGCAGACTGGCTAAGCAGGCAGACCTCAGCATCACACGAGTGGGAGCTCAATGGCCAGGAAACGGAGAAACTCTTCCGGAGATGGGGGACTCCCACAATAGACCTTTTTGCAACACGCCACAATGCAAAATGCCAAAGCTTCGCGTCCAGGCAACCAGATCAGCAATCCAAGGGAAATGCCCTATGGATAAGCTGGTCGAGGACATTTGCCTACGCCTTTCCACCGATACCCCTGTTGCACAGAGTGCTAGACAAGTGCAGAACCAGCAACATGACCCTGATCCTGGTGGCTCCGCAGTGGGCGAGGCAGACATGGTTCTCACAAATTCAAGAAATGGCACAAGGCGACCCATACAGGTTCGAGAGGAGGAAGGACCTGCTCTCAATGCAAAACGGAGAGGTCCTGCACCCAGAGCCAGAGACCCTCAACCTGGCGGCATGGCTCCTGAAGACATAGAGTTCGCGCACCTAAGATTGCCGCCGAGCACGATGCGAGTGCTACGGGAGGCGAGGAAACCAACTACACGAAAATGCTACAGCGCAAAATGGAAGAGGTTCACTGTGTGGTGCCGGAAAAAGGGCCTGCAAAACAGAATGACAAGAGACTCAACAGTACTGAGGTACCTCACACACCTTCTAAAGAGTAACCTCTGCTCGAGCTCACTAAGGGTACACCTAGCGGCCATCGTGGCCTACACCAGAGGTGAAAAAGGTGGAAGTTTCTTCAGCTCGCAGGTGGTGAGGAGATTCATGGAAGGAGCCAAAAGGATGGCCCCCCCCGAAAAGGTTGCCGCCGCCGGCATGGAATCTGAATGTGGTCCTGACAGAGCTCATGAGGGCACCGTTTGAACCCATTCACAAGGCCACACTGCAGATGTTGACTATGAAAACAGCCTTCCTGGTGGCCATAACCTCACTACGCAGGGTGAGCGAGCTTCAAGCACTAACGCTGCAGGAACCCTACATTCAGATTCACAAAGATAGAATAGTCCTGAGAACGGACCCACACTTCATGCCCAAGGTAGTGTCGGCGTTCCACATAAATCAGGCTATCCAGATACCAAGTTTCTTCCAAAACCCGACTACAAACGCAGAAAAGGCACTGCACACCCTCGATGCCAGAAGAGCGGTGATGCACTACATTGAGAGAACCAAGGAACTCAGGAAGTCGAAACAGCTGTTTGTGTCCTTTGCTACTAGCTTCATGGGTAGACCAGTGACTAAGGGCACCATCGCAAGGTGGATTGCCCTCACTATTCAATTCTGCCACAAACAGGCTGGACAGGAGCTAGCGGAGGGGCCGCAGGCTCACTCCACAAGGAAGAAAGGGGCCACCGTGGCCTTCCTGGCGAACACGCCCATCCAGGACATATGCCTCGCGGCAACTTGGGCATCTGTGCACACGTTCACGAAACACTACTGCGTGGACATTCAGATGAACAAGGAAGCACAGGTTGGACAGAAGGTGCTTCAGCACATTTTCAACGACCAACGCTCATCTACCACCCAGCCGCCACAGAACTAGGAAAACCGCTACAAAATCGATGCACAGCATAGTGAATCCAGAAAGATTCACGCTGCAAAACGAATAGTTTCTTACCTGTCGGTGTAGTTTTGCAGCTTGAAGATCTTTCTGGATTCACTAGCGAACCCACCCACCTCCGCCAGGAAGATGAGGCTGGAGGAAGAGGGGGTAAAATGGAAAAGATCAAAGAAATACAAACATACAGATAAAGGAACAAGAAGGATTAATCAATCGCCTAGGGTTAAAAAAAAAAAAAAAAAAAAAGAGGAAAGGAAAAAAGAACCCGAAGATGGCGCCCCAAAGGTGGGACTTCCGCAGGAAGCACGACGACGTCACGGGAGGTGCACCAAATGGTGTACGTCGACGCCCACCTGGGCTACAAAAAAAAAAAAAACAAAGAAAAGACTACGAATCCGGACCCAACCACAAGATCGCGGAATAATGCACAGCATAGTGAATCCAGAAAGATCTTCAAGCTGCAAAACTACACCGACAGGTAAGAAACTATTCGTTCTGATGGATACATCTGCCAGTGGATTCCTCACCTTGTGAATATCCCCTGCGCCAGCAACATTCGGAAACTTTTGTAGCAGTCCACGCTGATGGGGTCGAAGATGACGTCACAGAGGCACGGCTCCGCTCGCGACTCCACTGACGTCACCGGCTCCATAAGAAGACCTCCTCGGCGTGATGACGTCAGTTCCCTTTTTTCCGCGCCGACGACGCCAACGGATTTCGGGAATCGTTACTGGTAGCTTTACCTGTTACTTTGTGTTTATTCCGAAGTTTCTCTGTCTTTCTTCGAGAATGTCGGCAAGGAAGTCTGGTTTCAAGCCTTGCCATGAATGTGGCAAACACATGTCCATCACTGACCCGCATGACGACTGCGTTTGGTGTTTGTCATCGGACCACGATGTTGAAGGATGTTCGTGTTGCAGGAAGATGAGCTCAAAGGCTCTTAAGGAAAGAGAGGCAAAGCTCTTTATCGCCCGGATGAAGAGAAAGGAGAAAAGAGGTAGAAGAAGATCCAGGTCGAGGTCGAGGTCGGCTTCCAAGTCGACTTCGGGACATGCTTCAAAGAGCAAGAAGCATAAGAAGAAAAGGAGGCATTCGTCTCATCACAAGGCCTCGACGTCGAAGTCTAAATCACCTGCTCGGCGTCGAAGGGAGTCAGTGTCTCCTTCTCCTGTTCCGGCTTCGCCTCCCGTTCCATCTTCTCCTGTGTTTTCTCCGGCTCCGGCTGGTTCGCCGGTGCCGGCGTCCTCTCCGGCGCCGATGGCTTCTCCAGGTCCTGCAGGTCCTTCGGCTCCGTCTCCGACTCCGGCCCAGGATGAGGATGATCAGGCTCCGGGTGAGTCTGTGACGCCGCAAGATCCACCGTCGGCGCCGGCAGGCCCGAGTCCGGTGTTACCTGACCAGTATCCGGCTTTCCCTAATCCAGGTCAGGACCCCTCGCAGTATCTTAATGCGATGTATGGGGTGTTCTCACGGGCCATGTATTCCTCTGGTGCACCTATGGGTCCGATGGCTTTTAATCTGGGAGTGCCGCAGGTTTATCCTCAAGCACCGTTTATGCCTTTCTTCCCAGCGACGCCGTCTTGGCAGATGCCGGCGCCGAAAACATCGACGCCGCTTCCCTCTTCACCGGCGCCGACTCGACCTCGTTCGACGCCGGCTGCTCCAGCTGATCCGCGTTCGACGCCTCTGCCGGCGCCGTCGGATTCGATCACGGCGCCGCCGACGCCGCAGGTGCGGATCCGTTCCAGGAGGGAGGCGCAGAGAGTGCTGGAGGAGAGGAGCTATCTTATGGATGAGGCTGAAGAGGGAGAATTGGTCGAATCCGATGAGGTGTTTGACGAGTTGAAGGAGGCAAGTGGGTTGGATTTGTCTCCGGAGTGGGAGATCACTCCTCCTTCAGATGAACCTTCTAAAGACGCGGCACCTTATCATGCTGTAATCAGAAAGGCTGCAGAGTTGTTGGACCTTCAATTGCCATCTGTTGAGTTCAAGTCCAATATCTTGACTGAGGTGTTGCACTCTCCCACTGCGGTGTCAGAGCCGCTGTTGCCTTTTAATGAAGCAATATTGGAGCCTGTGTTGGATGTGTGGCGCAAGCCTTTTTCGGCTCCTGCGGTGTCCAAGGTGGTTGCAAGGAGATATAGGGTGGCTCCGGGGGATCCTGAGTTTTTGTCATCACACCCTTCACCTGAAAGTCTGGTCGTTCAGGCTGCTTGTTCTGGACGTTCAAAAGGTGCGTTTCCTCAGGGCCCAGGGGACAGAGAGGCCAAGAAGGTGGACCAATCAGCCAAGAAAGTCTTTTCTTCAGCCAGTATGGCATTAAAGTCTTCTAATGCGACTTGTTTATTGGGGCGCTATATCCATGCGCTTATGGATTCAGCTAAAAATTTGGCACCAAAGCTGTCGGAGGTGGATAGGGCAGGCTTCAGTGAAGTACTGTCGGATGCCCAGGCGGCTGCTCGCCAGGTTATACAGAGTGGCTTGGATACAGCAGACTCAGTTGCCAGGGTCATGGGGTCTTCAGTTGCCACCAGGAGGGGTGCATGGCTTAAGTCCTCCGAATTTTCTTCGGATGTCCAGTCGACCTTGTTGGACTTACCTTTTGATGGGTCTGGTCTGTTCGGGAAGAAGGCTGATGCTGCTCTCGAGCGCTTCAAAGAGAGTAAGGCTACGGCTAGGTCGTTGGGCCTTCAATCCCAGCCGAGAGGTACTTTCAAGAGGTACAGAGGTTTTGGAAGGGCGAGTTTTCGTTCTTATAGACCAGCCCAGCAGCAGCAGCAGCAGCAGCAAAGCTCCAAGGGATATAGAGGAAGACTTAGAGGTCGCTCACGTGGCCGTCAACTCTCCTCCTCCTCTTCCTCTTCCTCAGCCCCTCCCACCACCGCAAAACAGCCCTAGATTCGACATTCCGGATCATGCTGGTCCTGTGGGGGGCCGGCTTACACATTTTCTGCAAGATTGGGAGTCTGTAACTACAGATCTCTGGGTTCTGGATCTTGTAGAAAATGGGTACGCCCTTCCCTTTCAGGAATTCCCTCCAGTTTACCCTCCTTGCCAAGGTGCTTGCTCGGAGGACCACCGTCTTCTCCTGCAGGAAGAAGTCCTGAAGTTGTTTCAGAAAGGGGCGATAGAGGTGGTTCCGGAGCAGGAGAGGGGTCAGGGATGCTACTCCCGGTATTTTCTGATCCCGAAGAAGGACGGCAGATTGCGTCCGATACTAGACCTCAGAATCCTGAACTTTTACCTGAAACAGGAAAAGTTCAAGATGCTCACCCTTGCGCAGGTTCTTCAGGCGCTGAATCAGGAGGACTGGATGGTGTCGCTCGACTTGCAGGATGCGTATTTTCACATCCCCATTCTGAAGTCGCACAGGAAGTATCTCCGTTTCACGGTAGGGTCGCAACATTATCAGTTTGCGGTCCTCCCGTTTGGTCTTACTTCGGCACCTCGAGTCTTCACAAAGGTGATGGCAGTGGTGGCAGCCCATCTCAGAAGATCGGGAATTTCGGTTTTCCCTTATTTGGACGACTGGCTGATCAAGGCGGAGTCGTCGGAGAAGGTGCTGTGTCATCTGCAGGATACAACTCGGCTGTTGTACAGATTGGGTTTTTCGATCAACGTGCCCAAATCTCACCTGGTGCCCTCTCAGCGCAACCTGTTCATAGGTGCGGTACTGGACACTACTGTGTGTCGAGCATTCCCTCCTCCTCAAAGGATTCTCGACATACAGGAAATGATTCCTTTGTTTTTCAGCGGAGCGGTTGTTCCAGTTCTGAAGGTCCTTCGCCTGCTCGGTCTGTTTGCTTCCTGCATACTGTTGGTCAACCATGCACGCTGGCACATGAGGGCGCTCCAGTGGTGCCTCCGCAAGCAGTGGTATCAGCACAAAGGGGATCTCAGGGAGTCTGTGAGGATCTCCAGAGAAGCTGCAGCGGATCTATCTTGGTGGAGCGTGGAGGGCAATCTGTCTCAAGGAAGGCCCTTTCATCTACCTCCATCGGTGACCACAGTGATAACGGATGCATCCACCTTAGGGTGGGGTGCGCATCTGGGGGATCTGGAGATCAAGGGTCTTTGGTCTCCAGAGGAAAGGTTGCTTCACATCAACCTTCTGGAGTTACGGGCGATACGCTTAGCGCTCAAGGCCTTCCTCCCTTCCCTTCGCGGTCAGTCTGTTCAGATTCTGACGGACAACACTACCGCGATGTGGTATATAAACAAGCCGGGAGGAGTGGGGTCTCTTTGTCTATGCAGAGAGGCCCTGCGTCTATGGTCCTGGGCTCAGGACCATCGGATTTGTCTGATGGCAAATCATCTGGCCGGGGTGCTGAACGTGCGTGCGGACAGTCTCAGTCGGCAGTTCTCTGCCGACCACGAGTGGAGGCTCCATCCGGAGGTAGTTCGTCACGTCTTTCGGACGTGGGGAACTCCTCGGGTGGATCTGTTTGCCACTTTCGAGAACGCGCACTGCCTGTCATTCTGCAGTCTCCAGTATCCGATGCAGGGGGCGTTGGGAGACGCGTTTCAGTTGAGTTGGGGCTCACGACTCCTTTACGCGTTTCCTCCCATACCCTTGATTCCTCGGGTTCTGAGGAAGGTTCGCCAAGACCGGGCCCAAGTTATATTGATCGCCCCGGATTGGCCAAGAAGGGTGTGGTACACAGATCTTCTCCACCTCTCCTCGTGCCCTCCGCTCCGTCTCCCTCTGAGGGCAGACCTCCTCTCTCAGTCGGAGGGGCAGGTTCTACACCCCCACCTCCAGAGCTTACACCTTCATGCCTGGAGATTGAACGGGGGCAACCTGAATTCTTTCTCTCTCCCGCCAGATGTGGTGGATGTTATTTTATCGGCCAGGCGACACTCCACCAAATCCATATACTCCTATAGGTGGTCTAAGTTCTCTGGTGTGGAGAGAGGTCGATTGATCCCTTGAAGGCTCGTTTGTCTAATATTCTGCAGTTTGCTCTTTCTCTTGCTCAGCAAGGCTTTGCTGTGGCTACTGTAAAGGGATATTTATCTGCTTTGTCGGCTTTCCTATGCCTGCCGGATCAGCCGTCCTTATTTAAATCACCTATTGTGCTTAGGTTTCTCAACGGCCTTACGAATAAATTTCCTCCTACTCCCTTTATTGTACCTCAGTGGGACTTAAACCTTGTACTGACTTATCTTATGGGTTCTCCCTTTGAGCCCTTACATAAGTGTCCCTTGAGACTGTTATCGTTTAAAACGGTTTTCCTCATTGCAATCACCTCGGCAAGGAGGGTAAGTGAGCTTCAAGCTCTTAGTTCAAAACCCCCATTCTTGACTGTGCATGCTGAACGAATGGTTCTCCGGACCAGGGCTGCGTTTTTGCCTAAGGTGGTAACTCCCTTCCATCTGGGGCAATCCATTACCCTTCCTTCTTTTTATCCTCCCCCTCACCCTTCCAAGGAGGAGGAGAGACTTCACCGCTTGGACCCTAAGAGGGCGGTGAGCTTTTACCTGGACAGGACTAAGGACTACAGGATTGATGACCAGCTCTTTGTGGGCTTTGCTGGCTGCAGAAAGGGTCGTGCGGTGCACAAGCGCACCCTTGCAAGATGGATTGTGCTATGCATCAAGATCTGCTACTCCCTAGCCGGTAAGGAGCCTCCGGAGGGTTGAAGAGCTCATTCCACTAGAGCAAAGTCTTCTACCTCTGCTTTGTCTAGGGGTGTTCCTGTGGAGGACATTTGTAGGGCGGCAACTTGGGCCTCCCTTCACACCTTTGCAAAACATTATTGTTTAGATTCTGAGGTGAGGAGGGACGGTCATTTTGCCCGTTCCGTCCTTCAGGATTTTCTGGTATAGGGGGATGGACACCCTCCTCCGGGAGCGGGGACTGCTGTGGAATCTATTCACAAGGTGAGGAATCCACTGGCAGATGTATCCATCAGAAGAACAAGTTACTTACCTTCGGTAACGCTTTTTCTGGTGGATACAGTATCTGCCTGTGGATTCCTCACTGACCCACCCGCCTCCCCGTTGTCCATCCTTCTATTCCAGTGACTCTATGACGGTAATTCTATTGATGATTTCAAATGTATTTCTGGCTGTCAAGGACATTGGGTTATTTCTAGTGCTTTGATGTTTCTTTTCCACACTGTGTGTGTTGATATGCATATTGTGTACTGTGTATGCTGTTTATGTACATATTGCTGTCAGTCCGTCCGTGTGCCTCGAAGGCACGGAAAAAAGGGGCGGAACTGACGTCATCACGCCGAGGAGGTCTTCTTATGGAGCCGGTGACGTCAGTGGAGTCGCGAGCGGAGCCGTGCCTCTGTGACGTCATCTTCGACCCCATCGGCGTGGACTGCTACAAAAGTTTCCGAATGTTGCTGGCGCAGGGGATATTCACAAGGTGAGGAATCCACAGGCAGATACTGTATCCACCAGAAAAAGCGTTACCGAAGGTAAGTAACTTGTTCTTTTGTCACTTGGCTGATTTTTGGTGAATTTTTGCAGTTTTGAAAAGTTCACACTTAGAAGATTTTTGAAGAAAAAGCCAGTCAATGTTACCCTATGAGGAAAATGAAGTTAGCGGTTTAAGGGTAAGTACTCGACTGGTAGTGTTGAAATTCCGGGCATGGACTCAGGGGTCCCCCAGTGTCAGGTAGGTACAGTTGGTTCACCCTCAGCAGTTTCAGGACGGCCGGGTGCAGAGAGAGTTGGGCCCAATGTTATCCTATGAGGGATAGGGGGGGCCTTGGTTGGTGGCTGCTGTCTGGCAAGCCACGCGGCTGTGGGAGCTGGGCTCCTGGTCACTTACTCAGGGCAAGTGGGGAAGTAGGTTAGTGTAGAGAGGGCACTGCCAGGGCCACTCGGGCGGCTGGGTGCAGGGTGCTTTTGAGCCTTGGGGCGCTCAATGGAAATCAATGGGAATGTTCCGGTTTGGAAAGAGGCTGCAGGCTCGGGGACGAGGATGTTTCAGGTGCCACCACCACTTCGAGAGGTAAGTTGGGTAGTTGTAGGTTAGGTGGGTACCCCGGGATTGGGCACAGGGGGTCGCAGGGCGCCGGGTGCCTTTTGACGTCGGGAATCTTACCCTCTGGTTGATCGCGGCTGGGGTGGCACTTGGTTCTGAGGCTGCAGGCTTCTTCCGGGATGTCGAGGGAGGTCCTTGGGTGCCGGACTCTGGGTCACAGTCGCCGTGGGGTCGTCCTCTGGGTCTTTGTCCACTCCGGCACTGGCCAGGCTTGGCTGGTGCAGAGTGTGTTGGGTCCGCGGTCCCGGGCTGGTGCCAGGGATAGCAAATAGGTTTCTTGAGTAGAGCCTCTACTCGTGGGAGTCCCAGGGGCTTAAAGCTAAAAGGTAGCCAGGTCCTCCGGGGTTGGTGAGGTTGCTGGCCACGAGGGATGCCGCGCTGGTGCAGGTTCGAGAGTCGACAGGCCGGTAGGGCTGGGGCCAAAGCAGTTGGTGTCTTCTTCTCTTTTTAGCAGCTGCAGGGCAGGTCTTTGTTCTTCTTGCTCTTCTTGTCGTTTTCTATCTGGAATCTCGGGAAGGAAGGTTCAGGGTGCCCCTAAATACTAGATTTAGGGGCGTTACAGGTAGGTGAAGGCCAGGGACCAATGGGTCCTTGTCCTGGGGTGGGTACAGCCCCTATCCTGCCTCTCTCCTGTGGGAGGGGGGCAGTAGCCTAATCCTGATAGGGTAGGGCCTCCCATCTTCAAGATGGCGAGAGCCCGGAGATGTGCTTCACCTCGCCTCCCCCACCTGAGGGGTGGGGTGGGCAGGCTGGCACATCCCCTGTCCTTGTATGGGGTTTTCCGGCCAAGCTTCCCGCCAGAGTGGGGGGTTGCAGTGGCCTGGGGAAACTCCAAATGGCGGCATGCCTTTGAAGCTTCCCTTTGCTCATCCTGGGGGAGGAGATTTCTCACCTCACCCAGGATGTGCATTGTTGCAGGCCCGGGAGAGCAGGGGCTCTCCCACCCAGGGGTCCAGCAACGTGTCTGCTGTGTGGCAGCCTGGGCAGCCTCTGAGCAGACGTGGATTGTAAGTTAGCTGTAAGGGGGCATCTCTGAGATGCCCTCTGGGGTGCTTAGTACATTAAATCCTACACTGGCATCAGTGTGGGTTCAATGTGCTGAGAAGCTTGATACCAAACTTCCCAGGCTTCAGTGTTGCCAATATGGTGCTGTGGAGCTCGTGTTTGACAAGCTCTCAGCACCATGTATTCTTAAATGACAGCACTGCACTTACAGTGCCCAGGAATGGACCCGGGTACTGTAGGGGCACAGGGCTCCTGCTCCTGTGCCCAGACCATAGGCGTAATGCACCCAGCTAGAGGGGTGGCTGACATATGCCTTGGCAGTGTAGGTGATGGGCATGGTACACAGTGATGTGTGCCATGTCGACTCTTTGTTTTGTCCTGCACCCAGACACTCAGCCTGCAAGGGCAGTGTGTGTGTAAGGGTACAGGGCCTCTGAGGGTGGCACAATGAGTGCTGCAGCCCTTAGAGGCCTTCCCTGGTCACAAGGCCCTGGGTACCTAGGGTACCATTTACTAGGGGCTGACATGTGGCTAGGGTTTGCCAATTTGGAGTTTGTGTGGTTTAAGGAAGGAACATAGGCCCTGGGCACCTGATTGGCAGGAACCCAGGGTACACTCAATCGAAGTACATTCAGCAATTTAGCAAAAAGTGGGGGCATACCATGCAAGAAAGATGGCACTTTCTCACAACGTGGCGGGGGGTTTAAAAATAAATACAAAATATAAGACTTACCTGGTGCTGCTGGCTGCCTTGAGCCCCTCTGTTCCTGGTCCCAGCAGCACATACTCCTACCAATCCCTCCTCTCAAGCATAAGAGCAGTGTGGAGATTGTCCTGAGCAGGCTAGATTAACATTTGCTCAGGCACAAGGAGTCTGTGCTGTTTCTCCAACCTAACTGTGGAATACAGCTGGGTTGGAGAAACCTAAATGCGCATGTCAGTTTGGCCAGCCTTAGAAGCTTGCCAAGCTGACATGCACATTTAGAAGTGCACATCTACCAGTCTTCATGCCCCGACCCTTCCACTCTGTCAGTTGGACAGAACTATGGGTTTGACGTTGGTGCTGGCATTGACACAGCTTGAATTGATGTAGAACAGGAAACCAGAAGTGCAATGTTCTCAAAGTTCAGAGCCGAACCCAAAGCAGGTTCAGGAGACAGTCCGTGCCAAGGGCTGGTCTGCTCGCGGTAATATAGCTGAAGGCCTACGCCAATCCATGAGACCTTGTAAGATGCCTAAAGTGCGAAGCATAGACTCCTTTAATTCCTTAATTGGATAGGGCATTGCCATCAGACTCTGGAATGCGAGGTGTATCCAGATCCTCTGCAGAATCGGTTCTGCTGCAGAATCTGCTCTACATAAGGGAACCGGAAATAAGGCAATGGGCTACCAAGACTTCCTTGCGAGTTTGAAATGGAGTGTGTTGAGGCTGGAATGAGGCCTGTTTGGACTTCTTATGCTTCCTTTTTAGGTCTCGCCTGGCGTGGGCTGCGCACATGCGCAGTCTCGCTGGCGAGATTTAATGATTTGGGGTATTTTCTGTAAAGGGCATTAAGCCCCGCCCCTCTTTTCTATTGGCCGGCGTCACCGTTTATGCTAAACGTTGGCCGGCCATTGCAAAGAGGTGTTGGTGACGTTTTCATTCGGCTTTCTGAGCCGTCTCATTTGGACTGGCTTGTCTACCTTCCTTCTGCCGTGAAAGCTTTCTTATCTTTATGGGGCCATAAAGACAAGAAAGCTTTCACGACGGACGAATGTGGAAGTGGACCGTGCTTGTTATTTCCATTTCGTAAGAGATCGCATCCGAGGGAGCTCTGTATATAATGAGACTAAGGAAATGCCAGCAGTAAACGGGAAGAAATCTGTTTTCAATTAGCCTTCCTTCTGTGGGAGCCTTGTAATGTACTGCAAGTGTTGAAGGGGGTGGGGGATGGGCGAGGGAGCACAGAACAGGAGAGGCACAGAATGAATTCAAGGTTGCAGCCTGCTATCCATGTTGTTGTATAAAGGGCCTGTCCGGCCACGGCCGCACCCTTCATGCTGGTGGACTTGGATTTCCATATCATAGACCGGACAGATGGGGGGGAACGCATTAATTTTCATGGTCTGCTCTTGACAACTGGTCAGGCGAGGAGAAAGCGGAATTAAAGGCCAACCGAGAGAGACTGAACTAGGCCACTGCCAATGACCGCAGCTGTGGTGCCAAAATAGTCGGCAGAAGAGGCCGCACAGGGAATCGGACAAGCTCATGACACAGAGTCAATGGGGGTGCAGGAGTCAACCAGCGTGCAAAGCCAGACGACTGCAATTACAATAAATGAGAATCATTCTGAGGCAGAAAGGGGAGAAAGGTTCAAGTACAGAATGGAAGAATTGGGAAGGACTAATTTCTTCGACCTACACTGCCCCTTTCCTTATCCGGGTCATCCTCTTTCACCTTGCCCCTGCTGTGATTTCTACTGCGGATTACCTCAGAGCAGTGACCGACGTTGAAACACATTTCCCCATAAGTCACCTGAGTCACTTATGCCACAGGCACAACCGAGCTCCTTTTCACTGGTGCACAATTTGGAAGAGAGAGCACATACACTGAAAGCCACGTTTCTGCACCGATTGCCACACGTTTTCACCATTTATTCAAGGATTGGACGTGGTCTAACTGCTAGAGCGGTCGACCTCGAAGATGGGGAACAGGGTTTGAGCCTTGGCAGGGACGCTCAACATCCGGTGTTTCTGGGTAAATCTCTTAATCCCTGTACCTAACAAAATAAAACATTGTGTGTCCGTCTGTAAAGCAACTGGTGCTCATGTAAAGCGCTCTGATACCTTTACACCGGAACAAACTATTTTTCTAAAAAATGCACACATTGTGGCTCAAATTTAAGCCTGGAAGTTTCTGGGTCTCTGGGCATAGGCAACTTTAAACGTGAGCCCCATAGTATTCTAAACCCGCTTTCAATGATATCCTAAATGAATGAAAAGGTTTCACCCGGACAAGGTTTGGTGCCAGGTGAAAAACTGTGCACTCATGGGGTTCCAGCATATCTTACAGACCCGGTGGTGCCGGTAACGTCTGGTAGCCGCCCTGTCAGGCTCAAGGGGGCAATCGTAATGAGGGTCTTAACGAACAGTGCTACACGTGGCATCAAGGTGCAATCAGACTCGAATGTTAATTTTGAGTCCTGTTGAAAGGACACGGTTGGGCGCCAATGGGAGGTTTTGAGAATAGGTAAGGGGCGCGCTTCCTATCGATCAGGAATATCTGAAACGGGGCCTAGACTGGTAGAGCACTGACGGGCCATATACGAAGCCGCCAGGCTTGCTGATTTGAACACTGGGGACACGATGATGACGCCGCAAGCAAGCCTTTGCCCTTTAGTTTCGGACCGCGTCTCGACATTCAAAGTGACGACGCCAAGAGCCAGGAATGAACAGGAAAAGTGGAACATATTGGAGAGAGTTGGCAGACGCTCAGCTTTTCACTGCCGGCTTTCGGGAGGATTAAAACGTGTCCCTCGAAGCGACGTCTAATCGGACGCGTCCCAGAGCCACGGAATGGCTCCGCGCTGCCTTCCGATAAGAGTTTCCTGTAGCGAGGGCGGGCTCGGACCACCACCGGTACGCACTAGAAATGCAGAAAACAGGCCTACCCGAAATGCAGTCGCCCTACGTTGGAAGGCTCGCCGATGACACTTTATCCCCACTGCTGAAAAACGAAGTGTCAAGTCATCTCGCGAGACCCTCATCTCGGGAGACCCGCCAGTGTCTCTTGCATTTTCAATTACAGGTCGCTTTAGAAAGTTCCAAGTTTCTGTTTTATGTCACTCTTTGTAAGCATTCCTTTTGTTGTGTTACCAAGACACGGGAATACATTATCACAGCGAGATGTACACTTCCTTACCTATTATTGTCAGTGGTGAAAGAAAGCCACGTTCTTCGTATGTGAGAAAGGAAAGCCAACTTTTGACTAGTAAACTTGTAATTGCAGTCAAGAGCGCCCCTACAACTTAGAAATGCAATAGTTCTTGTTTGTGGATCTAGTTCGGGCAGTATGGAAACTCGGCCTCCAGCCTAACCAGGTGAGCTATGCTAATGCATGGAACCATCCAGTGCTTAATTTGTCAAATATGCAGTGCCGGGGCCCAAAGTTGGGCTCAGAAGGCCTCTGCTAGTGCTATCGAAAGTCAGGGTGCCGATTAGAAAGGCTGTGTAGTCTGGATTTCACCCCATGCATCTTTACTCCACCCGAGACACACCTGCCACTTGATGCGACCTCTGCAGCTTCTTGTTCATCTCTGCTTTCTGCTATTGTCATATATTTTCCTGTCTTTCTCTTCATACTTCCCTTCCCCCCCCCCCCCCCCCCCCCCCCCCCATTGGGTGTTTCTCTCAATTGCTGTGGATGAAAGTCTGTTGAGGCAAAGTACGGTTGTGGTCCCCAAAAATGTGTGGCGGCGGGCCCCATCAGTAACCACCGGGTCAAATTAAGCACTGGGTCCACCTATTGTTTTAACAAAAGTCAAACACTGAGGCTCCAACAACTCTAAACATGAGCCTCAGAGTGTTCTAAATCCGTCCTCCAGGTTTTCATGAATGTGAACCTCGGTGACACTAAACCCAGGACCCAAGCTGCTCTGAATCGGACAATAGCTCTACTGTTCTTGTAAATCTAAGCCCAAGGTCGCTCTAATTTTGATTACAGACTGCTATACTATACAGCAAATCTCCCGGCACTCTAAATTAGGTGCCAGGTGGGTTCAAAAGTTGTGCTGTATCTTGCTGCTCTCACACAGGGATCATTATACCTGCAAGAAGAGCCACAAAAGTGCACATCTGGCATTCAAAATGGTGCAAAATGCTGTCCGTCAAATCCTGAAAATGATATCCGAATGCTTGGTGTTCAGCATGCTACCGGCAACTCTGTGCTCCCCAAAGTGTTCTTAACTGAATATCCTGCACACGCTAGAGCAATGAACACCACATTTCAAAGTCATCAATTTGGGCAAAAGAGGTTCCAGGTCAATGCCCAGGCTGACCTACAACTGGGCCTGATGTCAATCTAAATTCATGTCCAGGCCAGCACTAGAAATCCGTGAACCTGGGGCCCAGGCTGCCCTAGAAAAAGGACCAGCAAAACACATTTACCCAACAAAAAGCAGGACTTTTAGCTTTCAAAATCGGATAAACGTGTCCACCCAAAAGATATTGATAATTTTACTCCTAATATTTGGTGTCCTTCACATTACTTGGATTTTTGCATCCTCAACACTAACTCGTAAATGTGTAACTCTCTCCCAATAAAACGGCGAGTAAACCTCCATTTACATTTAATAGGCGTTACTCCAGACCCTGTTTAAACCCCTCTGTGGACAAGTGTACTAATTACCTGGAGCTCATAGGACTTCCACAGCAGCTAAAGGCAGCGTGACACAAGCCCCAACCAACATGGCTGCATAGTAGGCCCACTGCACTAGTCTGTGACTTAACATGCAGAAAGGGGGACTTGTATTATATAGGTATAAGACACAACTGTTGAATAACTAACTACCAAAGCTTTTCGTAATGAACAATACTGCTGTTGTCCATTCACAAACACCAATTTTCTCTACCGAATAAGGGTAAAGGTTTTCTGAAGACTTTCAAATCATGCCCTGCAGTCTGCGCACAGATTGCTGCAAGATAAACTGCTGAGTTGCACAATTAAATCTGATGCTTGCAAATGTGAGCAGGTCTTAAAACCAGACCACGCATAATGAGACATCACATGCAGAATATGTACAGGCTGCACCCCATGATTGAAATAAACAAGCATTGAAAATGTAATAGGTCTCGCCTTTTGATTAAGTTAACGCCATTTGCTTTGCTAATGGTATTGTATAGCAAAGCAAATGGCTTTAACTTAATAAAAGGCGAGACCTATTGCATTTTCAATGCTTGTTTTACTTCAGCTTACACGGAGGACGATGAAGATATGTGGCAAAATACAGCTTGGCTTCACAGTCTCGGATCACCTTCTGGTTCATCAGGGCACAATCCCTGCTTGACTTGGAGTGGTAACTCGACCCCAAACCTCAGAAGCACACATTGTCTGGATCTGTCAAACATTTGTTCAAGGCAGTCCCTACAAAAGTTAAAACCTGTAGTCTTAAGTGGGACGTATTTCCTTGCACACTCGTAAAATTTGGAAGAAATAAGCTAGTCAACTAATAAGGAAAAGTAGGTGTTGGTTCCAAATCTGTGAACGACGGTGTGGAAAGAATGGAACTGGCATCCAAGGTTCTGGTTGTCACTTTCTGTGTGGTAGTGGAATTGCACAGTGCCAACTGTTGGCCCCCTGGTTTAAGCTGAAACATTCTCGAGTTTCAATCTGGCTCCTGATGATTTTTTAAAAGTGGAGATTCTGATCTGATAGAAGTATTCATTAGAAAAGCTGAGTCTTAGAACCATCTAAAGAAAATTAATTTAGATTTTTATGTCTGCATCCTGTACTCGTAGAGACATCTGGGTTTTGTTCCCTGCATCCTATGTGCTATAATGGTAGGAGCGATGGAAAGCTGTGGCACAGTGCATTTTGAGTCTCTGGCTGTAGGCCTCCTTTAATCTGGCAGCAAGGATTGATTTCTTGAAAAATGTAGTAGTTTCTGTGTTCTCATGCAAGATCAGCCACCTCGTCTCACGGATGGTAATAATCTGATCTCTCCCTTTTCCTTATCAGTGTGAACGTGGCTTCTCTGACTCAGTCTGAAATCCGAGACATCATCCTGGGGATGGAGATCTCTGCCCCATCGCAGCAGAGACAGCAGATTGCTGAGATTGAGAAGCAGACGAAGGAACAGTCACAACTGACAGCTACGCAGACGCGAACAGTTAACAAACATGGAGATGAGATAATCACCTCCACAACCAGTAATTATGAAACGCAGACCTTCTCTTCCAAAACAGAGTGGCGTGTCAGGTAAAAGAAAAACAAAAAAGGTTATGACTGGTGGGGAGGCGGGTCTAATGAGATTGACCTTTTCATTAAGCAGCATTGCCTATAACCTGCTGTCATCAGGACAGCTTCAACAGCAGAGTGGATCTACAATACCTGGGTGTTGGAAATGGCCCATTAATCAGATTTTGTCTTTCACAGAGCTATATCTGCTGCCAATCTCCATCTGCGTACAAACCATATCTACGTCTCCTCTGATGACATCAAAGAAACGGGCTACACATACATCCTTCCCAAGAATGTTCTGAAAAAATTCATCTGCATCTCTGATCTACGGGCTCAGGTCAATATTTGATATCTTATACATAATCCCTGTCATGAGGAGTCCGTACCATCTGTTTAGAGATCTGAAAGACGGGTAATATCGTAAGAGCTAAAAGTGGTCAGGAATAGCTGTCAACCCCTGAATTTAAACCTCCAGACCAGAATGTTGGTTAAGAGAGAAGGGCAGATAGCAGCAGAAAAGACATACAGACCCACTATCACCAGCGTAAGATTATAGAACAAGTATAACTGGTATCACTAGTGTGTGAATTGCAGGGCAAGATGAGTCAGTACCACTAGTGTGGGGCTAGAAGGGTGGAGTATTAATAGTGTCAGAATTAATAGGCAAGAAGTTCCTGTACCACCAGTGCAGAAAACAAAAGGTGATGATGCGGAAACACCACTATTGTAGGAGTAATAGAGAGAAAAGAAAGTACCACGAATATCTGGAGCTGTGCGGCAACCAGATCACTTTCGACCAGCATTGGAAGCCGCACTCCTAGAGTGGAAGGCAGTACATGTGTGGAACTACAGACTATGGATAGGTTATGCTTTGTCTAAGAAATGGAGGGTAAGGATGGCAGTACCATTGTGGAATAGAATAACAAATGGAAGTGCAATCACTAGGGTAGGAAATACAGGCTAAGAAGAGATTTCACCCCTGGTTTGCGAACTACATGGTATACTCGGATGTGCAGCCCCACCAGAGTGCAAACGTTTCTTTATGAATGGCAGGTATCGTGGGTGCTGAAGTTCGTATTTCTTGTTGTTATGAGATGTCCATTGGTAATAGTATGGTCATTGACAACTTGCTTTGTCTACAGATTGCTGGTTACCTCTACGGGGTGAGCCCCCCAGACAATCCCCAGGTGAAGGAGATCCGCTGCATAGTTATGGTGCCACAGTGGGGGACCCATCAGACTGTGCATCTTCCAAGTCAGCTCCCTGGACATGAGTATCTCAAGGTAAAGTATTTCCTCAGAGCTAGACACGTTTTGGTTTTTTTGCACACAAATGTACTTGCCCGCAAAGTCACAGCTTATTTTATTCACATTCAGTACATGAAACCTGAATCGCCATTCATTGCTACACATTTGGCTTAAAATTAAAAAAATAACAGACGGCTGTTCTATGAATAATTTGGAGCATTTTTCCCTCTGTAGGAAATGGAGCCACTGGGCTGGATTCACACTCAGCCAAACGAGTCCCCACAACTGTCACCGCAGGATGTCACCACCCATGCCAAAGTCATGGCAGACAACCCTTCGTGGGATGGAGAGAAGACTATCATTATCACATGCAGGTGAGTTAGGACTAGTCCATGCAAAGGCTGTACCATTGTAGCTGTTGTTGGGTGCCTGGGCTGCGTAGGCACATCGATGCGTAGGAATCGGCACAAACACTGGTAATGCTGCAACTTTCTAATTCTGGAGGCCTGCAGGAGACCTCTGTTCGAAAGGTTCAGTTTGAGTGAATCTTTAGCCACTTTTCTTTATCAATCAGTTTTGAGGTCTTTGATGTCTGACAGATCAGCCACTTCACATCTTTGAATCAAATCAGAAGTGATGTGTAGCAGTCTTGCTTGCTTGAATCTAGAAGTTTTGCAGCGTGAATCTTTCTGGATTCACTATGCTGTGCATTATTCCGCGATCTGGTGGTTGGGTCCGGATTCGTAGTCTTTATCTTTTTTTTTTTTTCTTTTTTTTTTTTTTTGTAGCCCAGGTGGGCGTCGACGTCCCACCATTTGGTGCACCTCTCGTGACGTCGTCGTGCTTCCTGCGGAAGTCCCACCTTTGGGGCGCCATCTTCAGATTATTTTTTCCGCCGTTGGGTCTGGATCGTCATCGAGAAGCTCCAGGATTTCAATCGAAGGAAAAAGGAGAAAACGCGAGTTTCGTCGAGAAAGAACTACTGAGATCACAGAGAGGAATAACTTGCATCCGGGGCGCGAAGAAGGAAGAATTTCCAAGGAATTTTCTTCGACGCCCTTCGAAGATGCGCACTAAGAGGCTCTGAGCGCAATGGACAAGACACCATTCAAATTATGCCCTAACTGCCACCACAAGTTCGCGCAGAAGGACCAGCATCCGGTCTGCAACCTTTGCCTACCGATCAACCACCCGAGCAAGGACAAACGCCTGTTCAGCTTTCGCGCCGAAGACGCTCCGGGTGAGAGAACGCCAGAGAAGAGTGAACTTCAGCATGGAAGGCAAGGGTAAGGCCCCGTCGCTTTACGATCTGGGCCTCTCCACCGACGATTAGGACAACATCGCCGAAGGACCCGACGTCTTCTTGGTCGCAGAGACCGATTCGAAAACGCCTGACGAGGTAAGAGAATCGTCGAGTTCAAAACCCCCGAAAGGGCCTCGAAAACCCGAGACCGACTCTCGAAAATCTGAGTCAAAGTCCTCAAAAGGAGCACCGGCGCTGAAAATTTCGACGACCAAGGGTGGATCCATGGACAAAAGGCCGACCGGATCCTGCGAGAAGGACTCCCTGGTGCCGAAGGACGCCGAAAGGCAGAGTTCGTCGAACAGCCCACGAAACGGGGCGTTCGACGCAGAAAGACAAGCCAGCGTCGACGCAAGCTCCGTCGAAAAGAGCCGCGGTCGACGTCGAGAGCATCTCCGAAATGGAGACGAAGAAGAGAAGGCTCGAGGCGGAGATGGAGAGCATCCTTCAGAGGAAGAAAGAGTTCGACGCCAAATTGAAACAATTCAGAATTCCAACGACTCCGTCGACGGACGTCGTCGAGATCGAGGAACAGGACGAATTCTACGCCGATGGGCTGCCGAGAGATCCTGAGGAGGAGGAAGAAGGCACCTACTATGAATGCGAAGACGAGGAAGGCGACCAGCAGTCGTTCTACGGCTCGGCGCCATCAACCACTCGCGAGCTGGAGTGGCAAGACATCGACGCCGAAAATCCCGAAGAGGCCGTGGACACGTATCCTTCGAGGCCTTCGCCGCCCGACGACATCGGGGTGTACAATATGGTCGTCAGGAGTGCTGCAGCAGCCTTTGGGGTAAAACTGGACGAGGAGAAGCCGAAAGCTGATTTCCTTCTCGAGACTCTGCTCCCCATTCAGACGAGGAGCCAGTTCCTGCCCATGCTCCAGAGCGTAATGAACCAGGGAAAGGAGGCCTTTAAGTAACCAGCAACATGCCGGTCCATCACGCCCAGGACGGAGAAGAAGTACAAGCACTCCTCCCTGGACCCGCCTTACATCAAGGGAGCGGTCACTGCCGACTCCATCATCGCTTCCACTGCCAGGAGAAGGGCCAACGTGCCAGCGACCTCGGGGCCACCCCCGATAAGGAAAGCAGGAGAATGGACCTCACTGGAAGGAAGGTCGAAAGGAACGCTGCAATGCACTGGCGCATGGCGAACTCCCAATGCGCTTCTCAATCGACACAAGTACCAGCACTGGGACGAGATGGGGGAATTAGTCAAACACCTCCCTGAAGAGTACCGCCAAAGAGCCTCCCACCTTGTGGAAGAAGGTAAAAACATAGCCAACTCATGCATTAAGACTGCATTGGACGGGGCGGAAACTTCAAGCAGACTAATGGCCATAGGGATCACCGAACGAAGACAGGCCTGGCTGACAATCTCTGGATTCAAACAGGAGGTGCAGAGCAACATATTAAACACCCCTTTCAACGGGGAAACACTATTCGGGGCGACAGTGGACGAAAAGCTCACCCAGCTGAAGAAAGAGAACGAGACGGCAAGGTCCATGGGGGCCCTACAGTTCAGGGGGATGAGAAGAGGCACTGCAACTAGGAGACCCTACGGTAGAGGGGGTAACCAGCAGGGAGCGTAGCACCAGACGTTCCAGCAAGGACAGCAGGGTGAAAGTCACGGCCAGCAAAGGCAGCAAAAACAAAACTGGCAGTACCAGCCTCGGGCCAGTCCTTTTGCGGGAGGGGAAACGGACGTGGCCAAAGGAGACGAGGGGGTGACCAACCCTCATCTAAGTGACTCGGCACGCATGGGGACGCTCACCCCCAACATACCCCCAGGGGTGAGGCGCAATGCAAAAACAACGAGGGGGGGGGGGGGGAAGAGACCCGATCGCCTACGAGCATCCAACACCGGTAGGCGGAAGACTGGGCCTCTACCTACGGGAATGGCAACGTATAACCACGGACAAGTGGATACTGAACGTCATACAACACGGTTACTGCGTGGACTTGGAGGGGACGCCCCCAAACAGAAGACCAAAAAGAAGGCAACGCTCAGGTCAGGAGCTTACTCAACTCAGAGAGGAAACACAGAAGCTGCTCGAAAAGAGAGCCATCGAGCCAGTGCCTTACAAGGAAAGGAACAAAGGGGTCTACTCGAACTACTTCGTGGTACCAAAAGTAGACTGAAATCTCAGACCCATCCTGGATCTGCGATACCTTAACAAATACATCAGAACACAAAAGTTCAAAATGACATCACTACAGGAGGTGCTGCCCCAAATAAGGGACGGAGACTTCATGTCCACCGTGGATCTCAAAGATGCCTACCTGCACATCCCAATAAACAGAAGTCACAAAAGACTTTTAAGATTCAGCATCAACCAGGATCATTACCAATTCACGACCCTGGCCTTCGGGCTAAAAACAGCACCAAGGGTATTCACGAAATGCCTGTCGGCAGTCGCAGCATACCTACGAAGGAAGGGGATTCATGTGTACCCTTACCTAGACGACTGGCTGATCAAAGTAAACACACACAAGAAGTGCGAGAAACACGCAGCACAGGTGACAAAGACACTGACGAACCTGGGGTTCTCTATACACTGGGGGAAGTCTTCAATGAAGCCAGAACAGGTGAAGATTTTCCTGGGAGCAAAAATCAACACCATAAACAGAACGGTCGTGCCCAGTGACAGGAGAGCAGCAGCCCTACTGAAGGAGACGAGCCTCTACCAGAAGGGGCGAGTTCTGACAGTGAGAACAGTGAGCAAGATCATGGGGATGATGGCGTCATGTATCCACCTGGTCCCAAATGTACGACTTCACATGAGACCATTCCAAGAATGGCTACAACAGCAATGGTCACAGGCAAGCGGAAGTTGGGAAGATCTAGTGGTTGTTACGCACGCAGTGCAGGAAGAGATAACTTGGTGGAACAGGGACCACATAACTGCAGGGAAAAGCCTGGCACCACCAAGCCCAACTGTGACCATCACCACAGATGCATCTCAAAGGGGATGGGGAGCACACATGGACAAACTCAGAGTGAGGGGTCTGTGGGCTCCGGCAGATGCGGTCAGACATATCAATTACCTGGAATTGAAGACTGTCCTGCTAGCCCTGAAGGCATTCCAGAAGCACCTGTACAGCCAGAGAGTGTTGATTCAAACGGACAACACCACAACCATGTTTTATATCAACAAACAGGGAGGGACACCGTCGTTCCTCCTTTCCACTCTGGCACAGGAGATTTGGAGATGGGCCATACCTCTCAAGATAGACCTGCTGGCAATTCACCTACCAGGGAAGGACAATGTGGAGGCAGACTGGCTAAGCAGGCAGACATCGGCTTCACACGAATGGGAGCTCAATGGGCACGAAACGCAGAAGCTTTTCCAGAAATGGGGAACTCCCACAATAGACCTGTTTGCAACACGCCAGAATGCAAAATGCCGAAGCTTCGCGTCCAGGCAACCAGATCAGCAATCCCAAGGGAATGCCCTATGGATAAGCTGGTCAAGGACATTTGCCTACGCTTTTCCGCCGATACCACTGTTACACAGGGTGCTCGAGAAATGCAGAACCAGCAACATGACACTGATCCTGGTGGCACCACAGTGGGCAAGGCAGACTTGGTTCTCCCAAATTCTAGAAATGGCTCAAGGGCATCCCCACAGATTCACAAGAAGAAAGGACCTGCTCTCCATGCAGAACGGAGAGGTTCTACATCCAGAACCAGAGAGCCTCAGCCTGGCGGCATGGCTCCTGAAGACTTAGAGTTTGCGGACCTTAGATTGCCTCCAAGCACTATGCGAGTGCTGCGAGAGGCAAGGAGACCAACTACACGCAAATGCTATAGTGCGAAATGGAAAAGATTTACAATATGGTGTAGGAAAAATGGGCTGCAAAATAAAATGACTAAGGACTCTACAGTGCTGAGATACCTCACGCACCTTCTGAAAAGTAACCTATGCTCGACCTCCCTAAGGGTACACCTAGCGGCGATAGTAGCCTACACAAGAGAGGAGAAGGGTGGAAGTTTCTTTACGTCGCAGGTAGTAAAGAGATTCATGGAAGGAGCGAAAAGAATCGCGCCACCTAAAAGGTTGCCGCCGCCCGCATGGAACCTCAACGTGGTCCTGACAGAGCTTATGAAGGCACCGTTTGAACCCATACACAAGGCCTCAATGCCAATTTTGACTATGAAAACGGCATTTCTGGTAGCCATAACCTCGCTACGCAGGGTGAGCGAACTGCAAGCACTAATGCTACAAGAGCCCTACATACAGATACACAAGGATAGGGTTGTCCTGAGAACGGACCCACATTTCATGCCTAAAGTCGTGTCGGCGTTCCATATGAACCAGAGTATTCAGATACCGAGTTTCTTTCAAAACCCAACTTCGAACGCAGAAAAGGCACTACACACTCTAGACGCTAGGAGAGCGGTGATGCACTACATTGAGAGGACCAAGGAGCACAGAAAAACTCAGCAGCTCTTTTGTGTCCTTTGCATCGAGTTTCATGGGGAGACCTGTGACAAAGGGCACCATTGCTAGATGGATTGCACGAACTATACAGTTTTGCCACAAACAGGCAGGACAGGAGCTAACGGAGGGGCCTCAAGCTCACTCCACAAGGAAGAAGGGGGCAACCATTGCCTTTCTGGCAAACACGCCCATTCAGGACATATGCTTGGCGGCAATATGGGCTTTTGTCCACACGTTCACCAAGCACTACTGCGTGGACATACAGATGAACAAGGAAGCACAAGTAGGACAGAAGGTGCTTCAACACATATTCAACGACCAACGCTCATCTACCACCCAGCCGCCACAAAGATAACAAACCGCTACAAAGTCTATGCACAGCATAGTGAATCCAGAAAGATTCACGCTGCAAAATGAATAGTTTCTTACCTGTCGGTGTAGTTTTGCAGCTTGAAGATCTTTCTGGATTCACTAGCGAACCCACCCACCTCCGCCAGGAAGATGAGGCTGAAGGAAGAGGGGGGAAAACAGAGAAGTACAGAAGGAATGAAATACTACAGAAAAGTGGACATATAATTTAATCATTCGCCTAGGGTTAAAAAATAAAAACGAGAGGAAAAAAGAACCCGAAGATGGCGCCCCAAAGGTGGGACTTCCGCAGGAAGCACGACGACGTCACGAGAGGTGCACCAAATGGTGGGACGTCGACGCCCACCTGGGCTACAAAAAAAAAAAAGAGACTACGAATCCGGACCCAACCACCAGATCGCGGAATAATGCACAGCATAGTGAATCCAGAAAGATCTTCAAGCTGCAAAACTACACCGACAGGTAAGAAACTATTCGTTCTATGTAAAGATTGAACACTGGGGAACTCCCTGTGGGTAGAGGAAAAACAGGTCACTTTGGGGCCTCAATCTTCCTCAGTTGGGATTTCGAAGGGAAAAAATAAAACCATCTAAGAATTGTGCTGCTAAAGCCCATTTGTGTAGACTAGAAAAGGAGGACTGTTTCATAGTTTAAAATAACAGTTCGAGGCATGTGTGCTGTAGATACACATGCTTTGCATACTCCTGCCATCTAGTGTTTGGTCTGGATGTTCGCAAATTGTTTTCCTTTGAATGACCCTGTTGGTGCGAATGCCTTTTCATCGCTGCAGTAAGTCTGGGACCCTGACGCCTCAAACTTGGTACTAGGCCTTCGTGAGGATGGTTCTGAGGCTTCTTAGAGTTCTGGGTTTGGCGTACAGTACAAGGAAGATGCACAAAGTGTAGATGTGGTCCCTGCAGTAGAATAGTGGTTTTGATGGCCCCTGTACTGGCAGTGCCTCTTTGATGCTGTCCAGAACTCAGACACTGGTCTCCTGTATGCCTTCCTGCCACTACCTCGAGTTCTGAGGAATGTTAAGACTGATTAGTGTCTTATCTTAATAGACCCGTGCAAGGGTCCCACACCCAAATCTCGACAGCCTACACCTCCATGCATGGAGATTGATGAGTGACAGTTAAATGTATTGAATTGAGCATTAAGTGGTAGATGTCCTTCTTTGAGCCAGATGCCTACCTATGAAGTCCATTTATGCCAGACACTAGACACTGTGGCTTGGTGTGAGGGGGGTTCTGTCATCTCGTCCCTCTGTAGGCCAAACTTTCTAATGTAGTATTGTTGGTGTCGTCATTGGCCTAGCCCAGCCTTGCAGTGGGCACAGTTAAGGGTTACTTGTCAGCCCTTTAGGCCTTTTTATGTTTGCCAGCTAAATCCTCTTTTAATTATCGGCTGTGAAACTTTTTCTGAAAGGCCTGACACTATATTTCCTGTAAAGCTGCTTGTCATGCCTCAATGGGACCTAAATCTAGTCCTGACGCACCACCTTATGTTCACGCCATTTGATCCTGTTCACAGTTGTTCGCTATGGCTTTTGACAATTAAATCAGTCTTTTGTGTGCCATGCGAGGGAACTAAAGGTGTCACAGTGCAACCTCACAACACTATTTTCTTCCCATACTAGTGCTGAAGACTCTGGCTGTCTTCCTGCCAATGGTGTTATTGCACTTCCATGTCAATCAGTACTTGCCCTGCTGAAATTCTTTACACCGCCACACCCCTTGAGAGAGGACAGGCTACATCAGCCCGACTCAGAGCCTTGAGTTTCTACTTTGACTGCATGAGAGATCATTGCATGGATGATTAGCTCACTGGGACCAAGTAAGGCAAGGCAGTGCGCAAGAGATCTCTGTTGCGGTTGATAACCTTCTGCATTCAGTTCTGCTATGCTCTGGCTAAGCAGTACCCCTAGAAGGCCTGCAGGCTCATTCCACCAGGACCGAGGCTGGCTAAGATGACAGGCGAAGAGGACATCTGTCTGGCTGAAACATGGGCATCTGGGCATACATTCACAAAACACTGTTGCGTTGACAGTTCAGTCTGACAGTAGAGACATTTTGCCTGTTTGGGCATGCAAGATTTCCTAATTTGAGTCAACCCCTCGGATCCTCGGTCTTTGGAAGGTACTGCTGCAATGTCTATTCTAAAGGTGAGGAATTAGCCATCAAAATAAACAAGTTACCTCTAGTAACGCTGTGTTCGAGGCATATGAGCTGCAGATTACACACTGTGCATAGATCGCCATCTGGTGTTGGGCCCAGATGTTGCAGTTGTTTTTCTCTTGGAGAGTCTTTGGAAGTCACGAGGTATGTGACTCCTCCTTTGGATCGTATTGCGCATGGGCTTCGGCTCCATCCTTAGATTGTTTTTTTCCGCCATCGGGCTCAGATGTGTTCTTCGCGCTCCGGTTCCGAACAGTTTCCAGTTCTCCTAATCGGCGCGCAATCTTTCCTTTCCACGGTATTGTTCTCGATCGCGATCTCCCACACTCGACGCGACTCATCATTAGAAGTCTTCGATTACGGTCGTCGACGCAGGCCTTCGGGCCCACCTCAGCTCCGGTCCTGGCTCATGGAAAGGACTCCATTTAAGAAGTGTCCTCGATGTGGGTCCAAATTTCCCCACGCCGATCTCCATGAGGTGTGCAATCTCTGCTTCTCCTCAGAACACGAGACTGTCCGGCTTGCAAATCCTTCCGGTCCAAAAAGACCATTTGAGACCGAAGGGCAAGGAGAACCATGGCACACTGGTCGACTGCAATCCCTGACGATAGCTTCGGAGAAGGCGTCAATGTTCCCGAGGACCAGCACACTGAAGAGGGCCTCGTCAGCGCCTCCGAAGCCGACGACTCCGATGTCGAGGGCACAGAGGGGCGTGAGTACTAACATCGATCCCCACCCTCTACGGCATTGAAAAATGCTTTAGTCATGTCTTCGCCCTGGGGCCTAGGTACGACCAAGGACACTGCTTCACATACCTCGCTTTCGGGCCCGGTTAAGAAGCCCATCAAGCCTTCTGGCAGCTCGGGCTCGAGCCAGCCTGCCGTCGGTGCTGAGAAACACTCCTCCGCACCGAAAAAGAAGATGGCTTCCTCTTCCTCCTCCGCGCCGAGCTCAACACCAAAGCACTCGGCGCCGAAGACAACCACTAGCTCCTCGGTACACCATCCCCGGAACCGAGCAAAAAAATCCAAAGCCATCGACACCCACACCTCGAAGCCCAAAGCCATCTCGGAACTGAGGAAACAACCGGACATTTCTAAACCCCACAGTTCAAAACAACAAACTGATGACTCCAAGACTAAAAAACCTACGGCTCCGACACCTTTGGCGCCGACGGATCGGCCCCTCACAGAGGAACTATTTCAGCCCGATCCACTCCAAAAAACAATTATCAAAGACCCTAAAACTGGACATTTGATGCTCAGCATCAAAAAGAGACCGCTGGACAAGCCTGCGCCAGCTCCACCTCCAAAGAGAAGAGACTTTGCTACCTCCCCTTTGAGACTACCCTCACCCCCTCCTCCACCTCCTCTGCCTCCCCCACCTCATCATTCCCCCACACCCTCTCCGGATGAGGATGATGACTATGTCTACGACGACACAGGGGACAGACCCCATGACCAACCCATAGGGGACCCCACTCCTACAGGCTCCCCAGACCCATAGGACGACTACAACATCCCAGACGTCCCTAACGTCCCGCAGGACAACCTTTACCCTTCCAGACCGCCCCTCCCGGAAGACACTATGGGGCTTAACCAACTGCTCCATAGGGCTGCACACTACCACGGAGTTGATCTCCATACAGACCCCGTGGAGGAGGACTTCCTCCTAGATACTTTTGACACTACACACAGGGCCACTTCCATTCTGCCCATGCTTAAAGGGGTTATCAAACACGTGCCAGAGGTCTTTAAAGACCCGGTCAGAGCCAGGGTCATCAACCCTCGCATCGAAAAGAAGTATAAGGCCGCCCCTACAGACCCCACCTACATCAGAGGGCCCGCACCACTAGACTCCCTAGTGGTCTCCACTGCAAGGAAACGTGGAAACTCCCAGGCATCAGGCGAGGCACCACCACCTGATAAGAGTCCAAACTCCTAGATGCCTTTGGCAAGCGAACTGCATCCCAAGCTGCAAACATATGGCGCATTGCAAACACCCAAGCACTTTTAGCACGATATGACAGGGCACATCATGATGAGCTAGAAGCGTAATGCAACACCTCCCTGATAAATACAAGAATAGAGCCAACGAGCTAATCCAGGAGGGTAAAACCATCACCAACACCTCCATACGCTGCACCCTCTGTTGCTGACACCGCCTCTAGGGCAATTACCACCAGCGTCCTCCTCCGTAGACATGCCTGGCTACGAATTTCGGGTTTTAAACCCGAGGTGCAGGCTTCCATCCTCAACCACCCTTTTGACCAAGAACATCTCTTTGGCCCAAACGTTGACGTTGCCCTTGAGAAAATGAAGGACACCGATACGGCAAAGTCTATGGGAGCCCTACAGTCACACCCTCCTAGGCGCTCCTTTCGCCGCTCTTCCTTTCGCAGCACCTCCAGAGGCTACTCCTCCGACTGCACCTCTACTTCCTATAAAGCCCCTACACAATCCACCTTCACTAGGCGTTACCAGAGAGGCGGCTACAGGGGTAACAACAATAAAGGCAGAGGCAAAACTAATACCTCCCGCTCTGCCTCCACCCCTACCTAATGACTTCCCTCCACTCCCCCCAGACCATCCCACTCCAGTCGGGGGCAGACTCCACAATTTCCTTCATGTCTGGGCTACTATCACCTCTGACAAATGGGTAACAGAAATAATTCGGTCAGGCTACTGCCTCGAACTAATATGTATCCCCCCAAATATTCCACCCAAACAACGCCCAATGTCACAGGAACATTTGTCACTTCTAAAGCAGGAGGTAATCTCCCTCCTACAAAAGAGTGCGATAGAGCTAGTTCCTGCCCACCAACAAAATATGGGAGTTTACTCCCTATATATTTTCTCATACCAAAAAGGGACGACACTCTAAGGCCCATCCTGGACCTCAGACCCCTAAATCACTATATACACTCAGACCAATTCCACATGGTCACACTCCAGCAGGTACTTCCCCTGCTCTCCCAAAACTACTTCCTTGTCACCCTAGACCTCAAGGACGCCTATTTCCACATTCCCGTTCACAAAGCTCAGTTTCTCAGGTTTGTAGTGGACGGTCAACACTATCCATTCAAAATTCAAAGTGCTCCCATTCGGAGTCACCACAGCACCGCGAGTGTTTACCAAGTGCCTGGCGGTCGTGGCAGCACACCTGCGAAGACAACACATCCACGTCTTCCCATACCTAGACGACTGGCTAATAAAAGCCAGCTCATACAACCAGTGTGTACAACACACTCACGCCACTATCTAGCTACTTCACGAACTGGGCCTTCACAGTAAACCACATGAAGTCCCATCTGCAACCGTCCCACGTAAAACAATACCTAGGTGCCACTATAGACACCTCAAAAGCGCTAGCCTACCCCAGTCCTGCCAGGATAGTAAGCATTCAGGCTCTACGCGCCAAATTTCAGCCAGAACACTCTCTTCCAGCTCGAGTGTTCATGCTACTTATAGGAATGATGGCCTCTAGCATTTTCGTAGTACCTCACGCAAGACTCCAGATGCGTCTTCTCCAAGGGTGCTTAGCGCGCCAATGGAACCCGGCCCAGGGTCAATTGACAGATCAGGTGTTGGTAGACGGTCGTGCCCATCGCTCTCTGCAGTGGTGGACCACCACAAACCTTTCCAAAGGGTGACCGTTCCTGGAGCCTATTCCTCCGATAGTACTGGCAGCGGACGCATCGCTCTCCGGCTGGGGAGCTCACCTACTATATCACACCATGCAGGGCAGGTGGACATCTCAACAAAAGTTACTCCACATCAACTATCTGGAGTTACTAGCCATATTCTTGGCACTAAAGGCATTTCAAACACAGATATCAGGCAAGGCCGTCCTAGTCCGCACGGACACCATGACAGCCATGTACTATATACAGAAACAAGGAGGCACTCACTCTCCGCAGCTCTCTCAGCTAGCACAGAGCATATGCAGATGGGCCATACCCCAAAAAATCTTTCTCCTAGCCCAACATGTCCCAGGAGTCCAAAACACTATGGCCGATCTGCTGAGTAGACAAACACAACAGATCCACGAGTGGGAACTCCATTCACAAGTTCTTCACCCGTACTTCCAAATGTGGGGGCATCCACATATAGACCTCTTCGCCACCTACGAAAACGCCAAATGCCCAAGCTTCGCCGCCAGGTATCCACACCCATTGTCCAAAGGCAATGCGATATGGATGAACTGGTCAGGCAAATTTGCGTACGCTTTTCCGCCTCTCCCGCTCATTCCATTAGTGGTGCGCAAACTACAACAACACTCCCTTACTCTCATCCTAGTAGCTCCAACTTGTGCCAGACAACCGTGGTACACCACACTGCTGGAACTATCTGTAGTACCGCACCAAAAGTTAAACCTCTCTCCACGCCTCTTAACCCAGAACCATGGAGAGATCGGGCAACCGGACCCAGCTCAGCTCAACCTTGCGATCTGGCTCCTGAAATCCTAGAATTCGGTTATCTAAATCTTCCCCCAGACTGTATGAACGTCATTAGAGAAGCTAGACGACCTACCACTAGAGCTTGCTACGCAGCCAAGTGGAAACGTTTTGTGGTTTATTGTCACAGCAATAACTTCAATCCCCTAGATGTGTCCATTCAACACATCATAGGCTATTTATTACACCTACAAAGATGCAATCTAGCCTACACGTCTATTAGACTGCACCTTGCAGCCATAGCAGCTTATCTACAAAACAGGCAGCATCTGTCACTCTTTAGAGTACCTGCCATAAAAGCCTTCATGGAAGGCCTCAAACGAATAATTCCCCCCCAGAGCGCCACCCTCATCTGTGTGGTACCTAAACATCGTTCTCACAAGACTAATGGGGCCTCCCTGTGAACCTCTGCACAAATGTGAACATCAATTCCTAACATGGAAAACTGCTTTTCTTGTAGCCATCACTTCCTCAGAAAAGTCAGTGAAATACAAGCACTCACTATTCAAGAACCCTTTCTGCAGATGCACCATAACAAAGTGGTTCTCCGCACTAATCCAAAATCCCTCCCTAAAGTAGTTTCTCCCTTTCACCTAAACCAATCTGTGGAACTGCCCGTATTCTTCTCGCAGCCACAGACCATTGCAGAAAGAGCTCTCCACACATTAGATGTCAAACGAGCCTTACTCTACAACATCGAAAGAACTCAACCCTTTCGTAAGACCAAACAACTGTTCGTGTCTTTCTCACCACCACACAAAGGCAACCCCATCTCCAAGTCTGGGATAGTTAGGTGGATTGTTAAATGCATACAGATTTGCTACCACAAAGCAAAACGAACACTAATTGTTCCCCCCCAAAGCCCACTCTACACAGAAGATAGGGGCTTCCATGGCATTTTTAGGGAACATTCCCTTAGATGATATCTGCAAAGCAGCTACATGGTCTACACCGCACACTTTCACTAAACACTATTGTGTAGATGTGCAAACTAAGCAACATGCTAGTGTGGGCCAGGCTGTACTCAAAACATTGTTTCAAACCACTGCAACAGATACTGGTGGTCGCCGCTAGGAGCGAGTACTGCTATATAATCTATGCACAGTGTGTAATCTGCAGCTCATATGCCTCGAACGGCAAATGCTACTTATCAGTATGCATCTGTTCTTGGCATGTAGAGCTGCAGATCTACACACGCCCACCCGCCTCCCCGGCTACCTTTATCTGTTCCAGGTTATCTTATTTAGATGTAGCACACGTGGGCATCTTCACTACTTACTGCTACGCTCCATCATTTCCCTGCTTGCAAAAAAAACAATCCAAGGATGGAGCCGAAGCCCATGCGCAATATGATCCAAAGGAGGAGTCACATACCTCGTGACTTCCAAAGACTTTCCAAGAGAAAAACAACTGCAACATCCGGGCCCAACACCAGATGGCGATCTATGCACAGTGTGTAGACCTGCAGCTCTACATGCCAAGAACAGATGCATACTGGTTTGTAGCATTTGCCTTCTGGTGGATACTCTAACAGCAGATTTCTTACTGTAGTCCCTCCTCCCCGTTTTCTGGATGGACTCATGAACGTCATAGTAAGGTGCTTCATGCCTAAGGGCGGGAAAGGAGAAGGATTAAGAAACTGACGTCAGTGCTCATGGGTTGCATTTATATTCTGCTCCATTCCATCACTTGCCAATGATCTGAAGTCACTGCAGGGCCATATGACACCAGCTATCAGTGCGTGGAGAGCATTGCTAAAAAAAAGTCCATCCTAGCATCAAGAAATGTTCTATTCTAGAGGTGAGGAACCTGTGGTTAGATACGGTATCCACCAGAAAATGTGCTACCAAAGGTAAGTCGCTGCTTCTTCTGTACCATGGTACCAATATCCTTCTTGTTTGAGTGAGTATATTTTTATTCTCTGAATGTTTATATTTGTCCATTTTCAACTAAAAATACTGTATCTTTCAGTGATGTGTGGAATTTATGAAGGGTTTTTAGAAGCTGTTTCCAGCTAGTTATGAATTACTTGGCCCTGTAATATAACTCTGTACCCCCCCCACAAACCCCGCTTTTCAGCTGAGTGACACTTGCAGGTGCTTTATTTGAATTTGAGGAACACTTTCAGGACAGGCTGTGCCTTGAGACAAAAGCAGGTTTCATTTCTAATGTGTGCCTTTTTGCTTAATTCAGTTATCTCTGTTCCCATGGGTCACTAAAGCTTAATAGCTAGAAGGCTCCATGGCATGCATGTCAGGATAGTTTTCGATTTTAAAGTGGGTGGGATGTCTTGCGGATCCACGTCTGATGGTTGTGTGATTTTTGTTTCATGCCGAGGGAGCCTTATGTTATTAGGCTTTCAGGGTGCTTTAATAGAATGTCACTTTATGGTGGCTAAAGCTGTGAGCAGGGTAGACACTGAATGGTTAGCTTCATTAGGAAGAGCAGGGTCTAACTGTTTTCCGAAGGCCAAAGGTTTATAGTGAAGCAGATGGTAAATGACAACGCGTTATTCGAGTTCGGTGCTTGTGCCAGAACACTTGGGCTCTGGAATATTTGAATCTAGGGTTCTGCTGGTGTTTGTGGCGAGTAGGTAAGAAAATGTTGGTGTCTGGTCCAAATTCATAAAATACATGGACAAGTTTGTTTGACTCAGCAGTCTGGGTTTCAGTGGGTGAACCACATGTTGAAGGATGTTTGGAGCGTGTTTTCGGAGATCGAAATGTAACAGTTACTGCCTGGAGGACATGGGTCTGTGGATAGCTTTTGAGATGTTACTGCTAGGTGTTTGAAGGCCGCATTATGCTCCGTGATCTGAGGGAGATTTTAACTTTCAGACTGTACAAGCCTTTCGGACAGCTCTAGCAGTTTGGGTTGATTTTGGCGAAACCTCTCGTAAAATAAATATTTATAGAGGTACCTTCAGATACTTTTACAAAACATTTTGTGGCTATGAGCGTAGAGAGGTCCGTTTTAATTGACAGTCTGTTTTCTTCACCCCTTCGTTTCCATAGAGGTTGGCTCTGAAAACGAGATGAAAACTTGACTCACCAGCGCTTGTGATTAAGTCACAAGTGAACCCCCTCCGCCCTCCATTGTTTAGTGAAGGTCCTCCTGGTCCCCGTAATTCTAACATGTCAGCGAAAATGTGAGCTAGGGAGTTTTGCAGCGTAAATCTTTCTGGATTCACTATGCTGTGCATTATTCCGCGATCTTGTGGTTGGGTCCGGATTCGTAGTCTTTCCTTTGTTTTTCCTTTTTTTTTTTGTAGCCCAGGTGGGCGGTGACGACCCACCATTTGGTGCACCTCCCGTGACGTCGTCGTGCCACCTTTGGGGCGCCATCTTCAGATTCTTTTTTCCGCCGTTGGGTCTGGATCGTCATCGGGAAGCTCCAGAATTACAATCGAAGGAAGAAGAAGGCAAAGCGAGTTTCGTCGATAACTAACTACGAAGACATCACAGGAAAGGAATATATTACATCAGGAGCGCGAAAAAGGAAGTTTTGCGCCTTTTTTCTTCGACGCCCTTTGAGAATGCGCACTCAGAGGCCCTGAGTGCAATGGACAAGACGCCATTCAAGTTCTGCCCTAACTGCCACCACAAGTTCGCGCAGAAGGACCAGCATCCGGTCTGCAACCTCTGCCTACCGGTCGACCACCAGAGCAAGGACTGCAACGCCTGCTCAGCCTTCGTGCCGAAGACGCTCCGGGTGAGAGAACGACAGAGAAGAGCCAACGCCAGCATGGATGGCAAGGGTAAGGCCCCGTCGCTCTACGATCTGGGCCTCTCCACAGACGAGGAGGACAACGTCGCCGAGGGACCCGAAAACTTCACGGTCGTAGAGACCGACAAGAAAAATGAAGACGAGGTAAGAGAATCGTCGAGCTCAAAACACCCGAAAATACCTCGAAAACCCGAGGGTGACTCGAGAAAATCTGAGTCAAAGTCCACGAAGGGAGCCCCGGCGCCGAAAACTTCGACCAAGGGGGGAACCATGGACAAGAGGCCGAGCGGATCCTTCGAAAAGGACTCCCTGGAGCCGAAAGACGCCGAAAGGCAAGGATCGTCGAAGACAACCCATGAAACGGGGCGCTCGACGAAGAAGGACCGGTCGGCGTCGACGCATGTTCCGTCGAAGAGGCCCGCGGTCGACGCCGAAAGCATCTCCGAGATGGAGAAGAAGAAGAGGCGGCTCGAGGCCGAAATGGAGAACATCCTTCAAAGGAAGAAGGAGTTCGACGCCAAGATGAAGGAATTCAAAATTCCAACGGCTACACCAACGAACGTCGTCGAAATCGAGGACGAATTCGACACCGAGGGGCTGCCGAGAGATCTCGACGAGGAAGACGAAACCTATTATGAAGGCGAAGCCGAGGAAGAAGACCAGCAGTCGTTCTACAGCTCGGCGCCATCAACCAGCCACGACATCGAATGCCAGGATCTCGACACCGAAAACCCCGAGGAGCCCGTAGACACGTACCCTTCGAGGCCTTCGCCACCCGACGACATCGGGGTGTACAATATGGTGGTCAGGAGCGCAGCGACAGCCTTCGGCGTGAAACTGGACGAGGAGAGGCCGAAAGCCGATTTCCTCCTCGAGACCCTGCTCCCCATCCAGACGAGGAGCCAATTCCTTCCCATGCTACAAAGTGTGATGAATCAGGGGAGAGAGGCCTTTAAGGAACCAGCGACTTGCCGTTCGATCACGCCCAGGACGAAGAAAAAATATATAAGCACTCTTCTCTGGACCCCCCTTACATCAAGGGTAGTATCACTGCCGACTCCATCATAGCTTCCACGGCCAGGAGAAGGGCCAACGTGCCAGCAACTTCGGCGCCACCACCTGATAAAGAAAGCAGGAGGATAGACCTCACCGGAAGAAAGGTCGAGAGGAATGCCGCAATGCACTGGCGCATGGCGAATTCCAATGCACTTCTCAATAGGCACCAGTACCAGCACTGGGACGAGATGGGGGAGCTAGTAAAGCACCTCCCTGAAGAATACCGCCAAAGAGCCTCCCACCTGGTGGATGAAGGTAAAAACATCGCCAACTCTTGTATAAAGACTGCGTTGGACGGGGCAGAGACTTCGGCAAGACTAATAGCCATAGGGGTCACCGAGAGAAGACATGCATGGCTAAGAATCTCGGGATTCAAACCGGAGGTGCAGAACAACATCCTTAGCACCCCCTTCAACGGAGAGACACTGTTCGGAGCAACAGTAGACGAGAAACTCACCCAGCTGAAAAAAGAAAACGAAACGGCGAGGTCCATGGGGGCCCTACAGCAAAGGGGGATGAGGAGAGGCAACCCCTCTAGGAGACCCTACGGTCGGGGAGGAAGCCAGCAGGGAGCGTCGCACCAGACGTTCCAGCAGGGTCAGCAGGGTGATAGTCACGGACAACAAGGCCAACAGAAGCAAAACTGGCAGTACCAACCTCGGGGCCAGTCCTTTCGCGGGAGAGGGAACGGACGTGGCCAGAGGAGAAGAGGTGGTGACCAACCCTCATCAAAGTGACTCAGCACGCAGGAGGACGCCTACCCTCGACCTGCCCCCAAGGGTGAGGCGCAGTACAGTAACATCAGGGGGGAGAGAAAAATCAAAAGCCTACGAGCATCCAACACCAGTAGGCGGAAGACTGAGGTTCTACCTTCAGGAGTGGCGGCGTATAACCACAGACAAGTGGATACTGAACGTCATGCAGTACGGATACTGCGTGGATTTGGAGAAAAGACCTCCAAACAAAAGACCAAAGGGAAGGCAGAGATCGGCTCAAGAACTGGCCCTACTCCGAGAAGAAACCCTAAAGCTTCTAGAAAAAAGAGCCATAGAGGCAGTGCTGTTCAGGGAACGCAACAAGGGGGTCTACTCTAACTACTTCGTGGTCCCGAAAGTAGACGGAAACCTCAGACCCATCCTGGACCTGCAATACCTAAACAAGTTCATCAGAACGCAGAAGTTCAAAATGACTTCGCTGCAGGAGGTGCTGCCCCAAATAAGAGACGGGGACTTCATGGTCACCGTGGACCTCAAGGATGCCTACCTGCACATCCCAATAAACAGAAGGCACAAGGGCCTTCTAAGGTTCAACATCGACCAGGAACACTACCAGTTCACAACCCTGGCCTTCGGGCTAAAATCGGCGCCAAGGGTTTTTACAAAATGCCTGTCGGCGGTCGCGGCCCACCTACGAAGGCAGGGGATCCATGTCTACCCCTACCTAGACGACTGGCTATTCAAGGCAAATACAAGCGAGAAGTGCGAGAGACACGCAAAACGCGTGACAGACACTGGGGGAAGTCATCGCTGGAACCAGAGCAGGTGAAGATTTTCCTGGGAGCAAAAATCAACACCCTGAACAGCACAGTGGTGCCCAGCGACAGGAGGACAGATGCCCTACTGAAGGAGACTCGTCTCTACCAGAAGGGGCGAGCTCTGACAGTGAGGTCAGTGAGCAAGATGATGGGGATGATGGCGTCGTGTATCCAGCTGGTGCCGAATGTACGCCTGCATATGAGACCATTCCAAGAATGGCTACAACAGCAATGGTCACAAGCAAACGTAAGTTGGGAGGATCTAGTGGTTGATACGCACGCAGTGCAGGAGGAGATGACTTGGTGGAACAGAGACAACATGACAGCAGGGAGAAGCCTGACACCACCAAACCCAACAATGACCATTACCACGGACGCATCGCAAAAGGGATGGGGAGCGCACATGGACAACCTCAGAGTGAGGGGTCTGTGGGCTCCAGCAGATGCGGTACGCCATATCAATTACCTCGAATTGAAAACCATCCTGCTAGCCCTGAAGGCATTCCAGAGGCACCTGTACAACCAGAGGGTGTTGGTTCAAACAGACAACACCACGGCAATGTTCTATATCAACAAGCAGGGGGGGGACACAGTCGTTCCCTCTCTCCTCTCTGGCACAGGAGATTTGGAGATGGGCCATACCTCTCAGGATAGATCTACTGGCAATTCACCTTCCAGGAAAGGACAATGTGGAGGCAGACTGGCTAAGCAGGCAGACCTCGGCATCGCACGAGTGGGAGCTCAATGGTCAGGAAACGGAGAAGCTTTTCCAGAGATGGGGAACTCCCACAATAGACCTGTTTGCAACACGCAAAATGCCAAAGCTTCGCGTCCAGGCAACCAGATCAGCAAACCCAGGGAAATGCCCTATGGATAAGCTGGTCGAGGACATTTGCCTACGCCTTTCCACCGATACCCCTGTTGCACAGAGTGCTCGACAAGTGCAGAACCAGCAACATGACTCTGATCCTAGTGGCTCCGCAGTGGGCAAGACCGACATGGTTCTCACAAATTCAAGAAATGGCACAGGGCAATCCCCACAGGTTCGAGAGAAAAAGGGATCTGCTCTCCATGCAAAACGGAGAGGTCCTGCATCCGGAGCCAGAGAGCCTCAACCTGGCGGCATGGCTCCTGAAGACCTAGAGTTTGCGCACCTTAAATTGCCTCCTAGCACTATGCGGGTGCTACGGGAGGCAAGGAAACCAACTACACGAAAATGCTACAGCGCCAAATGGCAGAGATTTACGGTGTGGTGCAGGAAGAAGGGCCTGCAAAACAGAATGACAAGAGACTCAACAGTACTGAGGTACCTCACACACCTTCTATAGAGTAACCTCTGCTCGAGCTCCCTAAGGGTACACCTAGCGGCGATCGTTGCCTACACCAGAGGTGAGAAGGGTGGAAGTTTCTTCACTTCGCAGGTGGTGAAGAGATTCATGGAAGGAGCCAAAAGAATTGCCCCTCCTAAAAGGTTGCCGCCGCCAGCATGGAATCTCAACGTGGTACTGACGGAGCTCATGAAGGCACCGTTTGAACTCATTCACAAGGCCACACTGCAAATGTTGACGATGAAAACGGCTTTTCTGGTGGCCATAACCTCACTACGCAGGGTGAGCGAGCTTCAAGCTCTAACACTACAGGAACCCTACATTCAGATTCACAAGGACAGGGTAGTCTTGAGGACAGACCCACACTTCATGCCCAAGGTGGTGTCGGCGTTCCACATGAATCAGAGCATTCAGATACCAAGTTTCTTCAAAACCCGACTTCAAACGCAGAATAGGCTCTGCACACCCTCGACGCTAGAAGAGCGGTGATGCACTACATTGAGAGAACCAAGGAACTCAGGAAATCAAAGCAGTTGTTTGTGTCCTTTGCTACTAGCTTCATGGGTAGACCAGTGACTAAGGGCACCATCGCTAGATGGATTGCCCTCACTATTCAATTCTGCCACAAACAGGCTGGACAGGAGCTAGCGGAGGGGCCTCAGGCTCACTCCACAAGGAAGAAAGGGGCCACCGTTGCCTTCCTGGCGAACACGCCCATTCAGGACATATGTCTAGCGGCAACTTGGGCATCTGTGCACACGTTCACGAAACACTACTGCGTGGACATTCAGATGAACAAGGAAGCACAGGTTGGACAGAAGGTGCTTCAACACATTTTCAACGACCAACGCTCATCTACCACCCAGCTACCACAAAATTAGGGAAAAACCACTACAAAGTCTATGCACAGCATAGTGAATCCAGAAAGATTCACGCTGCAAAACGAATAGTTTCTTACCTGTCGGTGTAGTTTTGCAGCTTGAAGATCTTTCTGGATTCACTAGCGAACCCACCCACCTCCGCCAGGAAGATGAGGCTGGAGGAAGAGGGGGTGAAATGGAAAACATCAGAAGGAATAAAAACGTACAGAAAATGGACTGAAGGACTAATCAATCGCCTATGGGTTAAAAAAAAAAAGAGGAAAAAAGAGGAAAAAAGAACCCGAAGATGGCGCCCCAAAGGTGGGACTTCTGCAGGAAGCACGACAACGTCACGGGAGGTGCACCAAATGGTGGGTCGTCGCCGCCCACCTGGGGTACAAAAAAAAAGGAAAAACAAAGGAAAGACTACGAATCCGGACCCAACCACAAGATCGCGGAATAATGCACAGCATAGTGAATCCAGAAAGATCTTCAAGCTGCAAAACTACACCGACAGGTAAGAAACTATTCATTATTCCTGAAAGGGTTATTACTGCCACCAAAACAGTGTAGTAAGCATTATGAAAAGCAAAAGGATTAAGTATTTTTATGGTGGCTTTTGTGTGTGAAATGTTAGTTTTTTGACGCTTAGTAGATAGTATGTGTGTTCATTTCTGTTGGTCACTGTCCCAAATTCTTAAGCACTCAATATTCATATGGACTCTCTTGTTGGCGATACTTTGAATGAAATAATAGTTTGTTGTAGCAGCGATGAAGTGCACTTTTCCTGATTTGCTTTCTTTCTCTATAGTTTTACACCAGGATCATGTACACTCACTGCCTACAAGCTGACACCAAGTGGCTACGAGTGGGGAAGACAGAATACAGACAAAGGCAACAATCCCAAGGGATACCTTCCCTCGCACTACGAGAGGGTCCAGATGCTGCTATCTGATCGGTTTCTTGGCTTTTTCATGGTCCCTGGACAAGGATCCTGGAACTACAACTTCATGGGTAAGTGGTGTTTGCATCTCTGGGTGAAAATAGTGACTAGGGAATGAGTTTTACCCCCAAGCTTCGCATAGAGAAACCAGGAGACCTGTAATGTCCTGCGCTCGCCAGATATTTTTGGAGGGGATGAAATGCATTAGGTACAGAATCTTTAGAAAAAATGTGGGAAAGTAGGGAACAAATGTCGAGGTAGTAGTGTTTTTGCAGTAAAATGTAGAGCGCTGTAATCCCAATACTATTGGGGATGGACAGAAGATCTGAGGATACATTGTCACGCATAGTTGTGGGGCAATCTACTGAAAGGGATTAGTCAAACCTTCTTTTAGGTAGATGGTTGGGAAATCAGGAAGACTCATCACGGATGTGTTTGTGACGCGTGCATGCTTTCTATCCCCAGGGGTTCGTCACGACCCAAACATGAAGTACGAGCTACATCTGGCAAACCCGAAGGAGTTTTACCATGAAGTCCATCGGCCGTCACATTTCTTGAACTTTGCCTTGTTACAGGAGGGAGAAGTATATTCTGCTGATCGTGAGGATCTGTATGCCTGAATCTAATCACAAGGCATCGCAAATTGAACTAGAGACTACAATTCTGTTGATATTCAACAGGAAGTCTTTGAACGAGGAACAGTGGCTGGTCCTCGGGCTTTTGCCCGGCACTAATTATTGGTCATCTTTTCATTCACTGTTTCAATATTGTGCTCACCTGCGACATCTGTAAAATGTGTTGATTTCTGCCCCCAGGCTGCATCTTTCTGTATGCAGTCATCTTTGTAGTATAAATGTATTGGTTTAATAAAATTATATAAATTAAATGAACTGTATTCCAATATTTAACCCATTCAGTGACCTTTTCCAGCAACTTTTTAAAGATTTCCTCGCTCTTTCTTCAGGGGTACACTTCTGTTGAAGAGAGAAATGTTTCTCGGGCTCCATCAGAATGTCAGGGGAGTTATCGAATAGATTCACTGCCTGCTCTTATGATTGTTGTTAAGGGGCCCTGGACGGTCCGGGGATGACTGTCCAAACATCACCTCTGGTTCTCTGCTGAATCTGAAACTTGACACAATATACTGCTCACTCAACGCCTCCACTATAGGATTCTCTCTGATATTCGTGAGCAGTGGAAAATCTCAACGTTTTAGATCCCGCCACAGAACTTAAAATATTTATTTTCAATTGTGAATGACTGCTAAATAAAGGAAACCTGCCTGAAGGAGGTACCATTTTCAGTCTTCTTTTAATGCAATAAAACCAGTAACAGCAAAGTAGATGTGGTTTTAAATGCACCTCTAAAACACTTTAAAACTGAGAAATGACAGTCCCACTTAATAGTGCATAATGTTAAAACTGATGGGCCGGGGCGATTTGCGGCGATCCATACCCAATGGGAGGGGCGGCTCCTTAACATAGTGTCTGTTTATATTCCACCTGAACTGCATGCCGCTTCGCTCCCGGCGCTCAGTGAGTTTCTGCTGGCATTACCGGAGGGGGAGGTGATAATGGGCAGAGACTTCAATGCCGTGATTAATGACCTCCATGACCGGTGCCCTCCACGGTCGAGGGGCGGGGGAGTCTCTCGTCTTGAGAGCTTTACGGAGGCACTTTGGCTAACGGACTTATGGCGGCTGCACCACCCGGCGACGCAGCAATTCACGTATCACTCTGGGGTGCACAATAGCTTAACACGCATAGACTACTTCCTGGGGTCGTCTGGCTGCCTCCACAATATTGATAGTATAGAAATTAGACCTAGAGGGATATCGGACCACTCCCCGATACTCTTGCAGTACACCCGCTATCACTTGATGCTGCGTCGCATCTACCAGATGTATCCCAGCTGCCTACGGCTTCCTGTTATTCGCAAATCAGTAGCGAAGGCGACAAGCCTTTACTTCCAAGAAAATGCCGCCTCGGTTGATTCCCCTGCTGTTCTCTGGGAGGCATACAAACCGGTCATTAGGGGACAGGCTATGGCTTCCATTGCGGAGTACAAACGTGGAAAGCTCTCTGAGCTGCAGTCACTGGAGCTTGAGCTTCAAGCGGCGGAGGCCCACCAGGCCCAAGACCCGTCTCCCGCGGCCTCCCACGAACTGCGATTGGTGCAGACGAAATATAGGGAACACCTCGCAGAACGCACCAGACAGCGCCTGGAAGATTCGAGGCACACAGTTTATGACGTGGGCGATAAAACTGGAAAGTTGCTGGCGTGGCTTGATAAGCGTGATAGTGGCGATAGGTGGATTGCGCAACTTACCACGGATGACGGGCAAAGGACGTCCGACCCGCGCGAGATAGTGCGTGCGCTGGCAGGCCACTTTCGGGGGGTCTACTCTTCCGCTTCCTCTATGACCGTGGAGGAGGCGCTGACATACATTAGAGACCTCAAGATGCCCGCACTCTCGCCGGTAGCGCGAGAGGCCCTGGAAGCTGAACTCACGGTGGAGGAGATACAGGCGGCTATTGGCGCGCTGCAGCCCGGTAAGGCTTTGGGGCCTAACGGCATACCGATTGAACTCTATAAGAGGCTGTCCGAGACGCTTGCCCCACATTTACTAAATATGTTTGCCCATAGCTTGCGGTCGGGCGAGCTCCCATTAGACCAGCGCACGGCCACCATTGTGGTGATTCCAAAAGTAGGTAAACCGACCGATCAGTGTACATCCTATCGTCCCATTTCGCTGCTTAACGCAGAGGCTAAGATCCTCGCGAAGCTGCTAGCCAGCAGACTGACGCCGCACTTGTCCGAGATTGTGCACCCAGACCAGTCGGGCTTTATGCCCGGCAGAAGTACATCCCATAACTTGAGGCGACTGCACGGGGTGTTGGCCTGGGCGGAACGGTTGAGTGAGCCAGCGGTGCTTCTCTCTCGGGACGCTCGAATGGCGTTCGATATGGTTGAATGGCCTTTTCTTTTTGCGGTGTTGTTGCATCTGGGCTTTGGACCCAAATTCTGCGCCTGGGTTCGGCTCCCATACACTAACCCAGTGGCCCATGTCACGGCCAATGGACACATGTCGGAGGACTTCCCGCTGACGCGTGGCACGCGCCAGGGCTGTCCTTTGTCGCCGCTGCCCTTTTGACTTGGTACTTGAGCCACTTGCGGCTTGGATACGCTGGGAGCCCATGATACGGGGCCTCAGGTGGTCTGACGGCTGGGAAGACCGCGTCTCCCTGTACGCGGATGACGTGTTGCTGTATCTGTCCTCCCCTAGACGCTCTATATTAGCACTACTTAATATTTGTGAAGTCTTCGGCAGAGCGTCCGGCTACACGATTATTTGGTCAAAGTCCGTCCTGTTCGTGCTGCATGGCCCTCCCCCGCAGTTGCCAGAGGGGTGCCCACTCCGTGTGGCGGACGGATCGTTCAAATACTTGGGTGTCCACATCACGCTGGATCAGACGGAGTTTTTCCGGCGCAATCTGTGTCCCCCGATGGACCGCCTCAAGCGGGACGTGCATCACTGGGGAGCGCTGCCACTGACCCTGTTGGGGAGAGCAGCGCTCTTCAAAATGATGGCTTTGCCACGGTTCTTATACGTGCTGGAGAACACACCGTATCCGGTTCCCCCGGCCTACTTCCGTGCGATTGCGGCGCAGGTCTCTAGCCTTCTATGGGGCAACAGGCCGGCGCGAATTGCGCAGTCTAAATTAGTTTGTGGGTGGTATGATGGAGGAATTGCGCTCCCGGATATTCAACTCTACTACTGGGCGGCACAGTTGAAGGTCATTAATCAATGGCTCCACGCGCCACAGTCGGATCTGGCATTTAAGGCGGATAGAGATATATTGGGCGAGAGGGGCATACTGTCGCCGCTATATGATGGGAGACTGGCCCCGACGTTGATTGGCCCCCTGCGACAGACTGTGTCTATCTGGCATGCGGCCCAGGCCAAATTGGGGTGGCGGGGGGTTTTGACGCAACTCACACCGCTCTGGGATGCAAAGCAATTGGGACGGTTGAGGGATAGTAAGGGCTTCGATGGTTGGGACAACATTGGAATTTCGGTGATAGGCGATATGTGGCAAAAGGGGACAGTCGTCCCGTTCGCACGCTTGCAGAAGCAAAATGACCTGGCTCCCTCGGAATGGTTCCGGTACATTCAGATCAAACATGCCCTGAACGCAAGGCTGGCTCCCGGCGGGGAGGTTCCGGAGGCATCCCCTTTGGAGGACAGGTTGCTGACGGAATATATGCCTAAGAAGGCTACGTCCTTCACGTACCGCAAGCTTATCAATAACATCCAGACCTCATGGGGCCCTTGCGGGAGAAGTGGGCTGATGAGATCGGCGAATTTGACGATCCGGAATGGCGCGAGGTGGGTATACCATCAAGGCTCCGGCTGGTGCAGCTCCGAATTTTGCACCGTTCATACTGTACCAGATATTTGTTACATAAAATAGGCAGAGCACCACACCCCTTCTGCCTGCGTGGTTGTGGGGAGGAAGGCACTTTTTATCAGACCATTTGCGACTGTCCTGTAATCCAGGAGTTCTGGAAGCGGATGATGCGGACAATGTCGTAGGCGTGCGGCGTCTCCTTGGTGCCGGAGCCCCGGCGCTGCTTGCTGAATGTGTGGGAGCCCAACGACCTCAGTCGCCAGGCCCAGAGCTGGGCCACGCTGGGGATAATGACGGTGAAGAGGAACATAGCCCAAAAGTGGGGGGTAGGGGAGGTGCCTTCACTGACTGCATGGGGGAGAGATACGGACGTGGCCCTGTTTGCTGAGCGCTCAGCGTTTATTAGGCGGGGTTGCCCCCGGAAGTGGGACAAGGTATGGGGGGCATGAAACAAATTCAGGGGCGGCATATGTGACCCACCACCGACGCCACATAATGACACCTCTGATTCAGATTGATGCAGTAGATGTGGGGGCGGCAATGGGAACGGTTGATGCCGGCCATGGACTACATTACCGATATGTTGTTTCTGTCCGTGGTGTAAATTGCGATGTTGTATTGTCAAAAGATACGATCAAACTGTCTATTCAAGTGTCTTGTTGCTTTGTTATTAACAAAAACAATAAGTTTAAAAAAAAAAAATGAGAAATGAAGATGGGTGTACTATATTAATGTTGTAACAGGGAGTGAAAACCACCTTAACCATGTTAAGGATTTCAGGCGCAGTCCTATCTAGTGATAAGCCCTCCTGATTAAGTCCCTTTGTTATTACAGCTTACTGAGCTGGGATCCTTGCACTGAGCAGGCTTTTCAGAGACTGCCTTTTACTGGAAAAAGTTGACCGATGACTTATTTGTTTTCATTTACTGTTTTAGGACAATTACTTTATTTTCTTTCTCCACCTTTGCCTCTGGGAAGCATTTTTCTCCTGATTTCACGCTTCCTATCATTCCTGAGTCTAAATATCCACCATGTATGACAGGTGCCCTTGTTGTGAAGGGAAGAAGTCATGAAATGATGCACATAGCATTTGTCATTTGCCTTCTTGGTTTTCACTTTAGTAAGAAGATTAAGATGTATTTAGAGTAGGCCTGGGCGGTAAATTCCATCTGCTTGCGGGATTTGCGGAATTTTGTGTTCCGCGGAGAACGTGGAATTGCCAATAATTCTGCGGCTTCATGGAATTTTTTGCTTGTTCTCGCTTTCAAAATGCGTGTTCGCAAGATATTTACCCCAGAGCGCGCAAACAGCGTTCGCGAACAGGAAAAAAGCATCACGAACGGGCGAACAACCAATTCTGTGTGTTCGCGGAACTCTGCTTGCTCGCGGAGATTTTTTACCGTTTCGTTGAGCTTTGCGTAGGGCGGCTACTCAAATGCCACCCACCCCTAGTTTAGAGATATCGTGTATTAAAATGAGTGCCATAGTGTCTGAGCTAAACTTTTTTTTAAAATGATTATGAATCCATTTCTCTGGTTGGCCCTAGTCTGACCCTCCAGAGCATTCTCTGCGCAGGTCACACTGCCAACGGTAATGAGGATTTCTAGCAGGCTTTGCGTTGTGGCATTCGCAATCCCCAGGCTTTTCTGAATAAACAGAAGACCTTGCGGAAGTGTCTTAAGGTCTAATTTGAAAATAAAGGCGGCAGTGTAAGTGTTCTTTTCAACTTATTCAGAGGGCAGGGGACTAGCTTGCTTTTCGTAGAATCCCAATTTTTCAGTATGAAAGACCCTGTATTCTAATTACTCTACTACTTTAAATGGCAAGTGGAAGTTCTGATGGATATTTCTACCTGCATATTCCTCACCTCTAAAATCCGCTTTCATAAGCCAGACTGGACCCAGAAACTGTTTCACAGCTGTCCTGGGCTTGTAGACGGTGCCACAACTGTGTGCTCTGGCTACTGCCCTGGACATGTCTGAGTCGCACAATGCTACACCCCCACGCACAGACGTCCGTTTTCTTTTTTTCCATATCCTAGAACACACCAATACAAAGTTGCTCTTCTCTCCTTTTTATCACAAAAATAAATGTCACTGCAGCTGACGCAGAAATGTCTCCACCTACGCTGTCCATCTCTTTGGAGAAAAGGCAAACTCTGTTCTGGAAGATTTTAAACAAGGATGGACTTTGAGCCGGTCTTTGGGCCTGGCTTGCTGCTGTGTCTGTTTCATTGGCAGTCCTGTGAATTCAGAGGTTGCTCCCAGGGCATGCCCCTTCAAAGGCACCAGCCCTTTCACCTTCTGCAGCAGCCCAACTAGTTCTTTCGACACTCTAGGATGTGGTGGTTAGAGTCCATGGGGGGCAGTAACTACAATCCTCCTCCTCTTCCCGGCACCATAGGTGAGGTGCTTTAACCCATCCTTAATGGCTCATCTGTGGAATGTGAGGGCGAAGGGTTTGTCTTTCAAACCTGGGTTCTGGTAGTCCATTATGGCAGACTGGTGGGTTCTCCAGATTGTTCCCTAAATCACCCCCCTTTCCTCCTGTTCCTCAGTCATCTCTAACAACCACACTTGCATCTTACAGCAGGAGTTCCTTACACTGTTGAGCAACAGCGTTGTAGCGCATGTGCCCGAAGCAGAGAGGGCAACAATGCTACGTTGCATTATCTTGTTCCCAAAAAAAGACAGTTACCTCCATACCATTCTGGACTACAGCGTTCTGAAATCTTTTTCTCTCCAACGAAGTTCAAAAGTGTCCCTCAACTTCCAGGACATGTACTTTCACATATCGATTTTGCAATCACACATGCAGTAGCCTAATTTTGTAGAGGGCTGCACCTTCAGGGGTCTCTATTCTCTTACCTCAAGCTCTGGCTTCTGAAGTTGGGTTTTCCGCACCAAATGTCGGACTCTCTACAGGTCACGTTCTTCCTGCTGTCTGTCTTTCCAAGTTCTATCGCCAGTCCTCCCAATGTCTGTTCTTGATTGGGACAGGACCAGACACTGTCCCTCTCAAGGCCTTCCTATCTCCCTGTGGGGTTGGGATTTTTTATTTTCCCACATTCAGACTATGATTCAAATGCTTCGGGAAGGAGGTCATATCAACTTCTGGAAGGACACTAATAATCCTATGGCAGTCAGTGGAGAAAGGGAAATACTCAAGAGCATTTAATAAATTCAACAGAGAAAATTTCAGTTCAGCACTAGGGAAATTATTGATTACATAACCTAATAAGGCACCAGAAGCAGCATTAGCAACTTACGAGACTAGGCTTAAGGTTGCATTAGACTCCATGAAAAATACGCGAGTTGCCCCGAAAGCTCTTTGGTTTTCCGCAAAACTGGGGCATTTAAAGCAGGAACTTCGCAAACAAGAAAACAAATCTGGAGGAGGGTATATAGACAGAAGGAAAAAGAGAAATACAGAAGCTTACCAGGAAATATAAGTGCACAAGAAAAATTTGATGAGCCAAAAAATCCCCGTAAAGAACACTTTTCTGTAGTAAAACTACTTGGGAATCGGGTCAAATCCCAGTCTAATGCCTTTATGCAGGAGTTCTGTGATGAGTTAGCTAATTTTTTTCAATCTAAAAATCATCATATTTATGATGAATTCTCTTGCTCTAATAAAAAAACTATAAATGTTGGCCAAGAGGCAGTTTTACCTCTAGATCCTACCATGATATTAGATGGAGCAACACATTTTGAATCCCATTCTCACAATTAAATCAGGTTCTCAGCGGACCCTGTCCTTCGCGTATTCTTCAACTGGCCCCAGAAATTATTACAAAGTTACTAACATTTATAGTCAATCAGATTATTGAATCTGGTACTTTTCCTAGCATCTGGAAATGCTTAAATAATTCTGCTTATCAAAAAGCAAATTATTAATCCTAGTGAGTTAAAAAAAACTATTGCTAAGTTTCTCTCTCAACCTTTCCAGCTAAAAGTATAGAGAAGGTTTTTAACTCCGTGGTTTCAGGGGAATGGGATAGGCATCCACCACGGGATATAGGAGTGGGGCAGCAGTGGCTTCCCCAGTTCCTTGACGCCTTTGGCCTTGTCGACCTCTGGAAGAAACGATATCCCACTTGTAGAGGGTATACCTTCCTGTCGGGAGCGCACCGTACCCTATCTAGAATAGACTACGTCCTCTCCCCGGTGCAGCCGGACATGACCACGATGGAAATTAAGCACCTTCCTAGAGGTATCTCTGACCACTCACCAATATGGGTTCATCTGACGATAGGGGACAAGAGAGTAGGGGGCTTAGCGCCCATAAATCCCTGGCACCTAAAAGGTCCAGAGACCAGAGCACTACTAGTGAAAGTAATTGACCAATACTTTGTTGACAATGATGGCACAGTGGACTCACCGTCCACATTGTGGGAGGCATTCAAGACAGTTCTTAGGGGGCAGGCTATCTCAGTTGTGGCAGGTAGACGTAAGGATAAAGAAAAGCAGCTGACCGATGTCGAGCGTGAAAGCGCGCGGCTGGAGGAGAGAATGGGGCAGGACCCCGACGATGATATCTCCCATCAACTGCAAATCAGAGCGGCAGAATATAAAGCCATTGCTACGGAGGTGGCTAAAACCCTTGCGTGTGACAGGGAGGGACGTATATACGACCAGGGTGATAAAGCGGGCAAACTTATAGCTTGGCTGGATAAGAAAGAAAGGGAGCAAAAAGTGGTACTTGAACTCAGAAGTGCTTCGGGGATAGTCCTCACCGAGCCGCACGACATAGTGCGGAAACTCGCTTTACACTTTGAGAAGGTGTACCGGAAACACTCTGACCTCACGGAGGACGACTCGACCGCATTCTTAGCAGATATCAAGCTACCTACCCTCACTGACCGAGATCGAGAGCAGATGGAGGAAGAACTCACGTCGGAGGAACTAATCACAGCAATAGGTGATCTTAAGGTGGGCAAGGCGCTAGGGCCCAATGGCCTCCCTATTGAACTATACAAGCTCAAGCCAAATAAGATAGTGCCATACCTGAAGGCCATGTACTACGATAGTAAGCAGAGAGGTACGTTACCGAGGGATCAGCGCATAGCCACAATTGTGGCAATTCCCAAGCCAGGGAAACCGAGGGCTGAATGTACATCGTATAGGCCAATATCGCTTCTTAATGCGGAACCAAAAATACTGGCCAAAGTATTAGCCAACAGACTCCGGCCTCTCATAACTAAACTCGTGCACCCTGATCAATCGGGCTTCATGCCCCATCGCAACACGGCCCTCAACCTGAGGCGCCTTCATGGAGTTCTGGGGCGTTGCCCCGTAATCCAGGAGGACGCCATGGTGGTCTCGCTGGACGCGACCATGGCGTTCGACACCCTGGAATTGGCATACCTCTTTGCAGTCCTCAAAAAGCTGGGTTTTGGGCCCAAGTTTATAGGATGGGTGCGCCTCTTGTACGCCAAACCGCTAGCACAAGTGCCGGTCAACAATAAGATGTTAGAGGCGTTCACACTAGGTAGAGGAACCAGACAGGGCTGTCCCCTGTCACCGTTGTTATTCGCGCTCTCCCTTGAACGGCTCGCGGCCTGGATACGCGGAGACGTAGCCTTCCGCGGACTCCGTTGGACTGAGGGCTGGGAGGACAGGATCTCGCTGTACGCAGACGACATCCTACTTTATCTCTCCTCCCCGGTGCGTTCCCTACGAGTGGTACTAGATATTTTTGCCAGTTTCAGATGAAACTCAGGTTTTCGGATTAACTGGAGTAAGTCAACGATCTACATGCTCCATGGAACCGCTCCCCCTCTTCCAAGAGACTGCACGATCCAGGTAGCGGATGACGGTTTTCACTACCTAGGTATATTTATAACCACCGATGTCAGGAAGCGATATTAACGAAACCTGGCGCCTCCTTTGCAGAGGCTCCGAAGGGATGTCGATGTCTGGAAGAAGTTGCCCCTGTCCCTGCTTGGGAGAGCGGCGCTGTTCAAAATGATGGCATTGCCTAGATTCTTATATGCCCTCCAAAATCACCCAGCCATTGTACCGCAAGCCTTCTTTAAGGAGGTCGAGTCCCTGCAGAGAGACTTATTGTGGGATGGAAGACCTCGTATAGCGCTAGGCAAGCTCACGTTGGGGTGGTATGATGGGGGTATAGCCCTACCGGACATCAGGAAGTACTATTGGGCAGCGCAACTGGCTGCGATTAACCAATGTCAGTACGGAAGTGGGGATGACCCTGCATACGGAATGGACAGATGGTTGCTGCCTGGCGGTGATTTCACGAGATCACTTTATTCCCGACCTACTAGGTACAGACTCACAGGCCCCACGAACCACGCAGTCCAGATATGGCACGTGGCCTACAAAGCGCTGGGATGGGCCGGTAAACTAACATTGGCCACCCCCCTCTGGGATACGGAACGGCTGGGGACTCTGGGGCGAACCAAAGAGTTTGACAAATGGGACCTCATTGGTATTTCGCATATTAGGGACCTGTGGGGGCGGGATGGAGTGCTGACGTTTTCGGCGCTTCAACAGACATATGACATGGCAGCATCAGAGCAATTTCGCTATGCCCAGATTCAACATGCTTTGCAGGCCAACATCCCGCCAGGCACGGAGCTACCTAAGACCTCACCGCTCGAGGACAGGCTGCTAGACTGGCATATACCAGACAAATGTATATCCCTCACGTATAAAAAAACTCATCCACCACACTCCTGATCCCCTCACGGCACTTAGGGAGAAATGGGTAAGGGATGGTCTGGAAATAGACGATGAAGAATGGCAGGAGGCACTTTCCTCACCCAAGGAAGTGGCTATATCGGCAAAATTAATACTAGTACAGCTAAAGATTCTACATAGAGTCTACATCTCAGGGACCCAACTAATTCAAATGGGGAGCAGTGTGGATGGGCTATGCAGGAGGGGATGTGGAATGCAGGGCGAGTTCCTACATGTTCTCTGGGAGTGCCCAGTGGTTCAGGTCTATTGGTGGAATACCCTGAAAGTTATGAGTATGGTGTGGGGGGTGCCTTTGCTGCCTGAGGCCAAGAGATGCCTTCTGAACATTTGGGAGCCCACGGATTTAAATGTGAGAGGGAGGTTATGGGTCACACTTGGGCAGATGATTGCCAAGCGCAATATAGTGCAGTTATGGGGGGCCGCTGCACCACCCACGCTGAAGAAATGGAAGGAAGATATGGACTGGTGTATGGTTTGCGAGAAAACTGTATATGTTGCACGGGGCAGTCCCCAAAAATGGTTAGCAATTTGGACTAAATGGAATGTGTACTGGGGGGGTTGTGTGAACCACCAATTATTTCGTCCCCAGAGGACCATTTTACTGTGTAAACTGCATTCAGGCATTGTAAATGTACCCGTTAAAACGAAAGTTCTGTACTGCTATGTGTGACGAAAGGATGCAACTGTAATCTGTCTAACATGACCACGGTTTCTCTACGTTAAACAGTGTTTAAAAAAATTTTTTTATAGAGCAGGCATTGAACTCTGAGGTCACTGCAGTGATAGAGAAGTATTCTTGTTGCCACAGACTCAATCCGGGTTCAGATGTGGTCACCGCACAGTCCGATTTGGTGGCTGCCACGGACTATATCAGGCGTATGATGGATAAGGGAGGCTCCGGTGCTCATACTACTTGATTTGTCTATCGCATTATATACTGTCAGCCATTCCGTGATCGTGACCCGTCTGGCCAAGTTAGGGATTAAAAATAAAGTGTTCCAGTTTTTGAAATCATTCCTAATAGGAAGATCCCAGAAGGTTATGTGTAACCAATTCCAGTCCAAATCCTTCTTTTTTCAATGCGGGGTGCCACAAGGATCCTCATAAAGTTCTACTTTATTTAATGTTTATGTATCTTCTTTAGCAACTTTAATTAGATCTTTTGACTTATTAATACACTCCTATGCAAATGACATTCAAATAGTCGTCACGTTTTCAGAGAATATTCAGTCAACAGCCAGAAACTTTCAAAACTGTATGAGAGCAGTTAGTGACTGGCTGATGAGAAATTGAAATTACACGCAACCTAATTAATGTATGGTCCTCTTCTTGGTGACCCGAGGAACTGGGTATGATCCCTATCCAAATGAAATCGGCTAGGAATCTGGGATTGATTTTTGATAATTTACTGATCTTCCTAAGCATGTGAGTTCTGTCATATCAGCAGATTGCATCCTTAGTTTAAACATGTTTAAGAAAATTCTCCCAACTATCCAGCTGCAGTTTCATAAAACTTGGTGCTGGCTGCCTTAATTCTGTCAAGGTTGGATTGCTGTAATGCCCTTTATTTAGGCAAGCTATGACAACGAGCAGGGTGCCATGGGCTTGCACCTTCTGTGTCTAAAGGCTCTGAGTTTTAAGTCGTTCGCATAGGCATGCAATGTCTGGCTGGTCATGAAACATCTAGTGGGATCTCCCAACCCACTGGCTAACAGCCTCAAATGACCAGTGGATTAATCTCATCCACTGGTACTCAGGTCGTATCTTAGTCCATTCTGTTTTGGCCACCTTGCCACCTCAGAAAGAAAACCACTTAATGCGTATTGGGCTTAGTCCTGCTCTAGCAGAAACTAACCAGTCCAAAATGCCAGACCAGGACTCCACTGAACTGGTGCATAAGCAACCCCAGATCAATTTCAGCCTAGTCAGTATGATGCAGCTTTGTTCAAGTGGCACAGTGAGTATGGGACCCACATTTGGGCATTCCCTCAGTAAAGAATACATACAATTCTTTTCTCTCTGGGGCACTCCTTTTGTGAACCTATTAGCCACTCTTGATAATGAGCATTGGTGCAGTTCTTGCCCTGCAGGTTTTGTAGGAAGGATCCCTGGGGGAAGTGTGCCATCTGAGGTGGGACTCTATTTCCACTATGCTTTTCCTCCAACCCTTTGATTTCTCCAAGCCTGAGGAAGGTGCAGATGATATTGAGTGCACCAGCCTCAACGCGGAGAATATGGTACTGCTGCATCTTTACTTGTGCCCTTTCCTCTTATGCTCCCGCTCAGCATGGTCCTCTTCTTGCAATAGAAGTGCAGGTTTTTCACTCAAACCTCTACATGCCTGGAGATGGAGCAGGGAAATCGGAGTTCATTTGATGTACCTGCCGAGGTGGTGGATGTGATTTTTATCAGCTAGCCGCTCCTCCACTAAATCTGTTTTTAGGAGTGTTTAAGTTTTGTGGCATGGTCGGGAAGTTGGCACCTGAACATGAGGTTATCTGCTGTGTTGCGCTTTCCTTGACATGGCAAACCTTTGCTATGGGTACTGTTAAGGGCTAATTGTCAGCCTTTTGGCTTTTCCTTATTTACAAGATCAGCCATGGTTTTTCAAATCTCCCATAGCTATGTACTTTCTGACCCATCCACCCTCCCCATCCCCACTCTTATGCTTCAGTGTGACCTTAACACGATGCAATCGTTCTCGACGGGTTCACCATTTGAGCCTTCACACAGTCTTCCTCTGTGGTTGCTCTTTTGGAAGACTGTGTTCATAACTGCCTACTATGGTATCTATGTTCTGGCGAGCTGCAAGCGCTACCTGTCCACCCTACTTGCTGGGCAAATTGTTCTTGGGAAGAAAGCCTCTTTCTTGCTGAAAGTTGTCACTTAATTTCACATGGGCCTAGGCATCTCTCTACCAACATTCTATCCACCTACTCAACATACTAAAGAGGAAGATAAACTACTATTTTACCCCCCTTATTCCCTTATGTCAGTTTTCTGTTGATCCTTTGTATGTAGGGTGTGTGCAGCTGCCAGGATCAGAATCTAGCTATGTACTCATTTCTGGCTTCCTTGCCATCTTCTTATTCATTTCCATTCAGACCACTGGTTTGTTTGTCAGATCTTTCTCCAGCAATGTTACTTTTCCTCCACAATTGATATTTTCTCTATCCATCCTACATCTCTTGACAAGTTCTAGGAGCAGTGTCCCTTCAATCGTTTTTAGTTCAGCTGTGAAGAGCAAATTGTAATTAACATGCCCGTCATGTTTTTTTTTTATACCTCACCATAGGGTCGTCTTAACTTTTTTCTCCATGGTGGTGAAATTGAGATTGTATATTATGATGAAATTGTCTTTGAATATGCTTACTTTACTAACTTCATTCAGGATGACATCTCTATCATAGTGTTTCAGAATCCAGATCACGCCTTGTGTGGCTTCTTGCGTTCATAGTGAGCCTCTGTTGTTTAGGGATGGCACCTGTATATTGTTTTTTTCTTTTCCCCAGTTGTGTGCGCTTGAATTAAAGGTGCAGGGTTTAGTACCATGTTTAAGTCTGATCAAATTATTTCATACACTGTTGAGATACTGGGTATATTAAAATCATATTTGTTCTTTTGGCAATATTTAATTCTTTCACTGATTCATGAGATTTATGCCAATATGTACTATCACGTTTACACACAGACAAGGAATGGACAAAAAATACCTTTCCTAACAAGTCAGTATTGATAGCAGGTACACTGCCAAACACCCCAGGCTTTAAACATTCAGTGCAAGGTGTAGTGATGGGTGCCCATGAAGACTGCTGTCACCATACACATGGGATAGTGGTGAGAAAATATCTTGGACTGGAAGTCCCAGTGCAGTAACCAGCTTAAGTGGACTATGGCCATAAGAAGTACCATAAAGGGACCTTCAGAGTTGTTCAAAGCTGCTAGCTAACTGAAAACCGTAAACAGCATGCCTCTCACACTTCATCACACTGCCAAATGGTGCATCCCATAGCACACCCATACTTTAGCAGGGATCAAGCACAACATGGAAACACTTCTCACATTGGATCAAAACAACAACACACTCAACCACACACCCTACATGGCGTAACATGCCACCCATGTAGGTTAGTGTTTCAACACATCGCTCGTGGTCATAAGTGTGTTATAAATTTTACAATATCATACATTACGTGGATCTCAAGAGGGTTGTCAGTTTTTACATCAACATGAACTGTGAGTACCAGATTGACTACCAGCTTTACATTGGCTATCTGGCTCAAAGGAAGGGACAGCAATCCGAAGTGGACCATTTCTTGCTGGATCGTGCTTTGCATTAAGAGCAGCTATGCTGTTGCCAAGAAGGAGCACCCTGAGGACAGCTGTGCTCATACCTCCACGGAGAAGGTTGATTCTTAAGCTCTGTCTAGGGGTGTTCATGGACACCTTGCGTGCAGCAACGTAGGCTTTGGTTCACATATTCACAAAGCATTATTGCCTCGATTCTGGCAATGACCATTTTGTTTTACCTGTGTTGCAGAACTTCTTGGATTCTGGATACAAATGCCGTGCTGTGCATTATTTCTCCACCTAGTGGTTGAGTCTGGAATTGCCTCGGTTTTTGTTTTTAGGGGGCGTCGTCGTTGAACATTTGGCGTTGTCTCTCCTTGATGTCAGACGTATGCCCAGGAAGCTCCACTGCGTGGGGTGCCATCTTTAGATTCTTTTTCCCCACCGTTGGCTTTCGATGCATTGGAAGTAGCTCGAGGATGCACAGAAGGAGTATTCTCAAAAGAATTTTTTTTTAAAAGAGAGGAAACTGGCAAAACCCCAAAAGACAGAGAAAGAAAATTGGTTTTACACCGAAGATATCTGGGTTTTTTAACACCAACAGACCACGAGGTTCTCGACCGCATGGCCAAAGAATGCTGATAGGGCAGAATCTGAATGAGATGCATTTCATGCCCCAAGTGCCACTGCAAGTTTGCAGAGAAAAATAGATATCAAGTTTGTAACTTGTATGTGACTAAGGATCACATGCCAGAGATCTACAGCACCTGTGCTGAATTTCAGTCAAAGAACCTCAAACCAAGGGAAAACAGTGGTAGGCTCACTAAGCTATGCCAGTGACACAGAAACATACTCCCAGGGCAGAGGAGCCCAACAGCAGCGACAATGCCTAAATGGCATAGTGCCAAGATTCCGACACCAAAACAGTTGATGCTTAGAGGAGAAAAGCACAGAAGAAACCATCATCACAGTACACTAAAAGTTGTAGACAAAGTACAGGGGATATTTAGGAACAGAGGCGAAGGGGTTGGACTCCAAACACAAGAGGCCTACTTCGAGCTTGGAGACAGCAGGGGTCAAACACGGGTCCAAAGAGCTCAGAGCACCCCTTGATTCTAAACACAGAAATACCTGCGGGAGGCAAACTCTCAGAAACAGCCTCTGCCTCGAAAGAGTTTAAGAGCACAGGAGGGAAAAGGCAAAACCTGAGGAGGCACTTCGGTGCCAAAAAAGAAGGCACATGTGGTTAACAATGAAACGCCTCTTCTTCCTTTCAACGTCCAGTGCTTTTCTACTCAAGGTTGAACTGGATGCCATTATTTTAAAAAAAATAGTTTGTCCCCCTGGAAGGGATACAATATCCCCCTTCGACCTCTGAAGGAAGCACCTGTCAAGGCATAAGCCAAAGTGCCAGAGCTACGGTGGACCGGCGTGCGGAAACGGCCATTGGTGGTTCTTTGGAGTAAGTGTGACTACAAGAGCATGTTCCCACAAAGGTCCCGGGTTCAGAGAAATACTTGTGAACTCGTACAAAGGATTCCTCTCTGCAACTACTGGAGAGTGAGTAAATTGGAGAATTCGGTCTTTTTTTTAAGTGAAGTTAACTCCCGAATCGGGGTGAAGACCATAAAAAACAAGGGATCCATACCCTGACGAATGCCAGAGTGACCCGGTTGGGCACACAACAATGGCAGAAACATGTTGGTATCTGCAGTAGGGGTATAGGGGCCGTTACCTCCCCTGAATATCCCACATTTCAGGTTTTAATCCTACCAAGGGGTTACATAAATAAAGGTAGACTGTTGTTTCCCCTAAGGTAGTTTTAACTATATGTATCTGCACTGTTTGGTCCCTTCTTGAGGGATCATTCTTTCCTCTGTACTTTGTGTTTTCTTTTGTGTTTTTGTTCCTTCACGTTGTCTACCCTCACCACTATTCTTCATACATACAAAAAAACGCGCTCCGTCCAGAGCGTTGGTCTGCGCCTGGACGTTAGATGCGGCCCTATGATGAAGCATGACACTGCGAAGTGTGTGAGGGCAGTATTAAGACAAGTAATGTCTTTTCCGTCTCCCTGTATGTTTTACTTTATAGTCCACCCACTGGAGGGTTAACGAAGAACATAAACTTCCTCTTCCTTCCTCGGGGTGCGGTAGTTTGTTGATTGTAGCACTTCTCTGTTTAGTGAGTTATAAAGTGCCAGAGCTCCCAAACAACAGCACAGCCGGCAGAAGTGCAGGAGCAATCAGTTGAACTGAAAGAGGAATTTGACAATAGCCCCTACCAGGAGGGTATGTTCGAGGTCGAAATCTCTTAGGACTGGCAGGACGTCGACTGACATGCTCCTCAGTCATTATCATTATATGACATTTCTGTGTACAATGCAGTGGTGACACTAGGGGCTGGCTACTTTGGTGTCACACTTGAGGAGGAACATAGGGAATCCTGCTTCCTGCTTGAAACTGCTGTATTTATAATGAAGGAGACAATTTATCCCAATGCTCCCAAGAGTGCTGGACAAGGGAAGGGCAGCCTTCAAGGAACTAGCCTCATTGAAGGCTGTTGCACCATTTTTGGAGAAGACAGACATTCTACACAGTACTCCACACTGAAGGAAATGACCCGATTAGGGCACTGTGTAAATTGCGACCACCTCAGGCTTCCAAAGAAATGAAGAGTCGTTCAGACAGAAAATACAAACTAAGTTATTTATTAGTATTGCGCTGCAGTGGAGCTCAGTCTGACCAGCCTCCTGAGATGGCTGCCAAGGTACTGACTTTCACAGGCATAAAGGTAATAATCATACATTTTGCAACTGGGCAGTGACTCGCCCACCTTGTAACTTTCCACAAGGAGACAGCTTAACAAAGGGGCACACAAGGATGAGCTAAGAGTCTGAGACCGGGCACACACTATCTCTCTGGCAAGGTCATTCTGTCTGTCTGCCTGCAGCTGAAATAGTGGGAGTGAACCTCTATCTAGTGGGAAAGGTATGCATTAACAAGCGGCTTTCTCATGCATTCAGTGAGGCCTAACCTTGGAGACGCAAATGCATCCCCACAGTTTCCTAGCTGAGAGAGCAGAAATGAGCTTCGGTCAGTAAGACAAAATTGCAGCCACAGAGAAAATGGCGCCGCAAATGCTAACTTAACATCGGGCAATACAATGCACATAACATTTAATTCCACCAACCTATCAGGGGATCAGTGGCAGCTTATTCCTTTATCTTCTCAATGGCATGCAAACACGCCAGTTCATCGGCAACGGTAGGCCCACCGCCCAATAGAACAAGCTGGTGTACAGTAAGTGGAGTGGTCTGCAGCGGTCCAGTTGAGGATTGCTAACTGCAACACCCCCTGATCCAGCATGCCCATCAGCAGTGGGAGGAGGTGGAGCGTTTCCTACAACACCTCTCAGATCAATACTATAAGAGAAGGAAAGCACTCATCCATGAGGAATGGCAATCAGCAAAACCTGTTTGAAATCAACCTTGAACTTAGCAAACACCGCCAGTTGGCAAGTCTGCACCAGGCCGCACTCAGGAGACATGCCTGGTTGAGGATATCTGAGTTCAAGCTGGAAGTGCAGGCAGCGTTAGTGAATATGCCCAACATGGGAGTAGTCCCTCGTTGGATTGCCGTTGATGAGCCAATTCAAACAATAAAAATGGACAATGAGACCTTGTAATCAGGGAAGCAGGTACTCCACGAATAAGTGCATGTGGAGGCTCACAACTAGCATCCTCCCATACATACACACTTAACCTCACAGCAACCAAGTCACGGCACGCTTACACAGTGGCAATACATTGGACAACAGAAGTAGCCCATCCGACAGAGGGCATACAAAGTAAGCACAGCACCAACAGGAGGTGGCCACACCAGTAAATGAATACTCAGAACGCTCACACCTGCACTCAACCCCAGTAGGGTGTAGAATCGGATTCCTCAGGGAATAGCAAAACATCATCTCTGACAAATGGATACTCCAAATAATCAGACATGGATATTGTATAGAACTCTTAAAACCACAGCTCAACATCCTGCCACGGGTGAGACACCAAAGCAGAAAAGACACCATACACTTTCAAAAGAAAGCTGCAGAAAAGAGCTATAGTGAAGGTATGGCAGTCAGAAAAGTGATAGGGGGTGTACTCATCCTACTTCTTGGTGCCAAAACCAGACTTTGCCCTAAGGCCCATCATGGATCTCCGGGCCCTAAACTGACGCATCAAGACACAAAGGTTTCAGATGACATCTCTACAAGAGAATATCCCACTTGTCAGAAATGACAACAATAGACCTTAGGTATGCATACATACACATTCTAATGAACAAAAGAGACACATTTTTGAGATTTGTGATAGACCAGGTTCATTACCAGTTCATAATGTCAGGCTTCTTAATAAAACTGGCACCCAGGGTGATCACAAAATGTCTGGCCATGTGGCGGCGCACCTAAGAAGAAAGGGGATCCATGTCAACCCCTACCTGGATGACCGGCTCATAAAGGCAATATCGTACCAGCAGTGCAGAGACAACACTAACAAGGTCATGCATACGCTGCTCAAACTTAGCTTCTCCATCTCTCTGGAAAAGTCATACATGATACCAGAAAGGGAAAATAATATTCCCTGGAGCCAGACTGAGCTCTGAAGAGGAGAGAGCCTTCGCAGTAGTGAGGAGGAGGGTACACGCAATGACTCAATAAGTTTGCTTCTACTGGAGAGGCAAGGTCTGACAGTGAAGACAGTGGGGAATCTCTTGGGCATGATGGTATAATGCATACCACTCATTCCAAATGCCAGACCTCACGTGAGACTAGTCAAGGAATAGCTACAGCGACATTGGCTACGGACTTGGAAGATCTTGTGCATAACAGAAAGAGTACACAAGGAAATACAATGGTAGAACAGCAAGAACATCACAGTAGTCAGACTTTTCGGACAACCAACTCCCATGGTTACCATTACAGCAGAGGTATCTCACACAGGGTGAAGAGCGCTGCTAAACAGACTGAATATTAGGGCCCTGTGGATACCGGAGGACATAGCGATGTATATAAACATGGAACTAAAGACAATGGGCCATATGTATCATTCCAAATTGCAACCGCAAACGCCGAAATTCGCAGAATTTCGGCGTTTGCGATCGCAATTTGGCTCAGTAATATGTATCAAAGAAAAACTGCCTCGCAAAATAAGGAATCGCAAAATTTCCGATTCCTTATTTTGCGATTGCATTTAAGGAATCGCAAATTGCTATTCCTTAAATGCAATGTAAGAAGCACAGAAAAAGTGCAATTTGGCCTTAAGGAACCGCAAATTACCACCAACTTCAAGTTGGTGGTAATTTGCGATTTCTCTGAAAAATGCACTTTTTTGCATTTTTCAAAGTGCCACGTGGCACATTAGGGCATGTATGTGTGCCACATGTGCACACATGCACATTTCAGGGGTGCAACAGGGTGTCCTTTTGACACCCTGGCACCCTTGAAATTGCATTCTCAATTTGCGATTCTCTAATTGAAAATCGCAAATTGAGAATGTCTTCCCATTCATTCCTATGGGCCTCTAGGCCCATAGGAATGAATGGGGCGGTATTCCTTAATTGCGAATCGCAATTTGCAATTCGCAATTCGCAATTAAGGAATATGTAGGATTCGCAAAATTATTTGCAAATTCTACATACATAGCGTTTTGCGATTCGCAAATAGAGATTCGCAAAAAATCGCTATTTGAGAATCGCAAACATTTATTTTCATACATATGGCCCAATGTCCCTAGCCCTCAAGGGCTTGCAGTCACAGCTGAAGGGTATTACATGATCACATGCACTATCCAGCTTAACACAGGAGATGTGGACGTTATGCTACAAAAGAACATGAAACTAGTTGCAAACAACCTGCTGGGAGTGGAAAACAGAAACAGACAGACTAAGCAGGCAAAACAGCGTGTCCCATGAATGGGAACTAAATGTGCAAATGCTACGCCTGGTCTTCATGAGGTGGGGGAACACCAACCATGGATTTGTTTGCAATGGAAACCTAAAATGCCAAGACTTCATGTCTAGGTACCCAAACCACAAGTGCACTGGGGAATTCCCTTCCAAAGAATCCTCTACGAGATTTGCATATACTTTTACACCAACCCCTCTGGTAAGGAGTACAAAAAGGCAGCCATGACCACCATGTTCTTCGCAATGGGCCAGACAAGTTTTGTTCTCTAAACTAGCGGAACTGGTGCAGGGAAATGCAATGCCGCTACTAACACAACAGGAAATTCTAACAGTTCAAAGAGTTCTACCCGTAACCAAAAACACTCAGCTTGGCCTACAATACCGCACACACCTACTGGACGAAGGATTCTCCGATACAACGCTTAAGGTACACCTGGCAGCTATTGTAGTGCACACAAGGTGTCATAGGGAACAGTGTTTTCCAAACTCTAGTGGTCAAACATTTCCAGAACAGAGCTAAATGGGTGGTGCTAGCCAGAGCAGCACCCACACGGAACCTCGATCTGGTCCTCACACAGTTGATAAAATCACCCTTTGAACCCATGCGTTATGCAGGACTGCAATTTCTCACCTTATAAACGGCCTTCATGGAGGACATAATGTCACTATGCAGGGTTGGTGATCTGCAGGCACTAGCAGGAATCATACATTCAAATACGCATGGACTAATTAGAACTAATCCCAACTTCCTGCCTAAGTAAACGACTTCCCAGGGGTTTTCGGTCATCCTAAGTCGCAAGCAGAGCACTATACACATGCTTGATGTCAGGTGGGCTGTGATGTACTACATGCAGGAAACTGAGCTAATATGGAAGTCCAACCAGTTATTTATCTCATTTACCCTGTTGTCTAAGGGGTCACTAGTAATTAAGGCAACCATAGCAAGGTGGATAGTCCAGATAACACAAACATGTCACACAGAGCAGGTCCTACACTAGAGGAAAGACCAAGGGTGTCCTCCACAAGGTAAAAAGGGGCAACACTAACCTTTACAGCTAATGTCTCAATCAACGACTTCTGCATGACTGATACGTTGTCAGTACAATCCTTTACCAAACATTACTGTGCCGACATCCAAGCAAGAAAGGAAACACAGGTACAACAGACAAGACTCAACCAACTATTTGCAAATACAAACTGGTTCTGTACCCAACCACCTACAGAGACAGAGCAAACTACACAATTAATGCACAGCATGTGAATCCAGAAAGGTTTGTGCTGCAAAACAAAATGGTTACTTACCCTTTCGTGTACTTTTACAGATTGAAGACTTTCTGGATTCACATGTGACACTCCTACCACTGCTAGAAACGAGTGTGGAGATTTGCAACTAGGAGGAGAGACAAAGTAACCAAACATGAAGGAAGCTACAAACATAAGGCAACCGGATAAAATAATCTAAAGATAGCAACCACTCAATGGAGTTTCCTAGGTGTACCTCTACTCTCATTAAGGCGAGACAAAACACCAAATGATGATACCCAATTAAAAATAAATAAATAAATAATAATAAGGGAGGGCAAGGAAACTGAGACAGTTCTGGGCCCGACCACTAGATAGTGGAATAATGCACAGCATGTGAATCCAGAAAGTCTTCAAGCTGCAAAACTTCTCCTACAGGTAAGTAACTGTTTTATTTGACTATCTCCTTGGTCCCACCACCCATGAGGAGGTACTACTTTCGTATCTATTTCAAAGGTGATAAATCTGCCGGTTGAAGTATCCATTGGAAGAAAAAGAAAAAAGTTACTTACGTTCAGTTACAGTCTGTATACTAGATATAAGCAGATTACTTCCGATCTTCCTTCCAGTTGTGATGAGTAGTTATGTGATTGCACATAATCAGTTCTCACATTTGTTCTGAAACGTCACTATATGACATTTCTGTGTACAATGCAGTGGTGAAACTAGGGGCTGGCTACTTTGGTGTCACACTTGAGGAGGACCATAGGGAATCCTGCTTCCTGCTTGAAACTGCTGTATTTATAATGAAGGAGACAATTTATCCCAATGCTCCCAAGAGTGCTGGACAAGGGAAGGGCAGCCTTCAAGGAACTAGCCTCATTGAAGGCTGTTGCACCATTTTTGGAGAAGACAGACATTCTACACAGTACTCCACACTGAAGGAAATTACCCGATTAGGGCACTGTGTAAATCGCGACCACCTCCGGCTTCCAAAGAAATGAAGAGTCGGTCAGACAGAAAATACAAACTAAGTTATTTATTAGTATTGCGCTGCAGTGGAGCCCAGTCTGACCAGCCTCCTGAGATGGCTGCCAAGGTACTGACTTTCACAGGCATAAAGGTAATAATCATACATTTTGCAACTGGGCAGTGACTCGCCCACCTTGTAACTTTCCTCAAGGAGACAGCTTAACAAAGGGGCACACAAGGATGAGCTAAGAGTCTGAGACCGGGCACACACTATCTCTCTGGCAAGGTCATTCTGTCTGTCTGCCTGCAGCTGAAATAGTGGGAGTAAACCTCTATCTAGTGGGAAAGGTATGCATTAACAAGCGACTTTCTCATGCATTCAGTGAGGCCTAACCTTGGAGACGCAAATGCATCACCGCAGTTTTCTAGCTGAGAGAGCAGAAATGAGCTTCTGTCAGTAAGACAAAATTGCAGCCACAGAGAAAATGGCGCCGCAAATGCTAACTTAACATCGGGCAATACAATGCAAATAACATTTAATTCCACCAACCTACACCAGGGGATCAGTGGCAGCTTATTCCTTTATCTTCTCAATGGCATGCAAACACGCCAGTTCACCGGCAACAGTAGGCCCACCGCCCAATAGAACAAGCTGGTGTACAGTAAGTGGAGTGGTCTGCAGCAGTCCAGTTGAGGATTGCTAACTGCAACACCCCCCTGATCCAGCATGCCCATCAGCAGTGGGAGGAGGTGGAGCGTTTCCTACAACACCTCTCAGATCAATACTATAAGAGAAGGAAAGCACTCATCCATGAGGAATGGCAATCAGCAAAACCTGTTTGAAATCAACCTTGAACTTAGCAAACACCGCCAGTTGGCAAGTCTGCACCAGGCCGCACTCAGGAGACATGCCTGATTGAGGATATCTGAGTTCAAGCTGGAAGTGCAGGCAGCGTTAGTGAATATGCCCAACATGGGAGTAGTCCCTCGTTGGATTGCCGTTGATGAGCCAATTCAAACAATAAAAATGGACAATGAGACCTTGTAATCAGGGAAGCAGGTACTCCACGAATAAGTGCATGTGGAGGCTCACAACCAGCATCCTCCCATACATACACACTTAACCTCACAGCAACCAAGTCACGGCACACTTACACAGTGGCAATACATTGGACAACAGAAGTAGCCCTTCCGACAGAGGGCATACAAAGTAAGCACAGCACCAACAGGAGGTGGCCACACCAGTAAATGAATACTCAGAACGCTCACACCTGCACTCAACCCCAGTAGGGTGTAGAATCGGATTCCTCGGGGAATAGCAAAACATCATCTCTGACAAATGGATACTCCAAATAATCAGACATGGATATTGTATAGAACTCTTAAAACCACAGCTCAACATCCTGCCACGGGTGAGACACCAAAGCAGAAAAGACACCATACACTTTCAAAAGAAAGCTGCAGAAAAGAGCTATAGTGAAGGTATGGCAGTCAGAAAAGTGATAGGGGGTGTACTCATCCTACTTCTTGGTGCCAAAACCAGACTTTGCCCTAAGGCCCATCATGGATCTCCGGGCCCTAAACTGACGCATCAAGACACAAAGGTTTCAGATGACCACTCTACAAGAGAATATCCCACTTGTCAGAGGGGGACTAAATGACAACAATAGACCTTAGGTATGCATACATACACATTCTAATGAACAAAAGGGCACATTTTGGAGATTTGTGATAGACCAGGTTCATTACCAGTTCATAATGTCAGGCTTCTTAATAAAACTGGCACCCAGGGTGATCACAAAATGTCTGGCCATGTGGCGGCGCACCTAAGAAGAAAGGGGATCCATGTCAACCCCTACCTGGATGACCGGCTCATAAAGGCAATATCGTACCAGCAGTGCAGAGACAACACTAACAAGGTCATGCATACGCTGCTCAAACTTAGCTTCTCCATCTCTCTGGAAAAGTCATACATGGTACCAGAAAGGGAAAATAATATTCCCTGGAGCCAGACTGAGCTCTGAAGAGGAGAGAGCCTTCGCAGTAGTGAGGAGGAGGGTACACGCAATGACTCAATAAGTTTGCTTCTACTGGAGAGGCAAGGTCTGACAGTGAAGACAGTGGGGAATCTCTTGGGCATGATGGTGTAATGCATACCACTCATTCCAAATGCCAGACCTCACGTGAGACTAGTCAAGGAATAGCTACAGCGACATTGGCTACGGACTTGGAAGATCTTGTGCATAACAGAAAGAGTACACAAGGAAATACAATGGTAGAACAGCAAGAACATCACAGTAGTCAGACTTTTCGGACAACCAACTCCCATGGTTACCATTACAGCAGAGGTATCTCACACAGGGTGAAGAGCGCAGCTAAACAGACTGAATATTAGGGCCCTGTGGATACCGGAGGACATAGCGATGTATATAAACATGGAACTAAAGACAATGGGCCATATGTATCATTCCAAATTGCAATCGCAAACGCCGAAATTCGCAGAATTTCGGCGTTTGCGATCGCAATTTGGCTCAGTGATATGTATCAAAGAAAAACTGCCTCGCAAAATAAGGAATCGCAAAATTTGCGATTCCTTATTTTGCGATTGCATTTAAGGAATCGCAAATTGCTATTCCTTAAATGCAATGTAAGAAGCACAGAAAAAGTGCAATTTGGCCTTAAGGAATCGCAAATTACCACCAACTTCAAGTTTAAAAAAACATATGCTCAGAGTGCCTGGGATGATGATGTTCCTAATAACAACAGGATGCAAGACAAGCCGTGACTTCCAGAAACAAGATGCCAGTCATGGATCTGTATGACCTGTGACTCTGGAGCTTGGACTCCAGTCATTAATCAAAGTCACGTGATCAAGGCACCCTCATGCACCCAAAGGTGCTCTAGTAGTATGAGGCTAACATCTGGATCACAGAACTTAAGAAGTCACTGTAAAAAAATAAATCCTGCTTCAAGTGGTCCAGCCTTTCACGATCTTGTTCAAGTGGTCCTTTGCGCTCAAAGTCTTCCTGTAAGACTAAGATGTGCCATAAGCGTACGGAGGTCAAGTGGTTTGCGACGCCATCCTGCCATTTGAAACCAGACAAGAAGGTGTGAGGGCATCAATGAAAGGGTCATTCCTGACAAGCGTGTTCCAACTCTAAACTGGTCCTGGAATGCCTCAAATTCCTTAGACTTTGCAAAATCTACAGCAAATTGTGGCCTTAAAGGAGGCCATGCTGCAGCTAATTTTGGCACGTTGAGCCCCCTCTATTGCACCTTCAGGCCCCACAGAGGCTGAAGGAGCTCCAGTTGGACTGCTGCTGGAGGGCACTAGCTCAACCCCCGCATGACAGCAGTGTCTGGGCCTGTTCTGAAGCTGGGTCATTCTTCAACTCCAGTACCAATGCTGACACTGCCAGCCGAGGACCTGATCCTGGTATCCAACCCCAAGCAGTTGACAGCTTGCTTCATGCCTGTGATACGCTATGAATCACAAAGGTGCAACTAGACTCTAATCCTCGATACCACCACTATCAGAGGCTGGAGACCTTATTTGGATCCAACTCGAACACATTTTAGAGTATACAAATGTTACCCTTGACACAGAGGAAACAGACCACCTTCTCCTACTTCACTATACTATGTGGAGGTATTCCTGGATTTACAAAATGCCAGTGGACTAGATAGATTGCCAGAGACTGAGCTAGACTCGCCACTCATAGAAGAAAGTTCATTTTTTTGTAGTAGTTGTACAAAGTGCAGCAGAAACAAAGGCGAACTTCAACCAGGTCCAACTTCTTCTCAGCCATCACTGCAACTCAGCGTGGCTCTTATGGACACACTTATGGCCATTTGGTCTAAGGTGTGCTTGCACCCACCAGGCAGTCAACTTGTTGCTAGGCCTGAATCAGAAGAATTTTCATAATTCAGCGTTACTCTTGTAACGTAAAATTACTGATAAATTCACATTTCGCCACTCCGCCAGCGGAATTAAAAATTTTGCAGGGGTTTCTTAAGTTTAGAAACCACTGCATACCACTTGGCACTCCGGCATACTCTGCAGTGATTAAAACTTTTAACCACTGCAGAATGCAAGGGTGCTGAGTGAAATGCAGTGGTTTCTAAACTTTAGAAACCACTCCATATACCACTCGGTGCCCTTGCATCCTCTGCAATCACTGCAGAGTATGCAAGGGCGCAGAGTGGTATTTGGTTGCACTGTTTTCTTAAACAAAATGCATCTTCACATCCATTTTTGGACGAGAGGGGGTATTTTGAACTAAGAAAATAGTGCTACATGCACACTCTGCCCCTTTGTGGAATTCCACTGAATCCAGTGGAATTTTAGTGTAATTCTGTGTGATTCCTCTGAATCAAACTCGGCGAATTACCTACTTTTTGCCAAATAACAGACCACCCCTTGTGATCATGATTTTCTGATAAGGCACTCTAACTCTGAAAAGACTGGTGATACAGGCATCAGCAAGTAAAGTCACTCCTAATAACTTCCTGACCAATTTTCCAGATAGAGAGCGGAAACATATCAATGTCTTCGAAAAGAGATAGTTCTCTTTGTCCAGTTATTCCTGGTGATCCTTGAATGCGGTGTGTGTTCTGGGCAGGTACAGCCATGCTTTATGGGACATGGCCAGCGAACCCTTGCCGGCCATCCTGGAAGACCTCAGGACCTCGCTGGCTCAAAGATACCTGGGGGCTTATTTACAAGCCCCTTGCACCGCCGGTGCGTCACTTTTTGTGACGCACCAGCAGCACATTTTGCTGCCCCATATTTACAAGGACAGGATAAGCCACCCTGCGTGGTTTTTCTTGTCCTTGTAAATATGGCCCCTTTACACACAGTGTGAGAAGTTGGCCTGATATGTAGTGCTCACTATTCTAGTGATCACTGTGTATCATTCCAAACGACCCTTATTGATGATTGGTTGTAAGTCAACCTTTTAGACCAGCTATCCTAGTAGCGTGGATACGAGCAGTCTTTAGGCTAAACTCTAGAGGGCGTGTTAAGCCAGCTGTTTACCATCACATATACCCCTTGAACACCAAGTGAAAGGACACCACACAAGTTGTTATGAAAATAAAAGGATATTTATTTATAACAAGACTACCCTGGCTCTTTATGAGTCAGGGAGCTAAGCACACTACAAAACTCTTAGGAAAATACTTCAGTTGCACAATTTACACAAATGCCCGAGGGGCACGAGAAACCATCTACACTAACAGTGGAATGCGAATGGTTAGAGTCTGGAGATACTGATTCCGGAGTGATCCGATCAGTGGGACTAAACGAAAAAGGAACTGGACACTTGTAGGGCGAACCTGCGATGGAGCACCGAGATGCTCGAGTTACCTAGCCCAGAGGCTGCGGCGGTTGAAGGTTCGGCAAGATGTCGGAAGTCCTCGTTGTAGTCTCAGGAGCCTGAAAGAAGAAGTTGCTGGCAGGCGACCAGTGACGATGTTCAGAGCGATCCAAGCCTGGATCGGTGGTGAAGGAAAACCTGAAAGCAGAGGGGACTCAGTTCTCAACCGCTAGCCAGCGATCGTGTGGGTACCAGGAGGGTACCGGCTGAAGTCACCTCGACCAGGTGAGTGGGTGACGTCGGACTCGGCTGTTCCTCGGACCAGGAGGCGCGGCGGCGACCAGGAGGGAGGGCGAGCTGTCCCACGAAGGTGTCTGCTGTCGATGATGCTGGGCCCAGGAAGGGGCAGCGGATCTTGGCAGTGGCCACCCAAGCGGGGGAGTCAAGATGGCGTCGGGAGTGGACCAGGAGGGTCCGTGGTACTCCTCTGTTGAAGGGGAGCAAGAGCCAGTCTGGAGCAACCAGACTAGTGATGAAACAATCGTGGTGCGTCGTGAAGAGGGCCACAAGCCGGTCGGCAAGTGGTCGAACAACGCGGTGAACAACAAGGAGCGGAAGGGCCCCCACGCAGGTCTCGTGGATGCTGGGGAGGCAGACTTCGATGCTGGAGCTGCTCAGGGTTAGGGCTTCTCAAACCCTAGGTGCACTCACTCGAGGGTCCCTCGGTGGGCGTGCTAGATAAGCGTCGTGCAGGTTCTGAAGATAGCCGGTCCCGCAGGTCTCGTCACACCTACGACTCTCAGCTGAGCTGATGAGGGAGGTAAAAGGTCAGAGATGGCATGGAACTCGGGTCTCGTCGAGCTGGGCAGTCTTGATCCGTAGGAGAGACTTACAGCAAACCGCAAGCGCTTAGATGGTGCCTGCTGATGCAGGGTGGCTACTCCTTAGCCACAAGGGAGAGTCTTCAGAAATAGTCAAGAGTTCCTTTCGTGGAAAGTAGTTCGTGATTCGGAGTTATCCGATTATCTGATTATCCAATTTGGGAAGGGGACGCGCTCCTACCTTTATTCTAAGAAAAGGGGCTGGCCCGTGACTAGGTTCTACCTATGGGTGGAGCCAGGAGGGGGGTGGTTACACCCCTAACCTTTGTCCGGCTTCGCGCCAGCTCAGGGGCTGGTGTGCCCCCGAAACTGGTTTGAGCCGGGCTATGCACAGTGAGCACCGGGGTGCCACTTGCAATCACCTTCCTTTCAGCCCTGCCTACCTGGGATACACAAACCCTGTCTGGGACGGTGCTAACACCGCCCTCGACAGGAAACCCTTTGTCCAAGCTCCCCTTGCTGGAAGGTCCCCCAGCAGCAGGAGGTCAGACTTGTGTCTGGTGGCAGCATCCATTTTGTGATGCTGAGGCTTGAGTCAACTTTAACCGGGGTTCAAGGTTACTTCCATGTCGTGTCCCTCTAAAAGGGGGGAATGCTAACCCCGTCACCAGGACTGGCGAGGGGTTCGTATTCCCATTCGTATGACACCTTACTCGACATGTACAGGTGATGCGATGCCAAAGTTAGCAAATAACCGCAAGGATTATAATGCATTAAAAGTAGTTGGCCCGCGTCACCATGGAACGGCTATTAGGACTTGGTTCCGCAAGCCGTCGACGGGCTCAGCTCGCGCCAGAGCACCGTCCCACATGATTCCCTGCACTCTGCCTTCAGGATCGATAAGGCCTGCTATAGGAGTGACTGATAGGAACCCATGTGTCCATTTTAGGGTTTTGGTGTAGGAATACTACACCTACAGCAACGGGTGATTACACCACGTGGCCCCAGCTGTCGTGCAGCCAGTTGTGTCAGATTTGGGCGGCCATTCCAGGGGCGGCATAATACATGCTTCAGCCCCTGGTAGGCCCTGGGTACACCGATGCCCTGGATACCTGTGGTATGCTGAGACAGGGACTGACAAGGTGGCCCAGTTCCAATTAGTGGATGCACCTAACGTACATGTGTGTTAATTTCGAGAGAGAACAGCTAGGCTGTGGGTCTGATTGGCAGGCCCACAGCCGGAGAAAGTCGTAAACCAATGAAGCAAAAGCAAAAAAATCTGGGTGATCATAGGATTGCAGACCCTACTCTCCTACATGACCCCCCCCCAAACTTCGGGACAATAAGCTAACCTTGACCAGGTGAGTCTTCTTGCTCTAAGTGGAAATACCTGGAGAGCCCATCTGCATTGCCATGATCAGTGCCAGGTCTATGCTCCACTGTGAAGTCCATCCCCTGTAGGGAAATGGACCACCTAAGTAGTTTGGGGTTTTCACCCTTCATTTGATTTAGCCACAAGAGGGGCTTATGGTCGGTCTGAATCTTGAAGTGAGTGCCAAACAAGTATGGCCTCAACTTCTTCAGGGCCCAAACCACAGCAAAGGCCTCCCTCTCGATAGCTGACCAATTCTTCTCTCTGGGGGTCAGCCTCCTGCTAATAAAAGCTATGGGCTGGTCATGACCATCAAAATTCAGTTGCGATAGAACAGCTCCCACACCCAGCTCCGAAGCGTCTGTTTGGACAATGAATGGTTTGGAGTAGTCTGGACTCTTTAGGATAGGTGCTGTGCACATGGCCTGCTTTAGATCATCGAATGCCTTCTGACAGCTTGCTGTCCACTGAACTTTTTTTGGCATCTTTTTACTTGTCAGGTCGTTTAGCGGGGTCACAATGGATCCATAATTTCTGACAAATTTCCGGTAATAACCAGTCAGGCCCAAGAAAGCTCGAACCTGAGTCTGGGTGGTTGGAGGAGCCCAGTCCCGGATGGCCTGTATTTTGCTCTCCAATGGTTGAACCTGGCCTCCACCTACAAGGTGGCCCAGGTATACAACCTGTGTCTGCCCTATCTGGCACTTGGTGGCCTTGATAGTGAGGCCTGCCTTCTGCAGGGCCTCTAACACTTTCCTCAGGTGGACCAGGTGATCCTCCCAGGTGGAGCTAAAGACAGCGATATCGTCCAGATACGCCGCACAGAAGTCGTCCAACCCAGTGAGAACGCGATTCACCAGCCTTTGGAAGGTGGCAGGTGCATTTTTCAAACCAAAGGGCATTACCACGAACTGATAATGCCCACCCGGGGTAGAAAATGCTGTTTTGGGCTTGGCCTCCTCAGCTAACCTGATTTGCCAATACCCAGCGGTCAGGTCAAACGTACTTAAGTAGTTGGCCGAGGCCAACCGGTCGATAAGTTCGTCTGCTCTTGGTATCGGGTGGGCGTCGGTCTTAGTGACCGCATTGAGACCTCTGTAGTCCACGCAAAACCTCATCTCTTTCTTACCGCCCTGGGTGTGAGGTTTCGGCACGAGCACTACGGGACTAGCCCAGGGGCTGTCCGAGGGTTCAATGACTCCCAGCTCCAACATTTTCTGCACCTCTGTCTTGATGCAGTCTCTGACATGATCAGGTTGCCGATAGATTTTACTCTTTACGGGTAGACTGTCCCCAGTGTCGACCTCGTGGGTACACCACTTGGTCTGACTGGGTGTCAGAGAGAACATATGTCGAAAGGATTGAAGAACCTGTTTAACAATCCTCTTGTTGATGTCCAGAGAGGCTGCCACAAAAGACAACACCATCTACTGATCCATCGTCAGGGTTCTGAGAGAGCAGGTCTGGGAGAGGGTCACTCTCCTCCTCCTGTCCCTCATCTGTGGCCATGAGCAAGCCCATGCCCTCCCTGTCGACATATGCCTTGAGCCTGTTTACGTGGAGCACCCTGTGGGGGCTCCGGGGAGTTCCCAGGTCTACCAGGTAGGTGACCTCTCCCTTTTGCTCAATGATCGTGTGGGGCCCAGACCATTTGTCTTTGAGTGCTGCTGGGGCCACTGGCTCCAGCACCCACACCTTCTGTCCAGGCTGGTACACCGTCAGGACAGCCTTTTGGTCGTGCCAAGCTTTCTGTAATTCTTGGCTCGCCTCAAGGTTTTTAGACGCCTTTTCCATGTACTCCGCCATCCGCGAGCGGAGACCGAGCACATAGTCCACAATGTTTGATGCCGGCTTTCTGAGAGGTCTCTCCCATCCTTCCTTTACCAAACAAAGGGGTCCCCGTACAGGATGTCCGAACAGAAGCTCAAAAGGGCTGTAGCCAACCCCCTTCTGCGGGACCTCTCTGTAGGCGAACAAGAGGCAGGGTATCAGGACATCCCATCTTCGCCGAAGCTTTTCAGGTAGTCCGTGAATCATCCCTTTTAGGGTCCGGTTGAATCTCTCAACCAGCCCATTGCATTGTGGGTGATAGGGTGTGGTGAACTTGTAGTTGACACCACATTCCTTCCACATAGCAGTCAGATATCCCGACATGAAGTTTGCACCTCTGTCTGAGACGACCTCCTTAGGGAAGCCCACTCTGGAGAACACTCCAAGCAGGGCCCGTGCCACCACAGGTGCTGTAGTGGTCCTAAGGGGAATAGCTTCAGGATACCTGGTGGCGTGGTCCACCACCACCAGTATGAACTTGTGCCCTGATGCTGTCTGGGGTTCCATTGGTCCGACAATGTCGATCCCCACTCGTTCAAAGGGTACCCCCACCACTGGTAGTGGTATGAGGGGGGCCTTTGTCGTGCCACCTGACTTACCACTGGCTTGGCAAGTGACACAGGAGCGGCAAAACTCCTTCGTATCTTCGGACATGTGGGGCCAGTGAAAGTGTGGAACAATTCTGTCCCAAGTCTTATTCTGGCCTAAGTGACCTGCAAGGGGAATCTCGTGGGCCAAGGTGAGAAGGAAACCTCTCAGAGACAAGGGGATGACCAACCTCCTGGTCGCACCAGGTTTGGGGTCTCTTGCCTCAGAGTACAGGAGTCCATCGTCCCAGTACACTTTGTGGGTACCTGTGGCGTTCCCTGCAGCCTCAGCAGCGGCCTGCTGTCTGAGGGGTTCAAGTGAGGGGCAGTCTAACTGTGCCTTCCCCAGGTCTTCCCTGGAGGGTCCCCCTGAGCCCAGAAACTCAACCTGACCAGGTTCAAGCTCTTGCGGCTCAGTTTCCCTCAGTTCTTTAAGGTCAGCCTCCTCGGAGACTTGATCCACGACCTGGGGCAAGGGGGAAGGCGAAGCCTTACCCTTACTGCTCCTTTTCTTGGAAGGTGTCTGGTCCGTTCTTCCAGGATCCAGCACCTGTTCAGTGGGGCATCTTTTGGCCTGTGACCTGGTCACAGCAAGGACATGTGCTGGCAAACCTAACATTTCCATGTGAGTCCTCTGCTCCACTTCTGACCATTGTGACGTTTCCAAATCATTACCCAACAGACATTCTACGGGGAGGTCTGAACTAACCACAACCTTTTTCGGGCCACTTACCCCTCCCCAGGAGAAATCAACAACTGCCATACTGTGATTGGTAGTGACGTTGCTGGCATTGGTCACTAGGTAACTGGTACCTAGCATGATCTGTCCAGGGTCCACGAAGTTAGGCGTCACCATGGTGACACTGGCACACGTGTCCCTGTAGGCCTGAGCCACTTTTCCATTTATCAAAGGTGTCTGCCTGTATTTGCCCAAAGTATTGGGACTGGCATCAGGGGACATATCCATATCCCCTGTACAGACAAGGACGGCCTGAGTGAGCGTGCCGACTAAGTCGTCACTCCCCTCGGTTCCCAAGGTTAACCCAACTAATGCCTTGGGAGGCGCACTATAACTGCTGACTGTACTAGGGGGCGCAGGTGCCTTAGGGGCTGCAGTGGTAGGAGTTTGCCCTCCTTTCTTGGTGCACTCACTAAACCAGTGAGTCTTACTTTTACAGTATTGGCACCACCTTTTTGACTGGCCTTCTTGAGTCTTCTTCTTCTGTGAAGCCTGACCCCCACCCTCTTTGGTTTGTTGGGGACCTGTCGAAGACTTCTGGTCATTTTGTTCGTTCTTGTTACCCTTTTGGTCTGCTTTCTTCTGACCACCCTGGTTCTGATTCTGGTTCTGCTTGACCCTTGTTCTGACCCATCTGTCTGCCTTCTTTCCCAATTCTTGGGGAGAGGTCAGATCCGAGTCGACAAGGTGCTGATGCAACAATTGGTTCTGACAGTTGTTTAAAATCTGTTCTCGCATGATAAGATTGTACAATCCTGTGTAATCAGTAACCTTGCTACCCAGCAACCAGCCTTCCAAAGCCTTAGTGGCACAATCGACAAAGTCAGCCCAATCCTGAGACTGAATTTTCTGGGTGTCCCGGAACAGCACCCGGTACTGTTCCGTGGTTAAGCCGAACCCATCAATCAGTGTGTTCTTCAGGACTTGGTAGTTGTTAGCATCCTCGGCTGTTGTAGTGAGGAGCTTGTCCCTTCCTTTACCTTCAAAGGAAAGCCACAGTATAGCTGCCCACTGACTTGGGGGGACGCACTGGACAGTGCAGGCCCTCTCCAAGGCAGTTATCCACTTGTGGATGTCGTCCCCTTGTTTAAAGGGGGGCACGATTTTACTCAGGTGTCTAGTGTCTATACCCCTGTCTTTCTCTCTATTGAGAATGCTGCCACCAGTGGGATCTAACCCACTTAATTTCTGCTCTCGGGCTAAGGCAAGTCTTTCTTTGGCGAGGGCAAGTTCTTCCCGCTCGATCCTCAGATTGACCTCCCGCATCTTCGCTTCATGCTCCCTCCTCTGAGGGGAAGTCATTCCTCTCTGAGAAGGTGCCTGAGAGACATGTGTATGAACCGATCTGCCAGAGCCTCTGGAGAGAGACCTAGCTCGTCCGTTCCCAAGGTTAAGCCTGCTTGAGCGTGGGCCCGGGGCTCCCCCAGTTCCATTCTCATGCCTGCTTAAGTTGGTCCTTGTAAGCCTGCCGACTACCACTGGACCTTTGTCTGCCTCGTCTCCCGATAACTCGTCCTCGTCCTCCTCCTCTGTGTGGAGGTCGAGGTCTGGGTCACCGAGGGTTCCCTCTAAGGGAGGCATGTTCCCATCTGCACTGGGGGGACCTGGGTTAGAGGACCTCCTAGCATCGTACGCCTCTAAGAGACCTATCAGTATTGCGATGGTAGGGTTAGAACCCTGGTTTAGCTTCCTGGAGGCACACAGTTGTCGCATCTCCTTGAAGCTAAGAGTTGCATATCGTGACACGACCTGTGGAGGGTCACTGACCACTAAGGGAGTCCCTGCAGACTCTCCGTGGACCGACATGCTTTTCTAGTGAGGTGTAAGTGTTGCACCTACCTACACTATGGGTTTACCTACTGATCCCTTGCTAAGAGTTGTAGTCAGGGTGTGCTAGCCCTGTTACACTACAACAGCCGGTTCAGTAGAACTCGGAGTATTCTAAGTTAAGTTATATGTACCTGGGTACTTATGTGATCTTTCACTGCGATATTCTTAGGATACGTGTGTGGTAAAACAACAGCAAGCTCAAATCCCAACCGCTGCTCACCAATGTGAGAAGTTGGCCTGATATGTAGTGCTCACTATTCTAGTGATCACTGTGTATCATTCCAAACGACCCTTATTGATGATTGGTTGTAAGTCAACCTTTTAGACCAGCTATCCTAGTAGCGTGGATACGAGCAGTCTTTAGGCTAAACTCTAGAGGGCGTGTTAAGCCAGCTGTTTACCATCACATATACCCCTTGAACACCAAGTGAAAGGACACCACACAAGTTGTTATGAAAATAAAAGGATATTTATTTTTAACAAGACTACCCTGGCTCTTTATGAGTCAGGGAGCTAAGCACACTACAAAACTCTTAGGAAAATACTTCAGTTGCACAATTTACACAAATGCCCGAGGGGCACGAGAAACCATCTACACTAACAGTGGAATGCGAATGGTTAGAGTCTGGAGATACTGATTCCGGAGTGATCCGATCAGTGGGACTAAACGAAAAAGGAACTGGACACTTGTAGGGCGAACCTGCGATGGAGCACCGAGATGCTCGAGTTACCTAGCCCAGAGGCTGCGGCGGTTGAAGGTTCGGCAAGATGTCGGAAGTCCTCGTTGTAGTCTCAGGAGCCTGAAAGAAGAAGTTGCTGGCAGGCGACCAGTGACGATGTTCAGAGCGATCCAAGCCTGGATCGGTGGTGAAGGAAAACCTGAAAGCAGAGGGGACTCAGTTCTCAACCGCTAGCCAGCGATCGTGTGGGTACCAGGAGGGTACCGGCTGAAGTCACCTCGACCAGGTGAGTGGGTGACGTCGGACTCGGCTGTTCCTCGGACCAGGAGGCGCGGCGGCGACCAGGAGGGAGGGCGAGCTGTCCCACGAAGGTGTCTGCTGTCGATGATGCTGGGCCCAGGAAGGGGCAGCGGATCTTGGCAGTGGCCACCCAAGCGGGGGAGTCAAGATGGCGTCGGGAGTGGACCAGGAGGGTCCGTGGTACTCCTCTGTTGAAGGGGAGCAAGAGCCAGCCTGGAGCAACCAGACTAGTGATGAAACAATCGTGGTGCGTCGTGAAGAGGGCCACAAGCCGGTCGGCAAGTGGTCGAACAACGCGGTGAACAACAAGGAGCGGAAGGGCCCCCATGCAGGTCTCGTGGATGCTGGGGAGGCAGACTTCGATGCTGGAGCTGCTCAGGGTTAGGGCTTCTCAAACCCTAGGTGCACTCACTCGAGGGTCCCTCGGTGGGCGTGCTAGATAAGCGTCGTGCAGGTTCTGAAGATAGCCGGTCCCGCAGGTCTCGTCACACCTACGACTCTCAGCTGAGCTGATGAGGGAGGTAAAAGGTCAGAGATGGCATGGAACTCGGGTCTCGTCGAGCTGGGCAGTCTTGATCCGTAGGAGAGACTTACAGCAAACCGCAAGCGCTTAGATGGTGCCTGCTGGTGCAGGGTGGCTACTCCTTAGCCACAAGGGAGAGTCTTCAGAAATAGTCAAGAGTTCCTTTCGTGGAAAGTAGTTCGTGATTCGGAGTTATCCGATTATCTGATTATCCAATTTGGGAAGGGGACGCGCTCCTACCTTTATTCTAAGAAAAGGGGCTGGCCCGTGACTAGGTTCTACCTATGGGTGGAGCCAGGAGGGGGGTGGTTACACCCCTAACCTTTGTCCGGCTTCGCGCCAGCTCAGGGGCTGGTGTGCCCCCGAAACTGGTTTGAGCCGGGCTATGCACAGTGAGCACCGGGGTGCCACTTGCAATCACCTTCCTTTCAGCCCTGCCTACCTGGGATACACAAACCCTGTCTGGGACGGTGCTAACACCGCCCTCGACAGGAAACCCTTTGTCCAAGCTCCCCTTGCTGGAAGGTCCCCCAGCAGCAGGAGGTCAGACTTGTGTCTGGTGGCAGCATCCATTTTGTGATGCTGAGGCTTGAGTCAACTTTAACCGGGGTTCAAGGTTACTTCCATGTCGTGTCCCTCTAAAAGGGGGGAATGCTAACCCCGTCACCAGGACTGGCGAGGGGTTCGTATTCCCATTCGTATGACACCTTACTCGACATGTACAGGTGATGCGATGCCAAAGTTAGCAAATAACCGCAAGGATTATAATGCATTAAAAGTAGTTGGCCCGCGTCACCATGGAACGGCTATTAGGACTTGGTTCCGCAAGCCGTCGACGGGCTCAGCTCGCGCCAGAGCACCGTCCCACATGATTCCCTGCACTCTGCCTTCAGGATCGATAAGGCCTGCTATAGGAGTGACTGATAGGAACCCATGTGTCCATTTTAGGGTTTAGGTGTAGGAATACTACACCTACAGCAACGGGTGATTACACCACGTGGCCCCAGCTGTCGTGCAGCCAGTTGTGTCAGATTTGGGCGGCCATTCCAGGGGCGGCATAATACATGCTTCAGCCCCTGGTAGGCCCTGGGTACACCGATGCCCTGGATACCTGTGGTATGCTGAGACAGGGACTGACAAGGTGGCCCAGTTCCAATTAGTGGATGCACCTAACGTACATGTGTGTTAATTTCGAGAGAGAACAGCTAGGCTGTGGGTCTGATTGGCAGGCCCACAGCCGGAGAAAGTCGTAAACCAATGAAGCAAAAGCAAAAAAATCTGGGTGATCATAGGATTGCAGACCCTACTCTCCTACACACAGCACTTTGCCTGAAAGGGGCGTTTCATGGGTGGTGCTGTGGGTGTTCCCACGTAACACCCATGGAACCTGACACATATCCAGATTTACGACAAATCGTATACGTGTCTGAATGCTACGCCTCCCCAAAGCAGGCGTAGGTTGGCGCAACGAGGAGAAATGTATTCATTTCTCCTAGGTTTTTTTTCCTCTTTCTATGTGTGGTGCATTCTGCAGCACACATAGAACGAGGAAATCACTTCTTATGATTGTTTATGTGCAGGAAGGTGTCCCTTCCTGCACATAAACAATCATTTAAAAAATGACATTTTATAAGTTCTATGTGTGCTAATGCAGCACACACAGAAGTTGAAAAACGCCATTTCCGATTGTTTATGTGCAGGTAGGGACACCTTCCTGCACATAAACAATCATCCCCGAGACGCAGGCATCCTTGCATATCAGTGCAAGGATGCCTGCGTCGGAGCATGGCAGCTAATTGCTCTCCCCAGCGTTGGGGAGAGCAAAGGGATCCGTCATATCCTTGTAGATATGAGGCATTCCTGTGCTTTGAAAGTGCTGCAGCGTGGTGCATCCAAAGGGCTTGCGGTGCCGAACTTTCTTGTAAATGAGGCCCCTGATTGTTAAGACGTGTTAAGTATGTCTTGCTTGCAGGCTGATACCACGTAATGTGTGGGCAGAGCTGTTGGTGCCATAGTACTGCTTGGAAGTAAACACCTCCATGGCGGGGTTTACAGGGATGACCAGGAGTCACTTATGGACATGCCCTTTGATGGCTATAGATTTTTTGGGTGGAGAAGGGTGATTCGGTGCCAAGCAGATCCATCAACAGTAGAGAAAGTTTAGTGGTTATTCTATGAAGCTAGCCTACAGATACAAGCCTTCTAAACCTGTGCAGCAGGAGTAAGACCACCACTTTTGAGGCAGAGGTCGCTGTGGCAGAGGACGTTTGCACCAGCAGGTACAGCTCTCCTCTAGCTCTTCCACCCCTGTTGTAGCAGCTACCAAGCCATTTTCATTTGCCTTCAGAGGCCCATGCTCAGCCGCTCAGATGCATAATAAGACATTTCCCCCTCAACAATACCATCCCGCGTCACAGATGGATCTTAAAATCTTTCAAAGGAGCTCTTGCCCCTAATACTTCTTCCAATAATTATTTAGCAGAGCTGGCCAACACATGTCCCTGGAGGATAATAATGTAAGATTTATTCAATAATATTGTATGTTATAATTTTCATTTTACCTATACATAAATAGCAAGAAACAGTAAAGGATTAATAGGGCCATATGCATGAACACATTTTCCCATAGACACAGAATGGGCAAAACCCTTTGATGCATCTGGCTCCTAGAGTAAGAACTGAATTTGAAAACTTCAATGAATTTATATGGAACATATTTTAATGCTCCATATTGTCAGAAAAAGACATCAAATCAGAGAATAAAACTCTGGGTACTGTTCTGTACTTTTTCAAAATGTTTTTGATATGGATATAGTATGCGTTAGAAAATATGTTTAGAAGGAATATTATTTTTAACCATTTAAAGTATATTGAAGTGCATATATTTTTCTATTTTGTAGATAAAGATATATGTTAATTGTAACTGGGCCTGATGAAGCGACAAGATAGTTGTGAAACGTGTTGGCTAGCTCTGTTAATTGTTTGTTGGAAGAATTAAGGAAATAGTTTTATATAAGATAACGAAGAGACTTGAAATTCTCATTTCAAGGTTATGATGTCTTTCAAAATACCAGATTTGGCGGACCTAGTTTGAGAGGGTATGTTTGCCAATTAAATGAATTGATGAGGTATCCCAATTGTAGTCACCTCGTCCTACTTCAACATCTTTTTCCGAATTTGTTCTACATCATTCCGATCCCAATCAAGAACCCTTCTCGCCCATTAACTGCTATCCCACCTCTCAAGCTGGATCCAAATTAAATCAATGTCAACCTTCCCCCTCCTTTTTTCGCATCCTTCTCTCCAGCCCAGTCTCCAATTTCTTCACTCTAGTATCTTCACACCCACCTTGTTCCCTAATTCCCCTTTCTATGTCTCCTTTTCTGGTGCCCGGGCCAACACTGTTTTCACCACTTCCCCTACCGAAAACTGTAATACAACTGCTATCCAAATGGACTTTCCCGAACACCTGTGCCTTAAATGGGGATACATTCAGTGTAACATAAAACCTCTTTCAACATCGATTACATTACCTTTCTCTAATTCCAAGTGTGTCAGATATAAATTACTTACCAATGCAATTAACACTAGCAAAACTGAACAACAAAGCCAATCTCTCATTGGGCAAAATAGCCAAAATCAGAAGCTGACTTAATGATCTTACAAAGACTAACTCTGAAAACATGAATCGTTATGACTCTACTAGTCTTGATGCCTTTTGATTCATTCCCAGACTTTACGCTTAGACATCCAAATAGAAGTGGCTCCCCTCTTGTACCACAAGAGGTAAAAGATGTACTTGGTGTTTGCCAACAAACGTCTACTGTAGCTCCTGCTTAACGTAGTAATAAAGACATTCATCACCAAACATCTCCAAATATCAATATATCCCTGTTATTCCCGAACCACGAGTAGTACTCAGTAGGTAACATGTAGTAAGTAGGACCCGACATCAGGATGTGGATAAAATCAGGCTTTATTTAAATGTACAGCACCCAGGACTTGAAGCGTCCAGTCGGCTTGGACCCCCACTGCAACTGCCGCCCACCATTCTGTCCACCTCACAGATCATAATAAATCATAGCACATACATCACTGCATCACCTTCTCCCCTTTAACACCCAAAACATAAACAAAAACAAACCATAAACATTTGCAAGATTAATTGTAAACCCCTGTTAATACAATAAATAATCACTAAACTTACTAGCGACCGTTATTTCGCAAGACCCAACTCATCTCCTGACACCACCTTTGGGGGCTTGGCCCGCTGCCATTGCTGAAGGTACAGAATCACTGACCTCAGAACCAATGCCCTCTCTCCATGCTCGCAACTTCTCCACTGGTTGTAACGAACATGACCAATCAGAGTCAGCATTGGAACAAGTTCTCGTACATATGATGCTCAGTGAGTTTTACCAACTTCCTGTTATTCCACCACCCTTTACCATCAAGCAAAACTGCACCTTTACAAACTTTACATACTCTCACAGATAACAAACATTTGGATTCACCTTTCCTGACTCTGACAGGACTTTTGATTAGCAGACAATCACCGATAGTTATGCTTTTATAGCACGTATTATATTTTTTTTTATCAAAGTCACATTTCATTTTAGGTTGACTAAGAATCACTTTGAAGCAACGTCTTCGATTTTTGTTTTTTCACCTGTTCCTTCAGCCATGTGGGGAACAACTTAGTATGAAATTCCCTTCCCCTCAGTAGGAAAAAAGGAGCCACACCAGTTGTGCAGTGCCGGAGACGAATTATAACTCCATACTTTGTTTGATGATGAAGTTATACGTCTTGGCCTGCTGCAATAGCAGTTTGTATATCTTCTTTTATAAGCTCATTCCCTCTCTCAACCAAACAGTTTGAGGATGGTGAGTACAAAGTTACCTTCAAATGTTTGATATCATGAAGTGACACAAACTTCAACATGTGTTCTGAAATTAAATGCGTGCCAGTAACTATTGTCTTTGGGAGTCTTCCAATAAAAACACTTGGAAAGTTTATGGCAACATCAGTGCTCAGTGAATCCACAAAAGAAAACTACATCCATTAAAAAAAGGAATCAACTTACAAGGATCAAGCATCTCATATTGCTTGCAAGAGTTGAGTACGGACTAGAGCAGTCCAAAGCTAATTTGTCCCACGCTCCATCAGGGAAAGGAACAGGGTGCAAGGCTGACTGAGTAGTTTTCCAGTGTTTATCAGAAAGCAAACATTCGGCCACCAATAGTGTTGTTTAATTCTTATGCAAGTCTTAGTCACAACCAAATGTCCCCGGTGAGCCCTAAATATAATGCTACTATATAATTTCACTGGTGGAATTGGCCATCCCTCAACACCACACCATTGACCACAGACAGCTGCCCACAACTTGTGAGAAGGTTTTCAGCTCACTCAACAAGCACCTACTTTCTGGATAGTCATGCACAATATTTTCCATGATTATTTTAGGACCTCATCATCTTGATATACCTCCACCCAGTCTTTTTCTATCATCAGTCTCGTATTTGTTTACAACATTCATGAAGGCTACAATGTATTCAACATCATCCACACAACAATTCTCTTCACCAGTATCCACCAGCGACATGTATGATGAGCAATATGCAAGGAAATGTTTTCAGCCAGACAGGCGTTTGATCACGAAATTATACTCTAGCAAATTAGAAACCAGCCTAGTCAATCAAGCTGATAAATTATTCAGTCTAATACCATTGAGGATATGCATCAAGGGCGTGTGATCTGTGTGTAACTCGAATTTACATCCCTACAAAACCATCTTCAATTTTTGTACCACCCATGCTCACGCCAGTGGTTCACGCTATATGGTACCGTACTTACTCTCACATTGTTTTGGTGACCTCGATGCAAAAGCCACAGTCTGTTACCTTCCTGCCTCCCACTGATTCAGAACTGCACCTAAACCAAGTAGAGTGGCGTCCACAGTAATTACAGAAGTGCATCCCTCATGAAATGCATTCAATGCTGGTGCATTTTTAATCAATTTTTGAGATTGTCAAATGCAGTCTTTAATTCCTGTGTCCACAATTTTTTAACCTTTTCTGAGCAACACTCAGCGGTTCAACAGTGTAACCTGGTACAAAACGTGTGTAGTACTCTGCTAGCCTCTGCTAGAGTGTAGAGCGTTTCATTCAAAAGGTGGTTTAGCTTCTTTGATGACCTTAATCAGAGAAAATGTAGGTTTTATGCCTGAAGAGGATATGGTATGACCTAAGCACTTCAATTCTTCAGCGGCACACTTACATTTGTCTTGTCTGATGGTCATACCCCCTGTGTAACAGGACTGATAGAATTGTCCTTAAAATCTGATTATGTGCCTCCAGACTACCAGTGAAAACCAAAATGGCATCCGGATATGCCTGAACTTCTTTAAATTCTCCACTCAAATTGTCCATTAGTGTCTGAAATACACTGGCAGCTGATGCTAAATTGAATTGCAGCCTGAGATATAAGTACCAAACCGCGTCACAAAGGATGGTCAGTTCTTGGGAGTCAGTGGTCAAAGCAACCTGGTGATAAGCTGATCTTACGTCTATGGTGCAAAAACACTTCTCACCTCCCAAATTGGCTTACAGCTCATGTATTTTGGAAAGGGGATGACAGTCTACCACTATGTTCCTTTTTGAGAGTATGTAAGTCAGCACATAGTTTGATTTACCCTGACATTGTCTGTGCCACCACCACGGGAGTAGTCAACTGTGAAGTATCGCAAGGCGCAATGACGCCTTGGGAGCATAAATCCTTAAGTGCCAGTTTAAGTTCTTCTCTGATGCTAAGTGGAACAGGGTGAACCTTGTGTACTATGAGATGAGCCTGTAGTTTGAGTCTAATCTGATGTTCAAACCCTTTGACCTCACCCACCTGCTCACAAAACAGATCCCCAAACTCAGATAAGATGTCCTCAATCGTTTCGGTGACTCCATTGACATAGGCTGTAGTTAACTCTCCAACAACCACCGGGTTGTCTGTACCTGGTACTAGATGTAAACCCATTTTAGCCAAATCTTGCCAACCAATGATGTCCTTACCCTTAATGGCTAAATAAATCTTGGTATTAGTTTCTGTACCAAGGCATTCTATTTTGGATGTGAAATACCCTAACAGCTCTGTAGGAAAGTGCCCTTTTTTCATAGTTACCCCCTAAGGTTTCTCCTGATACCTGGTGCACTTTGACTGAGTGTGCCCTTGGTCCCTGCCAATCAGGTTTCCAGGGCCAGTGTTCTTTACCTAACCTGTACCATTGTTTCCACCATTGACACAACTCTGGCCTACCTGTAAGCCCCTTGTAAGGGGTACCTATGGTACCAAGGGCATGGTAGCCAGGGAAAGGCCTCTGAGGGCTGTAGCACGTATTATGCCACCCTCAGGGGCCTCTCACCATACACATGCCCCACTGCCATTGCAGCCTACGTGATGTGGTGCAGCTAAAAGTGAAGAGTCAACATGGCACACACCCGTGTGTGCCATGCCCAGCACTGCATGAGGCTTAGGTAAGTCACGCTTAAGGTAGGGTGCACTATCCCTCATGTGAGTTCCTATCTGCATGAGCAGACGGGCCCCTATAATATCTAAGGCCATTCTTAGATATTATAAGTGCCCAGTAAAGCGATACTGAATATATGGTCTAAAAACTGGTCATTACAAGCTTCGTAGCACCATAATGGCTTTACTGAATCATGGGATGTTTGGTAGCAAACATCTCAGAATAATAAACGTGCGCTGATTCCAGTGTCAGATTTATTATCCCATGCACTCAGTGGTCCTTTCTAGAGGGGAACCCTCAACCAAACCAACCACTGGTTGGTTGCTGTCTGGTGAACACCAGCCTACCACCGCGAGACAAGTTTCTGGACCTCTGGGGTGAGAGCCCTCGCTCCCTAAGCCCAGAAACAAAGCCTTTCCTGGGCGGAGGTGTTAATGCCTCCCCCGGGTCAGAAAGAGCCATCCGTGGCAGGGGAGCTTCAAAGGCCATGCAACCTTTGCAACGCAACTCCCAGCCTCTCTTGCTATCAGGAGCTTGCCAACTTCCGGTCTCACCCCCTTTTCAGCTGTATGACAAGCAGGAAAAATCAGGACAGCCCAAAAGGTGGGCCCACCTCTGCCAACCACATCCCTCAGGTGGGGGAGATGAGGTGAAACCCACACTTCATCTTGCAGATGGCAGGCACCCTCCAATCATGGTCAGGGATTGTGCTCACGTGGGGTGAGCACACTAATGGTGTAGTCAACCTAAGGTCAGTAGCCTGTTGGCTACTGCCTAGCTACCCCAGCATTGCCCCTAAATACAGTATTTAGGGGCACCCCTGAACCCAGCTCAGCAGAATTGATGACCTGAGAAGACTGGAACCCAAAGACATCACAGCAGTAAAGACTCCAGGCCCAACTGACTTGGCTCAAGTCCTACCAGCCTGCCTGCAGCCCCGAACCCGCCGCAAAGAAAACGACGGCTCCAAAAAGGATCAATAACCTTCAGACTTGGTGAGGACTGCTCTCCTGCTTCAATAAGGACTCAAGACTCCCAAGGACAGCGGCCCTGTCCACAAACGAAGATCAAGACTGTGCGGAACCAAGAAACCTTGCTCAAGGACTTATCTCTGCACTTGCCGTCCACAACCCGTGTCCAGAGGGCCCACCATTCCTGAAGTGTTTCCCCGGCGGTCCTGACCTCCTAACCATCGAGGGATGTCACCTCCAAGGTCTAGTGTCACTCCTGCAGCCTCTTCATGATGACCTCCCTCAACCGCGACTTTGACGATCTCCATAGGGTAACATTGGCCGCCCTGACGCTGTGTGAGCACCCTGCACCCGCCGCCGCTAGTGGTGTGGTGTTGGTGCTACATTAGGCCACCCTTTGTATTTACCTTAACTCCGGAATATCACCCTCCAAGGCCACTTTACCTTCCTGTGAGCAGCCTCCAACCGATGTGCCCCCAGTCCCCATTGACTAGTTTGGCACCACCAATATATGCACAGCAGTTCTGCCACGGGGAAAGAAATTTCTTCAAGGAAATCGCTTAGTCCTCTCAAAGGTCGGACCAACAATTAATGATACACACACACTGGCTGTAGACATAAACAATAACTCAAAAATGGCAGGGACTCAATTCAATTAGAAAACATTGGTGTAAGATATATTAAACTTCATATATCATATGTGATTAAAGACATATCAATAGTAATATAAAACAGGACTGATACACATTGTACAATACATAACACTACAAGTACAAAAGATTTTAGTGACATAGAAGTGTGTCTCTAAGAAAACACGTTACACATGAATAACCCGTAAACAGAGACTTCTTGCTGCCTCCCAAAATCTTAGAGAGCCCTAAATAGACATGCGATTTTCATTTTATACAACATTGTGTGTTTGGGCAAAAGATGCTTGTGTGAGTAACGTCGATGTTTCGACACCCTATATAAGAGTGTGAGTGGAAAACATCACTGTGACAGCCGCCCCCTCCCCCCCCCCCCACCCCACAAAAACAGTATTGCTTAAATTAATAAGGCTCTTACATGTATTTCCCACCTCAATATGGCCACCATGCCGGGCATTACGTTTGTGTACAGTAGATGAGGCTTCAAACCTCTGTCACGTGACTAGAGTGTGCGTGGCTGTGTGGGTGGGTTGCTTGAGCTCGCGAAAATGGCGTACGATACAGTGTGGACCTGGGTTATAAAAACAAATGTGTACCTCCAAGACAGCCTGGATCAGCAGCATTCATGACAAAGACCGTCACGTTGGACCAACACTATGACGAGGCTGAAAAATTGAGTGGGAGGCCGGAGTACTGCATTGGTTGCAGAAGATTCAGCGGCAATGTCGGTGGGCGACTGCAGAATGGGGAATCCTGTTGCCAAATGTAGTAACTAGAGCCCAACACCAGGATGAGGAAAACATCAGCCTTTATTCAAAAGTACAGAATCCACGACATGAAGCGTCCGGTTGGCTCGGATCCCCACTGCAACTACCGGTTGCCATTGGAATCTTCGCCGACCCTTCTGCCCATTCTTGCGGATCATATCAAATTATAACACATAGAGCACTGCATAACCATTGTGTCAAACAAAATGATGACCCCCCACAAACACCACATATGTATTTGTTTATTAGCTATTTTTAGTACGATATATTTTATTAGTTCGAATTAATCAACTTATTTATATGCCTGTTATTCCTTATAATACTTTTATGCACCAAACGTCCAAACCCATTGTATTTTCTTAAGCATGTACTATAAAACTTGCTATGTTAAGACTCCTCCTTTCTCCTTGCTTCAAAGGTAATATTTCAATAGGATGCAGCCCCTCTTTGGCTCTGACTAAGATGCTCTTTAGTCACCCGAGTCTGCTCCTTATAATGAAGATGACGACGAGGAGTTGGACAACTTGCTTCACGTTCATTACACCAATGTTGGCTTATATTTTGACCTGGAAAATACCAGTGGCTTAGACACTTCACCAGAAGCAGATCTGAATTCATTCTTGGGGGCTCCAACTGAGGAAAGTGTCCTTCTTTTGTGGTGTTGGTACGGAGAGCCACAGGATATTTACTTGTGCCCACAGTGGAGACTAAAGCTAGCGTTTTGACTGAGATCTTACAGCCTGGTTCAAAACTGTTGTTTCCATTTCACAAAACCTTGACTGAGTCCCTCATAGCTTAGCCTGGCCTTTGAGTCACCAAATGCCAGAAACCGGTCCTAGGAATTTTGTTTCCGGTCCAGGGAAGGCATGGCTTGGCAGTTCGGGCTGGACTGTTTCCATGAGGCACAGGGTCAGACTGATTTGCATATGGCCATGTCTGAGCTGGGGTGGCAGAGTGGGCTAAAGAACAGTGATGGATCAAACCCGGATCTGTTGACTGGGTGTGAGTGTTTGATTGGTTCTGATGCTCCGTCCATCACCACCCCCTTTTGTACCGCTTTGTTCGCCATAAGTTGGCTGGGTATGCTCAGACGTGAGTCCCTTGCTCACTTTGCCACTGGATTCAAGCAAGCCTGGTTGAAGACGGCTGAAATGCCAGAAACCGGTCCTAGGAAGCTTGTTTCCGGTCCAGGGAAGGCATGGCTTGGCAGTTCGGGCTGGACTGTTACCATGAGGCACAGGGCCAGACTGATTTGCATATGGCCATGTCTGAACTGGGGTGGCAGAGTGGGCTAAAGAACGGTGAAACCCAGATATGTTGACTGGGTGTGAGTGTTTGATTGGTTCTGATGCTCCGTCCATCACCACCCCCTTTTGTACCGCTTTGTTCGCCATAAGTTGGCAGGGTATGCTCAGACGTGAGTCCCTTGCTCACTTTGCCACTGGATTCAAGCAAGCCTGGCTGAAGACGGCTGAAATGCCAGAAACCGGTCCTAGGAAGCTTGTTTCCGGTCCAGGGAAGGCATGGCTTGGCAGTTCGGGCTGGACTGTTCCCATGAGGCGCAGGGTCAGACTGATTTGCATATGGCCATGTCTGAACTGGGGTGGCAGAGTGGGCTAAAGAACGGTGAAACCCGATCTGTTGACTGGGTGTGAGTGTTTGATTGGTTCTGATGCTCCGTCCATCACCACCCCCTTTTGTACCGCTTTGTTCACCATAAGTTGGCAGGGTATGCTCAGACGTGAGTCCCTTGCTCACTTTGCCACTGGATTCAAGCAAGCCTGGCTGAAGACGGCTGAAATGCCAGAAACCGGTCCTAGGAAGCTTGTTTCCGGTCCAGGGAAGACATGGCTTGGCAGTTCGGGCTGGACTGTTCCCATGAGGCACAGGGTCAGACTGATTTGCATATGGCCATGTCTGAACTGGGGTAGCAGAGTGGGCTAAAGAACGGTGATGGATCAAACCCAGATCTGTTGACTGGGTGTGAGTGTTTGATTGGTTCTGATGCTCCGTCCATCACCACCCCCTTTTGTACCATATTGCTCAGAGACATAAACCTGTGGCAGGTGATCAAACCTGGCTAATGCAAAATTCCTCTTCTCGCAGCCTTATAGTTGAGACTTCATCAGAACGCATTTCCCACTGTGCCACAGGACTGGGAGTCCAACAAAATGAGCACTACTGCTAGGCAGTGCTCTGATCCTTGATGCATCTTGGGTCGCTGCAGACGTTCCCACTGGGATGTGGCAAGTGAGATTTTGTCCACCCTGCCTAAGGATTTCAGGAGCTACTTTGCTCAGCCTGTTTAGGGCTGCAAGCATGCATCAAAGAATATTTAGAGGTCCAGCATAGACACTAATGGCTGCTTCACTAGCACTAACCAACAAATGCACCATCAACAACGACAACTCAATTTTCACCTCCAGCGACAGAATCAAATTCAGCCACATCACAGAACTCACCTGGACTGATCCCACCATCGTACACTTCACTATCACTGACACCCAGCACGATACCACCAGGCGTCAGATCTCCTCTCACTGTAGCTAGAGCAAGATCACCGAAACTCAGTGGTCACAAGCCCTCAGTACCTCACAATCCGAGGCCTCTATAGACCTCGACCAGGCCATCCAGAACTTCACTACCTGGATCACTGACAGAGTTGCATCACTGAAACCTACAAAATCTAACAAGACCTCCAAACATGCCAGCTGGGACACCCTAGAACTCAGGACCATCAAGCGCAACTGCCACCAACTGGAGAAATAATAACTTGCCACCAAGAACTCCGCCGACAGAGCAGCTCACAAAACAGCCCTTAGCAACTATCCTCGGCATATCAAGGAAGCCAAGAAAGCAATCATCACCATCTGCATCAACTCCGCAGTCAACCACACAGGAACTCTTCAGAATAGCCAAAGAATTGTCCAATGCGACATCCATAGAGAACACCATCCACCCCTTCCAAGAATTCTGACACAGTTTCCTGCTACTTCCACAGCAAAATCACCAACATCTACAACAATTTCAACCTCCAACCCATCACCCTTTACACCGACGCCCTCAACCAGCCAGCGAATGTCAGCGAAACAATTACCACCTAGTCCCCGCTTACCGCCCTGACTACCTCAGCCATCATGTTCTCCATCCACCCCGGAGCGCCCACCGACCCCTGCTCCCACCATCACTACAACTTTGCAACAAACCCAATCAGCACACAACTCAACAGCATCCTCTACACCTCCATCTCCACAGCAACCTTCCCAGACAAATTGAAACACGCAGACGTCAGACCCCTCCTAAAGAAAGCCTCTGCCGACCCCAGGCATCTAAAAAATTATCGTCCTATCTCCCTGCTCCCCTACCCAGCCAAAGTACTTGAGAAAGCCATCAACCGGCAGCTCACCAAATTCCTGGAACAAAACCAGCTTCTGGACGCCACACAATCAGGATTCAGTGCCAACCACAGCACTAAGACTGCACTGATTGCTGCCACAGACGACATCAGAACACTCCTCAACCGCAAAGAAACTGTGGCCCTGATCTCCCTCAACCTCTCTGCGGTGTTTGACAGTCTTCCACAACACCCTCATCAACAGACACTACAACATAGGCATACAGCAAGATGCCCTCATGTGGATTGCCTCCTCCCTTACAGGACGCACCCCTTACAGGACGCACACAGAGCATTCAACTGCCTCCCTTCAACTCTGTACCCAAAGACATCAAATGCGGTGTACCACAAGGATCATACCTTGGCCCCACCCTGTTCAAAATCTACATGACACCCCTCACAGACGTTGTCAGATCCCTTGGACTCAACGTAATCTCCTATGCAGACGACACCCAACTGATCCTCTCACTCACAGAGGACCCCTCCAACATCAAAAAAAGCTTCTGCAATGCTATGACCAATGTAGCAAAGTAGATGAGAGACAACTGACTCCAAGTCAACTCCGACAAAACGGAAGTACTGATCTTTGGGAAGAACACCTCCGTTTGGGACCACAGCTGGTGGCTTGCAGAACTCAGTCCAACACCCACACTCACTGACCATGCACGGAACCTTGGCATCATCCTCGACAGCCAACTAACCATGAAACAACAAGTCAACGCAGTCGCCTACTCCTGCTTCCACACACTTTGCATGCTCTGCAGAACCTTCAGATGGATCCCAACCAACACCAGAAAGACTGTCAGCCAGGCCCTCGTAACCAGCCTCCTTGACTACGACAACACCCTCTACACCGGCATTTCCACCCAGCTCCTCAGGAGACTCCAGACCATACAGAACGCTACAGCCAGACTCATCATGGACCTCGCCAAACAAACCCACATCGTGGCCCACCTGAGAGACCTCCACTGGCTCCCCATCCAGAAGAGATGCAAGTTCAAGATCCTCACGCACACCTACAAAGCCCTCTTCAACCTAGGACCTGCCTACATCAACCATCGCCTGAACTTCTAGCAACCCGCTAGTAACCTGTGTTTCCCTTCACTCGCCCTCGCACACACCCCAGTTTCAGTTGCAGCCGCAGCAGTGGCAGCTCCTTCTCCCACGTTGCTGCCAAGACCTGGAACGACCTTCCCCTCCAGCTCAATATAGCCTCCTCGCTGGTAGACTTTAGAAAGAGACTCAAGACCTGGCTCTTCATCGGAGACACTACGCCCAGATACCCCCTAGGGGTGAAAGTGTTGCACTTTACAAATGCTGTTTAATTGAGTGATTGATTGACTATGGGCACTAGTTTTGCGATCTGATGCCAGGCTTTGATGCATGCCTTTTCCTGTGGCTTCCAAGGTTCTTGCATGGACAAGCCATTTTATGGAGTCAAGCTGTTTGGCAAGATGGCAGATTCAGAGTTAGAACACTTTGAAGATATCAGGGCGACTATGCCATGCTGGCTAATTCCACCAGAAGTATCGAAACATTTGAGGATTTTTGAGGGTCCTTACCTACCATCAGAGACAGCCCTCACAGCTTGACCAGCAATCAATCAATCAGAACATTTGTAAAGCGCACTACTCACCTGTGAGGGTCTGAAGGCGCTTTGGGGGGAGATGATGCTGCTACTGCTCGAATAGCCAGGTCTTGAGGAGTCTTCTGAAGGTCAGCAGGTCCTGGGTCTGCCGTAGGAGGATGGGGGCGAGGTTGGAGAACAATCTGCCACCGGAGGTCACTCTTCGGATGCTGGGGACGGTGGCGAGGTCAGCGGAGCAGACCTGGCGGTTGGGGGTGTTGAAGCTGTCGTCTGTTGAGGTATGCTGGTCCGGTGTTGTGGAGTGCCTTGTGTGTGTGGGTGAGGAGCTTGAAGGTAATCCTCTTGTTGACGGGTAGCCAGTGCAGGTCTCTCAGGTGGGGTGTGATGTGGCTGCGTAGGGGGATGTCGAGCATCAGGCGTGCAGAGGCGTTTTGAATGCATTGAAGTCATTTCAGGAGTTTGGCCGAGGCTCCTGCGTAGAGGTCATTTCCGTAGTCCAACCTGTTGCTGATGAGGGCCTGGGTGACCGTTCTTGTTTCGGTGGGGATCCACCTGTAGATCTTGCGGAGCATGCGGAGGACGAGACGGCGGTGACCTGTTTTGACATGGAGAGGGTAGAGTCTAGGATGAACCCTAGGTTGCGTGCGTGGTCGGTGGGTGTTGGGGCTGTTTCCATTGTGGTCGGCCACCAGGAGTCGTCCCAGGCCAAGGGGTTGGAGCCGAGGATGAGGACTTACGTCTTGTCTGAGTTTAGCTTCAGTCGGCTGTTCTGCATCCACTCGGCGACGGCTTTCATTCCTTCGTGGAGGTTGGTTTCGGCGGTGAGGGGGTCCTTGGTGAGGGAGAGGGTCAGCTGGGTGTCGGCGTAGGAGATGATGTTGAGGTCGTGCTGCCGGGCGACGTGGGCGAGCGATGCCATGTAGATGTTGAACAATGTCGGGTTGAGGGATGAGCCCTGGGGTACGCCGCAGATGATCTCAGTGGCTTCGGAGGTGGACGCTCTGGGTTCTGCCGGAGTGTAAGGTGGTGGTCCAGTCCAGAGCCTTGTCTCGATCCCAGCGTCGTGGAAGCGTGTGCGTAGGGTGCGGTGGCAGACAGTGTCGAAGGCGGCTGACAGGTCCAGGAGGATGAGGGCCGCGGTTCCTCCGTTGTCCAGCAGAGCCCTGATGTCATCGGCGGCGGCGATGAGGGCAGTTTCGGTGCTGTGGTTGCTGTGGAACCCAGACTGGGATGGTCCAGGATGCTGTTCTCCTCGAGGTAGTGGGTCAGTTGTCTGATGATGGTCTTCTCGATGACCTTCGCCGGGAACGGGAGCAGGGAGATGGGCCGGACGTTCTTGAGGTCCTTGGGGTCAGACTTGGGTTTTTTGAGTAGGGCGTTGATCTCGGTGTGCTTCCAGGTCTCCGAGAAAGTCGTTGTCTCGAAGGAGATGTTGATGACTTTCCGGAGATGGGGTGCGATGGTGGTGCTGGCTTTGTTGAAGATGTGGTGTGGGCATGGGTCTGACGGAGATCCGGAGTGAATGGTGTTCATGATTTTGATGGTGTCGTCGTCGTTTATGTTGGTCCAGGAGAGTAGGGGATCGGTGCGCATGGTGGCCGTGGGGAGGGAGGTCTCAGTGGTTGTCAGGGCGGTCGTGACGTTGAAGCTGTCGTGGGTGTCTGTGATCTTGCGAGGGAAGAAGGTGGCAAGGGAGTCGTTGAGGTCTTGCGAAGGTGGGATGTCGTTGGTGTTGGAGCTGGGGTTGGAGAGTCCCTTCATGATGTTGAAGAGCTCTTTGCTGTTGTGTGCGTTGTTGTCTAGGCGGTCTTTGAAGGAGGCCCTTTTGGCAGATCTGATGAGGTGATGGTGTCTGCGGGTGGCGTTCTTGTGAGCTGCTTAGCTGTCCGGTGTCTGTTCACGGTGTCGTTTCTTCTCGAGCTTTCGGCAGGTTTGCTTGGAGGCCTGGAGGTCCCCAGTGAACCAGCTGGCTTTCTTGCTGGTGTGTCTGTTGGAGGGTTTCCTGATCGGGGCGAGGGTGTTGGCGCAGTCGTCGATCCATTGTCTGAGGTTGCGGGCAGCAGTTTTGGGGTCGGTGGGGTCCACGGGTGGGCTCTGGGCGAGGGTGGTGGTTAGCTGGTCTTCGGTGACTTTGCTCCAGCAGCAGCGGGGGATCTGTTGGGTGCGGTGGTGCGTGGTTGGTTTCCGGAAGGTGAAGTGGATGCAGCGATGGTCGGTCCAGTGGAGTTCGGGGGTGTAGTTGAAGTAGCCAACCAAGCCTTTTCTTAGCTCCAAGTGAAAGGGTGGTGGTAGGGGACGTGGCACCAACACATGCAGCAGACCTCCTCCTCACTGCCAAGCCATTTTAATTCCCGCTCCAACTGCCATCTGAGTGGGCAGAATTCGATATTGTCTTTCTAACTAGCCGGTGATTACTACAGACCAATGGGTCCTTCACACTGTTCAATTTTGTTACATCCTCACTTTCTAATGGATCCTTGTACCTACAGATTCCTAACCTCTTGAATCTCCTACAGGTGTCAGACTGGATCTGGAAACTTGTAGTAGCTCTCCTGCACTGATAGATGGCGCAATAGCTCGGTCCAGGATTGCCCTCCTATCCCCCAAACCTTCCCCGGTGCCATCCCGCACTGGTGTCAGTTCCTTTTTTTCTAAACCCTTTAATAGGAATCCAGAGTTGCCTCAAACCTCATGCCCCACCTTAAAATATCAGGCCTTAAACACGGTCACTACTATCTAAACAAGATGTTACTCCCAGATCCTCACAACAACTGTGTCTAATGGCTTTTTTATGCCACACAGCTTTTTCCTCCTATTTGTTGGCTTCTTTTTAAGTAACACTTGTACACATTTACTTGCTTTTAATTGTGGAGCGACACTGTGGCTGAAGAAAGGAGTCACTTTTATATATGGCACTCAAAGAAAGATACAAATAAATATCCATAGTAGCAGGGTGCACATCCAACAACTTCTTATTTCTGGTCAGCCCATGGATTCAAACCAACTCATGCTGTGAATCCAGACCAGGATTTAGCACACACTATCCAGTAACAATTTCTGGAAATACCGCTGTTGCATGATGGTAGACTATGGCAGCTAGAACGCTAGATCTCCCTGAAGCCTCAGCTGGTGATCTTTGTTTTTTGGGAAATGCAACCAAGTTAAATGAATTATTGGATTCTGCTGCTTTTCATCCAGCCTTATTTGTGCATGATCTATCAAAAATGGGGTACTTGATTAATTCTCTGTATGGCACGGCTCGGCCTGGGCGGTTCCTTGGGCACTACTTTGGACATGAGTTTAGAGAACTGTGCTGCTTTTCTGACAGCCTATAAATGAATGTTTCATTGATCCAATATTACATTTTTGGTCTGAAGAATCTCTCTGTGATATTCTACAAGGAAATCAAGATATGCTTTCTTAAGTTATCTGGTTTAAACAGCTACTTAAAACCACTTTGGTGGAAGGAACTTTATTTGCCTCGTTCTGAAAAACACAGCATGTTACTACTCTTAATTAACTAATTAGCACAGTTCTGTTGATTGAGCATCACATATAATAATAATAATAATAATAATATAAGGATTTATATAGCGCAGAGAGAAAACAAAAACTGTAACCCTACGGGTATCCAGGCGCTCTGACCAGACAAGATGTTTTATCGCACAAGAGGGCAAGTCGGAGACTTTACGCTGCTGGGAACAACCAGGTTTTGAGGCTCCTTCTAAATTCTATCAAAGACTGCGTTTGTCTGAGAGCTGGTGGGAGCTCGTTCCAGCTTTGAGCTCCAACCACCCTGAATGCCCTCCCTCCTAGTCTTGCCCGTTTAAAACTGGGCTGTACCAGCAGGTTGGCCTTGGATGACCGCAGCTGCCTTACCGGGGAATACCAGGCAAATCTTTCCTGGAGTGGGATCGGGCCTAGTCCATGGATTGCCTTGTGCACCAGGCACAGAGTTTTAAAACGGACTCTTTCTTTAACGGGTAACCAATGTAGATCTCGGAGTGCCTGGGTGGAGGAAGAGTCAAACTTACGACCAAGTGCCAACTTGGCAGCAGCTGACTGAACTCTCTGTAGCCCCTGCAGAATGTATTGGGGGGCTTCGAGATACAGAGAGTTACAGTAATCCAGCCTGCTGAGGATAATGCTTCTAACAACCGTGTTACGAGAATCTGCAGGCAGCAATGGGAGGACACGGCGTAGAAGTCGCAGTAGACCAAAGCAGGTACTGGAAGTTTTGCTAGCCTGTGAAGCCAGCTGAAGGTTGTTATCGAACAAAACCCCCAGGTTCCGTACAGTGCTAACTGGCGTCAGTGGAGCTGAATCCGGGGCGATTCTGAAGTCCACCGGAGGATGTTGAATCAGTTTTGTTGGTGCATAAAGCAACAGTTCTGTTTTGTCTCCGTTGAACTGCAGACAATTTCTCCGTAGCCAGTCCGTAGTCTGCCTCATGCAATTTTGGAACTGCTCCAGAGAGACTGCCTGTTTGCCTTCCAAGGAAAAGGCCAGTTGGGTGTCGTCAGCATAATTGATCAGCTCCACCCCAAACGCTTTAATGATGGAAAATAGCGGTTGTAAGTATATATTAAATAGGATGGGGCTGATACTAGAGCCCTGTGGAACTCCAAAGTCCACTGGTGTGGTCTCTGAGATGAAGAAACCCATGGTCACCCTTTGGTGTCTTCCCGTTAGATAAGAGCGCAGCCACTGTAGTGCTTGGCCCCCAACCCCAACCTCCGTCAGCCGTCGCAGCAGTGTTTCATGACTCACGGTATCGAATGCGGCTGACAGATCTAGGAGCACCAAAACAGCGGTGCTCCCTGTGTCAGCCCGCATCCGCAACGTGTCCAGCATGGTGACTAGTGCGGACTCGGTTCCGTGGCAAGGGCGGAAGCCGAACTGGTCCCTGTCCAGCAAACGGTTAGCCTCTAGATAACTCGAGAGGGATCTGCTCACCGCCTTCTCCAAGATTTTAATAGGGAACGGGAGGAGTGATATTGGCCGGAAGCTGGCAGGGACGGTTGGGTCCAGGGTTGATTTTTTGATTAGAGGGGAGACCAAGGCCAGTTTCCAACTATCCGGGACCATGCCCTCTGCCAACGACTGATTACAGATCTGGCGCAGCCAGGGGAAGGTCGAGTGACCCCAAAGCTTCCAAACCTTCTGGGGCAGTGGGTCGAGGGGGGAACCTGACGAGATGCTGTGTGCCGTCTTGATAAATGACTCATCTGAGAAAGATGGAAAAAGGGTTAGAGAACAATCACCACTTGGCTTCTCGTGGTGCGTTCCTTTCCCAGAGGCATCAGCTACTCTATCAGAGACCCCAAAGAGGTCCGTGATCTTCTTAACCTTGTCCTTAAAGTAGGTAGCAATATCATCGCATAACCTCTTGGAGGGTACTACTTTATTTTCGAGGCAGCTAGGGGCCGATAGGGAGTTCACTATTCTAAACAGTTCCCTTGCTCCATTTGGGGCAGACGCTATAGAGTCAGCGTAGAAGCTCGCTTTGCGATCCAGGATAAGTTGCTTGTATCTACTCTGTGCGGATTTCAGCGCCGCTTTATCCCTGGCAAGAAGCCCCTTCCTCCATTTCCTTTCAATCTGCCTACAGAGCTGTTTTAACTGTCGCAGGTCATCATCGTACCAAGGCGCTGATGGTCTGCTCCTGACTCTAATCCTCTTCTTCGGGATTAAAAAGTCCAGTTCGTTAGTTATAAACTTATGGTAGGCATTGTAATTATCCTCCACCGATCTGGAGGTTAGGAAAAGACTAGCTGTGGGGAGAGTCAACCGTGATCCGGTTTTGGCCAATCTGACCCAGTTTCTACCCTCTCTGTATATTGCCGTGGTTTTGGATTGGCAAGAGGTAGCTGGTAGCAGTATCTTAAACTGAATACAAAAATGGTCTGTCCAAATAAGCGGGTGAGCGCCTAAAAGTTCGACCTCCGTCTTATTTGCGAACAACAGATCCAGTATGTGGCCTTTTTGGTGGGTGGGAGATGTAACTAGCTGGTGGAGGCCAAGGCCAAGACAGGTAGCCGTTAGATCCCTCAACTGGTTATTTGTGCTTGCGTCCTCCCGCCAGTTAAAGTCACCTAGGACAACCATCTTTGAATGTGTGAGTGCAAGGTTGATGATTATATTCAAAAGAGGTTGCGTTGGAGTGTGCAGCCCCGGTGGACGATAACAGAGCAGGCCTGTAAGTAAGTTCCCTCTGTCGCCTTGTAGTGAAAAGGCCATGACTTCGATCCCCTCAATCGCCTCCGTATGTAACAGGCTCGGGCGCAAATTCTCCCTATAGATTAGTCCCACCCCTCCTCCCTTACCGCCCTGTCTGGGTTTATGTATAAACTTAAAACCCTCTGGACAGGCGGAGCCAATCTCCACAGCTGCATCTGCTCTAGCCCATGTTTCTGTGAGGAAGAGCGCATCCAACCGCAGATCTTCTAGTAGCAGTGCAGTTTCAGTGTGATGCTTAACTAGCGATCTGCAGTTCAGCAGAGCACATTTGAGTGTGCCTGGCTCTTTCAGAGGTCTCTTGCCTGTTCTAGGTACTGAATTGCAGGGTTGCATAGCACCCTTGCTCTGAGTGGGTACAGTGGGGGCCATCCTACCTCCTATATCCAGGAGCTGTAGTCTGGTGTACCGGCGGCGTCCCTCAACGTCGCTGGCAGGAGCTTGAGCCATCCTATGCTCGTCCGGCGCGCGGACGGGCGCAGACGGGCTTGCCTCTGGCGCGCCCGCTGCGCGCGCGCGCTGCGGGCGCTGAGAACGTAACCCAAGCTTGGGTAAATGTCCTCATCTGTCCAATCTTCTCGGCATCAGTTTCTGAGTTAGAAAGAGAGAAACAATGACGATCTGGTCTCTGTATTGCAGGGACTCTATGCATTTATTCCAAACAAGTCTTGTGTGACCACAGAATCCTTCAGGATATGCTGAGATCAGTAGACACCGGCTTCCCCTTCTTAGCTCTTCTCAGATATCTTCAATGTCATTTTCACATCTATTCTTACTGTCTGTTAAATTATGAGCTGATTATGGAATTCTTTACTACACTGTGATTATTGTGGCATGTACAGGAATAAAAATGAGCAATGGAAAATCGTATTTCCAGAATTCCAAAGACTGACCCAGAACACTTTTCAAACCATGGTTGGTTTACCCTTGGCCTCAGGAACAGCAAAATAAATTATGCTGCTTTTCGCTGTTTCCATTTGAAGTTATAAGGAAGTGCCATTGCTCAATATAATAGCTTCTCCCAATTATGCTATTGTAGTTGGCATTCCATAGTTTTCCACAATGCAATCTTACATCTACAGGGCCACTCAACAGCGCCGGTTCCTCTATTGGGAGGGAGGGGCATCGCCCCCCCACCGCTGATAGTGCAACTAGCATGAAAAATAAAATGACAATAAAGAGATTTCATTCTAAGTTTAGAGGCCAACTCAGCCTCCCATCCTACAACGTGGTAACATTGAAATAATAACAGTGAGTAGTTTAACCCAAGTAGAAATGGCAGAAAGGCAGTTTGTAGCGGCATCAGCAAGGCTTAGTTTTAAAAGCCCTGCATTAACAAGTACCGGTAAAGCCAATAAGTATCGCCTTTAGGACCCATTGGTTTTCTCGACATTTCTTAGGTGTGCTGTACAGCATCCCCGATGCTGTGCAGCATGGATAAATAAACAAAAAGCCTATTGCATAATTTAGTAAGCGCACACAACACTCAAGCGCAAGCATAACAAGCATTTTCAATGCAATAGGTCTTGCAGTTACGAGAGTTTCAGCTATTGTCATTGTAAATAACAATGCCTTTTATTTATGTTTTTAAAAGAAAAACAAAAATAAAAAGAATTATTATTTGCAATGTCAATAGCTCAAACTCGCGTAAATGCGAGACCTATTGCACTGCAAATGCTTGTTGATTTTAAAGGCATTGAAAATTGTTACAGCACCATACACTGTGTGAAACTTTTAATCGGGATCTTAGCTGAACTTGATTTAAGATCTAAGAAAGTTGGGATAGTGAATAAGTAAAATTGAATACAGCGGTTTACAGAAGGGCGAAATAAACTTTGTTCCAATCGAGGTTTGCCTGTCGTCCCCTCAAACAAAACATGGCCACTGTAGTGTAGTTAGCGCAGTGGAACGCGACGTCAGAATCCCGCAAAGTCAAAGCATTTGTATCTTTGGAAATAAAAATGATATTAAGCAAAGGAGCTTTGCTTTATAAACCTTTGCGAGCGTCGTGTGGTCGAATCTAATGGTATGTTCATGCACGAATCACCAGGTAAATACAGTTTACTCCTCTGCTTTGATTAGAAGCAACCTTGTGTGATTACTTCTGTGTACAGCTCATTGAGTTTTCACACATTCTGCAGTCGCGTGTGCTGTGAGGGTGCCAACTCCATCACTGTGACTGGGCGAGAGTGAGACATCGGGAAGTGTAGGAGGTAACACTTACCGTTTCCATTGCCGAGATGCAGAAGAAAAACGAGAACTCTCAGCCTTTCTTTACTGAGAGTTCGGTGGTTGGCATGGCAACTGACAAGCATTCACTACTACTGATTCGGGGCAAGAGTGTAAATGGATCGCCTTAAAATGTACGTGAATGAGGCGGCCATCTAAAATGTGTGTGTGCCAAATGTATCTATAGCAAAGCCATATATGTCAAGGATTCAGATTGCTTACGTGTGACATTTTCATACTTTCTATACAATATTAGTGACATTCAGCGACTATGAGTGACACTTTCTCGCGAGCAAACTCAAGCAATGAAGACGAGGGGAACATAAATATCAGAAATCACACCTATTGTTACAACGAGACACTTTAAGAACTTGGAGCCGCAATAATAGCAAGCGGCAGTGAAAGAGATCGCGAAAGTGAAAGCGATCGCTATTGTAAAACAGACAAGCCTGCGAGTGGTGCGCGCGCGCACCACAGCGAGACTTGTGGTTTCAATTACTGCGCCCGTGTCTGGGCACGATAATTGAAACCACATGGCTGCGGTGCGGGTAACCGACACCAATAGGCCATGGGCGGAGCAATGCGCCTGCCTTTGGCCAACTGCGTGCTGTCTTTGTTAAAAAGACGCACGCAAAGGCCAATAGATTGGGGCAAAACGTAAAGCACACGCACGAGCGTGTGCGATTCCTAGGTTAGTTTTGAAACCCCTACAAGAAGTCTCTCGCTACGCGAGCAGTGTTGCGCACTGCAACGCTAGGCGCGAGACCTAAAAAACGGTGTAGCTGCTATTTTTTTCTTTTTAGTCGCCGATCCAACCTGTATCAGAAAATACAAAAAAATGCCCAAGAGGTGGGAGGACTGAAGCAACATGGGATTTCTGGAAGGAACATGGAGGTCACGGGTGGGAGGAAGCAACTTGTAGGGTGTGGGGGAATTAATAAGCAAAATCGAAAGCAAATTGATGGCGAGCATGGGTGTGGGCAGCAAATTTCGCCATTGGCCCAAGTTGCTTTTTGCGAATCCAGTAGCTTGAGTGAAAACAGGCCGCATTGTACCTGACACCTACGCAGTGGGACGAGGTACCAGACAGGGTTGTCCACTGTAACCAATGCTGTTTGCGATGGCACTAGAAATGTTGGCTAATGTACTGTGACAGGGTATACATTACCATGGTCTCAGGATTAATGGGGCTCCCATCTATTTGTCACTAAATGCCGATGATATGTTACTGTACACAAGGGGGGCAGCGTTCAATGTTCAGGGGGCAATTGGAGCACTGGAGCACTTTGTGAAACTGTCGGGACTGAGGGTCAACTGGGCATCCGAATCATTCACACACCGCAAGGCCTATATGTTGTAATGGCTGTGGCTTCACTAGTAGTTGAATATGCCAGTGTACTCTGCATGATTTTTCCCCGCATGCAATTACAACGCAGTTGTTACAACAACCGCGATGTAACAACGCATACCATTACCCCGCAAGTCGTAACAACGGCTTGCTCTAGGGGGGGCGCTGGATGTTGGGATGGTATAATTTACTATTCCAACTCCAGTATGTCCAACAGTAGGGAAGGTGTTGGATTTTAAATCCAACACCTTCTGCCCCCTTCGCAAGGCATTGTTCCGACTTGCGGGCTAATGGTATGCGTTGTTACAACACGGTCGTTGTAACGACCGGGTTGTAATTGCCTGCGTGGAAAAGGATTCGTGGTAAATGCTGTTTACCCTGTAGTTAGATACTGCCACTATCAGTTATGGGCAGAATAGCCTTGATCAAGACAGCAATCCTCCCTAGATTACTCTACCACTTCAGGGCACTCCCCATAGAAATCCCCAGGGCAGTTTTTCAGACAATTGGTGCGTTACTTCTCCAGCTTATATGGGGCAGTGGACAGAAATGGGCAGATTTTGGCGAAACTAAAACTACCCTTCTCGAGGGGTTTCTGGCAGTACTTCATTTCAAGCTGTAATATCTAGCTGCACAGTTGCAATGGGGGAGATGGGAGGTGCTGTACAGAGCACTATAGGGGGGTCTACAGGGATGACAGCCCAGAGGTCCCGCCGGAGAGAGAGGTGGCGTGACTGCTGCTGGCCCAGGAGGGCCTTCCACGCAAGCATGGGAGGGAGGTTCTCATAAAAACATTGCTATATGTTTGGAAGAGGGCTCTTCAGCTCACGCAGACATGTGTGCCATATGCCAGGGAACTCCCGCTACAGGCTCTGATTGCCATACCACACAGCGGCAACTGGAGCAGAATCAGAAACTGGCTGGAGATGGGACTGATACAAGCGGGCGGCCTTTATATCAATGGTGCATTAGCAGATTGTGAGAGACTGGTAGGAGCAAACCTTAGGTGTACAGATAAATGACCAGAGAGCTCCTGATTGGGTCTGGAGGGGGCCCCTCCACATACCTTGTATGGGGGCCCCCTCAAGTTTTGTTACGCCACTGGATAGCAGCAGACTCCCAATCATAAAACATGCAAACAAACACACTGTTACTTACTCACTGACACTCTCTCATTTACTATCACTCCTTCTCACATTCACTCTCTTCCCCCCACTCTCACACTTACTCATTCTCACATTCACTCCCACTCACTGTTACTCTCATACAAATGTCCTAATGCTCACTGATTCTCACTTTCACAAACACACACTCACCCTTTCTCACTCACTGACACTGGGCCTGGTGCAACTGCATCTGCTGCAACATTGATAGTTACACCCCTGACTCACTTCACTTCTACTCCCTCTCACAATCTCCATTCACTCCTAACACCCCCAACTCCTTTAGCCACTCCCTTGTACTTTCACTTATTCATACACTCTACAAACTCAGATTTTCAATCACTGACACTCTCAGACACGCACACACACACTCTCACTTCTACTCATTCTCACTCAATCACTCACAAACGTACACACATGCACAGAGAAGCAACCTTTATTTACGTACCTTCCTTCCTTTGCTGGCGACTTGGAGGCTCAATAGCAGCAGCGGAGCAGGAATTTGGCGCTCAGCATTGGGACCAGCAAGCCATGATTCTCAAAAAGAGCCAGCCAGAGCGGCAAGGCCAGGTTTGAAAAGGGGAAGACCCACCACAATCCCTCTCCCGGCTTCCTGATAAGAATGCACACAGAGACCAATAAGGAGCAGGGACAGTACTGGGGAACCTGCCCCTGCTGCTCTGTGTGGCTTCTTATTGGCCTCAAGGAAGTACTGATATGTGCCCTGACAGCCACGTGTTAGCAGATACACTGTGCTGCTTGATGCATGCACAGAACGTCTGCTAAATAAAATAGATTGTGCCTGTGTGAGGTGATCGTAGTTGAACTACGCCCCTCAGACGTGCAGAATAAAAAATTAGCTAGCATTCGCGCCAAGAATTTTCAATTATATTAAGGACACGGAGGCAAGGATTATGCTTCTCTTTCTATTTATTGCCACTCACAGCAGCCAATGAAAAACTTTGTATAATGTAAATAAACTACATTTCCCATGATGCACATGTAACACATCACATCTTGTAATGCCCCATAACAGCCACCATCACCGGAAATCATCCTCTTTCTTTGCTTCGAACAGTAAAAGTCCAACAACATAACTGAAGACCAAATAATAACATCCTCCAACGTGGAAGAACCAGTCCAGCTGAGAAGTACGTCTTCTTAACCAGAATTACACTTAATCCATGTTCTTCTCAGAACCTGGAAGAATGAGAGACAGAACAAGCCGTAACTTCTGTGTAACCAGAATATAAATATAAATGGGTGGGTAACTATTACAATATTGTCCTTAATAGAATTGAAAATTCTTGGCGCGAATGCTAGCTAAATTTTTATTCTATTACAGGACCGGAGGCTTCGTATTATGCCAGTTTAACGCTGATCAAAAACCACAGAGGATATATCACCCACCGGTTTATAATAAAACTGTTTAAACGTAGACTCAGAAGACCAATCTGCAGAATGCATGATATCCTGAATAGCAGAACCCAACATGAACAGAATGCGCCCCAAACACCCGAGTATTAATACCAGCTTCTTGCATAACAGATTTTAACTATCTGGCTATAGTAGCCGCAGTAACAGGTTTGTAAGGTTTCTGCAAAGTAATTAATAATTGCACCACAAGATCAGGCCAAATAGACCTGGTACATTCTTCGTAGTCCTTGAGACATTGAACTACACAGAGCTTGGTATTAGCGGGAACAGCATCATATTCCACATTACGTGACATAGTTTTAGTCCTAGAAGTGATGTTAAAAGAAACTCCTTCAGGAGTAAATACTCTACCTGTAATATCTAGAGCTTTAACATCCGACGAACTTCTACATGCCGACAGACATAACAGCATGGGCAATTTGGCTGAGAGGTGTTTCTTTGTCAACATTTCATTTCTTGGCCATTGATTGAACAAGGAAAGAACTAGCGAGACATCCCACAAGGAAGAATACTTCAGTTTGGGTGGATTAGCAACTCTAATACCTTTCAAGAGTTTACAAATTAATGGATGCATCCCTATTGGTTTGCCCTCATGCTGAGAATGACCCGCCGAAATGACCGAACGGAAATTGTTGACGGAAAGATATGCCAAACCCTCAAAAGCCTTTTTGGACAAAAAATTTACAACATAGGGTAAGTCTGCCCCCACAGGATCCACATGTTGTTCCACGCACCAACGAACCCAACACTTCCAAGCTGAAGAATACCTTTTCTTGATTGAAGGGGCCCCAGCTTGGTTGATAAAGTCTGAAGCTTGTTCCGAAAATCCTGGCATTTGCCAACGTTGCCGGAAAGTCTCCAGGCCATCAGGGACAACTGCCCCGATATTACCATCGGGTGCATCTCTCCATGAGGACCCTGGAGCATTGTCGAGGACCACGGAATCATCCTGGGGAAGTCGCAGATCGCCTCCAATAGTATTGGGAACCAAGGCTGCGACTTCCACAGGGGAGTCACTAGGATCACCTCAGCCTTCTGGCGCATTATCTGTGTGAACACTCAGGCAATCAGAATGAAGGGGGGAAAAGCATAATTCAGTTTCAGGGTCCAATCCTGTGAAAAAGTGTCCGTCGCCAGAGCCAACGGATCCGGCCTCCAGCTGAAAAGCTTGGTCATTTGACGATTCAGTCTAGAGGCAAACAAATCGATCTCGCAATGTCCCCAGATCGCCTGAAGCCACTGCACTTTCTGGGGTTGGAGTTGCCAATCGCTGTAATCCTTGAGATGTCTGGAGTTCCAGTCTGCCACTACATTCAACCGGCCAGGGATGTACTCGGCTATGACCGAGATCTGATGACTCAGGCAATAATGCCAATAGTCCTTCGCTATTTCTACTAGCATGGAGGACCTCGTGCCTCCCAACTTGTTGATGTACTGAACTACTGAGATGTTCTCCATCCGCAACAGGATGCAACACAAGACTTGTTTGGGTGATCGTGAACGACCCTGCAAGTAGTTCTAGGCAATTGATATGGAGGTCAAGTTCGCGTAGGGACCAACGCCCTCCTGTGGAAACCTTTCCATAGCGAGCTCCCCAGCCCCACCGGCTGGCGTCGGACTCTATGACAACCTCTAGCAGAGAGCCGAAAATGGCCCTGCCATTCCATGCCTCTACGTGGGCAAGCCCCCAGTGGATCTCCTCCCGTACCTCTTGGGAAAGAGGTACTAGATCTGTGTAAGAGAGACCTTTCTGCAGGTGCTGAATCTTTAGCCTGTGAAGGGCTCGATAATGGAGGGGTCCGGGAAAAATTGCTTGAATGGAGGACGCCAGAAGGCCCACTATCCTGGCAATCAGTCTGATTGAGACCATCTGTTTGGATAACAGGGAGCGCATCTGCTTTTTGATATCCCGAAGTTTGGAGCTTGGAAGACTCAGCTGAGCCGTTTGGGAATTTATGACAAAGCCTAGGAAATCTATCGTCTGGGTAGGACACAGAACCAACTTGGGCTCGTTGATCACAAATCCCAGGTTTTGTAAGGTAACAATGGTCATGCGTAAGTGCTGCACTGCCAGAAGTGGAGATTGCGCCATGATAAGAATGTCATCTAGATAAACTATCATGCGAACTCCCTGCTCCCTGAGATACGCTATCACTGGTTTCAGTACCTTGGTGAAGCACCACGTTGCCGAGGAAAGTCCGAAAGGAAGGACCAAATATTCGTACCATCGGTTCCGCCATTGAAATTGCAGGAATCGGCGATGGGGAGGAAAGATGGGAATAGATAGATAGGCGTCTTTCAGGTCCAGACGGACCATCCAGTCCCCTTGTTTCAGGAGGTCCGCCAAAAGATGGATGCTCTCCATCTTGAAGTGTTTGTAGGTCATGTAATGATTGAAATCCTTTAAATTGAGTACCAACCTGTAACCTCCGCCCTTCTTCTGCACCAGAAAAATATTGCTGCAGAAAACGTGAGGGCCCTCGTCGCAATACGCTATTGCGTGTTTCTGCAGCAATTCTTTGAGTTCGGAATCTATAAAATCGCACTCTAGTTGGTAAAAAGAAAGCTGTCTGGTTTGCCAGTCCTGATAGTGGGTCTGAAAGAAATCGAGATGAAAACCCTGAACTGTGTGCAGTATCGAAGCATCCTGAGATAGTTGAACCCAATTGTGATAGAAAAACTGAATATGCCCCCCAGAGGAAGTATGAATTTGTCTGGAGCACTTACCTGAGGATTCAGGGTTTTGGAAGCCTCCGCGGTACGACCCTCTGTTGAAGCGCTGTCTGGTGGGGGTAAAAGGTTCCACCACGGGTGGAGTCCCACTCTCCTCTGCCTCGATCGTAGTCTCCTCTCTGAGGACCTTGGGAGAACTGGCGGTCAAACGAGCGTCCTCGGCCTCGTCCGGTCCTGTTGAAAACACCAGCCTGAAAGACTCTTTTAATGCCCGACTGTGCCTTGTTAAGAGTGGTGAAGGTGCCCACATACTTGGCTACGTCCTTGACGAAACGGTCCCCGAACAGGTTCCCGTCCGCTAGGGGACCAGGTTCTGCTGCAGCCGATTCCGTGTTTGGAGTCAATGCGCATGAGGATCGATTTGCACCGCTCAGTGGAGATGGCACAGTTAGCATTACCCAAGAGACATATGGCCCGCTGTGTCCATCCTGCCAGGACATGTGGATCCACTGCAGTTCCAGATTCCTGCGCTTCTAAAGCCATTACCAGGATCTTAGCAAGAGGGCCGACCACATCTAAGAGCTTATCCTGGCGCGATCGATACCCTTCTTGGGGTCTTTCGCGAACTTTTTCAAGAAGGTGAAGAGGCTGGATCTATATCTGGGGTTTCGGCCACCTTATCAGAAATATCTGGTCTAGGACACTCCGAGCGGAGTCTGTTGCACACCTCTTTGTCAAAACTTTTGTGAATGTTTTTGTGCAAATATGCCGCAACCTCAGGGGCAGGTAACCAATCTGACGACCTGGGGTGAACTATATCAGCTGGGTTGAATGTGAAGGGAGTGGGAATAGCTTGAGATGTTTCCACATGCTTTGATTTCTTCGTTCTCTTCTTGGGAGGGGACTCGTCCAGGGTGTCAGTTCCCATAGTATCCGGGTCTATGTCAATGTCTGGGGTCCTAGATTTGTCGGTGTCGGGGTGGGGGGGGGGGTGAACAGTAAGTGGAAGAATGAGGCCAGGGTTTAGGCTGAGGAACATCTTTGGGAGGTATTGCCGGAGCAGTGAAACCATGACGTTTTGCAATCTTTTCAAGTTGTTTTGTAATTGGTTTCAATGCAGTAGCTAGCGCCTGTTGCACAGTTCCTGGAACTGCTTTATCAAGGGCCTTGTTGACCACTCCTGGACAGAGGTGTCCAGGGCCTCAACAATGTTGTCCTCAATGGAAGGATTTGCCACTTCCTCTTCATATAAAGTATTTTCCTCCTCATAATGGAACCAATCCTCCATTGTGGGACCAAATTTGTATATATACTTGCTCATAAGGCAAAGGACAGAGAGGAGTAAAAGGGGGGGAGCCAACCCACAGCACAGAAATCAGAAAGGGTACCTAGGTCCTCAGCATAAGCTGTAGCACAGTTCTTGCAGCCCCCAGGGCTTAAGTGGAGCCAAAGAGCAGTATTTTCTTTACAGGAGGTGTGCCCCCTCCAGGCCCAAACGTTCTTTCATCCAGCCAGGCGTAGGAATTGCTGCTCAGTGGAGAGTGATGAAGGAATGAGCAAATTAAGACAAAAAACGGGCAGTAGCGCATGCTTAGCCCAAATCCTACCAAAAATAGCCCAATTGGGCTTCACACGTCGAAACCTAAAATAAAAACGAAGGCTCCTCGCGCGTTCGGCTATGAGGGGAGCCTCTGCGCGTCATAAATCAAAGGAAAGCACCACCGTAGACGGCGCAGTACCCCAGCTGCTCCCGATCGGGAGAATGACAAGGCCGTAAAGGCGGCCGCATGCGGCGATTACAGTCCCGCTTAGCGGTAAATTCAAGATGCTTTCACTGCCGAGAACACATCGGCGTGAAAGCGCACTCCCAGATGGCAGCGGAAGTGCCGCAGCTCGTGAGAAACCGAGCGCGCGTTGCCACAGCAATGACAAAAGGCCAAACACAACTAGGCAAAGCAGAATAACCACAACGCGCGGCAGTAGCGCGTGATCAATTGCATAGGGGCGCGTGCCACATAGCGATAACAGAGTGCCTATTATAACCAAAATGTCAAATAACACAGAGAATACACTTAACTTTCTGCGTGAGCAGCGACGAAAGAGGATGATTTCCGGTGATGGTGGTTCTTATGGGGCGTTACAGGATGTGATGTGTTACATGTGCATCATGGGAAATGTAGTTTATTTACATTATACAAAGTTTTTCATTGGCTGCTGTGAGTGGCAATAAATAGAAAGAGAAGCATAATATGAAGCCTCCGGTCCTGTAATAGAATCGAGACATCCACCTACAGAGTATTGTGTTTTAATAGCATTCTGTAGCTGGGTCCTGCTTCAGTCACCTCCTCCTCCTATCATAAGAAGCCAGAGGCAGACCAAGAGGGCAGGCATGCGCACTGGCGGTGTTCATGAACACAGGAAAGTTGTATTTTCATGAACACTGCTCTATTAATTATTCCGCAGTGCCGGAAGAGGCAAAGGACAGAATCTGGAGCCTCGCAGGAGGCAGGGTTTGCTCGCAGACATCCCTGATAAGGAGCTGCCAATGTTTTTGTTTTAATATGAGGCACTACAGTCTTTACTAAACTGGACATCAGTGGGGCATACCATCCCCTAAAGATTAATGAAAATGATAAGTGGAAAACAGCATTTCATTCACCTCTTGGGTATTGTATCATGCCATGCCCTTTGCATTGTGCAATGCTCCTGCAGTCATCTGGCAACTTATGGTTCATATTTCGCAGTTAAATTAAACCAGTAAGTCTTAGTCTACTTAGAACACATTGTTATATATTCTAAGACCACTGAGGAACATCAAAAGCATGTGAAATAGAACCATTGGGTTTCAGACTGAACTCCACTAGTCTATTTATGAATCCTACGAAGAGCTCGACAATATTAAAATGGCATTTTCTCATAAACGTCAAAGAAAAAGTGTTTTCCCAGTTTTGTGGGGAAGTCTGATTATTTGAACACTAAAATCACTGGAGTTCTGCGAGAAGAAAAGAAGAGAAAAAAGGCTTTCGTTGTGATCTTTGAGCAGTGTAAGCTTTTAGTAACTTAAAAGAGGCTTATACCTAAGCAACCATATTGTGTCATCCTGACTCCACTAAATAATTCATAATTGAAACCGATGCTTTAGACCGAGCAGCGGAGCTGACAATAGATGTGAGCATCTCATATTTTATCTTTATCATAGCCTGTCTGTGAACAATAATATTCCGTTTAGAATGAGAATGTATCGCCATGAAGAGAGCTTGCTGTAAGTGCAGGCATTTTTGAATTGGAACTAAAGTGCCATTCAATATCAGAAGAGATCATAGAAACCTTCAATGCCTCTGGAACATTTCCTGAAGGATTGGTTGTCAAACCAGGTGGGGAATTACTTCTTTGCACAATATTATTCCTATATTACACATATCCCATAATCCAAGAATCTTCTGCAGATACCTTTATTATCCTGTCGGTATCCAGAGAGTCAAGTGGTATATGATTACTCTATTGTTCCTTTGCATTGTATCATTAGAGTGGTTCAGATTTTCCTAGAAAGAGTTTGACTAGAACATAAGTCTATGGTCCCAGAAGAACTTGAGAACCTTACAGTACCACTTACTGATCACCATGATGTCTACTTTCAGCAAAAAGTACTGTATAATTTCAGCATGAGCTGTGCTAAGTTTCAGCCATAGCTGCTAATTTTAGAATCAAATCTACATCAGAGTTATTTATTCACTCGTTTCAGTGGTTATTAGTGTGAAAATATGTTGAACATTATGTAGTGGCCTGTCCTATTTGTGGTTAGAGAAAGAAATCCTTGCATTCCAAGCCTTTTGTATATAGGTCTTTTGGGTATCTTCCATCTTTGTTTGCTCCTCTGGATTTTTGCATGCTCTTCCTACCAATTGTATAATGGAAATGCTCCATCTGAGGGACACCAAGCAATAATAGTAACTGTCAATATTTTTTCCAAAATGGCACATTTTACCTATAAAATCAATTCTATCTGCTACAACAGTGGCTACATGTTTTTGACAGATATTTGCTGCCCATTGAACTCCAGCATCTAAATTGTGTGGGCAAACCAGCAGGCAGGCGGGCGAGAAGGCTGCCAAAAAAGTCTACTTGGTCGCAGTCCCCCCAAGATCTAAATCAGGCCCTTAGTCTTTTCAGGTCAGTAAAGTGATTCTAGTTGAAATAGAAGTTTGTGCCTGGATGTGTGCTACTTACCACACACAGGCAAAATCTGCTCAGGCAAAACCCACTGAAGCTTGAATGGGGAAAAACACACAATTCTTGTGCGTTTTGCACCTCCGAACTAGGAAAAACTGGTGGTATTGACATATCCCCTGCATTCTGGGGTCCATGACTTACAATTTGGCAGGCAATACTGCACCTGGTAAATACTGCAGCATTAGTATTAGCCGGTATAGTATTACCTCCCACAATAACAGGTGCATGAAATTCCCAACCCCTTTCAGGCATCAAAAGGACCCTACCCCATTCTCCTGGCACAACAGCTGAAGGATGTCACCAGTGCAAAGTGTTTGCAAAATGTCCTCCTCAATATTTGACAATGCAGACATGATCGCCTGCAGACCTGCCTGCAGGCCATTTACTGTTGTGAACCCTATGAGTTCAGACTCTTCTACTTCAGTCATATGACGATATTGTGCATTTAAACTGTTCTTTTTCTATTTTAGACATGCATAGAAATGCCTGCATAATGTGCATTCCCTCTCTAGGATTGTTTGCTAGAATATCAAGACTGTGTCTGATAAAGGTGATAATTGAGCTAACACATTTACCTCCATGACAAATAAATACATAACAAAAGATAAGACCTTTTTGAACAATCTCTTGATCGGATCCCATAAAAACCTAGGTGTCAGAATATAGTTTAGAGAGGAGCTTCACAAGGAATATGGCGGGCAAAGTTACGTCAGAGTGCAGCACCCATTTTAGCAGGGAGCGACAGTGAGCCGAGTCCCTTCCCCGGATGCGGTTTATGTTCCAGAGCTGCACAAGAGTAAAGGAAATAGCTACGAAGCTGTTTTAGAATGACCCAACAGCTCCCTGCTGTTGTGAAAATAGGTAAACTGTGTGCATCATCTCCAAAACTCAGAATTAGGATTATTATTTACTGATTCAGTTAGAGTTAGCATTGTACCTAGAATTAGCAATATGAGGGTGCTAGGACTATAGATTTCAACGTGTTAGAAGTCTTTCTGTTATTGTCATTAACGTTTTAAAATCTATGTCCTGCCTCTTAGTGGTGTTTTGAGAGTGTTTGCGAAAGTGGGCTGGGTGTTCCCTGGTTGTCCCTGAATTTATGTTATGGGACTGTTTGTTCCCAGTAAACGCTTCCAGCTCAACGTTGCTCAGTGGGCTGTGTATGGGCTGCAGTCCAACTGGATTTCTGATTCAGGTTGGCTCACTGAGTAAGTCCTTGGTGACAGGGGGTCAGAAAGCCAAATCTTGCGAATCTACAGGGTTACCCCTTGACAGCGTATCAGAATGCTCTATAAGCTACATCGAGTTCACGTCACCCTAATAATGTGTGCCTCACAATGACATTAGCTACAGGATGATCCGGCTGTCTGTTTGAGGCATGTATGTTTGGCACATGCCAGGCCACCAACTGTATCAGAAATCATCCAGCGTTCTCAAGACAGACAGTAGGCTCTACAGTTGTGGGTAAAGGAGGTGTGGGTCTCTCATCTTGGCCTTCACAGGCCTGTCTATCTTTGTTGTCACCTTCTTCAATATAACATGTATGGGGAATAGAATTACAGGGTTCCACTACCGGTACCAATAAGAGTTTCTGTTTGTCAAAGTCAAAACACCCATTGTTGATACTCAGTGGCGGCTGGTGAACGCTGAAAGTGGTGAGGCGCATATCTATACTCTACATTGTGAGGGCTCTTAACCAGTGGAAGGTAGAGGGTGATGCAGCCTCCATTAGCGGCCCGGCAACTCCATTAACAGCTCAGAAGCTGCAAGGACCCTCAGCTTCTTCACGGCCGATGAAAGCTGTGGGATCTGCACACTCTATCCTTGGTCTCTCCCTGCACACCTGAGCCTCACTCAGATCCTGAGAGAATCTAAAGGACAAACCAGTCTTTCCTCCAAATCCTAGTTTGCGTCAATCTGGAACATTTGTGCAAGTTGTGCATGCCTACTTGACTTAAACATGACAAACATACCTAGGGCTTTAAGTGGCATGGCCTATGTGATTAAGGGTGTTGCATAAACACATAAACACATTTTCTGACCTTATGAGACCAAGTCAGGAAATAGTCTTATTTGTTTAAGACTATTTTTGGTTTTTAGATATGACACCTGGTCAGTTTTTAATAAACATATTTTTTGACCACGTAGTAATTTTTAAGCACTTTCACGTTAGAGCACTGCATATGTTTTTTTGAGTCTTCTAAAAATTGTATTGCACACTGTGGCAGGAGATTTTTCTATCTTGGGATCATTGGGTCAGGTACCCAGTAGGGCCGGTTGGCTCGATTATGTGGGCCCAGACCTTGACCCATTAGAGTCTCAAATGACGAAGCTCTGCCAACAAGGGTGGGCTGATGGACTCTTAATCTCCTGGCTCAGTGATGTACTAACTACCTGAAGAGGTGTGCACGGTGTCTGTAGCATCACGCAACTTTTTGTTCGTTATTTTTGGACTTAAGATCTTCTGTTAGTGTATTTCTATGTCTTGTGGGGATTGAAGGTGCTATAGTCCTTAAACTAGTTCCCCTAGGACCCTTGTTTAGATTATTGTTAAGCATATCTATACTCTACATTGTGAGGGCTCTTAACCAGTGGAAGGTAGAGGGTGATGCAGCCTCCATTAGCGGCCCGGCAACTCCATTAACAGCTCAGAAGCTGCAAGGACCCTCAGCTTCTTCACGGCCGATGAAAGCTGTGGGATCTGCACACTCTATCCTTGGTCTCTCCCTGCACACCTGAGCCTCACTCAGATCCTGAGAGAATCTAAAGGACAAACCAGTCTTTCCTCCAAATCCTAGTTTGCGTCAATCTGGAACATTTGTGCAAGTTGTGGATGCCTACTTGACTTAAACATGACAAACATACCTAGGGCTTTAAGTGGCATGGCCTATGTGATTAAGGGCGTTGCTTAAACACCGAAACACATTTTCTTTTATACCTATACTGTTCCACTCAGCTGGTAATTTGGTTACTCTCTGAGCTTTCTGTTATTGCACCCAGACATGTAACACAACAACTGATATACACCTAAAAGCAGCCTGATCTATTGGCTTTTTCATTAGGAGTTAGCTTTTTAAGAAAAATGAGTAACAGCAATGATTTTGCTGTAAATTATTAATACTGAAAGTGTTTCAATAATGAAACTTTGAGACTGTGGATTAAACATTACAGAAGCCTGTGCAAGGGGTTGTGGTCTTCAGAGTGTGTTAATCACTCCCGTTTTCTTTACTCTATGTTAGACATGTACAGTCTTTATCTCTCCACATCTCGTCCATCTACATATCTTACATCTCAGCTTTTTCCTCTTCACCACACTCTTTTCACTCTCCCCTGAATGCACTTCCTCACATCTCCCTCACAACACATGAACTCAGACGTAGGCACTGTGCATTCTTTTACGTTCGCCTTGTCAATATTTTGACAGCTGTGTGCCTCTTTCACAAACATTTACACAGAATCACAATTTCAACTGGAAAACGTAGCCATTGCTCTGTGCGTCCTGAAGAGTGCCAATGATTGGATGTGCATGTATTCTGAACACTTTTATGCCCCACTGACTGGCACTGTGAAAAACTCACACTGCCTTCAGGCTCAACTTCAGAGCTCTCAATAGTGACCCGTTATAAACATCTGCAGGCAACTCTGTTAAAATTATGCCTTACTGTTTCTAGTTCTCGCCTACAAAGCACAAGTCCTGTTTACAATTCAGTGGGCTTACAACCCACCCACAAGATACCGTAAGCTGTTTTAGTTATCACTCTCATTTGCAATCGTTTGATTGCTTAGCTCCCGTAGGCTTCCCTTGTTTTCTTGTGTTAGCTGTTCCTTGGAACATGGACCAAGTATGTGTTCTTCCTCAACTTTGTTCTTCCTCCTCTTTTTTACAACACACTATTTTTTATTTTATAAGCATTTCAGTATATTTCTGGACCTGCAATGTGCTTTCTTAGTTTTAAGACAGGCATATGGCTTCCTATTTATGTTGCTTTCATTCTATCTGCCGTCTCTATTCAATCATTCAATCAATCAGGGAATTGTAAGCACGCTACTCACCCGTGAGGATCTAAAGGCGCTTAGAGGGACAGGGGGTGGGGTCCACTGATCTGTTTAGCCGAAGAGCCAGGCCTTGAGGGTCTTCCTGAAGGTGTTCAGGGAGGGGGCGTGTCTGATGTCTGCCGGTAGCTCGTTCCAGGTCTTAGCTGCAATGTGAGAGAAGGATCTTCCGCCTGCTCTGGCTCTGTGGATGCGCTGGGTTTCGGCCAGGGAGAGGTTGGAAGATCGAAGGTTTCTTTTGGGTACGTGGAAGTTGATTCTGTCGTTGAAGTATTTGGGTTCGTTATTGTGTAGGCATTTGTAGGCATGAGTGAGGATTTTGAAAGTGACTCTTTTCTCCATGGGGAGCCAATGGACACTTCGTAGGTGTTGGCTGATGTGTTCATGTCGGGGGATGCAGAGGATGAATCTGGCGGTGGTGTTCTGTATTGTCTGGAGTTTGCGGAGTAGGGACTTGTTGATGCCGGCGTACAGTGCGTTTCCATAGTCCAGTCTGCTGGTGATGAGTGCGTGGGTGACTGTCTTCCTTGACTCAGGGGGGATCCACCTGAAGGTCTTGTGGAGGATGCGAAGGGTGTTGAAGCAGCTGGAGGTGACGGCGTTGACCTGTCGGTTCATGGTGAGTGATGAGTCGAGTACGATGCCGAGGTTCTTGGCGTGGTCTGAGGGGGTAGGTGGGCTTCCGAGGGCGGTCGGCCACCAGGTGCTGTCCCATGCAGAAGGGGTGGTACAGAGGAGGAGGACTTCTGTCTTCTTGGAGTTGAGCTTCAGGCAGCTGTTGCTCATCCAGACTGCGACGACTTGCATTCCTTTCTGGAAGTTGAGTTTGGCAGTGGTGGGGTCTTTGGTGAGGGAGAGGATGAGCTGGGTGTCGTCGGCATAGGATACGATGTTGAGGCCGTGTTGTCGGACGATGGCTGCGAGGTTGGCCATGTAGATGTTGAAGAGGGTAGGGCTCAGTTATGAACCCTGTGGGACTCTGCAGGTGATTTTCGTGGGGTCGGAGAGGAAGGGTAGGAGTCTGATCCTTTGGCTTATTCTGGTGAGGAATGATCGGATCCAGTCCGGGGCTGTTCCTTGTATGCCTGCGTCGTGTAGTCTGGTGGCTAGTGTGCGGTGGGAGATGGTGTTGAAGGCCGCTGATAGGTCAAGTAGCATGACGGTAGCAGAGTGGCATTGATCCAGGAGGGTGCAGATGTTGTCTGTGGCGGTGAGTAGGGCTGTCTCTGTGCTGTGGTTGCTTCGGAATCTGGATTGGGACGGGTCGAGGATGGCGTTCTCTTCAATGAATCGTGTAAGTTTCCTGTTGAATGTTTTCTCTGCAACTTTGGCTGCGAAGTGGAAGAGCGAGATGGGCCGATAGTTCTTGAGGTCGGTGGGGTCAGATGTGGGCTTCTTGAGCAGGGGTCTGACTTCTGCATGCTTCCAGTCATCTGGGAAGGTGCCTGTTTTGCAGGTGGTGTTGATGGTGCGTTGTAGTTCGGGTGCAATGGCGGCTTTGGCTCTGTGGTAGATGTGAGGGGGGCAGGGGTAGGTGGGGGCCCCGAGTGGATGCTTTTCATGGTTGAGGTGGTGTCTTCGGCCGTGATTGGTGTCCAGTTGGAGATGGTGGGCTGGCTGGTGTTTCTGGTGGGGCGGGGGGCCGTCTATGGCGCCTGGTGGATGGTCGATGAAGTTGTTGTAGAGGTTTTTGATCTTGAGGTGGAAATAGGTTCCAAGCTTGTCGCAGAGGTCTTGGGATGGGGTGATGTCTGTGGCTTCGCTGCGTGGGTTGGTGAATTCTTGCATGACACTGAAAAGTTCCTTGGAGTTGGTGGAGTTGGTCAGGATTTTGTTGTGGATGAAGTTCCTCTTGGTGGCTCTGATCTGGTTGTGGTAGTCCGTCATGGCGTACTTGTCGGTTTTCTTGGTGTCTCTCCAGTTCTTCTCCAGGCGTCTGCAGGTGCGTCTGGCTTCTTGGAGAGCGGTGGTGAACCAGGCGGCTTTCCTGGGGTGTTGTCTGTTGGGGTTGCGTAGCGGGGCGAGCTCGTCTGCGCAGTTGGAGATCCAGGTGTGGAGTTCTCTGGCTGCTTCGTTTGCGTCGTTTGTGTCGGGTGCCCAGGTGTGGTTGTCTTGGGTGAGGCTGGAGTTAAGTTGCTCATCGGTAACCTTGCTCCAGTTCCTTCGTGGTGGGCTTGGGGCTGGTTTGGGTGCCTTGGGTTTGTTGATGACAAAGTGTACGCAGTGGTGGTCGGTCCATGGTGGCTGCGTTGTGTGGCTGAATTGGTCGCTGTTTCCTGGGGTCGAGGGTGTGTCGTGCTCTGTGGGTCGGTGTGTTGACGAGTTGTTTATGTCCGATGCTGGTGAGGTTGTCACAAAGAATAGTGGAGTTGGGGTCGCTGGGATTGTCGACATGGAAGTTCAGGTCTCCAATGAGTATGTAGTTTGTTGAGGCGATTGCGTGGGGTGTGTAGAAGTCGGTGATGGTGGTGGCAAAGGGTGTTCGGGGCCGGGGGGTCTGTAGACAAGGGTTCCTCGAAGTGTGGCTTTGGGGGTGGTCTTGATCTGGAAGTGCAGGTGTTCGGCGGAGGGGAAGGTTTCGCTCGAGGTGGTGAGGCAGAGGGTGCTCTTGTGGGCAATGGCGAGGCTCCCTCCTGGGTGGTTGGGTCGGTCTTTCCTCTGGAACTTGTATCCATCTGGGATGGCGGTGCTGATGTCGGGGGCGGAGGATGTGTTGGACCAGGTCTCTGTGAAGAAGGCGATTTCGGGCGAGAGAGAGTCGAGTAGGTTCCAGATCTCCATGGCGTGTGTGTGTACGGAGCGTGCGTTGAGGAGGATGCATTTTAGGGTGTCGCCGGTGCTGGCGTCGATGGTGTTGGAGGTTGGGGTGGCAGTGAGGGTCTGGCAGCAGTGGAGGCAGGAGAAGTGGCCATGGGTTGTGTTCGGCGAGGCCAGTTGTAATTCTCTAAGTCTTCCAGGGTTGAGTGCGAGGAGGGTGGTGGTGTTGTAGCGATGGGTAGTGGGAGGTCCAGGGTTCCTGGCGCTGGCCGCGGTTGGGTCGCGGACGGGCGCAGATGGGCTTGCCTTTGGCGCGCACACTGCGTGCGGCCGCCATTAAGTAGGGGAGGTGGGAGGGAGGAGAGGCTGGGAGGCGGGAGCGGGGGAATTCCGGGGGGGAGTTCCGGGGTGAATTCCGGGAGGGAGGGGCAGCAGCGGCGCAAGGAACAGGCAGGCACAAGAAAATAAAAACAGTGGGGGAATTAGAGCAAGACACAGATGGGCACAATAACAGTGGCACAACAGGGAAAAACTAAGAAAAAAAACGGCTGAGAAAGGTTACGGTGGTTGCAGGCATTCTGGTCCCAGTTGGAGCAGGAAACAGGTGCAGGGGCAGGCAGCAGCCTCAAACCTCCCAAGGAGGAGGTCGGGGTCTGGAGGCAAGAGACGGCACAGCGGAGTTGCGGGGTGAGAGTGGACCTAGACCCAGGGTCGGAGATCTTACTCTATTGACACTTTAGTTACTTACACCCACAACTGCACTATTCTATGCTACTCCACTCTACTCTACACTGCTTTATGCCACTCCACTCTACATCACTCTACTCTACACCACTCTCTTCTATGCCGCTCCACTCTATTCTACACCACTCTACATCACTCCACTCCATTCTGTGCCGCTCTACTTTAAGCCACTGCACTCCACACAATGGCACTCTATGCATCTCCACCCTACGCCACTCCACTCTACTTTACGCCACTGTAATCTACAGCACTCTACTCCACAACACTATACTCCGTTCCACCCAACTCTATACCACTCTACGCCACTCTTTTATACTCCACTCTATGCCATTGCAGTCTACGCAACTCCACTCAACACAGTGCCACTCTGTAGCAAACCATACACCATTCTACTTCGCACAATGCCACTCTACAGCACTCTATGCCACTCCACTATTAGCCAGTTCACTCTGTGCCATTCTACTCTTTGCTACTCTATGCCACTCCACTCTACTGTACCTCACTCCACTCTAATCCATACCACACTACTCTGCGCCACTCCATTCTACTCCAATCTATGGCACTCCAGTCCACTCTACTCTACCCCACACTACTCTACACCACTCCACTCTATGCCTCTTCACACCACTCCATCTATGTCACTTCACTTTGCACCACTCCAATCTATGCCACTCCACTCCATTCCACTCTACTGTACACCACTTTACTCCTCACATTGCCACTCAACAGCACTCGACTTCACTCAACGCCACTCCACTCTATGCCACATCACTGTACCCCACTCCATTCCACTCTACACCACTCTACGCACTCTACTCCAGTCTATGCCACTCCACACCAACCCACTCAGCGACTCGCCACTCTATGCCACTCTACGCCATTCCACACCATTCCACGCCAATCAACTCCACTCTACGCTGCTACACTCCACTCTACACTACTCTACTCTATGCCATTCTACTCCACTCCATTCTACTCCATTCCGCACAACTCCATGCCACTCTACTATATGTCACTCTATTATACACTACTCTATGCTACTCCACTTTATGCCCCTCCACTCTATACAATCTACTCTACGCCAGTCTACTCTGTGACACTGTATTCCACTCCAGTTTACACCACTCTAAGCTATGCCACTTTACTCAATTCCACTGTATGGCAGTCTGTGTCACTTCACTCTGCACCACTCTACTGTATGTCACTGCCCTTCACACAATGGCACTCTACTCTATGGCACTCTACACTAAGATACTCCATGGCACTACTCTCTATCCCACGTCACTCGGCCCACTCCATTCCACTCTATGATACTCTACTCCACACATTGCCACTCTACGGCACTCCACTCTATTCCATTCCAGCCTACTCTACACCACTACACTCTACTCTACACCACTCTACGCTACTCCATACTACTCCACGTCACTCTATGCCACTCTACGCTAACCCACTCTATGCCACTCCACTCTACACCACTACATTCCATTCTACACCACTCTACTTTATATCACTCTATGCCACTCTACTCTATGCCACTCCATTCCACGACACTATACTCTACGACACTCCAGTCTATACCACCCTCCAACACTCTACTTTATGCCACTCTACTCTATACCACTCTACTCTATGCCACTCTACTTTAATCATGCTGAACAGCTGCCACACTGCTGTCCAACATGGCTAAAAGACATTGACAAAGCTGTGAGTTCTCACACACCTCTATGCTTTACCAATGCTTTTTTCACATTAATGGTTCAGAAAAAGATCAGCATTATTTGCCAGTACAGATAAAGGAAATTAATACAGGGCCCGATAGGGGCCCATCCCAATGTCTGTCACATTTCACTGACTCGCCCTCTGGCCTTTCAAAAGCGGCAGCTGGCTCTAATATATCCCCTACAGCCTACTAAGCAATCCTGTCTTCCACCCACCTGAATCAGCGTGGCGTGAGGCTCATTTTTTAGGTCTCGCCTAGCGACACAGCGCATGCGCTGCATGCCTTGGAGAAATCTATCGTCGTCGGTTTCTTGGCCAAAGGGGGACCGGAGATGCACTGGCGTACGGACAGGAGATGTGCACACGTACGGGTCTTGTGTACGCGTGCACATCTCCTGTCCCGTATGGGTCATGTGTACTCGTGCACATCTCCTGTCCCTCACGAGTCTCCTGCTCGCTGTGCCTGCGCGGACAGGAGATGTGCACGTGGAGACAGCTTGTTAACTCATGTCACCGCCTAACACTGACGTTAAATTTGTATCACAAAACACTTTGCAGGTCTTTTCTGCCAACTGGGAGAATAACTCTACAAAACCTAAAGTGCTATTGGCTAAAAAATTAGGCTTTAACTGTAGGAATGGCCCATGTCATTAGGAATATTTGGGGGGTGGAGGGGTAAATTGTTTCTCAGCTTCCGTAGTCCTAGTTTTCGCAAGGAAATGAAATGGGGAAATTGTGGCAATTCATCTCCCTATAATCATACAGTCCGGCAAGCGTGCTAGCGCCAATCCAAGTAGAACGTAAAAGTGTAGCGCACTAAACCACGTCGTTCTTAAAAGCCTCGTACAAGCATTTGTTTCCCAAATTGCGTGTAGTCACAGATTTGCGGGAACCGGAGAGTCCACTCGCGTGACAAGGCGAGGGGTGTGCCAAACCCCATCCTGGGTGATGTGTTTAGGCTGTGTTTGCGACGTGTGGCTCCTTCACTGAGGTAACAAGCACCTGTCTAATAATTTTCTCTGCCATGTCTGACTGGCCCCACCACCCTGTCGCCATCCTGGCAGAAGTTCACCTTCTACCATACAGTCTGCGTGTCTGAGGTTAATGCAAATATGGCCTTTGATCTCATCTGAGGGTAGTACCATATTAATTGTTCGGCAGAGGGGTCTCCTAGAAATGGAAATCTTTTACAGACCACGCGATCTCCCTTGTTTATTGCATATTAAAATGTCAGGGCGAGCTTATTTAAGTTAAATGACTGGAAGCGCTTCCCCTTACCTATGTGTGCGTGGATATGGCGTTCCCTGGGTCACCACCAATGTAACAGGCCAGTGTCATGATCTAGCGCGTGTGAAGAGCACCTCACCTCAGGGAGGTAGATGCAGGAAAACGATAGGAAGGTTTGTGCATTCCGTGGCAACAAAATAAAGTGATAATTGTCTCAGTGGCTTTGAAATGATCAGTTTTAAGATTACACCCAGCAATTTACAAAGCACATCAAAACAAACGCATGCAAAGCCGCCAATGAGCCTCCCAGCTCTGGCTTTTTAGCCAACAAAAATGTGCATGCTCATTTATTTTTAGGACATAGCTATAATGTTAAAATTAAACTGCGAATCCCACAATTCAAAGTGATCTTGGCTTAAACATCGGGAATGGCTTTTAAGTCAACAAAAATTTGCGTGCTGTTTTTTTAAGACATAGCTATAATGTTAAAGTGAAACTACGAATCCCAGAATGCAAAGCGTTGTTGGCTTAAACACAAGGATTGGCAGAAGGTGTTATGCACTCTCTGCTATGATAAAATCCCATCCATTTCAAACAACTGATTCTTCTGTTGCAGCCAAATGCAATCAATAAAACTGGACCTTCACTAATATTAGGTAGACTTTTCTAGAGTGGGCAGGTGGTTTTATGTCACCTCACGCCTCGGATTATTCATTATTATCATAGGAATTTGTTCAATCAACTTACTTAAGGGGAACCAAGACTGCAAGCTGCAGAATGCAGGACTGGAAATCTAGTGTGACAGCTGAGTCTGGTGACTCTTGTGGACTATAATGAATCCACTGCAAGAATCTGAATTTCATTGCATAGTCCAAGGTTCAAATCCCTGTCAACCCACTCAGCCTTTCACCTCTTAAGGTTGATAAAACGATTACTGTTAGGTAACAACAAATATCTGTTATTTCAGTCAGTGCCAAGAAACTTCTTACGGTATCCCATCATTTATTCATGCACTGAAGTGGGAAACTTGGGAGCTCTGGTTGGTAATGACTGGCATAAGATAAAGACTATTTTATGTTACATTTTGTCGTGACTAAGGGCTATATATATATATATATATATATATATATATGCGGGGGGGCGAAAGGGGGCCGGCAAAGCACTTTGCCAGGGCCGGATGTGGTTCCCAGTACGGCCCTGCTCCCCCCCCCCGGCACCCCTCCCTAAGTCTGTGCTCTCACAGGCCTACATCATCAGCCTTTCTGGCAGAAGGTACAGCTTAATGTTGATGCCATGTTTATACGCCTCTGTGATTACAGTCTGGGTGACTGAAGTTAATACAAATGAGGCTTTGCTCTCCTCTGAGGGAAGTACCTTGTGAACTGCTGGGCAGGTCTCCTCAAAGAATTGCTTTACAGCCTCATTCCTCTCTCCTGCTTTATTGCACCAGTAAAGGTCAAGGCAATCTTGCTACAGGTCTTTCTAACACAGTCTATTAAAGTTAAAGAACCGGAAGTACTTCATTTTACCTAGGCTGAATCAGTGAAGCCCATTAAACAGTACTGGAGTTGTAAAAGAAGACAAGCATTTGCAATGCAATAGGTCTCGCATTTGCGAGAGTTTGAGCTATTGACATTGTAAATGACAACGCTTTTTATTTATGTGTTTTGAAAACCTGCAAGCGGTGCGCAAACAAGCACTTTGTACTTATAGTTGTTGCTAACGAGAAGCAAGACTGGCTGTAACTGCGCCCGTTTTACTAGGAGCCTTGCTTCTCGTAAGCAAGGACTATAGGTACAAGGTGTGGGTTTACACATCCCTTGCTGGTTTGCAAAACACATTAAAAAAAGGTATGGTCATTTACAACGTCAATAGCTCAAACTCTCACAAATGCGAGACCTAGTGTATTGCAAATGCTTGTTTCCCAGCTGCTGCAGGTTGCCAGTGAAGGCAGATTGGGATCCCTTTTCTTCCAGGAGGCCGCAAACAGGAAGAGCGCAGGAACACCTGTATGTCTACCCTGTGAGATAGGGTCAGATTCATGTAGGAACGAGGAAGATTTACTTGATGCATAGCCTTGGACTGGGCTGGACATGGAAACCCAGTCCCAGTAAGGCTGCTTTACATCAGAGCCAAGGTGCTGATGACATTTCAGCTCCACTTACATTGTACTAAGGGCTTTGAATTGGTAGGCCCTGCGTCATGGCGTCATTCTTAGGGCACTATTTGTGCACAAATGTATTTGAGCCGCGGGACAGTCTCTGACCAGGCACTGTCAATAAGGATGTTAAAACTATATAACGAATAAACAATTAAACTGGGCAAGTAATAGGAATGATCTACGTAGCATAATGGTGCACCCCAAGATGATAGCTGCCCACTATCATCAGAAGTATAAACAACAAAAACATTTTAATGGAGGAGGCACCCCAAAATAATTCTTCAAGTGCAGGTTCTTTGAATATCAAATCTCACATCATGTTTTCTTCAGATCATAATACCTAATACAGTATGGGTGTTTGTCGTGCAGATACAAAGAGATTGTGAGACGTGACATGGAGTCCTTATCATGGAAAAGCATCGATAAGCAATAAATAATTGAAGTTGTTGGAGAAATATTATGTCTGACAGTTTGCTAAGTGGAAAGTTATATAAAGAGGGAAGGAATCGCCCATCTGACTTTTTGAGGACTGGGGCCATATTCTCAAGGAGCTATCTCCGAGTTATCGGCACCTTAACGCAGCCAGATTTGCGATAAACTTACCATCCCAGTCACACGTTGGTGCAAACAGCCCATATCACCACTTTTCCGGCGATAGCAGCCGCAAAAAACATTGCCAAGGATGACCCCGGCAACTATCAATTATGAGATGCAGAGTAGGCGTTCCGGAACAAAAAGCCGCAACAACACCACTCCACAACATTCTCAATGACCAGCCACATCGGCGATAAGATCACAAAACATGCGATAAGGCGTGTTAGCACCAGGAAACTAACACCTGCTCCGACCTGGTGCAAAGTAGGACTACAACCTGCACCGCAAAAGGGAGCCCAGCCCAGAGCCACACCTGAAGAAAAACAGATGCCATGGAGCCACAGTACATGTATCCCGGAGCCCCAAGAGGTCAACAACCCCCACCGCCATCACCCCCAGGACCTCCACCTCCCCCCCACCCGGGGCCCCACTCTGAGCACCCCCCACCATCAACCACACGGAACCATATACCAAATAACCCGCATGATGTCGCACAATCACATCTGGTGACATGCATGTGTCGTCAAAAATATGAGCATCACACATTCACCATCGAAGCAAAAAATGAAAATGTATTAAAATAAACACAGAACAGAAATGAAGACAGATGTCAGCTCCCCTCGGGACAATCCGTAGGTCACAGCCTGCAAGAGAAAAACCATGATGAGAAGGTGTGTCCTGCGCACATCAAGGGACAGAGAGAGAGTGAAGGAGAGAGAGAGAAAGAGAGAGATAGATGGACAGAGAGGGGGAGCGAAAGAAAGACGGACAGAGAGGGGGAGAGAGTGACAGACAGACAGAGAGGGGGAGAGAGAGATAGACGGACAGATAGAGGAAGAGTGAGATAGCTGGACAGAGAGGGGGAGAGAGAGATAGACGGACAGAGAGGGGGAGAGAGAGACAGAGAAAAGACGAGAGGGACAGGGAGAGAGAGTGCCTACACAGCGCACCCATGCCACACTGCTCACCTGCTGCCACCGGTGTGTCTCCAACCACGTGCCGGTATGTAGTGCAGTCCACCAGGTCCCACATCTGAGACAGACCCATCATCTAAAACAGAGTCCAGATACCTGAATGGCAAAGTACATGCAATTGCACACAACACCATCACCTGTCCGCTCCTGCGCACCCAGGCAGATGCACCCCACCCCCTCCCGCAACCCAGCGGTGCATGCCAGCCCCTGTGCACCCAGGTAGATGCACCCCAACCCCTCCCGCCGCCCAGCGGTGCATGCCTGCCCCTGCGCACTCAGGCTGCACTGTTCACCTTCCACCACCGGCGTGTAGAAAAGAGGGCCCACTATGTGCCGCTGCAAGCCACAAGCCCAGGGCGCAGGGCACACAAAACCTGAGCCGTCCAGACCGCCGGGACGGGGTATAATCGCAGGCTGCACACCCACTCAGCACTTAAGGTGCCCCTACCTCAATGCACCGAAAGTCACCGTCCCGTGGTGGTGTGCCTGTGCCGGCCGCAGGGTATCCGGTGCCACCAAGTCTGTGCCTGGCTAGTCATGGACCCTCTATGATTGGGTATCGTGGTGCAGACGCCATCATGTCCCCTCCGGGCCTGCGGAATGTGATGTCGCAGGCCCCTGGGCCCCCATGCCTACATGCACACCACACGGATACACCCTTGGGAGAGGTTGGAAATGGCATAGTGCACATGCGCCCGGCCCATTTATTGGCAGGGTCCCATGTGCGGTGACGCGTGTGCTGGATGGGTGTGGTGTGGGTGTAAACCAGCCGTGAGGGAGTGGCCGTGGCATGCTGACAACCAGACCTGTGAGCAGCAGATCACTACAGGGGAGTACCCCCCTGGAGTGTAAGCGTAGTGGGCTGGCCCGGCGTATGCCAGTCCAGCGCAGGGGTTTGAACAATCACCCAGGGGCTCTGTGCATGGTTCCGTATGGGGCTGGACAAGGGAGTTACAAATGTGTGTGTCGCCGTTGTTGCATCGGCGCCACACGGACAATGTGTCACCCTGTGACCCAAGTCCAACGACATGAGCCACATGGACGTAAGAGGAATTCACTGATCTCACATTCATCCATACTACCACACTTGAAAGACCATAGAGACGACACATCTGTGTGATTCGGAATGTTTAATGTAGATTCAGTGGGGTGTTGCATCTGAAGCAGTACAGGGCCATGCAAACCACAGTTTCAAATGTTTACCCGTTGTGGGCCAGCCAGAGTCATTCAGGGAATGACAGGTACAAAGGAAGTGGAAGAGTTCAGTCCGCAGTCTTATAGCTGGGTCATTAGCGATCAAACAGAATATGGCAGTCCATGTCGAGGTCCAAGGTGAGTGTCGCAGAGTGTATCGGGGGACAGTGGAAGGTGATGATGCAGAGGGCAGAACCAAGCTGAAATCGTCCATGAGGCGGAGATGAATGCTACTGCGTCCTTCTTAACACAAAGCCAGATTCATCCGCATCTTCGTCCTCTGCTGTCTCATGTGCCTCACGTGTGGGTGGTGCTGGCCTCTCTCAAGCACTGTGTGGCACTGACACTTCAGGGGGCGCCGATGTGGATGTAGTGGTAGCAGCAGCATGCATCTGCGCCAGGCCTTGTGGCAGCAATGCCATGAGGATGGTTTTGAGGTCATTGTGGAACCCAGCTACCTCTCACCGGTGTGCAGCCGTGTCAGCCGCTCTTTCCACATGGGCCCGCTCTATGTTTTCCTAGAGTCTCTGCATGAGTCCCAACTCCCTTGCGAGGTCGCTAGAGCCACTTTGACTAGACAGTTGTTCTTGTCTCACAGTCAGGACTCTAGCGATGTCAGCCATGGTTTGTTGGAGAGCATGGAGCGGACTGTGGGTGTCTGTTAGGCACTGTGAGTGGTGCCTGATGGAACTTAGACACCCACGTATGGTATCTAGTTTGTCTGCCATGCGGTCGAAGCCCACCCGCACCTGTTCCGCCAGCTGCTCCTGGCATCCCAACCCACGGCTTTGGAAGGCCATGTGTTCTTCGTGGGGGTCCTGGGAGGCAGCCGTGGTGGTGGGTGCTGCCTGCAGTGTGGTCTGTGCAGAGGATGGGTTCTCCTTGTTGCAACTGGCCTGCCCTGATCCTGGAGGTGTGCTGCTGAGACTGTCAATGAACTCTCGGAGGGTGTCGGAGTCAAAGGTGTCGTGGTTCTCTTCATCATCAGAGAAGAGAGGTTGGGACTGCTCTGCAGGAGGTGGTGATTGTCCCTCTGCAATGTGAAGGGTAGATGCAGTTTAACAATGTGTTCACATGTGTGTTGTCGCATTGTACATGTTTACATACAGACTGCATGACTGTGTACATCGTGGCTGTTTGGGGGGGCTGCCCATTTGCAGCAGGACAGTGGACATTCCGACAACATCATGGCTGTGTGTTTGTACGTGTACATTTTCAACTAACATTTCCCTGCAATGCCACTTGTGATTGGCCAGTGTCTACATCCAGTCGGCACCAGTTGTGTACTCTGTTCTGTGGTGAACGTGTTGCATTTTGTACCACTTCGTTGTCAATGTTGATGTGCTGTGCACGTGCCGCATTTTTGGGGAGTCGCCCCTGAAGCTCTGATTTGGCTGCCCCTTATCCCTTACATGCGGTGTGGCTCTGACGTCTGTGCTCATACAGTGCTGAGATGTTGCATACTTGGGTACATATTTCTCTTTGTGGGAGTTTGGGTCTGGGGCATGATTTGTTCGCAGCTGGTGCCCTACTTACTTGTGCATGTGTGCCATTGTGCCCATCTCCTCCCGTCCACCCATTCCCTGGTCATTACTCACCCTGGTGCTGTTGTGTCTGGTCCTGTTGAGCAGTGTCCAGTCCCACAACTCCTGCCACAGTCTCCCCACTGATGACTGTGGACACCAATTCCTCCATGTCGTCCAGCTCCTCCTGTGGCGCAGGACTGCCACCGCCAGTCTGCATTGCTGCCTTCTGGTTGTTGGCGAGTTTCAGCGCTTGATGTCATTCCAGTGCCTCTTGACCTCGTCCATTGTCCTCTTCAGCACTCCGACTGCATTCACCTTGTCCACGATTGCCTGCCATAGTCCATTTTATGTCGCGAATGACACAGTGGGGGTGACGAACAGTTGTTGATGGTGTTCGACCACCTCCGTTATCAGGATCCTGTTCTCCTGCGGACTGAAGTGCTTCTTCCTACTCTTCTTGTCCGTGCCCTTCCCTGACCCCGAGGGCCCAGGCAGGTCCTCCGGGGGGTTTGTGTTGGTTTCTGGTTCTCCTCCGTACTTGCTCCGGCAACATCCTTTGTGCTAGCCTGTAGACTGCGATGTTGGGAGTTGCGTTAAGTAACTTTTGCAATGATTATCACACGTTCTTGATAATATGCCCCCGGATGTTTATTCTTTATATTACTTTGAAGAAACTGAAGACATTGGTGCTTTGTACTTAAGTACGATCTGTCGTGAGCCTTAATGAAGCAATAGGATTCGCATAACATGTGTCGGCTGGCATTTTTTCTGTTTTAATATTGTAGTGACTCAACAGGGTTGAAGTCTCTACTGCTGGTTATTTTTACCTGTGAATTGTACCAAATGAGGAACCACTTGTTGGTGTTTCTATATGTTGATGGAATAATTCTGATGCAATGTTTATCTTTAATCAATGTTTGCGTGTTGGATTAGGCTGTGAATTAATTATGCTCTGAACAAATTGAATGTATTATGTTCTGACAAAAACATGATGATTGACATACATTATCCATACTATGCATGTATATAAATAATAAATCTGAGATTTGGTATTCAAAGAACCTGCATTTGAAGAATCATTTTGAGGTTTGTCCTCCATTCCGAAATTAATGTTAAAACTATAAATTTAATCTGTATGGCAGCAGATTGTAAATGTCTACTTTGAGCTGCTATATAGGGAGGGATCAGAGACCAAAAGGCCCTAATGGAGAAACCACTCCCGTGTAAGCATCAAGTAGAACAAAGTACGATGATTCTTGATATTTTCTTTCTTTTATTCCTTTGTTCATCCAACAGCCAACACGTGTTTCGTCGCACAGGGTATTACACCCGCGACTTTATCAAAGCTGTACATAAAACAAAAAAGATGGAGAACAAGCAATGTAGCAACTAGTTTGAATCCGTATATAAAAGTTCATATTCATAGAGTTTACTGAAACACTCCAAAAATTAATAAGAGGATATATGTGCACACATGCACAGTGTCAAGAATTCCTGTCATGCGAGGGGAGGAAAACGGTAACCAGCGAAAACGGACTACATCTCCCAGGATGCTTAGCGGTTGAGAGGTTATGTAAACAGGAGAGCTGTTACATAACTCAAGGAAAACACGCCCTTATGTAAACAGGAGAGCTGTTACATAACTCAAGGAAAACACGCCCTTATGTAAACAGGAGAGCTGTTACATAACTCAAGGAAAACACGCCCTATAAAGGGAGGAACCGGGAGGTACAACGCTGTCGGATATTGTGTTTACACCGACGTACCTGCTTAGTGAAGAGCAGTGTTCCGGAGTGGTGCTCCAGTAAGGCAAGAACGGAGGTAGGTCGAGTCGTTACTCCCTGGGCCGTGTCTTGCCCCATCGTCACCTGTGAAGGACCCGGAAGCTCTACCGGATAACCATTGAGCTTCGCTTTTTGACTCGGCTGAGTCAAAGCGCAGTGGCGCTTTTGCTGGTTGGAGTCTTAACTCCCAGCCCGACCAGAGATACAGGGACTGCCAGCTGTAACGCACACCAGGAGGTGTTTGCCGCGTTACAGACTCGGAAGTCCACAGGATCGATCGAGCGGCTGCTCTCGGTTCAGTCTTCTTTGCTTGTGATTGGGGTATCGGTGACGCATCACCAGGAGGTGACTCCGCGTCCCGGTGCAGTCTGAGGAAGAGGTTGAGCGGCTGCTCCCTTCAGGTAGAGACCCCGGCTGGGTGTTTCCCTGACTCCTCGATTCTCCCCAACACTCTTCGTGCCCCTCACAGCCTACCGATTGGCATTGTCGGCCATTTCATTTCTGCCCTCTGTTGGCATACGCCGGGATCGGCGTATATGCAGAGGACGGTTAGGACCATCCGTGCTGTGGGCTGGTAACGTACTTAGCCTGGAGGATTCCAGTGACTATAACCTTTGTTTATTCCTTGTATTATTTTTGCCTTCATTAAAATAACTAAACCTTCACAAGTGGTTGCGTTCTCATTATCGTGTCTGTTAAACGATCCTGAGACGTTCAGGGCGTTACACACAGGGATGATGTGCGGTGAAATCTTTACGTATTAAAGGCTGACAAAAATCACCAAAGAAACCCAAAGGATGGAAGACGTGTTGCCAATTGTACTTGGTGAGTGCGGATATTAAACCCGTCCACGGTGAACATAAACAACACACGTATAGACCTAGTATCTTAAAAAGGGCCTGATGAGGTATAGAGGTGGCCTAACGTGACGTGAGAGTGCCTTCGCATTGCATGCCCAATGTGCCGATGAAAAGAAAATTAAATAGTGAGTTCTTAAAGATGTAGCTGCCATATAAATACCTATGTTCTTCTTTAATTGGGTCTGTAAAGATATCAAAACCTCTAGTGAGCTATCTGCTCTGATAATTTGTAATACCCTGTGCGACGAAACACGTGTTGGCTGTTGGATGAACAAAGTAATAAAAGAAAGAAAATCTCAAGAATCATTGTACTTTGTTCTACTTGATGCTTACAGCGTGCTAAATTAACCTATATAACTGTTGTTTACGTGTGCTGGGGACATTTTCCAATTTGTTCTGAGATCGGATTCCCACGAGAGTTCCACTTTGGTTTTGTCTCGGACCTCAGGAGGTACCATTAAACGGGCATAAATGGTGGATGCTTTGGGGTTTATGTGCAAAAGGTTATGCCATGGGAAAAGGGGGTGGGAGGGTGAGGAAGGTGAAGATTTGAGTTTAGCATAAGTATCAAGTATTGCTTTCTGCAAGGTCAAAAATGTAGGTTTAAAGGAAGAAGGCAAATGATAAAGAGTTTGTAATTGCGTAAATTGAATGGGTGCGCCCTGATCTAAAAATTGATGAACCCAGAGTAGACCTTTATTTCTCCAAGCCTTCCAAAATATAGGTTTCCTATTGAGAAGGATTTGTTTATTGTGGAATTGAGAAAAGTGTCTAAATTATGTACTACTAAGTAGGGTGCAGTGGATAGTAGTTTACAGGATTGCTTAATTATGGGAGTAGAGAGCTTTTGTGGTTTGCGAGTAAAGGAGAGATATTCCTGAAATGAGAAGGGAGCTAAAAACGAGGTCTCAAGCTCCACCCAGAGAGGTTTATCTTCAGATTGATTAGTGATCCAATTTGATAGTTGTCGTAACTGAAAGGCTTTGTGATAATTGGAGAAATGGGGGAAATTGACTCCGCCTTCAGATTTTGGTCTTTTTAATTTCTGTAACGCCATTCTTGGTTTCTTAGCATTCCATAAAAAAGAAGTTAAAATAAAATTAATCTTTTGAAAGAATTTAGATGGAATGGAAAGTGGAATGTTAGAAAGGATATACAAAACTATCGGAGTCAACATCATTTTGATTGTGTCCAGACGACCCCACCAAGAAAGATGAAGGGGATGCCATCTTGCGACCAAAGTTTTAAGTTTGGCAGAACATTTGTCTATGTTTAAAGAGATAGATGTCTTTATAGAGGGAGAGAACCAGATACCAAGATATTTGATATGTTTAGGGCTCCAAGTAAAGTTGGAGATCATAAAATCATCCTTAAAGGTGTATTTGGTTAAGGGTAATATCTCACATTTTCCTCTATTCAGTTTATAGCCAGATACCAATCCATAGGCCTCCACCTCTCCCATGAAAGCTGTAAGTGAAGATTGTGGTATGGAGAGAAAAACTAAAATATCGTCAGCATATGCTGCCAGCTTAATTTGTTGAGGATCCGAGACAAAACCTTTGATTGAGTTATTCTGGCGTATTCTTGAGAGAAAGGGTTCTAAGGCCAAATTGAAAAGAAAAGGGGACAAGGGGCATCCTTGGCGTACTCCTCGTTTAAGATTAAAGTAGGGGGAGATGAGGCCATTGGTAGATATGGCGGCCTTGGGCTCAGAGTAAAGTAGGGCTATTAAAGAAATGATTTTCGGTCCAAACCCAAACCACTTGAGAGCGTGGAAGATAAAGGCCAGTAAACCCTATCAAAGGCCTTTTCTGCATCTAACGCAATTGCCGCCAAGGAGTCCGGATAATGTGATGATTTAGATAAAATGTCAAAGAATAAGCGTGTATTGTCAGTGATGTTGCGACCTTTGACAACACCTGATTGTTCTTTTCCAAGCAGCATGGGAAGATATGGTTCTAATCTTAGGGCTAGAGCTTTCGAGAAAATTTTATAATCTACGTTAACTAAGGATATAGGTCGTGATGACACCCTTATTAATAGGGCACTGAGCCATCACCCACACAAGGCAGGTATGCTTCATCATTGGACCAGCTCATCCCTTGTGTTAGAGCTCATGACATGAGTGGGCTTTATCCGAACATCGAGGGAGCTTCTGTGGTTGGTGCAGCATTAGTGTAAATAAAGAACACTATCAAAGTGATGGGCTCCTTCTTAATAGAGGGGTGTAAAGGACACAAAACATAAAATTACCAAAAGGCTGTCCAGAAACTTCTATGAGGCAAATAATCAGTAAAAAAGTCAAGAGAAATATTCTACCCTAAGGTCAAGCTAGCATGTTTAAACACCCTACCATGAGCCTACAAGTTCCTGAGGCTTTCATCAGGGCCAGCATCCCTATCCTTGGGACCATGGATGAGGTCAGGTTTTCAATCAGTGCACGAAAATAGTACATGAAGTTAGTGCAAAACCAAACCAATATCTGTAAATAAAGAAAAAGAGAGGACAGGTCCCTTGATGTAACGATCTGAATGGAGAACAAATTACACAGGAACATTTTTAACGATGATGTACTGCTGTGACGGTCCTGGTGCAGATAACTCCAAAATTGTGTGCAAAACAGTATTTAGCCACCCTGGGGCTGCCCCTTGCGAAGGGTTCCCTTCCTGCACAAAAATAATCATCCCTACAATGCAGGCACCCTTGCACCATGGTGCAAATGTGCCTACGTGGGTGCACGGCAACTCATTGTGCATCAGCGCAGGGAAAAAGTACAGGAAGGCACCGTATCCAATACATATTCCTGTCTTTTTCTTTTGCCGTAGAGCAGAGCTGCAGGAACACCTGCGGCGCTGCCCTACGGCATAAACTCATAAATGAGGCGCTGAGTATAAAGAGTGTGGTGACTTTGTGGCCACACTGTTAATTCTAAAAATATCCTCACACCCAATGTGCCGAGGAGCACTGAAAATCTACGAAATATTAAATGTGGTTACCAAATCCATCAAAAATATCTGTTTTGGGACAATAGTGCAGGGAACCTCAGTGCTCCACTGAAATTATAGTGGAAGAGACAGAAGTTCATAAAGAGAAGGCTAAGAGGAGCACAAAGATTGCTCACCTTAGTATTGAGCGGGCATATCAGCATCAAGAAGCGATAATCATCGCTAAGCGCGCTTAGCGCGTTTTAACTTAACGCCGGCTATCGCTGGATTGTATTGCAGAGATAGTGCGCTATCAGCAACACATATCTCCAATGCGATAGGAAATCCAGCGATAGCGGCGAAAGTGTGCGATTATTGCTGACAGCACAGCGATAGTCAAATCCTTGTTGATAGGGCAGGGCAGGTCGGACTCAACCCTACAATCCACCTCCCATTGGATATAATGGGTAAGTCAGATTGAAAGCAGGCATAAACAAAGCAGCGATAAGCGGGGTTAGCGCTACTATTATCGTCTCTACGTGGGTTTGCGGCCAGGTTGCTGATAGGAGTGTGTTGTTTTAGCGACATGTCTCACGTTATTTTAGTGAGGAACGCCTACTATGCATCTCATTAGCATTGAGATACTGGGCATTAAGGAAACAGGCGCTGAGGCATGGATTCATGCAATAGCGTGTCCTTGCTGATAGTGCAATCAAATTATCGCTGCTTTTCGCCCAAAAAGGGACGCTAAAGCGGCGATAATTTTATTGCGGCGCCTTGATGATATGCCCAGAGGTTCTTTGTTTTCTGTACCTACTGAATACTTCACCTCCAGTCTAAATACACCCCGGGCTTGGAAGCGAGGTTTAAATGAAAACAGAGAGGGACATCGGCTTCCCTGTGGAAGACGATAGTAAGAGTGAGTAAGATAAAACCCAACTCTTTCAGGGAAGCTTAAGCCTAATGTGTTTAATGCAGAAACAGCAATCAGCAAGCAAAACAGTTATGACTATTGTTATTTCAATGGACCAGAGTTTCTGCTCAAAATCCACTTAAAGCATGTGCTGCTAAAATCCAAACATTTAAGACACAATTTTATAAATGTTTCTCAAGTCAGGGGAAACAAGAACACGTGATAAAAACTGTTATTCAGTATAACAAAATTTGGAGCATGAAGCAGAATCTTCTCACAAGAAGGAATTCAAGTCGTACTTGGAAAATAGATATAAAAACAAACGCTGACTCCACTACTTTCCACACGTCATGTTGCCAGTCTTCAGAGCGAGGCTACACTTACTACATAGTGCAAAAAAGGCGCAGTTGTACAACACTAGATAAAATGGCTTCAAGGCCTCAGAAATGCATGCATTGACTTCAGGTTAATAGTAAAATGATATTGAAATCCGGTCATATAACAAAGATATCAGCGTGTTAAGGCATATATTTGCTTTCGCACATCCATAATAACATCAACTATCACAAACCTAAGGGAGAAAGAAGCGATAGAGGTAGTACAACACTTTCGCCTTCAAAAGTGAAATCTAAACAATCACACGGAAAGTGGGACCCAATATGGACCTCTTAAAAAACATCCCCACATTTTTATTTTCAATTTTACATTTTTTTGAGGGACCCTCACTCACCAGTATCAACCAGTGGCATGCTTCATCATTGGGTCATCACCTCCAACACCTAGGGACATATGTTCAAGAAAGGAGTGAGGCTTTAGCTGTCATGGCTTAACGCCTCACTCTGCCACTTCAGAAACGCAAGTCTGCACCATATTTACAACAATATGGTGCAGCCTTGCGTTTCCCCCTGCGATGGTGCTACACTTTGCAGTTTAGCGCCAACGCAGGTCCCCCTTCCTGTAAATAAACAATCTTTAAATGACATTTTGTCACTTCTATGTGTGCTGCTTAATTCAGCACACATGGAAGTCACAAAATGGCATTTTAGTTTAAAGAATGTTTATGTACAGGAAGGGGGACCTTCCTGTACATAAACAATCCAAGGCATTTTGCTTTTTCTATGTGTGCTGCACAAGGCAGCACACATGGTAAAAGCAACAAGCATTGGCATAGTCAATAGGTCTCGCCTTTGAGACCTTATAAGTGTTTAGCCATCCAATACTTGATGTTGTTGCACCAAGGATATTGTGCTGGATAACTAAACACTTATAAGGTCCCAAAGACGAGAACTATTGGCTATGCCAATGCTTGTTTCTTTTGTGAGTACATGGCAGTGCCTTAGCCTCGCTGATAGCATGTAGTGTAATGCATCCGATTCAGGCACTGCTACCGGCACCCATCTTTATATGGATTTACAAACGTTCCAAGATCACTGTCTGTGCATGCATGAGGAAGTACAGGGGTGAGAGAGTGTCATAGGTGTTTTTCTGTATAACAAAAATCATTCAAAGATGGCCACAGGTATATGTAAGTGTTTGTGCACGCACAAGCATATAACTGCTTTTGTTCTACTTTATCATAAGTTTAATGTTCCAAGATGGGTAACACACAACTTTCTTGGAACAGTAAACTAATTATCCGAAAACAATACTTGGCAAAGCCAACGTCTCTCTAGACAAAGCCAGACCTATTGGCATGATCAATGCCTGTTGCTTTTTGAAAGACATTCCCTTGCAGCAACCACCCCTGTTTGACAACGACTTTGTGTTTGAACGGAAAAATAATTTTAGTACGGCATTCTTTCTTTTACTGTTTGTGGCCATAGATGGGTTAAATAAAAAAGGCAAAACTCTAACCAAAAATGTGGAACAAAATATTTGTATGCACCAACTTTGCACCATTTTTGATTTGCTGCGGAACAGATGCAACATTGATGATGTGCAGGTATTCGCTCAAATTAAAGGCACGCGCTAAATAAACAATAAGAAAGTAATAATGTGAGAAAAAAGGCTTTGCCTAATGTGTTGATGGAGGGTTCGTCCACGTGAAGAGCATACATCAATCTAATACCCCAGCTGCACACTGCAATCTCTTACCTGGTTTATATCACACTCGCTTGTCGTTTTGCTGTCTCTGCGTTTAATCAAACAAGCATTGGCCGCGCGGTCGTGAAAGTGACATGGCAGCGCGGCACGCGAAAGTGAAAGGGATCGCGATCAAGCGCGGCGAGCGAAGCGATCTGTGGTGGGGGCGGGGGTGAAGCGGGAGTTGTGTGACGGAGGAAAGACAGATGGTGGCTGCGCGCGGGCACGCTCGCGTGCACGCAAGCCTGAGGCCACCAAAAGCCTGTGGCAGCACTTTGAAAACCCACACACTAAATGTCTCGCAGCCAGCGCATGCGCTGGCTCAGCGAGACCTAAAAACGAGGAGAAATAATGCATTTCTCCTCATTTCAACGTAAGAGCAGGTTTTCCCTGGTCTTAATTTTGGTGCTGCCTCCTATTTACGCTGCCCTTGTAAATAGGGGGAGCATCAAAATCAATGGGTTGTTGCGGTGGAATGCCCACTGCAACACCCACTGCCCACCCCTTTCACGCTAAGCATAACTTGAAAGGGGGCCTTATTTACAAGGCAGCGTTAAGCTACGTTAAGTGGCTTGTCGCTGCCTTGTAAATAAGGCTCCAAGTCTTCTGTTCTTACTATTTTTTACAGATAAATACAGACAGCAAACTATTTATTTTTCTGTCTGTATTTATTTTTAAATACAGAAAAATACAGAAAATAGGCCTTTTTTCAATTATTTTTTTCTACTGTTAGTCATGCGTGCCAGGTCAGTAGGTGTACAGATTCAGAGGTAGGAGACATGAAAAAAGACATTAGATTTCTTAATTAAGCTTAACTAAGTGCAGATCTACAATTATTTATGCTATTCTACAATGCAAGTGTTTTCAGATAACGTTATTGCACTGTATACTGCTGAAACCTTTTGGACATTCAAATGCGAGTATACATTTATCAGTTAAATATATGTGGAAAAATACCCATTGCAGCTTCATTTATAAAGAAAACACAAAATAAAAATGGATAAATACAGAAAAATGAGCAAAAAATAAATATGGATAAATACAGACAGAAATGTTGAAAAAATAAATACCAAAAAACCGGGAGCCCTACTTGTAAATAAGGCAATGCCCCCATCGCCACCACAACGTCGTAAAAAGTGATGTTGTGGTGGCAACAGGTGTGAGAAAGTGCCATCTTTCTTGCATGGTATGCCCCCACTTTTTGCTGAATTGCAGAACGTACTTTGACTGAGTGTGTCCTGGACTCCTGCCAATCAGGTGCCCAGGGCCTATGTTCCTTCCCTAAAACCTAAAACCCAAATTGGCAAACCCTGGCCACATGTCAGCCCCTGGGTAAATGGTACCATAGGTACCCAGGGCCTTGTGACCAGGAAAGGCCTCTAAGGGCTGCAGCACTATTTGTGCCACCCTTAGAGGCCCTGTAGCCTAACACACACACACTGCCCTTGCAGGCTGAGTGTCTGGGTACCAGACAAAACAAAGAGTTGACATGGCACACATCCATGTGTGCCATGCCCACAACCTACACTGCCCTGGCATACATCAGCCACCCCTCTAGCTGGGTGCCCTATGCCAGTGGTGAGGGCACAGGAGCATGAGCTCTGTGTCCCTACAGTACCCAGGTCCATTCCTGGGCACTGTAAGTGCAGTGCTGCCATTTAAGAGTATATGGTGCTGGGAGCTCGTCAAACACGAACTCCACAGCACCATAATGGCATCACTGAAGACTGAGAAGTTTGGTATCAAACTTCTCAGCACATTAAACCCGCACTGATGTCAGTGTGGGATTTAATGTACAAAGCACTACAGAAGACATCTTAGAGATGCCCCCTGAAACCTAACCTACAATCCACGTCTTGTCTGAGAGGCTGCCTAGGCTGCCACACAGCAGACATGTTGCTGGACCCATGGGTGGAGAGCCCCCCGCTCTCCTGGGCCTGCAACAATGCACATCCTGGGAGAGGTGCTAGTTCTCCTCCCCCAGGATGGGCAGGGGGAAGCTTCAAAGGCATGCCGCCTTTGTGAGCTTCTCCATGCCACTTGCTGTACTCAGCAACTGGCCCCCACCGGTTCTGACCCCCACTCTGGCGGGAAGACTGGCCGTAAACTCCAAGTAAGGACAGGGGATGTGCCAGCCCTGCCAACCCCACTCCTCAGGTGGGGGAGACGAGGTGAAGCACATCTCAGGGCTCTCGCCATCTTGAAGATGGGGAGCCCTACCCAATCAGGACTAGGCCACAGCCCCCCACCCACAGGAGAGTGGCAGGATAGGGGGTGTACCCACCCCAGGACAGGGACCCAGTGGTCCCTGCCCTTTACCTACCTGTAACGCCCCTAAATTTAGTATTTAGGGGCACCCTGAACCTTCCTTCCTCAGATTCCAGATTCTAAACTAGCAAAGAAGAACAAGAAGAAAGAAGACCGGCCGTGCAGCTGCTAAGAAGAGGAAGACACCACCTGCTTTGGCCCCAGCCCTGCCGGCCTGTCGACCCTCGAACCTGCTCCTGCTAAATCCCGGCACATCCTGCAGCCAGCAACCTCTCAAACCTCAGAGGACCTGGCTACCTTGTGACTCTGAACACCTGGGACTCCCATGAGCAGAGGCTCTGCTGAAAGCAAGTTTCTAACCCCTGGCATCAGCCCGGAACCGCAAACCCTGCACACTCTGCACCCGTCAAACCTGGCCTGTGCCGGAGTGGACAAAGACCCCGAGGACGTCCCCCCGGCGACTGTGACCCCGAATCTGGCACCCAAGGACCCACCTCGACGCTCCTGACGACGCCTGCAGCCTCTGAACCAGGGACCCCCCAACCGCGATCAACAGAGGGTAAGATTTCCTGACATCAAAAGGCACCCCTGCACCCGGCGCCCTGCAGCCCCCTGTGCCTGACTCCTGGGTACCTACCTATCCTCCAACTACCCAACTTACCTCTCAAAGTGGTAGTGGCACCTGAAGAATCTTCGTCCCCGAGCTTGCAGCCTTTGTTCGTCCTTGAGCTTTCCCATTGAAATCCATTGAGCACCCGAAGGCTCAAAAGCACCCTGCACCAAGCCGCCCAAGTGGCCCTGGCAGTGCAACTCCTACTCCTACATACTTCCCCATTTGCCCTGAGCAAGTGACCCGGAGCTCAGCTCCCACAGCCACGTGGCCTGCTAGTTAGCAGCCACCAACCAAGGCCCCCCTGCCTCCCATAGGATAACATTGGGCCTAACTCACTCTGCACCCGGCTGCTGCCCCTGTGCCGCTGAGGGTGTAACAACTGTACTTACCTAACCCTGGGAGACCCCTGAGTCTATGCCCAGAACCTTAACTCTGCCAGTCGAGTACTTACCCAAAAGCCGATAACTCACTTTTCTTCCATAGAGTAACATTAACTGGCTTCTTCTGAAATTTCTTCTAAGTGTGGAGTTTCTAAACTTTAAAATATTCACCTAAAATCAACCGAGTAACGAAAACGGAAATACTCACCTGCTATTAGGAGAGATCCCAGTGCTGGATCTTGGTGCCCAGCACTGACCCTGAAAAGTACTTACAACCGTACTTACCACTAATTCAATTTTCTCCCATAGGAAACCATTGTTTTTCTGTGAAATTTCTTCGAAGTGTTGATTTTTGCAAACTACAAATATTCTTTAAAAATCGTACCAACTGTGAAAATGTAATTACTTACCTGTTTTAGATAGATGCCCCAGTACTGAGCCTAGGAGCCCAACACTGGATTACAAAAGTAACGAGAACATACTTTACCCGTAACTTGAATTTTCTCTCATAGGAAACCATTGACTGTTTTTCTATGAAATCTCTTTTAAGTGTCGATTTTGCAAACGTATAAATATTCCTTAAAGATCACCTGTGTAACTTAAACGCAGTTTCTCAGCTGCTTACAGGTGGTACACTAGTGCTGGATCTAGGATCCAACACTGACCTAGAAAAAGTAAACATAACCCCACTTACCTGCTAAGTGAATTTCCTTCCGTAGGATAACATTGGTAATTTGATTAGCAAAAGTTTCTAAGTGTCAACTTTTAAAATAGCTAAATATTGCTTAAAAATCACCACAGTAACCAAAACGAATTTACTCACTTGTTTCCAAGAACTGTCCCAGGACTGAATCTAGGATCCAGTCCTGGAGTTAGAAAAGTAATCCTGAAAGTAATCAAGTGCACAGAACTTAAAATTCCCATTGAGCTCAATGTCTTATTGTGTTTGAAATTGTGTTGCCTATTGCAACAAAACTGTAACTATTATCTGCAAAAGTCAATTGCCTATTGCAAAGTATGTAACTAAAGCATCTCATTCTGAGAAAGTATATTTTGATACCTATTGTTGGTTCTAAAATAAAACAACCATATATTTTTATACAAACCATTGGCCTAGAGTTCAGTTCTTGAGTGTGTGAGACCATTTGCTGACTGAGTGTGTACACCAAATGCTTTACACTGTCCTCTGATACTGCCTTACTGCTCGACCAAGCTACCACTTTAGAGAATAAGATTATATCTAACTTTAACCTCTGCCAAACCTCTGGGGACTGTGGACTCTGTACACACTGTACCTATTTGGGAACAGTATATACAGAGCCACTTTCTCACAATAGGGGCTTGTACATATGCACCCTAGTGTGTCAGGGTGGGCTCACCCTCCATTAGGAGGGAGCAATACTATATTTTTATGTAAATCGGTGGGATCTCCCAGCTTCTCTGTACTTTTTTTAAAGGTAGAAAGGAATATGCTACAAATGTGATTGCCAAGGACACACAAGTTGGCTACAGGGGGATGGAGCAAATATACATCTTATCTTTTGGCTTGCTCACCAAACTACAACTGTAGTAGGGTGGTTCTGATTGAGAGACCCCTTCACTGCCCTCCCTAGCAACATGCCGCTCTATTGGGAGCCTGCCCAGATTTTTAATACAGTGTTTACTAAAAGCATATTTTGGTAAAGTGGTAAAGCTAGGATTAGAGCTCAAGTCTCCTACTGCCACGGGTAAACTTACCCAGTGAACAACATATACTGGTGGTGTCTACTCACCCTAATGAGTAGTCCACCTTGATGATAGCCCTTTCAAGAATTTTCTACAGCATTCACTGCCTTAACTTAGCCTATTTCTGAGCAATAATAAGGATTGTAGATATAAGGAACATTGTTGATGACTTTGTGAAGTAATTTATGTGGTTCCTCTGCCTGTTACTGAGCAGTATCCGTGACACAGACTGTTGTTTACCAATAATGGACCAATACTATTTCAGTTCAACTAGTCAGGGGTTGCCAACCTTTTCTGTAATGAGAGTTACTTCTGAGCAGTGCAAATCGTCATCAGCTACTGAAGGCCATGTAACTTGCGCATTAATACCAGACACCCCCTCGCCCAGCTTCATTGACTTTAAACCTAATGTCAATGAAACGCGATACTATGGTTTGAACAAAATACTGTGACTAGGGGTACTATGATAGAACTGCCATGTGCGTCAGTGAGTGCATGGTCTGTGGGGATGTATGAACATATGTATGGATGAATGGGATATATGTGTATGGATGACTGAGAGCCTGTGTTATATGTACTTGTGGCACAGGACGAACCTTTCAACATATGTGGCACCATTACATGTACAACACAAACATACAACCATTTGATTTTTTTAATGGGAGAAATGCAAAGTGCAAACATATTTACTGCACAAATGTTCATAATAAGGAATTTTTTTCTGCACTTTAAAAAAATTTCAGTATTTTTCAGGTATAAATATGGCAGCGTGTCTACCAGCCACTGGGAGCAAGAAGCCTGCTGTGTGTAAATGTGACAGTTTGAAATGGGAGAAAATTCAACTGAAGAGTTAACTTTATGTTTATATGCATTAAATCAAACTCTCACTTAATTTTCTGCCATGTCTAAGTGTATTTACAAACAGCAGACATATTACTCACAGTGGCCTGTAGATATGATGCCATATTTATAACTGGAAAATAAAGTCATTTGTTTAAATGTGAGGAATTTAAAATGAAGAAACATGCTACATACAACATTAGGACTTAATTGGCTTCATATAAAATAGAGAAAAACATTAAGACCATGTTTAATAAAAACATTTTTTTAAACTGTATTTCTACCATTTAAAAGAAAATGACCGTATTTTTCAGTTACAAATATCGCACTGTGTCTACCAACCACTGGGAGCAAGATGTCTACAGTTTCTAAATGTGACACTTTGAAAAGGGAGAACATTAATTATTAAGTTAAGTCTTTATTTTAATTTTCTTTAACTAAAAGCATTGAGAAATTACATTTTGTTCCCATGCTCCAATATTGAGTTAAGAACCACTTTTATTTAAGAGTTAAATACCTCAGTGCTTCAGTTCTGAACCTCTGTGTCCCACATGGGTCATAAAGTGGACTGAGCACTGTTCCTTATCAGGCTCTGCCATCTGCAGCCTGATAATAATGTAAAATAAACACAGCCTTTACTTAACTTTAAAAGGAAAAACAACACTTATTTACTGCAGTTCTTAGTTAAAAATGGCCTGTGTCTGCTTTAGCTCTCTGTCCCCCATCACTTCCCTTTACCCCTATTCACCCCATAACCCTAAAATCACCCTCACCTCCCTTTATCTCTGCCCACCGTGAACCCTAAAGTCAAGCTCACCTCCCTTTACCCCTACCCACCCCATAACCCTAAAATCACCCTCACCTCCCTTTATCTCTACCCACTCCTGTACGCTCAAGTCGCCTTTCCCTCCTTTTACCTCTACCCACCCCTGAACCCTAAAGTCCCCCTCACCTCCCTTTGGCTCCACCCACCCCTGCAACCTCCAATCACTCTCACCTCCCTTTAATTGCACCCACCCATGCACCCTCAGGTCATCCTCACCTCCCTTTGCCTTTCTCCACTCCTGAACCTTCAAATCACCCTTACCTCCCTTTATCACTATCTGTCCATAAACCCTAAAGACACCCTCACCCCCTTTATCTCTACCCAGTCCTAAATCCTAAAATCAATTTTTAAAATAACAAGAAAAGAAGGCGATGTAAAACAAATACTTACCTGCATGGTAAAGGTAGAACTGTGACTAAGATGCAGCCCTGCTGACTTCGACCTCCATCCTGCGAAGGAAAATAACCTGTGCACTGCGACCCGCTGATCTGGCAGAATGGTGCTTCCGTTATGCTCTCTTTAGTAGAGTACTAGATACAGACAGGAGTAAAAAACTATTAGCAACAACTGACATGGCTAAATTGTTCATATTGTTTACCATTCTAACAATTGTGATTATAGTAACATATCTCATCTTTCTAATAAATCCGGGCTCATGCTTTTTATGCAAGAATATGATCATTTCAATCAATTTTTGAAAATGCATTGTCGTATCTTTCTTGTGTTTACCTTGGGCATGCAAGAGTGACTTAACAAAAGAGTTAGATTTGTTTTCACGGATTCCTTGGGAATCAGATTTTCAAGTTCGAGGTTGCCAACTTCATCTGTTACTCTGGTTGGTTTAGGGGTTGGATGTGGTACTGTGAGCTAGCCGAAACTCACCAACATTCATTGATGGTATATGTGGGCAGCGTCCCTATTCTGTGAAGTTCATGTTGGTTTAATACACAGCCATGTTATATTTACAGAACCATATACCAAGCCCAAAGACTGCTTTGTGCTTCAGGCCTGGGAGTGATGGCCCAGTGGCGTTGGCAGAGGAGTGGGTATCATTGGTGCTTCAGGTGCAGAGGCACCGTGGCCCAGAGGTGTGAGGGGCCAACTAAACCCCACTTAGGGCTATTTTACGATACTTCCTTGCTTGAATTAGGGCCAAGTACATCCTTGCTGTGCCAGTGTTGTTTTGGGCCTCAGACCAATGGGGCCAAACAATACTGCCACAGCATGGGTGTACTGGGCCCTAATTGAAAAAATAAACATTAAACTAAAAATTGAAGGAGAGGAGACACCTTAGCTTAGGCCAGGAGGGCAAATATTTGGTCAATAGTGGACACACCTTCTCTAAATCCTCCTTCAATTGAACTTAGTATCCAGTCTTCCATTGCCCTGAGTAGCAGTTTGGGGAATACTTTGCAATCAATGTCTTTATGGCTGATTAGTCTATAGGATTTAGGGCAGTTTTGGGGTCCCTTCTTGTACAAAGCACCATTATGCTGTTCTGCCAGAGTGCGATGCATGTGTTCGTCAAGGAAATTTCAATGAAGGTTGCTGTTGGAATACTTTGCCACCACACTGGATTTTGCTTTAAAATGATGGTATCATCCTTGCTAATCTTTCTCTTTCAGTGTTTTAATGGGTGGCCTATGTAGATTGTAGAAGTCTGTTGTACCCATTTATCCTCTGGAATATAGGCTTTTAAGAACTCTCTTTTTGTTCCTAGACATTCTCCAATTTTCTGCCAGACAGTGCGCAGGTCTTTCTCAAGTGCAGCTTTTGCTAGCATTAATCACTTATTTCCAAAGGATGTCTACTTTCTTTTGTTTATTCAGTAGTTTGTAGGTGCTTCTTGCTTCCTTGATTTCATATGGTGCTTCTTCTCTACAGACTAAAGCTTTCAGACTTTCTTTTACCATTTTAAATTCATCATTAAACTATCCTTTATTTACAATCTTTCTGTGTGCTCTTTTTTGTGTGGAAAATCTCTTTGAGACAATTGGTAGTAGAGAATTCATTAGCACCTAATGCCCGTTTTCTTGTGTTGTTATTTCGTGCCTTAGATTGGAAACATGTTTCTGGATGTCGGTACCATTTTGCCATTGTTTGGTTTTGGGTTCAATCTTACCCTTATTTGACTGCCAATTTCCCAGGTTTTGCTCAAGTTTAGAATTTCCTTGAGTTTGTGTGTATTTCTTTTGACATCTAAGGATAGGAAGTTATGATCGCTTTTAACAATCCATAAAACCTTAAGACTTTTGAATCCGGACCAATCCTCAAACATGAGGAGAATATAGCCAATGACCGTCTGTGCCTCCACATGCATTGTAGATTAGAGTCTGAGTTTCCTTGTTTTCGTAAGAGTTGAGGCCTGAGATCAAGCTGGTACATAACTGTAGGAACTGTTTGCCTCTTGCATCCTTTTTAGGTCGAGCCTAGAGGCAGCGCACATGCGTTGCTCTGCGAGGCTTGCTGTAATCCCGCTGTGGGCTTAGACCACGCCCACCGCTTTCCATTTGTTGTTTCATGTGCCTTTATAAATCACATTATTTTTATTGCTGAAATGCTGCTCCTGGTCCCGCCTTTGGGAGTGTTTTCACTTTTCTGGTGACTGCCCCTGTTATATGTGCCCTTACTTTTGGATTTATTTATCATTTATTCGGTGCACTCTTTTTTTTGCATTGAATGGTCCCACAATATTTCTTGCTTGCCCGCAGCCGCTCTAGTTCTGTCGGTGGTGCCTTTGCTCTCGCCTCTTCCCGTTGTCCATGTTCACAACCTATCTTGTTTTATTTTGTTTCATCTGATGTTTTTGAATTGTCAGCTTGTCTTCCTGTAGGCATTCGGTGCTAATAAAATGTCTGCGATGGTTTTATTTACATTTCAGATGGGTATGTACCTGCATTTCTGTTGGCACGGGAGAGCCAATGCAGTGACTCAAACCCACTTCCCCAGTTCAAAGGTCATCAGCTCTTGATGTTATGCCACATCCTCTCACTAAAACAATCTGCATCTTTTGGTGTGGGTGTTTTGGTCTTCTTTTGTTCCCCTTAGCACACCCAGTGTGTTCTCATATCCTGGGGGTCTGCTTAGGTATGATTACAAACAGCACTAGTTTACAATGATTCCTCCCTCTGTCAGTTTCTTAATACAAAGCAAGAGTTCAGAAATTGGAGTAACTTTTTTCCCTATTTTATTTAGTTGGCAGGTCTGTATACTGGACCAGCTGCATTTGCATTCCACTCAACTTCACACGCACAGGCATGAACATAGAGTTGGGGGGGCGGGTCGTGAGCAGTCGTGCTGCAGAGTGCACATAGGGGTAGGAGTAGAGCTACAACAAGGCTCAGTAAGGTAAAGACTGCTGCAGTCATGTTCACTGTACGAAAGGTCACGTGTTGAATACCAGACCAGGCAAGCTCAGTCCTTCCATCTACTGAGGTCGATAAAATAGATACCATTGAATTGCGTAACAGTAACACTTGTTATTTACATTGTTTGGAAACGCCAAACGTGTGGGAACTGTATTTGACTCAGCAAATTCCAGAGGCTGGTGAATGATGCCAACCATATCCACATTGCTTCATTGTCATATCTGATGTGCTTGATATGAGCTTACACCCGCATGCAGCATGGTGAGGCGTTGGCGTCTCTGTAATATAGTTTACTGAGAGCAATATAAAGCACTGTATGCCAAATGAAAATTCACATAATTTTGTCAAGATGCTGTAGTTTCCCGAACTATGAGCAAAACAAACTCCTCTGTGGAAAGGTGGTAATACCGCCTGTAGTCACACATGTGCCAGCTGTCATGTGTTAGGCTGTTTGTACCTAAGAACTCCTCCAGTTCACTATTAGTGCTGTTCATCACATAAAAGCCTGTCCTATTGGCTTTGCAAGTGCTGTAAAGATTAGGAGCAATGCGCTTATGAATTAAATTTGACAAACAGCGCTATGGCTGAGTGTACTCTCACTTGCAAAAGAGTACCTTGTGCATTCCGATTAAAGCACTTTTTTTCAGTTTTATGTAGCGCAATCTCGACCCAAAGGTATCGGAGCGCTTTACATGAGCACCAATTGCATTACAGACAGACTCATGTTTAGGTACGGGAGATTACGTTATTTGCCCAGAATCACAGGATGTTTGAGCCTCCCGCCAGACTTGAACCTGATTCCCCAGCTTCAAAGTCGGCCGCTCTAGACGTTAAGCCACATCCTCTCTTGAAAGAAAAAAAATTACACAAAACTGCTGGTAGCATGAGGCGAGGAATCTTTTTTATGTATATTTTAAAGATTTGATGACAATACATTTTACAGACAGCTCTGGTGCCAACCAGATCTAAAAAGAGATTGACAGTTAAACATGGCTCATGTCGCTCTTAAGGGAGGGTTTTATTGGGAATATTTCACAAATGTAATGAAAACACGTTTTTGCTCAGTGCTGAAAATTAAAAAAACATGTACCTCAGGAACCTAGAATTTGATATAAGGGAGCGGAGTGTTGAGGGAGTAATCCAGAAGAGCGGAGTGATGAGAACCAGAGTGAATTACAGTCACCCTATGCATTTTTTTTACATATTCGGCCCGCACGTGGCAATGCAAAAATGTGATTGCCAAACTCTGCTGCCTTCCTTACTCTGTACTTAACAGACTGCATTTTAAGCTAGTTTGGGAGGTAAAGGCACTTGCTGCGCAGGTCCATGAACACCCAGCAGGTTTCAGGGTGTGATGCTGGTGAGATAACTCTGGTAATTAATGCATTTGCTGAAGAAATCGCTGGTGACAGGTCGAAATCATCATAAAATAGCTCAGGTGGTTCTTGTACCTTCGGCAGAGCTCTACGTTTAAGCTACTTATTTTAATATATTGTTAAGTAGTTTGGTGGACTAATGATTTTTTTGCAACGGTCTTTGTGTAAACTGCAAGTTTACACTCTTAATAAAATCACCCAGTCATGTTCTCACTTTAAAGAACTCCATGTAACCTGCGAAGGCATACGTTTTAAATCAATATTTTGCTATTGTAAGATTGTTAAAATGAGTTTTAATGGGTATTATTAAATTCAGTTTGTATCACCTGTTCAATTATAAAAATTGTATTTGAACACACACGTACTGAAATATATATCTGGCATTTTTACAAAGCATGCATAGAAGTTATGTCTTACACAAAAACACAAGCTGAGGAAATACAAAAACAAATCAGAATTTCTGTAAATCTCAGCAACTTGTGAATTGACACTGCAAGAGATTTGTTAGTTTTTTGTGCTCGTTGTAGTGGTCAGGTATGATATTCCAGCTGTTCTGTGATTGACCTCCAGCTGTTCCCAGCGAGGAAGCTCCTTGAACTCTAAATTAATTAGATTATCTGTGAAGTGAGGTACCATACTGGAAAGAACAAGCATTGGCATAGCCAATAGGTCTCGCCTTTGGGACCTTACAAGTGTTTAGCCATGTAACAGTTGCATAACTAAATACTTATAAGGTCCCAAAAGCGAGACCTATTGGCTATGCCAAGTGGCCGTGCGGCCGCGAAAGTGAAAGTAATCGCGATCAAGCGCGGCGCGCGCGCCCGCGCACTTGCACTGTAGCTCTAGGCTGGCCTGGTAGCACTTTTTGGAGCCCTCTCAAAAAGTCTCGCCTGACCCAGCGCATGCGCTGGGTCAGGCGAGACCTAAAAATGAGCCCTTTTCAGATCCCCTGAGAAGCACGCTGAATGTGCGTGGGTATCGCTGCTGATGTAAGGACACCATCTCAGCACCAGCGTATCACCCCCTTCAACCTCAACACAGCACCATCTCAGCATCAGCACAGCATCACTTTCGAATCAGTGCACCACCACCAGTGCATACCCACTTCAACACCAGCACAGCCTCACCTCAGCAGCAACTCAGCACCAACACAGCACCACTTCAGACTCAGCACAGCACCAGCTCAGCACCACCTGAGCACCAGCGCAGCACCACCACCTCTGCATCACTCGGCGCTACTGCAGCATCACTCAGCACCACCTCAGCATTGTTCAGTACCAGTACAGCACCACTTTAGCACCACCACCGCATAAGCACAGCACCACCTCTGCACATGCGCATCAGTGCAACACCATCTCAGCACGACCTCAGTGTCAGTGAAGCACCACTATAGCACTTGTCAGCATCACTCAGTACCACTACAGCAGTACCACCACAGAACCACCTGAGCATCACTCAGCAGCACCTGAGCACCACCACAACACCAGCACCACCTCAGCAGCATCTAAGCCCCAACACAGCACCCCTTCAGCATTAGCACAACACCACTTCAGCACCAGTGCATCAGCACCTCAGCACCAGCGCAGCACCAACTCAGCACCAACTCAGCACCATCTGAGCACCAGCACAGCACCATCTGAGCACCACTTAAGCATCATTCTGGACCACCTCAGCATCAGAACAGGACCACTTCGACATCAGTCAGCTTCACTTAGCATACCCTCAGGAGCACCACTGCAGCACCACCTGAGCATCACTCAGCAGCCCCTGATAACCACCACAACACCAGCACATCATCACTCAGCACCGCCACAGACCACCACTGCACCAGTGCAGCACCACCTCACAACCAGCGCAGCACTACCTCAGCATCAGTGCAGCACCACCATCTCAGCATCAGTGCAGCACCAGCACAGCATCACTCAGCACCACTGCAGCATCAGCACAGCACCACCTCAAAACCAATGCATGAGTGCAATACCACAATAACACCACCTCAGCATCAGCGCAGCACCATTTCAGCATAATACAGCGTCACTCAGCAAACCACTTCAGCAGCACCACCGTGGTATCACCTCAGTATCACTCAGCAGCACCTGAGCACGACCACAACACCAGCACAGCACCACCTCAGCATCACTCAGCCCCAACGCATCCATGCTGCTCTACAACATAGCTTAAAAACATTGGCAAAGCCAAAAGCTCCGGATAAACACTTATAAAGGTCCCAAAGGGAAGACCTATTGGCTATACAAAACGCTTGTTTGAATATTGGTGCTGGATTGATGGAAAACTAATTGCTAATTTCAATTCCCTTTTTCTGAAAAGCTTCCCCATTATGCAGGTAAAATTGCCACAAACAAGCACATCTTCAACAAAAAACATTGGCATTTGGATAAGCCAGGATATGAATACTGTTCTGTCTAAGAACTATAATGCTGTGCTGACAAGAATCAATGACAAAGTGAAAAGATGGCGGTTCCTGCCCCTTTATTTATTTTTAAATATCCCATTGAACCAGCTGTTCTTTAAAAAACTACACTCCAGCATGATTGAGTTGGCGTGGCAGGCAAGTCCCCCCCAGGCTAAAATAGGAACTATTAATGCTACCCTGCGAACAGGGTGGCCTTGCAGCACCCAATTTTAAGCTATGTATATTTGGGCCCAGGCTCAGTTTCTGTTCTACTGGCTCCGTCCCCCACATTTGATGCCACACATTGCAATGGTTGGGGCACGGTTGCTACTACACCTCTACTAGCCGCTCTCAGCCAGTGTCCTTGTTGTGACTTCTTGCTATCTTGTGCATTCTCCCCGCAGTCTTGACGTTCCCTGCTGCTCGGCCAGTGAGCGAGGTCATCGGATGGCTGGATGTTGAGTGTTGGTGCTTGGAGGAGTGGACAGTTGGATGGAGGGTGCTGCTCCTGGTGGGGCTTTACCTGGTTTACCTGTAACCTGAGCCAACCCTAATAAACCTACATCTTTTGTAACCTACAAGACTACATCCTTGATGGTAACAGTCTTTTCTGTAACTGTTTGTAAATAAATGTAAACACCTGCCTGAGGTTAGCTTGGCTGATAATCAGCGGGGAGCTGCATGTCGCGTTTAATGTGCGCGGAACAATCCTTCGTGTCCCACCTGCTCTGACGACTTACCATGTCATTGACAAATTGAAGAAATCAGGGGCGGCCTACCTCTGCTGACTTGCTCCCTGTAGCAACTTTATTGATTGTCCTCACATTGAGACAAGGCTGGACTGCGAGGCCACACATCTGTCACTGTATTATAGACTGCGGACGTTGTGGAGGGCAAACTTCTCTTTTCCACGAGAACGAAACGTCACTCCTTCTCACCCTATCAATAAGCACATCATGATGAAACTATATAAATCAATATAGACGGACGTTCCCATCTTAATTCCGAAGGTCACAGAGAAGGGGGAATTTAATCTGTAAAAAAAAGACAATTCTGATCATGTTTGGCTGCACTGCTGCTACCACACGGGGGCCACCTCCCCAACAACAGATGGAGGTTGATACCTCTAAAGTGAATATATCTTCAGCCAGGCGGGCAACTAGAGCCAAATTTCGGGGGGGGCTGAAAAAGATTTCGGGGGGGGGGGGCTAAGTCTTCCAGCCATATGCAGAGTGGCTGTAAGAAAGGGCGAAAACACAACAAAAGCATCATTAACGTGTAAATGGTCTTTTAAAGACCCGTGAACTTCGTGAAGTACTCAGGTGCGGCTGTAATTAGACGGACGCCAGCCCGCGAGGCTGTCTCAGCCGGGCTGACACACATGACGGGGGGGGGGGGGGGGGGGGCTGAAGCCCGGTGAGCCCAATGGGTGTTGCGCGCCTGTCTTCAGCACATATACTCTGAGATGGGGTTCGGTGGACGATGCGGTTTGCTACCGCAGCCATACTGGCAACGCAGACTTTATATATCTTACTTGGTTCTGTCCTACAGTGCAGGCATACTGGTATTTTTGATGCTTGATGTGAATATGAAACCGTCACCGTTGTTGGCGGTGCTGGGCTGTACATTGACTCGTCCTAATCCCCGTCGACTTTCCTCAGTGGCGCTCCTGCTGGCAGAGACGAGGGTGGCATGTGCGAGGGGCAGGAGACGTTCACTCACAGCTAAGACTTGGTTACTGGACATGACATATTGTTGTGAACAGCTGGACTCTTACTACACAACGTTGCCTCCTCCAATCGGCCTAAAGACGTGTGTGCACCGCCACACGCTTTTTAAATGCTACCGCACTGCTTGTGAGTTTCCAACTACCTCTCCTGGGGGATGTAATGATGTGTCCTGCGCTGTTTGCTGGTGTTGTTAGAATTAACCCAACAAGTTCTTGTAGGATGTAAGTGTTTCTTTTTACCATATCTACCTGGTTGGTGGATCTCTGTGCCACAAGTGTAATTCGCCCAGCATATGTCACTGGTACTCTGCGTGTTAACATCTGCTGCACATAAACTGTTCATTTTTTGTGTTAAATAAAACGAGGGTAACAGGTTTTGACTCGGTGGGTTTGAACATCACTTCTCCGGTGAAAGTAGGGACATTGAGGAACCCCTCTAGTCTCTGTTACCATGCATAGACGTGTATTAATCACAATATAGAATTATCTGGTAGGGTCCCACATCTGTAGATTCTCGTGGGCATTAGCCAATGCTTTGATTCCGAAAGCTTTCAGTTCTGCAAGCTGTCTGTAGTCCCACGCAGTTTCATGTGATGGGCAGCTGTTTAGCACATTTCGTATAGCTGATGTAATCTGGGATTTCCCATTCTCTTGACACTCAGGTTTTTTGCAGAACTAGAATTTCATGGTTTGTCAGAAAGTTCACTAAGTCTGTGTCCCTTAGTATTTTTGTGATGCTGGCCACGTCCCATGATAAGAGTGGGGTTTTCTTCCACCAGTGCACCTGTTTGACTCCTATCTTGCTGGGGTTTGATTCTAGTCCATCCAGCCATGACTTTTTTTTCCCTCAGAATGTGGCCTAAGAGCTTGTTTGGGAGTTTTTTTTTCGAAATAGTGGTTTTCTGTAGGCTGAGTGTTTAACTTTCTTTTTGGGTTGTACATTTTTAGGTGAAGGAACAGTCATTTGGGTGCTGTTTCTCTCTGAGAACTTTCCTACCATAAAGTCAATTAGAAGTAGACTGAGGCCCGGATTTACCAATTTCTCAAGCGGCGCAGCAGCCGCAAATGGAAAGGGGGGGCTCTTGGCCCCCCCGCCTGCATGGCGGTGCGGCGACCTCCCCCGGACTTCTCGGTGGTGGGGCGTGTCCACTGGGGGCGCGCCCTGCCACCGATTGGCTGCAACCGTGACCCGGATGTCGTTAATCGACATCCGGGTCGGAGGGGAGGGGGGCGGGCCACTGTGGGATAAAGAGGCGGGGAGCGCCCAGGTGACCCCCTTGTTGCCTGGACGCTCCCCCACAACGGACGTGCCCCGGCGTTCGGGGCTTCAATTTTTCCCCACCCACCATCCCTGGAGTACGTGGTTGATGCGTTACTAGTCCGACTAGCGGACATTGGGCGCGGTAAACTGTTCTGAAATGTTAATTTCTGATGAGGTTTTCTTTTAGGATTTTTCTCCCATTGTAGTGATTAATATTGTATTGTGAAGTTATGTTCTTGATTATGCTTTCTCGTAGGCCTTTTTCTCCAAAGTAGTGAATGATACTGTATTATGTGTAACTGGTGCAGTCGTGTTTAGGCCTTTCTTCCCTTGTAGCTTTATGGTGTTATACATGATGTGTGATTTTAGTCAGGGTAGTTGTCCTTTAGAATTTTCTCCCATAGGTCGTCGTATTTATTAGGTATGGGGCATGCGGTAAGGTCATGACCGGTGAGCAACTATTTGAAGGTCTGAGGGGGCGGGCATCATCCTACGGAGGTGCCCGCCCAGGGGGAGGGGCCATTGGCCCCTCCTGGAACTTCAGGGGCAAGGTAACTGGTGCTTCAAAGGGGCGCGGGCTGGGGAGTCACGCTTTCCTTAGGCTGGTAGCCACCCCGCGCGCGCATACTCATGACGTCACCGGATGGCGCAGAGTAAGGGCCCTCCTTTAGTGGGTAAATGGAGTTCACGGCATGGACCGGGTAATTACCGGGCCCGGCTGCGGATGCGCACACCTGTAGGGGCGGCGCAGCTAGTAGGACCTGACACCGGTTAGCGACCTTGCCATACGGCCCAGAAATGTTAGTATACAAAAATGCAGAGGAGGATGTTAGACTCGGTTAGGAAACAATCTGTATTAGAGTCTTTGTTAAGGATAGTCACTCACACCTGTTGACAATAATGTATCTAATGTCCTGCTGATTTTTGTATAACTGTTTATTATGCAAATTTAATTTTTTATTGTTTTTAACTTAATTTGCCTGGACGCTCCCCCACAACGGACGTGCCCCGGCGTTCGGGGCTTCAATTTTTCTTTTGTTTCCCTGCAGGTTCGCGGTCGGAGATTTCATCGGTAAAGCAGTATATGCATCACCGGTAGCTGTCTACTACGCAAATGCTGCACTGCGCAAGAAGAAGAGAGCAGGCGACCGCCAAATTTACTGAAATCTGGCACTCTCCTCCCCTCTCCCTAGCGCCGACACTGAAATTAGCTGCCGTGTGCTACTGAGGCACTTTTGCACCAAAGTGCGAGGATGTCTCCGTGAGATTCCATGAGTCAAGCATAGGTTTTCTACTGGAAGAATATACTTCCAGTACAAAATACTATGCTTAGACTCATTTTAAACATGTTCCAACTTTGTATGTGTGCTGTACAGTGCAGCACACATGCAAAGTCGGAAAATAAAGGAGAAAAAAGCATTTCTCCTTCATACAGCCTAGTTGAAGGGTGCGCTATTTTCTGACGCTAAACCCCGTCGTCTTTATTTAGTAAGTCTTAATGTCAGAAACCTTGGGTGGTGGCATGGAACGCCCGCGCGCCACCCGTGGCACGCCCCCCTTGGTGCTAAGGAATGCAGAGCAGTGCTACGCGCTGCTTCGCGTTACTTTCAGGTTATTTCCACTTCTAAACAAGTTTAGTGCTGGAAAGAAAATCAGACAAAAAGAATGTGCGCCGATTTGTGTCACAAAATAGCGTAAAATCTTAGTACATCTAACCCTGATTTTCTGAGGTCCTGAGGCCCTGTTTTTCTCCCTATCGTGGGACCTGAGAATATCACTACTTGAAATTGTCTTCTAATTGATACTTGTGCTTGTCGCCCGAAGCCTCTTCAGATGTGTAGTCTCAAGTATTATTCTAGCTTCAGAAAAGGAGATGATAAGAGTATTTTATCATATTTGTGTTTCCGGTGCCCACTCTTTGACCAACCGGAGCTAACCCCCCTCCCCCAGCGCTTTAGTAGCACGCTTCACAATTCCCTGATTATTGATTGATTGACTAGGACATAGTCATTTCTTGGCCTTGGGCCTGCGTTGTGACTTTTGGCCATTTAAAGGTCACTAATTTTAACAGTGCCCTTCCCCAGTCTGTCTATTAATGCTCTGTAGGCTTTGTTTTTGAGTGAGAGTCTGCCTTCATGTGCTGGGATTTTGATTAAGTTGCAGATGGTGAAGTATTGTGCATCGCATAGCCCGTTTTTAGAAGTTTGTTCCTCTGGTATGCTCTTATTATTGGTGTGTATTATTTCGACTAAGGTGCTATGTAACTTGTGCTTTCCCATTTTCTGACCATTTGGTGGAATTGACTGAGTCAAGTGTGTAACATTTGGCTATGTGTTGGTTAAATCCTTTTCTAGTGCACTATCTGAGCGGACCTTTTGTTTGGCGTCTCGTGGGTGGCATCTTTTGTTCTGAAACTTGGTAGGAGGCAGGGTTTGAGGAGAGTGGGTTGCATCCTCTAAGTGGATTTCTGTGCAGAGCCATATTTAAATACACAAGTTAGAAGCTTCAGTCACATTGTTATTTTTCAGTTTGAATTCTGTATGAAGACTTGTATCTGGGGAGACATGGCCTTTATCGGTTGTATCTCTTACTTTGAGCTCTGCTGTATCAGGGTGTAACTCCTTTGCCTCTTGGCTTAGTTTCAACATCCGTGGAATTAGGTTTAGCATATGCAGGAGGTTTCTTCTTTTTGTGGCTACTGCTGGTTTCTTTCAGTATTAATTAGATTTCGGGAATCACGTGCTGTTTAGTTTATGTTGCAGTTTGTTTCTTCTGAAAAGTCTGTACTTGTATCTTCTTTTGTTATTAACAAGGGATGCTCATGTAGGTTCCTTTTTGGATTTGTTGCTGTGGGCTTTGGGGGTCTATCTCCATTCTTTTATGCATTAGTAGATCCTGATTTCTTACAGTAAATTTGTTAATTTACCGTGAGCCTTTGCTTCATTCAGGACGCTTATAATCTTCTTTTGTTTTTGTTCTTCGGTGTCTTTTTTTATCATTGGTGGTGTACTGATGAGCGCAGCCTTTCTTTTCTCCCCAAACTTGCCGCGGTTAAGCTTCTTAAGGCTCTGAATGGAGTGTCATCCCAGCATCTCCGAGGACAGGGGTTGATGATTTAATTTATGCTTGGGATCGGTGGTTGCTCAGTTGCTTCTCGCATATGATAACACAGAGATTTTGGTGAGAAAGGGGGTTAACCCCTGAAAACAACATGTTTATTATAGTCCAATTTCATTGCAATCTTAGTGGATTCCGTTATTAGGCCTCTGCCCGGAGCATGATCTATAAAGCTGAACCTTATCAGCGAGGTTCCATTTAGAAACTCTATTTTTTTAAACGGGGCTCACTTCTTTAAGGTCTCACTTGGTGAAGCTCTTTTTATTCTGACTGCAGAATTGGTTTATAGATTTTGCATATGTGGTACAGATGTTATATCTTCACCTCAGCTAGGTCAGCAAACCATTTCTTTCAGCTCCAATCGAGGTAGGCAGTGAGACTTTGCAGATGTATGTACCACAGCTTCCACTAGGATCAGTTTTACCTCCTGTTAATGATGGATGATATAGGCCTGAGTGCTTCCAAATGTTGCCCCTTCTTTGTCATTCCGTCGTCGTGATTACTCAGTCCTTTCCTAGTGGCCTTGTTTTTGGTTTTCTCTTGTAAATTGCATCATTATACCTTGTTGGGGGATTATTCTTCCCTTGGCCTCTGGAATTCGTGGGATCTTTCGACTGTGAAAATGGACCGTTGCGTCTCATCAGATATCTTGGTAGTTTGGTCTATAGTGTCTTGACTGCAGGCTCAGGCGTTTTTGAGATCGCCTTCTCCTCATGCTATGCTTCTTGAAATCTTGAAGACACAGGTTTGGTAGATTAGGAGCAAGCAATAACTGCCTGAGGCCCTTCTGCATCAACGAGCATCCTGCTTCACCTACACGAGTGGGGACAGCTGACCTTCGGCCTCCAGAGCGCACAGAGAAAGGAGGCTTTAGATGTTGGTCTGAAAAAATGGTGGTAAAATGGCAGAAAGCGATGCAATGAGATACGATGTACTGGAGTAATGTGAGGCTACTAGAAAGGCAGGACCGCATAGGTGTTGGGATCATGCAACTCATGCCCTCAGCAAAATCTCCAACCACATTTTTAACAGGTGGGTGTTGTCCACAGGATCCCACCACCCTGCCAAGCCCCCTCAATACAGCTGCCTGACCAAGCATGGACACAATATATCATGTTTGAGGATCCAACAGCATCCAGTCACCAGTGGACCACATTCTAGTATCTCCTAGTGCATTACATATCAAATAGCACAATAGAGCATGTATCAATGCATCAAGAAAGACTGGACATTGCAGTTCACTGGGTCACTCGTAATGAGAGCTGCAGTCTTCAACAGGACTGTCTAGTCCTTTTCTACCTGCGATGCTACTCTACAGCTCCCTTCCTGTCACCTATCTTCTCTCGCCTCTGTTTTATTTCTCTCGCCTCCTACCTGTTTATTTCTCAGTGTCATAGCAAAGATGCAATGTGCCCTTTTATAGCATGCTGGAATTGTATTTAAATAGCACTTCCTACCAATGACAAGATGTTGTTGCAAGCAGGGAATATAAACCCTTCTATCCCCATGTTTGATATTATATGACAGCCATGAATAATGTGCAATGGGCCCCTCAGACCACAGGAGCCAGTGCCCCTTCTTCACCCTATTCACTGAAAGAACTCTAAGACCTTTTTCATGCTTTTCTCTAATGTACATGGAGAGATTGCATGTCTGCTATGCTTATCATAGCGAGTAAAGAAACACCTGCACACAATCGCTCTGTGACTTACCTGGTGAGTGGTCTGAAGCACGGTGGGTGCATCACTCCAAGAGTGAGACAAAAATGCAACAAAGGCGAAGAGGAGGCACGTAAACAAGTGTGCTGCAAGTGCAACTTCAGAATTGATAGCTGCATGACAGCGATGAACAGACGTCACTCTACAGCATTGGTGGCATCTTCATCATCGGGTGGCAAAAGGTCTTCTCGTCAATGTACCAGTCATTCAGAAAGCTGCCATTGCAATCCTGAATACCCACTGTTATGAGCACACATGAACCACTGTTGATAGGAGTGGCACAGCCTTTCATTGGAGCTTAGCTGATACCAACAATTTTAGCTCCCGGTGGTGTTTCTGGATAAAAGACTGCTCAGACAAAATGATTGTTTCCCTAAATAGAGAACCGAGTGGGGAAGAAAGTAAAAGAATGTCATGTCTGCCAGACTGTCAGCAAGGACTTCTCCCTTGGCCATCTAGAATGTCACAATTATTCACACAGGTGTGGAGTGAGGAGTCATTTGAAGGTTTTGTTCCATTGCAACTGTCTAACATCTGTTGGCTGTCACTGATAAATGTTCAAGATTTCCTACGGTGATGACCGTCCCTAGCATTGGTTTTGAAGTAACCATACTGGCTCTCAATAAGATATTTTCCCCTTTTGTTAATCCCAATATAGTAAAGTTATACAGTGGACCACCTTTCTCAAGGGGAGAGTTTAAGGAGTTTGATGACCACCTGTGTTTCAAGCACCATTAAAAAATGCCATTATGGCTTTAAGCTAACAGAATCATGCAACGATTTGTGGCGACAATGAAGAATGAGCTTCAAGGTGTAAAGATCACCAACTACTCCATTTCTGAAGCACTGTGCCGAAGGACTAGAAACTACAGGGATAGTCCTCATAACACAACGGCCATACCGCCTGCAGAGCTAATGTTTAGGAGAAAAATGTACATTGCTGTTCCTCACGCAGTGGAAAACTCTGAAATGGGGTAACTGAAGATACAACGTTCAGTTGCCAAAGAAAAAGTGAAGATGAAGAAATAAGCAGACCAACAGAGACCAGCTAGAGGTAAGCATCTTATGAAGGAAGCCCATTCCTTAACAAAACCGTGGCCGTTGCGAGGATGACCCCAACTTTGATCCCAAGCTATATATAATTTGCCACGGACACTTCTGGGTTGGTGATCTCTGCTTGGCAAGAAGGACACACAATTACCTGGAGTTCTTCAGATTTTAGGACACTGCATGGAGACCCTTGTGAATGTCTATCTGAGATGGAGTCTCCAGCCTCAGATGCGGATTCTTTAAACCAGAAAGTGAAACGGACATGGAAATCCCAAGTGAAATCTTCATTGTTCCTGCTGCTCTGTCTCTCTTCACTTTCACTGTAATCTTCCTTGGGACCTGCTGCTGTCTCTTCTTTCCCACTCAACCTAGGATGTCAGCCAGTTCAAATGCTTCCCTCCCTCCTCCTATTTCATCTCCTTTTCTGCTCATCTTTCAAGTTCAAGAAAGGACACCTTATAACGGTAATGGACTGATGTGCACTATTGGAATAATCTGTGGGGCAATGTAGTGTTTTCATTCTGCCTGACTACCGACTACCTGCGTCACAGCACATGTCTTGTTCCGTGCTGAGGAAGTGACGCACACAAGAGTTGCGCAGACCCGTCAGAACAGGAACTGGGCAGAGGTTTACTGGAGCGCGCGTGCGCCCCTCACAGGATTCAATGGATGGACTCTTTGACGTTAATCGTGCTCTCCTCTAAGACCCACGTGAAGATTGTATGTATGCTGTGCTTACGGCAGCGAGTAACGAAGTACCTGGATATACTCACTCCGAGGCTAACCCGGTGAGCGGTCTCATCGACGGCTGTGCCACTGTAAGGGGAAGAGGATACCTCTAACCGTGATATAGATCAGTTCAGGTTGTGCACTGTGCAAAAACCTATCTTATAGAGGGTTAAATAGACTACATGTTTGCTCCACCATAACAACAATATAAGCCCATAATAACTGACTTGTGTCTTGGTTCACTGTTGGCATTGTTGTCTGGGAAGATAGGTGCAGTTCATAAATGTTCCTAAGTTCACGTTTGGAAAATATCACTTTTAATAAATGCCACTCAAAGCAGTGATGTATGTTAATGTACTAATATGTAACACCTCCGAACTTAAAGAAATACACTCTTTTTGAATTCTGAAGTCTTTACAAATTTTTACATGACATGTGATGCACGTCTGCTGTAGCAAATATCTGGGTGGCTCGGTAGTGCCATGGCTCTTAGGGCCAAAAAAGACCTTTGGGTTGGCTTTTCTTATTGATTTGCAGGCTAGGTCACCGCACCTCGAGGGGGATCCCGACACAAGCTACCTCGTTACAAAACTAACTGAGGTATTCAAGTACTCCAACAACCAACGTATACTCTGCCTTGCTGCTCAGTAGAACTGTCAAGACTGCCAAGCTGTGCAGTGTGCCGTGCCACCTTCCTTGTACAGCGACCCTTTATTTAAAGCGTCAGATGGCAGAAATGCGTTGCTTTGAAAATAATGAAATAGCATGTATTGAAATCTTGCATTATTTTGCCAGTTAAAAACTATAAGATGTTGTACATGACTTTAAAATCACAATTTTGCTCTCACATTTTAAAACTTCTGATAACACTACTGCCATAGTAACAAGAAGCAGCACTGGCAAAGGCCTCGCCTTCATAATGCAAGTGTAGAGCTGTTAGCTTTGACAATCTTTGCCTGTATTGTTAATAAAAAAGTAGAACAAAAAATAATTTCTTACTAGTAGAGGAAAGGTAAGCGCATATCTTATGGTATCTCAAAACTGTACATTGAATTCAATGTTATCAATCTTTATAAACGTCATGGTTTATTTTTCAAATGCTGTTCTTTGAGGAAACCCTGAAGAGAATTTACAAAGGAGTTCACAGGATTTAGCCTTTTGGTTTTGTGCAGTAGCCCACGGAGCAGATGGATGTACCTTCAGGTGAATTTTCATGCTTAAGGGCACCTTATGCCTCAGATTACAGCTCACTGAATCCAGCAGGTTGACCATCTCCCAGCACAATAAAAGCCTTTGTGTGCCAAAGCTTGTGCGTTAATGCTATGTGTGAAATGCATGAGATAAAGCAAACACAACCACTAAAGTCTGGTCTTCAGTTATCATATCCAAACACATATATCAATCCGTATTGCTGTGCTCTACAGACAAGCTGGGAGGGGAGAGAAGCAACATGGAGCTTGGGGGATATGGATACTTGACGGGGGTGACGCTGCACACGAAGGGAGAGCTAGAAAACACATGCACTGTCATTGAGTGCTAAATGCAAAAGAAAGAAGTAGTTCCCTAAATGTGAGCAGTGAAATGATAGAAATACTCAAATCAAAAGGATTGTAAACAGAACATGCTCCAGAAAATGAAGGCAAGCCACTGAATAAGAAAAACAGAAAATGAGAGTGACAGTAAAGTAAGCCCGCGGTAAGTGCACAATAAGCATTTTACAACCAGCTTGCACGGTCTGCTAGGTGACACATACAAATACTGTAAGGGCCAGTGCTTTAAATGGAAAAGAATAAGTGCAGGTACTCACCAAAAGGAGGTGTGGGCTGGGGGCGGAGTATAGGGTGGGCACAAGGGAGATGCTAAAGGTGGAAAAAGTGGCAGGATAGGTTTGTGAAACTTGTAGAGGTTTATGCAATAAATCTACTTGCATTGTTAGAATGTCAGATGTATCTGTCCATTAGTTATCACACTAATAACCCTTTAGATAGGCCTTACTAATAAGTAATTATTACTACCCAAAGTAACCCTTTTTTAGCAAGCTGAAAATAAGAAAATATTGAGGAAAAAACAGTGAGGTTCTAAATATAAGTCTTGTTGTTTATATGCAGGTCCTTGCTGCAGGGTCATAACTCACTGAGCTATATTACAAGGATGCTAACTTTTGACCCTCAGGTAATACAAGGCTCTATGCAACAAAACGGTAGTCTACTGAGCTATCTTCATAAAAAAGAAATCTGTGACTTACATGTTGCATGCTGTGCATTCAAACAGACACAAAGGAACCCAATGCAATTTTATTGGGAGTTGAACCTTTGATTAGAATGTACATAGATCTTTCTAGCAAACTCTTTGTGGCTTTATAACAAGCCACATAGTTATCCACTTGATTGCTACTTATGATTCCCTGTATTAACTTACTTAAGAGAATGGCCTCAGATTCCTGTTTCTCAAGATTAGTGAATACGCAGCTTCAAAAAGTGAGCAATTTCATTGAGCAGTCTTTTAATGCTCGGCTCTAGTGGGTGTTTCTGTCGAACCTGGAAACCAGAGGTGCTTTCCAAGTGACATACTTTGTATAACTTTAGTGAGCAGCATATTCTCTCTCTCTCTCTCTTGCTAGTAGTAGAAGAGAAATGCTTACACAGAAACACTGTCGATATTGCTGTTGGTGACTCAGCCTTTCAACATTCCATTTTATAAGGTTGAAAAGGAGTGTTGGACAGCGTAAACATATTGCAAATTTGATATCAGATAGAACAAGCCTTTGCAATGCAATAGGTCTCGCATTTGTGAGAGTTTAAGCTATTGGGATTGTAAACGACAATGCCTTTTATTTATGTTTTAAAAAACAACACATAAATTAAAGGCATTGGGCCCGATTCACAGAATTAACTTAAGACAAAATCCGAAACTTACTACTTTTGGTATTCACAGAATGCACTTACTACTTTTGGTATTCACAGAATGCACTTACTACTTTTGGTATTCACAGAATGGATTTACGACTACTAACTTTACGTCCGCACTCGGGCCGGAAATTCCGGCCCGGAGGCGGAGCTTCCGGCCCGGAGGCGGGCCATGGCTAAATCTCCGCCACCGGCCGGAATCCCCACCTCCGGGCCGGAAGCTCCGCCTCCGGGCCGGAAGCCCCGCCTCCGGGCCGGAATTTCCGGCCCGAGTGCGGACGGAAAGTTAGTAGTCGTAAATCCATTCTGTGAATACCAAAAGTAGTAAGTGCATTCTGTGAATACCAAAAGTAGTAAGTGCATTCTGTGAATACCAAAAGTAGTAAGTTTAGGATTTTGTCTTAAGTTAATTCTGTGAATCGGGCCCATTATCTTTTATAATGGCAATAGCTTAAACTCTAGCAAATGTGAGACGTATTGCAACACAAATGCTTGTAAAAGCGCCCCATGCCGTACTTTCAATTTAATGGCGGCCACGCACCTTTCTTTAGATGCAGTTTATCTAACTAAAGGTGCACGGCCGCCATTAAAGTGAAAGCGTGGTTTGAGGCACTTTTACAAAAAAAAAAAAAGCATGTGTTTATCAAGTTGACAAACAAATGATTTTTTTGTAAAAGCACCCCATGCTGAGCTTTCACTTTAATGGCGACAATGACCCTTTCTTTAGACACGACTCGTTTAAAGAAAGGTGCCCGGCAGCCAATAAAGTGAAAGAGTGGTATGGGGCGCATTTACAAAAAAAAGAATTTGTTTGTGAAGTTGGCCCTATAAAAATGTAAAAGCAGGCACTGTGCTGAAATCGTAGCAAAGACGCCCGGAGGCAAAGCGGGCACCGTTGCAGGAAAGCACTGCAGGCCTGCAATAGGGGAAAATCATTAAAGAAAATAGGGCTCGCAGACTGTAAATAAAACAGACCATGTAACAACACAAGTCAAAAGTCCAGTCCTTATGGGAGGATACAAATGCAGACAAGGCAGTACTAAGGAGGGACTACTAAGCCTATTCATGAATCAAAAGCAACCATTTAGAAACAACAGTAACAGGGGCCAATTGAAAAGATGGGTGGAGCTTCAAGTCCATACCTGAATACAGCATGCCTCAAAGAGCAGCGCATTAGCTGCCCAGACTCGACCTAAAAAGGTATCTACTGGGCTGACATGGCCTCACACCACGATCCCATGTGTGTTAATTCAGCTAATAATTTATATTAAATGCCTCATATACTTACTAAATGTCAAAAGTAATCTTGAATTTGCAATTGACAATGACATACATTTTAAAAAGAAAAGGAAAAGGTTTTCAAGACATGTTACAAATGGCAAGATGGTCTACCTGAATCAAAATATGACCATTGACACTAAATCCCAGTGAGGAGATGGGATTATTGGAGATTAAATATGTTTACTGTGCCTATACAAAAATAACTTGTATAGACGACCACCTAGGAGCACCAAATAAATGAAAATGTTCTGTTTTCCTGCTTTTGGCATTCGATCACAGTGTGCAGTAAATTGAAACCATGAGTGTGAATAACACACACATACCTAGTCATGCAACACACTTATTGGCTTCTGATAAGAATTTCTGCCCTGTACATCCTTGTGGCATTTAAGCCCAGGTGGCTTAGCGCTGGCTGCAAGCATCTGTGTTCAAAGAGCACATCTCATTTCTCACTAGACTTACCGTCTTCCGCCCAAGGGCGATAAACTAGGGATCAGCGAGTTTGGTAACAAGATCCCTTATTATTTACACATGCAAATAAGCAATTCAGTTGTGTAGCGATGGTTAGAGAAGGGGAAAGCAATATTAAACGTTCTTTTGATCTGTCCATGTCATAGTCTGTCATGAAGAGTGCGTCCCACCGCTGCGTCCATTAGATTTTACAGCCCCCTCTCTGCCCTCATTGCGAAAGATCAAAGGATAAGCTAATCCCCCCTGCTATGATGACTTCCAGAGCAGCACATGCGGTATCTTGACGAGAGCTGCTGTCCTGGCGCTTGTAATATCGCGAGAGGCTGTGGGACAGTCCACGTCTCTCGCAGCAGCAGGGGAGGTGATGTAGCTAACCGCCCCCCTCCAAGTGCAACACATAAGGTGGATTCGACGGAGGTCAAGACCACGTGAGTTTATTAATAAAAGGCCGAGAGCGCTGGGCGTGGTTCAGTTTCGGGCTGACCACTATCCTAAAATACGTGTGTCTTTGCGCCCTCATTTTACGCCAGGCCTAGCTCCCACACAACACTACACTGGCGACGAGGTGGTGTCAGCAAGCCGCTGTCCTACCTCCGACCCGCCGCGCTGTCCCCCGCTGCCTCCGCGCACCCGCCTGTTGCTGTGTGGCTCCCGCCGATGTGCCTCGCTGAGCGCGGGTGTCAGCCTGTGTTCCCGCTTGCGGCAGCGACCTCGCAGGAACCCCACCAGACCGTCGGTGCTCGCCTGGAGCACGTAGCGTGGAGAAGCGCGCATACCTGTCTGCCCGAGTGTGTGTCCCGGCAGTGTCTGACGCCACGAGGAAGCGCAACGGCGCGGTAAGCGTTTACCGCCTCTCTGCTGCCCCCTCTGGCCTCTCAGCATTACCACACCAATTCACCTCGTCAAGCAACGGTGTTGGCCCGGCCCTAGGACACGCGCGCAGCAGGCATTAATGAGGACTCCTCTGCTGCCTCTTTCAGCCTGCAAGCCTGCAATATTGGCACAACAGAGATACTGCCAGACGAGTCAGGGGAACCTGTCCTTCAGGTAAAGCCTGCCTACACGCTTCAACCCAAAGTGCTCTGCTGCCTCTCTCCACACTGGCCCAGGAATTGGTGAAGGCCATAGCTACCGACCCCCGGCTGTGGAAGGGTCCTGGCTGGCCATAGCGCGCACGCCCTGTCCGGGCCCTAGCCGCCGCCTCCTGCTTGCCCGACGCCAGCCAACGCACCACCGCGCCACCATGTGGCCCCACACCATTGTCTCCACCGGCTGTTAACGCTCCTGCGCCCTGCCGCTGCAGCTGAATAGCCCTCCTGCATCCCGTCGGCTGTCCGTGGCTGCGCCAGCATGACCACCGTCCCACCTCTGGAACCCTTCACCATTACTGGCCCACCGCCTTCCCAGGCTGCATGATGGAAAGAGTGGGTGGAGCGGTTGGAGAGGTTCTTCGAGGCTGCGGAGATACAAGCCCCACGACAACGGTCCATGCTCCTCCACCTTGGCGGTGCGGACATTCACAAAATCGCGAAGACCGTCCACGAAGCTGGGCCCCCGAAGACCTATGTCACGATGCGCAATGCCATAACAGCGCATTTTGAGCCGTATGCCAACCCGGACTACGACGTATTCTATGCCCGCCTCAAAGAGTTGGCAAGCACATGCACCCTACCCGATGAGGACGATGAGGTACGCGCACAATTCATTCAGGGGTGTGCTTCTTCAAAACTGCGCGAGCGCATTCTTGAAGAACACAACATGGCGATGAAGGACATATTGACCCTGGGGCGCTCCAAAGAACTGTCCAAGGCCAGGGTGGCCCATATGGAACTCAAGGCCACGGTAGCCGTCAAAGAAGAACCTGTCTGCGCTATCCGTTCCGACTCGCGAGGGCCGCGGCAAAGACCTAGGAAACCCGTGGCCCAAGGCCCCAGACAGAACCCCAAGGTCCGCCTCTGTGGATGGTGTGGAGGCCCGCTCCTGCACGACGGCGCTTGTCCAGCTCAAGGGAAAACTTGCAGCGCATGCGGAAAAGTCAATAATTTCTCAATAGTCTGTTGCTCGAGATCTTTGCGACAGTTGCAAGGCCCAACACGTCAAGTGCGTGCCCTCGAGCCTCTCCCAGATGACTCCTTGAGTGGCGACATGGACGAAGATGAAGCCGCAACTGTGCATGTGGTGCACATGGTACACACTCTCTCTGTGTCCCCGCAAGCAGCACCCATGTGCACCGCCAACGTACAGGGCTACCCTGTGGCGACACTCATCGACACAGGAGCAACGATCAACCTCATGGCCGTCAGTGCCTACAGACTACTACCCAATCCGCCTGCACTCCGCAGCACCAACGTCCAAGTGTACGCCTTTGGGACCTACATCCCACTCCGAATGTACGGGGTGTTCCAAGCTGAGCTCTCTCACAATGACGTTCGTCAGTCATCCAAGATCTATGTCTCCCGAGAGGGTTCAGGCTTTCTACTCGGATGTCGCACCGCACAAGAGCTACGCCTCATACATTTTGCTTTCACAGTACGAGCATACAATCTAGACCGCCTAATATCTGAGTTTGCACCTCTCTTTGATGGGATTGGATGCCTTAAAGGCCCATCAGTCCGCCTGCACATCGACAAGTCGGTAGCCCCAGTTGCCCTCAGGCACAGGAGGATTGCTTTCCACCTCCGCCCAAAGGTCGAGACGGAGCTCCGCCTACTGGAAGCAGCCGTAATCATTGAACAGGTAAAAGGCTCCACCCCGTGGGTGTCCCCCATCGTAGACGCGAAGAAAGCGATGCAGCCGGACGCTGTCCGCATATGCATCGACATGCGGATCCCAAACCTCGCCATCAAACGGGAACGCCACCTGACACCCACTGTCGATGACATCATAGGCGAACTTGCAGGGGCAAAGTGGATCTCGAAAATGGACCTCCGATCCGGGTATCATCAAGTCCCTCTTCACCCGGACTCTCGCCCGATCACGACCTTCTCCACCCACGCAGGCCTCTGGCGCTACAAACGCCTTAACTTCGGAATCTCCAACACAGCCGAAGTGTTCTAAAACATCATCAAGACCGTCCTGCAAGAGCTGGAAGGAGTGCTCAATGTGAGCGATGATATCTTGGTCCGCGCCCCCTCTCTAGAGGAACACATCCGCCGCCTCCACGCGGTGTTCACACGCCTCAAAGACTGCGGATTAACCCTACACAGGGAAAAGTGCAAGTTCCTACGCCGAGACATCAGCTTCTTCGGATATCATTTCTCGGACAGAGGCATCGGGCCCGATCCCACCAAAGTGAAGGATGTCCAGGAAGCACCAGACCCTACGTCAGTAACAGGAGTCCACAGATTCTTTGGCATGGTCACATATTGCGGCCTATTGGATCTGACAGGTCCACTATGAGAGCTCACGAAAACCACCACCCACTGGACCTGGGGCCCGGTACAAGAACAAGCGTTCTAGCAGACGAAGGCTCCCCTGTCCGCGGATACTACACTTGTCTATTTCGACCCGCGCCATGACTGGTGCCATGGTGGTTGACGCCAGCCACACCGGCCTCGGCGCCGTCCTGGCGCAACGTCAAGGCTGTGGGGAGTGGGCACCGGTTGCCTATGCGAGCAGGACACTCACACCTAGCGATCAGCGTTACTCGCAAATCGAAAGAGAGGCCATAGCCATTCTCTGGGGGTGCCGCCATTTCTACATCTACTTGTACTCTTCCAAGGCTCCTCGTCTCGCCCTTCGCCACGGATCGAGAAGTGGATACTACATCTACAAGAGTTCCAGCTGAAAGTGGAGTACAGACCGGGCACCCGGAACCCAGCTGACTTCCTGTCACGGCATGCCTTGCCAGCCACCCCTCCAGAAGCTGCAGAAGCGGCCGCCACGGAGGACTACATGCGGATGATAATCGAGCGGTCCCGACCCCTCCCGATGTCGCTGCAAGAAGTCATAGCTGCCACTCGAGACGAAGACTGCATCCAAATAGCGATACAAGCAGTCTCCTCAGGAGACTGGCGGCCTCTACAAAATCCTTCAATCCTGCGGACGGCGGCAGCCCAAGCAACACTGAAATCACTGCACCAAGTCCGTCAAGAACTGTCGGTGTCAGCGGATGGCTGCCTCCTTTGTGGTCCGCGCCTGGTTCTACCAGCTAGTCTCACCAGACAAGGAGCCCTTCTCGCCCATGGAGCACATCAAGGGATTGTCAAATCCAAGAACCGGCTTCGTAGTAAAGTTTGGTTTCCCGGCCTGGACCACCAAATAGAATCCCTAATACAGCACTGCCCCGTATGCCTCGCCACGAGCCTACCAAGTAGACCAGCACCGATAATCACCGAAGCGGCCCCAAGCGGCCCATGGGACAGAGCAAGTGGAGATTTTGGCAGCCTACCAGGGGGAAGACACATGTTGGTAATTGTCGATGACTTTTCCAGGTATCCTGAAGTGGAGTTCGTATCCTCAACATCCGCCGCGGAAGTCATCCCCAAATTGGAAAAAGTAATAGCCACTCATGGGCTTTTTGGAGAACTCCGCACTGACAATGGGCCGCCGTTAACCAGCGCCGAAGTAGCCAAGTACCTAGCCTCCCACAAAATAAAGCACCGGAAAATAACACCAAGGTTGCCCCAGGCCAATGGCGAAGTAGAGTGGCTGATGCGAACGCTGAATAAGACTATCCAGATCGCGCTAGCCGAAGGGCTCAACCTAGAACGAGCGGTGTATCAATTTCTCAGAGAGTACCGGCTCACCCCCCACTGCACCACTGGCATCTCTCCAAGCCGACTGTGTTTTGGCCGAGCAGTTACAGACACCATCCCCCACCATTCCATGTGGGCGGAAGCAGCGAGTCCCCAGAATCTGTCAGATCTCAAACGATAAAAGACTAACGAAGCAGCGTCCCGGAAGAGACATGCCAAAGAGAGGTCTATTGCCGTAGGCGACCAGGTGCTAGTGCAAGACCGATGTGGGAAGTTCCGTACACCGGTTGAACTGCACCCATGGATTGTCGTCGCCATAAAAGGCACCATGATGACTGCACAGCGAGGAACAGAGACAGTCACCCGCAACGTATCTTTCTTTAAAAGAGTCCCGCCCGCTGATGGGAGCGATGCCTCCGAGCCTCCAGGACAGGATGGGAGGCCCCGAGATGGACCCGCGACTCCTAGCAGTGGAGTGACAGGACGTGGGCGATCAGACTCTATCGACCTTTTCACTAACCAACCATCCTCGCCGCCACCAGACCAAGAATCTGGTGGGGAACAAAGCCTAACTTCCACCTGCGATCCAGTTAACCAGCCGCCAGACTCACAGCTGCGGAACAGCCAAGGCAGGTATCACCTCCGAGCCCTGTCCCAAGCCTTCCCAGAAGTATAAGGACTACGTGACCAGCGGCTAGTCGGCGATCGAAGGTCGGGTTGCAGCCAGGGTGAGCAGCTGCAACGAGCGTCCAAGTAAGACTGTTCCATTCTTGTTATAATTCGACCGGTGTTTAGCGGTCTGGACTGAAAGTTTACGTTTATGTTCTTGAGACTGTGTTCATCCTGTTATTGTCTCCTGCAAAGGAGGAATGTAATATCGCGAGAGGCTGTGGGACAGTCCACGTCTCTCGCAGCAGCAGGGGAGGGGATGTAGCTAATCGCCCCCCTCCAAGTGCAACACATAAGGTGGGCTCGACGGAGGTCGAGACCACGTGAGTTTATTATTAAAAGGCCCAGCGCGCTGGGCGTGGTTCAGTTTCGGGCTGACCACTATCCTAAAATACCTGTGTCTTTGCGCCCTCATTTTACGCCAGGCCTAGCTGCCACACAACACTACAGCGCTCTTGGGGCAGCTCAGCCCAGGCTTCCAACGTGCAGTGTGTGTTGAAGGTGCTGCTGAGGTACCAGTTGACTGATGAAGGGAGCCCTGGCTGGGGTGAAGTCAGGGCCCCATGACTACCGGTACTCTCCTTGTTTTAGGAAACGTGCTGGTACTAAAGGAGAGAAAAGGAAAAAGTGTTGATACTAGCCATTTAAAGCACTGGTAAGGGCCTAATCACAAGTCAGTAATTTTTGTATAAACCCGTTTACGCACGTGTTAGATTTACGAGTTATTTTTACACATCCGATTATTATTGTATACGTTAAATACATCAACCTTAGTTACATTTCAGCAGAATCTAGCAGGGGAAAAGCATACGGTAATTACTGTATCATGTGGATTTTGCTATGTTAAAAACCAAAATCCTCATATTATTCCCCAGAAACTCGTAATAGGTACTATTTATCACACCCGATAAATGACGTACCTGTGGTTATCGTTTGTTACCAGGTGCGATAAATAGCGCCTATACTTGTAATCAGCTCCTTAGACTTTCGTGCACAACTCCCGTAGCTATAGTTCCGTGGCGTGATCCTGTGATACTCAGCTTATTTCTTCTAGAATGGCGTCCCATGGAACCCCACTTTATTCTGACATTCAAACCTCAGAGCACTAATTTACATTACAATGCTCAATCAAAATTATTTGTCGAATCATATAATAGAAGTAGGACATTCTGGCAGCAGAAATACTTTCATCACCTTCCAACGCCGATCAAGCTCGGACGCCTGTTCGATCCCAGGGCTCACACTGGGACAGTCTCGCTATTTGTGTCATTGGCCTCGGAACGCCCCCCTCCCCTGCGCTTCACGTCCCGGAAGTGGGCGGAGACGTAGGTCTGTCAGTGAGAGTTTTCAGTAGTGGAGCTTCGGAGGTTGACATTTACACATGGAGCTCCAGGGGCTGGAGACGAGAGCCCAGGTGGACCCGGGGCTCTGGATGCGGCCCCCTGGACTTCTCTCCCGCCCGGACGTGCTATGCATGGCCGGCCTTCTGGGCACGTCACTGCGGACTCTGCACGAGGCCCACGGGCCGGACTCTGTGGCTGCGCTGGTGCCACAAGTGGTGCGAGTCCTGGAGTTGCTCGAGGCCTTCGCCGAGCGCGGAGAGGACCAGTGCCGGGGCCGGCAGGCGCTGCGAGCCCTGCGAACTCTGCGAGCCGATGAGGAGCGGGCCGAGGTGAGGGGGAGGTTGCAGTCGCAAGAGAGGGTGCTTCGCAGTGGATTAAAACGACATCTTAATTCAACGCCACGCAGGTGTCGCATTGTAGAGATTTTATCAAAGGCGTGATGTTTGAACAGTATACAACGATTTATAAAACCTCTTGGATGACAATGACCGTCATTTGGCGGATCCAAGTTTCGTTTTCAGCCACAAAATGCCCGAATTCAGTTCTTTAAATCGGATTGAAAAGATGTGAGTGCGCCTTTGAAAGGGATGTGCAGGGACATTTTAAGGATTTTGGGGGGCCCTTTTTGGAACAGCTTTGCATGTATGATCCAATTTCAGCTTCTTCATGCCCACTTTGCCCAGGTCCTTGATCATGCACTGGCACACTCGTCCAAATTCTAAATATGTTTACATCTAATATTCAGGGATAGTAATGTGTGTTTTCAATATTGCAACACAGCAGCGGCTCACTAATATTGCAGCAAATAATCTGAGTGACACCCTCCTATTTCTCATATATCATGTCCTGACCTTTTTTATGGATGTTGCATGAAACATAAACACAACATTCCTCTGAAAAATGTCTGTAATAGACTTTCGCACATCACCCACATTAAAAATAAATGAAAGGAAACTGTACTTAAAACAATCTGTTTAAGAATTATTTAAGATCATCAGGGCAAGACTCTGAAGAACATAGCTAGCTCTATCAGGGGGGCCCCCTGGAAGGCTGGGGCCCTGTACCAGAGCATACTTTGCCCATGCCTTAAAACGTCTTTGGGGACGTGACCAAAGGAGTGTTATAAGGAAACCTTTCCAAGCGGCAATGCCTATGTAAATAAGGATGTGGTTTAAAATAGGTAAACTAAAATTATGTGCTTCCACAGCGAGGTGCCACCTGACCAGCACGTCTCTGAGTTTTTTTTATTATTGCATCCAACTATGGCATTCAACAGCCAACTCATATGCCCAAAACAAACACCGTCCATTGGATTTACCAATGCTTGTCAGCTGCATGAGACAAATGATTAGCATTGATGTAGTTGTAAATAATTAGAATTGAAAATGTTTCAGTTCGAGAATTACTTAGATCTGTGGAAGGGGTTTTGGTCTTAGAGGAGTGTCTTAAACACTCCTGTTAATTCGCCTTTTTTATGTAGTCTGTTTGACTTAAGCCATTTTTCTCCTTACCTCCTTCCTGAAATCCTACACATCTCGTACTTTCCCACAAATAAAATTGGCACATATGTGACCATAACACGGTGCACATGGGGCTATCACCTAGCTGTTTTTTGGTTTTCTTTTACCAGCGTGACCAGCATTTTAATATCTTAGCAGGTATAGAAATTAGTGTAATAAACTAAAGTCAGTATTTTTTCCCCCTTATCACTGCATACTTAAAAAAATTATAGTTGTTGTAGCAAATGCCCATGTTGCTGGTCATCACACAAACAGCATGCCACATTTGGGGAAAAAAAGAGTATTTTGGGCAAGCTGTTCTACAAATGCAGTTCAGTCTGTTGATGTCTGCAGCCCTTTACTCTCACTCATGATGCCAGAAGTAGGGAAGAGTGTCTGATCTCCAGCAGTGGTGTTGGGTTAGGCTTGATAGGAGCACAGTCTCTGGTATCACCCCAAACTTCAAGCAGTGATCTTCAGAACAGTAGCTGAACCTCGTTTCTTTGGCAGATGAGGCATGCTGTTGGCACATGGGGCATTCTATCCCTTTTCCGCCATCAGCCATGCATGCTTCTCACCAGTCTTTTATGGCTGGTCCCAACTTGGGTGACATAGTGAGCAAAAGAACGATTGATTCAACCCAGATCACTGGGGATGAGCGGTCTAAAAGTTTCATCACTCCGTCCATCATCTTGATGTGTTTGCTGTGTTCCCCCTAAGTGGCATAGGTATGCCCAGATGTGGGTCCCTTGCTCACTGTGCCACTGTATTCAAGCTAGCTGGCTGATGAGGGGTGATACCCCAGTATGGTTGTTACCGGTCCCAGGAGGACCTGGCCTGCTATTTCGGACTGGACTGTTCCCATGAGGAGCAGGGTCAAGACTGATTTGCATATGGCTAGGTCCAAACTGAGGTGGCATGGTGAGCAAAAAACAATGGATTCAACCCAGATCTCTTTACTGGGGGTGAGTGGTTGAAATGTTTCATCACTCAGTTCATCATCTTGTTGTGTTTGCTATGGTCCCAACTTGTGACTGGCAGGTAGATAATTAAATTTTTATGTTTTTTATTCCTGGTGCAATCCTTTTCTGGCTTGACAAACAGATTCTATTGGGAAAAGTGAGCACCTATTCCTGTCTTACAGTACCAGTTTATATCCCCAGGGAAGGCCATTTGAAATAATTGAACTAGCCACTCGAAACTCAATCAAGCAGCCTAATTTGTTGGTATCTCCTTTCCATTCAGCCAATGAAGGTGTTTGGTACTAGCTCACTCAACTGGTTCAACTTGTTTGGCTTGCCTGGCACAAGATATTAATCCCATTTTTTGTGTGGTGCCCCTCGTTCCGTACGGTTAGGTACCTGTTCCACACTGTTAGATATTCCATTGTGTTTAGCCTATTCCCCCCCCACACACACACACCACGCAAAGCTATTAAGTCCTCCCTCCATCTCTGGTGATCTTTCAATCTGGTTACTTAAAGGGTAACGGCTGTGTCCAAGTTCTCCAGTCCACAAACGCTGGGAGTGTTGGGAAGCAATCTATACTACCAGTGTTAAGTGTTAGAGCGAACTAGTCCGTTTTCTTCTTCCATGGCAAACTCATGCAGAATCAGACTTTTCCTTTCCAAGTGCCGCATCTTGCCTCTGCTGGTGGGTGAGAAGCAAATTGGGATGGTGCTGTGATGATACTCACTCTGCTTACTAGCCTTTGACGCACTAGAATGTGCAAATTCTGTAGGACTGAAGTTTTCTGGATGGGTCTATGAACACTCCTGATTGAGGATTGCCCCAGTCAATTTGTTTTCAGTGCAAAGATGTCAGCATGAGTACAGCTCACATTTCTAGAATCGTTCAGTAGACCGTAAGGGTGCCACTGCAATGCTCTTCGTCATACAGGGGTTAAGCAACTGTAGGTATTTGCAAAGACTGGCTTTATTCACCTTCACTTTACTTGGCAGTAAGTGTTCTCTACTGGTAAAAGAAAATTAAAGGGAGCAAAGGGATGTTTTTGTTAGTGTGTGCGGGGACTATATGGATGAAGGCTGCTAGGGTCCAAAGATTAATGTTGATTGAGTTGCTCCAGCTGAGAAGAACGTGTTCAAAACAAACAGAATATCTGTAATGAAAAAGTGAGTATATGAGTCATGGTGGGTCTGCAGAGGAATCTGATAGGTAGTTCCAAGTGTAGGTAAGGGCACAAGATAGCAGTTTCCCTTTTCCCCATCATACTTCCTTCACAAAGTCTCTTCCTCCTAAACTTGGGGGCACCAAGGGTGTTGATTTTTACCAGCAAATGTTTGCTGGGTGAAATACCAGTAAATCTCCAGTGTCTGTGCAATTATGCCCACAGAGTAAATCAATACATTGAAAATGAATGTATCATAAACAGAAATGTATATTTAGAAGATTTGCTACCAAGCATGTGGTATGTTGAGGGGTTTGGACTTTAAGGTACATCACATGACAAGCCTAAAAAAATCCAGTCGCTATGGTGAGTCAGATTTTATGAGGTCAAGCTATATTTAGGACATATTCACCCATTTTGGCAAGTTGACAAAGAACAGGTGTTTTGTATAGTCAGTTAAGTGCAATAAAAATGCCTTTAAATCTTGTTTTTATCTTGTCATATTTGCTTTGTGTTCCAAAACAGAGGGTCAGAAGTCAGTTTCCATGGACTTTTCCATCTCTGACTGCAGAGTTCCAGGGTTTTGTAAAGTGAACTGTCTGATCTGCTGTATGAATTGTGAAATTAAAGGCTTTAGGGTATCTTTCTAACACATTTAAATAGCTAATAAATAAACTGTACAAACATTTCAGAATATGGTTCAGTAGTTGTGAAAGCCGATTTGTTTTGTACTTGTGTGTGAAGAAAACAATATTTTAATAGGATGGAAAAACAAATAAGAACACTTTACTTGGTGATGTACAAATGATAGATATGTTTCTGAAACCCAATTTTCACAAATTGTTAATACACTATATAGTTTCATCAGTAAGGTTGTGGGAAGGTTTTTGACATTTTTCTGGAAATTTACTGTTAGTAAATGACAGTGCGCTACCACATCATGCTTTAGTAATCTATTTATTAGAGTTGAGTGTTTATACATGAACTCAGAAACAGTCCTGCCTCTGCCCTGATGGTAATACTATTAGTAAACTGAGAGGCAAGTCGGGGATCATGCGTACCCTCTGTAGGGGCGAGATTATTATTACACATGGAGCAAATGTTTAGTCTGTTTAATCAAACAAAAGAGTTTTGTTTTGTACAGCAGAAATGCTGAACTCACATGTTTGAAGGTGTGCTCATACGTGAGAATGAAGTAAAAGGCGACAGTAAAATAAAATATTTGCCAAAGATTACACAATTTGAGACCAGTTTATGGGTCGGATACATTAGTTAGGTCGAGTAGATCATTCAAGTTACTCAACCTGCAGGTCTAGTAACATTTTAATGATTTTTTTTAAGGCCTGCTGGAAGTATTTGGATGTTGTTAGACATAACCACCTTGTATTGTAGTTCGAAATTCTGTTAATCTATTAATGCAGGGGGTTGAGTATTGATATCTTTTTTTCTGAAATATTGTCCTCCATGCTATCCTCTCCCATCAGTATTTGCCCATGCTTTTGTAAATGAATTGAATGAACATAATATACTGAGACTCTCTTTTTCTTTGGGTGAACTATAATATGTCCTTAGCAAGAGATTGAGTAAGCTTGTAGTATCTAAATTGGTCGATCTGGCCTCAGTTTTGTATTGCAACTGTATTCATGTAGGCTAGAGTGAAAATATGTCCTCGCTGATTTGGGAAGGTTTAGAAAGAATTACCCAACGGTTACAGGGAAATTGATGTGAGGTTTGGTTACTCAATACAGAATATTAGAAGCTTTGCTTTGATTTGATTTACTCTAAAGCGGCCTTTAAGGTACTGCACTAGATATGTGCTGGCGTTTTAAATTGCAAATCTGGGTAACACTGATAGATAGGGGCAGCATATCTATCTTTCTAGCTCTCTATCTATTTGACCTTTCAGAAATCTCTGGCTGTTGGTCTAATGAAAGAGTCTTGGACTCAAAATGTCACGTATAAACAAGAATCGGAGAGTGTTTCAAATACGATCACCCTATGCCCTGGCCTAAAGGCTTAGCCTTAGAGAAAATGATCGCCGCTGTTAATTAAGAAAAACATGGTGCACTTGCAGTGTGTTACATTTCAACTATGCCTTTGGAGTCAAAGTAATAGAAAATGCTACAGAACTCTTTCTAAATTACCTCAGAGAAATTTCTAAATTACTTCTCCAAACACACAACTTCTTGGAATAAAGCATAATGTTAATAATGCCATTTTAATGGATATCTTTAAAATTATGGACTTTTTTTTTTAGCTTTGTGTAGAGGTCTTCAAACGTTTTTGGTCTGAGCCCCCTTACCCAATATGTTTTGAAGTTAGGGGGCCCCCCTCCAAAACGTTATGAAAAGGCATGGGGGCGTGGGAGGGGCAGGGTTGAGTACAGAGGGCGGGGCGGGCTTATGAGATCATTTTAGGGGTACTATTTCAGTATCTCATAATCCACCCTAAATGTGAGAAATTACATTAAAAACAGAATATATATTTTAATAATATAATATCTCCTCTGCCTCATTCTCGCCTTCCTCACTAAGCCTGGCTGTCACTGCAATCTTGAAACAGACTCACAGTCCCTTTCAGAAAATAGAAGGTTTCACGTGTTTTGCCCACCTCTTTGCATAAACGGGGCACTCCGCCCACATGCTATCCACCATGCTTCTATTGTAAGGTAAGACAGGCTCAACAGTGATGCAGTGGGTCCTTCAACTTCCTGGACACCAGTGCCTCTGCACCTGCCTTACTAATGAGAACGAATGCCTTGCAAAGCAAGCAATCTCCTCTGCCCATTGTTACCCCCCCATGCTCCTTTCTGTTACCTCTCTGAGGCCCAAGCTTAGGTCTCCACTGCTTCAATGTCCTCATCTCTTGGTTCGATGCCCAAAGCAATAATGGCTCATCAAGGGTATACTGAGCCCTAATGCAAGCAAAGAATGATAGTAAAACCGTTATATTAGAGGTTTAGTTTGGCTCAAGCATCTCTGGGCCCCATTGCCATGGCGTCTGCAGCACAAATGATACCTACTTCTCTGCCCACTCCACTGGGCCATCACTTCCTAGGACTGAGGCCCAAAGCAGGCCGTCTTCCCCTTTGTGTCAAAAAAAGAAAAAAGCTCCACATCTCACCCTCTTGTGTTTGGAACCTGTGCGTTGTAGCAAGGGGAACTTGTGCCCCAATATTAACTAGGTAAATGGCTCCCCAGTCCCCTTTTTTTGCTGGGAACATATCCATATTTGGGGTGCAGTAACCCCTCATACCATTACTCCAGTGCCAGTTCACCCGCACTCTAATGGTAATGATGGGCCATTAAACAAAAATGGGCCCACATTTCCTAACACCTTCTTTAGGGCTTCACTTTGAGGAAGTGGGGAAGCTGTGTCTGTCCACTTGTTAAAAAAAAAATTAAACCCCCTTAGCACCCCTTCATCTGGGCCTTGTCTTTGAAGCTATCCTTGGGTTTTGCTCTTACTCAGGGGCTCCAGGGTTCTTGATGATCAAGGCTCTAAATGCAACCTTTTAGGCCTCCTCGCTGCCACCACCTCAAATCACCTGAGAGGCCATCTGCATGTAAGCAGAGGTGTAAGTTGGCTGGGTGTAGGAGGACCAAGGTACTTAAGTGTTTTTAATTTTTCAAAAATAGTTCCCATGGTTGTTGTTGAAAATAACCATCCCTGAAGTGTTAACAGGGACCTGGAGATACATCTGTGTGAGGGTCAAAGGTGAGGGGGTGTGGTGGGGACCGAAAGTGCTTTAATTTATGGAGTCACTTGAAGCATCCTGATAACGAAGATGTATACTTTTTTTTAGAGTTATCATAAGGATGCTGAGTTGAGTTTTGGAACAAGCCTTTTTAATGGACTCATAAAAATGTCTGCACTTGGTACAGTCTGGTTATTACTTATATGTATACATTGAAATCGCATGTTTTATCATATACACTAAATCATTATGGAGCAGCCTATCTTCAACTTTATGTAATACAATTTTAAAGTAATGATATTCACCGTGTTTTCTGTTACATGCTGGTACCATATTGCCCTATAAATACACACAATTCTGCACTGCACCAAGCAGGATGCAATTGTGTGACTCTGGTCTCACGGACATCTGAAATGGTTGAATTAACCAGTTGACATTTCATAACATAAGAGTGTATTTCCGACAAATTAGTTTCATTTGCATTTATTTTTTATCTAAGGTTTGTGCATTATTTTGCAGACTGTTGCTGTAGAGGTGAAAAAACAATAAAATACGTATACAATATTTTGTTGGTTTTAGCCATGTCTTTGACCCTGCCATCACAGGGCTCAGGATCACAGTTTCCATACTTTTTATGAACTTCAAATATGCATGGCCAGTATTTTAATGTCTTGACTGGTACAAAATTGGAAAAATCACCTAAAGGCGATATTTTTTCTTCTTATAAATACATACTTTAAACCGTAAATGTTAGAAGAAACAATTACCCAAAGGACCCCTGACTGAAAATAAAAATCAACAAAAATTGAAAGGCCATATTAAAAATGACTACACTACAAATGAGGTAGTCTAAAGTTCTACTTAAGAATCCTGGCGGGGCTTTGCAGAAACTGCTTGGTATTTTTCTTTGGGGAAAGGTGGCAACCCTAACTTCAACAGCTTTGTGTAAATGAAGATGGCCTTGAAACACGGAAAATAGTCTGGCTTCCAGTGCGTCTTAATTTGTAAGTATTTTTTGTGGTATTTACGACCCGTGGGAACGCCACCACGGACTCCGCAGACTTTTGTGTGTGTGTGTGTGTGGGGGGGACGAGGGGTGGTTGGGGAGCAGGGGTGCGCCCCTCAGTTTAAAGACTTGTGGTTTAGGGTGATCATTGTCCCCACTGGCAATAAACCCGATTCACTATTGTGCTTTATGATCTTGTGGGACTAATTAAATAGAATGTATTTCCACTTCATAAAGTATACTGATTATTTTCTAGCTCCTTTATAAATAGATGTATGTAAAGGGTCTGTTTTGTTGGCATCTAGTTTAGCTTACCTTTGGGCTTTAAGGGCACAATGTGTTATGGCTGTGATTAACAAGTGACATTCATTATTTAAGTTCACTATTTAGCTCTAGGGTTATTAGCTCATTATCAATTATTTATATTCTTACATTTTAGGGATGACATTGTTTGTTATTGTAAGTTCTTAGCACTATTGGTATTTAGTTTTATGAAATGCCAACACGTTTTGATACTGATATTGGCATCTAGGTTATTCATTTTAAACGAAAGTAATACTTTAAACACCCTAGACCTTGTAGTACAGTAGAAAAGAGCAAGAATAAACCCGTCAAATATCAAGCCCCGATTTATATTGTGGAAAATATCTTACTGTTTAAAGTCCTATGCCATGGTTTTCTCTCGTCGTTTAGGAGAGACTGGTTTTGCAGAATCTAATGGGCCAGTATTAGATTATTATGAGATTTCAACACTTATGATAGCTCTGAATAAGTTTAGATAGAAGAATGAATTTAACATAGAAGCTGTGGATTTGCCCAAAATACAGAGGGCAGCAGATGGTGGGGTCACTTACTGCGTGCTCTGCTCTTCATTTCACAGGGATCTCTTATCTTTTACAGGTAAAATATCAGCTCTGGCAGGCACATGCTTTGGCATTCTAAGAATGCTATGCAAAATCTTAGATATTCTACCATTAGATGCCAAAAAGACCATTGTGCAGGCCCTGGTTACATCTCGTCTGGATTTCTGCAACATCCTCTATTCAGGGACTATAAAAGGCAATTTGAATATACTACAGAAGGTCCAAAATGCAGCGCCCCGAATGATACTGAACATTCTGAGGCACACCCTGGTGGGAGCTGCCTTAAGGGAGCTACACTGGTTACCAGTACAGGCAAGAGTCACTTTTAAATCTCTATGCTTCTGCCACAGGATTTTTAATGAGAAAGGGCCTAGTTTTCTGCGCCCTTTACTTTACCCCCTACAGACCTACCTGGAATCTCCGGTCTGTGGGAACTGCTAAGTTGATAGTGCCTAAAGTTCAAAAAGCACGTTTGAGAGGCAGATCCTTTAGCTTTTTAGCAGCCAAAGCTTGGAACAAGCTGCTTTTGGAATCGAGGATGCATCCGTCTGAAGCGATGTTTCACAAAAAGCTTAAGACTTGGATCTTTCAGTCATCACTGGGGGACTGGTGTTAAGCGCTGTTGTTGCGGATAGGCCGTTCTATGTTGGGATTAGGGGTTTTCTGGCGCGATAGGGCTCTGTTGTTAGGACTGAGTTGTCTCAGCGCGGGGACCGTTGGAGTAACCAAGCGCTTTATAAGCTTTAATCTAATCTGTCAAAGCACATTATGATGGCATGACAACTATTCTCTGAGCATTTATGGTTGTTCTTCAGGTATTTTTCAGTTCTCTTAGAAAGCCAGGCTGTCTATAGGCTGGTCTCTAAACATTTGGTTCATTGTAGAATCTGAAGAATAGGCATTAGCCTCACAGGTCCAAAGTTCCTGGTTCGCTGGGTATTCAAATTTGCTAGTTGAGGGTATTCGAGGTGATCCTTTACTTCCAGAACAAAGATTTGTGATCCTGACCTAGATAGTTCCAAGTGGATGAATGGGTCCTGTTAGGAAGCTCAAAATTCAGGCTTCAAGTGTAGGCTAGTTGCTTGAATTCTGCACAGCTAACATAATCTCCTAACTAGTTAACAAGCTCTCCCAATACTCTTCCCTCCCGCCAGTGGGGCTTAAAACACTTGTCCGTCTTCTGACCTTAGATAAGTGCTGCACACCATGCTCAACAGTCGGGCCAGGCTGGCCGTACCGGGCATTTCCTTGGTATGGTGGGGGCCTGTTTTGCAGTGATTGGGACCGGTTTTGCAGCATAGCTGCATTATCGACCCCCCAGTAACAAAAGCGGCAAGCAAGCATTTCCAGCCTCCCGGGACAAAGGCAGTGCTTCCCCCAGGAGCTGGTCCGATAAAATTGCCAGGGCTGCTTTCGAGTTCCCAATCCGGCCCTGCTCAACAGCATGCCTAGTCGAGGCTAGAGGTGAGGGGCTGGCTGATGGAGGTCTTTTTGAATGTACAGGGAGACTTGCAGTTCTGCGGGTAGGACTCCTTTTGCTTCATTAGACACTTTATGGAGACCACTTCACACAGTGAAAACAGTAGGACCCCTGGCAGAACTTGTCAGGCTTTGTTTCCGCCTAAGAAGCGCTACAGGCCAAATTAAAAAATACTGATCCACAAAGTCTCTTTTCGGGGGACAATGTGGAGACAGGGAGCACTGGGCCAAAGCTGTGGGTGCAGAGGTTATTTACGTCTATTGTCACAGGGTCAGTCTTACTATGGCTCTTCAATCTGGGCCAAGTACAGCTATTTCAGCACTTCACTTGGTGGTAGCAATGGCCAGTAGTCACAGGCTTCTCAGGTAGGTTAGTACGGGGGTACATTGGCTCTGGGCAACATTGATACATAGGCGGCGAGACATGGGTTCAGCTCTCAATACCACTCCCAGCAGCGCACAAAGAGCCCAGTGCTTCTCATTTGAAAAAGACAAGTACTTTATTTTACTTAAATGAGCAATTCTACACTCTGCAATGATGCTGTAGATACCTGATACTCTGGTTGGAGTCCAAAGTGGGGCCCAACCAGGCTCCCTGTTTCCCTCTATGACTTTGGGTTCTGCTAGCATAGTCTCTAGCTCGGGTGCAACGCCCCCTCCCTATCTTAGAACACTGTCTCTTCTTGGAGGCTAAATAAGCCCTATATAGTGTGTCACCCATTCCTTCCTCATGGTGGTGTAGACTGGCAGGAGGCATCCTATGGGCAGGTGGGTTCACCCATGGAGTGCATGCCCAAGTATACGGCTTGTGTCAGAACTGCTCAGGTTGACAGGTTTCAGGCCGCACAGTGAGTGTTTGGAGAGTGGGTGTTCTGGCATCAGTCCTCTTCTGGGCTCCAGCACATGGACCTCACAGGTTTGTCAAGCCTGAATTTGTCAGAGTGCCCTGTCAGTTGTCCTGTGGCCGGCTGGGTAGACGTGATATAGCAGTCTTCTTTTGTGGACACGGGCTTTGGTGATGGTGGGTTACTTCTAGGTGCTATTGGGAGCACGTTGACAGCTGTATGATTGGGCGCTGGTGTCTTGAGTGCCTCGGTTGGCAGGTGCTAGTTTGGCATGTAGCACCTCAGGGCGGTGGCCTGAATCTTCAGAACAGACTATTCTTTTTGAAAACCTCTGGGGGTCATTGCCGTCTGGGTTTGCAGGGACAGAGAGGGTTGCCACTGGACAGATGTTGATTCTGGCTTCCGCCAGGACAACCGATTGGGCACACTTTCTCGGGTGTCATGGGCGGCCATGAGAGCATAACTAGGATGACACAGAAGGCCACTCAGGCATGTTTCTGAACAATGATCATGCCAGTCACACAGTCAGTGAGTTTCTAGTGGATGCACCCTTGAACCAGAATCAACTGCTTCTAGCCACCTTCAGGCTGCCTTCTGCAGGGTGGGCTTTCTCCTTCACTCAGACAAGGACTCTTTGGGTTCCTGGGACAAGTCGGGCAGTTCTTCCTTCACATTAGACTCCAGGTAATATCCCTCACCTTTGGAAAGGTGAGTGTCCGGCAGAGGCAGCCTCTTGTGCTGTAGTCTTCTGGGTACTCAGTCGACATACCATCCGTGATGAGAGAGATCTTGGAGCTGGAAAAATAAGTAAGTGCTCCCACATTAGCATAAGGGGTATGTAGTTTCTGTTTGCCTTTACAGAACCAGTTTGGGCCAGTTCAGTTTTCATGTGTAATAGCAGGATATGCTGCCACCACCGCGCTACACATGTGAACCAGTGAGACGGGGACAATAGTCCTGTTGTCACTACAGAAGATCCACTTAGTGCGTTCTTCTAGGTCCAGCCCATTCATTAGTCCAGGGCAGACCTAGGCTGTGGTACGGACGCCAGATTAGGAGGAGACTTGAGCCATAAATCTGAAAACTGTGATACGATATACTTGGAGTTGGGAACACAGGACAGGGGTCACACCTGTACACCATGCAGGGAACGTTCCCATCCCAAGAGTCCCATATTAAAAATCAAAGGGATCCAGTGTAATGGCCATTTTCAGTCGGGACCTGTAAAATCTTCATGTGTTTGGGGGCTAACCTATCCGGTACAAGTACTGTTTCACAGCAGGAAAATTGGTTTAATTATGAGATGCCTAATATCTCTGTAACTTCATTCAAGCTATTGCTTCATGCTACAACCATACTGATAGCCACAATGGCATTTTTATTCATATTTGGCCCTTACTTCAAAACCTGCATTGCCTGTAGGTTACGATCGCCGGACTATCTCATAAAGTGGTTTGTCTTGGAACACCACCATTTCTAACAGAAAAACCTAAAAATTCAAGAGAAAGTTGGAGCACGAGAGGTGTTGAATTTTGAAAATGATTACAAGTTTTAAATAATCTAAAACGATGGAGATGTTTTCCAGCATCGCCACAGCTGTGTGTAATTCTTTTACAACTTAATTGAAATTTGAAGATGTTTTAGTAAAAAGAACAAATGCACTGTTTTTCTTGGAGTACCTCAGTCCACTTTTGAAAACTCTCGTATTTGTCTGCTAATTTACCTTTTATTCTGTATAGTGTATTATTTTCCATATATAGACTCTATCTTTTCTCAGTGTTTCTTTATTGTTGCCGTTGGCAGTTTGTTGTGTTTTATTTTATTGTAAAATGTTACTGTTAATTTGGGTTTATGTGTCGCTCAAGAAAATGCGTAAGTAAAATAAATAGTTTGTGTGTAACTGCCGATATATAGCTGTACCTAGGGTTCTAATAGAAATATCTTCACATTCTTGAAGCCCAACCTTGATTATTTAGCTCTTTAGCGGAAAGTAAGGCAAGACAATTGGCAACAAGATCAAGAAAGTCCTGAACACCTCCATCGCCACAGCCTGCTTCCCTGAGGACTGGCAACACGCTGAAGTGAGGCCCCTCCTGAACAAACCATTCGCTGACCCAGCGGATCCGAAGAACTACCGGCGCATCTGCGTACTCCTCTTTCCGGTGAAGGCTCTCAAAGATAATCAACCAGCAACTCACCAAACACTTCGAGCACCACAACCACCTGGACCCTTCTCAATCCGGATTCCTAGCCAACCACAGCTCTGAGATAGCAGACACCGACGACCTCTGGGCCCTCGTAGACCACGGCGAATCAGCAGCCCTCATTCCCCAGATCTGTCAGTCGCCCTCAACACAGTCTCCCACTACATCTTGATCAAGAGACTCCACCAAATCGGAATCCAGGGAGATGCCCTTGAAAGGAAGAACCAATCTGTCTCCCACCATTCACCTCAGGACTCAAGAAGATCATCTGTGGCATCCCACAAGGATTGTCGCTCAACCCCATCTTCTTCAACACGTGCATGACCCCCCCTGGCCAACACCATCAAATTGCACGGGCTCAACATCTTCACCTATGCCGACGACACCCAGCTCATCCTGTTGCTGTCACAAGACCCCTCCACCACCAGAACCAGCTGCCACAGATGTATGATTAACATTGCCGACTGGATGAAAGACAACGGTCTCAAGTTCAACTCTGTCAAGATGGAAGTCCTCATCTTTGGGAACAACATCTCACCATGGAAGGACACTTGGTGGCCTGCTGAACTCGGCCCTGCCCTCCTCCACCCCGACAGACCATCCCAGCAACCTCGGCATCATCATGGACAGCAAGTTATCTATGCAGAAACAGGTAAACGCAGTTTTGTGGGCCTGCTTCCACACCCTACGCATGCTACGTAATATCTTCAGGTGGTTCCCAATCGACACTAAAAGGACTATCACTCAAGCCCTCATCACCAGCAGGCTGGACTACAGTAACACTCTTTATGTAGGAATCACTGCACGCCTCATTAAGAGACTACAGACAATACAAAACGCAGCAACAAGACTTGTCCTTAACCTCCCCAGATGGACTTGCATCACCCCATACCTCAAGAAGCTACACTGGCTCCTGATCCAGAAGAGATGCCAGTTCAAGATGCTGACCACACATACAAAGCCCTTTAAGAAGAAAGACCAGCATACATCAACAAATTAATGACCGTCCACTAACCAACCAGATTCCTGCGATCAGCCTCCCTTTTCCTCATAGACCCCCCCCGACCCGCCGGTCCAACAGTAGAGGACGCTTCTTCTCACCTAGCGGCAAAGCCTGGAACGACCTTCCCCTGCAACTCTGGAATGCTGCATCGCTCCAGGAATTCAGAAAATGACTCAAGACGTGGTTGTTCAAATGAACAGAGCACTGCGAATCAGCTAGCAACTCCAGTGCCTTCAGACGCTCACAGGTGATTTGGCATGCTTTATACATCCTGAAACAACAAAACCATAGCACAGCTCAGAAAAAGGGGCACAGGAGCTGGAAAGTACAGTTCTCCTGACCATTGAAAATCTTTGTTCTGAGATCATGTTGCTCCAAGTTGAGATCTAGTTGGTGGTCTGACTAGGGCAATCTTTCAAAAAGCCTGTCTGCATTATAAAGTTATTTGTGCTCAAGGTGCCCTTGTAGGGAGATGGACTCCTAGGTGCCGGGAGTAGGAGGTTTAAGTTTCCTTTTCCCAGGCCGAAGGTCCACTATTCAGCTGGTCCCCCATACAAAGGAAATTTTCGCTCAGGCGCAGGACAAGACAGTTGGAACTCCCATGGTGGTTTGTCGAAGAGCTTCCCTGGGTATTTTCGAGGCTCTCAACCCTACTAAGATTGAGAAATATCTATTGCAAGTTCTCTGTAAGTAAAATGTTGAAAGCTGTTGTTTTCACAATGAAAAAGATTCAAACTAAAGGACTGGATCTTGACGTTCTCAGTAAGTACTGAGAAAATCACAGGCGGTTATTAAAGAAGTAAGAGAATCAGACTGACTAAGCCGTCTGTGTACTCAATAAGCACACATAACCTAGTAAACATCTGTGCTGGTACAAGGATGAAGTCAGATGTGTGCATCTTTGCAAATAATTTATAGAAAAAATAATTTACTGACTAAAATTTTAAAGAATATACGACGATACAACCTCCAATACATTGAACTTAATGATCTGTTAATAATTATGCATCCCAAAAGTTGTCCAAAACGTAAACATTTCATAATAAAACAAATACATGAACTTATCTGCTCTTTAAACTTATTTGAAGCGTTTTGCCTTTCTTGCACAACAAAAACACTTCAGAAGACGTTCAGTTCTCTTGCATTACAAGTGATGCAATTCCAGCAAATATTGACAGTACATTCCTCTCTGGAGTCGTCGCCCAGTTAGCAGACGCCACATGTGATTGCTGTAAATTGGCTGCATCCACATTAAAAGTTTCATAGTTATTTAGTTCCTCTCATGCTTGACGAAAAAGCATTTAGGTTACTTGTTGGACAAGTCTTAATTGTATTTGATTTCTACCACTCTTGAAAGTGAATTTACACTAGGGGTGGGAATAACTTGTGTAATTCCGTGTAGTACATGGGTATTCGCAATATTTGGTGTGGTTTGTGGCCGAGGGCCGCACCGGTAGGGGTGGGTTCAGTGGAGGGGCAGTGTCAGTGGGAGGGGGCTAAAGTAAAAAAATCAAACCCGTTTCAAAACAGTCAATGCTGTATTTCAAAATTACATTTTATAATACATTTTTATTAGCAGACAATAGCAACCTTAAGAGGCATTGCATAGCTTCATACACATTTTGACCTCAATTCCATCACAGTCTCTCGCTCTCTCGCTCTCTCTCTCTCTCTCTCTCTCTTTTTCAGTCCGTCTTTCTCTTTCAGTCAGTCACTCTGTCGTTCAGTCTCTCTCTGTCAGAGACTGACAGAGAGACTCTGTCAGTCCCTCTCTCTGTACCTCAGTCCCTCTCTCTCGGTCAGTCTCACTCTCTCTCTCGGTCAGTCTCTCTGTGTCAGTCAGTTTCTCTCTGAATCAGTCTCTTTCGGTCAGTGTCAGCCAGTCTCTCTCTGCCAGTCTCTCTCTTTCTGTGAGCCAGTCTCTCTCCCTCTGTCAATCAGTGTCTCTCGCCCTCTGTCAGTCAGTGCCTCTCTCTTTCTGTCAGTGTCTCTCTGTCAGTGTCTCTCTCTCTCTCTGTCAGTCTCTCTCTCTCTCTGTCAGTCTCTCTCTCTCTGTCAGTCTCTCTCTCTCTGTCAGTCTCTTTCTCTCTGTCAGTCTCTTTCTCTCTGTCAGTCTCTCTCTCTCTGTCAGGCAGTCTCCCTCTCTCTCTGTCAGGCAGTCTCCCTCTCTCTCTCTCTCTCTCTGTCAGGCAGTCTCCCTCTCTCTCTCTCTCTCTCTCTCTGTCAGGCAGTCTCTCTCTCTCTCTGTCAGGCAGTCTCTCTCTCTCTCTGTCAGGCAGTCTCTCTGTTAGTGTCTCTCTCTCTCTCTTTCTGTCAGGCAGTCTCTCTCTCTTTCTCTCTGTCAGTCTCTCTGTCAGTGTCTCTCTCTCTGTCAGTGTCTGTGTCAGTCTCCCTCTCTCTCTCAGGCAGTCTCCCTCTTTCTGTCAGGCAGTCTCCCTCTTTCTGTCAGGCAGTCTCCCTCTTTCTGTCAGGCAGTCTCCCTCTCTTTCTGTCAGGCAGTCTCTCTCTCTCGGTCAGTCTCTCTTTGTCAGTCTCTCTGTTAGTGTCTCTCTCTGTCAGTCTCTCTCTAAAGCAGTCTCTCTCTCTTTCTGTCAGGCAGTCTCTCTCTCTTTCTCTCTGTCAGTCTCTCTGTCAGTGTCTCTCTCTCTGTCAGTGTCTGTGTCAGTCTCTCTCTCTCAGTCAGTCTCCCTCTTTCTGTCAGGCAGTCTCCCTCTTTCTGTCAGGCAGTCTCCCTCTTTCTGTCAGGCAGTCTCCCTCTCTTTCTGTCAGGCAGTCTCTCTCTCTCGGTCAGTCTCTCTTTGTCAGTCAGTTTCTCTCTCTCTGTCAGTCTCTCTCTCTCTGTCAGTCTCTCTCTCTCTGTCAGTCTCTCTCTCTGTCAGTCTCTCTCTCTCTCTGTCAGTCTCTCTCTCTCTCTCTCTGTCAGTCTCTCTCTCTCTGTCAGTCTCTCTCTCTCTGTCAGTCTCTCTCTCTCTGTCAGTCTCTCTCTCTCGGTCAGTCTCTCTCTCTCGGTCAGTCTCTCTCTCTCGGTCAGGCAGTCTCTCTCTCTCGGTCAGGCAGTCTCTCTCTCTCTGTCAGTCAGTTTCTCTCTCTCTGTCAGTCAGTTTCTCTCGCTCTGTCAGTCTCTCTCTCTCTGTCAGTCTCTCTCTCTCTGTCAGTCTCTCTCTCTCTGTCAGTCTCTCTCTCTCTCTGTCAGTCTCTCTCTCTCTCTGTCAGTCTCTCTCTCTCTCTGTCAGTCTCTCTCTCTCTCTGTCAGTCTCTCTCTCTCTCTGTCAGTCTCTCTCTCTCTCTGTCAGTCTCTCTCTCTCGGTCAGTCTCTCTCTCTCGGTCAGTCTCTCTCTCTCGGTCAGTCTCTCTCTCGGTCAGGCTCTCTCTCGGTCAGGCTCTCTCTCGGTCAGGCTCTCTCTCGGTCAGTGTAACTCTCCCTGTCAGTGTCTCTCTCAGTTCCTCTCTGTCAGTCTTTCGCTCTACCTCAGTCAGTCTCGCTCTCTCTGTCAGTCTCTCTCTCTCTGTCAGTCTCTCTCTCTCTCTTTCAGCCAGTCTCTCTCTGTCAGTCATTCTCTAGCTCTCTCTCTGTTAGTCTCTCTCTGTCAGTCTCTCTCTCCACTCTGTCTCCACTCTGTCTCCACTCTGTCTCCACTCTGTCTCCACTCTGTCTCCACTCTGTCTCCACTCTGTCTCCACTCTGTCTCCACTCTGTCTCCACTCTGTCTCTACTCGTCTCTACTCTCTGTCTCTCTGTGTCTCTCTCTCTCTCTCTCTCTCTGTCTCTCTCTCTTTTCTTCCGCCCCCCCCATGGGTACATTTCCTGAAAGGTTCGCGGGCCGCTAAGAGAGGTCGTATTAGGAGTACCATAGGTGTAGCATGATCTCACGGAATTACCCAAACATTCAGCGAGATTATGCGGGATTGCACGAGAAGAGTAATTCTGCATTTGGCGCTATCTTTTTAGAACAAAAATACCCCCTCACGTCTAAAATGGACGCAAGATTGCATTTTGCTCTATTTTAAAATATCCACCAATAATACCATTTCCTGTTAGAACTATTTTACGATTATTCCTGTTTATTTGAAGCTTCCTTCAGTCCCTTGGGGAAATCTTTGCAGAGCGCTGTTCCCCTAAGTACATTACCCATGGAGCTCTCTCAATGCATCCAGGGATGGAGAAGAACCTAGGGTTGGCTTTGTCAACCAGTTGGGCTTGACATGGCCATTGTAGAATAAGTAAATGTGATATATTCTCCACAGACATTGGCTAGAATTAGCACGTATTTGCATTATACTGGGTCAGTGCTTCTTGCTTACACTTCTTCTATATAATGTGGCTGATGGATTCCAATGAAAAATCTTTTAGCAAGTAGGACCAGTAACTAACAGTAACTACAGCAAGTTTCCTTGTATTACTAATGTAAGTTTTTACTGTGCTGCTAAAGCACTGTTGCTCAAAAATATCACGAGGCGTAGCGCTATTAGCTTGCTAGTGCTTGATTGTATCATAAAATGTAAATTAAAAAAATAACTACAATTCCAAAAAAGGCTACAGGTGCGTAAGCATACATGCGCGCACACACAGGTGGCCATTTGGAATGCTGTTTCTTTTAGTTAATGATAAAACCCATTACAAGTTGGCCACTAATGCATGTGCACACTTAGACATTAGTCTTGGAATGTTTTTGGTTGTAAAGAACATACATTCCAAGATGGCCACATGGTCATGTACGCATGTAATCACTCACTTGCCATTTTGGAGTTTCATTTCTTTTTTAACTAATTTACTGTTCCAAGACGGCTAGCTTCCATTTTGGGAAGGTAAATTAAAAGGTGTGCCCCTTAATGCAGTGCAAACCCAAAAAAATAGAGCAATGTAAACAGGAAATGCTTCAGGGGTGGGAAAAACACAAACATAGGACATCCATTGTGTAAGGAGCGAGCAACTGAGTTAGACAAGAAAGCTATCCAGTCGTAAGCATAGGTCTGGCCCATTGTATTATATTGTACTGTAGACACTAGGTCTAAGACAATTCATGTATAAAGCTGTCTGTTGGCTAAACCTAAAAATAATGTGTTTGCCTTGGCTGTGTTCTGGATTTGCCAGTGAAGGAGAGAATGCAAGCTTCTGTAACTGTTGCATGCATCTTGATAAGTGGCACTCCCTGTTGGACTTGGAGGGCTTGTTTCCTAAAGACTGTGTGGGGATAGTCACTCAGCAGAATGTGAGTGAGGGGGTAGAGTGCTTTGCTGGCTTTGATATGCTGGTCTCCATGATATACACCATAAAGCAGGTTCTTTTTTTTAAGCGCTGTATGCTCCACACATATTCTTAAATGTCCAAATGGGGCAAAGCTGACGAGTTTGGAGTTGATTAGATCGGTTACTAGGAAAGGGTATTTGGTAGATATTGTTTGATCGATCGCCCCTATTTATAGAGTATAAATTTGCTCACTGGGCTGTTAAATGATGATTGATGCCGGTATTCTAGGCAATGTAATGGGCCTAGCAGAATTCAGTTGTTTTTGGAATGCATCTACCAGTCATTACAATTCATCTAAAACGCTTTATTAAGTTATTGAAAACAATGTGCACTTCTTTCGAAATGTAGTCTTCTTTCAGGCAACTAAAGAATATTTGTTTTTAAATACTTAGTGACCATCGCAAAGAAGGAACAGTACGGTTCTTGTTGCCCAATTAGTACACGAAAATTCAATACACTGCAGTCATTCTAGCAGAGGATATTAATTTGCTATAACCCATGTAGTTGTATGTAATGATCAAATGAAGTAAATTAAAGTGGAGAGAAGTGTTAGCATAACTGGTGCGATTTTGACAACAAATAATTTAGTTGTTACAATATCATAAAAATTCAACTCTTGAGTTCTTGAATCAGCTTTCTTGAAATCCTTGAGCGCCTGGAATATCGAAACCTATTAAGGGTCTTTGTGTGGCTTGTGCTTCTAGATATACGTTAAAGAAATATCGGTTGGAGAGAAGCGTAATGTATGTTTTCATTAAAATGTTGGTACTCTTTTCTAGAACTACATCCAGCCCAAAAAGTTACCTCCTTAACACTTTCAATCATAGACCCTCTATCAATACTGCCACAGGTTCCATTACTCTGTGTTCTGGCCCTTTGGTTGATGCATTCTCTCCCTTTATTCACACCTCTGTGGGTCACTCAACCAATCAATCAATCGATCAGGTTTTTTTTAAGCACGCTACTCCCCTGTAAGGGTCTCAAGGCACTGTGGGAGTGGGGGGTGGGGGGGAGCAGCTCTGATCAGTCGAAGAGCCAGGTCTTGAGGGCCTTCCTGAAGATGTGCAGGGTGGGGTGCGTCTGATGTCGATCGGGAGGTTGTTCCAGGCTTTGGCCGTGATGTAGGAGAAGGTTCTGCCGCCCATTCTTGCTCTGTTGATGCGCGGGGGTTTGACGATGGCAAGGTCGGCTGATCAGAGGTTCCTCTTGGGTACGTGGAAGGAGATTCTGTCTTTGAGATATTGGGGTCGGGTGTTTTGGAGGCATTTGTAGGCGTGGGTGAGCATCTTGAAAGTTACTCTTTTCTCAACGGGGAGCCAGTGGAGGTTCCGCAGGTGATGGGTTATGTGTTCGTGTCGAGGCATGCCGAGGACGAGTCTGGCTGCGGTGTTCTGTATGGTCTGGAGTTTGCGAAACAGAGACTTGTTGATCCCGGCATAGAGGGTGTTGCCGTAGTCCAGTCTGCTGGTTATGAGTGTGTGGGTGTGACGGTCTTCCTTGATTCGGGGGATCCATCTGAAGGTCTTTCGGAGGATACGGAGGGTGGTGAAGCAGGTGGAGGCAACGGTGTTGGCCTGCCGGGTCATGGAGAGAGAGGAGTAGAGTACGATGCCGAGGTTTCGGGCGTGGTCTGTGGTATTAATCCATTGTCCCTCTAACAGAACCTCTGATTAATGCAATGTTTTCACTTTCTAGGATTTTGCCACACTCTAATGGCCCCCCTATTCAAGATGCATGGTGCTCCCATTAGGCAGAAGTAGACCTTTACATTGCCATTTTCCATACTTTTTATACATGTTGTTTCTGTCTTCAGACAACCGCTCTTGCTACTAAAGTTGGCATTCCCTGACATCACTGTCCACTTCACAATAAGGTGCAATATTTTGGGGTATTCCCCCAAGCTTTACTTGGTGTCCAGACCTTAGATTCTGTGATTCCCCCTCCGTCACTTTGGTCAACTAATTTGGGTCTCGTCTCAATTTTGTTTTGCGTTAAACACACTCTTGCTGCCCTCTTGCTAGAATGAAGCTTCCGTGCCATTGGCTGCTCTAGTCCTGATTTTGTCATATATGTCTGTGAATGAAGACCTCTCACCAAGGTACCCTATCAATCACTCAATCAATACATTTATAGAGCGCGCTAGTCACCCGTGAGGGTCTCAAGGCGCTGGGGGGTGCTGCTACTGCTCGAAAAGCCAGGTCTTGAGGTGTTTCCTGAAGGCGAGATGGTCCTGGGTCAGTCGTAGGTGGGTGGGTAGGGAGCTCCACGTCTCCAATCCGTGGTACGCTGGCGAGGGCAAGGCTGGCGGGGCAGAGGTGGCGGGTTGGAGTGTGGAACGTGAGGCGGCTGTTGAGGTATTCGGGGCCCGTGTTGTGTAGCGCTTTGTGTGCGTGGGTGAGGAGCCTGAAGGTGATCCTTTTGCTGACGGGAAGCCAGTGCAGTTCTCTCAGGTGGGCAGATATGTGGCTGAGGCGAGGGATGTCGAGGACGAGTCGTGCGGATGCGTTCTGTATGCGCTGGAGCCTTTTCTGAAGTTTGGCTGTGGTTCCTGCGTAGAGGGCGATCCCGTAGTCCAGTCGGCTGGTGAAAAGGGCCTGGGTGACCGTCTTTCTGGTTTCGGTAGGGATCCACCGGAAGATCTTTCGGAGCATGCGCAGGGTGTTGAAGCATGAGGATGAGATGGCGTTGACTTGCTTGGTCATTGTGAGGGAGGAGTCCAGGATGAATCCCAGGTTGCGTGCGTGGTTCATGGGTGTCGGCGCGGTGCCCAGTGCTGTAGGCCACCAGGAGTCGTCCCAGGCGGATGGGGATGGTCCGAGGATGAGGACCTCTGTCTTGTCTGAGTTCAGTTGGAGACGGCTGACCCTATTGTGCACCTTTGAAATTTAGGAGTGCACACTTTGTTCTCATACTAGGCACTTTGCCCCACTGTGATGACTGCCTGATCTAGACCTGTTATTTAATTCAACAGTGGGGTCAAAGTCTCAGTGTTTATTGGTGTTGCAGGATCTTCTTGCTACTAATGACTCATCCGATAGGATAGTGGTTTCCAGGATTCGGATTCTTTTTTTTTTTTTTTTTTTTTTTTTTTTTTTTGAAACCGTTTATTGCAGTTCGTAAAAGTTACAGGTATGGGCCTACAACCATCCGGCCGGCCGCTAGAATGACAAAAACATATTGCACACTTACAGTAAAAGTCTCTAGGCAGTGCAGAGCAGTGAAACAGGAGTAATCAATGGTGCAGGCCACACAGCTCCAAGCCCACAGTACGGTTCCCTTTTCTTGAAACAAAACAACACCAAAAAACCACACCCGCAAGGCAACCCGCGATCCAAAATAACAGCACGTGCTCCATAAGTGGGGGATCCAAACCAGCAGCAGAACTCTGGAGAGGGGAATGGGAATAGATCAGGGACTGGGGGACCGCGCGCCCGCGGCTGAGGGAGGAGGGCCGTCTAGGGAGACGGAGCAGGCGAGGCAGCCGGTAGCAGTGGTGGCTCACAAATACCCCCGCGGTAGGCGTTCCAGGGGCCCCAGAGTTTCACCCACGCCCCAGGCTTACCTCTCGCCACATACACCACCTTTTCACGAAACATACACCAATCCATATGCTCTTTCCAGGCCGACACCGCAGGGGGCCTCTGGGATCCCCACAATTGAGCAATGTCGCGCTTGGCTATCATGTATCCCAGAGTCACCCACCGCGTCTGCGGGACCGAATAGTCATTCGGTTCCCATACATTCAGCAAGCATCTCCTCGCTTCAGGCAGCAGCGCAACACGCGTCACCACACGCAGGACCTCAAGCACACCACGCCAGAATCGCTCCACCTTCGGGCACTCCCACAGTATATGCATGAAAGTCGCCAACGCACCACAGCCACGCTTACACATTCCGTCACCAGCAAAACCCATACGCAGAAGCCTTGGCCCCGTCACGTAAACCCGGTGAAGGATCTTGAGCTGGACGAAACGAAGGCGAGCCGGGATGGCCACCTCTTTCGGAGAGGCCACCGCGGAAATCCAATCCTCATCGTCCAGCTCCAGCCCGTCGGCAACCCAAGCCTCGCGGAGATTAGTCAGCAGGCACGATCTATCGTTGATCAGTTTTTTGTATATGAGGGAGATCGTACTGTCCGGGACATGGCCATCTAGGACTCTGTCCTCCAGGGGGGAAGACTCCGGAATGGATGCGACATCCGGGAAGACGGAGCCCAGCGCATGCCGGACCTGTAGGTACCGAAAGTACTCACTGCCCTGCAGCTGGAACTCCGCCTGCAGCGTCTCAAAAGTTTTGAATCCCCCCCTCGTCCAGAGATCTCCCACTGTGCTGATTCCGATCGTGTCCCACTTCTCGAAGCCCTTCGATGTCCACAGGGAGCCCAACCTCTCAGACGCATATAGCGGTGACGCCCGGGTCAAACTGTCCTTCCACCCCATAGCTGCATTAGCCGCGTGCCAGACACGCACCATGACACGCGTCGGCCCCGTCAGACGGGAGTCGGGCGCGCCAGAGTAGAGCGCTCGATTGTAATCGCCACCGGGCAGGAGCATCTTATCCATCTCAAATGCCGGGTTCAAGGCGGGCCCGTAAAGGCCATGATTAATTGCAGCTAGTTGGGAGGCCCAGTAATACCGTTTAATGTCAGGGAGGGCGACCCCCCCATCGTACCACGGGAGCGTCAATTTAGCCAGAGCAATGCGCGGCCTCCCGTCCCAGAACAGGCGCCGCTGGAGGCCCTCCACCTCACGGAAATAGTGTGCCGGGACCAAGTCCATAGTATTCTGGAGGGCGTAGAGGAAGCGTGCCAGGGACATCATTTTAAACAAGGCCGCTCGGCCGAGCGGCGAGAGCGGCAGACGCCGCCAGCGCACCACGTCCTCCCTCAAACGCCGGAGGGGGGGTAACAAATTCCGCTCATAGCGGGCCTCCGGGTCAAGAGTGATATAGATACCCAGGTACCGAAAACCTTGGGAGGCAATCTGGATCGGACAGTCCCGTGGTAAGGCCGGAGCCTCCCCGGAAAGCACATATACACAGGATTTCGCCCAGTTGATGACCAGGCCTGAGTTGCGACCGAATGAACGCAAAACATCAACCAGGACGATCAGTGATTTACGCGGGGAGGCGAGATACAGAAGGATATCGTCAGCATAGAGGGACACACGGTCCTCATGCTCGGGAGTCCAGCGGAGACCACGGATAGAAGGGTGCCACCGCAGCCACTCCGCCAGGGGCTCCAGGGCCAGAGCAAACAGGAGAGGCGACAGGGGGCAGCCCTGTCGCGTACCCCTCCCCAGCGCGAATGGGGCCGAGACTCGCCCATTCACTACCACCTGCGCCAATGGGCCCGAATATAGCAATTTGACCCAGCTAATGAAACCCGGGCCAAACCCGAATTTTGCCAGCATCGCCCAGATGTATGGCCATTCAAGCGTATCAAACGCCATGGTGGCGTCCAAGGACGCCAAGATGGCCGGCTCCCGCACAAATGGGACACGCGCGAGCACCCCGTGCAAGCGCCGCAGATTGAGCGCCGTGTTACGGTGCGGTATAAAGCCAGATTGGTCTTGGTGGACCAAATCGCCCACCACGCCAACCAACCTGTTGGCCAACACCTTGGCGAGGATTTTGGGCTCCGCGTTCAAAAGCGAAATCGGCCTATAGGATGTGACCCGTTCACGGGGCCTCCCCTCCTTGTGGATCACCACAATTGTGGCTAGACGCTGGTCCGGCGGGAGGGAACCCCGCGAGTGGGCCGCCAGGAACATCGCGCGCAGGTGGGGCGCCAACACATCCGGGCGTAGCTTGTAGAGCTCGATGGGAATACCATTGGGGCCCATGGCCTTGCCGGATGCAACCGAGCGAATAGCCAAGGCAATTTCGTCCGAGGTGGGAGGGGCGTCCAGCGAATCCCTGTCCTCCACCGTTAGGGAGGGCAGTGCGATGTCCCGAAGCAGGGCATGGGAGTCTGCCTCCGAGCAGGGGGAAACCGGGGAGTAGACTTCGCGGAAATAATCCGCGAAGCAGGAGACAATGGCTTCCGGCTCAGTGACACACGCACCATCAACACTCTCAATCAAAGGCACCACACGGCTCGCTCTCTCCCTCTTATCCAACCACGCAATCAATTTGCCAGCCTTATCACCCACATCATACAATCGCCCCTGCTGCTCTCTACTGAGGCCCCTGGCCGCCTCCGTGACGAGGGCCCGATAGGCCGCCTGCTTTAGGTGTAGAACATGCAACTTGTCGTCTGTTACCCCGCTTCCCAGGGCACCCTCCAGTTCTGCAATCTCGGCCTCTACCCGGGTCACCTCCTCCCGCTCGCGCCGCCGGGCATGGGAGATAAAGGAGAGGGCCTCCCCTCTAAGGACTACCTTGAAAGCCTCCCACAGGGAGATGGCCGAAGAGACCGACCCCACATTCTCATCGAAATATCGCTGTAGGGATTTGATCAAATCGGCACGAATGGTGGGGTCGCGCAAATACCATGCATTGATTGGGGCCACCCTGCCATCCCCCCTCGGGAAGACATCGAGATGCAACAACAATGGGGAGTGGTCTGAGATACCCCGCGCCAGATGGCGCACCTCCCCCACCCTCCCTGCGTGGGCCGCCGGGACAAGGATGTAATCAAGCCGCGAGAGGCTACCATGGGCACCCGAGTGGAAGGTGTACTGTCGCAATGCAGGATGCTTTAATCGCCAGCAATCCACCAGGCCCAGCGTGTCCAGAAGGCCGGGCAGCCACGCCTGTGCCCGGGGGAGGTCCCTAGGGGGATGGCGATCCATAGACCCAGAGGCTACCGCATTAAAATCCCCTCCAACCACCAGCAGGCCACTCGGAAGGTCCAGAAGGAGGCGCCCCAGGTCCGCAAATGTGGTGGCTTGTAACCCAGGCGGGACGTACACTGATATAAAGATAAACACTCTACCCTCCATTCTTCCCACCAGAACCGTGTAGCGTCCCCTCTCATCATGGCGCACCTCATCAATCTCCAACGGGAGCGAGTTCTTGATCATAATACCCACCCCCCGCGAGCCCGAGGTGAAGCCAGAATGGGCCGCCAAACGATATCCCCGCCGGTTCATTGCATGAAAGGAGTTACCTATAAGGTGCGTCTCCTGCAGGAAGACAACATCTGGTGAAATACGTTTTAAGTACTGCAGGACCACACCACGCTTAATCCTATCCCCCAGGCCGTTAACATTCCATGACAACACAGCCAAATCCCTACCCCCCATCATACGTCGAAACAATCGGTCGTCCCCCATCGAGCATCCTAAAAACAACAACATAGTAGCGGGTTTGCCCTGCGGTGCTAACAAACAACACACCCCCCCCACCCCCCGGTCCCAACAAAACTCCCCCCTCCCTGCACCCCTGCATGAGCCCAGACAGCCCCCCCAAAGTGCAGTGTGCCTGTCGCCCCATAGCTAAAATACTAACTAGTCCCCCAGAGGAGGAGGGAAGCCCCCAACAGACCCCGCACGACCTCCATAGGAGGGGAAAATACGCAATCAATAAATGGTGAAGGAACAACGTCCAGAGCAAGGCCTATGCAGTCACCCCTCAATTCTACTCCGGCGGGCCCTCCTCGCCAGCCGCGCCCCCCCCGCCCCCCCGGCCCCGATCTCCAGGCAGAGTGTCCAGCCAGTCCCCAGCCGCCTCGGGCCGGTCGAAGAAGTGCGTGCGACCATCCACCTCTACCCTCAGCTTAGCTGGAAAGAGCATTGAGTACTTGAGGTTCAGGTCCCTCAGGCGACGTTTAACACCAAGAAAGCTCTGCCGCTGCTTCTGGACCGCCGGGGTAAAGTCTGGGTAGAAATGTACCTCCATGTTGTCAAGCTTGACCGGTCCCTGTTGTCTGGAGGTCTGGAGGATAGCATCTCTGTCCCGGAAATTAAAAATCCGGGCAATGAGAGGCCGCGGCAGGGCACCAGTCTTAGGTCTGCCCCCGGGGACCCGGTGAGCACGCTCCACCGCAAAAAACTTACTCAGCCCCCGGGGCTGGAGATGGGTCAGGATCAACTCTTCCACGAAAAGATCCGCCGCCTCCGCCTCTCGTCCCTCCGGCACCCCCACAATACGGACATTATTCCTCCGGGCCCGACCCTCGGAGTCCTCCAGTCGCCGGTCCATCAGGGCGCTCGCCTGGCCAAGCCGGCGCACCTCCTTCTGGAGGGCCACCACGTCTGTCGTGAGGCTCGTCGTGGTGTGGGCCAGGGAGTCGACTCGGTCGTTTGTTTTGGACAAGTCTGCCCTCACAAGGCTCACATCCACCAGGACCGAGTCTATTTTTTGCGCTAAGGTGTCGAAACGCTGGTCCACCGAGGCCTTCATCTCTGCGATGGCGCCCATGACGTCCCGGAGGGTCAGATCCACCGGATGAGCGGATGCCTCCGTCGGGCCCACCGGGGATGCACGCGATGTCTCCGGAGAACCCTTCTGGAGCGTGTAGCGGTCCATACTGTTGGCCTGGTGCGCCGTGCCACGGCGGGTCGTCTTCACCTTCGCCCGGTCGCCATCTTGTTTGGTGGACATGCTGGCTCTTCCACCGTCGTGCCAAGCACCCCAAACGGGCCGCTATACCAAGTCACGGGTGCCAGGGGGGGGGCAGGGGCGACCACCGAACCGCGGGTCAACCCACCGCCGGCGGGTCAGCCGGGCTCCTGGACAAGGCCACACCCCGCTCCGCAGTCCGACCCCGCTTGAGAGCTAGGAGGGCGCAAAAGCGAAAGTGAAAGTGCGGGGTACGCCAGTCGCCCAGCCTCGTTCGCCGCTGTTATTCACTTTGTCCCCGGATCGCCCCACTACTCCAATCCGGGGGGCCGGCGAGGAGAAGGCCACAACCTTCGATCGATGCTCCCACCGGCGTCCGGGGTCCGATTCGAGCCCAAAAAACGGGTGGCGCCTCAGCTCCGGTTCCCCAACACAGTCCCCTCAACAAGGACAGGATATCGCCAGGATTAATTCAGGAGGTCGCGGAGGTCCTCGGGAGCCTCGCACCTACGCGGCCATCTTGGTTGCGCGCTAGGCTCCTCCTCGGATTCGGATTCTTAATTACTGGTATTTGTGGTTGTTTTGCAGAGGACCCAGTGTACTTAGACTTGTCGGCACTAATGTCCAAAGTCTGCCCTCACGCCCTGCACCTTCTTGGGAATGGGAATTTTGTTGTTTCGCTGAACAGGAGACATCTGGATTAAACATCACCAGTGTTTTAACACATTCTGAGGGAAGAGTCTTCATTGAAGTTCACTATAGTTCACCAAATTTACCCATAATTACCTTCTTTGAAAGAGAAGGAGACTGTGGTGGTGTCTGTTGGGCACATATGGAAGTAAAATGAAAGACCAGACTCTACACAAACGTTAACTAAATCTGCTGAATAATCTTGTAGACAGAGGCTGCGACCTCAGGCAAGCTTTCCCCCCTCACTCCTATCACGTGATCCTTGATGCTCCGTCTAATCCGAATGCACACCAGACCTACTTGTGAGGTCCGCTGTGTGAGTGAGAACACTTTTATAGCACAACACTGTAAATGGATTAGCATGCTCTTGGCTGAGTGGATGGCTAAGAGCAGATTGGTTTAAAATATTAGTTAAACGTCAGTCGGTTATGTTTTAATTTCATATTCGCTGGATTTTAATTTCATATTAGCTGGAAATGTGCTCAATATTGAGTGTCTTCACTGCAAAATTTCATCCTTGTTTGGTGTTGCAGTGTCTTCTTGGGGTTGTAGATTGGCTGACCCCCTACCCTGCGCATATGCAGTCCATCATCTGTTTCTGTTATGTCCTAATGTTTTCCGTACACACTTTTGACAGTGTTGAATTGTGTGGGCTCGATGCATATATTCGTTCATGGAATGTTGATATGCTCTTCTGATTGATGAACGGTGGCCATCCTACCCTGCCTGACATGTCTCAAACTAGGTCAGACATCTGCCTATCAAATAATGGCAGCCTTCTTACATTGCCTGTCATGTCCTCAACAAGGTCATGCAATTTTTTTTGTCTTTTAAACCTTGACAATTCTAGTGATTTTGAGTGATTTGAGCCTCCACTTCAAGTGATTACCAAGTCAAAAAGAAAATAAAATATATTTTTAATACACTGTTATTGTCAAAGTTGAATTATTATTGGTGACTACTGTATCCGTAATCAGTATCAGAACAAGCTTTATTCGATTTTATACATGTAAAATCACAAAAGCAGACACAACAATTAAAAAACAGTTCATCTTTCAAAAAACACGTAATTATGGACATACAGCACAGACAAAAAAAAAAGAAAAAGGAATCACAATTAAAACAATGTCTCACGGAATTAAGTCCATCACAGAGTATCAAAAACACATGTCCGTGTGAAATTTAAACAGAAATAGTCTTTCTGATTCTCAATATACTTTTTAAAAGACAGGCAATTGCATTAGTAAAACATTAATTGTCTACAAATTGCAGAAATAAAAACGCCGGTCGGCATTGTGTCCACTCCCCTAACCTTAAAATTGACAGAATCCACCTCTTTCTTTGTTTTTTGTAAAATTTGCAGAATAAAACCGCGTGCATTGATGATTGCAAAGACATATTATCGCATGGACAACAGCATAACTCTTTTGACCAGTTATTTATTTCAGGAAAACTTATCAGATGGTAAAAGTTCTGTATATACGGCTGTATAGTGGGGTTAGTTAAAATCGATTGGTGCCATTGTACTGTCTGTTTATTTGCTTCTAAAATAAATCTGTTTGCCTCCAGGTGAGTCATACAAATTATTCTAAGCTCCTTCCTGGAGACCGAGTTTATGGATTCAGGGGAATGATAATAATCAGGGTGCCCAAGGTCACACATGAAGGTTTTTTTTTATGCATTTTAACCAGGCGATCTTAGTAACCTGTTCCAGCTTCATGCTGTCTTTAATGCTACCTTGTTTAATCCAAATCCTTTGCCATACTAGAGCAGGCTGAGCTTTAATGATGTCTGCAATATATGGAACGCCTAATTCACTATGGCAATTGTGGACAGAAGTACTAGCTGGGACCGCCAGGAGAAACTTTAAAACGGCATTTTCAACTCTCTGAATGGGTTGGGAGTCTTGGAATCCCCACATGCCTGCCCCATAAGTAGCTATACTCCTACATTTAGCTTGATAGATCTGCAGGAGCAGGGCTGGTGGCCTTCTACCCAATTGTTTTGCGAAATTGGCCACAGCTGCCGTCTATTTTATAAAAAGTAATCTCCTGCTTTTAACAGCCTGAAGCCAGGACCCATTAGAATCGAATAAAATACCTAAATATGAAAATGTCTTGGTAGATTCTACCCTACTGACCCCTATGAACATGCTCCTGCATTTCAGGCTTCCCTTCCCACACGTCATTATGTAGGTTTTTGTGGCGTTCAGTTTTAAGCCAAGACTGTCCATGTATGCAGTATAGGTGGCTTTTGCCTTTTGTAGGCCTATCTGTGTGCGGGCCATCAACACCGAGTCGTCCGCATACAGAAGGGTAGCTATAGGGCGTTTATTAATAAATGGTGTGTCCTGCACCTTTTCAACCATCACTTGTCCCAGGGCATTTGTGTATAAAGTGAGCAAGAACGGTGCCAGGACGCAGCCCTGTCTAACCCCCCTTTCCACCATAAATGGTACAGTGCATTCTCCCCTGGTTCCATATCTGACCTTGGCTGTCGCCCCACTGTACAGCTGCCTCAGAAACAGGACCAACGAGGGGTTCTCCCCCCCATATCAGTTAAAATGACCCAAAGTTTACTATGCATGACACAGTCGAAAGCGGCTGTGAGGTCGACGAATGCCAGGTAAAGTCTCCCTGTTTTAGCCTATGTGTATTTCCCTGTTAAAATACTGAGATTTAGAGCTTGCTCCATAGTGCCCAACCCCAGCCTAAAACCATATTGTACATCTAATATTTTTTTCTACTGCCCAATCTTGGAGCCGGTTTAAAACGATCTTCCGGCTACCTTCACCCAAGAGTCCAGTAAAGATATTGGGCGATAGCAGGCTGGGTTTTGCCGGTCGCCTTTCTTAAAAATGGGTACTAAAATAGACTCGGACCAGGTCTTAATCAAACCCTCCGAGCAGCAGGCATGCAATACCCGTGTCCATAAAGGAGCCCAAAGGGGCAGATTTGTTTTAAAAAGATCAATAGGCACACCGTCTGTGTTAGGAGTCTTACCGCCCTTGCTCTCGTTGATTGCACCAGTGACCTCATTATATGTAAAATAAAGGTCTTCGGGTGGTATTTTCATAGGTACTAATTTACTGTTGGCTACAAGGGGACGTTAAACTTACTTCATCTGGGTAAGAACTATAGACCTTGGAAAAAAATCCTTCCATTGCTTTTCATCGATCGCAACCTCTATCGGCGGTTTATTAAAGGCAGTGAAAAAATGAGCATTCACTGCCTGCCAAAAAGCGGCACTATCTTTATTCCCTGAGGCTTCATGAAGAGTGGCCCGTGTGTCATCTTTTAACTCCTTTTTGCGTAGTTTTAGGGCCTGGTTATATACCTTCCTGCACTCCCGAATTTCCACTCTGTCCCTTTCAGATCTATGGAGAGCTGGTTTTAATTTAGTGTAAGCTTTCGTACATTTGGTATAGAACCAACCCTGGCTGCGTGTTTGTGCTCCTTTACGCTCCACCCTAAGAGTATTTCGTATATCCAATGTAAGTTGAGCGAAAGCTTCTAGCGTAATATCATGGGAACTGTATTCCTCCAAACAGGTTAAAATACAGTTATAGCACTTGGTCACAATTTGTTTGGTGAACTCTACTGGTTCACAACTGGACCAGCGCAATTAATACCCGTTGGTCCTCCCCAAAGATAAATTCTGGGCCCAAGGTACTTGGCTAATATGTTGGATCCGCCTGCTGGTTGGGAGTGCTCAATTTACACTCAATGGGAGGTGGTCGCTTATTGCGTTCGTATGGGTTTTATAACTTAAGAGGCATGAAGCATGACGACTAGGTAAAATAATAAAGTTGATTCTTAATTTCAAACCTCTCCCAATAAAAGTATTCTGAAAATCGACTGGGAGAGAGCACAAGCTGTTGGCAAAGCCCAAATCATGTGAGAATAGAATCTTATTTAGTAGGTCGCTTGAATAAGAGTGCAAAAAATGAGAATGAGGATCATTTTCTTCTAGTAATAAACCATAGTTGCTGTCCCCACTTATTAATTTTTTTGTTTCTCTTGAAGAAGCGACTATTAGCTCTTACTACACATTGTGACTTTTCCGAGTTAGCTTAGACTTAACATTAAATATGCAGGCTCTCTACCCTCCGCGGACATTCTTACAGTCTCCAGGGGAGCCAAACATTGCCTGGAAAGAATGTTTTAGAGCTTTCAAATAATTTCTTGGAGCCATTGATGGATTCAGGTTTAAACCTGATGGGATTAAATGGTTGATTTACAAAAGTAAGACTGAAACAACCTGAATTGCACCCATCACTTCTAGTAAACCTTGTAGTCCAAACAAGTGTGGTGCATCGATCTGGAAGATCAGCTTCCTAATCATCCACACAGGAGCATAGCTCCATAGAACAATAAAAAAAAAAATGGTCAGCACCCACCATTCATCACAACAAATATGTAATTTTTCAAGTCATTTAAAATACAAAATGCACATACTCCACCTCCAATTTTTTTTTTTTTTTTAAGGGTTCCTTTATTCACATCTGCTTATGCTTATAAAACTCTTCTTCTATGTAGCCTACCTAGAAGAAAAGTTTTAAAAGAATAAGTTTTGATCTTTTTTTGAGGATTAAATGGTTACTTGAACACTCCTTAGGCCTCAAGGGTCATGACATTTTTGCTCATCTTCCTCTGTATACACCAGAGAAAAATGATGAACTGGATGAGAATGAGGAGGTGGTAAAAAGATTAGAAGAGCATTTCTCAAAGCATTCAAATTTGGTTATGAGGAGATAACGTTTTTTTCGAGAGAACTACCTGCCTCTGAATTAGTCGACATGTATGTAGCGTCATTGCATGTTCTTGCAGCCAAATGTGAATTTGGAAACTTTGCAGATCAGTTATTTAGTAACTCAGTGTCATAATACGATAATACAAGAGAGACTACTTGCTTGTTAAACACCGCCATTAAATGAAGCCTTAGAAATTGCAAACAGCATTCAGGATTCAAAAGAATCTGCCAAGGAAATTAACAAGATGGATGACACAGTTTTATTTATTAAAAGAAACCAGACCAGTACAAACAAATAGGGTGATAAGAGAAGAATCTTCAACTCTGACAATTGCTAATATTGCGGAACAAGTTTCACATAGCTTCTTACAAACAGTGTCATGCAGTTACCAAAGAAAGTAGTAAGTGTGGAGTCGCTGGTCATTTTGCTAAGGTGCGTCGTATGAATGCAAAGAAGGTAGTGTGAATCTGGTGAAGGAATGTGATGAGAAATTGACTGATGACCTGAATAGTTTATAGTTGTGTAACAATTTCAAGAGAACGATTGTTCAAAATCCAAAGATTGTGTACAAGAATTCAAGTGTAAAGGGTGTGACTAAGAAATGTTAAATGTTATGAACAGTCCATCGTTGTGTGTGATGGTTCATGAGGATAATGTACCTAAATCTGATGACCTTGTGGAAAATTTCAAAAATTGGTGGGGTGATATTACCTTCACTAACAGACCAATCTATCCCAAGATACTTTTCGCACAACAAATTTAAAGATGGGTTACTACCACCTGATGTTACTCCTCAGGGATATATTGGCATCAACGTTGATTTGGTGAGTTTTTTCAAACTGTCAATTTTAAAGGTCAAGAGGTGTAAGGTAAGATTAATGTCTCGTACTGTGGGCCAGACATTCTAAGTTGGTACCATCAAGCTTTCTTAGGAATTATTCTCAAGTCAGGGTGCATGCGCAAAGTTTTAAATATAGCAGAATGTCAATTGGAAAAGGAAAATCAATAATGTACACTCTTGTTTGGAAAAACACAGAGGTGTTTGCAGACGAATTGGGAATGCTCATAGATTTCGAACATGTTATCAGATTGAAGAAAGGGAGCATTCCTGTGAAGCATAAGTTGAGAGTGGTACTGTTAAGTGTAAGACCGGGCCTAGACGAATGATTGAATAACTATGCAAGGAGGGATGATCAAACCTATAGAATCATCCCTGTGGTTGTCACTTATAGTTGTTGCCTGTAAAAAGAACAAAGAATTTAAGATGTGCATTGATCTCAGGAGTTTAAATCCAGTCATTTGGTTTGATGGGTATCCTCTACCAAAATTGAAGAAATGAAGTGTACTCTGGCAGGAGCAAGTAAATTTACAGTCCACGTATCATCAGGTGGTGTTGGTGAAAGAATCTAGATATCTTACTGCTTTCATCACACCTAGTGAGGTTTACCAATTTTGTAGGATGCCCTTTGGACTTGCTGCCACTCCTGCGGTATTCCAAAGAGTGATGTGTGAGGTATCGACAGGACTGAAGGGTTTTCTTGTCTTCCAGGATGGCATTTTGGTCTATGGGAAGATCATGATGAGCATTTGGCTAGGTTGGATGTGGTTTTGGCTGCCTTGAAAGAGAAAGGATTGAAACTCAGGAGACCGATGTTATTTTGGCATACATGAGGTAGAGTACCTGGTCCATGTTTTTTCTGGAAAGGGCATTGGTCTGCGTCCGGGTTTATTGAAGGCCCTTAAGGAAGTGCTGTGAGAAAGTGCCATCTTTCTTGCATGATATGCCCCCACTTTTTGCTGAATTGCTGATGTACTTTGACTGAGTGTGCCCTGGGCTCCTGCCAATCAGGTGCCCAGGGCCTGTGTTCCTCCCCATAAACTGTATTGAATCCTAAACCCAATTGGCATCTCTGGCCACATGTCAGCCCCTGGTAAATGGTACCCTAGGTACCCAGGGCCCTGTGACCAGAGAAGGCGCCCTAAGGGCTGCAGCACTTATTGTGCCACCTTTAGAGGCCCTGTGCCGTCCCTCTCCCTCTCCCTCTCCCTCCTTGGTGCAGAACAAAACAGAGAGTCGACATGGCACACATCCCTGTGTGCAATGCCCACAAACACACTACCCTGGCATTCCTCTTTCACCCTTCTAGCTGGGTGCACTATGCCAGTGGTGTGGGTACTGGTGCATGAGCCCTGTACCCCTACAGTACCCTGGTCCATTCCTGGGCACTGTAAGAGCAGTGCTGCCATTAAGAGTATATGGTGCTGGGAGGTTGTCATTCCGAACTCCACAGCCCCATAATGGCTACACTGAAGACTGAGAAGTTTGGTATCAAACTTCTCAGCACATTAAACCCACACTGATGCCAGTGTGGGATTTAATGTAAAATGCACGACAGAGGGCAACTTAGAGTTGCCCCCCTCAAACTAACCCACAACCCATGTCCGGACTGAGAGGCTGCCTAGGCTGCCACCCAGCAGACAGGTTGCTGGCCCCCTGGGTAAAGAGCCATCCGCTCTCGTGGGCCTGCAACAATTCACATCCTGGGATGAGGTACCAAGCCTCCTCCCCCAGGATGGGCAGGGGAAGTTTCAAAGGCATGCTCAGCAACTCTTCTAAGTGTCGAGTTTTTAAACTTTAAAATATTCACTAAAAATCACCCAGGAGAGATCCCAGTGCTGGATCTTTGTGCCCAGCACTGACCCTAAAAAGTAATTACAACTGTGATTTTCCGATAACCCAACTCTCCTCCATAGGATAACATTGCCTGGCTTTTGCCAGAAATTCTTCTAAGTGTCGATTTTTGAAACATACAAATATTCCTTTAAAATCACCTGTGTAACAAAAACGATTTCTTTCAACTGTTTAAAGGAGATGCACCAGGGCCTTTATTTGGTTTATTGTTTTTCGTTTAGACCGCGCCACTACTGTTCTTTTATTGTTGGCACCGGGAGATCCTTATTAAATCATTTTTCTCCCTGTAGTCAATTTGATATCACTTTTTTCTTACACTGCACTCCATTTTTTCACCTTACCTATGCTGGCTTCATTGATCTTTATGAGATCTAGTTCTTCCTGGGAGTAGTAGCTCCTTAATCACACCAGGTGTGGTTAAGAGGAGATCCCATATGATTAAGCATGCCACCACGGTGGGTGATGGGATTATGTCCTCTTTTTGAGGACTTTCTTGTCCAGATAGTGATTGTTGTATTACACAGGTTTTCATATTTTTTTCTTGATTGACTTCTGTCTCTCTGTTTTTCTGACCCCTGGACCTCTTTGTTTATACATAATTAGTGGGGGACTTGTCTAGGTTGGTCGGGTGTTTCCCTCGGACCCTATTTATCACCTGTTACATATTGGGTACCAAGTATGTCAGTGAGGAGGAATGGAAGTGTCCACTCAACCAAGATTTGGTGTTGAATAAAATTGTGAAGTATGTGAAAAAAGGTTGGCCAAGAGAAGGCAATCTTTCTGTGGAACTTCAAGCGTATAGTAAGGTGTAGTCAGAATTATCAATGGAATATGGGTTATTGTTCAGAATAGACAAGTTGATTCATCCAAGGAAGATCAGAGACAGACTTCTAAGTACAAGTCATGAGGGTCATTTAGGCATGACCATGACAAAAAAAAAGATTGAGATAAATTTTCTGGTGGCCAGGTATGCACAGGGATGTGGAGGATTTGGTTGGTAAGCGTGTGAATTGTGTGAGAAATGACAAAGGTTTGAAATATGGAACCCCACCCATGGTCATTCCTGAATGTCCTCTGAGAGTATGGGAAAAAATTACTATAGATTTCCTGGGGCCTTTTAATGTTTTACCTCATGCTCAACATTTTGCCGTTGTTCTAATTGATCATTAGACAAAGTAGCTTGAACCAGAAGTATTATCACATTTATCACTGTTTTTGCCGTAGAAGGTTTTCTTTCAAAATTACTGTCTGATAATGATGTGCAGTTTGATTAATCAGAGATATGAGTTCTTGAATGGTGCGGGTATCCGGCACAAAAGGTGTAGTCTCTATCATCCCCAGGGTAATGGTCAAATTAATAGGGCTAACAGAATGGTCAGTGACTGTGTCAGCGGGGCACTGATTGATGATGTTGAAGTGGTGTATGCTGTTCGTGCTCTGTCGTGGTCATACCGCAACACGCCTCACAGTGTGACAGGGGTTTCAACTTTTGTGGCCTTGAGGGGCAGGGTCACACAGGACCTTCTGAGGCCGTCGTCGTTGAAAAACTTATCTAGGGTCTAGTGGTCAATTTGATCAGGATATTGGAGAAATCAGAAATAAAATTTGTGGTAGTCCAAGAAAAAGCAAAGAGAGGTATAATGTCATGAAAGGAGCTAAGTGTGTGCCTTTTGGAAAAGGTGATTGGGTACGGGTGATACTAACTGAATCCAGGTGCACTAAAGGTAGAGTAAGATTTGACCCACCTTGTCCGGGGTAGGCGGTGGGCACAGATAGATGTGCAGTGAAATTGCTGAATGGGCAATGGTGCATGGTTAGTGTAAGTGTGGTTGGTGGGGGGGGCGGAGGGGGGCCGAACGTGCGTACTGGGCCTGTAGGGAGTAAGACAAGTGAAATTGTTCCTCAGGAAAATGTATTTGTTAAATGCCTGAGATTTTCAAAGATTTTATTCTCTTTTGAATTTGGATTGTTTTCTTTGCTGGATCACATGTGAAACTGTTTACATTACCTGTATTACATGTACTATGTATTCCTCATGGGGCTTTTGCTGTATTATTTATTCCGTAGAATATCATCATACATTTTAGGGTTTTTTACCTTCACAGTTTTTATAAGTATATTTGCAAGTTACTCAATTGTTTTTTAAAATTCTATTTGAGTGGAAAAAGGGAGGTGTGTTATGTCCTAGTTAGTTTGCCGTACACGCTTGTGACAATGCTGTATTGTCTCGTGGCATATATGCTTTCATGGAATGTCGATACCGATGTTCCATAAAGGCCGGGTGTAGCAGGCAGGTGACGGCTGGAGTGGGACTGAGCAGTTTGTGAGGGCCGCCAGCTGCCTGTAATTGGTGTGACTCATTCAAGGAATAAAAGTGTATTCACCTTTAACCGGCTGCCTTGTCACCTTTTCCCTTGTAACCACAGAGTGGTATGTATCAGAACCTGCGTCTTTTGCACTCAGCTGATTTCTGATGAACGTCCTTTCCCCGACAGCTCATGGATAATTCGTACTTTAACCTTGCGGGCTAGGTATTTACTCCATCTTTAAGATTGCGTAGTGGATGCTGCTATGCTCCAGCTTTAAGTTATACGGGTCAGGTCACCAAAACGTCGACAGCAGCAGACTGGCAAAACCATGGCGTCTCATTTTGGGAAAAATGTGTGCTACTGTCGGTACCAGTTACGGCTGGAACTGCCAGGCCTGCGTGCAGAGTAAGAGTGCACTGATCCCACTAGTTGGATTTCATCTTTGGGGAAAAACAGGTAGGGCGGGTACAGACCGGTACTACCGGGTGCAATACAAAGCTAGCCATCCGCTATTGAGGCAGTCACTAGGAACTCTTCCATCCCCTGAATGGAGGTCATCCACACACCGCCCTGCCGAAGTTGTGTGATTAATAGCACCTCCTGGGAATAGAGGGCACCTGGTTTGCAAGACTGTTTTCTCCTTACTAATAGACAACCTATTTCAAACTGATCCAGTTGCCACCTTCCAGGAAAAGCTTGTCAAGTGCTGTGAAATCCTCTCTTGTTCTGAAGTTTGATTAACAAAGTCGATCCAGTGATTATGTTAGGGAGATCCCAAAATGCTGTTGCACTGTAGGGTGAGCCAATCTGTCCTTAGTGACGTTTTGTGGGAGCCCCATTGTACCGACTGGTGGAGCATGCCTTCATCATTGGAAGTATGGTTTGTGGATCAAGTCTTTTTTTTTTTTTGGTGACTTGCAACGGGGAACCAAGCACACGCCTGTGGGTAGACTCTATGGAAGTCCCACCCTCCGAGAGAAAGAGGTTCTCCAGACTTCCACTCCTTCTGTTGTACGGTTAAGCCGAGCTCCTGCCCCGTAGGATGCAGGTGGCTATTCTGAGGCAGAGCACTACCCAGTCAGTAAGTAAAAAGCCTAAACACAAAAAAAACGGAGAAAGTCAAATTCTCCCAAAGAGGAGCTGCCCTGACTGCTGTAAGATCTGCAGAAGGCCAGATGGTTAAATCGCCTGAGTGGAGAGTGCCTCAAGTAACCAAGACCACCATAAACCCATGACATTACTGCTGGCCATATTGTCAAGAAATAACACCAAGACCATGGATGAGCAACACCTGGTCTGTGGAGCTGCAGCAACACTTTTGTACATCAGCACTGTTGAGCCTTCACCCCCTCTGGCCCACGCTGTACCTGCAGGAAGTTATACATTTTCATTCGCAGAGGCACTCAAAGTTCTCAACCTTTAAGCCTTTCTCATGTGCCCAAGTCCCTTTGGAAAGAGCTGGCCATCCTCATTTTGGAACCATTTGCACCCACTGTCTAGGTATTGTGGTTCTGAGATCTCACTATTTTAGGGTAGTTCACAAACCCCATAGTCAGATTTCAGTTGAGTCTGATAAAGCCTTGCAGTCAAATGGATTCTCCTGGACCGTGGATGCCAGTGACAAATCTTGACCGCAGCCAGCCATTTTTGAGAAATGGGTCTCAACACTATGATGGATTTGAGGAGAATCATGGTGTGTACTGACCCACTACAGCATCTGCTCACATTGGAAACATACTATTTGACGTGCAACTGGTCTTTAAAAGCATTTGGGCAATGTCACACCTAGGAACAGGTTACTAACATTCTGGCACCTTAAAATTCAACTGTTAGACCTGATATCCTTGGCGTGGTTTCCCTTGACTTTTTGTTTACATGCCTACACTTTTTGCTGACTTTGTTTTTGATGGCTTTGGGACTCTGGGCACTTTACCACTGCTAACCAGTGCTAAAGTGTATGTGCTTAAAACATGGTAACATTGGCTTATCCACAATTTGCATATTTAATTTACATATAAGTCCCTAGTAAAGTGCACCACATGTCCCCGGGACCTTTAAATTAAATCCTGCTAGTGGGCCCGCAGCACTGATTGTGCCACCCACTTAAGTAGCCCTTTGAACATGCCTCAGGCCTGCCATTGCAGACTGTGGGTGCAGTTTTACACTGTCATGTTGACCTGACAATTTAACCCTCTTGCCAGTCCTAAACCTTCCTTTTTAATACATACAAGCCTCCCTTAAGGTAGGCCTTGGACTGCCGAAGGGCAGGATGCAGTGTATTTAAAAAGTAGGACAATTACTTTTAAGTTTTACTTGTCCTGGTAGTGACGAACTCTTACATTTAGTTTTTCACTACTGCGAGGCCTATCTCTTCAGTAGGATACCATTGGTCTTACCGTGTTACATTTCATAAGTGTCATTTCCTAGTAGAAAGAGATGGGACCTCAAGTATAATGTCTCTGAAATCACAATTTAAAATCACAACTTTTGGTGAAGTCGGATTGTAAGTTGTAATTCTGAAAATGCTACTTTTAGAAAGTTTGAAAAAGAACAATTGATGGTCAGAATGTTGAACAATGTCATACATTCACCCCAGTACAGAGATCTGGGCCTAAATCCATTGTTTGTTTTGCTTCCCTTGCCATTCCAGTTAAAATCCAGCCATATGAAAATCAGTTTTGACCCTGCTCCTCATGGGAACAGTCCAGCCCGAACTGCCAGGCCAGGTCCTTCCTGGGCTTGAAACAAGCATCCTGGGACTGATTTCACCCCTCATCAGCCAGGCTAGCTTGACTCCAGTGGCATGGAGAGCACAGGACCCACGTTTGGTCATACCCGTCTCACTCTGGGTGAAAAATGTAAAAAGAACAATTAATGGACAGAATGTAGAACGGTGTCAAACATTCACTCTAGTACAGAGATCTGGGCCTAAATCCAACGTTTCTTTGCTCTCCATGCTGTTCCAGCCATTTGGTGCCTTCTGCCTGTCTCTGAATACATGTCTGGGGCGGGTGACAGCTGGGCTTTGTGCATTCCCTTTAGACAGCCTCACACAAATGGAGCTTAGATTTGACTAATGGGCTATCCACATCCTGATGGTCCATCCGGGGCAGGATGGGAGGGATGAGCTGACACACCTGAATAGGCTGTGTCCTGTCCCCACACAAAGGCTGCATACCCCCCTGTAGTAAGTCTCGAACCAGGGTAAAGAGGGCAGTGACTCTGCACTTCAAAGGCATCTCTTTGAAGTCTCTCCCACTTCAGACGCTCTGCTAAGTGTGAGAACTGGACTAATGACCCTAACAACTCAGTATACTTCTGGACCTGTGGTACTCTGCCAGGAAAAAGGACTACTGTGCTGTTACAAGGACTACTACTCTGCTGGACTCCTGCTTTGCTGTGCTGACATGCGGCCTGCTGCCCTCTTGGCCTAGGAGTGAGAAGAACTGGACCTGCATCTCTACAACCCAGGACCAAAGTGACTCAAAGGGCTTGTGTGCTTGCCTCCTGTTCTGAAATATCTGGGACTCCAAAGACGTCAGCACCTGGACTCTGCCATCTGTGAGTCTTGCCCTGCTAAGTGGTACCCATACAGTCCTAGGCCCTTGGTAGTGGTTATAAAGTTCTGCTCCCTTAAAAATCCAAGCATTAATGCCGTTGCGGAGCGCAGAACCGGCTCATCTCCACCAACACATTGCCGCTGCTGTGAGGATCAAGGACATCAAATCGACTATGGTGCATCGCCTCCGTTACCGGCGCTTCGCCGACTTTGCGCGGCTTGGAGCCAACGCATCGCCTACATCCTTAGGATCGTTGTTGATTCATAGTCTCCTTTGCGCAAACCATGATACTGTTTCAGTGGGCTAAGGCTGGTCCCAGTATTCGCTGCGCTCCATCGCAGTCCGCTTGAGCTTTTGAATTTGAGCTAGTCCTTCTTTTTTTTTATATTTTTTTTATAAACTTTGTTTTATTGGTTTTCATGAACATAGAAATACACACCGTAGGAGAAATCTTCGCACAACGGTGAATAAAGAAAAGAAAACGCCATGTCACATTTACGGAGAGTTATTCAATGCATAACAAGATGCTACCCTTTACGTTGCGAGTGTCAAGCTGCAACAAATAAAAACAGTATTGTGCCCCCGGCAAACTTAAAGTACCTAGAGTCCTTGTGTGCCCCCCATGGGGACTCGCAATCCGTTATTACCAGTCTCAGTAACCTCTGCCTCAGCAACTTCTGATTGTGCTAGAAGGTATTGTTGTAAGGGACTCCAGATGTCTCACAGGAGAGACGAAGGTGGCAGTAGTTCAGCATATGTGTTCAGTTGTTCTTGGCAGAATGTAAGGTCTTGCAGCCATTCTTTAAATTTGGGCGCCCTCCCGCTTCCCCATCTGCATGCCACTCTGTGTTTGGCTATCAGGAGAGCTAGTGATACATACCGCCTATAGCGGATGTCCAGCTCTTTAGTGTAACCTAATAGGATTATCGGGGAGTTCGGAATGTGCAGCCCGGTCATCTGATCTAGCGCCCCTAGTACTTTTGCCCAACAGTGTCGAACAGGGGCACAGTCCTAGGCCAAGTGTGAGAAATCCGCACCCTCCACAGCGCTCTGTGTCTCTAAGATGGAAGCGCATGATTTTCACAGGTGTATAATATAGTCGGTGTGAGTATTTGTAGTGGATGATTCTCAGTTTACTGCTAGCGGATATTTCCCCGGGCTGCTGGCAGCAGTAGGTCCATTGGTCATCTGTTAAGGGGGGAATTTGACCTAGTCTTACGCGACCAGATAGCCCTTTTTAGCGCTTTATATTTTTAAGCAATACCCTTCAGTTTATTCTTTAAAAATTAATAACTCCTCTTACACTTATTGGATTTTGGTAATGAAATTAAGCTCTGTTTCTCTAATCAGTTGTAGTATCTTTTTGTGTGGTATTTTCACTGTTTTACTGTTTGAAGTGTTGCACAAATACTTTACGCATTGCTTCTTAAGTTAAGCCTGACTGCGCTGTGCCAGGCTACAAGAGGGTGAGCACAAATTAATTTAGGGTGTTTATAACTTACCGTGACCAAGATTGTGGTTCCTGATTGGACATGATGTATACCTCTGCCAAGCAGAAACCCAATTTCTAACCTCCACCATTAATTTTGCTTGAATAGGAACCTTTGTTGATTGATTGAATGTTTTTTTGGGGTGGAGGGATCTGCAAAAGTCTTAAAATGTAGACATAGTCGCTGCACTCCAGGCAATCAGATGGCCCAGTAATGAAACCAGACAACATTCAAACAGATCCCAAGCCTATTAAAATCAGCCTGCGCTACAATTTAATGATTGGTGTGGCAACTGTTCTGATTGCAGAGACTTGATCAACAATTGAAGTAAATCTGGCGAGCCCTGAAGATTACAGAGCACCCAACGCTGCTGATTCAGAAAAACTTGTCTATAGTTCTCAATATTAATTAAAAAATCTGGAGCCTAAAATATAAACACTGTTAATATGTTGGATTGCATTTCAACCCAAGAAATTGCTAGCAACTTCTGGTTTTCTGATTCTTATTGTAACAGATATTGTAAGATCTCCCCTACAGTTTTGCTTTTAGCTGTCTGTTGTCAAAAGACCTATCGTGAACAATACCATTACTCAATTTGAACTGGTGACTGGGCACAAACACATTTTTGAGGACCAGCACTTATTTTTTCCTTTTCAGAAATTTCCTAAAACCAAGAGAGGTACAAGCACACAAAGGAGAAAGAAAGAGAAAGAAGGAAAACAGTCATGAAGGGGAAAATCAGGAACCCACAAGAGTGAGTTAAAAGGGAAGGGAGTGTCAAGCAGTGGAGTAAAGATGCCTGGGGTGGATTCAAGACTACGCATCCTTGGTATTAAGTGCACCAACATTAATAGCGCCAACCGCAGGTTTCTGAGCAGAACATTGGATACCGGCACTCTTATTTTACAAACTCAGTGCCAACACTTAATTTCTTTTTGGAAAGCCCATTGAATACCATTGGTTGGCTTTATTGTCAGAACCCATTTGATTGCTTCTTGTTGAGTGGATTTCTTCCTTCCTCTGATATCTTTGTCCCTTCCATGAAGCATAGCTTATTTTGTATCCTGTTGATTAGATGGCTTTTATCCTTCCACTGCTTGCATTCAGGAATTACTTTATATTTCTTTCAGCACTCATGGGCGTGCATGTGTTCTTCCTCTCTCATTTGTCTGCTGCTACCTCTCAAATATCCAGTCCGCCATGCGGTCTGTATCTCTCTTCTCCACACCCACTGCAGCTCCATTGCTTCTCCCACCACGGCTTCAATTTAAAAAAAAATGTTCTTTAATTTTTGTTTTTGAACCCCCAGGTACCGCAAACTCTTCTGATGCTCCCTTTACTTCCCTCCCTACCCTCCGTGTTCACTTCTCCCCCATGTTTCTTTGTTGCTTCCCCACGCCTCCCGTCAGAGCCTTGTAAAAAGAAAAAAACTTGTATCTTTTATATTTTTGTAAGGCCTTGCAGCTGCCATTTGGTGTCGGGCTGTTCCTTCTGTAAAAATACACTTTTGTGCACATTTAAATGAATTCTTATTTACCGCTCCTAGATTGGCGTCCACCATCTTGGAAAGGTAAATAAAATAAAAAAATAACAGAAATGACAGCTGTGTCTTGTTGTGTGCATGTGAAGTGATGTAAACATGCTCATATGTCTGGTCCCCCTTCGCTGGAGCTTGTACAAGCCATTATTTTTTGTTATTGCTGTGTTTGAGGCTTCCAGGCACATTCCATGTGTAAAACCTGAGAGAAGAATTGCAGTTTGACTATTGGGTTGTGCTTAGAAGAGAATCTTGGATGTACCGTGCCAGATTCACGTATACAAATTAAACTATTTGCTTTGCTATTTGATGGGGCATGGTTTTAGGGACAAAGAGGGTGAATGACTTGAAAAATTAAAACAAAGTAATACTACTGCAAGCGCTTTAAATTTGTCCTCACTGAAAAATATTTTTGGAACCATTGCAGATGTTTCATCCTTTACAGAAGATCCACATTCAGCAGCAGCGGCTTCTGCTGCAACCTTGGTAGTCACAATACACTTGCCAAGCCTCTGGCAGACCAATCCATCCTGACAGTGACCTCAGTTAAGACATCCAATGAACTTGGATGGTCATTTTCTTCTTATGGTGTGGACATGGGGGGAAAAGCAAAGTGAAACTTTCCTGAAGTTGTGTGAGGAGTTAACCATAGGAGCATGGATCCTATTATTAATTTGTAATTTACTTACTCCCATTTTCGAGAAGTCTTCGAACTCGCCTCTGCCCACATTCTGCAGAAGGAACTGCCTGCTCTTCTGTTGAAAGTTTTCTGCATAAATTGTTGTCTGGTATAGATTGATGTAAGGGCTTTTAATTCATGTAAGCCTTCAGCATTGAAAACTATATTGTTTCTCTAGGCCAGGATTCTCCAACGAGTAGCTAGTGAACTACTTATAGCTTTTAAGCTACCTGTAAGTAGCTTTCCTGCATGCAGCCTAGCCCACTAAATTAGAAGTATTTGCTTGTTCAAATAATATAAGTATATCAAAATTGAAAAGTGTGCATGCGTGACGAAAATGTGTGTATTTTCACACCTCATAAGCTGGTGTTAAGAGAAAAATGGCTGAGTTCCGAGTATATATGTAAAGCTGATCAATCATGCAGTGTTGGGGAAACTTATCGCTAATATTATATGCCTGGGGAATATGGCTGTTATGCGTTACCCATGATTCACTGAGGTGACCAGTGCTGGTATTCTTGCATATGGTGGCCAAGAATGTAATTTTGTTTCATGTGATCACAATTACAACACTAATATTAGTGGTAGCTCGGAATGATGTCACTGAATATAAGTATCCCTTCTTACACAAAAGGTTGGGGACCCCCGATCTAGTTCTTCAGCACACTCTCTATTCTGCATCTCTGTCTGAAGGTATCGCCTGAAGTTCTGTTGAATTGAGCATCCTTCCATTTTCACTCATCCCATTTGGATTCTCTTTAACCCGGAAGGCCTTTCTCAAAGACTTACTCGTCAAAGCTTCTAATTTCAGGAGGGCGGAGGCAGCATGTCACCCTCTACCTATACTGTTTGTTGGTTGGTAAAGGTCAGCACTCTGCAGTGAGGCGCAACTGCACGTAACGTGAGTTTTTAAAAAAATGAATCTGGCAAGTAACCAGGTACAATTTGCAGTGACATCAGTTTATGGGACCGTTAGGACACTTTCTATGGTGGTGCACTCGCTCCAACAAACATATGACAGAAGGCTCACCTTTTCTCCCTCCTGTCAGTGTAGGTGGGGCGGGGGGTTTTGGGGGCACGGGCTGGGGTGGTTATGGGAGGGGCGGGTTGGGGTAGGGGCTTCATACTGTCTCCTCACACGTTGCTCTGCACATTTGGTCTTACTCTGACTTTGGTGTTTTGCATCAAAGGTTGGCCCCATCAAGCCTAATCTTCATCACACTATATTGGGTCAGACAGGCGTGGTATGTCCAATGAGGTTGCTGCTGTTTCAGCTCCGCAGGAGTCCGGTTGTAAACCAAAACCTCCAAACATATTGCCTTGATTTCTGAAGTCTGGGTGTAGCCCTGGTGGACTGATCGTTGTGGGGTGATGTGGTTCTTTCTAACTGCTACAAGGTTCTTGGAGAAGGAGCTGAACTTTTGTCACTCTGATAACATTTCTGTCTGTGTGCAAATATTGAGTTGTCACCCATTTGCCTATTTCCCTTATTACTATACGTGATTTATAAATTGCATGGCTACCTAAGAAAGGTTTCCCAATGTTGGGCTCATCCCAAAACGCTGGTCAGACCAGAGTGCTGTCCAGAAAGAGGAGTTAAAAGAGAATTACAGGAGTTGGAGCAGCCAGGTTTTAAGCAATTTGCAAACGGTTAGGTTTAAATCATTTTATTATCATCATCATTATGGTCTCAGTTGCTATGAGCACATCACAGTTTGTAATATACAACACACATCTGTTACACCACCTACGTCTTTCTTCCACTGTGGTTACATTCCATGATACACGGTGTATTACATGTAATGTGGTGCTCTCCTAAATATGTGAAGGAGATAAACAAAGCAAAGGAAATTCAAACATCTCCTAACTCCCCCCACCCCCCTTACCGGTAATCTTATTACAGACTACAGTTTTAGAACTGGTCTACAGAGGTATCTCAAAGCTAAGTTTCATTTTTTGTTGGGGGAATTATTCTGTATCCGTTAGCCGAAGAAGGCGGAGATATTTCAGGTAAGTGATTTCATTAAATTCTGTGGATAGGAGGGTGAGGAGCGGTTTCCATACTTCTTTAAATGCAGATTCGGAGTTTACAATAGTGGCATTTATTCGCTCCATCCCAAGGACGTACCATATTCTATCTAGCCAGCCTAGGTACGTAGGTACTGTTTACGTCCCCCAGTGTGTCAAAATGTTTTGAAGCGCACCCCCAGCGCCAGACCCATCTGTCTCCCCTTACGAGATTTCAATGGGAATGTTAAAGGATTGGGCAATCCCAGTACTAGGTATGCTGGACATCTTTTGATCTGTGTGTCAAACAGCTGATCTTTTTTTGTCTAAAATCTTGGGCCAATAAGATGCCAAGACGGGGCGATCCCTCAGCAAATGCAAGAGGGTACCACCTTCCCCACACCCCCACCAACAAGTAGTGCTACGTTCAGTTTTTCCTTTAAGGCGCACTAGCGATTGGTACCAATAAGTAGCTATTTTGGTGGCAGTTTCTCTACTGAGCGTATTTTGTGTGGTGTCTTTGGCCCTATAGTAAATTTCTCCCCACTCGATAGGTCCCTCTCTATTTCCTTTGCTCAACGTTTCTGGCTAGGTGTGGGTTGCAGGGGGGACGGTTAACGAAGCATAGCATATAGTTCGGAGATCAGATTCTTATCGTTGTTTTTTTGTGAACAGCCATTTTTCATATCTCGTCAACCGGCGGCTAACTTGTGGATGTGTACTGGGATGGAGCAGCCAGTGTTTTAACTGCTAGTAACATAACCGTTCTGACTCTGGTAATGTGTATTCCTGCCGCAGCTGTGGGAATGGAATAATCCCCTCAACATCGAATATTTGTCCTGCTGCCCTGCATAGGGTAGCCTGTCATGCTGTAAATGACTTGCCCTGCATACCCAGGGAGAACGCCCTGTTCTCAGACAGTGGCGTCATGGGAGAGGAAAAAGTTGTGAGTTCCCTTCTAGTGGCCACCCCGTCCCACACCTCCATCACTGACTTTGTAATGGCTGACCTCTGGAGACGCCGGGGCCTGTCGGATTTCTTTAGAAAAGGCACCTTCCACAGGGGGAGTCCTGCTATCGCCCTGTCCTGGAACAGCCATCGTTTTTCTTATTCATCTCATCTCCACTCCACCAAATATCTCATCTGAGCTGCTAAAAAAAAAAATCAATTAAATTTGGGATCCCCCATCCTCTGGGCTCAAATAACCCAGTTGCCGTCACATGCGCGGGCGAGTTCCTGCCCAGACAATGTGGAGTATGTCCTTTTGTAGTGAAGTGAGGGTTCCCTTAGGCGGGGAGACCCGTAATGTTTGAAACAGATATAATGCTTTAGGTAGAGTTGACATTTTAATGGCTGTAATGCGACCCAGGAGTGACAGGCGATGATGTCTCCAGCTAGCTAAATCTTTCTTAATCTGTCGAGCTAGTTTAGCGTAAATCAACATGACCGTTTGCTTAATGGTTGAGGCCAGACCTATCCCCAGATACTGGATAGAGTGAGCTGCTTGGGCCTCCGGGAATTGATTTCCCACTGTCGCTGAACCCTCAAACGTCCCGTATAGGCTGAGGGCCTGTGATTTACCTACGTTTAACCGGAAACCAGAGCCCCGACCAAGGTCTACAGTTCTTCTTGAAAAGCCAGTAGCGACCTCTCCGGAGACTCAAGTGATTCTAATATGTCATCGGCATATAGGCTTATTGAGTTGGCTTCCCCCCCCCCCCCCCCCCCCAAATGGAATGCCCTTAATGTGTGGATTATCTTGAACTTTTTGGGCCAGTGGTTCAATGTAGAGGGCAAATAGAAGGGGCTTCAAAGGGCACCCCTGACTAGTACCCTTTGAATGGAGAAAGGATGAGAAGAAATGCCATTAACCCTAATTGAAGTTGTGGGAGAGCTGTAGCATATTGCCACCCATGATCGAAATCGATCCCCCATGCCAAAGTGGGCCAGTGTTATTTCTAAGTATCCCCAATCCACCAGGTCAAACGCTTTCTCCGCGTCTGCTGTCAATAAGAGTGCGTCCATATTTGTATGATGGGTCGTATTAATTAAAATGAAGAATCCGTTTGGTATTATCCCCGTTTTGATGGTTTTACATATATCCTGCTTGATCGGGCTCAAATATAGCTGGCATCAGTGGGACTAAACTTTTAGCCAAGATACTTGTGAACAATTTTAAGTCCACATTGAGAAGGGATACAGGGCGGTAGGAGCCACATAATTCTTTGTCCTTCCCAGGTTTGGATAGGACCACAATGGCCGCCGCTAACATTTTGGAGGAGATCGATCCCGGTACCCCAAAGGAGTTAAATAATCGTGTCCGGATCGGAACCAAGGGTTGGCAGACTGTCTTCTAAAAAGCAGCTGAAAATCCATCTGGACCCGGCGACTTGAGAGACTTAAGGCGGAATATATCGCCACGATCACCTCTTCAATCCTTATAGGCGCATCAGGAGAGTCCGCTTGATCGGTAGTTATCTTAGATGTGTGAGCTCCTTCTAAATATGATAAGTAGTGGTCTGCTAGGGCCTCCTCCTTCTAAAATTCCGCATAAAAGTCCCGGAATGTTTCTGCTATGTCTTCGTCATCTGTGAGTTCCTCCCCGCTGTGACCCCTGAGAGAATGGACTTTTGTCTGTTGGCTTCGCGCTCAAAGCTTACTTGCCAGCAGATGGCCCGGCTTGTCCCCCCCTATGTAATAGGAGTGTTTTAAGTGCAACGCAGCATATTCAGCCCTTTATCCCTGTGCTCTAGTGCTGCCTCCTTAAGCCTTCCTTTGGCAGTTGGGCACACCGTGGTTAAATTCTAGGATATGGTGTGGGAAGGCCTCCTCGGCCCTATTTCGTTCAATGAATGCTTCTCAGGGTCGTAGCAGTCTCTCATATGGGCCGCCCGGCATACTTGCTCAGTATGTCCGGCCCCAGGCCCCGCTCACAAGCTGCAAACTTTATCTAATTATTTGCGCTGTGGCTTGTATCCTCAACCTGCGCCCCGCCCCAGGGACTGTGCTCCACCTCTTTAGACGCTCTTCAGCACCAGCCTTCCACTGTAGCACCAGCCTTCCCTGTAGGCCTCTTACCCGTTTGAGCGGGCGCGCCTGACAAGGCCGCAGTCTCTCTCACTCTCTCTCTGGCCTGGCTGATGCCGCGTGAGACTCTGTTTGTGCCCTGGGACTCTTGGCGGTTGTGCGACGGTATTCTAGTGGGCCAGACACAGATGCTCGGGCGTCCCCGTCATGAGCGCCGGAGTTGTTGTCGTGGCTGCAGCCCAGTCTCTGGGCACGTCGCTCTGGGCGTCCTCCACGCCTCTTCATCCCTGGCCTTCGTGGGTTCTTTGGCGGATTTTCCTCCTCCCAGGCATATCTATGGAATGAAACATACACTGGGTTGAGCCAAGTGGATTCTTGCCTCAACTGTGTTGGAGAAAGCGACCTGGATGTCTGCCATTTTTTTAGGTCTCTGCCTGACGTAAACAGGGCATGCTCTGCTCTCGTCATACGAGGCTTCTTGGAATCGATACGATTCCAGAAGCCTTGTCCCAGCTCCGCCTTCAGTTTTGATTTGTGCGCGTCGTTTGGCGTCACAAATTATGCCAAAGGCAGTGCAATGATTGCACTGACGGCATTGCACTCACTGCTTGTTACCCTGTCTCCTTTTATCCACACCCAGCGGGATTGGATCTCTAACCGGCGGCAGGAGACAGTGTCTCCTAATTAGCGCTTTTTTGTTATCATTCACCTTTGGCAAAGGCAGCCGTGTGTTTATTTTTTCATCGCCCTTTCACTTAAAGTGAAAGCGCGATGCAATTATTAACAAGCGGCTGCCTTTGCCAAAGCCGAGAGCTTTTTTTTCCTGATGTTTGAACTGAATGCCAACCAGAAATAGTCTTTTCTTGAACAGAAGTATTCTGCTGCCGACCCAGAGTCGTTGAACACAGTGCACGCTGCACGGGTTTACCACACCAATGCCTGAGGTAAGCATATGTCTGCAGCAGCTAAACATCACGCCAAAGAGGAACCTTTCCTTTTAGATATGTCTATTTATAAACATACTCTACCGCCTAATTGCAGAATACGCGCTTGCACAGAACACTTGTTGAATGTTTCTAGCACGTTTGAAATAACAGCTGATGCAACACGGCTCCCGCATGCCTCCAGATGTGCACACAGCTTGCTGGGGTGTACCTCACACCATGTAGGACATGCCGAAGGCTTTAAGGTGTACATTCTTTAAGGTGTACATGTAGCATGAATGAAGGTGCGTGTGAGTTTTACTCTTCGTGACGCACCTCTCCTCCGCCCCTGGTTGTGCACAGTCTGCTCGTGAGAGCGCTCGCACACCTCGCTGGACACACCGAAGTAAGCACTCCCAAGATATTCATAAACATGCAGCAGTACCTTAATGGGCAAGTCGTCACAGTTGCCCTTACTGTGTCATCCACTGCCTGTCCGCCAACTTCCTCCCTTTGTAGCTGATTCGTGCTGCGACGCTCCGTCTGCACTCGACGCTCCATGTAGGTTCGTCGCCAAAATGGTTGTAATAAATCGTAGTCGCAGGCCTCACTTCTTTCTGTCAAGAGACTTATTATCAAGAGACAAGAAACCACCTAACTGTGTCTCAACCAGACGCAGTTACAACAACAACTGTTACATCAACCACTCAAGTGCGGAATGTAAACCATGTCATCAGAATGTTAATATGTCGCAGCAATCTCAGCCTAGCTGATACTGACAAATAACCTTATTACATTGGCCCACAAAGATTATATTATATTCTGAAGGCTGTCAAATTAGTCCTGTATGACCTAATACAATTAAGAACTAAACAGAGGTATAACTCAGTGGGGAGCATTTGACCTCACCTCCCCCACGATGACCAAGTATTATTTATAAAAAAAATAAAGCATTTGCAATGCAATAGGTCTCGCAATTAAGCGAGTTTGAACTATTGGCATTGTAAATGACAATGCCTTTTTATTTATGTGTTTGTTTGCAAAACATAAATAAAAGGCATTGTCATTTACAATGCCAATAGCTCAAACTCGCGTAAATACGAAACCTATAGCATTGCAAATGCTTGACTTGACAAGTGCCATCAGAGTCTGTGTCAGCGTGTCTCGTCCACAGCACACACGAGTGTGCGCTTCCTGCAGCGTGGGGACAGACGGGCTGCGGCTCTCCTTAAGAGGGTGCTTCTCACACAGGATCTTTCTATTCATCTTCGGGCTTCCTGTTTGCTCGGCTCCCCTTGATATTGCGCGCTCGTCCCCTGCAAGGAAGACAAATGGAGGAGGCATTTGGCTGAAAGGCCTTATGGAGGTGTTACATGAATTAGAGACTAATTGGGCAGGCGTCGTCCAAGGCAAACCGACAAAAGCCGCTATATCGACTCTGGTAAAATGCTTTAATAACACTTAATCAAGAAAAGGGATTTATCCCAGAAAAAGCGCTGCAGCTTTGATGTAAAGTCCTACATCTTACTGCTCAGGCCTCCAGCTCTTTGTCTCAGGGCTTCTGAAGGTAAGTATTGTGAATATAGACTGGATCTTGGTCATTGCCTGCAAGTTGTGAGAAGATATTTCATGACAGGTTGTGTAAATTACAAGTCTTCTCACTTTCCGAAGCAGCCTGGCTGCTTTACTTGAAAATGTGTATCCGAGCGTTCAATTTTATAAAACCTTACACTACAAAGGTGACGCTGCAAAGAAAAGCCAGAACGTACAATCACTGATAAATCAAATAGGTTTTACTTTTGTATTATATATGCACATAGGGGCAGGCGTAGACGCACATATTCAAGCACGCAGGCAGAGGAGCCCACTTACAGCCATGTTCACAAACAACAAGAAACAAGCATTGAAAATGCAATAGGTATCGCCTTTGATTAAGTTAAAGCCATTTGCTTTACAATACCACTAGCAAAGCAAATGGCTTTAACTTAATCAAAGGCGAGACCTGTTGCATTTTCAGTGCTTGTTTTTTTAGGAAAAAGTCTTATCAACTCATCACACTGACCAAGGTTATGGCAACACAAGTTTTCGTTGGTATGTTTTGCGCAATTCTCTTTATAAGCATTTACATGACTTTTTCGGTCGGAAAGGACGCTAGAATTGCAAGCTTTTTGTTTGGATCCACCAATCACCATTTTCTAGCCACTATAATGGCTCAGTGCAGTGGCTCCCAAACTTTTTCAACCTGCAGCTCCCTTGACTTATTGGCCATTGCTCATGGCTCCCTAATGTTACTTTTTTTTGGAGGGTGGGGGGGGATGTAAGCCCATCCTCGGGAGTACTTGCATTTTTCTTCCTGAAAATAATTGGGATGAAGTGGGTAGAGGTATTATAATCATATACGCAGGGTGTTTTGTATTACTAAGGCAGCGCCTCTAATAAAATACTCCTAGTTACACTTTGCCCATGCCTTTTTTAGAGTACCCTCTCAAACCTTTTTATCCCACTTACAGTGCTAGATAGCACCCCCATGCTTGTAGGCCCCATTGCCAAAGTGTTTCTGCACTTGAAGAATATTTACATGCACTTACATTTCTACCTGTGTCATACGTGCCAGCACACCTGTGTTAGAAGGGTGACTCATGGTTTTTAAACCACATGCAGCTTTATTTTTGCTATCTCCTCCCTAAAATTGCCTCCAAATCAATGCAAGTAAAATAAATTCCTCAGATTTTTTTTTTTTTTTTAAACGTCTTTTTCTTGCTTTCAGATGTTGGCATTATGCCGTATATGGTGTTTTACTTCCCTGTGCTCCAGGCTTGTACGGAAATGTGTGTGTACTGAATGAAATGTGTACTGGAAGTACCTATGATTCAAGTACAAATGTCAATACTTAATAATACTAAGTGTGTTTAATAGACAGGACAACTGTACTTTCCTAATAACTTGCATTAGTGTAAAATGCATTCTGAAAAAAAATAAAACCATTAACGAGTCTAACAAAATTAATCGGGCATCTTCCGCCTTCTTTGGGAGTGTTGGAACGTGGAGAACCAGTGAATTATGGAGGTCATTTCCCTTGATATGGCATCAATTAAGCACTACGTTTACAGCTTTAGGCATGCCACTTACAAATCATCGGAATAATGCGTTTAAGTCTAATTAGTTTAAATAAAGCCAATGGACCCTTCAACATTAAATGCATTAAAGTGCTTGGAGCTTGGCTCCCCCAGCTAGGTTTGACGGCTCCCAAGGGAGCCACGGTGCACAGTTTGGGAACCACTGGCTCTTTGGATTCTACAAGCCTTGCCTTGAAGTTTACATTGTAGAAATGCCATCCTCTGCTCATATCTTTTAGTACAGCCACAGGCTGGGTTGGGAAGTCTAGGGATTGAGCAAGTTCTAGGTGACCTGTGCTCCAGCAGTTATGTCTATGATATCAGGTTAATCCTCAGACCCGCCTCGGGTTTTCTGGTGCACTACTGTGAGGTCTTCTTTGTTTTCGAGCTAAAGTAACCGTTTCTTCTAATGCGTATTTCCCTTTTGACTTTTCTGGTGGAAACTGTCTTCCTGGATATTAATTTCTGGGGTTTTGTTCTTCTAACATAGGAGCCTTAATTTTTGACACTTTTTTTTTTTTTTGCTGTGTCTTCGTGCTTGTTGTGTGCCATTAGCAGTGACGGCGGAAAGGATAATAAGGACAGCACAATTTTTTTAAGCCATGCCGTCCCTGTTCCTGAAATCATTGTAGAATTGACATAATCTCTCATCCAGCCTGACGCCTGTTCAGATGAGTAATCTGTGCAAAACAGAGCATTCACTCGAAATATATCACTAACTATTTCTTTCAGGATGGGGAGAAAGTCAAGTATGATGAGTCTGTGGTGGGCCATGTACTCAGATGATGCCATGAAGATTTTTTTGTGGTGATGTCTTGAAAAAATATGAAAAGGTGTGGGATCCGATCCGTTCCAAATGATGACTACTCGGTTTTGTTCTCCCGGTTCAATTATGAGATTTAGAATGAAATGGTTTTTATTTGATCCGTTGTAAACTAGTTCTGACCAGAGTTGTCCTGCCTAGTTCTATTCTCTACATGAAAATCAACTTGCCCTTTTATTCAGTGTAATAGGACATTGTGAGCAACTCGTGGAGAAAGAGTTTTATTTTTTTGATGCAGGCTGTGTTTGTGTGCTTTTGTTGGGTGTTGAACAGGGGTATTGAACTTTTTTCTCTGCACAATTTGATTAACTATATATCAACAACAAGCATTGAAAATGCAATAGGCTTCGCCTTTTATTAAGTTAAAGCCATTTGCTTTGCTAATGGTATTATATAGCCAAGCAAATGGCTTTAACTTAATAAAAGGCGAGATAAAACCTTTTTTGTGTGTCAAAAATCGTGCGTCTCGCGCATGATTCTGGTCTATTGGCATGTATGCAAGTGTGCCCCCAGTGATGGGTAAGCAGGTTGCGCTGTAGGCAAGGCAGAGGTGCACTGACAGAGCTGTATTCTCTGCTCGAATACCCACTGGGCAGTTATTGGCCCTCAGATCCATTACGTGATTTTTCGGTCGTAATGCACCTCTCTGCTCGGTGCGGGCCAGGCTCTGAAGCCGTGTGCACAAGTCTTCTCTCCATCTGTTGCCCTTGTCCCTCAGATGTCTGGCCGGGGGTGCCTCTCTACAGTGTTGAGCAGTGTCACGTTCCAGCGGTGACTGGCAGGGCAGAAAATGAACAGATTTTTTTACTGACGGAAGCCACCCCTTCTCTCGTTCCTTCATACACAATCACTTTCTCGGCACTTCCTCCGTGTCTATTTGCATCATGCGCCAAAAATACCAGCAGTGATTTGTTTGCACACCAGAACTCCAATGGTGCCTCACTTGCTTGGACCTCTAACTCGCACCACCATCACTGCAGCCCCTTCTGCTCAATTGCCCTCCGGAAGTACACGCTTTAAAAAAAAAAGTCTGTGCCACAAGGCACACCACGCCCTACAAGCACCCGCCCCTGCTTGCGCATCCCCAAATCTATTCTCACAAAGTATTGCTTTCTAATCTCATTTCTTAGTGCATGTTCATTTCGTATTATACGGACGTCATGGGGACGCGCAGACGTACGCACTGAATCGCCAAGCGTCATATCTTACAACTTGTACAGGAGGGAACTTGGGCAGGACAAATCCACCATAAATAACCCTTAACCCAACATGTGCCCCACGACACAGGACCCAGTAAAACTAACACATACAGCACACTGACTGATCATAACACAGAGGGCACTCCGGCCAGAATCTAGATCCGAAACCTCCCACCCGGAGTGTCTCAACATAATACATAAACTACAAGACACCCTAAACACAACTTTAACACAAGATATAAAAAACATTCTAGCACAAGCAACACACAGGACATGCCAAACATTAGTCTTCAAACAGATAGCACCATCACCATAACCTCAACACATTTGGCACCAGTCAATCCCAGTAGAACCCTCACAAACATAGTCCCCGAATACCTGGAACTAAACAGACGCAAAACAGAATCATGATAAACCACACCGGAGAATCTATCCCAGTGACTCAAACGAATAGCGGCCGTTTAATAATAACTCTGCTACAACATACCACAATCTTTCAGTGGAGGCGGAACGCCTTCTGATCGGCCAAGCAGCAAGAGGCCGACGCTCCTCTCGCCGTCGGCAAACAGAGGCTCAGCAGAGTCTTTAGAACGGAGCAATGCGCGGCCTCCAACACGCCGCCTCGTAAGGAAAGGGAGCAGGAAAGCGTGCAGCCGAGCCCACCCCTCCACTGCCTGCTAGGCAACCTGCGAGGCTGGGCCAATCCCAGCGCGGCTTGCGGTGACGTCGGAGCTTTATGAAGTTCCAGGCGGTGATCTCTTGTCTTTATGGGGCCATGTGTTTGAAACACATGGCCCCATAAAGATAAGAAAAGGCTTTACTACAAACGTAAAGCAAGCGAGCCAGTCCAACTGGGACGGCTCTAAAAGAGAAAAGTGTACGTCACTAGACGCTCTTTTCCAATGGCTGGCCACCGTTTAGCATAAACAGTGACGCCAGCCAATGGAAAAGAGGGGCCGTGCTTCAACCCTGCTAGTGAAATCTACCCTAACTCATTAAATATTGCCAGCGAGACTGCGCATGTCTGCACAATCTACGCCAGACGAGACCTAAAAAACGAGTTTTAGAGGAAACGTTCTCTTTCCGGCTAAAAGGGCTCCAGCCTCCCTTTCCCCCATCGCGTGTCTCAGCCCGGCCTGCTGCAGCTCGAGCTGCTGTGGGCTTGGCTGGGCAGTGTCTGGAGTCTTATCTCTGGCACGCCCGAGTTTTTCACAGGTCTTTAAAGACCATTTTCATATTTATATACCTTTGTAAACTGGTTACGGAGGCTTCATTTTTTCTATTTCCAATACCCCCTGGGCCCCCACTCTGCCTATTCCTTACATTTGCATTTTACAGTTACTGTTGTAGTGTGAGAATGCATTTAATGAAAAGGAATATAAAGTAGGGTTGCCAAAAGAAAAATGCCAGCCATTTGTTGTTTAAAGAGCCTGCAAAGACCTGTCTTGACACTAAATAGGGTTATTAATCTAAAAGTTTGTATTAATTTGTAATGTGACTTTTCTGTCTTTTTTCCCTTTAATTATTAGTCACGGACCATTCAGGCAGCCCTAGAACACAATTAAAAGTGCATTCTATTTAGATTTGCTGTTCGAAGTATGCACAGCTAAGTGCTGAAAATGCGGCTTTAGGTTACTGCTTATTTTTGTACCATCTGGGACATCAAAATAATGAGCTGGCAACCCTAATCGCAAGACTGGAAGTTTGTTTCAGGATCAGCACAATATTTATTTCCTCCACCCTCGATCCTGATTAATGCCATAATAGCAATAGTTTAACTTGTATCCGAAATCCTATGCTGCTGCCAATAACATGCTGAGTTACTTCAAGAGTCTGGGAATGCACCTGCATTCAAATAACTCACTCCTCATTCTCCCCCTTCACCTTCACGCTCACCCTGCACTCACAGCGATCACAATGCACTTACACTGATCACCATGCACTCAGACCATTCACCCGCTCACCCTGCACACACAGCGGTCACTCTGCACGCACAGTGCACTTGTGCTGTTCACCTTGTACCTCACCCTGCAGTGACACACGCACTCTACTCACCCTGAACTTATGGACACTTCACTCAATTGTCCCCCTCACTGCTCAATCTGCAATCTCACTCAAACAAACCCATCGCTAACCATCCATTCTTTCGTCCCACTCTGCACTTGCATCCGCACCCAAATTTATATGGTCACCTCACTCACCCTGCAGTTGCTCCTCTTACCTTACTCTCACACTGTTTCATCACTCACCGTACATCCACATGGGGTACATCCACATGGGTACTTCTGCCACCCACACCGCGCAGAAGGTTAATGTGCCTGCTACAAAGAATGTGTACCGTGCAGCTCTCAGAACTGAGTATGAATAAACTATGAGTAGTGCTATAAAAAATGAAATGTTTGTCAGAAAGGTGCTTGTAGAATGCTGGCTTAGTATATGGTGCTCCGTTATGTAAGTGTAGCACCCTGCACTAATCCAAACAACCCATATGGTGATTTTAATGGTCTTAGACAACCATATAAAGCTCTCTAAGTGGTAGCTGTGAAGAGCAGCCTTCAGGCTTAGTCTAGAAGGAGTGTAAAGGAGCTTGTTTTACCAGTACATAATCTTATGGTGTGAGTTAAGTGGAAAAGAACCACAAAGTGTACTTGCAAAATTAGGTATTCATTATAATTACTCACTAACACATTGCAATATCTCCTACCCGTAGATATAACCACAATACACACAATACTTCAGTAACAGAACAGGTAAGTAGCACAAATACAAAGTGGTCCCTAGGGGGAGACTAAGCCATATACTAAAATCGTGGAATGCAAACCAAAACCTAAGTTGGACCCAGAGAATGTAGAAGAGTCAGGGACCCAAGAAACCACCGAAGGGTAGTATCTAGGAACCCCACGGAGGTCGAGTGCTGAGTGGGAACACATGCTCAATACAAGTCAATGGGTAAGTCGTGGTTGCAGTTTTAAAGAACGACCCTTCCATGTGGATCCTGAAGAAACCCAGTGGAAGATGGAAGGTTGGAGAGTCACCCCACCTGTGGATACCCGAGGAACCAGAATACCTACACCAGGGAAGCCAGGTGCATAGGTGTGAAGTGACGTCGGAAACGGCCATAGACCACGATGGACGACTTCAGTAAAGATGCCCCTGGCGAAGAAGGTGAAAGAGTCCGGTGGAACCCAAAGGTGGATTCAAGGCGAGAAGAACCTGCAAGCAGAGGGGACAGTCTATGTCACTCAGAAGTGACCAGGAGGCACGGAAGACGAATGCCCACCGACGTCCGATGCAGGAGAGTTGACAGAACCCTGGAAGTTGCAGCTGCAGCTGTGTGGACTAGGCGACTCTAAGGATGACCAGGAGCCAGTTACAAGCTGTCCCATGTCTGGTGTCGAGAGCCAGGATGTCCGTGTCCGCCAGGGGCACCAAAAAGACTTGGCAACAGGCGCAGTATTCGAAAAAGGTGCAATATTGGGACCAGCAAGGTCCAAGTGACTAACCGCGATCAGGTAAGTCAGAGCAGGCCCAGAGCAAGCAGGCAAGCATACTGGAGCCAAAGAAGACCCTCCAGAGGACCCACAGGCCGGAGGTACATTGGTCGCAAGTGGACCTCAAACAGCTTGCCAGGGATGAAGGGCCACGGTTCAGAGGATGTGGTGAGGACGAATATCTTGGCTGCAGGAGATGCTTGATGCTGGAGCTTCTTGGAGCCCGGAGATCTCTGTAGGAGACCATCAACAAGTCTTGGCAACGGCAAGTCGACGGGATGCACAGGAGTTCTGCTCCAGCGGTTTTGAAGAGGGATACTGGCTTCAAACTTGCTGTGAAGACAGGTCAGGCCTCGAGGGAGTTGCAGAACTGCCACCTGTGTTGCTGAGCCTTTCAGAGTCCGTGGGAGTCCAGGATCAGCAGACCGGTCAGCTGCATTGTGGTGCCTGCAGATGCAGGAGAGTGACTCCTTTGGGTGTCTTTGATGTCCACAGGCCCTGTGAAGAACCTGTATGGAGCACGGGCACAGACGTTGCAGAAGACTTGCACCACGACGAGACCAGAAGCAGCAGGAGTCTTCCCAGTTGCGGTCTCTGTTCCCAACACGAAGTCCAGAGTGCCCGGAAAGTGAGATGAAGTGGAGTTCGATCTGAATCTTGTCCCACGATGAATGTAGAGATCCACCTACAGGTAAGCACATAAGTACCCTAAGGTGATGATGGGACGATTCAGGGGTCCCTCCCAGAGGAGGGGCTGGACAGTGGGGAGGATACTCCCATTTCCTTTGTCCAGTTTCACGCCAGAGTGGGAGCCAACGGCTCCCTGAGCTGGTTTGGATTGGAGTATGCAAGGAGGGCACCAAATGTGCCCCACAAGCAGTCTCCGTGGTGGTGCTGGCAAGCTCTCCCACCTTGTCCCAATACATTAAATCCTGTCTGGGAGGTGGTTACACCTTCTTGTGACAGGAAATCTATTGTCATGCCTTCCCCTGCCCGAGCCTGGCTCAGCAGCAGGGGGGCAGAATCGGGTCTCTGGTCGGCAGCAGCCATAGCTTGCTGTCCGAGTTTAGAAGACTGGTACCAGGAGCACTGAGGGCCTCCCGGAGGAGCTTTGCAGTGCATGGAATCATTCTCTCAACAACATTTACGGTGTTTGGGTATGATTCCAACATGTTTGATACCAAACACAACAGGGTTAGTTACAGCCAGTTTAGAGATGGCCATCACGTAATAACGCATGGCCACTCAATGTATTATAATGGCTGATGCACTCACAACCCAGGAGAATGGACTCCGAAGGTTGTAGGGGTGCCCTGCTCGTGCACAGGGCACCCTCGCACTTGAAAGGCCTGCCTTAGTGTTGGCTTATAGGTTTTAAGTGCAGTGCCCTCAGATGTAGGAAACCTATATCTGTCGTAAGTGGTGCTAGCACCAGCTTACACAGGCTTCAATGGCAGGCCTGTAGACACAATTTAAGTGGTCCCTCATGAGTGGCATAATACATGCTTCAGCCCATGGGGGTGGGGGCCCTGGTGTATTCCCTGGGTACCTTAGTACCATATACAAGGGACTTGAAAGGGTTCATCAGTAGCTAATCTGTGAGGTACCTAAGTACTCACGATGTCCAATTTTTAGGGAGGAAGCACAGAGACTGGGGTCCTGATTAGCAGGATTCCAGTCAGACTAGTCAGAAAAAACATTGACACTAGGAAAAAGTGGGGGTGACTATGAAAGCAGATCCTACATTCCTACAGTGCTGTAGAGAGATGAGGTGCATTGTTGGTGAGTAGTAGTGAGGTAATTAATGGATAAGGAGAAAATGGAGGAGGGGCGGCAAAAAAGACTGTTGCACCGTGTGAGACCAGTGCTAGGGCCAGCCCTGGCTGGGAGTGTCACCCCCCCCCCTCCCCCCCCTCCTCTAGTTGCGCCCCTACTCTTCAGCCATCTAAACATCAAAATAACTGATTATCACTTAATAGAAAAGCAAACACATGTTTCGTGACAGTCACCTCTTCAGGGCCACAATTTGTTTGAATCTCAATTCTTGTACAGCTTAATTACTGGTTTGATATGCCCTTTCTCGTGATAACTCAAAAACATAGGAATTTGTGAATGTTCTTCACTTTGTCGTGAAAGATTGGTGGACAGTATCATATGAATAAACAAGTTTTCTTGCATTGAGGATCAGAGTTTGGATTTGTTGACAGCAGTTGATTTTCTCCAATTGATCATTAATTTGCTATGCGCACATATAAGAACACACTGGTTGGGTAGCCAGTGATCTGAAAGTAGAGCGTCGTGCCTCTTTTCCTGTTACCCATCTTCATGCATTATATAAATTATGCTTGACTTTTGTGCTTAGTTTGAGCTGGTGGTTGTAGCTCACCTCACTTATGGGAAGGAGGGTTATTAGCAAAGCGGCGCATTTCAGTAGGATAACACAAGAATGATTTGTTTTGAGCTATAGCGAGTGGGTTATGTTTAAATGGTAGAGTTAGAGAGAACAGTTCCCAGAGATGTTGCTGGTATGCTTGTGCCATCCTAATACCACGTGTTCTCCCTTCGGAAACAAATGTGAAAATAGTGCATTTCGTTTTTTCTGTACGCAGTATTTTCCTGTTCTGACATGAGTTTAATGAGTGCCCAGGTTATTTTCCAACCTCTCAGTCTGATGAGGGCTGTATGTCAAAATATAGGCAGCAAAAATAAAATGTGACTGAAATACTGTGTCCTAAATATCCTTTACAAACTTTACAAACATATTCTCCAATTGGGTGTAGATTCTCTATTTTTAACTCTAATGGGGTGATATATGTTTTGTAAGTGTTATTTAGGACAGGATATTTCTGTCAGATGTTTTATTTGTTGTTGTTTTTTTGTTGCGATTCTGGTAGTCCTGAAGAGAACATGAGTTATCATATTAGCACTATCTTTGAAGGGCACACGTTCTGCTTCATGTTTGAAGAGTTCAGATCCAAGTGGTTTTAAGCATGTGAAGTGTCCATAGCTGTCAAGGTTTCAAATTGCTTGTGTGTGACATTGTCATAATTTCAGTGTACTTATGAGTGACATTCAACGACTATGTGTGACACTTTCTTGTAACCAAAATCAAGCAATGAAAACCACCTTTTGGCCCTCATGAATGGTGTATGTCAGGCTGAACAAAAGTCAGCTTGACAGACACTGTTCATCTTCAGGTCAGGCAGCCAGGAGCCAGACATGCGCTAAATGCTCAGGCTCCTGGCTGCCGGAGCTGAACGTTGCTGGGCTGAGGACGTCACAGCTCCTGTGGGCGTGACCTCCTCAGTTCAGCAAAGGACCTCGAGGCCCTTGCCACAGTGACAAGGGATAGCATCACTGCTTGCCTCGCACCTTGGCGCTTCCGTTTTAAGCCCTGAAGCGCCCAGGACCGAGGTTCAATCAGTGATACTTTACCACAGAGTGGGGTGGGGCCAGCAGTCTCACTGACCCCACCCCACTGTGTGATTACGTTGGGACTGCTGCCTTCCCTCATTGGCTGACATTTGGTCAGCCAATGAGGGAAGGCAGCAGTCCCAAGCCGCCTATGACCTCCGGAGCAGAGAAGCAGGTAAGTGTTTTTTGTTTTTTAAATATATGTTTGGTGCATTTATGTATGAATGTTTGGTAATGAGTATTGTGAATGGATATGTTTTTGTGTGTACGCGTGAATGCATGACTGTGTATGTGTGCGTGATTGTCCCTTCTGCCCCCTCCCTCCTAAACTTGCCGGCACTGTCTGTCAGTCACCGTCTGTGGCTGCCAGAGCAGCATGGATTGTGAGCTGCTTTCCTCAGTGCTAATAGCAGCGCTACAAAATGCGTGACTTTGCATTTCAGTGCGGTGATGCGGATCACCATACTGATATTTATTAGTCTTTACGCCTGATGCGTGGTACTTGGTAGGGCTGAGTGTTGACTTTATTTGTGGAGTGTACTGTTTGTGATTTGTAACCTTGAGTTATTCATCCACTATAGCCTTAATTTGCGATTTCACATAGTTGGTACACTTAAGTTTGGCTTTTATAAACTCGAAGTGCTCAGATTCTTCACACCAATCATTTCTCTCATTCAACATTAAAATCTTTGCCTTATGCCTTTGCATTGACACATAGTCTTTGGAAGCTTCCTCATCATGCAGAGCTTCACTTGTGTATTACGTCTTTTGTGTGTGCAGAACTGGATTACTCAAATAGGACTTGTAGATCATATCACTCGTGCTTCCCATAATGTCCTCTGGCTTTTTTTTTGTGACCTACAATGTCCAATTCCAGATTAAGGTCTGTAATCTTGAGGCGTTTGGCCTGTGATACTTTGTGGGCCAGATAAATTGCCAAAGGCAAAAGGGTACCATATGTCCCAAGGCTCTCTGATCCCTGCTAAGTACCAAGATGTTCACTGCTGTATGTGTAACTCCTTTACTTTAATCTGGTTGTTCTTAAATGCATTTTTAGGTACACTGTTATCGGGTTGAGCTGGATCTGTACGAATCTTTTTAGAAATGACCTGTGGTAAATTCAGTGCAGAATTTGAGGAGAACAAATTCTGCTCTGACACAGCAAAGGCTTTTGAGGAGAGCAGGCTACTCTGGCGTGGCTCAGGAATTGAGGAGGACATGCCCTTTGTAGGCTTGCTCCTAGCTCAGGTAGAGCATGGGCTTCATTTAATTGGTTGGTTTTAAGGAACTGATAGTGTTTTGTTGAATCTCGGAGTTAAAGGAACGCGTTTGCAATACATCAGAGCTCAGCAGAACATGAATTGTGTAGAATCCATGGATCAGGGTTTGAAGAAAGCGTGGGTTGTGGTGTGCAGCTCATGGTTTTAAGGAAGCATGTATTGCAATGCTTTGGCTACTATTTGAAAAGAGCGTACGTTGTATTGCCATTAAATTAGTGTGGAAAGTGCAGAGGACAACAGTGGATTATAACCAAATTGGACATGCTCAATTTGTTGGTGACTTTAAGTGACTAGCCGAGAATTAGTTTCCAGGTGTGACACTGGCTCACACCTGGGCATGTATTCTGAATATTCTTATGTTAGTTTGGTGTAGAGGATTAATTCATACGTTTCACTTGCACAGGAATTGGAGCAGAAACTTTTCGAAGCCCAGAAAAAGGAACATCTTCTTCAGAACGAGGTGGCGCATCTCAAGGAGGAGAACCAGAAATTGCTTGTCCAACTGGCCGAAAACCAGTCTCAGGATGGTAAGCTGGTGTGGTAGAAGTGGAAACGAACATAAGGCTGGCTGGTTACCTTTACCACTAACCAGACACAAATCACTTGGGACTTGTGCACCTATGAGACAGTAGCTGTACTCTAGGAATCAGTGACATGCATAGAGTCAGTACACTCTGTATTGTAGGATAGTGGATTTCTAGTTTGAGAGCGAGTGTAAGAAAATTCTGGGGCTCAATTATCTAGTAAGAAAGAGTGGATACTCTGGACTGAGGGCCAGTAAACTCGTCTAAAAGTTGTTCTTTGCCCATTCTGCCACCCTCTACCCTACCATCTGCAAGCTAGATTTTCTCCACGTCCTTTTTGATCACTAAAATCATGCAGCATACAGAAGTGACCGAGCACTCGCTGGGGTTTGTAACAGTCGTGATTGTTGATACCGGACTGAATTGTACAAGGGTTTGTGGAAATCTTTGTTCCGTACATGGATACATGGTAAAGTCGGTTTCAATTTTTTTTTAATTTTTTTTTTACTGTATACCTCATAGAATATATTTTTCTAGAAAGGAATTTCTACTTACACTTCGAAATAATGGAAGAAAGTTGGAATCCGATGTGGTATAAAGAGGTCTTTCTCGCCTTTCTTTGACTAGTTGCATTTGTTTACATGTGTTGGAACTTCAACAGAAATTCAGCAGCACAACTTTGCTCAACAAGGAACCGCAAATCTTTTTCAAATAGTTTGTCTTCGTAAGCACTTGCTTCCATACATGCATGACTGTCCCAGCCTCCAAGTGAATTGTGGGTCAAGACCAATATATAAGTGAAGATGGAGAAGAAATCTTGCACTACTCCATCCAAAACTTGACAAGCAAAGGAAAATACTATCAGCAGCTTTTCCTGTGTAAATTAAAAATATTAAAATCACTCTGCAGTAATCATGCATGGTACCCAATTCATATTTTCCCTGAATTATTGCATATGGTAACCAAGGGCTGTAGGCTTTTTTTTTCTCCAGAGTTTTATATAGCAAGAACTTGACCCGAAATTATCGGGTATCGGAGCGCTTTACATGAGCACCAGTTGCGTTACAATAAGGACACATTCATTTTTGTTAGGCACGGGGATATTAAGTGATTTGCCCAGAATAACAGGATGCTGAGCGTTGTTTCTGAGAATCGAACCCGGTTCCCCAGATTTGAGGTCGACCGCCTAGCCGCTACATCCTCTCTCTGGTGGATCCTAAAATAATCATATCCGGCAAAGCTAGTTGCCCATCTATAATATGAGCTTCTTTGTTGGCCATTAAGCAACATCAGAGGCTTACAGTAAATGTGGAGTACTATTGGTGAGTATTGCATGTGGTAAATAAGTCAATACCAAGTTATGTGCATATCTCGGTTTTAACTGTATTGGGCCTTAAAGCTGATCACCTAATATTTGTTAAATCGACTGTATAATCATAAAGGTTGTGTGCTATATTATGGCTACTTTGGAATCCTAGTCTTCTTGTGAATGTATACTAATACTTATATAAATGTCCTTTTTAAATGGGTAATGTAAATTTTCTGGATATTCACGAGGATTGGAAAATCTTTAATTAAGAAGAGGTCTGAGACACACCCAGGCCTTCTATACACTTTGCAAGTGTAAGCTTGTAAGCTTCCTGGCTGTGGTGCACAGGGGTATAGCCACAGATAGTATTTTGCGGCCCCCGGAGGAATGTTTGCGAGTACCCATGTAATAGACTATACTTCCATCTGGTATGAACTGGAGAGGTAGACCTTTAGGCAATAATATGGAGACTATTTCTAGCAGGCATGATATATCTGATAAAGTACTCCAAACGGCGTATTATAAGGATATGGCCAGTCACCGAAGAGTTTTCGGACCATATAAGGAAATGAGTCTGAAGGTCGAATTTATTTATACGGTCATGTCACTCCGAGCTGACTTGCAATATCCTTATAATGTACTGCTGGTGGTACTGTATTTCTTAGAATACATGGGCATACTTTCACCCTTCCCAAAAGCTGGTTAAATAGTTGGTGTTTTACGCTTTCAGATGAGAAAGATGGGATGTATGCAGACACAAAGAATAAAAGTCGAATCTGTAGTGCAAAAATAAACACACGAAAAAGCAGTTACATATTTATTGCAAAAAAGATAATTGTATCAGTTCAATACAAGTCACCTTTAATGTCGGTCTTTCTTTAATTACCGAAAGATTACAAATAATAAACGTTATCACAAATATGTTCCTTAAAACACAGCATAAGAAGGAAAATTAAGATTCGTTTTCGCTGCTTAAATGCAGCTGTAAATATGCTCCATGATCTGCTTTTCACCTTAGCTTCCGGCAGCAGGCAATGTGATGTCGGAACTGAACTGTAATAAGTCCTCAAAATTGAACAGTTACAGTGTTTATTTATTTGTATTACAAGCAACATGCTCTCATGTATTATGCTTGCCTTAATACACGACATGAGATGTTGAGAAACCATATGTCACATGATTCTTTAATCCTCGAAAAAGGAAAATAGAAAAGTATATTATTTTACCTGGGGGCGGGGGGGGTTGAGGGACCACAGACCTCTTTCCCTCTTCTAGCCTAAGACTGAATTAACTGAGTAAAACTGTTAAAAATGTGCATTTTATTAGGGAAATAGTGGAGCAGCAATTCAAAGTTGAGGGTCGCCACTCTTTTGTAATGAGTGACCTTGTTAAATTGAATGACTTGACGTAGTTAAGGTTGCAATTTCGTAACCAGCTCGACTGCATGGGCGTGTCTCTATAACGTGGATATTTCCATTCCCTAAATGCTTGCAACTGTGTAATTTTGAATGACCTTTATTGTCTTTACAATAAAAAAATCTGTAATATTTAAGTAATCAATTTGTGTGGGTATTCTAAGACTGTCAAATTAAACCTCATAATATTTTGTCATCTAAGAATTTAGAGATCATAATGGTGACTTTATCAAATAAGTATCATGCTGAAAATGTCTAAGTACTTGGAGATGTTTTTACAGGATTTCAAAAACTTACGTTGTTCAAAGACAAAGTGTTTTCCTATGTGTCAAGTGTTTGCTGCATCAGAGGTGAATTTTCTACCCTGTTAGGCTATGATTGATGTATGTGTTTGAACTAAGAGTGCGGGATTGGTATAAAATGCAATATTTAAGAATGGGACCACCATAATTGAGCCAACCTGTCATTAAAAGAGGATTGCGAATCAACACTTCCTCTTAGTGGAAGAGGTGTGGCGCCGTCTGACTCCGGAATCTGGGGATCACGGTTCGATTAGCAGATTAGCCCAGCACCATGTGACTCTGGGCAATAGCTTGCTTAATCTTCCCGACGAACCCCAGCGCCTAGAGACCCTTACGGGTGATTGTTCGCGCTTTACAAATGTGGATTATTATTATTATTAGGGACCATTTGGAGGTGTAATGCACCTCCCATTTTTTAAAGGAGACCGTCACTAAGGATAGATTTAAGAAAGTGAGTGTGCGGAGATGATTTAGAAGGGTTTATCAGTGAAGCTTGGTGGACGCTAAGACAGGAATCTTGAGCGATTGGCTCTGGGTAATAGAACAAATACGGGGCTAGATAACGCAGGAGAATGGGCACAAATGCAGGAATAACCATTCTATTTCCTTACAAATCAGACAGTGCAGCAAAAGAACATGAATTGATGTTGAAATTGAAAGATGTGGTGGACCGACAGAGGGATGAGATCAGAGCCCAATCCCGTGAGATTCAACAGAAGAACAGTGACACTGAGGCGGTAAGACTATCTGGATTTCCCCATTGAAAAATGCTGCGAAGTGTGGGGGGGTTTAGGTACACACTATTCATATGCCAATGAGTCTGGCCTACTATGGGGGAGCCTAGCTTACTTAATACTGGAATAAAAAAGGCCAGCAGGAGGATACGACTTGCTGTTGATGATTCGCTGAACAATTTTAGAGACTGTTATCCTTTCACTAGGGTTAAAAGCAATGCAGGGCTTACTCTTCATACTACTGGAAGGGAGTACTCTTGGTACTGCAATGAACTCCCATGCCAACGTGGTAACATTTCTCTGTCAATACATTGCCTCAGTGATTTCTTCTCATTTCCTGTTGTATGACCATTCTGCTTTTAAAGATGTCACTGTTGGAAACTACCGCATCTTTCTAGGAAAGTCTTCTAGTTCGTAGAAGGACTTGTACAAAGTCATTGCATTCTGTTTTTCCAAAAAAGCTAGCAGGGTTCTTCCATTTTGCACAGTTACTCCAGGCTCACTGAGGTTCTTTCAGTTTTTAGAAGGTCCATTGTTTCCAGCTCCTGCCTTTAAGCTAGAGAACAATATGGGATCTACTTGTTATAATGATTGAAATGTTATAAGAGCGAAGACCGGTTTGAAACGTCCTCAAATCACTGTCCAGGCTCGTCATTGGTGTAAATCAAGTGTGTGCACAGCTCTGAATACTTTGATATACCTACCCCTCTATTTATCCTTCATTGCTTACTAAGAAGTTCCCCCATTGCCTCCCTCTTCCTCCCTTTTCAGGAATACTTTGGCCTACTCTGCGAACCGTAAGAAAGAGAGGCATGCACAACTCGTGCTTGCTGTTCTTCGCCATGGTTTGCATCCATGCTACTTTTGTTCTCCCTCGGCTCTACTGTAATTCTTCTCTTTTTTCTTGGATCAGCTGCAGGAACAGTTGGACAGGTTCATGCGGATGAATGAAGATCTGCGCCGGAAGCTTTCTGTGGTTCAGGCACAACTGAAGTCCACGCTTGAACGGAAACTGGAGCTCGAGACCCTGTTGCAAACACAACCGGGTCAGGTGGACAAGAGGCCCAGAAGCTTGGCTGTGTTGGAGACGTCTGTTTCTGATTCAGTGAGTTATGAACCATTAAATTCTTATGCACTTAGAACAAAGTTATACACAAGCCATTAGTTAAACTGAACACAATTAGATCAAAAGCTTGTGATTCAAAGTTATTCAGTACCAGACACTCAGGTAAATGATACCTGATTACTGTTGCTGGTAGGTGGTAATCAGGTGAAGGAGCTGGAAGGTGTATGCTGTTTAGTTAAAAACAAATTCAGCAATTTTGAGGTCTGTTAATACTCAAACCTTTAGTGTTGCAGAATCAGTTTGGCTAAATAAAAATTAAACTACAGTGAGTATGGGGAAAGCATGAAGCAGTACCTCTGCACAGGTAAATGGTGCTGTGTGGTTTCTCATTGATGCTGTTACACTCTAGAAATCTGGTACATAGCCGATATAGATGCCACTCTCAATCAATTCGGGAAATGGAAGCGTGCTACTCACCCTTGAGGGTCCCCAGGCGCTGAGGGAGGGGGTGGGGGCTGGACGCAGCTCCATTCAGCCGAAGAGCCACACGCTGATGTCGATTCCTTTCTTTTTACATCACCAGACGTGGATCTCAAACTACCTTTTCTCTCAGACACTTGTACCTCAAAGTTTACAGTGTGCAAGGGAAATGTCTCCTCCCAATTTGACAGGTTTCAAACCCTATAAGGGCTGTTGCAAACAAACAACTGTGACAGATACTCATCAGGTATGCCTGGGGTCGAGCCACAATTCTGAAGGCCTGCAATGACTGCACATCGATGAACCTGAAGACCATACGAGAACGCGAGGCCAAACTCTACATCAAGCACCTCCAAGATTCAGTGTTGTGACTAGTCCCAAGGTTTGGTCACACTCCAAATATTCAGGTAAGTCGAAGAAAAAACTCTCAATGTCTAACGGGACTCAGCCTCCTAACGCAACTCTTGGTCTCTTGAGAAGGTGCAAGGGTATTGCCATGCCCTCTCACTCTCTCTCCCAACATTGGTCGACATCGGAGCCCATCCTGCAACTTGTCCCAGCCCAATCGGAGTTTCCAGGCCCGTTTGTGACAACAAAGCAGATGGAAGAGTTCGATGAGGCAACACTCCAACTCCCCAGAACACTTCTGACACTCTTACGCATGCCTACAGGCCTCAAGGAGCCGCCAGGCATTTGAGGTATTGCCGGCGGGTTTGCCCTTGGCACCAGTTGGACCCATCAAACCAGTCATCGGGCCTTCTCTGGCACCTGTACCAAATCCGCTGCTGGGTCCCGGAATGTCCATGCTGGAGGAGAAGGGATGCCCATTGTGCACTCCAACTTAGCGCTGCTATGACAGAGGCTGCACTCTAACCAACCACAGCCTTCTGCCTTGGATCTGCTTAGTGTCCCCCCTCCACCCACACGCTGCATTCCCTATTCGGAATTGATTCAGATAATGACTATGATGCAGATGATGAAACTGGCCAACCCTACTATTAGGTGAACTGGTGTGATGACCTCCAGGATGCCAGTGGCATTGACACCTTTTCTGACTCTGCCCTCCTCTCACCTCTAAGCCATGGCACTGAGGAAAGTGCTTCCTTCGCCATAGTCATGCGGAGGGCAGCCAAAGTTCTTGAAGTAAAGCTCCCAAATATAGAGGTCAAATCCAATGTTCTGATGGACGTCCTTCAGTCAGGATAAACCAATGCAGAGCCCATGCTGCCTTTCAATGATGCATTGACAGACACCCTCTTGAGGGCCTGGCCTCCAGCACATCGCCAAATTGCGAGGCGCCACCCCCCTGCCCAGGTGACCCCTTATTTCTGTCTCGGCACCCCTCTCCTGAAAGTTTATTGGTGCACGCTTCTGCTAGTCAGAGGAATCCTAACACTTGTCTGACTACTCCATCAGATATAAAGTCTAAAGGAGTAGAGACTTTCTAGTAGAATACTTTCCTCAATATATTTGACCCTCTGGTCTGTTAATGCCAATAGCCTGTGGGACGGACACTCCCACACTCTCTGGGATTCAGTTGCTCAGATTCTCCCAGGTATACTGAAAGACCTTTGCCACCTCGTCACCCAGGACTGTCAGGATGGGTGTGACGCTGCCAAATGTACAATTCGCTGTGGCTGGACACCACAGACTTCATCGGGAGTGTTGTTGTTATGATAGGCCTCTTTTTGTGTGATCACCACCCAGTTTAACTGATGCTGCTGGTTTTCCCACTCAGAAAATGCATTGAGACCTGCTAACCAGACACCCATGCCCTGAATCTAAAGTGAATGTCGAATTGGCTGTAACCAATTGGAAGTAGCTAATGTACCTGTATGTCCCTAGTATATGGTATTCTGGGCATATAAGTTTGAGGGGTACCCCAGGTCTTGCAGAAATGGTTGTGCCACGCTGGTTCTCCCCCGAGTAAAAAGAGTCCCCCAGTTCACCACTTCAGATGGGTAAACCAGTTTGGCGCTGCTAGCCCGGCTTTGCCATTGAAAGCAATGACAAAGCCACCACGTTCCCTGTAAATCTGTGCAAGTCACCCCACTAGCATGCCTACCAAGTCCTAAGGCAGGATGCAACATATGCCACAGGCAGGACATGTACTTTACATGTCCTGATAGTAAACACACAAAACGTTTACTGTAGGAAGACTTGTTACAGCTTTATACGCTGACCTCTCAACTGTACTAACTCCTGAATGGTGCGCCCAAAGTGGGCCCTCCTAGGAATCAAACAACTCTGTACATTAAGATCGACTTGTATCTCAAGTCGAAATTAATATAACTTGTTGCAGTGTACAACTTTGGCAAAGCTGCCATTTTGTTGCCTTTAAAACCTCTGTGCCATCCGGAGCAACACGGAGCTTCTTCCATGAGACCGCTTTCTGGCTTTCTGGACAGAGGTGCCGGCGACTGTCCGGAAGGAGAACAATGAAGGATTGCAGGCCAGGGAGGTGCCGCCTCCCTCTTGCGGGAAGCCACTTGAGTGTTAACCTCAAAGGAAGGCTTCAAAGGAAAAGCTGCCTTTAAAGGGCAAATGTGTTATGCCGGGGGGAGGGCTGCCCCATTTGTTAGGGAGACAGGCTGGCATGGGGAGCAGAGAGGGGAAACCAGTTGCCAAACCGCGTTGCCCAGGGGCACGTAGCCCTTAGGTAGCAAAACTCCAGAGGTGGTCTAGTGAGATCTGAACACCGATAGAGGGGTATCGACATCTTTTTAGTGAGCAGAATGGTGCATACTGGGATAGCCAGATGCCACACTCCACAGGAAGTGGTTACCAGGTGGGAGGTAACCTGGTAGCCCATTGATGACCAACCACATCCTGCCCTGAGGGCACTTTCCAAGCATGAAGGGGGTACTCCTGGCACCCAGACCTCCTTTCTCGACCGACTTGAAAGAAGGACCGAAGAAGGAATGCCCTGCTGCACTAAAGGACTAGCGAAGAGAGGCTGCACCGTCAAAGACTGCACATGGTGGCAAGAGAACAGAGGCTGTTGTGTCCTGCTCAAGGAGAAGTCGTTTCCAAAGCCCAGTAAAGCGAAGAGACTCCAAAGTCCAGCGACTGGCCTCCTGTTCGCAGCACAGGGATACATCAGCTGAAGTCTGCTGGGGTAAGTTGGTAGTCCAAAGACTTCAAGTTGCTACCGCAACTGCCCTGCAGAAACAAAGACCTAGATCTGACGCACAGAGTTGCACCCGCGTTTGCTGAGCCTGGGAGTGCTGTCGGAAAGTTTCTGTGGCCCTCAGAAGGAGAGTTATCGACCCAGGAAGGATTGTCCTGTGACCCTGACACCAGGCAACTGGCAATCCAGTGGCAACTGGTCTTCGAGAAGACCGGAGAGGACTTTGTGGGATGCTGACCCTGCACCAGGGACCTCCCTCACTATCTATGTGGACCAAGGAGTCCCTTCAGGAAGACCCCCTCATCGACTGCGGCACATCCACAGTATCCTTGGAGCATCTCCAGCATCCTTCATCCCTTGCATCAGGTCTGATCCTTAGGAATCCAATGCAACGCTGATAAAGTGCTTGTAGTTGCTGGAGAATTGCGAACTGGTGGTCCTGCCTAGCTCCCTGCTGAAATTGGGCGCCTCAAGTACTTCTAATTGATCGCATTGACTCTTGCCCAAGTTTTCTTTGAAATGGTTTCTAAGCATCAAATTTGTTGGCTTTGCCAAGGCTTGTTCGCGAGTGAAATTGCTTTGATTTATTATTGCTTGTAAAATCTATAGCTCGGATAACCTCCTTTGGATCTTTTTCATTCTAGTGTCTCAATTCTTATAAAAATACAGTCTGTTTTTATAGACTGGTGTCTGATTTCTTGAGTGACATGTTGATTTCTTCTCCAATTGTTTTGGTGCTGTGTAATTGCTTTACACTTGTTCTTCTGTGTAAGCTTTGCTGCTCAGTGGAACAGCCACCCAGGGTTAAGCTGAGGGTTTGACAGACGAACCCTTAGCGTCCTAAATGGGTTGGTGAGCATCTTACACAGTGATATTACACAACCACACCACACCGTATAAAACACCACACTTCCTCAAAGCTACCATACCTGGCTGTGATCAACAGGCTTTTCAGGTGATGTTGAGTCCTCCCTTATGGACATGCCCTTTGACGGGACCCATCTTTTTTGGAGACAAGACAGATTCCTCTCCGTAGCACTTTAAAGAGGGCAGGGCCACAGCTCTTTCCATGAGCTTATCTGCCCCACCTCGCCAACTGCATCAGCACCACTATTCCTTTCGTGGTTCTGGCAGAGGTACTTCATACCAAAAGCCATTTTAACCGTAGCAAGATGCCCAGCAGTTTTGCGGCCGTGGCAAACACCGACCACATAGTCAGCCATGTACAGTGTATCGGTCAGTCTAAGATTCCCCCTGCCCCCGAGCATCCCCATCGGCAAATACCTTTAGTGTGCCCATAGTGGAGCACACTATGGGCACACTAAAGGTATTTGCCGATGTGTGGATGCAGGATCTGACAATTCTTACCCGGTTAAGTCATAACATAAAAAAGGTGGGTCCTGCAAATTGTCCAGAAGGGACATGCTTTACCCGTCAAAAATACTTTGCCACACCTCCTGTCCCCAGAACAACTGACTAAGGACCATCTGTCCGTCCTACAGCCAGATGTGCAAGCCCTTTTGAGCAAAGGGACTATTGAGAGGGTGGCAGTTGTTAATCCCACTACTTTCTGCACCACTACTTGCTAAAGAAAGATGGAGGACTTAGTTCTGTTTTAGACCTGCACCCTTTTAACACCTTCCTCCGAAAGGACAAATTCAAGATGCTCACTGTGGCCAAGGTCTTGTGTGCCCTCGACCCTGGAGACTGAATGGTGGAGTTTGATATGCAGGACACCTATTGTCATATACCTGTCCTGCAGGCTGATCAGTGCTACCTGTTGTTTGTAGTGGGACAGGAGCCGTTTCAGTCCATTGTGCTCTTCTTTGGCCTCACGAAGTGCCCCTCTGATGGGGTGCTACTACCAATCTGTGAATACAGAGGTCAGGGTCCCTCTCTTCTCCCTACCTCTACGACTGGCTGCTGAAGGTGGACTCGCCCCAGGCAAGCGAACCTGCTGTCATCTTTGGGGTTCAACGTGCCAAAGTCACAGTTAACTCGTTCTCAGATGCTCCACTTCATTGACGGCATTCTGGATCCCGCTCAGTTTTGTTCCTTTCCCTCAGAAAGGAGAGACCAGGACATTTAGGCTATGATCCTGATCTTTCATCCTCTCTCCTGGGTTTCAGTGATGTCGACTCTGAGGAAGCTGGGACTGTTGGCCTCCTGCATTCTGTTGGTAAAACTGAAGTCTTAGTGGGCCCAACATCAAAGGGACCTTTCCAACCATGTCCAGATTTCAGAAGAGCCAGCAAACTATCTGCAAGGGTGGTTGCTGTAATGCGATTGGGTCAGTAGCCGATCTCTCATCCTATCTAATTTAGAGCAGACCGTGGTGACCGATGCATCACTTCCGAATTGAGGTTGACACACCTACAAGAGGTGGATATCAGAGGCCTCTCGTCTCGTGTGGAGTGCTGGGTCCATACCAATCTTCTGGAGTTGAGGGACATCCAATTGGCGTTAACAGACTTCCTTTCGTCCACTGAAAAGAAGCTGGTGTAGGTCTTTATGGATAACAACACCGCTGTGTGGCATTCCCACAAGCAGGGCGGGGTGGGGGTCCTGGATCCTATGCCAGGAGGCGCTCTGCTTCTGGAAATGGCAGAACTTTCCTGATGGAGAACCACCTGGCAGGATCTTTGAATGTCAGGGCGGGCAAACTCAGTCACCAACTCCTAGCGGATTACGAGTGGTAGTTGGTGCAAGATCTCTTCCGCAAATGGGGGAAAACCTTGGCTTGATCTATGAGCCACTGCTAGGAACTCAAAATGTTAGCACTGTGGCGCATTGCAGTTTCTAAGCCATATCTCTCTAGGAGACTCATTCTACCCAGGGTAGGACTCTGGACTCTTTTACACCTTCACGCTTATACCTGTTCGGAAGAAGATAAGGACCAACTGGGCCCAAATCATCCTAGTGGCACCAGACTGGGCATGGAGAGTATGATGTCCACAATGCCTGTGTTTCGAATCTGGCCACCGATCAGGCTGCCCCTCTGGGAGGATCTGCTGTCGCAGCAATTCGGCCTGTGCAATCTCCACCTTCATGCTTGGAGATTGAGCGGCGACATCTGAACATCTTTGACCTTCCTTGAGGAATCTGACATTTGTTGTTTTTGTACCTCGCCTGACAAAGCTTTGCTCTGGTCACATTAAATGGTACCTTTTGGGTCTTTTGTCTTTTACGGTTGTCGGACCAACCCTCCTTATTTAAATCAGCTGAGGTGATACATTTTTGAAAGGCCTACATCTGTTTCCTCCCTCCCCTTTCGTCATGCCGCAGTGGGACCTTACCCTCATGCAAGCCAACTCTGCCGATTCCAGTGGAAGACTATACCGATTTCAAGGCCAGTCTCCCAAATCTTGCATGCAGAACCCGATTTGGGTTACAGAATCGTGAACTACTGGAAAAATGGCAAAAGTGAAATGTTGATACCCCTCATGCATGCTCTTTCATCTCCACCTCCAAGAATTACCTCCGATTTAAAAGTTAGAGCTTTGTAATTAATTCCTGGAGGGGGAGATTACAGCATGTGACAGGCCTCGACATTTTATTTTTGGAAGTTTTACATAGCAGATACAAAAACAGAGTTTAGGACTGTTTTTGTAAGTGCTATGTTATTAAACTGCCAAAAAGGAAATGCCAATAGGCTGATTCAGGCAGATTGCCTTCGGTTTCAATATGGGGAAAATACATTCTCCCAACTATTTTTTTTATTGTATTTTAAATCTCCCGCCTGCCTGCTCTAACATGTTGCCATGTATGTAACCTGGTCCTCACATATTTGATGTGCACTCCATTTGAGCCACTGCACAGCTGTCCCTTGTAGCTTCTCACCCTCAAGACCGTGCTCGTCATCACCATAACATCGGTGCAGTGAGTGAATGATCTTTATGCTCTGTCAACCCGCTGTTTACCACATTCTCTCCAGATAAACTTGGTTTGTGGATATGAGCATCCTTCTTGCCGAAAGTTGTGACGCTGTGCCACATCGGTCAACATATCACCTTATCTGTGTTTTTTTCCTCTGCCTCACTCCTCTGAGGAGAAAACACTCCATCGTTTGGACCACAGATGGGTACTAAGATTTTAAACCTATCGTACCAGAGAACACCGGGTGGATGATCAACTCTTTGTGAGTTTCACTATAGTGAAAAAAAGCAAGACAAGGCCATGCAGAAAAGGACCATCTCAGACTGGATCTTGCTCTACAATAAGATTTGCTAACTATTCACCTAAAAGCAGCCTCCAGGAGACAGCAAGCTCACTCTACAATGGCCAAAGCTGCTACCACTAATTTGGCATGTGGAGTTCATGTCTTGCCAGTCAGCTATGTGGGGGTACATTCATGAAGCACCACTGTTTGGACAGCCCGGCTCGCTGAGGGGCATTAGGCCAGCACGGTTCTACAGGACTTTTTTGATTTGAGTCTATTCACTGACCCACCTTCAAATGGGTACTGCTCTGGTATTATTCCAAAGGTAATGGATCTGGGGGAAGAAGTCTATATCAGAAGAACAAGTTACTTGTCTTCGATAACACTCTTTTTGGTAGAGACTCTATCTAACCGCAGATTCCTCACTAAACCTCCCATCCTCCCTGTTCTGTGCACTTGACTCTATCCATTGATACAAACCCAAGTATAGGAATGTGCACACTGGTCAGGGTCAATTTGCTGCTGAGGTTCTGCGTGTGTGGCACAGACAGCTTTGAAATCAACTGATGTCAGCACATGGGAGTGGCGCCTATGTAGGCTCTGCACGTCGTTTACAGAGTGGTATAGTATCAGTGTGGAGTCGCAATGCACCAGCTACCAGCTTGCAGTTGTACTGCTGAAAATGTTTCGGTGTCAAGTCTGAGGCCTGGGTAATATTCCAAGAGTTAGGAATCTACAATTTGATCGTATCTACCAGAAAGAGTGTTAACAAAGGTGAGTAACTTATTAACCATGCCTCTCTGTGAGTACTAGGTGTGTGGTATATAGGCACAGATGTATTGCCATGTCAAAAATTGTTTCTCAATCTTCAGTGAAGCCGGCCTAAAAGCAATCCCCATTACCTTGATTTGCCCTACAACAAAGAAGTCCATGAAGGAGGAAACCACCTACATGAACAGAAATGTTTTTAGAAGCGTTTCTAAGCTTGAGTAGAGCCGGAGTGAGTCTAATCTCCACTGACAGCGTGCCGTGGTCTATGAGCACTGAGTGTGCGCTCGCCTCTTCCCACTCACTCTAGCCGGGGTTTAGGTCCATTAAGTAGGAAATGATCTGCTGACCAAAAAGTCCCATCCTGGTACACACAATCCAAATTTTCCCTCTGGTGCCAAATCATGTGTGCCATAAAAAAAATAATCTGTGGATCGATATCCCTTTCTTGTCTCTCCGAGCCAGTGAAGATTTAATGAACAGAAAGCAACAGCATCCCATATTATTTTTTTGAGTCAGTCCCAGCATTTTTAACCATTTGCAGAAGCTGAATTTGGTAACCTGAAAGGATCCAGTAATAGCAGTGGCACAAAGCTGCTGAACATTTGATAACTTCTACAACGTTTGTGATGTTACTGGGAGGAGGTGAAGCGCTTTCTTTAATAGTTAAACCTTGGACAACGGTCCCCTCAACCCCGTGCTATGGTCGGGGTTCATGCTGAGACCTATGTTTAATAAAATTCCTATGCTTTTCACTGTCTTGGAGAGGTCTGGTGATTAGTTCAAAATAATGGAGGGACTCTTGTCTCCAGAAATTTATTCAGAAGATGCACTGCGCTGTTTTCAAGCATCTGACTGTAAGTTAACAGACAGGGTTGTTTAATTAATGTCCAAAGTTTTCATCATAATCTCCAAACAGTGCGAAACCTGCTATGGCCAATGGTTACTTATGTCAAGATGCAGCTGCTTTGGCGATATGACTATCTTGTTTATGGAATATAAAATGAGAGGGGGGGACACAGAGCTAATAAAGGTCCAGCACCCAGGCTCCTAAATGATATCTGTTAGACAAAAAGGGGGTGCTGTCCCTGAAGAGGGGGGTTGGAGCGGGTCCAACCAGGAGAGGATCCTAATGATCAGTACTTGTTGCCCTCACACACCTAATTGGGTGTCATGCTTCATCATACGGCATACTCCTCGTAGGACTGGCGCTGCAATGCCCTGCCGGCCCCGCTAGAGGGCTCTTTATTGGAGTTCTTTTGTTTTTACACTGTATAGGTTGAGGTGTATGTGTGGGGTGTAAGATGTGTAGGGTGGAGTGAAAGTTAAGTAAATTAAAACTTTCTAGGGATGGCCTGAATGTAATTTAATATAACCGTCTCCCTGACAGGATTAAAAAGAGGAAAATGCTATTGTGTGGGTTCAATGGACCAGGATAGCTCTAATGTGATGCTGGTGGGGTTTCCAATGGGGTCAACGTGTTTCACGCCTTTGTGGTCTTAACGAATCCTCTGCGTTTCTTCAGGACCAATATGATCCCTACCCTACAGCTAAAGGGAGTACAAAGATTACACTGATATCCTGAGGAAAAATTCCCATGGATTCCAAATACAATATGCAAAGGCTACACCCTCACGCCCAAAGCTCTAGTCTCAGCAGGAGTATCCCACTTGTACGCGTCCTGTACAGATTGTGTAGACACCCTACTGATCATCCCCTTTGTTCCAAATGCACTAGGCACAGATCTTGAGGCAATGAAAGGACCATGTACTGCGAATCCAGGAAATGGCAATTGTTTTGTTTCTTTTGCAAAAGACGACAAGTGGACCAGCACAGAACAAAAATGAGCCTTCGGCACGAGATAGCAAGAATGACTCCAGCAAGCCATGTTTCACCAAGAAGGAAGTCCAGCAGATTCTTCAAGAACGCAATGAACTCAAGACCAATCTCTTCCTTATACAAGAGGAGTTATCCTATTACCAGCGGTATGTATGCCACAGTGTCTTTAATAAGGAACCTTCAGATTGCACTGCTTACTGTTAGCACAGAGCATGCTCTAGTCTTTGTTAGTTAGGGTTTTTAACTGGTTTAATGTCTCCCTATCACCGACTGCATGCACCTGTTGGCCATTACTGCCCTTGTTACTGCACATTGGTGTTGGACCATCACAGATAATGGGCCATTTAGTAACCGTTCACCATAGCTGTGTGGAGCTGTTAGAACACAAGAAAAACCCACTTGCTATTTGTGCGTGTGATGTTACAACCCAACCGGTTTAAACTGCTCTGTATTTTCACCTTTTATGTCATCATCCACAGTGGAGGAGTGTGGCTCAATGGTTAGAGCGGCAGACCCTGAAGCAGAGTTCTGGCCAGGGACCAGGGTTCGATTCCCGCCTCGGCGGGGCTCGGGCCCAATTTCCTCGGACCTGTCTATTCTCGCCTCGTGCCTATTCTAATCACGAGCCCCACGCTGCAACTCTGGGCAATAGTTTGCTTAGCCTCCACACCGGCCCCAACAGCGCTAAGGATGCCTGGCTTCACCCTGGGGGTGCCCAGGAGTGGACACTTCACAGGGAAAGCCAGGAGGGGTTCCACAGCGGTATGAGTATCAGCGCCAGGAAACCGCAAAGGCGACACCGCAAGGTGGCTGTCTGGTGACAGTGCGCTCTATAAGTACCTTGACATTTACATTTACATTTACATTTCTGTTCAATGCGAGGACCTGCTATGTATTCCAGATGTTTGCATCTGCAGGCTTAGAATTCATTATATATTTCAGAAAAACTAAAATGGATTATCGTATGATGTAAGTTATCATTGGCAGATTAGGAGACGTCTCTTCATATTTTTCTATCTACAGTTCAAGTGAAAATCTGGTTTTAAAGCATTGCCTTTTGTAAGAATGCTTAGACCTTTAAAAACAACTGTTCAGAATGTTTACGAAGATCACTTATCTGTACTTAAATGGGAATTAAACTAATTGCATGCATACTTTACCTCCTCAAAATATGGTCCGTCACATTGTGGAATCCTTTTATGAAAGAGACAAAGATGTTGAAGAAGGGCTTGGAGTGTTATTCAGTGACACTTAAAGGTTACTACTCTCTTAATGTAGGGGTTTCTGTGCGTTTGACATTTCTTCCTCCTAGTTGCCTTTACTGGGGTTTCTTTCCTGCTCCTGTTTTCCAAAAGACCTGTCTGGCTTTGCTTCTTAAATCCTCTTCAGTTTTGTTTCACCCCTTATTTCATGTTATTTGATTTAGAAGGTTGGGATATTAGCTGTTCTTTTTTTATTTAGCTTGCATAGCACAGTTATGAAAAGTATTCACTTAATTCAGAAAATGGTATCTTTTCTTGCTTCTTCTTTTACCTGGTTGCAAACTGCCTGTGCTGGCATTCAGGACCAGGAGATGCTACTCAAGAGAGAAAGCTGACACTTTAATAACCTTGGTGAGCTTGCATGCTTTCTCATTTGTGAGCTTTACCTCTTACCCTCATATTACCAACTGCCTCACTGTTCCTGTTGTTTTGTCTTTTAAGAAGGAATAAGGAGTTGAAAGTGGCGTTTTTGATTGGGGAGGGGATTGGCAGTGGACAGTGTCCTTCTTTTTGCTATCCCCCTTCCTGGAAGTGCCATTTTTAGGTCTCGCCTAATCAGCGCTCTCTCTTCGAGACATGCTGTAGTCAGGATATGGGCATAAAGCTCCGCCCATATTTTTAATTGTCTCCTGTCCCAGGCCTTTGTAAACTGTGGCTTTTAATTGGTCAATAGGCTTAGTAGTCCTTTCTTAGTACCGCCTTGTCTCTTCTTGTAAAGTCCCATGAGGACACCCCCTGTTACATGTGTTATGCTCTAGGTTTTAATTTCAGCCTCGGAGCACGATTTTCTTAATGGGGTTCAGAAAGGACACACGATTGTTTCTAAGCAAGGCTGGCAGTGGTTACTTAACTCTCTAGCACATCTCATATTTATAGGCAACCTTCTATAAATTTCCCTTCATCAGCTCCACCCAGAGTACAGCCTAATCCGGAATTAATATAATAATTCTTTAGTCACATTTCAAAGCCACCAATTGTAGATATGTACATAGCTATTTGAATGTACTCATGGTACTGTCATGCATGCAATGCATTATGGGTAGGGTGGCTTTACCATATCTTCTGCAGGGTGCAGTACCATATGTAGAGGTCCCATGGGGCCTCTTTTGGTCACATATGGTTCTGCACCCTGCAACATGGCTAGATAAAAAACATTGGCATTTTTAATGCCAATAACTCAAACTTTGCACGGTGCAGTACCAAAAGAGGTCCTATGGGACCTCTTTTGGCTACATATGGCACTACACTCTGCAACATGGCTAGGTAAAAAAAATTGCTATTTATAATGCCAATAACTCCAACAAATGTGAGACCGATTGCACTTTCAATGCAATAGATCTCGCATTTGTTAACGTTAGAGTTGTTGGCGCTGAAAATGACAATGTTTTTTACTTTTTGCTTTTTTATTCCATTGGCAATAGTGCTATGCAAATATAATAACTCCACAGCAAATAAAAAAACAAAAGTAAAAATCATTGGTATTTTCAACACCAACAGCTCTAACTTTAGCAAATGCAAGACCTATTGCATTGCAAATGCTTGTTTAGGTCGCGCCTAGAGTCTGCTCACATGCACTGCTCTGCGAGGCATTCTGTAGGTCTTATATGGCTTCAAGGACCTCCCATCTTTTCAATTGGCTCTCATACCATTCAATACATGCCTAATTTATGTTGGTGGACATGCTTAAATAGTCCAGCTTTTTGGTCTTTTGGACCCTGCCAGGAGATTGCCCCTGTTACTGTCCCCATACTATTTAATTTACTTATGGGGTTCTTGGCGCACTTTCTTTTTTTCCTTTGCTTTTGGCTAGCCCATCCTCCTCAGTTGTAACTTACCACTGCCCGCGTCAAGGTCCTCTGTTGGCAGCCGCTCTCTGCACCGCACCACCTCTCGGCTGTCGGACTGGAACCTTCATGGGTGTTTTTTGGCAGCCTGCCCCTTGTGAGTTACTCTGTGGTGGCTGCATGTTAGAAAAGCGCTCAGTGAGCGGGCTACTCTGAGGTGGTGATGCCAAGATGCTTTGTAAAGAAACACAGTGTTTGAGGCAAGTGTGCTGTAGATACACATGCTTTGCATACTCCTGCCATCTAATGTTGGGTCCGGATGTTTGAAAGTTGTTTTTGTCTTCAAGGAAGTTTTTCCAGTCACAAGGTACTGTGACTCCTCCTTTCGGTGATAGTGTTCATGGTCATCGACTCCATTGTTAGATTGTTTTTTTTCCGCCAGCTAGCGACCTGAGGTTGTTAATTTACAGTGGTAGAGTTAGGCCTCTTGTTTCATGGTTTAAGCACACTGCAGGCCCGAAGGAGGGCCACCACAAGAGCATACCACAGTATGCATGCACATGCACAGGCAAAGCTGTTAAAGAAGTAATAAATATATTTCATGTTTCAAAGGTTAGTCTTGCAGGCCCATCAACTCTGACCACACCCAGGGTCACACTTCGAGGTCCCTGCAACACCGGAAGAGATTAAGTTTTTCTTAACAAGAACACCTTCTCTGGTTTCAGAACTAAATTCTTCTTATGCAACTTCTTATTGCTAATAATAACATGTTGTGAGAAGTTGGCCTGGCATATGCTGGTCACTAGTTATAGTGGCCACCTTGCACCAGTCCAATTCGACTCTTATGGTAGATAGGTTTAAGACAACCTTTTAAAGAAAGCTATCCTAGTGGTAGCTGTGGAGAGCAGCCTTCAGGCTAAGTCTCGGAGGAATGTAAAGCAGCTTGTTTTACCTTACAATCTCTTGAATTACCAAATGAAAGGACACCACACAGGTATATATATCAAATATATATGTATTTATTACTAGACACACTCTACTAATCTCTTTATGAGATTAGAAGCCAGATACACATTCAAATGTCAACGTTTCACAATAAATTAAGCACAAATATGGCTGGAGCCCTAGGGGCGTACCAGACCATATACTAAAAAAATGGTATAAGAATGTCGACTTGCAAAATGACAAGGCCTGGGGAATTGCTGGGGCTTCACTACTGCACTGTTAGCAGGTAAGTAACAGGCCCACGGGAGACACGTGCAGTGTGTGAACACAGACGCGGGTTCCCTATTGATTATAATGGTGCAAGTCGCGGTTAGATTTTTAAAGTTCTAGGGTACTTCGAGGAAGTCTACAAGCAAGCCACTTACAAGGTAAGTACTTCGAGGGCCAACACACACTAGGGCACCGGAGTGTACGAGTTACCTCACCCAGGGAAGCCGGGTGCATAGGTGTCTTTTGGTGTCGGGTCGCGTAGCTGTTTTCTATGGAGACCAAAGAAGACTTGCTGCTTGCGTCGACTGAAGAAGTGTCCGGTGGTATCCAAAGGTGGATTCAAGATGGAGTCGACCTGAAAATAGAAGGGACAGTGTTCAAAGTCACTTACCAGTGACCGGTGGCCAGGAAGATGGCAGACCACGGATGTCGGGTGATTTCAGGTCGTCGATGGTGTTTTGACTCTTCGCTCACGAGGTCCAGGAGAGATCGAGGATGACCAGCGGCTGGATTTGGAGTGTCCCACGACGTCTGCAGCTGATGGCGGTTTCTGCACCCGGATTGGAGCCAACAAGCCTTGGCAACTGCAAGTCTCGTATAGACTGAAGAAAGTCGATGGTGCAGACCAGCAAGGTCTGAGGGACTCACCCAGCGAGGGTGAGTGAAGGCAGGCCTGGAGCAACCAGGGGAGCCCTTTTAGTCGATAAAGTCTTCGGGGACCCACTAACCAACGGGCAAGTGATCGCGAAGACGCCTCTTCAGGAAATGCTTCACAGGAGCCCACGGTCAATCGGGACGGGGTAGGCCTCTGATTTTCACTGCAAAACCTGCTGGAGGCGTGGGCCACAAATGGTCCAATGCACAAGTCCATAGGACGTCGTGAAGGGTTTGCACTCGACAATAGTGCATGGTATTGCTGTTCCTCGTCACTCGTGGGGTCCACTCGCCACAGCTTTGCTGAGGACTCACAATGGCCGTCGAGAAGTCAGGAAATCCACTTCCGGGGCAGCAGGGACTTCGAACTCCGGCGGGAGCGGGAACGTTTGCAACCGTTAATTAAGGTTTTTGGTGCCTGCCAAGCAGGGGAGTCACTCCTTGACTCCAAGGGAGATTCTTCTGTCTTCCAAAGGTAGTGGAACGTCGAAGGGCCAGGATTCTTCTTTGTAGAGCGTCGTCCAGGGTTTTCTGATTTGCAATGGCAAAGTTTGCTATCTTATAGTGAAGATAGGGGAGGGACTAGCTCTGTGACCACTCCTCTAGGAGGGTCAGGGGAGGGGGTGGTTACACCCACTTCCCTTTGTCCAGTTTCGCGCCAGAGCAGGGGCTGTTAGCCCCTGAACCGGTTTGAGCTGGCATATGCACAGAGGAGCCTACTGCTCCCCCAGTGCAGGACTTCAAAGCACTCTAGGAGTGCACCCACCCAGCCCCAATACACTAAATCCTGTCTGGAAGGTGGTGACACCTCCCTGTGACAGGATGCCTTTGGTTGGGCTTCCTCCACTGCGAGTTTTAGTCAGCAGCAGGAGGGCAGCCCAGTGTCTGTGCTGGTGGCATACATTTTGTGATGCCAGGGCTCTATAGGATTTCTATTGTTTTACATGTCGTCCCCTCTAGAAGGGTGGGATCATGCTCCCACATGATGGACTGATGTGGGGGTATGATTCCAAGTTGTTTGACACCAAACATGTTTTGATGCAGTCAGTCCAAAGTTAGCATTTTAATGCACTTAAAGAGTATATGGTTTAACCACATCCACAAACAGCCATAGAGAATAGACTCTGGTAGCTGCAGAGGGGCCCTGCTCAGGCAGAGGCACCCCCTCACATTGTAAACCAAGCACCCTGCCCTCAGGGTTGATAGTGCCTGCCATAGGGGAGGCTGATAGGTTTATATGTGTATGTATGGTGAGATATAGAAACCTATATCTCAGTGAGGAGTGCTAACACTACCTCACACAGGCTGCAGTAGCAGGCCTGTGGTGTCCGATTGTGAATGCTTCCCAGGGGTGGCATAATGCATGCTGCAGCCCCTGGTAGGCCTGTGAAGTGCCTATGCTCTAGGTAACTAAGGTACCATATACTAGGGGCTCATAAGGTACCACAGTATCCAATCACTAGTGCATCTAATATGCATACCAAGTCGTTTAGAGAGAACAGAGAGACTGGGGCCCTGATTAGCAGGGACCCAGCCAGACTAGGGCCAGAAACCGGTGTATACATCAGAAAAAAAGTGGGGGCAACATAAGTGCAGATCCTACTCTCCTACACCTGTGTTTTATTTAGCACAGTATATCCCACAACTCAACATCTCTTCACTACACCTAAGCACCAACTCTGCACCACCACCTCAATATCCCCACAGCACCATCTCTGCATTAGCACAGCATCATCTTTGCATCACCACAGCACTACCCCAGCATGCGCACACCATTTGCGCATCAGCACCACCTCCACATCAGTGCACCACCTCCGTACCAGCGCAGCACCACCACCTTCATACCAGCGCAGCACCACCACCTCCTTACCAGGGCAGCACCACCACTTACCCACCACTTACTTACCACCACAGCACCACTACCACTTCCTTACCACCACCTCCGTACCACCACTTCATCACCAGCGCAGCGGTTCCATGGCACCAGCGCAGCCATTGCTAGGCACCAGCGAAGCCGTTCCTCGGCACCAGCGTAGTCCCACCTCGGCACCAGCGCAGTCCCACCTCGGGACCGATTCGGCACCATCACAGCACCGATTCAGCAACAGGCAGCATCATTTCAGCATCAGCGCAGCACCACCTCAGCCAAGGCCGGCTTTAGCGCTGGTGGCGCCCTGTGCAACAATGTTTGTTGGCGTCCCCCATTAACCACCTCCGTACCGGATTCCCTCATCACCACCCTTAAACAGTGCCCCTCATGTCTCCATAACCACTCACTCTCAGATGCGTTTATTCATTTTATAGCGCCGTTGCCACTCATACAAATGTAGGGTGTCAGAGCCGCTACATCACACACACACACTACACAGAGACAATCAATCATAGGTGTGTAGATTAGTGTATAGGAAATGTTACAAAAAAACAGAGGACTACAAGGTACAGGCGTCACGTCATCCATTCTGGTAGACAGTATAGTTTCATAGTGCTTGGTCTGGAGAAGCACAAACTCTGAATTTAAAACTTAACACCATGGTTGGGGGTTCTTTTTAATAATCAGAATTGATTTCTATCCAAATGAACCCTTTCTCCAACATAAGGATAATGAAAGACGGGATAAAATCATAACGCTCTAATCTATGCCTTAGAGTTTTTATGCAGCTTTTTGGTGACAGTTAATAGCTCCCTATGTTCGGATTATAATTTATAAACTGCAAATCTCAAAAGGATCTCTTTGGAAAAAAACAGTAACCTACTGACGTGTTTGTATTATATGTGCTTTGTGATCTGAATGTTACAAGTTCTTTGCAGCAGGCATATAAACCCCCTGTGCTACCTTTCTAGGAGTCAAAACTTCCACTATACAAACCTCCATGCTCTCTCCCCATGAAGAACATTAATCACTTGAGTTATCTTGTCATTTATATTGTTGCTTGTAAATTTCTGGAAGCCAGGAATATGGCAGCAGGTGCTTTTAAAACCACACAATGCTTCCAAATACGACGCCTCACCCCAAGTCAGCACCCGGTGCATTCGCACCCCCCTAGAGCCGACTCTGACCTCAGCATCAGCAAAGCACCACCTCAGCATCAGTGCAGCACCTCATCAGCGCAGCATTACCTCAGCACAGTACAAACTCAGCACCATTCAGCACCACCTGAACACCAGCTCGGCACCACCGGAGCATCAGTTCAGCACCACCAACTAAACATCACCCGGCACCACCTCAGCAGCACTCGGCACCACCTCATCATCACTCACCATCAAATCCACATCACTCACCATCACCTCTGCACCAGCAAACCACCACCTCAGCACGACATAACTATCATTCAGCATCACCTCCATACCAGCACACCACCACCTCAGCATCAATATGCCCTCAGAATCTGGCACCTGTTGATTCTTCAGTTTCATCAAAGTTGGACGAACCCAACGATGTTGGTACGATCACTGTCAGACAGTGCTAGGGAACCCACTAGGTAAGTTAAAAGACCCCTCACACACCAACCTGGTTGGTGTCATGCTTCATCATTGGGGTCCCAACCGGGTGGCCGAATGCCCCCCGGTTGTGCTACAACGCCTGACTACAGCGGAGCTGGTGTGGTGCAAGAGTGTGATGTAGTGAAGGTTTAAAAATATCTCTGAGAGTCCTTGCCGTGGGAAGTTTATTGTTGGCGGCTCAGGATATGCTAAAATAAAGGTATGTGATGCAACTACGAAAGAAATTATTACTTGTGGATTTTGGGAACAGTATAGAAATAAGGTATTTTGCCTTGTGTTGTTGTGAGGAATTTGGCCTCGTTTTTGGAGATTTGGCCAGTGTGTTCCGCATCGTCCACTAGAGTTTGGATGCGAGTTTTCAAGGAGGAGCTGGGGTCATGTGTGAGCAACTCGTAGTTTTTGGTATCATTTAATAGGCGCTCGCATTCTCGATGATAGTCATCTTTGTTGAGTATTACCGTGCCTCCCCCTTTATCAGCTGGTTTGATTATGATCTCAGGGTTTGCTCGAAATTTTGGTATACGAGCAAACAGTGTTCAAAGAAATTGAAGCCCTCAAAGAACCCCACACGTTCCAAAATACAAGCAAGTTAGAACGGATGGCCCTACAATCACTGAAAAACAACCCTGAGATCATAATCAAACCAGCTGATAAAGGGGGAGGCACGGTAATACTCAACAAAGATGACTATCATCGAGAATGCGAGCGCCTATTAAATGATACCAAAAACTACGAGTTGCTCACACATGACCCCAGCTCCTCCTTGAAAACTCGCATCCAAACTCTAGTGGACGATGCGGAACACACTGGCCAAATCTCTAAGAACTAGGCCAAATTCCTCACAACAACACAAGGCAAAATACCATATTTCTATACTGTTCCCAAAATCCACAAGAACAAAACCCCTCCCCCTGGACGTCCCATCGTCTCAGGCATCGGGTCCCTATTGGAACCCTTGTCACGCTTCTGTGACCATTTTTTACAACCATTGGTCCAGTCCACCAGCACATACCTAAAAGATACCAAAGACCTCCTAGGACTTCTAGCGGACATACACTATGACCCCAGTACTTCTTTTTTGGCATCACTCGATGTAGAGAGCTTGTACACGAGCCTCCCACAAGATGATACCCTTAGACTACTAGAAGAGGCTCTCAATGACTCCGACTGGCAATACCGCACTCCCCCTTCTTTTGTACTAAAATGTGCAACTCTTGCGCTCAAAGAGAACTACTTCGAATACGAAGGCAAGCTCTATCTCCAGAAGTACGGCACTTCTATGGGGAGCGTTTTCGCCCCCAGCATAGCGGGTTTGTACGTATTCATATTTGAGACCAAACATCTCCTCAATAACAATTTACCACGCATTCCTCAAATCAAATTTTACAAACGATACATTGATGACATTCTTCTGATCTGGGAAGGATCCAGAGAATCGCTGGCCTCCTTCTGTGAATGGATCAACACGTGTGACCCCAACCTCAGGTTCACACACAGCTCAGACAGGCACCAGACCACATTCCTGGACCTAGACATAAAAGCAGTATCAGGAGGCCTTATGAGCAAGACTCACTTCAAACCCACGGCCCGTAACTCTCTACTACACTTTACCAGTTTCCACCCCCGAGCCCTTCGCGAAAACCTACCGTATGGCCAATTGCTTCGTCTCCGCAGAAACTGCAGTGACACCAAGGATTACAAGTTACAGGCAACGGACCTTTGCCACAAGCTGCACCAACGTGGTTACCCACCAAACATAACCAAGACAGCCAACAAGAGGGCCAGAAACCAAAATCGCGAAGGTTTACTGGAAAACTACATCAAAGAACCTACAAGTCCGCCACTAACATGCGTGACCACCTACAACACGGTGACCAACAAGGTTTCCCAAATTATTAAAAAAAACTGGAAAATCTTGAACACAGGCAACCTCAATTGGGAACCTCCCCTCCTTTCAAACAAAAGAGCCAGAACCATTAAGGACACCATTGTATCTACTAGACCGTCTCTCCTTCCCAGACCTGCCAACACGGTCCTAAACGCCTGGGGCCTTCCCAACATCAAAGGGCATTTTCCGTGCGGCAACTGCAGCGTCTGCCACATCACCGAGACGACCAAACACCTCAATTTGGAACCTGGCAAAACATGGGAACTACGCAAGCACACAAACTGCAACACAGAAAATGTTGTGTACCGGATAACTTGCCCATGTAAACTCACCTACATTGGCATGACTACTTGCAAAATAAAAACCAGGATCTGTGAGCACCGCAGCACAATACGCTGCAAGAAAAACACCACGAAAATGACCAACCATTTCCTAGAAAAAGGCCACACGACCAATGATATGAGATGGGTCGTTCTGGAGGCTTTAGACCATAACCTACCCAACATCCAGAGCCGCCTCTTGGAACAAGAACAAAGATGGATATATCGTCTGTCTAGCCATACCATTGGCTTAAACGACAATATCCCCTGGAACAGTCTCAGGAGATCCTAACCCTGCCCTTTAATTATTCATTTACTGACTTTGCCTAACTGCAGCCTCAGAGTATTGATCTCTTTCCGGGTATCCATTCCTCCACATGCCTGGCAGTACCACCAGCTCCTTCTCCTTCCACTATCCCCACGCTATCTCAGCGCTGCCTAATGTCATCTTGGTGCACGCGCGAATGAGCTTTCGCTTCTCTACCTCCCACTTCTCTCATTTACTGACTCGGCCTAACTGCAGCCATGAATGCTGATCCCCAACCTGGCATCTATTCCCCCACATGCCCAGCGTTACCTCCAGCTGTTTCTCTTCCCATTGGCCCAGCACCATCCCAGCGCTGCGTAATAACACTATTGCACATGATTAGTCGCCCTTTTACCTCCACGCATGCGCGGTACACCTTTACCTTCCACGCATGTGCGGCAGGTCATCACTCCGGCTCTGCACATGCGCAGGCTCCACTTCCCAGCCCGCGACCTCCGGTCAGTCAGCACGTATCCTATGGAGCCCATTACTATTTAATCTCCCTCCACCATGGGTCCCTCACCATCCGGGACCCGGGAGACCCCAGTAAGTGCCAGGCAGGTGCAGCTCTACGACCAAGTAAGGTGACGCGCGCTTTTTCTCGGTGGATTGGACATGCTTTCCACGCCCCGCCTCTCATGCCCGTTATTACCTTTCTCCTCACAGAAATTGTAGCTCGAGGAGCGCACTCCTCCCGCATCCTGAGCAGCGATCTCACTCAGCCATAGTCTAATTATTTTAACTTTCTTCTCCCCCCTCCCTAGCGCGGCGAACAGGGGCACACCACCCCTTCTTCAAACCCAGAACCTATTAAGCAACGTGCACTGCCACTTGGCATGTCAAACCTGCAAGCGTTCACTGGGTCCCTACTGTGACACAGCCCGACCATTATTAGTCAGAGGCCTCACGGTACTACCACCTATTTGCCTGCTGCATTCACTCACCAGGCACCCAGCGTGCATAGTTTGCACTCCTATCTGTTTTATTGCTTGTTTTGTCTTGCTTATCACCACTTGGTCTATAGAGTCAACAGGGGGACCTGCGTCTTCATAGCATCTATTAGTGATTTACCCTCGACAAACCCCAATTTTAGCAGCATGCTACACAAGCACAGTGTGTGTGTTGCCACAGGTACGACCATCCGAAAGTGTTTGTTCCTTCACAGCACGTAAGATTGCATTTTATAGTTGCTGTTATACTCAGCACAATATGTCATTGTTATACATGTTGTTGTGCTGTCTTCTTCCTCCCACAGGTCTTTTTTCGCTGCGGTGTCCGCAAGTTCGCAGACACCTGGTCCGCACACCTTAGCGAGTGTGTAGGTAATCAACCTTTTTAATTTTTTCACCCATCACGTGGCACCTTTCACTTTGCCACTCACTGGTCCTGTCGAAAGCCCCTTACATCTCGATGAGGGCTGAAACATGTAGACCTACAACACTAACAACTATTAGAAAATAATTTCTTTCGTAGTTGCATCACATACCTTTATTTTAGCATATCCTGAGCCGCCAACAATAAACTTCCCACGGCAAGGTCTCTCAGAGATATTTTTAAACCTTCACTACATCACACTCTTGCACCACACCAGCTCCGCTGTAGTCAGGCGTTGTAGCACAACCGGGGGGCATTCGGCCACCTGGTTGGGACCCCAATGATGAAGCATGACACCAACCAGGTTGGTGTGTGAGGGGTCTTTTAACTTACCTAGTGGGCTCCCTAGCACTGTCTGACAGTGATCGTACCAACATCGTTGGGTTCGTCCAACTTTGATAAAACTGATATATATACAGGGGATACAGACGCACCCCACGCTTCCCTAGCTCTCTCATTGTTCTCTACACCTGTTGATTCTTGCCAAATATCCGTCCTCTGGTTATGTTGCAGTTCAGGTACTATTTCCCAACATCCACCCGCCCATTGTTTATGCGCCCTGCCCACATCCCAAAACAAAAAATATATATCAAAGAAGCATTAGAACAAGCAGGAAGAAGTTGCCAGCATTTCAAGGACAAGAAAAACTAGAAGACATTTTTAAGTTAATTCTTTTTTTAAAGCGTTCGTTCAGTTGTACATAATGTCTTCTTGTTTATATATCAGGTAACAAAAATGCTCCGAAAACTATTTTATTGTAACTTCAACATACTACACAGCAGACACACTGCTCTACAACATAGCTTAAAGACCTTAGCAAAGCCAATAGCTCTGGCTAAACACTTATAAGGTCACAAAGGTGAGACCTATAGGCTATGCAATGCTTGTTTCATTGCCTGGCACTGTTATGCATACTGTCCACAGTAAGCTGCCAACAGTGCACGTCACAGATAGCTGTCTGAGACTAACACATAGAAGGATTATGTTTGAGGAAATGGTATCTGGTGAGTTTTCGACTTTTCTGTAGTGGACTTCATCACAGGCCACTATTGAAGGAGGAGTAGTAGGAGGTTGTATCTAAGTAAGGTTTGGTGCCGGATGTGGTTACTAAGCTAGAAATGCCTACCTATTCCTGTAGAAGGGTTGATTCCTCAATTCCGGATTCTTTAGGGGGGTTGGCATCTGGGGACATGCGCTTTCAGATATCACTCAGAGCGAAGGCACCAAGACTTAAGGCTTGGGTTCCTGCTGCATTCGGAAACATATTCACACCTGACCTAGTCTGGCTAGAACAGTAACAGAGGAGCTGTTGCAACAGAAATTCACCAACATGCATACAACATCCTAGAGTTTAAATGGCTCCTGTAGCTAAATGGCCCCTCTCAACCCAAAATGCTATTGATGGTTTGATTCCTTCCTGGGTACTGGTACAGATATATCTGTTATGGAGTCTTTTGGGACCAGCGCTTTTGTCCTGGACTCGCCTTCTCTCAAAACTATTGACTAATGTGCATATGAAAAGGACCAAGCAAGGATTGAGAAGATGTTGTCTGACCCGGACTGACAAACTTGCCTGACTCCCTCGACCCTCCGGCCAGGTCCAGCCATTTGTGATCCCACGGCCCTCCCCCACCCACCTGCCACACTGATGCTTCGGCAGGAGCCCCTAAAGCCCGGCACGCTTCTTCTGCTGCCTAATTCCCCCCTCTGCCTCTCATTGCTTGCCTCTTTGCACTTCTTCTCATGCTATCTGCTCTTCACTCTATCTCACTTCAGTTCTCTTTTTTGCCGCTTTTTCTGCTTCTTCGCACTTGCTTATTAGTGCTTTCACTCACTCTCTCTGCTCCTCACTTGAGCTTTCACTTTAGTTCTTTTTGTTGCTACTTTTCCATTCCTTTTGCCCTTTTTTTCTCACTCTCTTCACTCACTTTCACATTTGCTTTTCTTTTTGACACTTTTTTATTACTTTTTTCTTCTTTTCTCACCTTCTACCTTGGTTTTAGCTTTCCTCTCTGCCCTTCAGTTTTTTCTCTCTTCCTCCTTTTTTTTGCTTTTTTTTTTTTGCTTGTTGTCGCCTCCATAACATTTTTCCTATCTTAGTGCACTCCTGCGCTCTCACATGCTTATTCCTGCTCCTACAAAGATGAGCCCTTCTGTACCCAGCCCGCATCCATCGCCAGGACCCCTGGTCCTCCACCTTCCCAGCACAGCCCTAGATGCTACCTAGCTTCAGCCATCAATGCCCTGACCACAGGACACCTCTCCTTGCACTGCCGCCTGGTTGCCCTGGCCAGCTCCCAAGGTGCGTTCTTTAGCACTGCCTGCCGCTTCTCTTGTGCTACCAAACACATTCCCCTCCTCTCCCCTCACTATGCTTGCACACCCCTGCCTCTCGACACAGATACACAAAACTTGCCCCATCCTGAACACTTGTTCGCCCACCAAACACACCATCAAAATCTGGGGCCTCCTACCAACCTCTCCCGAAACCTACTCTTTCTCACAAAGACCTGGCCAACCTCAGCCCGAGACACTGCAACAGCCACCCTCTGGATACATGATCAAAAGGCTTGAAAGAACTAGCAAACCCAGAGGAGTAATCTCAATTGTCTATAAAGAATACATCTGATCCAATAATTCATCAACACCTGCAACCAACTGGAACACTTAGAGTTCAAACTCAGTATCTCCAACAATTCCACCCTGGGAGGAGCCCTGCTCTATCGGCCACCTTGACCTAGAGCCAACATTGGTAACATGGTAACACCAGACTTCATCGCCTCTCTTGTGCTCAACTCTGGCTCTTTCATTCAGCTTCCACCTGGAAGACTTTACCGACCTGTGAAACACCACCCTCTTATAAAACCCAAACTACCTGAGGCAACTAGAACACAATCTCCTAGGAAACATAGATCTCAGAACTTCTAAACCACCACCCTATGCACCAAGACTATCTCACCTGATCCAGCAACAACATCAACTAGTGGAACATCTCCTGCACAGGTGCGCTAGCCCCACTCAAAACAAATTCCACCTCGAGGACCAGACCTCAAGCAAGTTGGTACACAGATGACCAAGCTACAAACAGACATACAAATCAGCCCTCTGACACTACCAAAAGCACCAATAACTAAAAGAAAGTAATCTCCATAGTAATCTCCATAGTGATGGAATTTACCACTCTCGCTGCCTACTCAATGACAATCGCCCCCTCTCAGAAATTACTGGTCTCAGCTCACTCTTTACTTTCGCAACAAGATAATCACAATCTATGATAACTTTGCACCCCTTCCAACTGCACAGTACTCTTGCAGCCCTCCAACATGACTATGACCACACCAGAAGGCTCCCTGACCTACTGGTTCACCCTCACTTCCAAGGAAACCTTCGCTTCGCTTTCTCCAATGTTCTCAAGCCCATCTGCACCCAAACTAGCCCTGATCCTCAATGACCCCTTCACCACTGCTGCCTTCCCGAATGCCTGGAAACATGTCCTCATCCTGCCACTACTGAAAAAAAACCTACAGCCGAATCAACTTCAACAGCTAACTACAGACCCATCTCCCTGCTACAGCAACAGTTGCTGAGAAACTCCCCAACAAGAGACTGCAATGGCAGCCACCTCCTGGATCCACCCCAGTCGGGTTTCAGACCTAACCACAGCACCAAGACTGCCCTAATGCCACAACCAACGGCATCCGGCTCATTATGGAGTGTGACACATTCCCCACCCTCTTTGCAGCTTTTGACAGCCGATTCTCACCCATCTCCTCCATGAGACAGGGATTCAAGGAACAGCTTTTTATGGATCAGCTCTTTCCTCACAGGCTGCACACAGAAGGTCTGCTTAGTACCCTACACCTCTGAACCCTTTAATCTGATCTATGGCATCCCAAGGGATCATCCTTCACTCTTCAGTGTCTAAATGGCCTTGCTTGCCAACATCGTCTGAACCCATGGTCTCAACAGCATCTCCTGCATCATTAGGCGTCATCTGCGGCTCCGCGTCCGGTGGCGGCGTCATGCGCCGGAATAACGTCGTCGGAGTACTTAGATGCCGCCCTCGCGCGCTGACATCAGTTATTTTTTTCCGCGCCAGACAGCGCCGATCCGGGAAGAGCTTACCCCTTTAGTCATTTTTTGACTAAAACTTTTTGGACTCTTTTGTCTACTCGATTCGAACTGGTGCTGGTAGGATGCCTGGTTTTAAAGCCTGTGACTCCTGTCATCGACTGATGTCGGTGACGGACCACCACCGCCGGTGCCTTTACTGCCTGGGGGCTGACCACGATGCGGAGTCGTGCCTCGACTGCCAGGCCTTGACCTCGAAGGCTAGGCGGGAGCGGTCCTGTAAGCTTCTCGAGCTCCGAAACTCTGCTCCGCGCCGTTCACTGTGCCGGTCCAGGAGGAGGTCGAAGGACCAGTCGCGGAGCCGCAGCCACCACCACTGCTCGTCTGGATCGAAGTCTTCGGGTAAGCCGAAGCATGCTAAGAAGTCCAAGAGGCGACACCGCTCTTCGGACTCCCCTCGCCGGTCGCGCGACTCGGTCTAGGGTCTGGGTGGTACCACCCCCGCAGCTCCGCTGGAGCCGCGTCCGTCCCCATACCCACCGGTCCCTGGGACTGATGCGACTCCGGCGGAGATCAGTGCCTTCCTCTCGGCCATGAGGGGCCTGGCTCCGCCATCGACGCCTGCCGTCGCGGCTCCGGCCCTGGCGTCGACTTCAGTCCCGACACCGCAGGTCCCCGTGGGATCCAGGCCTGGATCTCAGTTGGTGCCGGTCGACCTCACGACGCCTCCTCCCCCGGCGCCGACACCGGTTCCACCCCCGGCGCCGTCTCCGGACGACGCCGTTTTCCGGTTCAGCACCGATGCAGCGCGGTCCGACGCAGATGGATCACAATTTCATCTACCGTCCGGCTCCGATTATTCCCCCTGTTTATCAGGAATCGGATGACGGGGGCGACTGGGAGGGGTCTGAGGATCCTCTGGCCATGCAGGCCAACTTATCTCAGGACTGGGCAGATGAGCTGGGGATGCCAGTGGTCTGGACACCTCCCCGGACACTGGTTTCATCTCTCCTCCGACTGTGGCTTCGGAGGAAGGTGCTGCATTTTCAGTGGTGCTGCGCAAGGCGGCCGAAGCCCTTGGGCTGGAGCTGCCTGCTGTGGCCGTGAGGACTAACCTCCTCACTGAAGTGCTTCAACTGTCAGCAAGCTCCTCGGAGCCTCTGCTGCAGTTCAATGAGGCACTAGTGGACGTTCTGAAGGGCACCTGGTTCAAGCCCTCCACAGTACCTCCTGTGGATCGGAGCGTGGCCCGGCGCCAACGCCCTGCTCCGGGGCGACCCCAGTTTTCTGTGCTAACACCCCTACTTCCCAATCCTCCTTTCCGTCCGCTCACCCGGATCGGGAATCCAAGAGGCTAGAGCAGTTTGGTAAGAAGCTGTTCTCTTCCCTTAGTTTGGGACTGCGGTCCTTGAACACCGCTTGCCTCTTGGACCATTATTCCCACTCTCTGTAGGATACGGTGGAGGACGTGCTGCCCCAGTGTCCGGAGGAGGCCTGGACGCGGCTCACCCAGGCTCTTGCCAACGGGCGGGATGCAGCACGACATGCTATTCGATGTGGACTAGACACTACGGACTCGCTGGGTAGGGCGATGTCAACCACGGTGGCGCTCTGCTGCCACGCCTGGCTGCGGTCCACATCTGTCTCAGGGGATGTCCAGAGCACCCCCTCATGGATATGCCCTTTGATGGCACTCGCCTTTTTGGCGAAAAGGCAGATAGTGCGCTGGTGCGCTTCAAGGAATCCCGGGCTACGGCCAAGTCCTTGGGCCTCTCGGGGCCGCGACCGCAAACTTCCGCCTTTCATCCCTTTCGTGGCCAAGGAATGGGCGTCCCCTCACGTCCGCCTAGCCACCGGCCGCAGATCCAACCTGCATGCGGACATGGATTCCGCCGAGGCGGTACTGGGGGTCAACATGCCGGTCAGTCCACATCAACCCCGGCAGCATCCGCTTCAAAGCCCTCCTAATCCGTGCTTTCAGGCCCATTCCACGCCAGTGGGAGGCAGAGTTCGCCATCCCCTGCTCCACTGGTGTTCCATCACGTCGGTCAGGTGGGTGCTGCAAATCGTCCAAATGCTCCTTCCCCTTTGAGACGACCCCTCTAGCCATGCCACTGCAGTGCCACCGCATATCGGGGGATCACTTCAATCTTCTACGGGAGGAAGTTGCAGCCCTCTTAGCCAAGGGGGCCGTCGAGCGCGTTCCTGGTCCAGAAGCTGGTCGTGGTTGCTATTCCCACTACTTTCTGGTTCCCAAGAAGGGCAAAGGGGTCCTACGCCCTATCTTGGACCTCAGGAGCGTCAACACCTTCCTCCGGAATGAGAGGTTCAAGATGCTTACACGAGCTCAGGTTCTGGCTGCCCTGGATCCTGGAGACTGGATGGTAGCGTTGGACTTGCAGGACGCTTATTTTCACATTCCTGTCCTGCCGGCCCACCGGCGTTACCTGCGGTTCATGGTGGGTCAGGAGCATTTTCAGTTCACGGTGCTCTCCTTCGGCCTCACCAGTGCCCCTCGGGTGTTCACGAAAGTGATGGCGGTGGTCGTAGCTCATCTGCGCCAATCAGGGGTTCCAGTCTTCCCCTATCTCGACGACTGGCTGTTGAAGGCGGGCTCGCCCCAGCAGGTCGTCTCCCACTCCAGACTACGTCCGACCTCCTGCATTTGCTGGGGTTCTCCATCAACGTGCCGAAGTCGCATCGGAGTCCCTCCCAGAAGCTCCTTTTCATCGGGGCGGTTCTGGACTCGGCGCAGTTCCGGGCTTAACCTCCGGAGCAGCGGGTCCGGGATATTCAGGCTCTGATTCCCATCTTTCAGCCTCTATCCCGGGTTTCGGTCAGGTTGGTGCTGCAGCTTCTGGGTCTGATGGCCTCCTGCATCCTGTTAGTGCATCACGCCAGGTGGCGAATGCGGGCTCCGCAGTAGGACCTGAAGTTTCAGTGGGCCCAGCATCGGGGCAACCTGTCCGACCATGTCTTGATCTCGGAGGGCACTGCAAAACAGTTGCAGTGGTGGCTCACGAACCGCGATTGGGTCAGCGGCAGATCCCTCTCCCTACCCCACCCGGAACACGTAGTGGTGACGGATGCATCCCTCCTGGGATGGGGAGGCCACATGGGGGAGGCGGAGATCAGAGGACTATGGTCTCCGGCGGAGTCTCTGCTCCATATCAACCTTTTGGAGCTGCGAGCGATCCGACTTGCACTGAAGGCATTCCTTCCCGTTGTCCGGGGAAGTGTGGTGCAGGTGTTCACGGACAACACCACCGCCATGTGGTATTGCAACAAACAGGGCAAGATGGGGTCGTGGACCCTTTGTCAGGGGGCTCTGCGCCTCTGGACATGGCTGGAACATCAGGGCATCACCCTGGTGGTTCACCATCTGGCGGGCTCTCTGAACGCCAGAGCAGACAAACTCAGCCGCCGGTGCATGACTGATCACGAATGGCGTCTCAACTCGGACATGGCGCAAGGCCTCTTTCGGCAGTGGGGAGAGCCTTGGTTAGATCTATTTGCCACCAAAGAGAACGTGCAATGTCAGCAGTTCTGCGCGTTGGAGTTTCCAAGGCGGCACTCGCTCGGGGATGCTTTTCGTCGCGAGTGGAGTTGCAGTCTGTTGTAAGCCTTTCCACCTGTACCACTTATGCCCAGAGTGCTGAAGAAGATCAGGCGCGACCGGGCCCAAGTCATCTTGGTGGCTCCGGATTGGACACGAAGGTACTGGTATCCCGAGCTACTCAGTATGTCAATCGATCCCCCGATACGACTGCCTCTTCAGGAGGACCTTCTGTCGCAGCAGCAGGGGACGGTCCTCCACCCGAACCTGTCCAGTCTCCACCTTTATGCTTGGAGATTGTTGATGCCATTTGACTTGCCTCCTGAAGTCTGCGATGTGATTCTGGCAGCCAGGCGTCCCTCCACTAAAACGGTATACGCCTGTAGGTGGAACAAATTTGTGGCAAGCAAAGTCTATGGATCCCCTTCCCGCCCCTCTTTCTGAGGTTCTCCTCTTCCTTTCTTTGGCCCAGCAAGGCTCTCCTCTGGGCACTCTTAAAGGTTATCTTTCTGCTATCTCTGCCTTCCTTCGGCTTCCTGATCAGCCTTCTCTCTTCAAATCCCGTTTGTTGTTTCTCGATTCCTTAAGGGCATTACTCACATGTTTCCTCCTGTCCCTTTCGTAATGCCTCAGTGGGATTTGAATCTTGTTTTGACATATCTGATGTGCGCTCCCTTTGAGACACTTCATAATTGTCCTCTTTGTCTCTTGACGCTTAAGACGGCTTTCCTGGTAGCCATCACCTCTGCTAGAAGGGTGAGTGAGCTCCAGGCTCTCTCTTCTAAGCCTCCTTTCCTTTATATTCATCCGGACAAGGTTGTGCTCCGCACTCTCCCTTCCTTCCTTCCTTCCTTCCTTCCTAAGGTTGTGACTGCCTTTCACATCGGGCAGTCTGTTATACTGCCCACCTTCTTTCCGCCTCCGCATCCCTCGAAAGAGTAAGAACGGCTCCACCGTCTGGACCCAAAACGTGCGCTCTCCTTCTATCTGGACCGCACAAAACCGTTCCGGGTGGATGACCAACTCTTCGTTGGCTACGTGGGCGCTAAGAAGGGGCGGGCGGTGCACAAGCGGACCATCTCTCGGTGGGTAGTTTTGTGCATCAAAGCTAGTTACTCCTTAGCTAAAAAGGAACCTCCTGTTGGGCTGAGGGCCCATTCCACTCGGGCCACGGTGGCGACGACTGCCCTGGGTCGGGGAGTCCCCTTGCAGGACATTTGTCAGGCAGCAACGTGGGCCACGCTGCACACGTTTGCCAAGCATTATTGCCTGGACAGCCAAGTCCGGAGAGACGGCTTCTTTGGCCGTTCTGTTCTCCAGGACTTTCTGGTGTGATCTGGGTTCGCAGACCCACCACCGGGGTTGGTATTGCTGGGGTATCTATTCTAAGGTGAGGAATCTAACTAACGTGTTTCTTTCAGATTAACAAGTTACTTATGTATCTGTAAGAAACATTAGTTAGTTAGATTCCTCACCGACCCACCCATCCTCCCCGTTCTGCGAACCGACATCTAGGGTTAAGGTTATCCTTTTCAGGGCCCTAGACTTTTTTGGCACCAGTGTCGGTCTCTTGCATGGCTCTGCGTTCCTGGCGCGGAAAGCTATGCACAAGAACTGACGTCAGCGCGCAAAGGTGGCGTCTTAAGTACTCCGACGTCATTCCGGCGCACGACGCCGACGATGGACGCGGAGCCGCAGACGACGCCTAGCGACGCGCAAGGGGTATTGCTGACGAAAACATTTTCCGGATCCAGCCTGACGCCTGGGGATTTTCTAAGGTGAGGAATCTAACTAACTAATGTTTCTTACAGATACATCGTTACCGAAGGCAAGTAACTTGTTCTTCAGGTTTATGGACTATATGTCAGAGGTCTCCCTCTGGATGGAATCCAACTGCTTGAAGCTAAACTCTGGTAAGACAAAGGCAGTACTCTTCGGAAGGAATGCTACACGGGTACTCGGCATTGTGGCCATCGGAACTGGAACCAACACTACCCCGTCCAACCAAGCCAGACACCTGGGAATCGTGATTGATAACCAGATATTGATTTCAGCCAGCACAACTGTTACCTTTTTTTGCTTCCACACTCTCAAGACCCCTTGGAAGATCTTCAAAGGGTCTCCTCTCAACACACATCAAACTATCACCAAAGCTGTAATCACCAGCAATCTGGACTATGGCAACACACTTCCAGAATCTGCCCAACTTACCAACTGGTTCCAGATCATCCAGAACCCAGCGGCCAGACTCTCACAGAATCTCTCACCCTGCACCCACATATCCTCTCACCTTAGAGAGCTCCACTGGTTCCCCATCCTCCACTGCGCTCCACCTGAACAGTCACATCAGCTTTCATACCAATCAGACACCTTTAATTGGCCAGCCACCTGTTCACCTCCATCCTGCACATCCAGAGAGCTGGCCCTGGTGGCTACACCTTCCAGTTCTTAGTTGGTGAAGGCTGGAACAAACTCCCCCTTCACATTAGAACTGTCATTCAAGGTTTGCCAAATATGTGGCATCTGGCTCAAATAATCAGATGTTCATCATTTGGAGGCAAAGTGAAAACTACTTACTTTTCAACGGTTAAGTCTCCGCTGGCTCTTCCATTGCTGCCTCTTAACCAGTAAAAGATCTGCCTCATTTTTCTTTTTTTTAGACTTTTTTTAGTGAACAGTTTTTATTACATTAGTAACAGGTCAATCAAAAAGTGGTTGGCAGAAAAGATAACATGGTTTTCCTGTGAGCGAGGTATTTCAAGGTAAAATGACGCTTTGACCTGTGTTCTGCTTTGAAGTTAAGACCTGATCCAGTCGAGAGCAGTCCCCTCTATGCCAGCTTCCTAGAGCCTTTGGGTTAGTGTGCCATGTTCTACTGTGTTGAAGACAGCTGAAAGGCCAAAGAGAGGTAGTGCAATGACCCCATCCCAATCTGTGTTTTTAAGGTCATCCCAGGTAGCGATCAATCAAAGAGGATTAATAAAGCGCATGGCTACTCATAGTGTGTCACAGCACTAGACAGGCTAGAAATCGACCCAGGCAGGAGCTGACCTACTGATAGGTAGTATGAAACAGATAAGTTTAAGATTGAGTCTGAAAACAAGTTCGTCCTTCATGGCCCAGAGGGCCAAATGAAGAGCATTCCAATCCTGGTCGGAAACGGGGCAAAGGAGGAGCCACCCCATTTTTTTCATCTTAGATTATAGCACGGTGCCTGAAGAGGTGAGAGATCAGGTAGGGTGATATGGAGTGAGCCTTTTGGCCAAATATACTGGTCCAACCCGATAGAAGGCTCTGTGGGCCAGTGTGAAACATTTGAACTTGATCCTCTCCTTAAGGTAATAACGGATATGAAACCCCCAGGGGACATCTTGAGAGTAGCCGTGAGGTCGCATTTTGTACCAGCTGGAGTTTCCGTAGCTGATAGGCCGTAAGACCCACATAAAGAGTGAGCATAATCTAGCTTGGACGTGATGATAGCATGAACGACACCTTCTGGGCCAGAACCGGGAGTAGGTGTAAGAATTTCCTTATAGACTTGAGAAGTCCGAAGCAAGCGCCAACCACCGCGGTCACCTGAGGCCCAAAAGAAATTAAATGATTAAATTTAACCACCAGATTACGCACCAATGTAGCTGGGGACAAAGGGAGGAATAAGATCAGGCCAGCAGTCTGCAACGAATGCAAATTCTGTGTGTCTTCCTGGACGGAATCCGGTTTGGAAGATGGAAAAAATTGAGTTATCATGAATGAATTGTGACATCTGAGCAAAATGCCACTTGGCATAGGTTGCTTGTGGAGAGGCTCAGTGTGTAGATGCAACTGAAGCAATAACTGGCAGCAGAGAGGGGAAAACGTGGCTTGTCCATGGAGTACGTATGTTCCCCTTTTATCTTTTACTACAAAATACAGCTCAAAATGGGGATGAAGTGGCACCTCAGCAAGACCCTAGCTTCTGCCCCACAATGAGACCTGCTGAAAGCATAACCAATGGAAGTACCAGCAAGATGCCTCAAGGGCTGCACTATGAGCAGATTGCTTGAGCATCAAAGTGTTCAGGGGTAACTGGACTATCCTGTACCAAGAAGGAAGTCTTTCCTTAAATTGGAAGGTTATGCACGGATCACGGACATTGATCCCTTGCTCTAAATGACTATACTGTCACAAGTAATTTGGCACGAAAACATGATTACTGTTAGCAATTATTGCAGTAATAATCGCTCAGTCAATAACTGCTGGCATAAATGTCCCCCTGGTGCTAGCATTACAGGTGCAAATTCAACATTGATGCAATATTTAACACCATATGTTTTTGTTGAGGGAAATACTTCACTGGTAAACATTGCTTGATGCAGAGCAAATAATTATCATTATGTTGGGACAAATGACTGCTTTGCAATTCCTTTTTTTGGGTGTAGTGATCAAGTTCAGTGTTAACCAACATAAATTATTTGATGTGTATGACAACAGACACAATTTTGTTTCTACAGTTCACAAACATTACCTTAGAATAAAATTAAAAGTACATTGGGTACTGGGGTTAAACTGTGCAGTCCTAACAAATCACAGGTATATGCAAATGTCCTATAATAAGAAATTCAGCAATGCCCTATGGCCAGGGATAAGATTCAGGACTCCAAAAAACAAGCTGTGGATATCAACCAGGTTCAGGAGGAGAGTGGTCACAAGTAGCAAAGATTGTCCAACTGTAAGTGTAAAGCCAACAGCATACGTGTTAACGTACTGAGCCGCCAAGTAAGTTCAATCCTCAAGGTTAAGGTATCGCTTTGAAATCAATATGGGTGACCACATTTTGGAAGACGATGTGATTTTTCAGGGAGATATTCTTGAACTGTAGATAAATGACTGTGGGCAAACTCTGGTGTGGCATCTTCTGTGGTGTGCTTGGAGAGAGGTGTGTTAACCTGGCTGCATGCTGCGAGTTCAGTCATAGGTGGAAATGCTTTAGAGATTGATTCTTTAGAGTGGTGTGTGTTGTGTATATTTTACCTTTTAGTTTTGTTTAATAAGGGGTGAAGCTCCTGGGGTTCATGCACAACTGGACTAGACCCTAATTAGTGATCCAAAGGCAGGTCAACCGGTCAGGTGGTTACACCACAAAGATCCACCAGAGAGAAAGGGAGAACTGTAGAAAAGACGGGTGGTGGCAAATATTTATAGTTTGATTTTTGTAATAAATATCCAAATACCCAAAGGTCATGTGTTTTTCTGTATTTATTTATAGAAAATAACAAAAGAACAGCCGACACGTGTTTCTCCCATATGGCTGGCACGCCTAGGGCTTTTTCAAGGCTGATTAATACACACCATAATCCTATCACAATGGTAGTAAAAACGAAACTTACAGAACATAAACATAAATCATAAATAAAAAATATAATAGACAACGTATGATATCAATATTTGGATAAGACTTCATAACACAATCAAAAGTAACTTCACTTGTTGAAGTGGAAAAAAGAAACGCATTTAAAAAACGCAAAATGAATAACAAAAAGGGAAAACAGGAAAGGTAGAACAAGAGGAAGTAAACAGAGGACAACAAAAACAAGAATCAGTATTTATAATTTGTTAGAACATACCCAAATTTCCAAATTTCATAATGATAGTATATGTGTAACAAAAGAATCCAGTGAGAATGTCAGTTTTAATATAGAACTCAAATTTCAATTTCTTAATGATAGCATATATAACAAGGGAATCCGGTCAAAAGTTTATGCAAAAATTGCTGATTACATAATACTACGGTAATCTTTTATTATGGTGCTATATAGTGAACCACAAGCAATCAGAGCTTCTAACGTGTTTTAACCAGGAGGAAAGTCACAGGGAAAATTTAAAAGCCTTTGAGCTCCCTCCAAGATAAATGTAAACTGATTGGTCACATAAAAAGAGAGATAAGACAGCCGTGCTGTAGAGAAAATATTAAACATCCATGCTAGCACAAGAAAAAGTTGCAAGGTGAGTATTAGAGTGTAAAAATGGTCTCAAAATTACTCGCCAAGTATCACAATAACAATTCCAATCTGTTTTAGTAGGAAAAAAAGAGGAAAGAAAGACAACTGGAATAAATAACTTTGTGGGGCTGTCAAGAAGTGATTAAATATTGGGACGTAATCCACCGCTGGAACTTCTGAAGATCTACAAAGCCATATGTGTCTCAACTGTTCTCTATGGAGCTGGGATTTGGGGTTTTGCTGACACTAACTTAATTCAACTGGTTGAGAACTCTTTTTAAAGATATGTTCTGTTGGCATCCACTAGTACATCCACCTATGTCTGTCATACGGAGCTGGGTCTCCCGTATATATCCGACCTCATAAAACTTGAGGCAATTCTGCTTTGGCATAGGATCTGGTTTAAGGAAGAGACTAAATTTAATAGGGACCCATTACAAGATAGTCTTAGGCTGGACGGTGCACAAAGCATACCATGGGTTAAGTATATTCGAGATTTTACTAAAGATATGGGTAATCCCGAATATTTTACCAACCCTAGCACCATCACTTTGGTATCCAGGAAAGACCTTAGAAAAAAGATCCTGACTTTCCTGGACACACTACGACTGCCGGGGCAAATCATTAAGCCCAGTGTCCTACAGCATCAGATGGTACTTACAATTTTTAATCTGCAGCCATATTTAGTATTTGTTCCCAGTGTTTTTGATAGGTTTTTATTAATAAGATTTAGATTGGGGACAATACATAGACTAGTCTCTTTCCCCAATATGAACGACTGGGCCAGGGAGTTACAACTATGTCCATGCGATTGTTTGTCAAATCAATCCTCTCTACATCTGGTTTTATTCTGTAAATTCTATAAGGAGTTAAGAAAGACTTGGATAGTCCCAATTTGACAGAACTATGGCTTGAGACAATGCCGCCCTGCGTTCATTAAGCTTCAGCTTTTAGAAAATGAGAATGTAGCTTGGAGGATGTCTATGTTCTTAAAAACAATATTGCATCAAAGAAAGAGTATTGCAATCTAGGAATGAAGAGGTGGCTTATTTTAGATGTATTGTTTTTATTCTTTTTATCGTACTTTTGATTGTGATTTAAATATACATGAAATGTACTTTTTCTATCAGACAAAAATGTGTATCTATTTTTAAATTTGTGATGTATTTTATCTGTGCTTTCTATGATTGTTACAATACAATCGAAATAAAGCTTTGTTTGATTTGATTAAATATTATGCATGTAACGTAAGACGCACACATCTGTCTGTTGTACGGTTCTAAAGCAAGTGTTAGATGGATCCTGAGTATTACCTTGATATTGGAGGAACTCGACAAAGAGGAGTATATCTATGACACGTGCAATGACAATGAGTGTCCAATACATCCTATAAGAACACTTTCACATGGTCACTCTTCAGGATGTTATTCCGCTCCTCCAAAAAGCAGCTTCATGGCAGCTCTCGACCTGAAGGGTGCCTATTTGAACATACCAATACACCTGGCACAATACTTCTATCTCAGGTTTATGTTAAAAACATTACCAATTAAAAGTGCATCCTTTCAGGGTCACTACTGCACCTCAAGTGTTTGCCATGTGCCTCACAGTTGTGGCCGCTTACCTGCACAGACAGGGTGTCCACGTTTCCACTACCTGGATGACTGGATGATCAAGAGCACCACTCAAAAACAGTGCTGCAGACACACTCTGATCACAAAGAACATTTGGCACAAGCTAGGTGTTGCCATCAATGCTGCCAAATCCCACCTCCAACCCCTCCAAATCTAACCCTTCTTGGGGGCAATCCACAACTCTGAAATCTGCAGGGCTTACGCAAACCCTATCCAGATACAATCCTTCCAGGCACTGCTTCCTCTCTTCCAACCTTGTCAGCTCACGGTCAGGACGGTCATGTGCCTTCTCGGCATGATGGCCTCATGTCAGATTACATATGTGCTGTTACAGGAGTGCTTAGCGTATCAATAGTCTCAAGCGGAGGATCAGTAGGACAATCTAGTGTTGATCAGCTGCCACACTGATCGCTCTCTGCAGTGGTGGAACACCAACAACCGGTTGCAGGAAGCTGCCTTTTCTCTACCCAGTTCCGCAGGCGACCATCACAATGGACACCTCTCTCTCGGGGTGGGGGACGCACTTACAAAACCTGACTGTCCAAGAGCAATGGGAATCCAGGCACTAGAGTCTCCACATCGACTACTTGGAGCTGTTCACTGTCCCCCTGGCACTGAAGGCTTTCCTACCCCATGTGACTAGCAAGGTTATCCTCAGCTGTACAGACAAAATGATGGCCAGTTACTTTAAGAAACAGATCGGAACTCTTTCTCCCAACTCTCTCAGCATGCCGACAGCATTTGGAGATAGTCTCTCCACCACAAGATCCATCTGCTAGCAGAATACCTTCTGGAAGTGGACAACGTCTTTGCCATCCTGCTCAGCAGGATGAGAGAAAAAGTCCACGATTGGGAACTCCACCTGCGAGTTCTCCTCCCCTGTTTCCAGCAGTGTGGTTCCCAGAGGTAGGCTTGCTTGCCACAGCAGAAAAAGCTAAATGCCCAAGCTTCGACCCCTGGTACTATCACCCCCAGTCCATGGGCAACACTCAGTGGATGAATTGGTCAGGGATATTTGGCTACATCTTGCCACCTCTCCAGCTACTTCTGTTTGTGGTTCGGAGGCTATGGCAGATGTCCCTCACTCCCATCCTGGTGGCCCCCACTTGAACCTGCCAGTCCTGGTTCACAATTCTGTTGGAACTCTCAGTAGTTCCTCAAGCGATGCTCCCCAATAAGCCAGACCTCCTCACGCAGACCATGGAGAAATCAGACACACTGCCTCCAAATCATTCAGTCTTGCAATCTGGCTCCTGAGGTCTTAGAATTTGAGTAGCTTAATCTACCACAGAATTCATGAGCACACAGACCTACCACACACGCCTGTTACGCGGCCAAATTGAAACACTTTGTCCATTATTGTCATTCCAAACAAATCATCCATTTGTTGCCCAGGGTTCAGGATTTAGTCTGCTACCTACTTCACTTGCAGACGTGTGGCCTACCCTTCATTTCCATTTGCCTTCGCTTGGTCGCAGTGGCTGCTTATCTGCAGAATAGGCAACACATTTCCCTCTTCAAAATACTAGTCATTAATACTTTCATGGGGGGGCCTCAATAGGATTATCCCGCTTCTGGTACCCCCAGCACCAACGTGGAATCTCAATGTTGCCCTCGCGAGACGGTGAGCTCCAGGCATTAATAACAGAAAAACCTTTCATTCAAGTAAACAGGAATAGGGTTGCCCTACGCACCAATCCCAAATTCCTTCACAGGGTGGTCTCATTGTTTCACCTGAACCAGACCACTGAACTTCCGGTCTTCTTTCCACAACCTGGCTCCAATGTGTAACGGGCTCTCTATAATTTAGACCTAAAGTGAGCGCTCATGTATTACGTAGACCGGGCAAAACCTTTTCAGAAAGATGCAACAACTCTTTGTTGCATTTTCCGAGCCCCCTAAAATAGATTGCTTGAAAAAGAAAAAAAATTCATTTAAAAACAAAGGGCAGCTAAATTAATCAGAAAATTAGTGGGCACTGGACATGACTGTCATCTGTTGTTCAAGATGTGTTCCATCACTGCCAACGCTTCATCCTGTGGTATGTTTATATAGAGCGAGAGAGACTATGTCCATTGATACCAATATTTTGTTACTATTGTCAAAAGGCAAGCCTTTGTACTTTGTAATAAAGTCCATTGAGTCTCTTACATATGATTTAGTTTCTTGAGCTATAGGCTTCAGAAAAATGGCTGTGGGTGCAGGCTGACAGGCAGAGAAATGATGCTGGACCTCTGTGCTGAGATCTCCAGGATGCAGGATGGCCCTTCTGTGGTACCAAATAGTGTGCAAGCTGAAAGAGGTATGGGCGATAAAGATAGTGGTCTGAGGAGTAAGGTTGGATTTGATAGATGCTGGGGTTGCCGGGTGGTCTTTGATAAGCAGATCCTGTGTTTGCCAGACAGTCCTGATGGGCTCTTCTGGGAAGGTAGCCCAAGTAAGATCCCAGTGGGAAACTTAGAAGAAGTTACAGACCCTCTATATTGTGAATGATTGTGGATGGTCCTGCTCCTACTCACTCTTGTAAAACAACAACTTTTAATAACACACCTATGCATTATCGATTTACATGAGGCAGCTAAGATAGCAAACCGCCTTCCCTGGATATAGCTATTGGGAGTCTTGGAATGCAATCCGAATAACGTCAATGTGGCATAATAAGTAATAAAGTATAACCCAGGTTGACATTGGGGCTTGGTCTCTTTCAGGGAGCTGCTAAGCGATGAGAGAATCCCAGGACTGTTATTGGACGGTATGAAATCTGCCATCAAGAGGCAGCGGAAAAAAATCAAAGCTAAAATGTTGGGGATCACTGAGTCTTCTGAAAGCAGGTGAGTGTACCAGAGGACAGAAGTGGATATTCTGTCCACTGAGATATGCACTTTGATAGTAATCCCATAGTGTCTTGCGGCCAGAGTAAGTAAGGGACCCTTTGGCCCTTAGATTGCCATTGAGGGCTCAAGCGTCCACGTGTCAGTGGTGAGGTCTGAGTTCAATTAATGAGTAGAATGTGATTAATGGATGGATAGCTTCTATTTTTGTGATGTTGGGTGTAATGTTTGGGGACTGGGTGGCGGAAGTTAAGTACTGGCTCAATGACAAATTATCTGCATTTGGGACATTTAGCCATTAATCTCACCAGTCAGTTAATTTCTATGATTTTGTTCAAATGCCTTTCTTGGAGAATCCGGAATATTCGGTTTTTCACATGGTTTCTGTTTTGTTTTTTACCTCTGATGTGAATGACAGGAGGTTTGTTCAGTACAGCTTGCTACACAGTCCAGAGATGAGACAAAAGAAACACCATAACAAAGAGGGATCAGAATGCCTGATTCTCTGAATTTCTTGTCTCTTTGACCTCTCTTTTTGTGATGTTTTATTCTTATGGGATGGAACTTCGATCTTTGTTATAGGCATTTACGAGTTTCAGGATGGGAGGTTTTTCCTTGCTTTGAGGTCAAAACAAATATATTGGTCTTTCGCTGAGTTCCGCAGTGGATATTTGTGACTTACCAACCTTGTTATGTTTTGTTACACAGTGAAGAAGAGGACGGTGCATGGCCACAATCACCTGAATCGGACTGTGTTGATGCTCGGCTTCCAGAGTCTAAAATTTGGAGACTGTAAGTTTTCAAATTATGTTAATTCGGGGATGTAACAGTGAGATGAAATGTGGATAGACGGTTTCATGGCTCATTATTAGGTGAACCTGAAATATTTAACACTCTGTTTTATGCAGTAGGATCAAAGTAACTATAATTGTTGAGATTGAATGCACACAGTTGACAAAAAATCCTCTGTTCATTGTAAATTTTATTTAATAGATTTCTGTACATAGTTTTTTTTTTTTTTTTTTTTTTTTTAAGAGGCCACTGTTAGTCTCCTTCCTCCCAAAGTTGTTGATGTGATTCTGGCAGTCAGTCGCCCATCTACAAAATCAATGTACTTCTGGCCCTGGGACATGTTTGCGCTTGGTGCGGCACCTGTCTGATTGACCTGCTACAAGCTAAGCTGTCTGGAGTGGGTTTTTTTTGTAGTTGGCCCAGCAAGAAATTGTGTTGGCACGATTAAAGGCTATTTGTCAGCTCTTTTTGAAGTTGCCAAATTAGCCTTCTTTGTTCAAATCGCTTGTAATGATATTCCTTAAAGGTTTACAGGACGTTACCACTAAAGCCATTTGTGAAGCCAAAGTCAAAATTACATTTGGTTCTCATTTGTCTAATATGTACCCAAATGCAGAGCTCTCCACTGTCTCTTGACCCTTAAAGCACTCTTTGTGTTTGCAATCACCTAAGCTTGTCACGTGAGTGAGGTGCAGGCCTTCTCAGTCCACGCACCTTATGACAATCTTCCATACAAGGTGCTGTTGAGAACGTGTGCTGCATTTCTGCTAAAGGAAGTAGCAGCTTTCCACATCCAGCAGGCTATGACTGTTCTGGCTTTATTTGCCCTGTCTCAGCTTTCGAAAGGGGAGGAGATACTGCATCATTTGGACTCCAAGAGAGCCATCGGCTTCTGCGATGATGTTACCAAGGACCATCTGGTGAATAGTCAGCTCTTTGTGAGCTTCTTGAGATAGTCTCCTGCAGAAACATCTGCTAAGTGCTAGCTAAGAAGCTGCCGCCTAAAGGCTTGAGGGCTCATTCTACTTGAGTGAAGGTTGCCACTACTGCACTAGCATATGGAATACCTGTCCTGGATATCTGTCAGGCTGCTATGTGGGCATCAATGCACACGTTCACTACGTTCCTTGTCATTCAGGTCTCTCAGGATGGGCTTTTTTCCCGTATGGTCCTACAGGACTTTTAAGTGTGAGTCCCTGCACAGACCCTCCATTGGGAAGGTACTGCTTTGATTTTGCTGAAGAATCATTGTTTAAAAGTATCCATCTGCAGAACACGTTACATACCTTCTGTAACGCTCTTTCTGGTGGATACTGCATTGAATTGTAGATTCCACACTGAGCCTCCCACCTACCCTGTTCTGTGGGATGGGTCCTTTTCCCATCTAAAAAGGTCTCAACCTAGAGATCTACACATTGGTTGAGCCAATTTTCTGTTGGGCTCGGCTCTGCTTCTGAGGGCTCTGACAAGCCTTGGTAAGCATCTGACGTAAGCACACTTGGGTGGCACTTGTATGCAGCCCCGCTTGTCACTTCTGGAGCAGAACGGCAATGTGAGGAGTCAACAGTTAGTGTGCATCAATAAGACCATTACTGAAGGTATCTTATTCAATTACTCTTTGAATGGAGTCTGTAGTTTGCACAGGAGAAAAGTTACAGATTAAAGTGTATAATCCATAGTTTGATTTTTCCTAGGTGCCAGTTACAGCCCGACCAGTGGCGTTGTCATTTTGGGCCTAGTTACTGGGGGAACATGCCATTTCTAAAGCCACACATGTTCCACTCTTTAATAGCATGCCTCCTACTTTGTGGGTAGCAAGGGGTGACTTACTTGATATTTAAAATCAACTTTTCCAACCTTTCATGGGTGATTTTGACAGGTCTGTGAAGCAGGGTTTAAGGTGCTGCAGTCAGGATACACAGGGTAGGCCTAAAACCATGTTTTTACTTGTCACATGAGTGGATGACACAATAGTTGCTGTAGTCCACAGGTGACCTTTAACTTTACATGCCATTGGTATAGTTTCTACACCATACACTTTGACTTTACAGGAGGATTAAATAAACCAATTAGGGATTAGCCAGTTTTTACATGTCTTAGTGGTCAGAGCACATAAACTGGGCACTGGTCAGCAGTGCCCCATGTAGAGAGTCTAGAAACTAGCAATAAAATTCAGCACAAAATGTTGGTGACCACACAAGTGGCATTTTCTCACATCAATTACCAAAGCACAAAACAGACCATCACTTGTGCCATCTCCCAAGTTTTTTTTTTTTTTTTTTTTGCTATGTCCTTGTTTTCTGGACTGTTGGCAAACTGATTTTTTGAGCCAGGTAGCTGATGCAAGTTATGGCATGTGTTGTGTCCTTTGGTAATCGTAGCTAGTGAATTTCAGTGATTTGTTGCGTTTGAGCCGTAACTGTGTCTAGAAACGCAAGACATAGGATTAGCTAGAGCGTAAAGGCATTGCTACATAAATGGCCTGGCCCCAGGGGATGGGTTCCCCAGGGCCGAAATCAGTTCGGGAGGCAGGCCGCGTGGACCCCTTCCTAATTATTATTCAAAAAAAATTTTTTTTTAAATTCATACCCAGGGGATGGGGTCTCTGGGGCTGAAAATGGCCCTGGAGGGGGGCCCCTTAGCCCCCCCCCCCCTTTTGAAATTGACAATATTTTTTAAATAAAGGCCAGGCCCCGAGAGATGGGGTCCCCGGGGCCGAAATCAGCCCAGGAGGGGGGCCGCGCGCGCCCCCTCTCCCCTGTTGTTTTTTTGTTTTGTTTTTTTTTTAATGAAAAAAGGATCAGGCCCTGCGGGATGGTACAGGGAAGGGGGACTTACACCTCCAGTGAGTCCCACACAGCAGTATTGCTAAGAAGTTGTCAGAGGCACGCCCCTTTTTCAACCACTCTCCAAACGTGCCTCCTGGCTAACTGCTAGTTGGGCGATGAAGTCCCCTTGGCTCCAGAGGGACCTTGGGGGCCAAATAGCCCTCCTGGTACCTCCTGTAAGTCCTACACAGCTGAATTCCTGAGAGCTGGTTGGAGGCCCGCCACCTTTCTCCACTACTCTGGACTACTACTTTGACTACTACTTTATAAACCATAAACATTCACTGAAAAATCAAAGGTTACAGGGATGTTATAGTTAGGAAATGGAATACAAAAAAATCTTAGAACTTCACTGAAAAAACCAAAGGTTACAGAGATGTTCTAGTTAGGCTCAGGTTTCACTCTTACAAAACCAGACAAATTCAGCAGTTCTAGTTAGCTGAGTTAATTATAACTCGCGCCCCCGCAATGTACTGCTTATGACCTCAAATCCTACAGATATGAGATAAGATCTTATTGGCTGCAGCCACATTGACAAAGATGTGGTGGCCATTTTAGGTCTCTGGGACTGAGTCCCCTATCCTGAAATTAAGTGCAAAAATAAGATACAAGGGGCAGGGTAGGATACCCTGCCCCCTACGCCTACTGGGTGGGTTGCTAAAGGGGCAAAAAAAAAAAATGTAAAACCACTTTTACAGGGCGACTGAGGTTGAACCGCCTCTATGAGGCCCCGGCGACCCCATTTCCAAAGGCCAGATATAATCAGTGTCCCTGGAACTCCATCCCTCAGGACACTGCTATTGTCTGCTCAAATCTTGCCCACACTGTCCCTGCCAGAAAACACAACTATGCTCCCTCTGGGCGTTAGCAGTGAAAACAGCTGCCCCCACCCGAGAGGGTGCAAAGTTAGTGAGCCGGCTCCCACCATCACCTATGGTGATGGCCGGGAAGACGGTTGAGGCCCTTGGCTCCCCACCTGTCCCCTCACCCCCCCCCCCCCCCCCATGGACGCAAGCTGGTTTGTGGGTGCCACGTGGGGGCACCAGAATACCCTCAAAAAATGAAACCGCCGCCAGCTCCTGCCACAGAGGTGGCTGAGGAGCAGTCTGGGGCTTCCCTTGTGGCCCTCAACTTTATAAAAAGGTGTGGGTGCCCAGGGTGGGCACCCCCCAAAAAAATAAAATAATAAATGAATGAACGGCAGGCAGGAGACAATCATTTATTATTCATTGCTCTAGACAAGGAGCACCCCATAATTTCCTGCAATGACTATTTGTTTATATTTTTGAATGCATGCTGGTGGTGCCCCTTGAACAAACAGGGACACCACCAAACGTTGTTTCTTAATGCTGGGGGCCGCAGGGAGTGTGGCAGTCCCCCCTGCAACTACACTAACATAAAAAAACACAGTAAGTGTCCTGGGTCATGAAATCCATGTTCCCAGGAGAGCTTACCATATTTTTCAAAGCACACCGAGCTGGAGCTGTACGCACTTAGGTGGAGGGCAGATCTTCCTTGTGGTTGATACTATGGATGAACTTTGAAGCTTACATTTTTTTATTTCTTTTAAAAGACTTGAACACTAGTTTGTTTTAATTAAAAAAATATTTATTAAAATAAAATGTCAAAGTCACCGTTATTAAAAATGTCTATATATGAATTTATGATATATACATTTGATTTATAGTTATTAGTGGATTTTGACAAAACCAGTAGGTCTGCTTTAGATATGTTTATGTGCTGACTCTGTGATAAAGCCAATAGACCTACTGCTGTAAGTATTTTGACCCTTTGACAAAGGCAGTAGGAGTGCCTTATTTAAAATTACACCCTTTATATTGTTACATGGCATAGTCAGTTGTGTGCAGCATTGGGGGTTGGTGCACCTTGGGGGGCGAGGGGTTGGCGCAGGGCCTACACTTTTTGGGATTCGGTAGTTCAGTTCCTCCCAGGTATCCCAAAAGGCCTCCGTACTGTTTGCGGCTTGGACACCACCAGTTCCATCAGATGGGCCTTTAGAACCAGCATTACCACTCACTGGCACACTTTGCTGTGGTCCACCGTTTTTCCAGGTGATGACCAGTCACTCATGGACATGCCCTTTGACAGGACTCTCCTGTTTGAGTACAAGGCAGATTCTGCTCTAGAGCAGTTCAAGAAGAGCAGGCTCACAGCGTGATCCATGGTCTTATCTGTCCCTCCAGGCACGTTAGCACAATCATTTCTTTTGAGGCTTTGACAGAGGTACCGTATACAGTCAACTAATTCAAACTGAGCAAGGTGCCTAGCAGTTTTGCAGTTGTGGCTCCCATCACCCTCTTGGACAGAATCGGCGAGCCACTACGTCATGTCCCCCACTCATCTCCTCTCTAGCAGCCCCACCTGCCATACCCCATTAGCATACCCTTCGTGTAGCACAGCCACCTGGTTGGAAACAGGATCCGGCATTTCTTGCCGGCTTGACTGACTATCACATTGGACAGGTGAGTCCTACAGATTGTCTGCAAGGGACACCTTGCCCTTCATTGCCACACCGCTGCACCTTCCGTCATCCCCAGAGCGATTGACGAAGGACTATCTGTCCGTCTTACGGCTATGGAGAGGGTGTCTATTCCAGAAGTCAATCATGATTGTTATTTCCTCTACTTTCTGGTGCCAAAGAAGGATGTAGGCCTTTGTCTATTTTAGACCTGTGCACTCTTAACACCTTCCTCCAGAAAAAAAATTAAAGATGCTCACACTGGCCAGATTTGACCTCCCCTCCAGGCCAAGTTATATGACGTTAAGTTGTATGTGTTATCTATTGCCTGGCAAGGTTTTGCTTCAGGCAAAGTTAAAGGGTACCTTTTGGCCCCTTTATGGTTGTCAGACCTGCTCTCATTGTTTAAATCGCCGGTTGTGATGCTTTTTTTTTAAAGGCTTTTGTTCCTCCCTTTATCATGCCACAGTGGGAACTTAACTTGGTTCTCACATTGTTGATGTGCACTCTCTGTGAGCCACTCCACTGCTGCCCTCTCCTGCTTATAACCCTCAATACAGTAGTCCTCCTTGCCACAACATCTGCACAGCAAGGGGGGGAGCAGCAGGCTCTTTGTGTCCGTACACCGCACATCATGTTCCTCACAGATAAACTGGTTCTGCGGAGGCAGGCATCTTTCTTCTTGAAGGTGGGATGCCATTCCACATCGGTCATACCATCACCCTGCCTGCGTTCTATGCTCGGCCTAACCTTACTAGGGAGGAGGAGAGATTCCATTGCATAGACCCCAAAAGAACTCTGAGCTTTTACATTGATCATATAAAAGAACACTGGATGGACAATCCTCTCTGTATAGGGTTCGCAGAGGCAAAAAAACAAGTTTGTGCAGAAAAGGGCCATCTCCTCCTGGTGCCTGAAGATCTGCCATGCATTGGCCAATAATTATCCTCCAGGAGGACTGCAGGCTCATTCCACCAAGGCCTCTACCACTGCGTTGGCACGTGGAGTTCTTCTCTTGGACCCATGCCAGGTGGCAATGTGAGCATCGCTCCATACATCATGAAGCACTACTGTCTGGCTAGCCAGGTTTACCTAAGAGGGCATTTTGCCCGCTCGTTCCTCCAGGGCTTTTTGCTTATAGCAAATTCATAGACCTACCTCCTAATAAGTACTGCTCTGGTATGCATTCCAAAGATCATGAATCTGTAGTAGAAATCTCTATCAGAAGAGTACGGTACTTTTCTTCAGTAATACTCTTTCTGGTAGAGAGTGTCTAACCGCAGATTCCTCACCAACCCTCTTATCCTCCCCATTCTGTGAATTGCGCTCTACCCTGTTAATAAAATCCCAAGGGCCAGATGTACGACCCGCCAATTAGCGAGTCGCAAATTGCGTCGCATTTGCGACTCGCTAATTGGGATGCACAACAGTGTCTGAGACACTGTTTGCGATTGCCAATAGGGTCTTAAATTGCATGCCTTATGCATATTAATGAGGCTGTCGCAATTTGAGACCACATTGGGAATGGTTGGTACTCCCACAGATGGTGGCATGCTGGGGTCAGCAGACCTCCATGTCTGGGACTGCTTTTAAATAAAGCAGTTTAAAAAAAAAACAAATCAGCCCGTTTTCCTTAAAGGAAAACGGGATGCATTAAAAAAAATAAAAATTAAACTTTTCAGTTTCATTTTTTAAGGGCAGGCAGTGGTCCCAGGGACCACGTGCCTGCCCTTAAAAAAATATTTGCACATGCATTCACAAAGGGGAAGGGTTCCTCTGGGAAGGTGGTAAACTGCTGGTGTTTTGCGACCGCAATTGCGATTCATACATACCTTTTGGAGACGCTATTAGGAAGGGACGCCCTTGGAACACCCCTTCCTAATAGAGAGTCGCTAATACCATTTTGCGAGTCGCAAGTCAATTTGCGACTGGCAAAATGGGATTAGTACATGGGCCACAGGAGTTCTGCGGGCGCAAACGGGTCTAAAACCCATTTGCGCCCGCAAAAAACCGTCGTACATCTGGCCCCAAGTCCAGTAATCTGTACACAGGTCAAAGCCAATTTGCCTGTATAGCCTATGCACATGATATGTGGAGCAGAACTGGGACATTGTGGAACTGGGAATACATGTTCAAGGCACTTGCAAAATTTGGACTGCCAGAAGATTGTTAAATGGCTCCGCCTGCTATATCACGCCCCCACTGCCAGTGTCCGCACTGGAGGCCATATCTCGGCTGAATATCCGATATTCTGCGGGACAAGGCAGGGATGCCCACTCTCGCCACTCTTGTTTATACTAGCGTTGGAACCCTTGGCGATTAAAATACGAGTAGATGCACAGGAGATGGGCCTTCCAATTGGGCCTACCACCCACCTCTTCTCGGCATATGCAGATGACATAATTCTATACATTAGGGACCTGAGGTCGGATTTGGCACCTCTGGCTGAGATATTTGCTGCTTTTGAACGTATATCTGGTCTGGCCATTAACCCGACGAAATCTCACGCCTTTCTCTTTCGGGAACAGGCGCTACCCATGGATATCTCATTCGGGCCCATGACATTAACGGTTGCTCCACATACCTTTAAATATTTGGGCATACATGTCTATCGGACGCCCACTGATCTGTTAGATGGCAACCTACATAGAGCAATCAGAGCCCTAAGGTCTAGCATTGCCTTCTGGACCACATTGCCGCTGTCAGTAATGGGAAGAGTGGCTATAACAAAAATGGTGGTCCTACCCCGACTGATTTACTATTTTACGAACTTACCGGTGTTGCTCCCACAACGTACTTTTTAACTCTTAAACACATTGATGGTGGATCTCATCTGGGGATCGGGCAGACGAAGTATAAGCCTCCAAAAGCTTCAACTGGGCACGGATAAAGGAGGCCTCGGAGTACCAGACCTCAGGGCATATTACTATGCTTGCCAACTGCAATGGCTGACCTATTGGACAGCCGGACGCAACCTCCAAGAAATAGGGTACACTGACCGCGATGTTGCAGGAGGCGCCTTACATGCACTACTACTGCCGCGAAGCAAACTCCCACAGCAGCTTCCTACCCTGTTGAGCATGGCACCACAATGCTGGAAAGCAGCCCTCCATTACACGCGTACACATCCAGCTTATGCCGGCAACATCCCCCTAGTGGGTATACCACTAACAGCTGGGCGTATCACAAAACGCGCCATTGCTCCATGGACCGACGCAGGAGTTCACACAGTGTCAGACTTGTTCCACGAGGGACAGTTACTGGACTATGGCAACTTCTTTAGGGAGACGGGAGTGCCCGACCATATGTACATATTACATGCAGCAGTAACACACTATGTCAAGACACATTGAGCCCCACAACGGCAGGAGGCAGCCACAAACTAATTGGTTAAGATGCTATACTACATGGGGAGGGGCAGGCACTTGGTAAAATGGCTATACGTTGGGATCCGAGCACACGTGGGGATAGCCCTCACTACGCTGCGTACCATATGGTCGGAAGATATAGGGCGGGCCCTCAGTGATAAGGAATGGGAGAAAATCATAGCACACCCTAGGAAAATTACAAGAAATTGAAAATTCAAATTTATTCAAACCATGATATTGCATAGGGCCTACCTTACCCCCCATAGGTTAGACAAAATATTCCCGCAAACGCAACACCACTGCCCCAGATGTTACGAAGTTGGAGCAGATTTAGCTCACATGGTATGGTCCTGTCCACACTTGGGGAGGTTTTGGGACTCTGTCAGATGACACGTAACTGCTGCCACGCAAAGTGACGTAACCAACACGATGGAGGAATGTATACTGGGCCTCCATAAGTCCCCTTGAAAACACAAAGTGCAATATAGGTTTATAAACCTGTCATCACTCCTCGCAATACGGGCCATCACCATGCGATGGAAGTCCAAGAAACCGCCCTCCACACATGCATATCATAGCGAAATGGTCAGGTGGGGTAGCGCTGAAAGTGTGGCCCTGCGACGGAAAACCCCGATAGCATTGGAGTGGGATGTAATGCTAGAAACTTTTAAAATGCAGGAAGTGGATGTCATGGAACTACACAATAGCTCGCAATGATGATTATGGGATCTGGAGCTGGTCTTAGAACACAGCACAACACATACAATGACAGGAATATGAATCATTGGGTAGCAAGAGATAGTATTGTATCTCGTACTAGGACTGTTATTGATTTGATAGTGACAATGCCTGCCGGAATCTGAGGATTAAGGTTCCCTTAGGGAAGATTGCAACAAGATGAAGGACTGGAGGAAGGGGGAGGGGAAACAAGTTGAGGACATTGGGTAAAGACTGGTACTGACAAATTATTATGATGCACAGTGGACTTTCTGCTCTCTTTCTTATCCTTTACTAATACGGCCAATGATGCAGCACGGTTGCAGTATGTACCACTTCAATGCTTAGAGTAACGTGTTAGTGGCATGTTTTGTGTTAAAAAAAAAACAACTAATAAAAATTTGTTTAAAAAAAAAAAAAGAACTGTGACATTGTGGAGCCGCAACTGTGACCCAGTTTTCAGAACAACAAATTTTCGTGAGCTTTCAAGCTTTAACGGACATGAGGCGGGTGAATATTATTTATAAAATATAAGAACTGTTTTAAAAATGTTATGAGTTATCAAAATAACATATATAAGGTATCTTTATGTCGTGACCCACAGTTCGGGAAACTTTATCACAAACCACACCATCACATGTGTTCAGAGACAGGCCAGCTAATATGCAGTGTATTTCCCCACATCAGGCATGTGATATAGAAGGGGTGCAGTTCCTTAGTTACTGCCGTAAATTGAATTTAAAAGTGGGTGTAAGGAAATGTCTGTTTTTGCATGATTACCCCCTAGGTTTTGGACTGATGCTGCTGGTATTTTGACTCTGAGTGCACTGAAGCCTGCTAACCAGACCTCGATGCCAATGCTCTGAGTGTGTAAAATATCTTCAGGAAGGAACACAATGGGCCTGTTGTTGGAAGAGGTATTACCTCTACCTTGCAGGAAGGTTTAATGGGGTGTAAGCCCAAAAAACGAGCTTCAAAGGAGAAGCCACCTTTGAAGTGTGGTAAATAATTTTCATTACCTGGACTTAATTTGATACGGAAACATAATAAAACAGCTCAGTAAAATGAGAGGCAGAATCCGTGGTATTAGAGGTTCGGAATGGGCTTTATTCCAATGAACGATTATAATCGGTTGCTCCAAGTTCCATCACCACGGAGGTTCAGGAAGTGAAGTACATACATTATTGACAAGAAATGACTTTTATAGAACATACATTACAATGAAGCGAATACAGTAGGCGTAACAATTGATAAGGAAAATGACGATTCATATGCGTAACCGAAAATGGGTGTAATAAGGAGTAAAAAGGAACATAATTGGTTATGATGTCATATATAGGTGGATCTATAAGATAATACTTGGCATAGATGCGCGCGCAGCAGCATGACGTGTGATTGACGTGCAACTAGGGGGTGAAGGGGACTTGACATTTAGCTCTACATGTGGAGACGAAAAGTCTGGGGGGTCAAGTCAACCTAATCCCAAATCATATCTAACATCCTATGTTTAAAGAACTATGTTATCCACAAAAGAAGGACTCTCGGACAGAATCTATTCTATACTGACTGTGCGTGCGTGTACAAGCGTCTAAGTGTCTACACTAAATGCGAGGGGGTAGGAATCTTCCATAGTAACAGGACTATGAATTACTTGCATAAAGACAGAGAAGCCGAGCCTTTGCTCGGTAGCTGGAAGAATGTTTACTTAAACTACTGGACAGGAATGCATCGGCTGAGGGGCGAAGCAGATAACTTGAAGGTGAAATACAGTTCTTGGCAGGCAGCAAGCTGATGTCAGGCTTCGTGAGCCGCGCAGAGAATGAGACAAAGTTCATGGTCACAGATGCAGGCTCAGACTGGAGTTTTCAGAGGCAGAAGGCAAGAAGAGTTCGATGACAGAATCAGGGCCTACTTGCCTGGACTGTAAAATGGCATAAGTGAACCATATAAAGGCGGTGGCCTTTCGTACTTAGGAATGGAATATCCGGCCCATTCATGGCGGATCAACAGAGGACATGTTAACGGTGGACGCACATGTATTTGCGTCTTCATAACTGGAACTGGAGGGAGCATACATGTACTTGTAACATGCACATAGAACCGTTGGGGTCCAAGATAGGGGACATAACTGACCAGAAAAATCCATATTTCCACATTAGGACCGATGGTAGACAAACACGCATGAGACAGAGAGGGAAAAACGGTTGCCAAACTGGTTTTCCCTTGGCTCTCAAGTAGCCACAGCTACAGGGTGGGCTACCAAGCTCCACACACCAAGCGAAGGGGTCTGTCATCTTGAGAGTGGGCAGAATATTTCATTCTGCGCTACCTACATGCCACATTTTGAAGGTGGTAGTCATCAGGCAGGAGGGGACCTGATAGCCCATTGGCTAGTAGTCCCTGCATCCCCTGAGGGTAAGCTGTGGGCATAGAAGTGGCACCACTGGCACCCAGACGTCAGATCACGTCTGCACTGGAGAGAGGACTGAAGAAAGGCTACGCTGCTATTCCCTGGACCCAGCAAAGAAGCTGCACCGATGACTGGACTGCACCTTCTGATCCTTCAGCTAGCAACAAGAGGGCTGTGCCTTTGGAGCCCTGCTCGAGAAAAAGCCATCCCCGAGCCCCAGACAGAAGAGTCAGTTGTCTGATTTCCTGTTACAGCACCTTGCTAACAAAAGCTGAAGAAGCCTGCCATGGCAAGTTGGTAGCCACAATTGCGTGATCCCCACTGACTACTAAAGCACAGCCTGGTAGACCGAGTCTTAACGTTCAAAAGTTGGAACCAAGTCTGCTGGACTGTTTGTTCGCCTATGACTAACTCCATCCTCAGTTAAAGGAACCACTGGTTTTGCTGTAACCGTAGACCAATTGCAACTGGTTTTTGTCTGGACTTCAACCGGACTTCGAGGGACACTGACTTTTGTGGCCAGAGTCACCAAACCGTGTTCGTGGACTGAGGGGTGGCCCCAGGAAGACCCCTATCACTGGATCTATATTCTCCGCATCCTTCAGCATCCTGTATATCCCTTGCATCAGGGCCACTTCATTGATGTCTATGGCGGTTTGCACATAGACCCTGGAACTGGACTGGAAGCTGCTTTGACTGTAGGTTAACTGTCCTGCCAAGCCTTAAGGGCCCTTATGACTAGAATGCCCCCCCGACTGGATTAGAGTAACAGAATAGAACTTTACAAAGTTTCAAAAAATTTCCAATTGACTGCTAACCGTGTTAGTTGTCAAAGCTTGTTTGCAATTCAGGTAAAAAGCAGGGATTTACAATGTGCTTAATAGTGTACATCTCCGGAACCCTCCGTTGGATTTTGCTATTTTTGGTGTCTAAACATTCTTTAAAATAAGATGTTTTTTAAATTGGTGTTGGATTTCCTTTGTCGTGTTTCTTCCTTGTTCCACTGTTTGGTACTTCCAATGCTTTACACTTGTTCCTTTGACAAATCCTGACTGCTTGAAGCCACAGCTACCCTGGGTTGAGCTAAGGTCTAGCAAACAAACCTGACAGGATCCAAAATGGGTCTGTGAGTTTATTGCATGGTGAAGTCACACAACCACACCATATAATAAACCACTTTTCTCTCGTATACTGTTATTTGTGTAATAGACACTGTATGTTTCTATTTATGTTCTTGTTAAAGACAATTTTCTACTTACCTCAGAGATGCAGATTCACTGTGGTTCTGTTGCGTCCCCTTCTGAGAGGAAATGGGTTGCATTATATGGTGTTGTTGTGCACCCTCACCATGTAATAATAGTCTTAACAACCCCTTTAGGACCCTTGGGTTTTGTCTGTCAAGTCTTCAGCCCAACCCTGCGTGGCTATGGTTCTGAGCAGTAAGGCGTACGAAAAGGAACAAATGTAAAGCATTTACACGGCACCAAAACAATTAAAGAAAATGGCAAGTCACCAAAGAAAACAAACCCCAATTTATAAAAATAGACTGTATTTTTAGACACCACGATGAAAAAGATCCACCGTAGGGTTCTAGAGATATAGGTATAGTAAGTCAGAGCATTTCACTCGACCACAAACAAGCACTGGCAGATTCAACAAATTGGAAATAGTTTCACCAAAAAGTTGGGATAGTTGTATTGCGGTCACTTAGAGTCACTTTAGGTGACCAACTCCAGTAGGGAGCCATTCAAGGGTACCAGCAAGGTCCTCAGAATCAGTTTCCTTTATAGGTGAGGCAATCTTCAGGCAGTTCCAGGCACTTTATCCCCTTTGCAATGGATTCCCATGGAAGTGGTCCGCAGTGCACTCAAGTCGAAAAACCAGTACTATACAAAAAGAGGTATTTCTTTACACCCTCATATGCCCTTCTCCACCACCGTGATAGTGAGATTATCAGTACCTCACTAAATGTTTTACCCATATTACCAAATGTTAGTGTGCACTTCATCTATGAAGGTCTGGGCGATGAGGGGCCTCTGAGATAATTTGAGGCCCTAGGTATCAGTCTTGGCCTCGACTGACCATCTTCCAATAAGGTGTCTGAGTCCACACTTCCCCGAGGTGAATCTCTTTTGTTTCCTCTAAGTTCTTGCCCTTAGGATGCCTTAAAAGTATTAGGGATTTCAACGGCTGGAGCAGTTTCTTGCTTAGCGTGTGATATAATGGGCCAGTTAACACCTTTCTTGTTGGCTTGTCTCCTCTTTGGTGGCAATCTTCGTTGCCAGGTGGTGCCGTCATTTACCACCATGTGTGTCTTCAGCCAGTCACACGTCAGCGGGCTCCTTGAAGAATACCAACTGCAAGTCTGGCATCACCTTCAGTCTGGCTTGGAATATCAATGGGTACCTCAGCTCTGCCCCTGGAGGCCTCTCTTAACCTCCAAGAACAAACCTCTTGTGTGCTGAACTGCTTCAGTGTGATCTGGAAATACTGAAAGTTGCTGTCAATCCGATCTGCCTAGTTGCTCTGGTCCACTGCAGAATGCAGTCCCTATTTCGGTAGTGAAGCCTGCAGGCAAGTATGGTTCTCAGCTGTGCCCCAGTGGCAGGTGCCTTGCTGGGACCCTGTAGGCATTTTCCTGGGCATAGAGTTTGGACAGGCTCTGTGGAGCTACCTCCGTAGACTGACATCCCTGTAGGTAAGACACCATGGGTCCTATTATGTATAGAGCGCACTTTCCCTGTTTGCCCCATGGCGCACCTTCAAACAGGTTTGCCGTGTGCAAACAGGGAAAGTGCGCCCTATTAGGTTGAATACCCTGCCCCCAGGGGCGGTGTAAACTCGTGCTGCCCTGAGGGCAGCTCATTCAGGTGAAATGTTTCACTGTGCAGGCGGCACCCGCCTGTCGTTTAAAGAGGGAAGAGAGAGATCCCCTTGTAGGCGGGTGTAATGAGAGACTGCATCCACCTGCAAGGGGATGTCTGGGTGTCCATAGGACCTCCTTGACTCCCTCCAGAGGACTGCCACCATGGGGCACACTGACAGTGCACCACCTTTTATTGGCACACTGTTGGTATGCCTCCTGACACCTTTTTTTTACCTCTGCTCCCACGTCTTAAATACTGCGCAGGCACTGAGGTAAAGAGATTCCCTCATTTGCATGGAGCCACGCTCCAATGCAAATGAGAGCATGCCCTCTTGAGATAGCGCTGGCGCACTTGTTGCACCCGCGCTATCTGTATGACAGAAGGGGCCGAACAAGTATCTGCGGCCCCTTCTGTAATACCAAAGTGCCCCGGGGGTGCACAAAGCAGGGGCAAACACCTGTTGCGCCCCCAGGACACTTCTGTAATATGGTCACATTTTGGATCCTTTGACTCCTCTCCAGCAGTCCTATGGCACAGATATTAATGTGCCTGCTTTAGCGTGCCAAATCTTCATCCCTGTGTTCCTCAGTTCGTCCACTTGTCTCTTTAGCTTCTCAGTAGTGGGACATGCCTCTCCCAGGGCTTCCTCGTTTCGTTTCAATTTGCTTCACTTTGCCTTAGTCTGCAGTGCTTATCCTGGAGGATACCCACATCTATAACCATCTTATCTATCTTGGTCACCAATGCTGGTCGCAATTGCCGCCAGGATTTTGTCATGGTCATGCTGTGGATCGGATATGTATGCCTCCATTATCTCAGGTTTGTTGTGTTGGTGCTTCCTGTGCGTCATTGAGCTGGCAGAGGCTTGCTGTCTGTCAGCGGTCTGCTCTTGAACCGCCATGCTGCTGGCAATTTTCACTTGCAGTTGCTGCTCCGTTGCAGCCTAAACGCAGGACAGAGCAGCCGCTTCGCCCCGTTTCCACTTGGGATTAGAGTTGTGCCAGTGGTCCTGAAGGTGTAAGCTTGACCAAGAGGTCCAGCACTGTCCTTGAATATGGCTGTGATCTCTGTCCACAGATGAGCAGAAGGCCAGCAGACCTGTTGTGTTCTGACCTTGCTTTACTGGGCCGCCATCTCTATCATGGCTGCTAGTTTTCTTTGGATCCCACCGCACTCTCCACAGTTGAGGGTGGGTCGGCGTCGTTGGTAAGGATGTTGGAGTCTTTCTAGAGTGCTAGTACCAACATAAAGGTGAATTCCTGTCCCTCTCACTGTTTGGAATCCATATCGAACCATTGGCTCTTATGAGTAGTAAATAAGTTCATGGTCAAGATAACCAAACGGTGTAATTGAATCTCAGATATGTGGTCTTCGCTGAAATTGCAATAGGGATTGTGTAAATCAACTGTGTACTATTTTGCTTGACCTGGATGCCTTCCTTGATCATTGATGTACAATAAAAGGGATCGAAACGCTGTCCTGCTCCGAGAAGGCGATGACATAGTCTTTTGACTGCAGTATTACTCCCTCCACCTTCCCATGTGCTGTAGCCTTAATGCCCTGATCTGTCCTGGGCGATCTAAGCAGGAGGCTTGCTTTCTATTAGAATAGAGCCCTTCTCTGTAGGCGGTAATAGTTCAGATGTTGTTACCCGAAAGCCTATTTTGTGCTCTCTTGCAGATGCAATTAATGTAGCTGTGGAATGCTTACATCTCTTTTGCTTTTCCTTGACAGATTTGGACAGTGGTACCGACGCAGCAGCAAAGAAGACACAAGCATGCCGGCTTCGAGTGTCTGGGAGTTCATAGATGCACAGGAAGTGGGCCAGGCTGAAGGGGCAGAGACCCGACCAGAAGAATGAGGAGCTGGAAGAAGGGACTGTGAGAGAGCACCCGGGCCGGATACCCAGCTGTGCACCCCCGCGCATGCCTGAGCTGTGTGCTCGTGTGGTCTTACTCTGCCTGGGTCTCGCTGCGAATGCAAAGGGCGCTTTGGCCCAGGTTCTGTTCGTTGAATCTGTCCCATCACGTGGTGACTGTTGAAGGAAGAAAAAATCCATTCACAATGCTTGTACTGGAGAAGGATGGCGGAGTTGCCCTACAACACTAACTATGATCAGCAGTAGTATTGCCCCGAGGCATTATCCTTGTACAAGACGGCCTTTGTCCTGCAGGAGAAACGTTTCCTCTCATTTCTCAACAATCACTGTATGAGAGATGCACTAACCTCCACCACTGTTCGAGGGGTATTGTCCTGTGGCACCCTCACTGTGCAGGTGGACTTGTCCTCTGGGACTCTCCGTATGTTTTAATAGAGAAATGTCCTACTACATTCTTCCTGTTTGAGAGGTGCGTTAGGGTGCTGCACCTTCCCAACATCCCAGCAGGCTCCTCCCACACACTCTCAATATCGGGAGCATTGCCATCTGCCCCTCTCCTCCCTCTGGTGAGAGGACCATCTCCGCTGACATTGCCTATGTGAACATTTTACAGTTTCCTTGTATGGGAGGACCAGGTTCGAACTACTCGGAGGGAGTAAAGTTTTCAATCGATAGACTCATTCTGATTCTCCACTTCCTGAGCGGTGAAGACAGGCACTTCCCTTTCGGCACTTGATATTATTGGCACTTTCCCCTTATAAGAAATGCTCAAAAGGAATAACGTTTTCAATCGATTCTGATTCTCCACTTCCTGAGCAGTGAAGACAGGCACTTCCTTTTCGGCACTTGATATTATTGGCACTTTTCCCTTATAAGAAATGCTCAGAAGGAGTAAAGTTTTCAATCGATAGACTCATTCTGATTCTCCACATCCTGAGCGGTGAAGACCGGCACTTCCTTTTCAGCACTTGATATGAATGAACTGATGAGCACCATACTGTCTCGATGTCTTGTGCGATGGGTTGCATTCAAGGCCTATCGTGGGACAGAGATTTTGCTTCAGTTCTCTTAAACCAGCTCGGGGTACATTCACCATCTCTCACCTAAAGCCCTTCAACACCGACTGTATTCACTTACTGCACTGACACAATTATTGGTGAAATTGTCAATGAGCCATTTTTCCGTTCTGTACCTTCTATTTTAATAATCTGAACAGATTGAAATCTATTTTTTTATTCATTGAAGAATTAGGAAATGTATTTTTGTGACATGGATTCTAATGTCTATTTCCAGATGTTTTACTTTCTGTAACTCTATGGGTAAATAAAGACAGTATTAATCTACAGTCTCAGCCTCATAATTGTTCTGGAACAGGGGAGCAAATGCCCATGCATGATGTATGGATGCAGAATCAAGGGTGGCTGATGTTGCGTAGAGTGTGGCATGATGAATTATAGCTGAAGGGAGCAGCAGGCTAAGGAGACCAAGACCTTGGAAGAGGGAGCACCACATAATGTTGTGGTTGGTGGTCTGTAGGACATGGGGGGGACACATTGGAGCCCTTAAGGCATATGGCAGCAGGGTGGGGGACACAGTGGAGGTTGAAGTTGGGGCAGCAGAGGGCACACACTGTGGGGACCAAATCAGTGGGAGCAGGATGAGCACATTGTGTGGCCTGAAAACCAGTGGAGGAGCGGGAGATATATTGGGATTGAAAGCTTTTGGGGGAAGAGTGTTAGTGAAGAAGGTAGAGAAAAATGGCCTCCAAGTAGCTGTGGACAAACATGTAAAGTTAGAAATAATGACCGGAATGATGTAGGAGCTTGCATTACCTTTTAACTCGTACTGACTGGACCAGCACAATCAAACTAAGCCAACAAGACCAGGATCTCAATCCACTGTCGTCCAGCAAATCTTGAGTCCATCACAGCCCAGAGAGAGGGTGCGCCACCACAACATTCCAATACCAGCCCCCTGGAATGACAAAGCAAAGAGGCTTAAGAGAGCACAACTACCAAACACAAGCAGAATACGGCAGTAAAATGTACCCCATAACATACATCACCCTGCCCCAATAACGAATAAAGATTTTACATCTCAACTTGACATATTAATGTCAGAAAGAGAAACAAAATAAGAACAAACATTACTAATTAATATAATACTCATCTAAGTAATTTGGTAGATGAGATACTCTTGAAGAGTGACACACCAAAGTATCTCCCTTTGCATCACAAATTAGCAGATCATTATCACACCCTGCATTGTGGAGTCCATTAAGGAATAATTCTCTACGTCTTCAGTTCCACTTATCCTCAAACTAGAATTAGAGAAACTACCTTCAAGGAAAATATGGTCACATTCCAATTGGTTAGTTAACAAATGAAAAACGAATAACCTGCCAATCAGAGGTTCAGCTTATTAAACAATTTAATAAAATCACTTAAAATTAAATTTAACTAAGTTTGGTAAAGCACTTCTGTGACCTCATCTTTTCATGTACAACTGGCAGATAAATATACTAATCCCTAACACAACGCTCCTTAATATAACAGAACTAATTCGGGCAGGGTTGCTCTCATTTTTAGAAACTAGAAAGGAGACACGATAGTCACTGAATGAGGTTTTAAGTGGTAGGTCCAAATTCTCGGTTTTCTTGACATCCAGCCCAAACTGTACTGTCAACTCCATTGTCTCCTTCATGATCCTATTGGCCCTCGCAGCCATTCCGCTGTTTAGGGAACTGCACGATGTTGTAATATGCTTGATGCCAGTGAATCGTAAATCATACTTCATCATATGTGGGACAAATTACACCCCGCTATTCAAAATCAGTGTTCTTGGATAACCTGCCATCAGGGGAAAAAACAGTCATCCAAAAACAGTAATTACAATTTAAGTTGTTTTATTGTGCATCAAAGAATAGCAAGCCCACTTTATTTTCTATTAGGAAATCCCTGGACAGGACCCAAACAAGCATTTACAATGCAATGGTCTCGACATTGTTAAAGTTAGAGCTATTGGCATTGCTTATAACCCCCACCACAAATCTTCAACACAACACTTAACCAGCACTCTTAACCCCCTTTATTCTCCCGATGTAGGCAGCAGTAGAACGAAAGCACCAGCTGGCAGAGTTATATATTTATATGGCGCGAACTCGCCCGGAAGTTATTGGAGCGCTTTACATAACCCCGTATTTACATTACACATTCAGGCACGGGAGATTTGGAGCGCCCCACATGAGTGCCGGCTACGTTACACATTCAAGCACGGGGAAGGATGTGGACGCGACCCCGAGGGACGAACTCTGGCTTTCAGCACAAAAGTCGGCAGTCTAGCCGACGGGCAAAGTAATGATATAGCGTGAACTCGCCCGGAAGGTATTGGAGCGCTTTACATGGCCCCGTATTTACATTACACATTCAGGCACGGGGAGATTTGGAGCGCCTTACATGAGTGCCGGTTACGTTACACATTCGGGGAAGGATGTGGACGCGACCCTCAACACAACACTTAACCAGCACTCTTAACCCCCTTTATTCTCCCGATGTAGGCAGCAGTAGAACGAAAGCACCAGCTGGCAGAGTTATATATTTATATGACGCGAACTCGCCCGGAAGTTATTGGAGCGCTTTACATAACCCCGTATTTACATTACACATTCAGGCACGGGGAGATTTGGAGCGCCCCGCACGAGTGCCGGCTACGTTACACATTCAAGCACGGGGAAGGATGTGGACGCGACCCCCAGGGACGAACTCTGGCTTCCAGCACAAAAGTCGGCAGTGTAGCCGACGGACAAAGTAATGATATAGCGTGAACTCGCCCGGAATGTATTGGAGCGCTTTACATAGCACTGTATTTACCTTACACATTTTGGCACGGGGAGATTTGTAGCGCTTTACATGAGCGCCGGTCACGTTACACATTCAGGCACGGGGAAGGATGTGGACGCTACCCCGAGGTACAAACTCCGGTCTCCAGCACAAAAGTCGGCAGTCTAGCCGACAGACAAACCAATGATATAGCGTGAACTCGACCGGAAGGTGTTGGAGCGCGCCACATAGCACAGTTTTTTCATTACACATCTCGGCACGGGGAGATTAGTAGTGCCTTACATGAGCGCCGGTTACGTCACTCATTCAGGCACGGGGAAGGATGTGGACGCGACCCCGAGGGACGAACTCTGGATTCCAGCACACGGCGAGGCAGAAAACAGGCACACAGGCAGCATCTGAATACAGAGAGGCTTACTCCCAGAAGAAAACAAGCACACCACTGCCTTTCTCCGAGGTGAAAGCAGAAATGCCTCGGAGAAAGGCAGCGGCGTTTTCGGATTCGGGGCGTGTTTTTCTCAAACTGCACGCCCAGAGAAAAATCGACAAAAAACACGCCCCCGAATCGCAAAACGACCGGGCTTGTTTGGAGAGACAAGCCTCTTCTCCAATGGCTGACCAGCATTTAAGAGGCCAGCCAATGGAGAAGAGGAGAGAAGAGGGGCGGGTTCAAGCCTCTCTTCTCCTAGTCATTAAATCTCGCGAGCGAGACTGCGCAAGCGCAGCCTTCGCTAGCCGAGACCTAAAAATTGATGGCCCCACTGTTCTATACAGCGGCTGAAAAACTCAGTGCGGTAATAGATTTATTACAGGTCCTTAGATGCTTGTCGTCATTCTGACACATCTCACACGACGCAAAGAACAATCAGCTGAATTATTGAGGCACGGCCACCAATAATACCTTCTTTTTGCCTGTCAGTCCTTAATAACCTTAATGAACTACGGAGATTAAGCTCGACTGTAACTTTGTAGGAGAAACCACCTAGTCACCCTTAAGTAACTCCTCCTCCTTTAATATTGAACTTATGAACGATAGCAAAGCAGTGTAAATCCACTTGAAGGCATCTCTTCCTCGGCCAAGCTTAAAGATTATGATTCTTTACATCAGATAGCTCGTTGTCAGATTGTAGATCACTTACCTATTCCTCCAAGGGAGTCATATCTTTTATAGCTTCAGATCCATCATCCAGGCCACCAACACAGTCAGCATTATAGGACCACTCGTCATCAACCTATAAATCCACAGGAAATGTGGATTAAAAAATGATTATAATAATAAAAAATTAAAATCAGCTCTTGAAGACTAATTGGCATTAGTAGGGCTTGGTAAGCGCCAAGAAGAGTCATGAAAGTGGTAAGAGATAGACGCTTCAGCTATCTCTTTTTGGAGTTGTTGACCTTAAGTCAGTGGAAGACAAATGTTTTGCAGTGCTCAATTGTACAAATATTACAGAATTTTAGGAAAAGAATGACAGTAAATCAAAATATTTATGTTGAGCGGCATTAGGTCAGCACACTAATCTCTTCCTTTTTTGGTGATAACTGTTGCAACACATTCTGACAAGTCAACAATCTCAATCACTTTCTCAACAACTAATAACTGAGATGTACTTTCAGGTGTTCGTTGATGTTCACGGATACATTCCTTACTTCCTGGCAGATGGAAAGAAGTGACTCCATCAAATTAATGTTGAACTCAAAACTACAAATACACTGCTATCTGTCACTAAGCACTTGGTCGTTTGGAATCTAAAATTTCTTGTTGTAACCTGCTTTCAAAATCCATTAACGAGCTGGGACTTGATGTGCGAAGGCTCAACACCATACCCAATAATCCCTGATTGCCCCAACCTAAAATGCTGTAATCCTTCTAGCGACATAGACTTTGGTAAAAAATAAATATTTTTGTATAACTTGTGTTCTTTCAGAACTAGACCAACATCTCCATGTTCTCTCCACATGCTTTGGGTTGATATCAGAGGGGCATAAACTAATTGTGCCACTTCTTGTGGAATAGTCTGTCCAAAATAATAGTTTTGCCGCACAAATGTCTGGAATCACATTGTGTTTGATTATTCTGCAGTCTACTAGGTGGGTCTAGAGTTGTTCCTCTTTGACCCCACATATGTTTTCCTCTTGGGCATCGACCAGTAGGTGGGTATAGCCATCCCACTATGAAGTCAGACTTACGCCCTCAATGCCTCAGTGTGTGTTCACCATCTTCAGATTCTTTTTCTGCCCTTGTGTTTGGAAGCAAGATGCAGAGCTTTACAACACAGGTTGCAGAGACCATCAAAAGCTCGCAGACAAAGGTAGAAAGAAAAGGCATGAAGGAGTAATTCTTAGAGCGCAACAGTAGGCATCGAAAAGCAATGAGGAACCCGGTTTTTCCACTGGGCTTCAACCATGTGCGTTGGAGTATTTACAATTGAGGGGGTTTCTAAGACCTGGAAAATATCCCTTTTAGATTTAGCTCCAAGTGCCTCCACAAACTTACCCAAAAGGACAAACCTAAAATGTGGAGCCTTTGCCTACCCAAGGACCCCAAGTCCAAGGGGTGTAAGGCTTGGAAGGAATTTTCTCCCTAGAACCTCTAAGGCAAAGGAAAAACAAAGGTGGTCTCAGTACTCGTGATGTAGTCACAGCCTAAACAAAACTCCCTTGAGGAACTTGGACTGACAAGTGATAAAGAAGTGGTTGAGAAGACTGAAGTGTTATGCAGCCCTCTGTAGGGTTTGGACGAAGAAACCTACATCGAACTCTAAAAAGAGGCACTGTCAAAGTACACTGACGGCATAGAACATAAAAGAAAAATGCATGTTGCCAATTCCTCGGCTGGCCAGAGTGTAGTCCGAACACTGAGTCTGCGAAGACTGACTTGACACCAAAACCATTATTACTCAAAGGGAAGCAACACGAAGAGACCGCTAAGGACAAGCCTTCGAAACCGAACTCTACTATTGAAGGACATCTGGACGCCAAAAGGGAAAACTCAGTTGACAAACAACATGCGCTCAAAATTGAAAGAAAATTTTTTTTGACTCGAAACTGAAATGGCACTATTTCAAAAAGAGGAGTTTGATACTCTCAAGGGGTTCACAGCACCTGCTAGGGCCGAGGAGAGTAAGACGGTAGAAGAAGAACAGATAGATTTAGAGCCACCAACAACATCCAAACCTCAAGAAGAACAAGAACAGTTTTGTGTGGAGGAAGAACACCATGAACATGTTCTATAAACGTACTCTAGAAGAGGGTTTGAAGGAATTAGACATGCAGCCTTAGCACACGTCTATCTTGCGTCTAATACGGAGGGTCCACCGTATACCAGATTGAGACTCAGAGCTGTGCTCTGTTATGGGGGGTGGGGGGGGGGCACACCATGAGCCCCTCTCCTATAGAGGTGTTAGTGAAGGCAGCAGAAATATTGAAATGGCAGGAAGAGTTGTCTACTGGCCTCTCCTATCTGAGGTGGTGTGTTAGTTCCCAGCAACAAGGTCCTTTGCATCATCCATAGATTTGCATGTCGCATTTTGTGCTATATGCATGTACTGTGTGCATGCTGCTAATCTGACCTCTGCCTGCTTCTTTACCTTACACATGTTACAAAGAACCTTCAAATGGCTCCCCCAGGTTACAAGATGTACCATCACTCAGGCCCTCATCACCAGCCAGTCGACTACAGCAACGATCTCTACGCATGGATCTCCACAAACCTCCAACTCATCCTTCAGACCATACAGAACGCCTCCACCAGAATCATCCTTGACCTTCCCCATTGATCACCCCCACCTTAGAAGACTCCACTGGCGCCCCATAGAGGAAAGATGCCAATTCAAGCAACTGATGTGAGTAAAAAAAATCTCTAGGCAACATTTTGATCATGAAATTATTAGACCATAAATTAATGGTAGAGATGTTAAACCCAATGCTCCAAAATTCAATATAAAATGCAAACATTTAGTCATACAAAATATTAAACTGCAGGCTCAGATTTTATTGATCAATATAACACCAAAATATATATTAGGTGACAAAACAGTATAATATGACAAACAATTATAACAATAAAAAACAATCTTACAATGGAATTCATGTAACTGTGAGAACTTTGATATTTCACACAGTTAAGTGTGAAAAATCACTGAAGTGAATGATGACAGACTATACATCAAACTATACACAAACGCTAGATATGATTATACATAAAACGAGTCAAGTGAAATTATAAGGCACAAACTAAGGAAACATTTAGTTGATAAAATAATACAATGTTGGTTCTTCAGAAAAATCGACGCGTGTTTCGGCAAACATGGCGCCTTCATCAGGAAACCCACATTGGAAGAAAAAAAACAAAAAATTGAAGGTACATTGGGTAACGATATCTCTCAAATGTGGAATGATGTAAACCGTGCCCTTCACACCATCTGTAAATAAAGACCTCCTATGCAAAAGTGTGTGTAAATAGGAAAATAAGGGTGTTCGGAATAAAGAAAATGGTGAGATAAAATCTTGAAGCTGGGAGGCCAGTATTAGGAATAAGCTCTACATAGGTTTGTATATAGTGAGGTAGATAAAGAATAATCCGTACAAACCAGATATTGTTAATAAGAAAAGAAGAAGGGAAAATTATGAAGTTTAGAATGCTCACCGGAACCAGACTAGATCAGGGTTCTTTACGTTTACGAATGCTTCAGAAGAAGGCCACTTGTGGGCATCAAGAAATTCGAAAAAGGTAGATGCTTCAAATAATATAAACGCAAATCTTTAAGAGTAATGCAGGAGGTTCAATTTACTAATTGCAGATGACTCTAATCATATAGGAAAAAGGGGCAGTACTTTGAGAAAGGACAGTAAATCGTTAAGTATGGTAAAATCGATGAGCCTGATAGGGTAATGACGCTAAATACAGCAATGTCTACAAAACAAATTACATTATAAAGGTCTAAACGAAAAAGACAAAATATACTCAATTAATAGTATAAGCCTTAACGGGCAAGACAATGCATAATGTGCTATCTATTCCTTTAATCAGTAGTTGCTGCTGTTCAAATAATGTGAAGTTCGAAAGGAGGTACACATAGGATAAGGGTGCAACCTCGATTCTTAATTTTAAAGAGCACAGAGTCTTCGATATAGCGTCTTCGTGGGGAAATGTCTCAGGCCTCACTGCCTCTGTTAGATAAAGGTCAAAGAAATTACTAACCCCTATACTTTAAACATCCCGCAAGATTAAGATTGAAAAGTAACATGACACAATCTCAAAGGCGATTCAGTGACGATCAACGCAAAATATTGACGCAGAAGCGGAAATATGTATCTAAGCCGCGTCTAAACTCTTAGGAAACCTATAACTTGGTGCATGTTCTCAGACATATGTTGGCACTTCACTTACCTCTTGTTACGGTCTACGAAGGATATTTCATGAGATTTGAGTGCAGTAAAGACTGCAAGTTTTTAAACAGTGTGTCGGGGACGTATAGACGTCCAATTCTCGCGAGTTTGGTGGGAAACGTGAGAATGATGGCTTATGTGTAGGGAATGGACATAGAAAATAGACTAGAAATCCCCGCAATGGAACCAGAATATTGGTCAAAGCTCTGTTAAACTTAACCAGTGTGACGAGGTGGAGATACGTGCAGTATAAGGGCACCTCGCTAAAATATGATTACAAATCAAAAAAAAGGTATAAAATAAGGTTGACATTATACCGAAATGGTTACTATGGGAATAAAAAAGACAGGGTCCATTACTGCTGAAAATCTTGGAGGCCTAAGTTATAATGCTGTAATTATCAAGAATGTAGGAAAGTAACATACAAAGGGCGAGATAAAATAAGAAAAATATACTCTGCCTAAATTTTCGATAGTGGATAACGACATGAAACGTGGTGGCACAAGTATGTCAAAGATGCCTCCCCAACAGTCCGGTAAATCAGATTTAAGCAACCCGACTAGCATCTTGAAAGAATACTAAAGATTTAAGTATTGTATTTGATGGCGTTCTGCCACGGGATTTCCTTGTTGAGTCCCCTTATCTGTGTGTCAAGGACAAAAATCCATAAGACCTCTCGCCTTTAACGGATTTTACTGCTTTTAGGTTCTTGCATTATTTCGATTTTCTCTAAAATGTGCCATCAGATATCATTGGCAGTGTGGGCTTTATCAAGATAATGTTTAACTAAGGGAGCTGTTAATTTTGAAGTCCTTATTGCCGTTCGATGTTCCGTTAAAAGCGTTGACAGTGTGCGAGCCGTCTCACCTACCTAGCCGAAATTGCAAGGACATAGAAAGAGGTAAATCAAATTTTAGGTTTTACAATTAGTAAATTTGTTGGCATGTATGGTGTACCCTTTGTGGGTTAGGTTGTCTCCTTCTATGGCACTCGTGCATGCTTTACATTGGCTACATTTGAATGTTCCCGTGATAGGTAAGGTACCGTCAATAGTTTTTTATACAGAAGCAGGTCCTTTAGCAAGGCGAGAATGAACAATCATGTCTTTGAGATTTTTATTTAGTCTGTGTGCAAATAAAGGTTTTTGCAACATAAGATCTTGTGTCATAGAGGTATTGAGAATATGCAAATTAGAATTAATTATCTGTCTCACTGTCTCATTGATCATTGAGTATTTAGTGACACACAACAATTGTGTTGTCACTGGGCATGGACGTGATCTTAGCAAAACGTCTCTATCATAGAATCTAGTTTAAACGATTCACGTATGAAACATTTAGGTTAGCCTCTTGCAAGAAATTTCTCTTTCATAGTACTAGCCTGGAGAACAAAATCTTGAAGGTTGGAGCAATTACGGTGCAGTTGTAAAAACTGTCCGAAAGGGATTCATGCAACTGATCCACACATACAAGGTCCTACACTACCTAGGACCTGCCTACATCGCCCAACGCCTCACATTCCACTACCTCTCAAGACAGCTACGCTCCGTGTCCCTCTCCCTTGCCTACACAACCCGCATCCACCGCAGCTAAAGTGGAAGATGCTACTTCTCCTACCTGGCAGCCAAGACCTGGAACAACCTTCCACTGCAACTACGGACCTCCTGCCCTTTACCGGAATTCCGAAGGGCACTGAAGACTTGGTTATTCGACTTAGCCCTCCAGCACCTGGATACCCCACTGGGTGATTAGCCATGCTTTACAAATCCACTGATTGATTGATTGACTGGTGGCTCAGTGGCTAATTTGTCCACTCCAAGGATCTGTGTTTGACATCACTGGTTCAAATCCCGGGTAGTCCACTTAGTCTTTCTTCTTTATGAGGTCAATATAATGAGTACCACTGAGATGGGTAACAATAAACAATTGTGATTCAGCACACAGTTGCCCCAAGGGGTGAATGTGCGCTTTACAGATTCACGTTAAGTCATGCTTTACCGTATCTACCCCATTGGCCAACATTTCTCTGCAGCTAAATCTGGGGCCCCACTTCGGTGGAGACCAAGAAACTCTTGTATGTTCCAGGGTTGGGGTCCCTGACTACGAACACCTGGTTGCCAGGCTCAGAAATAGGAACCTGGAAGGCTTGCAACCTGCCAAGAGATGAGCTGACTGCTGACGAGGGCTACTTACTGGGCATTTGCACAAAGACTACCTAGAAATGAACGAGACGCAAGGAGCTGAGGCATGATGAATTGAAAGCTGCCGGTTGCAGCCCATGGAAGGATCGGCCTTGTGATGAAGCCTTGAAACCTGGCGGGCCTGCTGCGTTCTCAAGAAATTGGAATGCCCAAGATGGCTGAATAATACAGAGGAGCGCAAACTCATCCTGCGCTTCCATGCAAGACAGACATGATACCCTTGATGGGTTGACACTAGGAATATCCAGACATCTGTCTGGAGTAACGACAAAAGCCAAAGCCCCTTGAGAGGCTTGGCAGTCAACTCAAATGAGTCCAAGCCAATAGCTATATGTTCGAGGCATATGAGCTGCAGATTATACACTGTGCATAGATCGCCATCTGGTGTTGTGCCCGGATGTCTGTAGTTTGTTTTTCCTCTTGGAAAGTCTTTGGGAGTCACGAGGTCGGTGACTCCTCCTCTGGTTAGTATTGCGCATGGGCTTCGGCTCCATCCTCAGATTGGTTTTTTTCGCCATCGGGCTCGGATGTAAAACTTCGCGCTCCGGTTCCGAACTTCCCAGTTCACCGATCAACGCACAAATCCTCGCTCATTGAGCTTCTTCAACGACATAAATCATCTTATTCATCTTCTCTTCGGCACTTCTTCGATTCCGGTGGTCGACGGCGGCCTTCGGGCCTATTCCGGCTCCGGTCTCGGCTGATGGAAAGAACTCCCTTCAAGAAGTGCCCTCGATGTGGGTCCAAGTTTCCCCACACCAATCTCCATGAGATGTGCAACCTCTGCCTCTCCCCAGAACACGAGGCCCGAGACTGTCCCGCCTGCAAGTCTTTTCGCTCAAAAAAGACCATTCGAGATCGACGGGCTACACGCAACATGGCGCACTCCTCGACCTCCGCTCCAGTCGACATCTTCGGGGACGACGTCGAAGCTCCAGGACAGCAGGACATCGACCAGGAGGATGACTACCTTGTCAGCGCTTCCGAGGCCGACGACTCCGATGTGGAGGACATCACCCCGGCGCAGCGGGTCGTGAGTACAATTCCCCCTCCCACGCCCACACCGAAAAAGGCTTCGGTCACACCTTCGCCTCCGGGCCTAGGCAAGACCAAGGACACTGCTTCTCACACCCCACCTTTGGGCCTGGTAAAGAAGCCTTCTAAGCCTTCCGGCAGCTCGGGCTCGAGCCAGCCGGCCACCGGTGCCGACAAACACCCTTCGGCACCGAAGAAAAAATCGGCCTTCACCTCCCACACCGAACCCGGCACCGAAGCCTTCGGTGCCAAAACCTGCTCCTCCGGCGTCGACAAACATCACAAGACCCTCGGCACCGACACTCCCGTGCCGAAACCTTCTTCGGCACCGACCAAAAAACCGGAGGTTCCCAGGAAGCACTGCTTCGACAAACCTAAAAAGCCATCGGCCCCGAAACCTTCGGCGCCGACCGAACAACCAGTGTCGCAGGAGCTCTTCACACCGGATCCTTTGCAAAAAACCCTCACCAAGGATCCAAAGACCGGACACTTGACTTTGTCTTCAAAAAAGAGACACTTGGACAAGCCGGCTCCACCTCCAAAGAGAATGGACATTGCTACCTCTCCTTTCAGGGTGCCTTCCCCACCTCTTCTACCTCCTCCACCCTCTCCACCTCCACCCCCTCCACCTCATTGTTCCCCCACCTTGTCTCCTGTCCCAGACGATTTGGGGGACCCTTACTATGATCCAGCAGATGTGCCACAAGATCCCACCTCTACTGGATCTCCAGACCCATGGGATGATTGTAACAATCCGGACATCCCAGATGTCCCACAGGATGACCTTTATCCATCTAGGCCATCCCCTCCTGAAGATTCCTTGGGTTTTCACCACTTGTTACAACGGGCGGCACACTACCACGGGGTGGAGTTACATACCGACCCAGTGGAAGAGGACTTCCTCCTAGACACCTTTGACGATACACATAGGTCCACTGCCATTCTACCTATGTTAAAGGGCATAATTAAACATGCCCCTGAGGTTTTTAAAGACCCAGTTAGGGCCAGGGTCTTAAACCCTCGGATAGAAAAGAAATACAAAGCCGCCCCTACAGACCCTTCTTACATTAAGGGCCCTGCACCATTAGATTCCTTAGTGGTATCTACAGCCAGGAAGCGCTCAAATTCTCAGGCGTCAGGCGAGGCACCCCCACCTGACAAAGAGTCCAAGCTCCTAGATGCGTCAGGGAAGCGCACTGCGTCACAAGCGGCCAAAATATGGCGTATTGCCAATACGCAGGCACTGTTGGCCCGATACGACAGGGCGCACTATGATGAGCTAGAGACCATCATGCACCATCTCCCTGAAAAGTACAAGACTAGGGCTAATGATCTTATTCAAGAGGGAAAGACAATAACCAATACCTCGATATGATGTGCCCTAGATGCAGCAGATACAGCCTCCAGGGCCATAAACACCAGTGTCCTTCTCCGTCGCCATGCCTGGCTCAGGGTTTCAGGGTTTAAACCAGAGGTTCAAGCCTCTATACTAAATCACCCATTCGACCAAGATCATCTATTTGGTCCTAAAGTAGATGAAGCCCTGGAAAAAATGAAAAAAGATACTGACACGGCGAAATCTATGCGAGCCCTACAAACACAGACTCCCAGGCGCTCCTTTCGCCGTTCTTCCTTTTGGGGCACGGGCAGAGGCTACTCCTCGGACAGTGCATCCACGTCCTATAAATCCCCTCCTCAGTCTACCTTCACGAAGGGTTATCAAAGAGGCGGATACAGAGGCAATAATAAGGGCAGAGGCAAAACAAATACCGCCCGCTCTGCCACACCTCCTGCCCAATGATTTTCCCCCGCTCCCTTCAGACCATTCCACTCCGGTCGGAGGCAGACTACAACATTTCCTTCACGTCTGGGAGACTATCACCTCAGACAAATGGGTGACACAAATTATTCAGTCAGGGTATTGCCTAGAATTAACATCTACACACCCCAACATTCCACCCAGGCACCGCCCTATGTCGCAAGAACATACTGCGCTACTAACACAAGAGGTGATCTCTCTCCTGCAAAAAGGAGCAATAGAGCAGGTCCCCATAAATCAAAAAAATGTAGGGGTCTACTCCCTGTACTTTCTAATTCCAAAGACAGACGATACCCTACGACCTATCTTAGATCTCAGACCTCTAAACACTTACATTCATTCGGACCATTTTCACATGGTAACCCTCCAACAGGTTCTTCCACTTCTCTCCCAGAACGACTTTCTCACCACTCTGAACTTGAAAGACGCGTACTTTCACATCCCAGTACTCCAATCTCACAGAAAGTACCTCAGGTTTGTGGTAGACGGACAACACTACCAGTTCAAGGTGCTCCCGTTCGGGGTCACAACAGCACCAAGGGTGTTCACCAAGTGCCTGGCAGTAGTGGCTGCACACCTCAGAAGACAGCACATTCACGTCTTCCCCTATCTGGACGATTGGCTCATAAAAGCCACGTCTTACCAGCAATGTGTGCAACATACCGCCGCTACAGTCCAACTACTTCACCAGCTAGGCTTCACAGTGAACCATCAAAAATCCCACCTGGTACCATCACACACAAAGCAATATATCGGTGCCACCATAGACACCTCAAAGGCCATAGCCTATCCCAACCCTGCCAGGATTGCAAAAATACAGGCGCTGCGTCACAAATTCCTATCCCAACACTCTCCCGGCAAGAGTGTTTATGCAGCTCATAGGGATGATGGCCTCTTGCATCTTTATAGTGCCCCATGCAAGACTCCAAATGCGCCCACTCCAAGAGTACTTGGCGCGCCAGTGGAACCAGGCCCAGGGACAACTGACAGATCTGGTGTTGGTAGACAGTCGCACCCATCGCTCTCTGCAGTGGTGAAACACCACAAACCTTTCCAGAGGTCGACCGTTCCTGGACCCGGTCCCACAAATAATCCTAACGGCAGATGCATCGCTCTCCGGCTGGGGAGCTCATCTGTTACATCTCACAGCACAGGGCACATGGACGCCGCAACAGAAGTTACTCCACATAAACCATCTGGAGTTACTGGCGATCTTCCTCGCCCTAAAATCCTTCCAGGCGCGGATTTCAGGCAAGGCAGTCCTCATTCGCACAGACAACATGACTGCCATGTACTACATTCAAAACAGGGGGCACACACTCTCCACAGCTCTCTGTTAGCACAGAGCATATGGAGATGGGCAATTCCACAAAAGATTTTTCTCCTAGCCTAACACGTCCCAGGAGTACAAAACACCGTGGCAGATCTGCTGAGCAGATCAGACAGACACAGCAGATCCACGAGTGGGAACTTCACCCACAGGTTCTTCACCCGTTCTTTCAGAAATGGGGGCATCCACACATAGACCTATTTGCCACCCACGAAAACAAAAAATGCCCAAGCTTCGCCGCCAGATATCCACACCCATTGTCCGAAGGCAATGCGATATGGATGAACTGGTCAAACAAATTTGCATACGCTTTTCCACCTCGCCCACTAATTCCATTAGTGGTGCGGAAGCTACAACAGCATTCCCTAACTCTAATCTTAGTAGCTCCAACATGGGCCAGACAACCGTGGTACACCACACTGCTGGAACTCTCGGTAGTACCACACCAAAAGCTACGCCTCTCACCATGCCTCCTAACCCAGAACCATGGAGAGATCAGGCACCCGGACCCAGCTCAGCTCAACCTTGCGATCTGGCTCCTGAGGTCCTAGAATTTGGATACCTTAACCTTCCCCTTGATTGCATGAACATTATCATAGAAGCTAGACGCCCTCCTACTAGGGCGTGCTATGCAGCAAAATGGAAAAGATTTGTTCTTTACTGCCACAACAACACAATCAATCCCTTAAATGTATCCATACAACACATTATATGTTATTTACTCCATTTACAAAGGTGTAACCTAGCATATACCTCCATTCGGTTACACCTTGCTGCAATTGCTGCCTATTTACAAAACAGGCAGCACCTCTCACTTTTCAAAGTGCCTGCCATCAAAGCCTTTATGGAAGGCCTCAAAAGAGTAATTCCACCCAGAGTGCCACCCTCACCTGTTTGGAACTTGAATATAGTCCTCACACGGTTAATGGGACCCCCTTTCGAACCATTACATAAGTGCGAGCTGCAATTCCTCACATGGAAAACAGCTTTTCTAGTGGCCATCACTTCCCTCAGAAGAGTTAGTGAAATACAAGCACTCACTATACAAGAACCTTTTCTTCAGATGCATCACAACAAGGTTGTACTCCGCACCAATCCCAAATTTCTACCCAAAGTCAATTCTCCATTCCATCTATACCAGTCGGTAGAATTACCAGTCTTTTTCTCGCAATCCCAAACAGTTGCAGAAAGAGCCTTACACACACTGGATGTTAAAAGGGCTTTACTTTACTACATCCAAAGGACACAACCTTTCAGGAAAACCAAACAGCTATTTGTCTCCTTCTCCCCACCACACAAAGGCAACCCTATCTCCAAATCAGGGATAGCTAAGTGGATTGTAAAATGCATACAGATTTGCTACCACAAAGCAAAACGAACGCTATCGGTTCCACCTAAAGCCCACTCTACAAGGAAGATAGGGGCTTCTATGGCTTTCCTAGGGAACATACCACTAGATGACATCTGCAAAGCAGCGACATGGTCAACACCACACACCTTCACAAAACATTATTGTGTAGATGTGCAAACCAAGCAACAAGCTAGTGTGGGCCAAGCTGTACTACAAACACTGTTTCAGACAACTGCAACGGATGCCGGTGGTCGCCGCTAGGGTTGGGTACTGCTATATAATCTATGCACAGTGTATAATCTGAAACTCATATGCCTCGAACGGAATATGCTACTTACCAGTATGCATCTGTTCTTGGCATGTAGAGCTGCAGATCTATACACGCCCACCCGCCTCCCCGGCTACCAGTATCCGTTCCAGTCTTATCTTATATAGATACAATACACATGGGTTTCTTTACGGTTACTACTACGCTTCATCTTTCCCTGCTGGCGAAAAACAATCTGAGGATGGAGCCGTAGCCCATGCGCAATACTAACGAGAGGAGGAGTCACCGACCTCGTGACTCCCAAAGACTTTCCAAGAGGAAAAACAAACTGCAGACATCCGGGCCCAACACCAGATGGCGATCTATGCACAGTGTATAGATCTGCAGCTCTACATGCCAAGAACAGATGCATACTGGTAAGTAGCATATTCCTTCTTGCCTTCTTTGGATCCCTTAAAACGACCCAGGGTGGGCTCTTTGCTTTGTTTTGGTTGTGGATTTTGGCCTGGGTCTGAGGTAGATTTCTCACAGAGACTCACCCGATCGCAGTCTGGTCTTGCGGAGTATTTTTTATTTTGTGTGCGCAGATTTATATAGCGCGATCTCAACCCGAAGGTATTGGAGCGGTTTACATGAGCACCGGTTACGTTACACAAGGCCACATTCATTTTTTTTGGTAGGCACAGGTAGATTAAGTGAGTTGCCCAGAATCACAGGATGTGGACGCGATCCCGAGGCTCGAGTCTCTCTCTCTCTCTCTCTCTCTCTCTCTCTTCGCAAACTTACCTGTGCTGCCAATTGTTTCCAATAAGTTAACGAGGACATTCATGTAATCTTAACTTCTGTGACCAGCGGTGTCACGGATTCACTTGAGATTTGTAATTTCAATCTACCAAATGCATATGATAAAGATTTCATCTTACTTTGCAGGTTTTCACGATGGCACCTGTGTTGGCTGTGTCTAAGCAAGCTCTCTGTTGGTCAGTCAGTCTCTGGTCGTGGGGCAGTGAATCCCTGAGGAGCTCTGCTGGCCAAGGTGGCTCTTGGGTGCATTACACGTTTATTAAGTACCTGGCTAGCTCCATTCTGCTGGTCAGTGTGTTCCTATGAAGTAGCGTGCGCTCTGTCAAGCTTTCCGTTGACCAGAGACTGAGTTGGGTATGGTTAGAACTCACTGCTGCTACTGTTACCTGGGACGCTGATCAGCCGTGGTCCCGCTAAGGTGCGCGCATACAGAATACAGGGAGGTCAAAGACAGCCACTATTCCCTTCCTGTACTGGCCATTACATTATCAGGCCAATGCCAGCAGGCTGCCACCAGGAGGCTGTAGGACCGGCCCAATGCTGGCCAGGGACTACTTCACTGGAGCCCCTCACTTTACTCATCAGCGAATCTAAAGACAACACTGTTACCGAATTGCATGACATCTTCCTGGAGAAAGAAGCCTCTAAATAAATAGAGGCCACTTAAAACATTTACTTCTATATGTTGTACATGGTTGCTGCTATATGAGTTTGCCCCATGCACAGCTCATAATATTTTATTAATATGTTTTTTTTCACTGCCTTTTAATTTGTGTCTTTGGAGACTGTGTTTCATAGGTATGATTTAGCCATTAATGGCCTTTTCAAACCAGGATGGGACAATGGGACTGGCCTCTTGCTGTAGTACAAGTGGAATGTAGATATCAACAGAAATGTTTCGAGGATGCTGCAGTATTTTACAAGGGGTCGGTGTGGAGCTGCACTGAAGGCATAGCCAGGCTGAAAGAGTGTCAAACTGGAAGCTTCAGTGTTGTGGCTGAGTTTTGTACTCCGCGTCGTACCCATGGGCAGGGCACATGCTTCCAACATGGTGTAACTTGAGGAATGAGCCCGGAGTAGCAGTATGGTATTGAGAAGACATATACGACCTGCAGCAGTGATGCACGGATGATTGTAGATCATCAGGGACTGCAGGTATTTTCTAAATTTGATTGTAGATCATCAGGGACTGCAGGTATTTTCTAAATTTGATTGTAGATCATCAGGGACTGCAGGTATTTTCTAAATTCTATCATGAGGGCTCACCTCAGGGGATAAGATGGTATTGTTCTCCCATGTGGCTGGCTCGAAAAGGGAGGCGGTAATTCAAGAAGCGGAGGTATTCGACTTTAATTAGTATTTTGTCAGTGACATTTTTTTCTCAGAATATTTTTTTTTTAATATCTTTTGGAAGGAGGGACTTGGAGTAGTCTGTCAGGGCTAGTATACCACTGGATGCACAGCAGGGTGCCGAGCTGATCAAGGGCTATCCTGCCTGAAGCATGCCAGACTGGTCGTGCCACCGTTAAAGTTTCTCTACATAAAACAGAAGTCATTTCAAACAAATGCTTTCCATATATTTTAGGTCTGATGTTAGACAGGGCTGCTTGATTTTTACTAAAATTCTATGTAAACTTACTTACAGGTGCTCTCAGACAAACCTCTTACCCACTGGTCTGTTGTTGTCATTCACATTTTTCTTCAACCCCCCTTACAGCACACAGGTTTAGGCTGGCTCAGCCTACTTTAGCCATTGACTAACTTCACTGTGAGTGACTTCCTTCTGCTATTCCACAAGGAGCACGTCCGCACACAAACTATCCCTTACATGTCGAGGACTACCATGGCAATGTGTGCTATTTGAGAGCCGAAAACATATTTTGCTTTTAGTAAAGTCTTTATATTGGCAAGGACTTGCACAACAATAAGGTTTTGCAAAAACCATGACAAGCCAAAAACGCTGACCAAGCTAAAAGGCTGGCTGTGTACGTCAGACCAATGGTTTTGCCAATTAATGTCTTTTGTTAATGAAAGCACCTTCTATACAATCAACATGAATGTAAGTGCAAACTTGCAAAGGAAAGTAAGTATGTTCGTATTTTGTGCACTCTGCAGAAAAGAAGCACCCCTGTTTTGGAACTAAAAGTTGGGTCTCGTTTATTCAGCACCACCCGGATATTTATTTTTATATAAAACTTTGGTATGGTTTCAGGTCTACGCTGTCCATGCTGAAGGGTCTGTAAGCATCGCTTTCCATTAAGAGAAAGGCGTGCAATACAAAGCAATTTATTTTCAGTATGCAAGTGTCTCACTAGGGGGCGCTGTAGGAGCCAATACTTTGAACTAAAAGAGAGATAGATGTAAGATGTTTTGGGTTTGGTCTTTATGAGGAAAACTGAAGCCTCTGTTTCTCCTTTCTGGTGCTCTGGAGAAAAAAACAGGCATGCACCTCTTGCAATAACAGTGCATTACACATTTGATAAATATTGTTGTGGTTTGTGTTTTCTTCTATGTACATATGAGTAATCACTAGTCTGATGAACTCACCATACAGAACTCATTTTATATCTATAGTACTTTCAGCGTATCTGCCCACATTTGAGCTGTAACAACATGCATGTACATAGCAGCTGCAAACTCTTTCACGCCCAAATCAGGACCTCTGTTGGAAGCAAGAGAGGACTTATTTGCTTCTCATTGGTCGACAGTTTTTTATAAAGGGTATTGGCCGGGTCTACCTCCCCTCCACCCCCACCACCAATCAGGTTTGAGAGCTAGCGCAACACACATGTTCAAAATATGGATCGTATTACTGTCTATACCGCGGCGCTCAGACACGAGAAAAATGTGACGCAAAAATATTATTGACAAACATAATTCTAGGGAACACTGCAGATCAACAGTGTGTTGCAACAGAGACAGCGAGGAGTCCGTGCCAAGCAGCTCACAGAACCGTGTGCGTTTGAGAGAGTAGCGGCGAGTCCATGCAAAACATCTCCGCTGGTCAAGCCGACGGGTCTGTCTGTGGAACACCGAGCCCTCGCCTCCTTGTAAGCACGTATCTCACTGTGCCTGCGTGGGGAAGCGGGCGGGGAGGGATCCATGAGGGTTGCCTTTAGTTTTCAGCTGCTCTCTCTGATGTGTGCATCCCAGAGCCAGGAAGGGGTGCCCTGACCTTCTCGGAGCAGGAAAACGCCGCTTCCTTCCTCACTGCCTCTTCGGCGGGCGGGGTAGAGCCAGGAGACGTGATGTGAAGAGGATTTCCGCTTCCGCCAGAAGGCCTTGGGCAGGGGTGCAGAGCTGCTCCTTGGCCTAGTCTCCAAGGCTTAGTGATGTGATCATCTAGGCGAAGCCACTGCAAAATGATGGAGGCCTTAAATGTTTCCGTTTGGAAACATCCCAGCTCCACACACGTGGGGAGAAAATGATACCTTATTACAAGAAAGGGTGCGTGTTAGAAATGGGGGTCTCTACTTGGCAGTGGCTTGCACCCTGTCCAAGTAGGGACCCTTCCTCCTAGTAGGGAAAAGGCAGTTACACACCTAAAATAACCCCTGCTCACCCAATTGGTAGCTGGGCAGGAGCAGACTGGCTTATCTCAGAGGCAATGTGTAAAGCATTTGCACATATTGTATTGTAATTGCATTTGTATAGCGCTTACTACCCCTGACGAGGCGTCAAAGCGCTTTTCGGCGCGTAGCACGCTACTCTGGGACCCATAGAGGATTAATGTTGAATTAGTATAGTGAAACATGCAAGTAAATTTTAAGTGATGGATATGTTTGTTGCTTATTTGAATTCGGAAGGATAGCAGAAGGATAGAAGAGGGAATAAAAGGTTTGTATTTATATAGCGCTTCTTACCCCGATGGGGTGTTGAAGTGCTTTTTTTTTTTTGGTGAGTAGCACGCTACTCCGGAAACCCATAAAGGATTAGTGGTGAATTAGTATGGTGAAATATGAAAGTAATTTGAGTGGTGGATATTAGTCAGTTATTTGGAGTGAGAAGGATAGCAGAAGGATAGAAGGGAAAGAAAGGTTTGCATTCATATAGCACCTGTTACCCCTGATGGGGTGTTGAAGCGCTTTTCTGGTGAGTAGCAGGCTACTCCGGAACCCATAAAGGATTAGTGTTGAAAATTAGTATAGTGAAATATGAAGTAGTTTGAGTGATGGATATGTTAATCAGTTATTTGGATTGAGAAGGGTTGGGGAGGGGTAAAAAAGGGAAAAAGGTTTGCATTTATATAGCGTTTGCAACCCTGATGGGGTGTTGAAGCGATTTTTTTTGCCAAGTAGCACACTACTCTAGAACCCATAAAGGATTAGTGGTGAATTAGTATAGTGGAATATGGAATTAGAGAAGTGAACATCTTAGTCTGTTATTGTGATTGAAAAGGATAGTGGAGGGATAGAAGAGTGAAGGATTTCTTTTTTAGGTCATAGCAGTAGGAGGAGGCTTTTAGATGAGTAAAAAGGGGTTTTGGAGGGGAAGAGTCTGAGGGAAGAGTTTAGAAAGGTTTGTTTTGGGGGATCGGTATAGTAAAAGAGGTGTCAGATGATGCAAGGAGGGGTAGAGTAGGAGAGAGTCAAGAAAGGGTTATTTTGTGGAACATAGTAGTGGTATGGGGTTTGGTATAAATGAGAGAGTGGGTGTAGAGGATTTAATGATAGATGTATAGGGTGAGAGATAGGGTAGTGCATTGGAAAGAGTAGTAGAAAGAAGTTTGAGATGAGTCAGAACGTTGGACTAGAAGATATATTGAGAGAAGTATATGCTGAGAAATAGGGTAGTACATTGGAAAATGCTAAATTAAAAGAAAGTGATAAATATATAGATCCATAAGTACATTGAAAGTATATAGATGCATAAATGAGGTAAATTTATGCAGATTAAAGAGTTTGATAGAGGTACAGGATGAGAAATAGGTAGTGCATTGGATATGATTTTTCTGGAGAAAAGTAAGACGCACAGATCCAAGTACATGGAGGTACATAGATGCACAATGGAAGCAAGCACATGTAGACAAATGATTCATTTCTTTTTTTTCTGGTTTGTTTTTATAACAACATAATTATTCTACATGTTTATATGAAGCAATACACAAAGATAGGTACATATCTATAGTGAAGATAAATGCTTATATACTGAGAGACACATACATAGGATGGGTATTTATGAGTGGGAGAATTGGCAGCATTTCTGGCCCAGGTCCTGACCAGTCTCGAACAGGCTCAAACAGGCACTCACTCTTGCCCTCTCCACCCTTGGCCTCGACGCCCGGACTGAGACGCCCTAAGCCTCGGCCTTTTATAACCCTAGTAATCAGGTGACCCCTTCAGCCAATGTGAACCCTAGCCCTAACCCTATCCAATCACAACACTAGCCCTAAAATCTAGAAACAATAGGGGACCAGGACCTTACAGCCAATCTTGGCCCTAGTCCAAGTACCCAATAACTTTCAAAAACCCTGATCTCTACGTCCAATAGAGGCCCTAGTTCTACCAGTAGTCCCAACCCAAGTCCAAGAAAGCAATGGCACAGGAAGCCCTAGTCCCTACTTCCAATAGAAAGCCTAACCCTACTCTTAGTACCACACCTAGTCCAGCAACCGATCACAGCGGAAGCCCTAATCGCTACTTCCAATTAAAGGCCTAGCCCTAGCCCCACCCTAGTCCCAACAACCAATAGCAAAGGAAGCCCTAGTCCCTACTTCCAATCGAAAGCCTAACCCTACTCTTAGTACCACACCTAGTCCAGCAACCAATCACACCGGAAGCCCTAATCGCTACTTCCAATTAAAGGCCTAGCCCTAGTCCCAACAACCAATAGCACAGGAAGCCCTAGTCCCTACTTCAATAGAAATCCTAACCCTAGCCCTAGTCCCAACCCTACATTGAAGGCTCTGATTGTTTTCTGGGTCTCTGATTCAATAAAATACCCAACTAATGAGGACACTAACCCTAATCCAATAGAAACATCAGGTATATACATGTACCTAACACTAGCAGTCCATATAAAGTCCCAGCGACCTCAGACAAGGTTTGCTGGCCAGGGAGTTGGGAGCTGTTTCTCTTGTTCAGAATCTCCTAGGAGACAGACAGGCTCAATCCACACTTTAGACTTCTGCAGGTAAGGGCCTAACTTGTCCTCTGAAAATAGTGTGTGTATAAAACTTTACTCCCTCTCCTGGCCAAAAAACGAAGTGCACAGTCCCTATTTAACACAGTTTAAACAGCACACAGAAGATCACTGCTGCCTCAGAGCACACTCTGATGTTGAATGTCCCTGTTGCTGGGGGGAGGGGGGAGTGGCTGGTCTCACCGACTTGTTAACACAAAATGGTGGCTGGGGGTGCACTGTTTAATATACAGGTCTTAGCACAGAGACAAGGGGAAATTTGGAGGGAAAACTGATAGTCATCGGGAATGAGAGGGAAAAACTACAGAGATTTAGGACTACAAATCCCACAATTCAACATGTTAAACGGAAGCAATCATGGGCAGGAAAACCCACAAGTTTGAACACAAAACAGGTAATTAAATATGCAATCACGGGCAGGTTAAAACTACAATTTCACACTGTAACACTACAAAGGGATATCACACCAGTTTAGAAAAATAAAGTATCTTTATCTAAACCAAACAAGACCAAAACAACAAAAAACCCAACATACAGATATCAAAATATGACTTTTTTTTAAAGGTCAAAACAGTTATGTCCAGAGAAAACTATGGATGCGTCACTTTTGTTGCAAAGTACATGGGTTGCATCAAATATCACAAGCAAAATCAGCCGCAGAGGGGGTGATACGTTGATTCCTTACACGCAGGGAAGGTGATGTGTCAGTTCCTTGCTCCAGGGGAGGTGAAGCGTTGGTTCCTTACTGCCATGCGGGGGGAGGGGGGTGATGCATTGGTTCCTCACTGGAGAGGAGGTGATGCGTCCGTTTCTTACTTTGTGGGGAGGTGATTCCTCAGTTTCTTGCTGCAGCCCCAGCGGTGATGTAGATTTGGCGCACAGGTGCGATGTGTAGAAATCTGGATGCGCTGGAGGTCGATGTGGCAGCGGTCAAATAGGAGCTGTGTCAATGTCTTCAGCTGCAGTCCAACGATGCGTCGATGCTTTTAGCCCCAAGGCAGGCCGGCGCTGGAGTTGGTGATCTCGGACTTCGGAGATCAGTGCACAGGACTCAGCGTTTAGCGTTTTTTTGGGCCGCTGACAGGCGTTGTCAATTCTTCAGACGCATGGGGCTGTGCGTCAGACTTTTCTCCCACACAGCAGTTGAGCGGCGAATATAACTGCCGCAAGAAGGGTGAAGTGTCAATTTTCATGATTTCTTCAGTTCTTCACAGCTTTCTGTAGCAGGAACAACCTCCAGGGACCCAGAACAGGACTTGGCACCACAAAGGGAACTCCCAGCAGTGGAGTTCAAGGAAGCTGTTGGTGAAATCTTTGGGTCCCTGAGACTTTAGAACAGGAGGCAAGCACACACAAGCCCTTGGATATTCTTCTCAAGCAGGTTTCACAGCAAAGTCCAGTCTTGGTCCTCTCCTTGGCAAAATCAGCAACTGCAACACAGCAAAGCAACACACACAAAAGGGGCAGTACTCCACCTCACAGCTCTTTTTTCTTGGTAGAGGTTCCTCTTAATTCCAGAACTAATCTAAAGTTCTGGGGTTTGAGGTCTAATACTTATACCCCTTTTTCCCTTTGATGTATTTGTAAAAAAGTCTCTCTTGCTCACAAAAAACGAGTTTTGTCCTCTCTGGTCCAACCACACTCCAGGGGGCAAAGACAGCATTGTGCAAGGCAGCCACAGCCTTTTCAGGTGTTCAATGACAACTCCTCCCACCAATCTAACCCACAAGGATATGCAGGGCACACCTCAGCACCCTTTGTGCGAGTGTCTGGAGTGAACGCACAAACCGCCCCGGTCAGTCTAAACGCAGACGTTGATTCCACAGGTAGGCAGAGGCACACAGAATGGTAAAGCAAGAAAGCGCCCATTCTAAAAGTAGTATTTTCAAACACACAATTTAAAAAAACTATCTTCACCAAAAGATATATTTTAAATCCAGAGTTCAGGGAACCTAAACTCCAAATTGATATCTCTTCCCAATTGAAAGTTACACTTGTAAAATGTTTACAAAGCACCTCCAATGATAACCTATGGGAGAGACAGCCTTTAAATAGTTGGCAGAGGTTCACTATCAGGACATGTAAAACATACTTCTACATGTCCAACCTTTTACATACAATGCACCCTGTACATGGGGCTACCTTGGGCCTACCTTAGAGTAACTTACATGTAAGAAAAGGGAAGTGGGTGCACTTGCCAGGTTGACATGGCAGTTAAAAACTGCATGCACAGACACTGCAGTGGCAGGACTGAGACACATTTGAAAGGCTACTTGTGTGGGTGGCACAACCAGTGCTTCAGGCCCACTAGTAGCATTTGATTTACAGGCCCTGGCCCCAGACATTGCACTTTACTAGGGGCTTACCAGTAAATCAAATATGTCACTCCTGGATACACCAATCAATAATAACATTTACACGGAGAGCACTGATTAGCAGTGGGAAAATGGGTCAAAAACAGGAGGCTAAAAAGCAAAACATCTGGGGGTAAACCCATTAAAAATGCCAGGTCTAACAGGGAGGTATGTTAAATCTTTGGAAAGGTGAAATCTCGATCCAAGTGCTAGATAGGGAGCACACCTGAGTAGTTTAGTTGCACACTGGGCAGTTGTGTAATTGAGAAGTGACCGACTGTACCAACCATTCACTCCAATGTTATATCTCGGAGCTAGAAGCGAACGTGCAGAGAACGCCGCTGTCTTATAAAATGACTAATGTGAAAGAAAAACTTAAATTACAGATGCTTCTGTTAGCGCCAAATAAATGCCCAGGAAGCAGGATGTAGGTGTTACTCTTGAATGTGCTGTAAATCACTCACTCACTCTGCCTTACTTTCTCTTTCGTTACTTTAAATTTCGGACTCTCTCATTCCCTTTCTTTTCTGTCCCTCTTAGGTTCCGCTTGCTCTCTGAAACCGCTTCTAAGCCACTGACATTTTTCGCTCCCTATCTCCTCCTCTGTGTCCCTCTCCTGCAAGATCCCTTGTCTCCTTTGTGCTCCCACCTCTCACCGCTTACTCTCGCACTCCTGTAGAGAGTTCCTTAGATGGACTGGGCTCTGCAAATGATCTGGGGCAGGGGGTCTCCAACCTTTTCTGAACTGAGAGCTACTCCTGATCAGTAAAAATCATTGTGAGCTACTGAAGGTTAAGCAACTCGTTCAGTGTTACCAGACACCCCCACGCCAAGCTTCATTTACTTTAAGCCTAATGTCCAAAGAGCCACATATTATGACTTGAACAAAATACTTTGACTAGGGGCACTATGACAGGTCTGCCATGTTGGTCAGTGAGAGTGTGGTCTGTGCGGATGTATTACCATGTGTGCCTATGAAAGGGATATAGGAGTATGGGTGACTGAAAGCCTGTGTCGTATGTACGTGCGGCACAAGGCATACCTTTCGCCATATGTAGCACCGTTACATGTATAACACAAACATAGAACCATTTTTTTTAAATGACAGAAATTTTAAAGTGTAGTAAAAGTTTCTATAAAATTTTTCATAATATGGAACATTTTTCTGCACTTTCAATTCCTCCAATTTAAAAGAATTACTATTTTTCAGTTATACATATTCACAGTGTCTACTGGCCACTGGGAGCAAGAGGCCTGCTGTTTTTAAGTGTGACACTGAAATGGGGGTGGGGAAATGAACAGTTAATTTAGTAATTAAGGTAATTTCATTTTAATTTTCTCCCATTTAAAAGCATTCAGAAACATAATTTTGTTCTAAAGCTCCAATATAGAGTTGACAACAACTTTTATTCAAGAGCTTACTACCCCAGTGCTTCAGTTCTTCGCCTCTGTGCCCCAGCCTTAGTCATGAATCTGACTGAGCATTGCTCATTAGCAGGCCCTGCTAACTGAATCCTGATGATGATAATAATGTAAAATAAGCACAGGCTACCTTTAACTTTAAACGAAAAATGTGACTCTGTGCTTATTTAAAAATGCGCTCAAGGCTACTCGTAAGGTGTCTGGAAGCTGCTGGCGATCGACTGGTTGGAGACACCTGATCTAGGTCAAGGACTCTGTACACGTGTGGACCGTACAGGCGAAAAGTTACGAGCTCCCACTTCGCTTCATGGGCTACATGTTACTTTTAACTGTGCTTCATAAAATGGTTAAAGACGAAGGTCATTTGTGCCCAGACAGTGGCCCCTTGTTATTTATGGTCAGTCTGGTTTAGTTTAGGTCTGGCATGACAGTGCAGTTGTCGCGAGGTCTTATGTAATCAACAAGAGTACTACTGAGAGAGGGGCTTATGCTCCACACATTTGTTGGTTTACCTGAGCATAGGATTTGTTTGGGTTGAAGTTCTGTGTGCTTCCTCTGAAAAGTGCCTGTATTAAAGTTTGTGGTGTGTGGCAAAGCTTCTACTCACTACAGTAAGACTAATTTGGTTTTGGTGGCAAGCCTGATCTGTTTATTATGAAATAATGCAATGAAGGTAGTACAGTACGCCTAATATATGTATTGTGAAAAGCATATGTTAACACCAATCCAAAGCATTTGTTAGCACCAACAGGCCTTTAACAGTGGATTGTAATTCCATAAGCATATATTTTGTTACATGTCATCTCGTAGATTGCCATAGTAAGCAAGGGTTTTGGTGCTGGCCACCCACTCTGACAAACCCTGAAGGCTTGCACTATGATGATTCTTGTATATTGTGTTGAAAACTATTTGTTTTACTTATTTGCAATTTTATAATTATACGCATGATGGTTGCCAGTTTATGTTCACTTGTATAGGCCTGTGTTGGTTATGATGTCAATCTAATGGTAAAGGCTACAGGCCGTATTGGTTAATTGTGAAAGGTTATGCCAAATTCCATTGATTTGATCTGTTTATTATACAACGTTATGACAAAGACAGTAGGCCTGGCTTACTGTGAAAAGCATGTTTTAAAGGCAATAGGTTTTTAAGAATGGATTGCGGTTACACTATTCTAAAGCCTGTAGGCAGGTATTTTATTGCATAGACTCTCACAGATTACCGTAGTAGGCAAGGACTTTGGTGTTGGTGATCCATTCCAACAAATTGTGGGGACTGAAGATGGACACTACAGTAATCGTTTTTTAGGCTCTATTAGGAGGGATTTTCTATTGTTTTGACAACTGTTATTGTGTACTTGTTGGTAATTTTATTACAGGATTACCTGATGATTGCCTTGTGCGAAAGCTTATGCCCACCACAGTAAGTCTGAGTTGGTTATGGTAAAAAGCCAATAATAAACGTTGTAGGCCTGATTGTTTGTTATGAAAAGCCACGATAAAGGCAGTAGGCCTGACGTATTTATTGTGAAAGCATATGTTAATATCAATAAGCATTTATTGGAGTATTTTTATGACTTTGTATTAAAGACTACAACTAGGTATTTTGTTATGTGGGATCTCAAAGATTACCTCAATAGGTAAAGGTTTTGGTGTTGGTTACTGTCTCTTACTGTCATGAGTCATTAATATATTTAAAAAAACACCTCTCTCCTGTGCAACCAGCAAGACCGAATGTGTGGTTTATATGTAATGTTACTTATCAATGTATGTCGTTTGTGCTTAAGTACTGTATAAGTCATATTTTATAATGAGCACGAGCGTTTGTAAATTCGTAGTGTATAAATGAGCACGAAAATTTTATTAATTTAAGAGCTTCTTAAATCAGGATGTTATTGCGGACTGTAACTGTAATTATTTGCAGACTTTATATGGTAATCATAGTGCAACAAAGTAAAAAGAAATTCTGACTCGGACCATGAACCAAAGACAGCCTCACGTCTTTGCCACAGCTTAAATCTAAAGAAAAAAAACTAAGCAACGCCGCGTCATGCAGAGCGTACATCAGCGTAGCGGCCATCTTGGGTGTGGCACTACTATTTAATGCCACACCCAACTTCTAGAAGGTGCATAGCCTTCCGCCCATTACCAAGGAAAGAGCTGTGTCCAGGGACGCTTACCTGAAATCAACGCAGCAGTTCTTCGGCTCCTAATTTCTCTTCCGGTAACATCGCGGCTTCACTGAGGCATCTTGGTACCATTTCAGCTGAAAACCTATGGAGAAAAAGAGAAAGCGAAGTGATTTCATTTATTTACAGCACCCATCGCAACACAGCAATGCCTGCTAAAGTGTCATAGTAAATATTAAAGACCATTTTTGGACTGTTTTTTCTACAACAGGAAAAGCATGTATGAACAGTTAGTATAATTATAAAGAACTGTCGAAGAAGGACAACATCTATCGTGATAAAGACTTGTAGCAATTAAGACTTCACATTTTATTCGTGTCATATGTGACACTGTAGAAAGTATGTTTGTTTTTGCCTTTTTGTTATATTTTCTTGTAGTGATGGAAAACATCGGGGGCAACTTAGAAAAGTAAGTGTTGTAAAGGAAAAGATATACTGATCAATAAAAACCTTATAATAATACTAAGGTCACCGAAATAATTGTAATTTATTTCTTCCAAAGAAGAAGATTGAGGAACTCTTCGCTTCATACACACGCCCTGCCAAAACATCCACATGGGGAAAATCAAGCCATCACAAGACTACAAGGACGCGGTGCTCACCAGCTCGCGTTCGCAGGTAGGAAAGCTAACCAATGTAATTACACAAATTAGGAGGAAAGAAGGAACTAGTTGTACTCCAAAATACAACAAATACACTAAGGTTAATTAAATCTTGTTGCCTCGCAGGTAGACAGCAAGAGCCCACCAGCATCCAGTATCCGGCCCTCCTCCTTGAACCCTATTATGTAGCTCTAGTGGACATAAATACACTGGTTATAAGGTAGGGTACTGGGAAGTTCGTCCATAGCATCTCTGCGAAACTCAACTGCGCAAATTAACGGTAAGAGTGCATGGTTGGTCTGAAAGAAGGCTAAGCCCACGTAAAATGTTTGGCCCAGACGAAATGGACCAATCTCAGCAAATATCTCTGCAAGATATTGCCACCATCTTAGCTGACATTCAGTCAGAAAATGCAGCATTACACAGAGACCTTTCTGCTGTACAAAATAATATGCAAGACCGTTCAGCGTGGAGTTTTCCCTCAATGCAAAAACCTCTTCTCAAGCCACCTAGTTTTCAGCCAGCAACACAGACGTTGCATAGCAGTACAGCCACCGCACCTACACAAATACAAGTGGTAACTCCTGTTTCTGTACCGTTAGCACCCCCAGAAAGATTTCAAGGGGATAGCAACAAATTTACAATTTTATTTATTTCATTGCAAAATCCACAGCCTTTCCTGACGATTCCTCTAAAGTAGCATTTATCCTGTCTTATTTAGGAGGAGACGCAGCGTTGTGGTCAGTCCCTTTAGTAGAGCGAGATGACCCACTTCTCTATGACTTCAGACGATTTAAAGATACTATGAAAAAATTGTTTGCCAAACATGTGTTTGTGCAATCTGCAGACAATGAATTGCTCACCTTAAAACAAGGCTCCTCAGACCTACTTCATCATATTTCCATGTTTAATAAGTTAGTAATAGAAGCTGAATGATCTGAAAAAAAACAGGTATCCCTCTTTTATAGAGGGTTACGAGATGAGCTTAAGGATATGGTAACTCAAATCTTAGACCCACCAGATGACCGTAGTGAATTAATCGATCTGGTGGTGAAATTAAACCATCGTTTATCAGAACATAAAGAAGAACGAGGTAGGATGGAGCATAAGATGGTGCTGTTTAAGGAAAGGAATAGTGCTAAAGTCAAATCCACTAGTAAACTTAATATGGGGGAACCAATGCAAATTGGGACAATTAGAGGACGCCTCACCAAGGAAGAAAAGGATAAACGCTGTAGATTAATTCAGTGTCATTATTGTGGACAAACTGGACATTTCGTAAAAGAATGTCCTACCTGTCCAAATAAAGGTACATCAAAGGTAACTGAGGTAGTCGCCGTTCAACATTCGGAAAACTAAAAAGCTCGACGAAAGACGAGATCAGTTTATCGAGTGAACTTTCTAGTTTGGCCTCCACAGCTCCTGAAGCATGCTTTCATCATCTTAGTATTCAAGTAACACTAAAATCACTAGACAACAATGCACATACATGGTCTGTAGACGCCTTAATAGATTCAGGTGCCACGGGTAATTTAATCGACACACAGTTCTTACAGGACTTGGGATTAAAAACATTACCAAAATGCAGACCAGAAATTGTACGAGCGGTTGATGGTAAAGAATTAACATCAGGATTAATACAACATCATACCAAAAACCTAGTCATGATGTGTTCCACCACTGACTGTGAAAATATCACTTTCGATGTTATAGATCCACCTCAGTTTCGCTTCATTTTAGGAGTCCCGTGGTTGGTTCAACACAACCCCAAAATTGATTGGCCAAAGAAAACAGTATTGTTTGATTCTGAACATTGTCGTAACGTTTGTTTTCAACACAAGACTATGGAACATTTTTTACAAGGTTACGATTTCCCAAAGGATTCAAAGAGTTTATTATTCCTTGATGGTTTTCCCCAAAAATATTCTAATCTCTTGGATGTCTTTGACAAAAAGAAGGCAAACACTTTACCACCCCATAGAGATTACGATTGTCGCATAGATCTGGTATCTGGGGCCACCTTGCCATGCAGCAGTATATATCCCCTCACTGAGAATGAAAATGAGTATTTAAGAACTTACTTAGATGAATATCTTGCCAATGTTTTTTTTTGGACATTCTAAATCTCCGGTCTCCTCCCCTCTTTTTTTATACCAAAAAAGGGGGGTGAGTTACCCACACGTATAGATTGCCGAGCTTTGAATAATGTAACTGTTAAAAACCGTTACCCACTTCCTTTAATACCAACTTTGTTAGACCAAATAAAGCATGCAACCATTTATACAAAACTTGATTTGCGTGGAGCATACCATCTCCATGCGAGTTTGCGATGAGTGGAAAACAGAGTTTCGCACAAAATTTGGCCTTTTGGAATATCAGGTCATGTCTTCCAGACTCTGCAACGCTCCAGCTGCTTTTCAATTTTTTATAAATGAGGTTTTGCAAGACTTTTTAGACATCTGTTGTGTAGTCTACACCGACGACAAACTCATATATTCAAACTCTGTAACTGATCATGTAGAACAAGTACGAGCCATTCTTCAACAGCTTTTACAAAATTATTTTTATGTCAAATTAGAAAAAAGTATGTTTCACACTTCAAAAGTAGATTTTTTGGGATATATTATTAATTCCTCAGGAATAGAAATGGACCCAAAAAAGATTGAATCAGTACTTACCTGGCCAAGTCATCCTTCTGTTAAACAAGTCCAAAGTTTTCTTGGATTCGCCAATTTTTATAGGCGATTTATACGCGATTTCTCTCAGACAATAACTCCAATCACTAAGCTTCTCCGCAAAAGTGTAAAATTTGAATGGAATGACTGAGCAGAAAAAGCCCTTCCAGAATTATAAGGACAATTCACTTCAGCACCTATACTGATGCATCCTGATCCTTCGTGCCCATTCATAGTTGAGGCGGATGCTTCACAGTTCGCTTTAGGGGGCATTTTGTTACAAAGACATAAAGACACTGGACAAATGCATCCCATAGCTTATTATTCTTGAAAATTATCCCCCGCAGAAAAAAATTATGCTATTATTGACAGGGAACTATTGACCATAAAAGCTGTTTTTGAAGAATGGCGTCACTACTTGTTAAGAGCAAGACACCCAATTACAATTTATACAGACCATTGTAATCTTCAAACTTTACGATCTGTTAAAGCTCTCTCAGCATGTAAACTTCGTTGGACGTTGATTTTTAATGATTACAATTTTATTATCACATATCGTCCAGGAAAAGAAAACAATAAAGGGGATGCTTTATCACGCATTGGCATTGATGATGACAATTGTAAACAACAAGAGGAATCACAGACAATTTTACCCATGCTTTGCTTTCAAGCCAGCATCACTAATACAGATGTAGTATTGGATATACAAAAAGAATTAAAAACAAAAACATTATTAGAATGGCAGGAATTGTACCCATTAGTCCAGTGGAAAGATGTGTTGTTCATGAATGACTAAATATTTGTACCATCAAAAACCTTGCAAACTTAAGTTATACAACTGCACCATGACACCCCTTTGTCCGCAAATTCTGGAATCACAAAGACTTACCAATTAATTAAACTGAAATTTTGGTGGCCTTCCATGTTTAATGACATTCAAGAATATGTTGATACATGTGTCATATGTATTTAAAATAAATCTGTACATCCAGCCCCTCGTGGTTTATTACATCCTTTACCCATACCTCCACAACCATGGCATACTGTCTCCCTTGATTTTATAGTAGAACTTCCTCTTACCACAACTGGTTTCACTGCCGTTTTAACTGATATTGACCATTTTACATGCATGGCTCATTTTATACAGTTAAAGAAACTCCCTTCAGCAGTGGAAATGGCTCAAATATTTATGAAAGAAATCATTTGTTTACATGGGATTCTGTCTATCATTATATCTGACAGAGACCCTCAATTTATTTCCCATTTTTGGCAAAACTTAAGTAAATCATTAAACATGGAAGTGCATACCTCCTCAAGTTATCACCCTCAAACGGATGGTTTAACTGAACGCACAAATCAAACCACTGAACAATATTTGCGTTGTATGTTGGTAAATTGTGACCAAGAATGGTCAGACATTTTATGGGCTTTAGAATTTGCTTATAATAATATGGAACATTCATCCATTGATATGTCACCATTCTTTTGTGCTTATGGTTTCCACTCAAAAAGTATTCCGGGACAACTCTTATCTCCATTAATGATTCCATCTATATGTGATTAAGTAACTAACTTGATATCCATTCAACAACAAGCCCAGTTTCACTTGGCAAAAGAAAGTCAGAAACGTTCAGCAGACTTGCATCGCACTTCACAACCATTGTATGCCATAGGAGACAACGTTTGGTGGTCTACAAACATCTACGGATAAAAAGCAATTAAAAAAATTGTCCTCGGTTTATTGGACCATTTCCCGTTGAAACAATTATCAACCCAGTAAGTCTTAAATTAGCGCTCCCACCAAAGTACCGTTTTCACCCTGTCTTCCATCTTTCTCTTTTAAATCCTTACAATCCCATGACTCGCACAAAAGCGCCTCCTTCTCCTATTGATATAGAAGGAGTCCCTGAAATTGAAGTAAAAGCTGTGCTTGATGCAAAAAGAGTGCGTGGGAAGTTATATTATTTGGTAGATTGGAAAGGGTACGGGCCAGAAGAGCAGTCTTGGGAGCCTCTTGCTCATTTAAAAAATGCTACATGTTTAGTAAAATCTTTTCATAAACGTTACCCTGACAAACCAAAGACGATTCCTCTGGTTTTAGGGGGGATTTTGAGAGGGGAGAAAACTGTCATGATTTCTCTGCAAAGCACAGAGTCATTAATATATATTAAAAAAAAATCCCACCCCTCGCCCGTGCAACCAGCACGACCGAATGTGTGGTTTATATGTAATGTTATTTATCAATGTATGTCTTTTGTGCTCAAGTGCTGTAGAAGTCATGTTTTATATTGAGCACAAGCGTTTGTAAATTCATAGGGTATAAATTAGCACAAACGATTTTATTAATTGAAGAGCTTCATGAATTAGGATGTTATTGCGGACTGTAACTGTAATTATTTGCAGACTTCATAGGGTAATCATAGCGCAACAAAGTAAAAAGAAATTCTGACTCGGACCACGAACCAAAGACAGCCTCACGTCTGTGCCAGAGCTTAATTCTTAAGAAAAAGCTAAGCCAACGCCACACGTCACGTCACACAGAGTGTACGTCAGTGTAGCGGCCATCTTGGGTGTGGCACTACTATTTAATGCCACACCCAACTTCTGGAAGGTGCTTAGCCTTCAACCCATTACCAAGGAAAGAGCTGTGTCCAGGGACGCTTACCTGAAATCGACGCAGCAGTTCTTCGGCTCCTGATTTCTCTTCCGTTAAAATCGCGGCTTCACTGGGGCATCTCGGTACCATTTCAGCTGCAAACCTGTGGAGAACAAGACAGAGAAAGCTAGGTGATTTAATTTATTTACGGAACCCATCGCAAGACATCAATACCTGCTAAAGTGTCATAGTAAATATTCAAGACAATTTTTGGACCGTTTTTTCTACAACAGGAAAAGCATGTTTGGACAATTAGTATAATTATAGAGAACTGTCAAATAAGGAAAACATCTATCGCGATAAAGACTTGTAGCAATTAAGACTTCACATTTTATTCGTGTCATATGTGACATTGTAGGAAGTGTTTGTTTTTGCATTTTTGCTATATTTTCTTGTAGTGATGGAACACATTGGGGGCAACTTAGAAAAGTAAGTGTTGTAAAGGAAAGATATAAAGAAATACTGATTAATGAAAACCTTATAATAATACTAAGGTCACCAAAATAATTTTAATTTATTTCTTCAGAAGAAAAAGATTGAGGAACTCCTCGCTTCATACACACGGACCGCCAAAACATCCACATGGTGAAAATCAATCCATTACAAGACTAGGTGCTCACCAGCTCGAGTTCGCAGGTAGGAAAGCTAACCAATGTAATTACACAAATTAGGAGGAAAGAAGGAACTAGTTGTACTCCAAAATACAACAAATTCACTAAGGTTAATTAAATTTTGTTGCCTCGCAGGTCGACAACAAGAGGCCACCAGCGTCCAGTATCTGGCCCTCCTCCCTGAACCCCATTACGTAGCTCTAGTGGACATAAATACACTGGTTATAAGGTAGGGTAGTTGGAAGTTGTTCCATAGCATCTCTACGAAACTCAACTGCGCACTCTAAAGGTAAGAGTGCATGGGTGGTCTGACACTTACAAACCGTGGGTATAGAAGGTTTGCCCTGTGAGAATATTTGATAGACCCTCTTAGAAGAGATGTTATTTTGCTTTCCCAACTATTACTTGGTAAACATATGTAATTTTGTGATTGTATGTCTGATGGTTGCCTTGTAGGAAAGCTTTTGCCAATAAAGTAGACCTGTAGTGGTTATTCTGACAAATTGATGATAAAGACCATAGCTCTGATTGGTGCGCTGAAAAAAGTTATGTCAGATGGTATAGGTCTGATCTGTTTATTTTGAAAAGTTATGACAAATGCTGAAGCTTGGCTTATTTATTGTGAAAAGCATTTATTAAATCCAATACGTCTCTAACAGTGGATTGTTATCACAATATGTTACAGGCTACAGAATAGATTTTCTGTGGGAGAATTCTTGTTAGGCTGTGCTGAGAGTGTTTGTATATTTTTGCCAGCTGTAATTGTGTACATATTTGCAGTTTTAGAACTGTATACATGATGGTTGCCAGCTGATGCGCACTTCAGTAGACCTGCATTGGTTATAGTGTCAAGTCAATAGTAAAGGATACAGGCCTTATCGGTTAACCGGGGAAAGTTATGTCAGATTCCTTAGGTACGATCTGTTTATAATGAGAAGTTATACCACAGCAAGTAGGCCTGAATTACTTATTGGGAAAAGCATGTGTTAAGGGCAATACGCTTTGAAGCTTAGGTTATTACATTGTGCTGAATCCTGCAGGAATATATTTCAGTATATGGAACCTCACTGATTACCTTTATAGGGATGTAATTTGGTGTTGGCTACCCCTTTTGAAAAACCCTAGAGGTAGAAGATTTGTACTATAATAATTCTTGCTTGCATCTGTTCGGAAGGCCTGATAGGCTTGATGTCTGCCAGTATCTTGTAATAACAAATAATTAAATAATACATATATCCATATATATATATGAATGTGTACATATTTTCTTCATAGATACATAGAGGGCCTTTGCGTCAACTCTTTTCTGCCATTGGTCTATCACAGTGTCAGTTACACTCTGCCTCCATCCATGACAGCATATTGCATAGAGTAATGGTTCCAGATCAGTCATTAGCTGGCTTGTCCTATAAATTACGGCATTTTTGATCACGTGTATATACACCTGAAAATGTGTGCACTTCAGTGTCAGGGCTGGTTGGCCAGTTTTTTCAATTTCAGTGTTCTCCTTTAATACTTCCCCTTCCATTTCTTCACTTCTCCACTTTTTAGGTCTCGTGCCTAGCGTTGCAGTGCGCAGCATTGCTCGTGCAGCACGAGACCTCTTGTACGGGGTTCTGAAAACTGACCACATGCTTGTGCGTGTGGTTTCGCTTTCGCCGGCTGCCATTGGCTTTAGCGTGCTTTTTAAAAAAAAATAAGACACGAATTGGGCAAAGGCGGGTGCATGTCCCGCCTTTGCTCTGCCCAGTCCCACCGGTGTCTAGCACGCACATCAGCGCGGCACAGACGACAGGCTCCCTCACCCCCGCTCCTCTGTGGTTTTTTCTCAAGCTGGGCTTTCATACTGTATTTCTCTGGGATGCGTGTTTATTTTTTTTTTTGCTCGCGCCTTTCCCCGTCCCTCGTTTTAAAGATAAGAGGAATTTATATGCATCCTCGTTTGTTTTGACTGAACGAAGGGAATATATTCGCCCTGAAAAGAGCACTGTGCCAGCAACCCGTCTGTGCTGAGGTACACCGCAACTCCTCCTTCGCAGCTGCAATTCCGTTCTGCGCAAAGGCTATGCAACTGCACAACCTGTGTACTTCACAGTGCTGCTTCCCAGCCTGCACTGACTGAACTGAAGCTGCACACGGCAGTGCACCCACCGAGGAATACTGTGCTCACCCACACTACCAATTCGTCCCATCAGCCTGTACTCCATGCCCATCCTGGACTGTAGCGCTATATAAGGCTTCAATGCGCCTCATGGGCCATTTCACCGCACAAAACCCGCCGAAAGGCAGTGCGGTGCTGTTCATGCCCTTAGGCGCATTTAACAATACATTAACTCTAGAGTAACGGCATATCGGGGACTGTAAATACAGACACCAAGCGCACTGCCATAAAACACCCCATCTCACCGAGTACACAGTGAACTGCTAACAAAATACCCGTCAGGGTCTTTGCGAACCAGGATGCTAACAACGTCGTAGAGAGACGGCATATCACGTCTTTTAAAACAAAACTACCCAGCAACCAGTGTAACCAAACTGTAACTCAGGGTCTTTGTGTACTGGGACACCAAACACAGAGAAAAGACGTTGTGGACTTTCAACATCAGAGCGTCTTGGCATGAATTTAAAAATGAAAACAGACACTCGGAGCACAGTGTAAAGAAACTGCACCTCGCGAACTTAAATAAAACAGATTCCGGTGCGCAGAGTAAAGCAACAGCATGGCAGGATTTTAGAAATAGAAATACTGTGCAAACTGCATCTCCGAGCTGTTAAAGTCTTGGTAGACACAGCACCGTGAGTAAACAAATGCAGGGTAGTCTTACAACTTGTCTTCTAGTTCCACTTGGAGAATGTCCATGGTTCAGGAAGACCGGGGCCCCCTTGCGTGACGTGTATTAATGGGTGATTGAACCCGCTCTTCAACCACCCTCTGCTCCCACCATCACTCCACTTCAGCATACAGAACCTCAACCCACCTGCATGTGGTCTCACTACCCTTACCTCCAGCCTGCAGATTTACCTCAACTGTTCTCGTTTCCACCACTACCCTAACACAAGTACAGTGTACCCCAAACATCCTCGCATACACCCCCACACCTAGCGTACCTCAAACCTTCTTGCATACCCCCCTTATGCACAGAACCCATCTCTCATCATACCCCTATACACGCACTTTATACCAAAACATCCTTGCACACTCCCACACACGCAGTGTACCCCAACCCTCCTTGCATACCCCTCACACGCAGTGCACCCCAAACCCCCTCTCATACCCCCACACACGCAGTGTATCCCAACCCACCTAGCATACACCAGACACAGAGTGTACCCCTACCCTCCTTTCATACCCCCCACACTTGCAATGCAATAGGTCTCGCATTACTGAAAGCTTGAGGTATTGGTGTTGCATTATAATGTGCAATGCCAATAGCTAAAACTTTTATTAATGCAAGACCTATTGGATTGCAAATGCTTGTTTATTTTAATTTTACTTAAGAGTGTATTACAGCTTCCCAGTCAGTGCCGCTTGTTTGACCCTTATTACATCTGCAGTGCATTGCATACCACTTCTTCTAATCCAGGCAACCATTATGGAATGCTGTTGTTCATAGTGTATGATTGTTTTACTATTCCAAGATAGCCTGCACGTTGGTTCTAAAAGTGGTGATCATGCTGGAGCTTTAAAACAATTATTGAGAATTTAAAACATCAATGCAGGATGGACACCTGCTGCTATGTTTAGTTTTGTTATGTTATTGCAAGCATATGCCTGCTGTGTTTAGACGTCAGCATATTTTCTTTTTGCTACTTGTATTCTTGTAATGTATCTTACATATATGTGGTTGAATGTATGTGTGTTTATTGTGGTTTTATCAGACGGTGAATGCAAAAATGAATATATATGGGGCGTGGCTTGGCGCCAGTCAAGATTGCGGCGCTGTAGAGAAGCTCCGCAGCGGCCTTACCGATCCTGACTTATTCCGGCTGACATCCGCCCAATCCAGGCAATCTGGGAGCCATCGGGGTGTCCAAAAGTGTGGTGTGCACCTGCGGGAATAAAATACGCTGGGCCGGTGGGCTGCCCGGCTCGAGCCTCAGGGGCGGGAAGTATTTCCCCCGCACTGGGGGGCTTATGGCCCGGTGGATCTGTGAGGTGGCTGGTGGGCGACGCCCATAGCGGGGGCAAGGAGATCGGAGGCAACAAGTGTTGAGTTGATCCCCCCGGATCGAGCTGTGGGAGACGGCAGCTCGGGCCCCGGCGGTTGAGGCACTCTCGCCTGCATGGCAGCAATGCTCGTCGGGCCGGTGTGATGGCCACTCTGCAGCAGCTTCTGAGGAGACAAGTACGGGTGGAGGCCAAGAGAGCAGGGCTGGGTCCCTAGGAATGATGTGTAAATGGGCCGTGGACGGCCTGACCTCGGAGACGTGAGGACTGCGACATCTTTGGTGAGTGCTGTGGAGTGGGACCCCTGAACAGACAGTGCACTCAATAGGCGGGATCACCTTTCTTGATTGCCGGATCGAGTTCCCCCTCTCTCCCTTCCTGTCGCCTGCACCAGAATCAGAGACACCTGAGCCCGGACATAGCCCAGTGGTGACGCCCCATCCAGAAAATTGAGTACGCCAGGGAGGATTCGGCCTAGATAGGTGGGCCTGGGGTAGCGGGTCGAGACACAGAGTGCAGAAACAGAGGACTAATGGCAACTGTGGCAATCAGAGGGGGCTGGAACTCTAGGTGCGAGGGATAGGACGGGCCTGCCACACGCAGGACTAGCACTGGGCGTATCGGGGTGGCTTTTGAGAGGTGATAAAATGTGCCACCCGTGATCCAGTGCCTCTACGGCTACGTGGCGTGGACCCCAGATCACCCCCCCGGTGACACAACAGCAGGGTGGCGCGCTATCTAGACACCGCACCGAAGCACGAGCGACTAACCTCCATAATCCACAGAGAAGAACCGTATAATGCAACCCAAGGGGGCCTCTTCACCCCAGTCCAACAAATTGGATAAATACGCGGTGCCCAGGACAACAACGGCAGATTGCAAGGGAACCCGGAAACGAAGGAACCCTCATTGGGGTGATTATGGAGTTCAAAATAGACAAAGTTACTATTGGAGTCAACCTGCTGAGGGTCGATATGAATAAGAACTCCGAAAAAGTAGCTACAGCAGAAACTAACATAAGAGTCTTACAAGCTGCCACCAAGAGTATGGACGACCAAATACAATGACTCACACACCAATGTAAGAATATGGTGGCTAAGCTAGAGGACGAGGAGGGGCGGGCCCGGGGGAATAACATTTGTGTGGTGGGGGTGCCTGAAGGGTCCCAGGGTGGACCTCTTCCTGGACGATCTCATACTCAAGCACCTTCAGCCCAAACTACTTTTCGGTGGAAAGGGCGCACAGAACACGAGTGCCGCAACCGAAACCGGGGGCCCTCCACACACTATTATTGCAAGGATCCTTAACTTCCGGGACTGAGACGCCATCCTACAGGCTGCCTGAACAAAAGGTGATCTGCCCTATGAAAACTCGTCCATACGCTTCTTTCCAGACTTCACCCTCATGGTCCAGCGACAGAGGCCCAATTTTGATGAGGTTAAGCGGACACTGCAAACTGAGAATCTCAAATATACAATACTGTTCCCAGATAAACTGAGAGTGTTGGACAATGGGAAAACATGGTACTTTGCATCTCCTGACGAAGTGTGGGACTGGCTTGAGAGAGGGCGGAAAGTTGCCAGTTCAGTGCACTGAGATCGCAGATGCCGGCGAGGAGATCAGAGAGATGCCCCATCCCGGGCTTTGCACTCGGACCAAGAAATTGCGGGCTCAGCGTCAGGGACAGAACCTCCCCCCATAGCTGGGCTCTGCAAAGCTAGTGTTTGTGCCTGGCACCGCCACTGTATACTACTGCAAATAAGAGACTTCATCAGCAGGTACGGATCAGTAAGAGTAGGGGCTGCACGCCCACACGTTATTAACGACACACATTGAAACAGACTTTGCATGAAAGCAGGGAGGGCCGCTGCCGGATCACGAACTGCGGCGCCGGACAACCTCAAGTTATAGTTTAATGAGTTAATTGGGGCAACAGGCGCTCTGCAAATTGGGGAGGTGGGTAGTTACAAACCTACTGTGCAGGGCAGCAGGGGGGGGGGGGGTTTATAAGGGGTTCATGTTACAGAAATGTAATGTTATACACGTTAGATGTTTTTTGCGATCCAGCCAGAGATTCACAACACCAGGCAAGACATAGCAAGCTGCTTCCGAGGGAATGTGGGTTAGGGAGGGCACTGAAGGAGGGAGGGCAGTGGTCAAATACTCGAACGCAGATATGACTACACAGCCCGCAACAACGTTGAAAATCCTCTCATGAAACGTAAATGGGTTAAGAGACAAGATCAAGCGGACTACGGTCCTGCAATACTTCCGCTGACATTCCCGGACCTCGTTCTCCTACAGGACACGCACTTTCGAGGCCATCACTACCTGGCATTGAATAGGTTTGGATACATCCTCCTGGGCACATGCGGATTTCACATCAGACTCCAGGGGGTGGCGATCCTGGTTAAAAGCTCAGTGCCTTTTATTCTGGGCCGCACTTGGCAGGACCCAATGTATCGTACTTTAATATTCAGGACCGCGTAGGGGACAGGGCCCTACCCCTGTCTATGCCGGTATTGGCGAACCGCAAATGGTTAATGCGGTATGTACAAGTGCTCTATATAACGTTCTAGCTATTAATGCACTATGTACACGCTATTTTGCATCACTACGCGGGTTCCATTTTGCATCAGTGGCCATCTTATGGTTGCCCTCACATAGACTATACTGCACGAAGTAAAAACGGGTCTTTAGAAGCACATGTGCCTTTCCTTGACTTTTCCGTGACCTGGGCAGCTCGGCTCTGCTGCCCCAGGTCAAACTGGTCTCACGAGTTCCCCGTCCCCTGGCCACCTGTGATTAGCATCAGGGCTTGACACACCATAAAGTCTTTTCATCCTACACGAGCCTCCAGCTAATCTCTTTCACACCTGACTGTTCCTGCTTTATGGCTTGTTTCCCAAAACAGGAGATGCTCATGTTTATTGGGGCCTATCGATATCTGATGTGGGATCCGAGCCTTACTGTGTAAATAATTGCGGGCTGGCCGAACTGGAATGTGGGATGGTCATCATGACTCTGCCTTTTCTTTTGAAATGTATACATGTAATGGCCATATCATAAACCTAGGAATGTATGCCTGAGGCAGGGAAAACTGTATTTAAGATGAAGTCCGTTCCTATGATTTTCAGCAGTCTCCTGAGAACATACACGCTGTTGTACTTCTAGGATACCTGTAATTGGTCTGCAGCCAATAAACGAATCTTTGACTTCACCCAGAAGACTCTGTGTTTCTGTAGGTCTGAAACTGGGTGAACCCAGAAGTCATAGGGTGTGTGCCCCTGCACCGCTGGGACTAAAATACCCAGTACTTCAGTTTGGCGCCCAACTCGGGACGATTTCAGCGGTACCAGTCCAAGCCAGAGGTTCGTGAGGAGCTTCGTGTGGAAATTCCGGAGGAAGGCCGCCACTTCATCGACCCCTGCATGTCGACGTGGTCCGAAAGTCTTTTCTGCGAGGTTCTCCGCGTCCCGACGGCTACGAAGGACTGCTGCCCTGATTAATCGACCTGTTTTGGACCCTTGACGAGTTTTGATAAGAGCGAAACAATCGAGAGAGTCTTCTGGTGACGCCATCGATCATCAATATTCAGTTAAGTATAAGTGGAGCGTCTCCCATTGGTTTGGTATCCCTCGGGATCGTTTTGATTTGGAAATTTGGAGTTTGCAAACGCCAAAGCCAGAGGACTCGTGTATTCACGAGACTATCGTAATTGATAATCCTTTGACGTTTAGATCTAGACTAGTGAGCGAAGATGCCTGGTTCTAGAATATTTGGTAGATTGTTCTGTTTGGGTTGTGGAAGAGATTTCCAGCTGGAGGAATCATGTCCGGTTCCTCCGGTTGGAACTCCAACTTATGAGCTCTATGTAAAACATGGCGTAGGCCCCATTGCATATAACGAAGTATGGATCCACTACACCAGAAAAGACGGTGTTTTAAAATGGCCCCAAAATGGTAGTTTCGATACCGATATTTTAGATAATTTGGAAATTAAATTGTTTAAAAAGAAAGCCCGGCCGGCGATGTTTGATTCTTTCCGCTTATGGCGGAAGGAAGCCAAACAGAAGGAAATTAAGCTAGCGAAAAAGAATAAGAGAGAGAAAGGTATGACGGTAATGCAAGCAGCTGTACAATTCAGAGACAATGAGGAGGAACAGATGAATGAGCAATTGCACAGACAGCGTAAGTTAGGGATCGACAAATGTTACCCAGCTTTACCACAGCGGAATGAGTCCAAAGAAAAGGAGAAAGATCCCTTGATGTCGCATTTGTTGAATTCGCCACCCCCGTATGCTCAAAATGCCACGGCGCCTCCCCAGCTTGTGAATATGCCACCTCCCGTTAATATACTGCAAGCCCTGCCGCTACCGCCAGCTGCTTTGCAGCCGGCTCCTATCCCTATAGCGCAGCCCTCTCAAGGGCCGCCAGTTGTGTTTCCAACTGCCCACGCGCTTCCTGTGACTTTGTCTAATTCAGCAGCTGCCTCCCCTGACACTCTTCCTTGCACCACTCCAGTACCTGTTTCCGCATCCTCTTTTCTCCCCTCTGTTTATCCCCCTGTTTTCGCCTTAACTTCTCCTTCAGCGCGACAGCGTTTAGCTAATGTGGTTACTACGTTAGTGTCACCTCTCTTTGAGTCATCCGGTGCGACTCCTGGCTTACAGCGTAAGCAATTGCGCAGTCAATTGCCTAACCCCGATTAGAAGAAGGTAATAGATCGCATGGCGCGTAGATGGATTGTTTTCCCTTCACTGTATGATGTGGAATCAGTTGTCAACGTTTTCCATCAATGGGATGCCCCAAAACAGAGGTATGTCTTTGAGAAAATGTGCGAAATTCTCTGTGAGGAATTGGATGATAGTGGTAAAGACCCAAGCCCGCAGGAGTTGTGTCGAGTGAGATTTGATTTTGGAACTGGTACCATTGTAGATCGCGATGTAGATAAAGCAGTTGCGGTTGTATTATCCTTCAGGAATGATGATTGTCAACAGTCGTTGTTTGAACCTGATGTCCCTGTGGGAGAAAGGGTAAAAGCACGCCAATATCCGATGCGTGAGGTTCCCCCAGTTTGGAGACCTGCTGATCCAAATGCTAATCCACCTGTCGTAGCACATTTTCAGCGTATTTGGGTACATGTTCCATGGAAAAGATCTGAGGTGTTCGCACTCAAGCAGACATTGCCTGATCCCCGTAAAAACCCTACCGGTTATTATAAGGAGTTGTCACAAACTGCAGAATCCTGTGTAATGAATCTGGCTGATATAGATATGCTGTTTGGGAATGTGGTTCCACAGCCTTTGTGGGGATCCATTCGTAATACGGATCATGCTGCAGAACTAGGGGACACATGGGCTAACATCATCGCTGCTGACGCTAGACAGATTGGTGGCGCGAAACCAGAGCCTTTAATAGCAGAACTGCCTGGTAGAATCATCACGTATATGAAGACAATAATGCCCGCGATGCGCGTAAATTGGGACAAGCTATCTGCATGCAAGCAGAAGAAAGATGAGACAGTGTGAGACTTCTTTACCAGGTTTGAAGAAACGTTTATTGATCACAGTGGGCAAGATATGAGTACTGAGGGTGGCCAACGGTTATTTGTGGATAAATTTGTGCAGAATTTACTTCCTGACCTGTGTAAAAAGTTAAAAGATTCAGAAAGTTCTTGGGCTGTTTCTTCTTCAGCGCAAATACTGGCTACTGCACAGTATTATGAAAACAGAGATAAAGACGAGAAAGATAGAACAGAAAAGAAAACGAAAGAATTAAAAACAAAGGTCCTTTTACAGCAGGCCTATCCGCCGCGTGGAGGTCAGAATAATTATAGGCAACCTCAAGGTGTCTACCACCAACCCCAACAATTTCAGAACAATCAGCAAATGAATGGGTATTATCAACCACGTGTCCCTGTAGGTCCCAATCAATGCTCATACTGCAAAGAGGAAGGTCATTTTAAATATAGTTGCCCTAAATTGATGCAGCGTAACGGCAATATGTATGGCACGAGAGGAAGGGGTGGTCAGCAAGCTCCAAGAGGCAGAGGGCGTGGAAATGTTCCACAGAACGCGCGTCCTCTTCCGCCTCAAAATACCATCAATAGCTTTGATCAGCAAGCCAACGCGGCTAGTAATACAGCTCAGTACTACAATAATGATTATTATGCAGAGGACGGCGATGCAGAAAATAACGATTACTAGGACAGCCGTAGACAGAGAGAGGGAGTTGTTTCAGTGCCAGTGGATCAGAGCGGACCGTATGTTAAGGTGACTACAGCAAATATAACGGAGCCCTTTCTGCTAGACACTGGTGCTGCAAAGAGTTCAATTATGCATTCAAAACTCCCTGGCGCACCTTTGTCTGGCGATATAAATGTTTCAGTAGGTTTTTCTGGCGCCCCAGTTAGAAACCCGATTTCTAGTCCCATGTCACTTTCTATTGGGCTTTGCGAGCTGAAAGCACCCCTGATTCTAACAACAGGTTGTGGTGAAAATTTGTTAGGGTTAGATTTGTTAAAAAGATTGCATGCTACATTGTATTGTTCACCGTCAGGGGTACAACTTACATTAGGCAGGAAAGTGATTTCCCCGATGTACTTGTCTAAAAATACAATGCCGCCTGAATTGTCATCCCTTCCGGATGTCCTTTGGGCTACTGGTCCCAATGATGTGGGCCTCTTGGAGATACCGCCATACGTGGTAACTTTAAAGGCTAACGTCAGACTGCCACGTATTCCCCAGTACAAGATCTCTAATGAAGGTCAGAAAGCATTGTTAGAAATTGTCAATGATCTGATTAATAAGGGTGTGATTGAAGAGACAAGAGGCAACGTTTGCAACAGCCCGATTTTACCTGTCTTAAAACGAACGGACCCTTCACAGCCACCTGTTTACAGATTTGTGATTGATCTTAGAGAGGTTAATAAGATTGTTGTGCCACAGTTTCCAGTTGTCCCTGATATAACTGCCTTGTTAACGATGATTCCAGCCTCGGCTGCATGGTTTTCAGTGATTGATTTAAAGAATGCTTTCTTTAGCATCCCAATTGCAGAAGAGAGCAGAGACATTTTTGGCTTCAGTCTGGGAGGCCGAAGCTTCCGCTTCAAACGCGCTTCCCAGGGCTACTGTGAAAGTCCATCAATATACAGCCAAGCTTTGAAAGCGCAGCTTGATGCACTTGTTTTACCGAGTGGCGCTATCCTGATTCAGTACGTTGACGATTTACTAATCGCCGCGGATACTGAAAAGATCTGCAAAGAAGCCACATTGTCATTGTTGCGCCATTTATCTGCTTTCCATCATAAAGTGTCTCTCTCAAAGCTGCAATATTGTCGACAAGAAGTGACCTACTTAGGTCATCTCTTGTCGAAGGAGGGAAGGAAACTGACCCCAGAGAGAATTCAAGCCATTGCACAGTTGAGTGTGCCAAAAACACAGAGAGAAGTGCGTGCTTTCTTGGGCATTACCTCATACTGTAGGCACTGGATCCCAAATGTTTCCTTGTTGGCAAAACCTTTGTTAGCCTTAACATGCAAAGACACACCGACTCCTATCCCATGGTCTGAAGAGTGCCAGAAAAGTTTTGTGGAATTACGCAATGCATTATGCTCAGTCCTGTGTTGGGTACCCCTGACTACAGTAAGCCTTTTACATTGTATGTTCACGAGAAAGATGGTTGTGCATTATCAGTGTTAACACAGCCTTTTGGCGACAGACCGCGCCCATGCGCATATTTTTCATCAACCTTGGACCCTGTAGCGAGGGCATTGCCAAGCTGTCTGAGAGCGACAGCTGCTGCAGCTATGTCTATCCAACAATCTGCCGGTCTGGTAATGGATAACACATTGATCGTTATGGTTCCACATGCTGTAGACACATTATTAAACAGAACCAAGACACAACACTTGACTAGTGCGCGATTGTCAGGCTATGAGCTCACACTGTTAGCAAACCACATACACATAAAGAGATGCAACACGCTGAATCCAGCTACGTTATTGCCAAATCCAGCAGACCTAGATGAGATTGAGCAACATGACTGTCTGTTCAGAACAGAGGAAGAGACGAAAGGGAGAGTAGATCTAAAAGATACTCCCCTGACTGAGTGTGATGGTACTTTATGGGTGGATGGTTCGTGTTTCAAGCTCCCTAATGGTGACACGACTGCTGCATATGCTATCACGACTTTACACACGGTCGTGGAAACTGCACGAGTGCCACATAATTCGGCCCAAGCAGCAGAATTAATCGCCCTCACGAGAGCATGCGTGTTGTCTGAAGGAATGAGAGTGAATATATACACCGATAGCCAGTACGCCTTTGGCGTGGCTCATAGTTTTGGGCGACTGTGGAGAGAACGTGGGTTCCTGACTTCGCATGGAGCTAAAATTCAGAATGGCAAGTTGGTGAATGATCTCCTTGAGTCACTGACCCTACCGTTACAAGTTGCGATCATGAAATGCAGTGCGCACAGGAAAGTCACCGATGACGTTGGACGTGGGAATGCGTTTGCTGATGAGATCGCAAAAGAAACAGCACAGAATGTAAAGACTAGAATGTATGTTGCAGGCCCCGCAAGATGGGTTGATGATGCTGGAATGTGTGAAAACACGATAGAGAGTGTGAAGTCGCTTCAAGCTGAGGCCACAGAGAAAGAATTCAGCAAGTGGAGAGAAAGTGTGGGTAAGTTAGATGAGAATGGTTGTTGGATTGATCTGACAGAACATAGGCGATGGTTGTTGCCTGATGCATATGTGCTCCCAGTAGTTACAATGGCACATGGAATGGCGCACATCAGTACGAAAGGTATTTGCAAGTTGTTGGCTCCAGTATGGCAGAATGCTGGGATTCCCAAGTGTGCAGAGAATGTGGTCAAGAATTGCATGGTATGCTTGAAATACAACCCTGGTAGGGGAACCCCAACTCCAGCTGGTCATTTTGCACCCCCATCATACCCATTTGAAGTTTTGCAGCTGGACTTTATCCACATGGAAAGGTGCAACAACCTGAAATATGTATTGGTGGTTGTTTGTGCTTTCTCGAAGTGGATAGAGGCTTATCCTCTGAAAGATAACACTGCCCTGTCCACAGCCAAAGCTCTTGTGAAGGAGTTTTTTCCCAGGTTTGGAATGCCAAGAATGGTGTGGTGTGATAATGGAAGTGAGTTTGTGGGTAAAGTAATGAAGAATGTGTGTGAGGGTTTAGGCATCAAGCAAAAGTTTCACGCTGCAAATCACCCCCAATCAGCTGGATTAGTAGAGCGCTACAACGGTGCTCTAAAACTTAAACTGGCCAAAATCCAGGCGAGCACCGGTCTTAAATGGCCTGACGCTCTGCCTTTAGCACTCCTGTCCACCAGAATGACCGTACACTCACGAGTGGGACTTAGTCCTTATGAGGTCGTTTTTGGCCGCCCGGCTAATGTATGGGGCGTGCCAAGACCGGCGAAATTCAGTGAGATCGAGCATCCAGTACTACTCGATTACTTGTATGATTTGACTGTTAAACTTCGTGTTTTACACCAACAGGTGCATGATACTCTTCCCCCGGCTCCTGAAACTCCTGGACACCCTATCAACCCTGGCTCGTGGGTCCTGGTCCGAAATTTCCAGCGCAAAAGCAACGACGAGCCTCGCTGGATCGGCCCCCACCTTGTACTTCTGTCGACAAGATCAGCGGTTCGAGTGAAAGGCAAGAAGAACTGGATCCACGCCACCCACGTGAAGAGGATCCCTTTGCCTCTGCCATATGACCGGTGGGTCCAGGAGGGTATCGCAGACTCTGAAACAGACACTGTGCCTCGTTTTGTACCATTCAGTGATGCACACATAAGAGACACAGCTTCAGACCAAGAGAACAGCGATATTCTGCAGGAAGCTGTGCCACCATCAAATCGATTGGACACCACAGAGCCTGAACTCTTGTTTCAGGATCAAACAGCACCTGGCCGTCTCCGCTATAATTTGAGACCAATGCCTATGGACAAATAAAGATTTCCTTACTATTTTTCCTTTTTGACATTATACGCTCTCCCATCTGAAGGACTTTCTTGATTTTTTGTTTTTCGAACCACCATCCGGGTTCAGCCGCAGGGTCGCGGTGCCAAGACTTTGGGGTACAGGCCGAAGACGTTAGGTCAACGGTTCTGGTTGGTCTAGGGCGTTTCCCTGGACTGACAGGCGTACTCCTTAGCAGAAGAAACTCATCCGCCGCGAGCGGCCCGATTAGAGGATGGAGTTTTTTAAGATGGAGAGACCCGTTGAGGAAATGAACTTTAAAGCAAAGATATGTAAAATTATGAGAAGCAAATGTTTTGTATTCCTGTGCCTATTTATACTGTGTAGTTTGATAATGTTTACTGTGGGATTTGTGTTTTTCTCCTTTCAAAAGCCCATTGCACCCACTGTACAGCCTATACCTCTTTCTACTGCCTCCTCACACTCTTTTCACCCTCTGCCTGAACACGAACAGACCAGACGATCAGAGTTTGTAAATAACTCGTTTATTCAGCTCTTGCACCAGCACCAACTGGTCATGAATACAACCAATTGCTGGGTGTGTGGGTTAATGCCACATACCATTAATAAGGGTATTCCTTATTTGGTGCTGCCATTTAGTTACAATGGATCGTCATGGGCATTCCAGACCATGTTCCTCTATGCCAGGGGTACTCATAGTACGGCCCGCGGGCCGCCAGCGGCCCGGCAAGCCTTCCTTGGCGGCCCGCAGGGGCTCTCAGTTGTGCATACTTAATTCAGAGAGGTAATCGAATTGATTTCCGAGGCCCGCGTTTCAAGAGACTGCGCGAGCGCAGACGTTCAAGCGGTGGCGCTAATAGAATTATGTGACTGGGAGGGAAAGTGCGAGCACTTTGGAGCAGCTGTCGAAAATCACATGGTGCTTCGAGTTACCACCCGGGATAGCCTTCCTTCGTGCCATGAGGCCTCCTCGAAGGCAAGCAATCTTGCCTCTTGGCTGACCGTGGCATGCACGGAAAACCCTCGAAGCTGTCAGAAATGGACTCGCCCAAAGGCCTCTTCGCAATAAACCACCTTCCCTAAATGTATTCAGGTCATATCTACTATCGGTGTGCTGCCACTTGTTTTTTGTGGCATCAAAAGCAAAACGCGTGCAGATTCCATCAAAAATCTACCCCAGTTTATTTATTTGCCCCTTAAAAATACACAGTGCAAATTTTGCAGATAAACCCTGATAAATTCACAAAGCAGGTTTTCTATAATTCTCCCAGGACTTGATGATCATCATTGACTCGACCTGACGGTATTGAAGTGCTTTACATGAGCACCAGCTGCATTACAGATTAACACTTGCATTTTGTTAGGCACGGGAAGATTAGGTGATTTGCCCAGAATCACAGGATGCCGAGCGCTCCCTGCCGTGTAAGATTACAGTTTCACGACGTTTTTCACCCAGCATACAGTTCATATCAAATTCTTATGACATTAAACACTTTACTTTTGTTGTATTCAGGCGCGCAACACCCACTGGACTCAAAGGGCTTCAGCCCCCACCTCGCGTGTGGCAGCCCGGGATGAGACCGCTTCCCGGGCCACACACAGCCGCCCCTGAGCACTTCACAGGTCTTCAAAAGACCATTTGCATGTTAATGAGGCCTTGCTGTTGTTTCACCCCTTCTAAGAGCCCCTGCAGCTCCACTCTGCCTATTTCTTAAAGATTCAGCCCCCCCCCCGAAATTTTTTCTTAGCCCCCCCCCCCGAAATTTGGCTCTAGTTGCGCCTCTGGTTGTATTTATTGAAAAACAGCTTTTTTCAAATGTACCAACCAAATGTACGCCCCCTTCGGTTTAACAGGTTCTCACTGTGAGGAACATTTTAAGTCAACGGCGTGTTAATATGTGGAAAATATACATGAGATTTGTAATTGGTGGAACAACTTTTCGTTTTCGCTTCGCGTTTGCGTGCTTTTGATGTCCCAGACTGCTCACACCAGCAGAGGAGACTTCTGCAAACACACTTAGCACATGAAAGGGTGTTTGGTGCAGTCACACTGCCCAGTGCCAGGGGGGGCAGGGCCGCTAGAAGCACCTTTTGTTTCCCTGGTAATCAGATTGTCAGTCTGTTGTTGTGACAACTGCTTTACATTCTCGGCTCTAATCTTTGCTGAGTGGCTCAGACAGGGGGCAGGTGATGTCTCAATGACCAAAACTACTGACTGCAGGGCAATGTCAGCATGGCTGGGGAAAGTCAGTAGGATTTCTTATAGCGTTTCCTGTCCCACTTCTGCACAGATAGAGACAGATAGAGGCAGGGACAGATAGAGGCAGGGACAGATAGAGGCAGGGACAGATAGAGGCAGAGACAGATAGAGGCAGGGACAGATAGAGACAGGGACAGATAGAGACAGGGACAGATAGAGGCAGGGACAGAGACAGATAGAGACACAGATAGAGACAGAGACAGACAGAGGCAGGGACAGACGGATAGAGGCAGGGACAGGCAGGGACAGACAGATAGAGGCAGGGACAGATAGAGGCAGGGACAGATAGAGGCAGGGACAGATAGAGGCAGGGACAGACAGAGGCAGGGACAGACAGAGGCAGGGACAGACAGGGAGAGAGAGAGAGAGAACACGAGAGAGAGAGAGAGAACGAGAGAGAGAGAGAGAGCGAGAGAGAGAGAGAGAGAGAGAGATGTGCATGCCGGGTCTGGTGGCTCAGTGGACGAAGGCATCCGCTGCAGGGGCCTGTGTTCAAGCTCAAGCTCATAGGTTTTTTTCTCTAGCCCCGCCCCCTCCCCCACTGGCCCCGCCCCCTCCCCCACTGGCCCCGCCCCCACCGGTGCGGCCCTCGGCCACAAACCACACTCTAAATTTGGCCCCCGAGAGAAAGTTTGTGAGTACCCCTGCTCTATGCTCTAGATGCTTACTCCCCGCGACAACCGCGTTCCATCAGTCCTAGTACAAATAATAAAGCCTTAGTGAGAGGAATTGCCGATATGAGTAGGGATATTGATGCATACTTATCCATTCCCAAAGAAGAGCTGAGAGCTTATGTAGGGTGGAACGCGACGGGGTATAGTATTAGTCTGGGTGAAAGACAGCGAAAAATCTCATCTCCAATCTGGGTCGTACCCCACATAGGTCGGTTCTGCTTACAGGGTAATGGTCAGAATCCTAGAGCTCAACTGGGAAGAAGTGACTGTACTGAAACGTACACTTTCCCGTCACAGTTTTCCCCTGCGTTTTTGGCTGCCAAGGGTACATATTTCATCTGCAATGACCGAGCATATACATGGTTGCCCCCTGATTTCTCTGGCACATGTTATATTGCAAACTTGCTACCGCCAACATTTACTGCTGCCTCTGACTATCACAAGACCAGAGTTGTGAGAGGCGTAATTAGTAAGGAGGATACTGCCGGTCAGGAAGCGGGAGACTTCTTCTTGGGTTTCCTCCCGTTTTGGGGACCTATGGTAAATAGTAGGAACCTGAGACAACTGACTCGTGTGGTTGAATCCACTGTCAATGTAACGGCTGGTGCCCTTGGTAATCTGACCGCTGAGCTCCAAGCGGACCGCCTTATGACTTTGCAGAACCGCATGGTTCTAGATGTTATTCTTGCAGACCGCGGTGGGGTATGTAAGGTTATCCAATCCAGTTGTTGCATTTTCATACCAGATAATGCTCCAACAGTCTATCAAGCCATCTCCAAACTCCATAAAATATCTGAATCCATACACGTGGATAAGGGAGATTGGTCACTGGTGGGGTGGTTCTGGGAATTGATATCTGCCTGGGGTTGGAAAGTTCTGATGGTCATTGGAATGATCTTAGCGATTCTTTTCCTGTTCTGTCTGTGTATACAGTGTGCTCCCGCGATATGTGGCCTCTGTGCTACATTTTGTGTAAGGAAACCTGTATCGAGGGACGAACTAAGCAATAGGATGATGCTACAGCAACATCTCCATGACTTCGTGAACATTGACCTAGACTCTGATTGAGATGAGTATAGTGATTGCCTATGTAAGGGCAAAAGGAGGGTCTGTCGTACTTTAATATTCAGGACCGCGTAGGGGACAGGGCCCTACCCCTGTCTATGCCGGTATTGGCGAACCGCAAATGGTTAATGCGGTATGTACAAGTGCTCTATATAACGTTCTAGCTATTAATGCACTATGTACACGCTATTTTGCATCACTACGCGGGTTCCATTTTGCATCAGTGGCCATCTTATGGTTGCCCTCACATAGACTATACTGCACGAAGTAAAAACGGGTCTTTAGAAGCACATGTGCCTTTCCTTGACTTTTCCGTGACCTGGGCAGCTCGGCTCTGCTGCCCCAGGTCAAACTGGTCTCACGAGTTCCCCGTCCCCTGGCCACCTGTGATTAGCATCAGGGCTTGACACACCATAAAGTCTTTTCATCCTACACGAGCCTCCAGCTAATCTCTTTCACACCTGACTGTTCCTGCTTTATGGCTTGTTTCCCAAAACAGGAGATGCTCATGTTTATTGGGGCCTATCGATATCTGATTTGGGATCCGAGCCTTACTGTGTAAATAATTGCGGGCTGGCCGAACTGGAATGTGGGATGGTCATCATGACTCTGCCTTTTCTTTTGAAATGTATACATGTAATGGCCATATCATAAACCTAGGAATGTATGCCTGAGGCAGGGAAAACTGTATTTAAGATGAAGTCCGTTTCTATGATTTTCAGCAGTCTCCTGAGAACATACACGCTGTTGTACTTCTAGGATACCTGTAATTGGTCTGCAGCCAATAAACGAATCTTTGACTTCACCCAGAAGACTCTGTGTTTCTGTAGGTCTGAAACAGGGTGAACCCAGAAGTCATAGGGTGTGTGCCCCTGCACCGCTGGGACTAAAATACCCAGTACTTCAGTTGGGGAGGTTTGTAGCCATGGCAGGGGCGTCAAAACTTAAACGTATGCTCCACATATATTCCACCAAGGCTTCATGCAGGAACTTTCCCTGAGCTAAGTAATACACTGCTGGAAGGCAGGACCACTGCGGGCCTTTGCAACCGCGATGGGGCCTATCGGATTTATGGAGATTGCATAACCCTTCTTGAAGGCAATACACACACATATCTGCAGCACATGGCAGTGGGTCCCGTCTTGCTACATCTTTACACAGTGCACACAAACAGGACACTTCCGTGGAGACCATCACATGGCATGGAGCATATCCGGCCACTCACCGGTAGAGATCCTGCTACATGGCCCAACTAGGGATTACACTCTCCCTCCCCGTATAGCTCTGTGGCACTTCAAAGACAGGGACTTCCAGGATAAGCTCAGAGAACTTACTTAACAATATTTTGCTGAAAACGTGCAGTCGGTTGACTCGCATTGTACACATACAAAGTGCTGGTTAGGGGCTACATCCAGGCAGCGGTGGGTGGACTTAGGAAGCAGAGTTGCTCCAGGTGTGATGAACTTGACAGCGAGATTGACGCTCTGGAGCAGGAATTGCACCAGGAGGCGCCGGGTGCCCCAGATTTTCTCACAAGACTACGCCTTAAGCAAAAGGAGCTCGGGGACATGGGGGAGGACGTGGCACGACAAGACGCACTGGCCACTGTACGATGTAAGGGACAAAGCTAGCAAGCTAATTGCGTCGTTAGAGAGACGAGACCGAGAGCGCGACTGGGTCGAGGAAATTTAGACAAGCAGTGGGAAGACACTTAGCTCCGGGGTAGACGTTGCAGAGGCGTTTGTGTTGTATTACGAGAACGTATACCAGTCAGAATGTACCAGATCAGTTGACGAGTGCCCTGAACTACTCGCAGACTTGTCCTGGCCGACTCTGCCACAGGAAGACAGGGAGGACATTGACCGGGACCTGGCGGTGGAGGAAGTGGAGGGGGCCATCAGAGACCTACAATCCGGAAAGGCAGCAGGCCCTAATGTGCTCCCCTCGTAACTTTTTAAATGTGTGGCAACTGATGTGGCGAAGCCTGTGTTTGAAATGTTCGCCACTGCACTGCAGGAGGGTTGCTTACCTACAGATTTGAGAATCGCCACAATAGTAGTACTCCCGAAAAAGAACAAACCCCCGGAGCACTGCTGCTCCTATCGGCCCATCTCCTTACTTAATTTTTAAACAAAAGTGCTGGCAAAGGTACTGGAAAACCAGCTTACCCTCATAATATCCACAATGGTCCACCCGGACCAAACCGGGTTTATGCCTGAGCGCAGCACCAGACTAAATCTTAGACGTCTTTAAGGGGTGATGCAAACTGCGGCAGCTAATCCAAGCGAGTCCACTGCTTTACTATCATTGGACTCCCGTATGGCGTTTGACACTATTGAATGGCCGTCTCCAGGCCGTTCTGTCTAGGCTCGGCCAGGGTCTGCGCTTTAGCGCGTGGGTTCGCCTCCTGTACCTGGATCGTAAAGCCTGTGTTCGGGTGAACGGGGTATTTTCTAGATCCTTTGCGCTCCATAGAGGCACACGCCAGGCATGTCCTCTCTCCCTCATGCTTTTCGTGTTGGCGGCGGCGCTTGAGCTGTTGGCGGCATGGATCAGAGGGGATACCATTGTGAGGGGCATAGACATGGGGAGGGATTGGCTGGAACTAATTTCGTTGTACATAATTCTCTACGTAAGCAAGCCTCGGCAAATGTTTCAAATGTAACATAATCTGACTATTCAGTACATACTCAGGTTATCAGATAAACTGGGACAAATCCCTCATTTTAAGTCTCTCTAGAGCGCTGCCTCTGCTCACTTCAGACTGCGCGGCATGACAAATTTAAATATTTGGGAATGTGGATAACACATTCTCCCGAAGAGTTCCTCCAACGGAACGTCTACACACAACTGGCGAGACTCCGCGATGACACAGCCCACTGGCGTCAACTACCCATCACTCTTATGGGCAGGGCAGTGCTATTCAAAATGATGGCCATCCCACGACTACTGTAATCTTTACAAAATACACCATATAAGATCCTGGACACCTTCTTTCGAAACATCGAAGAGGAGCAACGTAACCTGTTGTGGGGCACCGCGAATTGCGCTCTGCAAGCTTCAGCGGGGTAATATGAGAGTGGGATAGCTATGACAGATATCCGGAACTATTACCTGGATGTCCAACTCATTAATATAAATGGCTGGGTCTTTGCACCACGCTCCGAACCTGCATACCGAGTAGATCGTCAGGCTATGCGAACCACTGGGTACCTAAAGGCGTTGTATCAAGGAAAAGGGGGAATGCCAACTAACGGACAAGGAACAGTATAGGTACCTACAGTTGAGACATGCCCTGAGGTGCCACATCCCGGACGGGGAGTCACTACCCGAGTACTCCCCCTTAGTAGATCGACTGTTAGTAGACCCTATTGCTGACACGGCGATCTCCCTCACATACAGGAAATTAATGAATAACCTCCCTGATCCCCTGGGACCGCTTAGGGCAGCCTAGGAAATTGACTTGGGAATGTGAGAGTATGATGATTGACTGGAGGCAGTCCAGAGCCCCAGAGAGATCGCCATACAGGCACGATTCCGACTAATCCAACTTAGAATTCTACAGAGAGCATATTATCCCCGTACACTTCAACATAAGATTGGGAGAGCGACCACAAACCACTGTGTTAGGGGGTGCGGTGAAGCCGGCACTTTCTATCATATCATCTGGGATTGCCCCAGAATACAACGCTACTGGACGAGGGTTGCTGGGGTGATGTCGAAGGTTTTCGCATCCAGCTGGAGGCCCGTTGGCTCCTGCTCGGGATCACGGGGGATGACAGATGGCCTGCACACACACAAACATGGCCAAGGTTGGCTTCTGGGGTGGCAAAATGTAATATTGCACGACAGTGGGGGGCACGAGATCCACCAAAACTCTCCGGTTGGATACTGGACATAGACTGGTGCCGACTGACAGAAAAAGTTGTTTATAAGAGTAGAGGCTGCCCAAAAAAGTGGGAAAAGATATGGAGCCCATGGGAGAAGTATAGATCCTAGTAATGGGTGAGGGAGTGGGAACAGTGATTCGGGAGAGTTAAGGATGTGAATATTTGCAATGTGATAATCTGTTTGATGTATGTGCCCTCCACCACATTTGTACATTGTTGCTTTCTCTGAAGCGGAGGCTGTGTTAAACATCACTGTCTGATGATCACTGTGTATCTGGATGGATTGACTTGTTGAATAAATAAAAAGAATTAAAATAAATAAAATTAAATTAAAACATACATGGATTGATGAATAGATGCATGAGTGCAAAAATGAGTGAAATACTGCATGCATGATGACTCATTGAGCGTTTAAATCCATCAATGGCAGAAGAGGCACTTCCATTCATAAGCCAGACATATTAGCATTTCCAGTGCTTACTTCTTCGTTGGCCAAGGTCAAATGTAGGGACCGTGGTAGGGGTGTAGCTGTTTGTAGCTCTGAGGATGCTGTGCACTGTAACGAAGGCTGTATGCAGCGTGGGACAGTCCTATAGGGCCATCAGGCAGTGCCGGATAGGCTGGTCTGACAGACCTGTGTGAGGGACTTTTTTTTGCAGTTTGTAGGCCTGTTTTATGGCCAAGTGGACTTGTTTTTACTGTTGATTTACCTGATATGATAAACAACCATGCCTGCAGCAAACATAAATACATGCAGAATCTTATACCTTGCAATGCAACATAGACATACATTGTGTCTTGACAAGTTTAAAACGGGCCGGATTTGCAGGCGTGGGCCGCTTTCAGCTATCTGCCTCGCTAACAGTGAGACGCTTGAATGTTGGTGCCGGGCCAATTTTTTTGGTTCCAGTCCCGCCCTTGCTGTATTTCACCAGCTTAACTGGGAAGGGGCATTTCCCTAGCTTTCATTAGGGTTCATAGCACACATCTGTGGTCCATGCCCCCCTGTCAGCTTTCTCAAGCACAAGAGACATGGCCTCGAACGGCTATTTAAGGAACAGTCTCAACATTTGAGCCGCCGGGACCGCTCAGACTCCCCCCATCGCAAGGTTACATTTCCTTCAATGTATGGCAGCCACAGGGCATCAGGGCAACCCAGACATACCAGCGGGCAAATGGACAGTCGTTGTGAAAACAGCATCTGCGTATTTGCAAACCTTCTGTAGAATAGACTTCCGAATTTCGGGTAAGAATATTGCATTTTTTAAGGACTTTTTGCCCCAAACTACCTTACCTGGTTAGTTCCATCTTTCGTCTATCGCCCTTATTCCCTACACTGTGTCAGCTGGCGCGAGCACGATGCCATTTACTCACGCCCACCCCCTCCTCCACCCCCTGGATGAACGCCCCCCCCTCACCCCCTATACCTAAGGCAGGATGGATTGTTTCTGTGTCCGCCTTTCATTTCCTCAGGAAAAAGCAAGAGAGGAACTGAGACCAGTGAGAGGCAGTGAGTCCGGGCGCGAGCACGAGGGTGTAGGTGGGTTTGCGGCCAGGAAGGAAGAAGCGAAAAAAGTAGAGTGAGAGCGTGTGGGGAGTACCGAGGTAGAGAAGGCCCAGCGAAGGGAGATAAAAAAAATGCAGACTAATGGCGGGTGGGGCATAGATTGACAATAAGTGGCATTAAGGGTGTTAAAGGGTCGGCTGGGGAGAGAGGTGCATAGACGGTGAAAGCAGAGTGGGAAGAAGCGCGAGAGGGAGACCTGAACCTGAAGGGAGGAACAAGTGAAAGGCCCATCGCGTGCCAGAGGGTCGCAGGCGGGCGGTGCCGGAGATGCATCCACAGTGAAGGCGAGTGGCCGCGGAGGAGCAGCGGATCTGAGTGGCCGTGGAGGCCGAGCGGTGTAGGAGGGCGAGGGCCCGCAGCTCGCCCCGTGAGGCCTCCCACCGTCAGTGAGGCCCAGGAGAAGATGGGGCTTGAGCCGACCCTGCTGCTGGTGCTGCTGGGCCTCAGGCTGGGACTGGCAGGGCCTACCCCGAAGCTGGATCTCAACGGGAGGAACGTGTGCCTGTCCGACGGGTATGTAACCCGAGCTGTTATACCGGTATGACGCCCGGGCTGTGCCTGCCAGATAGGCCTGGAGCAGCGTGTGTGCTGGGCACAGTCTACTGCAGGAGTATGTCTGTCAGCTGGAGGAATGTGTGTCTGGCGAGGAAGATGGCGCATGCAGCTGTGGCAGGCAGAGAACCTCGCCTGGGAGAATGCCTGTCTGACTGGGAACCTTACAAGGAAAAAGGTGTGCATGTCACTGATAGGGACCCCAGACAGACAGACGTGTGTGTTCGAGATGCAGCCACCATGGGTCAGAACCTTGGGTCGATAGAGGTTGTACTCCTCACAGTGAAGGTGTTCCCCAGCCTTACTTCCCATGAAAGGGCCCTCCAGTGTAGAGAAAAACACACATTGCTCCTTACCCAGTCTCGCATATCTAGCAGTCACCATCAATACGCATTCTAGAATGTTGCTTGGTTGGACACCATCACCAGGGCGTTCCAGGGTTTGGGGGGGCCAGGGGCAGAACGGAAAAGTGTGAAGCCCCTCGAATATGCATACAACATATCACAGGAAGTGACATCATGTTAAGTGCGTCAAATGACTATAGCCCTTTGCCATTCTTGAAGCGATTTTGCAAGAAGCAACTTTCTTGCGGCAGAGAGCTGTCAAGAATAAAACCAGAAATGTAACCAGAGTAAAATAAGTACATATGTTTTAAAGTTCTGTTAAGTTGAAAAACACTGTGTTAGTCACCCTCGATGGAAAAGCTTGGCCGATATTTCTCCAAAACGTGTGCCTGTACTCCAATGTTAATTTTTTTTTACCTGATTAGTACGTTGTTATGTATCAATGTGATATGTATATGTAACTGAAAGGCAGCGGAGATCTGTGCAGGGGCAAAGGCAAATACATAGTCAACATATGTTCGGAGGTGTAGCTGGTTTGTGGACTCTTACTGCATCACACGGGTTTTTTTTAAATGATTCAACATCACATTTCCATGGTATTCATTCACTTATATGGCAATAATAATACTATAAATGTTGCATCGAGAGATTGGCTAGACATGAAATGTCTAATCAACTAATCCTCACGATGATAGTAGTCTGCGTAGATTGAACACACATTTCTACTCAGGGGTGGGCAAAAGCACCAATCCTGAAACCCAATGACAGGTGCCCTATATCTGTCTATACCAGTCTCAATAGTTTTCCCACTCTGAGAATGACAACAGCACCCAGGCAGTGTCCGAGGGATTCATTCAGCGTAAAGGAACCGTATTGGTCCACACACATCGCCTTTGCAGGTAGTCTAGGTCCAGGCATTCTTTTTCTGATGCATTTTGTTACCCTTTTTTATTTCCAAGCCTACCACCAAAATGATTTCCCGCCTGTCTTGCCTTTCAAGGTACTAATCATCTCATCCCATTTAATCCCATTCTTCGGTTTGCCTCTGCGAGGAGGCCAGAGTATCACTTCCTGCCCCTGTCCACTTAAGCAGTTCTCTTATCCAAGTGCCAAGCGAGGAGGGGAAGCTGCCCCTCCAAGACATGGCCATCCGTCGCTTGGCCAGCAGCCGGGCCACATCACCAAACCCATTCTAGGCTTCAGTCTTAAAACAAGCCCAGGAAGACTCTTTCAAGGACATTGCCACAATGTCACCCAATAGTTCCTTTAATAAGTACCCACACACCACTTCCCAGTAGTGTTTGGGATCTGGGCAACTCCAGAACATCTGTACTAAATCCACCTTAGGATTGCAACATCTGGGGCAGCAGTCTGGCACAGCCGGGAGGATCCTGTGCAGCAGCCTCAGTGTCAGATACACTCTATCAGGTTTCTTATGGGGTACACACGGAAATCTGGCATTTCTGGAACATTTTCAAGTGGTGTTCAAGTGTTTAGGAGTGAAATCCCTCCCCCTTCTCACACTCTATTTAAAGTGGAGATATCTTGCTCAGATGGCATAATTAGGCTTTTATACAGCACTGGTATAGCTGTCCTGGGGTCACCATGTGTCAACATACTTTGCAGCATGTCATGTGGGGGATGGTTCCTCATCTCCCCTGTTACAAGTGGATTTCAGGTACTGCACCAGTGAACCTGAACACTAGGAACGGACCTGCTGAGATTAGCATACCCTGCTGCAACTCCTCAAAAGTAGTGGACTTATGGTTAATGTGCAAATCTCCCAAAGTGATAAAATTAACTTCTACCCAACAAGCCACCCAGGCAATGGATTCCGACTTAGTGAGTTGTTGGTCTATCCATAACTGGGTCCCCGGGGCATATGCTTCTTTTGCGTGGCTTCTCCGCTGTGCAGTGTTCTTTAAAGAACGGACTATTCAGCTGTTTCCTAAACTGAAGCTGTGTTGGGGCTGTCCAGATGGACACAGGGATCTTGTTCCAGATCCTCAGTGCATAGAGGCACTGATTTTATTTCTTGCACATCGTTGCTATCTTCAGAAAATGTCCTGGCTGTGGGTGTGTGGAGAGCCACTGGAGATGGTGAACGTGTAACCTCAGTAAGCGGGGGTGCTGGTCATGATGGCTATGTAGATGATGCAGTTTTTGATGGTGGTGAGGGCTGCCGAGAGCAGCCTGTGGAGGTCCATAAGGATGGGATGATGTGATCATATGTCTTCAGGTCCTAAAGACGGTTGCAATTGGAGTGCTGTCTCCCCCCGGAACTGGCCTGTGAGCAAGGACCATGCAGTCCGAAACGCGTTAAGCCCTTTGGAATGGATTTGATGTCAGATGCTGTTTTTAACTGCAGTCCTAATTAAAGTGGGGTACCTACCTGTGAGTGTGTCTTCATTCGAGGGCAATCTTTTCTGTGGATTTAAAGCGGCAGGTCCAGCCGCGAAGACGCACCGCTGCAAGAACCAAGCGGGTCTGTGGCGATTTGAATATGGAAACGCTAATTGAGCGGGAGGTCCTTAATGAGTGACAATTTATGTGCAGCGTCTTCAGTAATGCTGGCCTTGAATCAACCCACTGGGGTAATGAACTTTTAAACATTTTTAGGAGCGATGGCAATACCCACAAGGGACTGATTATGATTGCAGCACTGCTATTACCACAATGCATTGCAACGCACGTGAACCCACTGGGGGCGGAATTTGATCATTATTTAAGCAGATGGTTGCAATTGGAGTGCTGTCTCTCCCTGAATTAGCCTGTGAGCAAGGACGATGCAGTCCGAAACGCGTTAGGACCTTTTTCAATGGATTTGATGTCAGATGTTGTTTTTAACTGCAGTCCTCATTAAAGTGGGGTACCAAACTGCGAGTGTGTCTTCATTCGAGGGCAACCTTTTCTATGGCTATACACATAAATATATATATCCTTTCACCTACATACAGTGATTTATCCCAATTCTGCAGCACACCTGGAAAGGGTCCAAGTGTAATTAAACAGTGCTGGGAGCTTGTCTCACTAACTGGCCCATATCCTTGGCCCTCAGAGTGCTGGATTGTGGCTGCAAGGCCCATGAGAGGGCAGTCAGCCCTCTAGGGATGCAACGTGCCCAGTTTTTATTGACATGGTCACTATGTTCATGTCTAAACCAGAAGAAAACATCGTCAAAGGAGCAAAAGCTAGTATTTTGTTCTACAGGAGAAGCAAGGCTGATCTGCTTATGGTTGTTTCTAGTCCGTGGTACATTGGCCAAAACAATGATGACGTGGAATGCTTTCTACCGCCATTACCATTGGCTAAAATATATTAAAACTTTCCAACCTTCACGTTTTTCTTCTCTGTGAAATTCCCGGATTGCAATGGATATGCCCACGTGTGGGCCCTGTGGCTCACCGGGTCGTAAGATATAATCAACACCTCACTGAAGAGGCCTAACAAGGCTGAGACCAGTCTGGGGTTGCTTGCATTTCCATTGATAGAGAACCTGACATAGCATGGCTGGACTGTTCCTATCTGAGCAGGAACAATACTGATTTGCATAAAGTTGGTCCATGAGAGTAGTTACACAGTAAATAAAAACCATCAACTGAAATGCCATCCAAGTATTGACCAATGTATGAGATTAACTCAAAGGGTCCACCCATGATGAGATAGGGAAGAGTGGCATAGAAATAGTGTCATGGGCCTAGGTGAATGCAAAGTAAATGTGTCGCCCTGTCCACCGGCTGATCAGTAAAATGCAGCTATAATTTGAGTGCATTGGGCCCTGAAAATCCCCGGGCTCTGGTGCCACTGCAACTGCTGCACTATTGATGAGAGAGGCTTCTACCCCTGAGCCTTGCAGACAAGGTCTTCTCAACACAGGACCATCGCTGCGAGGCCCAGTGGATAAGGCCGCCACCCCTGGGCCTCGCAGTGCAGGACCATGGATGAGAGGCCCAGGTAAGGGGTTCAGTGACCAGTGACGTAACACTTTTGATATAGGAATGTAAGTTGACTCCCTACTCCTGTTCACTGGCTGGACAGTAAAATACAGCCATAATTTGAGTGCCTTGGGACCATAACCCCACAGGGCCACTGTACTTGCTCCACTACTGATAGCTTCACCCCTCATAGGGGCCTCCTCTCTTGCGCCTTGCAGCACGGTCCAGTGCTGCGTGGTCCAGGGGAGGATGGGCATCTCCTGAGCCTCGCAGCTCAGAAGCATGGCTGCAAGTCCCATAGGAGAGGGGAAAGGAGAGTAACAATGGAGCCACGGGTCCTGATGCAAGCAAATTATATTTGCCTCCCGTCCACTTGATGCCCAGTTAAATACAGCCATAATTTGGGTACATTGGATCCCTAACATCCCTGAGCCCTGGTGCCACTGCTGATAGCTACACCCCAAGAGGACCCCATCCCATGGGTTTTGCAGCCATGGTCATTGACTACGAAGCCCATGATAGGGTGCCACCTCTACTGAGCCTTGCAGCGCTTGACCCTGGCTGCATGATCCAGGGGAGAGAGGGCCTCTCAGCACTGGACCATAGCAGCGATGCTCATGGAAGAGGAGCAATTAGCATAGTAAGTGACCCATGGGCCCTGGTGCAAAGTGAAAGAGTCCCCACGCACCCATCAACTGCTTACATGTGGATGTATACAGCCTTAATTTGGATGCGTTGGGCACCTACTACCCCTGGGGCCTGGTGCCACTGCACCTGCTGCACTACTAACTATGTCTATTAACTATTTATTGTGCTGCCAGTGGACAGGGGTGCAGGATGTTTTCTAGTTTTCACTCCCGTCCACTAGCTGCACTGTAATGTACAGCCAGAATGTGGGTGCCTTGGGCACGAGATACCACTGGGGCCTAAAGCCACTGCACCTGCTGCACTATTGATGGTTGTGTCCCTGATGTGGGCCCATACACATAGATAGGGCAAGGTGTTATGAGGACCCTGGGCGGTGTCCCCATTCCGCTGTGCCTCACAGCTTTGGTCTACCGCTGCAAGGCCCTGAGGGATGGGGCTCAAGCCTCGCAGCCATGACCTAGCGCTGGGAGGCCCATGTGAGGGCAACCTCGTCACCCAGGTCTTGAATCTATAACTTGGTACTTTGAGGCCCATAGCCAACTCAGCTGGGGCAAGGGGAGGGATCCTCCCCAAGGCCTCACAGCCATTGTGTAGCTCTATGAGGCCCAGGGAGCAGGGTACCACTACAGTGGGCTTTGCAGCCGAGGGCAAGCGCTATGAGGCCCTGGGGACGTATGCCCTCTTCCCTTGATACAGTAGTTATAAACCAGTGCTGCCAGGCCGAAGGGAGGGGACCGAGCAGTGGCGTAGCAAAGTCAGGTGGTACCTGGTGCGGAACATTTCTTGTCACCCCCCCTACATTGAAATTATTAAAATAAGGGGAAAAAAAGATAGTTACACATATTTTTTCCATTCTGTCACCCCCTCAGTGCCATTCCGTCACCCCCCCCTCAGTGCCATCTTGTCACCCCCCTCAGTGATGACACCCGGGGTGGCCCGCACCTCCTTCCTACGCCACTGGGAGCGAGTCATGGTATTGTGCTGCAATGCTCAGGGGAGAGGGATTCCCTGCGAGGCACACGGCCCCCTTACCTTGGGCCGCACAGCCATGGGCTAGCACTTTGAGGCTGGGGGATGAGACCCGCCTTTCGTGAGTCACCCAGCTACAACAAAGCATTGGTTTAGCACTGTGAGAGACCCAGGGAAGAGGGATCCCCTCTCCTCCCCTCGCCGTGGCATTTATGATCTAGTATGGGGAAGTCCAGAGGAGGGCCCCTTTTTCTCTCTCACTCTGCAGGGCCTCAGGGCTGAGGGGAAAGTGAACAAGCTTTTGCAATGCAATAGGTCTCGCATTTATGCAGTTTGAGCTATTGGCATTGTGAATGACAATGCCCTTTATTTATGTTTTGGTTTTCAAAACATAAATAAAAGGCATTGTCATTTACAATGCCAATTGCTTAAACCCGCGTGAATGCGAGACCTATTGCATTGCAAATGCTTGTTAACTAACTGGTCTTGCACTTTCGACCCTGAGCATCTGTTCTCCGGCAGACGCTGCATGTGAGGTCTAGAAAATGTGCTAATCTGCTTTTTGCTGCCAAGCACTTGAAGAGAAACAGAAATGCCATGTGCAAAGCTAAGAGGCCTGGCTTGTAAATTCAATATCGACTAAAATATTTTGTAAGTCTGCTACTGTGAAAAAAGGAACAAAAACATAGTTCTTTCTGTATTCAGTGCATGTATAAAGGTAAATAATGTAATGCCATGATTCATTGTATTATTCAGATGTAAAATACTCCCTCGTGCATTGCAATGCAAGCACTGCATAGGAGGCGGAATGATACAGCCACATAGCATCAAATTAGTGAAATGAACTCCTCTGGGCAGAGCCAACACCATCTCCATTTGCATTCCAAATAATTGGTAACAAAAGGTATGCAGTGAGCTGCACCATCAAGCCAGACCTACACAAGCTGGTGGGGGGGGGGGGGAGAGGTGTCGGAGAGGGGGTGAGAGTTATGAGAAGGGGAGGGTGAAGAATGCTAACTGTGGTTATTAGAGATTCTTTAGAAATCACCCAACGCAGAAGCCCCTCCCCAGTGCTTTGCTCAAAAGGCAGGCGATTGATGCTAAACACACTGGAACGGCTGATAATATTAATAACAACAACAAAGGCGACAGTATAACAGATGCTTTTTATAGCGCCCAACACTAACTGAAAGACTCCTTGGCGCTTTTATAGTTGCTAAGATTACACAATTTAAGGAACAAAAAGTTACTGCCGAACTCCGGGAGTGATTAGAAACGGCCTAAACTCCGGTTAAAACATATACCTGCACAGCTAACTCCCCGCTCCAACCACCACCGCCTCCACCTCACGCGTAATGCGGATATTTTTCTTTTAACAACAGTAAACATGCTGGCCTGTAGTTTCACTTTCCGTTGGTGCTGTCCTTCGAGAGTAACTGCCTCGACAGAGGACCAGCTGACGACTGTGTACCTTCAATAACTGCACTCATATGTTAACATTTCGGCAGGGCTCTTTCTGGGTTTCATTCTTGTAAGGTCCATGTGAGGTTAATGCAGAGTACCCGTTTCGTATGCGAATACAACAAGGACCCCCTGTTAGTTCCAATTCCTAGGACAGGGTAAAATATATTTGACAAATGACAACCTAGGCAATCATTACTGATAAAGCTGAATGTGTGTCACAAGGTCATAAAGAAAGAACTAAAGGCAACAATGAACATGAAAATAAGTGTGTATTTATTTCCTCAGTTAAAATCATTCATAAGAAACTGTATGAAAACAACAAGGTATTCTACAGATGTCTAAGTTAAAATCATGACAATCATAAAAATTGTATTATACATCAGAAAATGAACAATATTACAAAGTGACTAAATTATATTCGACGCGCGTTTCGGCGTGAGTGACGCCTTCGTCAGGACAAAGTCACTGTTCCTGTAATTAAAAGAAGGGGTATTTAAACAATAATTGAACAACTTATTCTCATGTAATGTATTTATCATTGTTGTCAATTGCAGTGTTTTAACATGACCGACACATATTTTTGTAGTTAATTTATGGTATGTCTTCATAGAGAATTAAAGTGCGTATGGTGAAATTCTGCTATCAATAAGTGATATTCATTATTGAACGAAATTCTATAAATAAAAAGAAATAGAGATGGTGGAGAAGAAAATGAATACATGTGAAAGTAGATTAGTGAATAAATAAGATACGAATAGAGAGTGATAAAGTAAATACCAAAGATTCCCATAGAAAAATGGTAAACATGTTTGAGTCCTCAACTGTGATAAGATATAGACATATATTGAATCTATATACCTGTGCTCAAAAAGGGAGCTACTGAGGAATTGGAGACTAATGATGTCTTCAAGGAATAAAAGCATCTAGTTAAGCAAACAGACAAGAGATAGTGAGGTTGGTATAGCTACATTATTATATCGAAATCAAATGATATCTTTGGGAGTTATAATATGTACCTAAAAGGTATTATGTATATACAGCCATCAATGTAGCGACATATAGGTTGGTACTAGACAGTACTTCATAGATGAGGCTAGTTGGATAAGTTCAAGGACTGTAAGATCTGAGGAAAAAAGAGAGGGGCGGGGACATAATTATTGTCTAATGGGCTGCAATGTGCGCGTCCCCTATGATTTTTATACAATTCACGAATGAAAAATACCTCTTAGGATGCAAGATCTATTTTAGTCGATAATTATTTGCAGTCGCTAGAATGGCAAACTTGTTTCATTTAGTGAGATTCTACAGGGTCAATATAACCTATAAAAAAGAGGAAAAAGGGAAAAGATGAGAAATGATAAAAAAATATAGAAGAATCATGAAATTAAATGGGTACTGAAAGTGATTTAGATTAGACATTTGTATAGCATACTGAAAAATCTCTAATCTTTAACTAATTTACATTGTACTATCGGTAAATAGAGTAACTATTAAACGGTCAAACATGAATTTGATATAATAGGATTATTTGAGTTGTCTGGATTCTATCTTAAAGCGCTATTCATGTTGTGAGCAAGTAAGTCAACATGGACAAGACCGTATAGTTAATAAGTAAAAACGTAAAAATAAGACAAATAATAGAGTATGTACTTTAAAAATGGGTACTGCTCCTGCTAAAATAGATGACCGAGGGAGCCGTATATGTATATGCGTATTTCTTTTGTGATGGCTAAGTACACAAAAGGAAATGTAAAGGGGTCGTTGTAATTACTAATGAAACAGGAAAACCTAGCATAGCCTTAATGGCATTAGTCAAACCCGCTGCATGGTGGAATGCTAACAGCTTACCTCAGAAAAGATACTTTGGATGCCGTGATGATCTCATAAAGATTCGGTGGCAGGATAGCCATTAACGGCAGGATAAAGGGTCCTTAACGCACGAACGGGTCTTTTATGTGAAGTGCCGACGATAATGTGAAGCGTGTATAATCACGTGTGAGCAGAGGACGTGAGTGCGTAGCGTGAAACGCTACTCACTTAGCTTATATTGATTGGTAGTAGAGTATGAGGTGTAAATGAACATTAGGGCATGGTATTGGCTGATATTTAATGTGCGCGAAATGAAGCAGAACTCCTGCCGTGAATGCTACGTGTGTAGCGTCAGTAAAATGCTAGCTATGTTTTCCGTGTGCTAGGCAATCTGCGTGAGATTGGAACACTACCTATGTGTAGCAAGAAAATACTATACAAATGGACATAAAGGAAAATTCTTTTCTCATGGAAAAATAGTGGCCAGGATGACTAAAGGAAAAAGAAATGAATAAAACACTAATAAACCAACGTAAATATATATGACTGTTACTGATAATAAATATATTATATTATAATGAAAAGGGAACAAATATAAATAAATAAAGAAAATATTTTATGCTGGAATGTGTTGCTATAAATAGTTATAATCCAAAGCTATATATTTCTTATAGCAAAAAAGTTTGTAATACATGGATGTATATGCCAGTACAGTTCATTTATCAAAGTTATGTGTAGTCTAAGTAAGATGTCAATTATATTTATACAATTGCATTTTCCCAGGGTAATTCACTATTCAGACCATTTTTAAATGTATTCAATGAAAAGATCCAAAATACCTCTCGTTTTTTACGGATTTTTGTACTGATATCATCATTGGAAATATTAATTTTTTCCAAAATGCACCAACGGATTTCTTCAGGTTTATGTCGCAAATCTAGGAAATGTTTCACTAGGGGAGCCATCAATTTCTTTGTTCTGATAGCTGAACGATGTTCAGCTATTCGAATGTGTATGGCTCTAGAGGTTTCACCCACATAGCCAAGTTGACAGGGACAGAGAATAAGGTATATGACATTAGATGTTTTACTGTTCCACATGTTAGTTGCTGAAATCTTGTACCCATTATGTATCAATGTATCACCTGAAATAATCAAATCGCAAGATTTACAGTTCATACATTATCTGTTCCTTTAATGGGACAGTTACCGTCTCTGGATTTCTGAATAAACGAGATTTTTGTGCTGTGGTTTTCAAATCTGGAATGTACCAGGATGTCTTTCAGATTTTTATTTCTACGGTGAGCGAAAAGAGGTTTCTCCAGTTTGTCGATACTCGTGGAATTGCAATTCAAAATATGCCAATTTGTGTTAATAATGTGCTTCACTTTGGCATTAAGGGTTGAATGTTTGGTGACACATACCAATTGTTTTTGTTCTTGTTTATGTTCCTTAATGAGGAGGCTATCTCGATCATAGAATCTCGCTCTTTTATAAGATTCTCTTATAAGTCTATGAGGATAGCCTCTTTCTAGAAATTTAGCTTTCATGATGGCAGCCTGTTTGTCAAAATCTAGAAGACTTGAACAGTTCCTTCTTACTCGCAAGAATTGTGAAAATGGAATGCTTTGTTTCTGGCTACGTGGGTGGAAACTTTGAAAATGTAGCAGTGCATTTCTCGCAGTAGGTTTTACATGAAGGTCTACTTCTAGTTGTCCTGTTCGATTGATGATATTAATGTCTAGGAATTCAACTTGGATATTGCTGCTATTGGCAGAAAATTTTAGGTGGGGGTCTGTCAGATTTAGCCATTGGGTAAATTCAGATAAAGTGTCTTCCCAACCGGTCCAGATAAAAAAGATGTCGTCAATGTATCTGGACCAGTGGGTAACAGACTCAAAAAAAGGGGCCACTTCACTAAAAATGAATTTAGATTCCCACCTAGCCATCTAGATGTTGGCTATTGACGGCGCTACTGATGCTCCCATACTAACGCCTTTTGTTTGGCTGAAAAGATGGCTACCAAATGTAAAGATGTTCTCAGTCAATATTATTTGGAGGCATTCTTTAATAAACAGTTTGGAGCAGGGTACATTAAAAGACTCTATGAACCAATCTATGGCTTCTATCGCTTCCTGTTGGGGGATATTGCTATATAGTGACTCTATGTCTAGAGTCACTAATACATCGTTATAACTGTTAAATGTCAAATGTTCTACTCTACTAATTATGTCTCTAGTATCCTGTATGTAGGATCTAATTAGAGGAACAAAAGGTCTTAATTGGTTGTCTACAAATTTTGACAGTGGTTCCGTCACTGTCCCGATAGTGGAAACTATTGGTCTATATGGGGGGTTTTCTAAATTTTTATGAATTTTGGGAACTCCGTATATGCATGCTGTTTTACCTTTTGAGGAATTTAGATAGTCATATTCTTTGGTAGTGATGTATCCTTCCTTTAGTGCAGAATCAGTTACAGTCTGTATTCTTTTTGTTATTTTGTTAATTGGATTAGTCTTAATTTTAGAGTAGAATGTGTTGTCTTCTAGCATATTAAGCATTTTATCTTTATAATCATCCGTATTTAAAACAACAATTCCTCCTCCTTTGTCACAGCACTTTATAGTAAGATGCTTATTTTGGGCTAAACTATTCATAGCAAAAACTCTTCTTTGTTGAGATTATATACAGGTTTAGGGATAAATCTCAAATTGTGTTCAAGTTGTTTGAGAACTGTTTGTTCAAAGGTGGAGACCTCTGGACCTACTTGCTCTAAGGTAGGTGTAAATGTGGAAGGTAATGCTATGGCGTTGGTATTAGAATTGTAGCTGTCTATTTGGTTATTAAATCCAAAGAATTTTTAAGTCTAATTTTCCTGAAAAAGGAAAAGATGTCTTGAAACAGTTCAAATGTGTTCGCTGAAGCATGAGAGACATATGATCGACCTTTGGAAAGAAGGTCTGTGGCTGTGGAGTCTAGTTGTGAGGATGACAGATTGAAGATGGGTATTACATTCCATTTTTCCAGTATTGACGGTTTCTCGTTTCTAATAGGTATTGGGAGTCTGGTTGGTAATGATGTCCCTGATAGCTCCCTCTGGGTTGAGATTGGGATTGAAATCTGACTCTTTGTTTGCCTCTTCGTGACCCTCGTTGGCCTAAAAAAGACTGATGGGAAGTCTTAGGATTGAAAGAGTTATATATTTCTGGTGGTTCATATTGATGTGATGGACCCTCATTTTCAGAGTCCGAAGTATCTGAAAAAGTGACAACTTTTTGTTGTCTAGATGTTCGGTCATCCATATAATGATTCTGTTTATAAAAATCTATATTAAGGTATGGGTAAGTTCTTTTTAATGTACAGTATCTTTTATCTTTGGCTAGTTTATCTGACTTTCTTTTATTTAAGTATTCTGCAAATGAAGCCAGGTCTCTGTTTGACTCTTCTAGTTTTTTAGTAGCTTCTTCTATAGTGTTATTTTTTCTGATTTTATCTTCCAGTTCATGAAGTTCAATTTTAAGAGCTGATGTTAATTATTTAGCAGTTTCAATTATGAGTATCATTAGATCTCTGGAGCAACGGTTCGCAATCATGCTCCATTTCTCGAGGAATTCTTTGTGTTGGACATATAGCCCTGGAATATTCTGGACTCGTAAACCCTGGGGAATTATACCTGCTTTTAAATATTCCAGCATAAATTTGCCATGTGCCTCCATTCTTTTAAGTTTTTTCTTGAGGTCTATTAGTTTGTTGATATCTTCATTGTCAACAGTGTTGGATTTAGAATTATTACTAAAAGAACTACTAGATCCTACCAGTAATGCAAACTCTTTATCAAAGAACCCAAATGTTTTAAGTTGGGCCATAATGTATATAGGGATGTATAGATATAGTAAGTACTAAGAGGAAAAGAAGAAAATAAATTCAGAGAACAAAGTTAACGCACAATGGAATATTTGTCATTCATAAATGAAAGCATGCCATAAGTACAGTCAAAATCTAGTATATCTAAATTGTTATGATAACAATGAAAACAGTCCCGCACAGACAGGCTGTGGGTAAATATGCGAATACAACAAGGACCCCCTGTTAGTTCCAATTCCTAGGACAGGGTAAAATATATTTGACAAATAACAACCTAGGCAATCATTACTGATAAAGCTGAATGTGTGTCACAAGGTCAAAAAGAAAGAACTAAAGGCAACAATAAACATGAAAATAAGTGTGTATTTATTATCTCAGTTAAAATCATTCATAAGAAACTGTATGAAAACAACAAGGTATTCTACAGATGTCTAAGTTAAAATTTTGGACTGTTCCCATGAGGCACAGGGTCAGACTGATTTGCATATGGCCATGTCTGAACTGGGGTGGCAGAGTGGGCTAAAAAATGGTGATGGATCAAACCCAGATCTGTTGACTGGGTGTGAGTGTTTGATTGGTTCTGATGCTCCGTCCATCACCACCCCCTTTTGTATTGCTTTGTTCGCCATAAGTTGGCAGGGTAGGCTCAGACGTGAGTCCCTTGCTCACTTTGCCACTGGATTCAAGCAAGCCTGGCTGAAGACGGCTGAAATGCCAGAAACCGGTCCTAGGAAGCTTGTTTCTGGTCCAGGAAAGGCATGGCTTGGCAGTTCGGGCTGGACTGTTCCCATGAGGCACAGGGTCAGACTGATTTGCATATGGCCATGTCTGAACTGGGGTGGCAGAGTGGGCTAAAAAATGGTGATGGATCAAACCCAGATCTGTTGACTGGGTGTGAGTGTTTGATTGGTTCTGATGCTCCGTCCATCACTACCCCCTTTTGTACTGCTTTGTTCGCCATAAGTTGGCAGGGTATGCTCAGACGTGAGTCCCTTGCTCACTTTGCCACTGTATTCAAGCAAGCCTGGCTGAAGACGGCTGAAGTGCCAGAAACCGGTCCTAGGAAGCTTGTTTCTGGTCCAGGGAAGGCATGGCTTGGCAGTTCGGGTTGGACTGTTCCCATGAGGCACAGGGTCAGACTGATTTGCATATGGCCATGTCTGAACTGGGGTGGCAGAGTGGGCTAAAAAATGGTGATGGATCAAACCCAGATCTGTTGACTGGGTGTGAGTGTTTGATTGGTTCTGATGCTCCGTCCATCACCACCCCCTTTTGTACTGCTTTGTTCGCCATAAGTTGGCAGGGTATGCTCAGACGTGAGTCCCTTGCTCACTTTGCCACTGGATTCAAGCAAGCCTGGCTGAAGACGGCTGAAATGCCAGAAACCGGTCCTAGGAAGCTTGTTTCTGGTCCAGGGAAGGCATGGCTTGGCAGTTCGGGCTGGACTGTTCCCATGAGGCACAGGGTCAGACTGATTTGCATATGGCCATGTCTGAACTGGGGTGGCAGAGTGGGCTAAAAAATGGTGATGGATCAAACCCAGATCTGTTGACTGGGTGTGAGTGTTTGATTGGTTCTGATGCTCCGTCCATCACCACCCCCTTTTGTACTGCTTTGTTCGCCATAAGTTGGCAGGGTATGCTCAGACGTGAGTCCCTTGCTCACTTTGCCACTGGATTCAAGCAAGCCTGGCTGAAGACGGCTGAAATGCCAGAAACCTGTCCTAGGAAGCTTGTTTCTGGTCCAGGGAAGTCATGGCTTGGCAGTTCGGGCTGGACTGTTCCCATGAGACACAGGGTCAGACTGATTTGCATATGGCCATGTCTGAACTGGGGTGGCAGAGTGGGCTAAAAAATGGTGATGGATTAAACCCAGATCTGTTGACTGGGTGTGAGTGTTTGATTGGCTCTGATGCTCCGTCCATCACCACCCCCTTTTGTACTGCTTTGTTCGCCATAAGTTGGCAGGGTATGCTCAGACGTGAGTCCTTTGCTCACTTTGCCACTGGATTCAAGCAAGCCTGGCTGAAGACGGCTGAAATGCCAGAAACCGGTCCTAGGAAGCTTGTTTCTGGTCCAGGGAAGGCATGGCTTGGCAGTTCGGGCTGGACTGTTCCCATGAGGCACAGGGTCAGACTGATTTGCATATGGCCATGTCTGAACTGGGGTGGCAGAGTGGGCTAAAAAATGGTGATGGATCAAACCCAGATCTGTTGACTGGGTGTGAGTGTTTGATTGGTTCTGATGCTCCGTCCATCACCACCCCCTTTTGTACTGCTTTGTTCGCCATAAGTTGGCAGGGTATGCTCAGACGTGAGTCCCTTGCTCACTTTGTCACTGGATTCAAGCAAGCCTGGCTGAAGACGGCTGAAATGCCAGAAACCGGTCCTAGGAAGCTTGTTTCTGGTCCAGGGAAGGCATGGCTTGGCAGTTCGGGCTGGACTGTTCCCATGAGGCACAGGGTCAGACTGATTTGCATATGGCCATGTCTGAACTGGGGTGGCAGAGTGGGCTAAAAAATGGTGATGGATCAAACCCAGATCTGTTGACTGGGTGTGAGTGTTTGATTGGTTCTGATGCTCCGTCCATCACCACCCCCTTTTGTACTGCTAAGTTAAAATCATGACAATCATAAAAATTGTATTATACATCAGAAAATGAACAATATTACAAAGTGACTAAATTATATTCTACGCACGTTTTGGCATGAGTGACACCTTCGTCAGGACAAAGTCACAGTTCCTGTAATTAAAAGAAGGGGTATTTAAACAATAATTTAACAACTTATTCTCATGTAATGTATTTATCATTGTTGTCAATTGCAGTGTTTTAACATGACCGACACATATTTTTGTAGTTAATTTATGGTATGTCTTCATAGAGAATTAAAGTGCGTATGGTGAAATTCTGCTATCAATAAGTGATATTCAGCATTGAACGAAATTCTATAAATAAAAAGAAGAAATAGAGATGGTGGAGAAGAAAATGAATACACGTGAAAGTAGATTCGTGAATAAAAAAGATAAGAATAGAGAGTGATAAAGTAAATACCAAAGATTCCCATAGAAAAATGGTAAACATGTTTGAGTCCTCAACTGTGATAAGATATAGACATATATTGAATCTATATACCTGTGCTCAAAAAGGGAGCTACTGAGGAATTGGAGACTAATGATGTCTTCAAGGAATAAAAGCATCTAGTTAAGCAAACAGACAAGAGATAGTGAGGTTGGTATAGCTACATTATTATATCGAAATCAAATGATATCTTTGGGAGTTATAATATGTACCTAAAAGGTATTATGTATATACAGCCATCAATGTAGCGACATATAGGTTGGTACTAGACAGTACTTCATAGATGAGGCTAGTTGGATAAGTTCAAGGACTGTAAGATCTGAGGAAAAAAGAGAGGGACGGGGACATAATTATTGTCTAATGGGCTGCAATGTGTGCGTCCTCTATGATTTTTATACAATTCACAAATGAAAAATACCTCTTAGGATGCAAGATCTATTTTAGTCGATAATTATTTGCAACACATTCTACTCTAAAATTAAGACTAATCCAATTAACAAAAAGAGTACAGACTGTAACTGATTCTGCACTAAAGGAAGGATACATCACTACCAAAGAATATGACTATCTAAATTCCTCAAAAGGTAAAACAGCATGCATATAAGGAGTTCCCAAAATTCATAAAAATTTGAAAACCCCCCATATAGACCAATAGATTCCACTATCGGGACAGTGACGGAACCACTGTCAAAATTTGTAGACAACCAATTAAGACCTTTTGTTCCTCTAATTAGATCCTACATACAGGATACTAGAGACATAATTAGTAGAGTAGAACATTTGACATTTAACAGTTATAACAATGTATTAGTGACTCTAGACATAGAGTCACTATATAGCAATATCCTCCAACAGGAAGCGATAGAAGCCATAGATTGGTTCATAGAGTCTTTTAATGTACCCTGCTCCATTTTTAATGAAGTGACCCCTTTTTTTGAGTCTGTTACCCACTGGTCCAGATACATTGACAACATCTTTTTTATCTGGACCGGTGGGGAAGACACTTTATCTGAATTTACCCAATGGCTAAATCTGACAGACCCCCACCTAAAATTTACTGCCAATAGCAGCAATATCCAAGTTGAATTCCTAGACATTAATATCATCAATCGAACAGGACAACTAGAAGTAGACCTTCATGTAAAACCTACTGCGAGAAATACACTGCTACATTTTCAAAGTTTCCACCCACTTAGCCAGAAACAAAGCATTCCATTTTCACAATTCTTGCGAGTAAGAAGGAACTGTTCAAGTCTTCTAGATTTTGACAAACAGGCTGCCATCATGAAAGCTAAATTTCTAGAAAGAGGCTATCCTCATAGACTTATAAGAGAATCTTATAAAAGAGCGAGATTCTATGATCGAGATAGCCTCCTCATTAAGGAACATAAACAAGAACAAAAACAATTGGTATGTGTCACCAAACATTCAACCCTTAATGCCAAAGTGAAGCACATTATTAACACAAATTGGCATATTTTGAATTGCAATTCCACGAGTATCGACAAACTGGAGAAACCTCTTTTCGCTCACCGTAGAAATAAAAATCTGAAAGACATCCTGGTACATTTCAGATTTGAAAACCACAGCACAAAAATCCAGTTTATTCGGAAATCCATAGACGGTAACTGTCCCATTAAAGGAACAGTTAAATGTATGAACTGTAAATATTGCGATTTGATTATTTCAGGTGATACATTGATACATAATGGGTACAAGATTTCAGCAACTAACATGTGGAACTGTAAAACATCTAAAGTCATATACCTTATTCTCTGTCCCTGTCAACTTGGCTACGTGGGTGAAACCTCTAGAGCCATACACATTCGAATAGCTGAACATCGTTCAGCTATCACCCATTTAAAACTTACCTGCAGCTCCTTGCTGTAGCTCTGGCTGCTCCTGGACCCATTTTCTCCCGCCGTCGCCTTGCTGAAATCGCGGCCGCCGAGTGGAGACAACTACACACCCCAGCCTCCCCTGCTCCGGTGGGCCAATCAGGTGACGTTATTCACGCGCCCGGAGGCGCTTTAAATTTCTGTATACCTCCCGCGTCGCGGGACAGCGCGCGGGCAGTGCCGGGCTAAGCCCGGGCAAAGGGCGGGCCCTCTGTGGCCCTCAGAGGCTCGAGGAGACTGGACTGGGCCTATCTATTTATCGATTGTGTTAAAATATCTTTTATTATTTGTATTATATTTTTCTGGTGTGCACATTCTCCTTGTGATTAGGAACCCTTCGTCACTCTCCCTCAAATATTTCATCTTCTTTTAATTTTAACATATATTTATTGTATTCTTTTGGGGTTATAGTACTTTGTTATATAAAGATGTCAGCCAAAAAACTACGGTCCGGGAGAGTAATAGGGGATAGGGTCTGTATAATGTCAAAACCCATTTCCCCTAGCAACAGATCTTCTAGTAATTTGCTACTAAAGGGTCAGTCCCTGCTGCCTCAATTTTGGGAGAAGACGGTATCTAGCAGGGGGAAAAAAGATCAGTCAGACATCCCTCCTCCTGAAGATCCCTTCCTACCGCCATCTGATAGGTCAGGAAATAATGGGGATGTTTCTTTTTATCCTAAGACTGGGCAGCAAACCAATGCGCCTGCCGTCTCTGCAGAGTTTCCCCTTGCTGACCCCATTGGAGGTCCACAATTAATGACGGACAGTAAGGGAGTTTCTCAGTTGTCAAGTATTGACCTGGAGCTCTGTGGTCGATATTTAGCTGACGGTCCTTTGAATTTACCTGAAGTGATTAAACCCCCGACTGGTGTTTCTTCCTCTGGTCTCTTTCTTTTTAGTAGTACCCCTTCTCTAAAATTGCCAGATATTTTTTCTCAGTCTAATTTTTCCATGAATCCACTGCTTAATTTATCTGACACTGGTCATAAGGGTCTACTCGGTTATGATAAAGTGGAAAAACCGATTTCTGAATCCTTGATTGCATTGGAACATCTGCTGGCATCCATCCTACAGTTATTGAGTAAATTTGTGGGAAGTTCCGATTGCATTCTGGAATCAGTCACCCAGATACTAAAAGCCTTAGTGTTAAAAGCTCCGGAAAAGGTTCCTGATGTTGTTTCTAAAGTAAGCCCTCTAGGGCATGAGTTGGGTAGTGTGCTCTTAAATGAAAATGAAAACTCAGTTCAAAATAAGCCCCCTGTAGCTCCCATTTTACCCGTATCTAATTGCGCAAAGCTTTGCGACCTTGAAATTGAAGAAGAAATCATTGAGGTTGCTGCTCCAAATCTTGAAAGAGAACTATTTTCAATCTTTTTACCTGAATCAAAGGGATCAGGGGGGGTTGAAAAGGGAAAAATTAGAAAACAAAGAAAGAATCTAGGAAAAAAGAGGAAACCAATCCGTAGATTCAGAAAGAAAAAGCAGAAACAAATCATTTTTGAGGATTCCCAGGTCTTAGACTCTAAGTTCCAAATGACGGGAGAATTAATGTGCAAGGAGGTGGTTTCCCATTCTTCTGATATCTTAAAGCTCTCAGTCCCGGGCACAGAAATTATTTCTGATTGCCCTGGGAATGGTCCCCCATCGGATGTAGGGAGATGGGCAACTCCCCTGCCCGAGGTAGAATCGCCTGGGCGGTCTGTAGCTCTTGATCCTTTTGCCCCCGTTTTTCCTGCTTTGGATGTGGGAGAGGTACGGCCCCAGCATTTGCCCTCAAAAATTCCTGAAGTCTATGTAGATACATTTACAGTAGATTTTTTACCCTTATTTGATTCAGACTTATCCCTAAATAGAGCATGGCTACTCAAATATTTTAAGGATATTGAGAGCCTAAAATTGATTCAATCTAATGATATTGATTTAGTCTCTATATTGGGAACAGCGTCCGCTCCCTTTGTTAGGGTAAAATTCTATTCTAAACTTATATTAAACCTTATTCTACAACAGGCCGAGAGTTTTCAGTGTAGGGGAATTGATGTTTTACCTGTTCTCCCCTTTGGGAGAAATTGTTTCCCTCCAAATAGACTTTATCAGCAGGGCAATGGTCAAGATACTCTCTTTTCCCTATATGATGAATTAAAGATTTCTGTTTCAAAAAATACACGCCGGGTGACTCAGGTAAAGCCAGTTTCGCTTACCCAGAATATTCCCCCAAACAATGAAAATTCTCAGTGGAATTGGTTGCCTGGGGTTTTGTCTACTAAAACTTTAGACAATCCTAAGCTTTTTCAACATCTTTAGCAATAGTTTAAAAGTAATCTCTTGGAATGCTGCTGGTATTCATAATAATGCTGAGAAATTACAGTATTTATTCTCTATGAAAGCTAGCATTATTTGCCTCCAAGAGACCTGGTGTTCTAGTAGTTTATATGCAGGAAAAGACTATTTTGTCCTCGAGGCAAGGGCATTACCTTCAAAGAAAGGGCATGCAAAAGGTGGTCTTGCGTGCCTCTTGTCAAATAGATTGAAATGGAATTTTACACATTATGTTGATCCAAAGAATCTCTTTCAGGCAGTGACCCTCTGCTCGCAATCAAGTTGGGGTACCAATACTTCATTAGTAATAATAAATGTATATATTCCCCCGGATGAATGTTTTAATATTTTATTGAAGCAAGTCTTTTCATACATTAAACAGCTAAAAGAGCTAGATCCTTCCCCCCATGTACTGTTAGTTGGCGATTTTAATTGTAAGGTTTCCAACACTAGTTTAGAGTTATTCAGAAATAAATGTAAAGAAGAAGCCTACCTTATCCCTCAGATTCTCTTCCCTAATAAAATTAAAACTAATAAAAGAGGGAAGTTGTTATTGGAAGAACTTTCTGCAACTGAGGGGATAATAGTGAATGGTAGGCTTCCCTCCGATTTTCCTGCTAACTATACTCATAGATCCCCCTTCAGTCAGTCAATCTTGGATTATGTAATTATTGACTATGATGTCTTTTCTCTAGTAAAAGATCTGGTAGTCTTACCGACATTATTTAGTGATCACAACGTGATCACTATAGATTTGTCTTTATTTGTTCCAAATTCTGACTCATGGCATCTTAATAGCGATATATTTAATTTTCATAAGAATACTGGAAGATGTTTCTGGAATTTTAAAGCCAGGAAGGGCCTGAAGTGTATTTTAGGAAAAACTATCCTAGAATTGATCTATTGGCAGGGTTCTGAACTGACTCATTTCGAGGATTTTATGAAGGAGGTTATTCGTGTTGCTAATAGATCCTCCTTTTCCAAAAAGAGGAGCTTTGTTCCCAGTTCGCTGATCCCTTTAAATAAGGCAATAAACAGGTTAGTGCGGGAACAATTTCTGTGTAGATCTACTGAATTAAAAAACAAAATATATTTGTTAAAAAGAAGGAGAAGTCGCATCAAGAAGAAACTTAAAAAGGAAAAAGAGGATTCTCTTTGGATCAGATTAAGGGAGGCGGTTGTTCATGGCAATACTAGAAAATGTTGGTCTCTCATCGGAGAGGGTTGTGGAGCTAGAGTCAGCCCTCATCCTATTCCTATTGCCGAATCATTATGGGTGTCGTTTATCTCCGCCCTTTATGCTGGGAATGGCGTAACATTTGAAGGTGAGTGCTCCTTAGAAGCTCCGAGAGATGTTGAGCTTTCTATTGAAGCCCCTTCAGAGAAAACCATTGAAATGGCTATTAAGGATATGCGTTCCTCTGGAGCTATGGGGCCCGATGAACTTCCCATTTCGATACTAAAGTTAGATCCTGTTCTATGGAGTAAAATCCTCTTTCCTTTATTTAGTGCTTGCTTTTCAAGTAAGACTGTGCCATCCTCTTGGAAGGGGAGCATTTTGGTGCCCCTGTTCAAGAAGGGCGATAGGAATAATCCAATGAACTATCGTCAGATAGCTCTCCTTGATGCTATTGGAAAAGTCTTTTCCAAATGCCTTCTAGCTTTAATCACTGATTGGGTCGAGGCGAATCAGATTTTGCCTCTTGAACAAACGGGCTTCCGCAAAGGGCATAGTACTTTGGATAACCTTACAGCCCTGCAGGTTATCCTGGACAAATACGTAAGAGTTCGGGGTGGAGGAGTCTATGCGGCTTTTATTGATTTCTCTACAGCATTCGACAAAGTGGATCGTCCTCTGCTGTGGAGAAAGCTAGCTATATTAGGTATGCCCCCTCTTCTATTAGACCTAGTACGATCTCTACATTCGGACACTTGGTGTCGAGTGTTACAGGGTGGAGAAAGGGGACTCTCGTGTGCTATTCCCTCCACTAATGGTTTAAAACAAGGTTGTCTTCTGGCTCCTCTGTTGTTCTCCCTGTATATTGCTGATCTTCCAAACTCGCTCGCATCTTGTGTTGGTATAGCCCCGGTAGTGGGGGGTTATACTATAGCCTGCCTTTTATATGCTGACGATATTTTAATTTTAGATTTAACTCCTAAAGGCTTAGCTAATCGTCTGCAGGCTTTACATGATTTTGCTGAGTCCCACTTTTTGAAGATAAATGCCTCAAAAAGTAAAATTATGTGCATCACAGGGAGGAAAAAATCCAAATCTGAGAATTATGGTTGGTCAGTAGGTGGGCAGAAATTAGAAGTGGTTAAATCATATACCTTTTTAGGAAGAATTGTTTCAGCAAACCTGAGCGAGAGGCAACACATTGATAACAACTCTCGTAAAGCCCTGTCTCAAGGCAAAAGCTTGAGTTCTCTTTATTCCGCTACAGGGAGAAGACATTTTGCTCTTTTATTAGAGGTTTATAAGGCAAAAATCCCCTCAACCCTCCTATACGGAATAGAATTGATGGATTTAAAACACTGGGGCTTCCTTCATATGATTAAAGGAAAATTATTAAGGTCTTTAACCACCCTGAATTCTGCTTGCTCTACAGCTGCTCTTAGACTAGAATTTGGTCTGCGTAGCAGTTGGGTACAGGGCCTGTCTGCATTAGTACGTTGGGTCGCCAGCCTTGCCAGAGGAGAAATGGGGACTTTGAGATCCCTTCTCAAGAGAGAATTATTGGGAAGTTTTAAAGAGCACTCTCAAATTGTTAAGAATTTCAGAAAGGCAGTGGCACTTCTTGAATTAGATGAGAGTTCTATTTTTATTATTTCTTCTTCCCAACTAAAATCTCTTTTGAAGCAGGCTTCCTGGTCTCTTTGCTTCAGGAGGGATAAAGAATCCATGATAGCTAAGAAGCGAAGTGCCCTACTGTGTAATACTTACTCTAGGAAGTTTGTTCAACCTTATGTATTTTGGAATTTAACACATGGTATTCGGAGATTTTGGTTTCTTTTGAGGCAAGATTTATTGCCGCTTAATTCCCTCTTGGCTAAATGGTATGGGTCTTCCCCCCCTATGTAATCTCTGTAATATGTCAGCACAGGATCGTACTCATGTATTGTTTATTTGTCCTGCATTACGTTTACTTTGTTTAAGGTGGTTAAAATCAATTTGTCTACAATTAGGAATCCTTGATGCGAATTCCTTTTTAAAAGCTTTATATACCCCTCCCAATGAAATGTTTTGCTTCAATATTTTTAACTTTTTTAAAGGTTTTTTAGATATTTATTGATGAAATGAGGAGGATTGTGTCATAGTATGCCCTTTTTGATGGAGAATGTTGTAATTGTTTATTTTTTCTTTTTATGATGGAATATGTATATGTATTTTGTGTATTTTGTTTGTGTGGCCCTCTTTGTAGTGCCAAAACATAATAAATAAATTGAAATTCAGCTATCAGAACAAAGAAATTGATGGCTCCCCTAGTGAAACATTTCCTAGATTTGCGACATAAACCTGAAGAAATCCGTTGGTGCATTTTGGAAAAAATTAATATTTCCAATGATGATATCAGTACAAAAATCCGTAAAAAACGAGAGGTATTTTGGATCTTTTCATTGAATACATTTAAAAATGGTCTGAATAGTGAATTACCCTGGGAAAATGCAATTGTTTAAATATAATTGACATCTTATTTAGACTACACATAACTTTGATAAATGAACTGTACTGGCATATACATCCATGTATTACAAACTTTTTTGCTATAAGAAATATATAGCTTTGGATTATAACTATTTATAGCAAAACATTCCAGCATAAAATATTTTCTTTATTTATTTATATTTGTTCCCTTTTCATTATAATATAATATATTTATTATCAGTAACAGTCATATATATTTACGTTGGTTTATTAGTGTTTTATTCATTTCTTTTTCCTTTAGTCATCCTGGCCACTATTTTTCCATGAGAAAAGAATTTTCCTTTATGTCCATTTGTATTGTATTTTCTTGCTACACATGGGTAGTGTTCCAATCTCACGCAGATTGCCTAGCACACGGAAAACATAGCTAGCATTTTACTGACGCTACACACGTAGCATTCACGGCATCAGTTCTGCTTCATTTCGCGCACATTAAATATCAGCCCATACCATGCCCTAATGTTCATTTACACCTCATACTCTACTACCAATCAATATACGCTAAGTGAGTAGCGTTTCACGCTACGCACTCACGTCCTCTGCTCACACGTGATTATACACGCTTCACATTATCGTCGGCACTTCACATAAAAGACCCGTTCGTGCGTTAAGGACCCTTTATCCTGCCGTTAATGGCTATCCTGCCACCGAATCTTTATGAGATCATCACGGCATCCAAAGTATCTTTTCAGAGGTAAGCTGTTAGCATTCCACCATGCAGCGGGTTTGACTAATGCCATTAAGGCTATGCTAGGTTTTCCTGTTTTATTAGTAATTACAACGACCCCTTTACATTTCCTTTTGTGTACTTAGCCATCACAAAAGAAATACGCATATACATATACGGCTCCCTCAGTCATCTATTTTAGCAGGAGCAGTACCCATTTTTAAAGTACATACTCTATTATTTGTCTTATTTTTACGTTTTTACTTATTAAATATACGGTCTTGTCCATGTTGACTTACTTGCTCACAACATGAATAGCGCTTTAAGATAGAATCCAGACAACTCAAATAATCCTATTATATCAAATTCATGTTTGACCGTTTAATAGTTACTCTATTTACCGATAGTACAATGTAAATTAGTTAAAGATTAGAGATTTTTCAGTATGCTATACAAATGTCTAATCTAAATCACTTTCAGTACCCATTTAATTTCATGATTCTTCTATATTTTTTTATCATTTCTCATCTTTTCCCTTTTTCCTCTTTTTTATAGGTTATATTGACCCTGTAGAATCTCACTAAATGAAACAAGTTTGCCATTCTAGCGACTGCAAATAATTATCGACTAAAATAGATCTTGCATCCTAAGAGGTATTTTTCATTCGTGAATTGTATAAAAATCATAGGGGACGCGCACATTGCAGCCCATTAGACAATAATTATGTCCCCGCCCCTCTCTTTTTTCCTCAGATCTTACAGTCCTTGAACTTATCCAACTAGCCTCATCTATGAAGTACTGTCTAGTACCAACCTATATGTCGCTACATTGATGGCTGTATATACATAATACCTTTTAGGTACATATTATAACTCCCAAAGATATCATTTGATTTCGATATAATAATGTAGCTATACCAACCTCACTATCTCTTGTCTGTTTGCTTAGCTAGATGCTTTTATTCCTTGAAGACATCATTAGTCTCCAATTCCTCAGTAGCTCCCTTTTTGAGCACAGGTATATAGATTCAATATATGTCTATATCTTATCACAGTTGAGGACTCAAACATGTTTACCATTTTTCTATGGGAATCTTTGGTATTTACTTTATCACTCTCTATTCTTATCTTTTTTATTCACAAATCTACTTTCACGTGTATTCATTTTCTTCTCCACCATCTCTATTTCTTCTTTTTATTTATAGAATTTCGTTCAATACTGAATATCACTTATTGATAGCAGAATTTCACCATACGCACTTTAATTCTCTATGAAGACATACCATAAATTAACTACAAAAATATGTGTCGGTCATGTTAAAACACTGCAATTGACAACAATGATAAATACATTACATGAGAATAAGTTGTTAAATTATTGTTTAAATACCCCTTCTTTTAATTACAGGAACTGTGACTTTGTCCTGACGAAGGCGTCACTCACGCCGAAATGAGCGTCGAATATAATTTAGTCACTTTGTAATATTGTTCATTTTCTGATGTATAATACAATTTTTATGATTGTCATGATTTTAACTTAGACATCTGTAGAATACCTTGTTGTTTTCATACAGTTTCTTATGAATGATTTTAATTGAGAAAATAAATACACACTTATTTTCATGTTCATTGTTGCCTTTACTACTTTCTTTTTGACCTTGTGACACACATTCAGCTTTATCAGTAATGATTGCCTAGGTTGTTATTTGTCAAATATGAGTACCCGTTTCTTACCCTTCCGCACAGCCGCAGCAGAGAGCACAGTGCAAAAGGGCACCTACATAGACAGCGAAACATAGACTATGTTTGTTCAAACTATCACAACCATATAATGTATAAACAATCACAGTCCACATATTAAGTTTAAAAAGCTGCAAAACCTCAGAGAATCTAAAACGCGACCAAGACCAACCATCACATCTAGCAACACAAATCTACTATATGTTTTATTGCACCTGAAAGGGACATGGCATTATATTTAACAAATAAAATAAATCGAAAGTTTTAACCCCGGCGTCCAGGCGTGAACAGTCTGTGTGATCTTGGGCAGACCCCTTTATGTCTCGCGGTTCTGGAGCATTTAGAAAGCAGTTGAGTGACATTATCAAACGTTCTTAAAAACGATCCCCTCCCAGTTTAAGGACTGCGTGACCCCCACCCTCTGAGGAGGCTGAGATCCGGCTAAAACCGTCTTGGCCGAGATGTGCTAATCCCATTATCCATTTAGGTGCTAGACGCCTGAACTGTTGAAGGAAGAATACATACTCTCATGAGGGGGCAAGCAGGGCCAGATAAATATTTGCCAGGGCGGTGCCATTAGCCAACCCCCAATGGGGCCAACCCCCATCCACCCGCAGAGACAACATGCAATTTACCCGTTACTTTCTAGGATACAGCTGTGCTTCTAGTCATCGCCAGGGATGCGAGCGATTTATAAATTATACATTTAGAAATGACAAGAGGAATAGGATGCCTCAAACTAGGGACTACCCTTCAAAAACAGAGGCAGGTGCCACCTAAGCAAGGGGCGGGAAGGGGCGTGAAACAGCATTCCGAGCCTGGGAAGTGCGTGTTCTACCTGATGACATGCAGGGCAGTGCCAAGAAGCCTAACAGTTGGCAGGCTTTGAGCTTCACAGTGACTACTGAGAACACCAGAGACACTAGAATATGTCCTTGTCTCGAAGCCTTGACTGGCACCATGCCACAGCCACTTGGTTGGCATCAAGCCACAGCCCGTTGGAAAAGAGTGAGGACCGGAGCCTCAAAACCCGCAGTGAGGGCGGTGCTGCGGAACCATGACTGCCCCTTTGTGCGGACCATCTGCCCAAGCATGGCGGGCACTGGCACTGCCTGGCACGATGCCAGAGCAGCAGAGTGCTCGCTAATGGTATAGCTGCCTTTTTAAGAGCGCCCAGCGGCAGACTGCGGCACGCCCAGTGCGGATCCAGCGGACACTGCACCTGTCAGGAAGATGGGGTCCCAACTACAGGTCTGGGGGGGCGATGCAGAGACTGCCCATCACTGTGACCATCCTTTCTATAGCGCCACCGCAAACTGAACCTTGTCTCGTCGCTTTAAATAGTGGGAGTGGTTGCATGTTTGCCGGTACAGGGACACACAGACAGACCCCGGGAAGGTGACCCTAACCCTCTGCCCTCAAACCCACCCTTTAAGTGGAGACACAAACTGACAACGCTAGAGACAAACAGACACACAAGAGATCAGACTGACACACAGACCCAGGAGCTGCACCGGAAAGACATGCTGACACACGAGAGATACCGACACACAGCCACTGACAAGCAACAAGCGCTCGCCATCTGTTTTCACTCAGCCGCTTGTTTATATTTGCATCGCGCTTTCACTTTCACTTCAAGTGAAAGCGCGATGCAAATATAAAGAAGCGGCTGAGTGAAAACAGATGGCCCCCTACTAAAGATAAGAAATTGCTTTGCGACAGCCGCAAAGCAGACGAGCCAGTCCGGATGGGCCAGACAACAAAGCAAAAGGGCGGCAACCAAAATACCCCATTACCAATGGCAGGTCACCGTTTAGCATAAACGGTGATGCAAGCCAATGTAAATGAGGGGCGGGGCTTCGAGTCCCTTTCTGAATACCCCTCATCCACAAAATCTCTTGCTGAGCGAGCAGCGCTTTGCACTGCAATGCTAGGCGAGACCTAAAAAGAGTTAGAATTTATGACACACTGGGACAAGGCGCCATGGCGTTGACACCGAGGTTTTTGAGACGTACTCTGTCAGACCCCATTTGGTGGAGGTGGTGGAAGGTGGGGGCGGTGCACGGGACATGCAGGACTCCTGGGCCTCAGCAGTGGGGGGGGGGTCATTTGCCGCTGTTGTCCCGAGATCCTTTGTACTGTGCCTCTCTAAATCGGGCCAAATATGTGAGAAAGTGGCTCTGTATATACTGTTCCCTAATAGGTACAGGATGTACAGAGTCCACAGTCCCCCAGGGGCTGATAGAGGTTAAAGTTAGGTATGACCTTACTCTCTAAAGTGGTAGCTTGGTCGAGCAGTAAGGCAGTACCAGAGGACAGTGTAAAGCATCTGTTGTACACACTCAGTCAGCAAATGGTCTCACACACTCAATAACTGAACTCTAGGCCAATGGTTTATATATATAAAATATATGCTTGTTTTATTTTTAGAACCACAAGGGAATAAAAATATACTTTCTCAGAATGAGAGGTTGAATATAAATACTTTTGCAATAAGCAATGGATTTTTGTAAATAGTCACAGTTGGTTGCAATAAACAATCCTATTTCCTAAACATAACAATGCATTGAGCTCAATGGTAAATTCAGGTTATTTGTAATAAATTACTTTTCAGATTACTTTTGGAATTCCAGGTCTGGCTCCTAGATCCAGCCCTGGGACAATATTCAGAATCAAGTGGTGAAAGTCGACTTAATTACTGTACTGATTTTTAAATAATTTTTAAATAATATTTAGCTATTTCAAAAGTTGACACTTGGAAAATATTTCAAAGAAAACATTCAATGGATCTCTATGGCAAGAAATTCAAGTTGCAGGTAGAGTACTTTATCGTTACTTTTGCAATCCAGGTCTGAGTACCTAGACTCAGCACTGGGGTCTTTATCAGAAACAGGTAAGTAATTACGTTTGCATAAATTGTACGATTTTAAAAGAATATTTCAAGATTGCAGAAATCAACACTTAGAAGAAATTTCACAGAAAAGCGGTCAATGGTTTCCTATGGAAGAAAAAGGAGTTAAAGGTAAGTGTAGTTGTGGGTACTTTTCAGAGTCAGTGCTGGGCACCAAGATCCAGCACTGGGAGCTCACCTAAGAGCAGGTGAGTAAATTCGTTTTTGGTACTCGGCTGATTTTTGGTGAATATTTTGAGTTTTGAAAAGCTCACACTTAGAAGAATTTCCAAGAAAAAGCCAGCCAATGTTACCCTATGAGGAAAATGAAGATCGCGGTTTAAGGGTAAGTTCTCGACTGGCAGAGTTGAAGTTCTGGGCATAGACTCAGGGGTCTCCCAGTGTCAGGTAGGTACAGTCAGTTCACCCTCAGCGGTTTCAGGACTGCCGGGTGCAGAGAGAGTTAGGCCCAATGTTAGCCTATGAGGAATAGGGGGGCCTGGTTTGGTGGCTGCTGACTAGCAGGCCACGCGGCTGTGGGAGCTGGGCTCCTGGTCACCCACTCAGGGCAAGTGGGGAAGTAGGTTAGTGTAGAGATTGCACTGCCAGGACCACTCGGGCGGCTGGGTGCAGGGTGCTTTTGAGCCGTCGGGCGCTCAATGGAAATCAATGGGAATGTTCCGGTTTGGAAAAAGGCTGCAAGCTCGGGGACGAGGATGCTTCAGGTGCCACCACCACTTCGAGAGGTAAGTTGGGTAGTTGTAGGTTAGGTGGGTACCCCGGGATTGGGCACAGGGGGCCGCAGGGCGCCGGGTGCAGGGGTGCCTTTTGATGTCGGAAATCTTACCCTCTTGTTGATCGCGGTTGGGGTGGCACTCTGTTCTGAGGCTGCAGGCTTCTTCCGGAATGTCGAGGGGGGTCCTTGGGTGCCGGACTCGGGGTCACAGTCGCCGTGGGGTCGTCCTCAGGGTCTTTGTCCACTCCGGCACTGGCCAGGCTTGGCGGGTGCAGAGTGTGCTGGGTTCGCGGTTCCGGGCTGCTGCCAGGGGTTAGAAGTAGGTTTCTGAGTAGAGCCTCTACTCATGGGAGTCCCAGGGGCTTAGAGCCAAAAGGTAGCCAGGTCCTCCGGGGTTTGGTGAGGTTGCTGGCCACGAGAGATGCCGCGCTAGTGCAGGTCCGGGAGTCGACAGGCCGGTAGGGCTGGGGCCAAAGCAGTTGGTGTCTTCTTCCCTTTTTAGCAGCTGCAGGGCAGCTCTTTGTTCTTCTTGCTCTTCTTGTAGTTTTTCGAATCTGGAATCTGGGGAAGGAAGGTTCAGGGTGCCCCTAAATACTAGATTTAGGGGCGTTACAGGTAGGTGAAGGCCAGGGACCAATGGGTCCTTGTCCTGGGGTGGGTACACCCCCTATCCTGCCTCTCTCCTGTGGAAGGGGGGCAGTAGCCTAATCCTGATAGGGTTGGGCCCCCCATCTTCAAGATGGCGAGAGCCCGGAGATGTGCTTCACCTCGCCTCCCCCACCTGAGGGGTGGGGTGGGCAGGCTGGCACATCCCCTGTCCTTGTATGGGGTTTCCGGCCAAGCTTCCCGCCAGAGTGGGGGGTTGCAGTGGCCTGGGGAAACTCCAAGAGGCGGCATGCCTTTGAAGCTTCCCTTTGCTCATCCTGGGGGAGGAGATTTATCACCTCACCCAGGATGTGCATTGTTGCAGGCCCGGGAGAGCAGGGGCTCTCCCACCCAGGGGTCCAGCAACGTGTCTGCTGTGTGGCAGCCTGGGCAGCCTCAGAGCAGACGTGGATTGTAGGTTAGTTGTAAGGGGGCATCTCTAAGATGCCCTCTGGGGTGCTTAGTACATTAAATCCCACACTGGCATCAGTGTGGGTTTAATGTGCTGAGAAGTTTGATACCAAACTTCCCAGTCTTCAGTGTTGCCATTATGGTGCTGTGGAGCTCGTGTTTGACGAGCTCTCAGCACCATGTACTCTTAAATGGCAGCACTGCACTTACAGTGCCCAGGAATGGACCCGGGTACTGTAGGGGCACAGGGCTCCTGCTCCTGTGCTCACACCATAGGTGTAAGGCACCCAGCTAGAGGGGTGACTGATATATGCCTTGGCAGTGTAGGTGATGGGCATGGCACACAGAGATGTGTGTCATGTCGACGCTTTGTTTTGTCCTGCACCCAGACACTCAGCCTGCAAAGGCAGTGTGTGTGTGTAAGGGTACAGGGCCTCTAAGGGTGGCCCAACGAGTGCTGCAGCCCCTAGAGGCCTTCCCTGGCCACAAGGCCCTGGGTACCTAGGGTACCATTTACCAGGGGCTGACATGTGGCTAGGGTTTGCCAATTTGGAGTTGGTGTGTCTTATGGAAGGAACATTGGCCCTGGGCACCTGATTGGCAGGAGTCCAGGGTACACTTAATCAAAGTACATTCCGCAATTTAGCAAAAAGTGGGGGCATACCATGCAAGAAAGATGGCACTTTCTCACAAAATACAACACCTTCAGCACTTGTCTCAGTTGTAGTTGCAGACACAGTCTCCCCACGGATGTAGTTTAGGGTGCGCAATCTCTGAAATCAACACCCACCCAGCAGTGCAATAACTCAATGTCCAAATCAGTGTTTTACTTAAACAGAAATATTATTTAAAACACATACTTAAAACAGAACACCAGACAGGTAGTCGCTGCAGATATCAACTTATAATGGTGCTTGGGTTACAGTGCCTTGGCTACCGCCCTCCCTTCCACACTTCTTTCCAGGTGTTCCTCCTCTCGTATCTCTAGGTAGAACCCTTGTCAGAGCAGAAAGTCGCCTCTACTGCATGAATCCAGATGTAGGTGCAGATACCCCAGTTAAATAGCAAGTGCGCTCAGTTCAGTGCAATCATCTTTTAAACAGTCTCAACAAACGCAGGCCTCCATACCTGCTCCGGCCAGTGGCAGTAAGTCATCCACATATCATATGTCTTGGATCTCTCCTGCTTCTGGGAGGAGATGTGCTAGCAGCAAATGCAGGCTTCACTTCAGTCAGACTGCCGCAGAATGGGGCAGCGGGTGCTATCGCCTGGAGTCATTCGGAATTGATAGTTCCTGGATGCAAGTGGGGGCCTTCCACAGACAAAGAACCCGCTTCTGTGTCATTAGGTGATGGATAGCAGATAGGCTGCTATGCAGGCGACGTTGGGGCACAGAGGTCGGGAGGTCACAGCAGCATGGTAGCACACACAGGTTGCACTCCTTAGATGCAGCAGTTGCAACAGCCATGGCCAAACTCTTTGTTTTGGTGATGATGACCATCGCTGGCACAGTTCACGATTCCGGTGGCGACACCCTCCACAGCTCACCTCTGGTCTTCAGGGGTGATGTCCACCAAGTGTGCAACTCTTGATGTCAGTGTCTTGAACAGCTGCAATCAGACTTCTTTTCATGATGGCAGGGTCATCCATTGAGCTGAGATTGCTGTTCAAAACTGCACTCCTTAGGAGGCTGTGCCCACGCTCCTAGTGCTTGCTGATTGCTCCCGCAGGCTTTCTCAGCTCGATAGGCCCACAGCACTGGAGTCTGGCTGGTTCTGCAACTCCATGGACAGACACATTCTGCATTTTGGCAGGCCCCTCCCTCTCTTAGCAGGCAGGTTTACTTCCATGTACTTCAAGTCAGAGGTACAGCTCTTAAGTGAGCAAGACTCCTGGTGATGTCCCCTCACCTCTGGGAAGCTGGCTGTCAGCCGGACACCAGCTCTAGCTACATAGCAGTCCTCATTGATTCTGCGGAGAACACCCTTCCTTAGTCAAAGAGAACATGAAACTGGGTCAGTGGATCCCACTTTTATACAGTCAAAGCAGACGTGGATTTCCTGTCTACACTTTCACAACTGGTTTGGGGGTAGTTCTTCTTTTATTTGTCCTCTATAGACTGCTCTCCTGACACAGGCTTTGTGTAGAGTGATGCTCCTCACAGCTGGGTAGTCTTCAGTCTGAGGCTCCCACAACAGAGGCACAAAGAGGTTTCAACATTCTGCACTTGGCTATCAACAGCCAAAATAAATAGTGACCAGAGAAGAGACAAAAGGATGGGCTCCCTGAAGGGGTTCTTTTCACCTTAACAATGCAGTCTGCAGTCCTATTCTTCATCCCATCATCTACCAAGTTGTAGTGGCACAAAAAGACTAATTAGCAGCTCCTCTCAGTAAAAGGCCTAACTGCATCTTTAAAAGAGCCTCGCTTTCTCTGACCTCATTTCAGTGTGGGCAATACACTTCCACTGCCTGGGAAAACAACCTCACTTCCATCTTGTGCACAGGAACAGGCCAAGGGTTTTAAAAATGGAACCACATGCCTCCTTTTCTCTGGCTCACTCATGCACACAATGCATGTACCACAGGCTACGTACACACACGCATAACATATGCTTAAGTCGTTAGCACTAGGATCTGGGTTAGCGCATAGAAGCAGCACCCTACAGACGTGGCCTCCACTCCACTGATACAGTGACTCCAGTCGACTCTACACGCTAAACCCATGAAAGGGACGGTGCTCCTCTGTCAGTAAAATAAGAGCACTCTGGGTGCACCCCTTAATGTCACAGGCCAGGTCCAAGACCTCACTCATGTCAAGGGACATGCCTAGGGCTCTGCGTACTCACTGGATTAGTGTGAGGCTAGGGCAAAAATCAGAAAAACTAGGGTACCAGATACTGGCAGTCGGCACTCAGGGCAGGAGAATATGACTGTTCGCCATGAAGGGGACAATTCACATCGCAGCATATTGTGATACCATTCACCAGATGGCCCCTTGAAGGATGAGCTCTCCTGCATTTCAAGGCTGTTTAAGTTTAGGGCTGGATGAGTTGCCATACCCAGACCTGAACGCACGTAGCAAATATATATTTTTAATTCTGTTATAATATGCATTTGTAGGACACTGGCTCTCTATATAGTGCACTAAAACTAAATACACTATGTGACATCAACCTGTATTGTAGGAATATGTACGCTTCTATGTTTTTGTATATGTCATGTCCCAGATTAATTCATTTGATCTGATGAGACTTTGCTGCTCTGTATATATTTGTTATCTATGTTATGAACATTTGCAGTTGTAAAGCGCTCTGACTCAGATGATCTGTATAGACTTGTTGTTTTTGGTGTGAACATTTACTGTTGTGAAACGCTCTGATACCTTCGGGTCTAGCTAGTGCTACATAAAACTTTCAAATAGGAATCCATGTAGACACAGATTGGTATACAGAGACAAAGGTAGATCATTCTAACGCTCTATTTGTGGTAGTATGGACAAGCAGTTAGGCTTATCATAGGGTAGTGTAAGCATATGTTGTACTCACAGAGGTAATAAATGAGACACACACTCAAGAATAAATCCGAGATTAATTTATAATAAAAACACCAATTTTTATGTAATTTCTCAACCAAGAACTTTGTTTTATAGTAAGTACTTTTTAAGTTATGAATGAATTACTTTTGTGCGCAATTACGCACCATTGAAGTGAATGGGAATAAAGAGAATAATGCACATAAAATCTCACAGTTGGATTTCCAGGTTCACCTTCGGGATTTAGGTAAGTAGCAAAGCTAGGCCCAATGTTTCACTAGCGATTCTCGGGAGTGTCCTGGATTCAGCCGCGATCAGGGTGCTGAGGATGTTGGAAGCTGGTGTGCTCTGAAGAAAGGGGTACAAAAGGGGGTGGTGATGGACGGAGCATCAGAACCAATCAAACACTCACACCCAGTCAACAGATCTGGGTTTGATCCATCACCGTTCTTTAGCCCACTCTGCCACCCCAGTTCAGACATGGCCATATGCAAATCAGTCTGACCCTGTGCCTCATGGGAACAGTCCAGCCCGAACTGCCAAGCCATGCCTTCCCTGGACCGGAAACAAGCTTCCTAGGACCGGTTTCTGGCATTTCAGCCGTCTTCAGCCAGGCTTGCTTGAATCCAGTGGCAAAGTGAGCAAGGAACTCACGTCTGAGCATACGCTGCCAACTTATGGCGAACAAAGCGGTACAAAAGGGGGTGGTGATGGACGGAGCATCAGAACCAATCAAACACTCACACCCAGTCAACAGATCTGGGTTTGATCCATCACCGTTCTTTAGCCCACTCTGCCACCCCAGTTCAGGCATGGCCATATGCAAATCAGTCTGACCCTGTGCCTCATGGGAACAGCCCAGCCCGAACTGCCAAGCCATGTCTTCCCTGGACCGGAAACAAGCTTCCTAGGACCGGTTGCTGGCATTTCAGCCGTCTTCAGCCAGGCTTGATGCCATAAGTTGGCAGGGTATGTTGACTGGGTGTGAGTGTTTGATTGGTTCTGATGCTCCGTCCATCACCACCCCCTTTTGTACCGCTATGAAGAAAGGGGGCACATGAAAACATAATGCACAAAGGGATTTACAGGTAAGCCAGAGGGCCCCACTCGAGGGAACAGGTCACAAGGGCTTCAGGACTACGGGAGCACAGCTGGATCACTGTTACCAAGGCCAGTCCGGCTGGTTGCTGAGCAGATGGGTCAGCAGGGCGGGGCGTATCAAGATGTCCTCGCAGTCAGGAGCAGGCAGCTTGGAAAGGTGATTCTAGGAGAGCTGGACCACTCACAAAGTGGGTCTCAGGGGTCTTGACGGGTGCTTGCTTCCTGGGCAGTTGGAGTGTGGATTGAAATCTTTGTCTCAGTGAATGCTTCAGAGGGTCCTGTACCCTGGGTATTGGTGCCGCACAGCTCCGGTGGGTTCTGGTGTCTCCAAACTTGGTGGGGCAACAGATCTGACCCTCCGGACCTGATGTTCCACTTTTGGTTTGGGTGAAGAGTCAAAGTCGCCGGGGAGCAGCAAGTCGGTAAAACCAGATTCTGCGGTTAAGTGCCTGCGGCTGCAGGGGACCAGTACCTCCACTCTGAGGGAGTTCTTCGGTGATTTGTAGTAGGCTGGAGGAGCTCCAGAGTTCTTGGAGTCCTCACAGTTGCAGGATGAGACACCACACCAGGATTGTTGAGTCTTTCAGACAGCATGCAGGGTTTGGTGCCACTTTTCTGCAGCAGGGCTTTAGTTCTCCGGTCAGCAGCTCTTTTTTGTCCTTTTCTTCTCTGTGTCTGTCGAATCTGGGTTCAGGGTTCAGGGATGCCACCTAATTACTACATTTAGGGGCAATAAAGGGGGTGACAGGTAGTAGCCAACGGGCTATGTACCTTTATGGTGTCTACACCCTCTAAGTGACCACTTCCTGTGGGAAGGGGCACTACCCTGACCCTAATTTGCTGTTTCCCTGTCACACCAAGATGGAGGGAAATGAAAAGTGGGCTCCACATCACCTGCCCCACCTAAGGGGTGGTGCTGGCTGAAAGGGGGCCCACCTCCTAATTTCGCAAATTTTCCTGCCTGTCCTCCCGCCAGATATGGAGCAGGAAAAGGGGTTGGCATCCTTCTCTATCTGGAGCTGCCTGGGCTGCATTTTAATAGCGGCATCGCCTTTGATGTTTCCCACCCTGGAAAGCTATCCTGGCCTGAAGGAGGTGTGAAGCACCTCGCCCCAGAGCAGGCATTGTTCCTGGCCTCTGAGAGGGCTTGGCTCTCACCCCATGAGGTCAGAAACATGTCTGCTGGTGCAGGCTGGCTAAGACTAGTCAGAGACCACACCAGTGCTTGGTAGGTTTTCAGCGGGCCCTCTAAGGTGTCTCCTGTGTTCATTTATTAATAAATCCCAAACTGGCATCAGTGAGGATTTCTTAAGATAAGATGTTTGGTACCAAACATTTTAGTGTACAGGGAAGCCATAATGGAGCTATGGAACTCATACTGACAAGTATCTAGCCCATGTACTCTCTGAGGCCGTCTTGTGCACTTACAATATCCAAGAATGGACGTGATATTGTAGGGTCATATCTGCTTATGCATATATATTCACACATGGGATCTAGTGCACCCTGAAGTAGGGTTAACTTACCTATACCTCATACAGTGTTTGTGGGCATGACTTACAGGGCGGTGTGCCATGTTGACTCTTCGATTTTCTCTGCACCAAGACACGCAGCCTGAAATGGCTGTTTGCATGGTCTTGGTAAAGGGTCTCTGGGGTGGCACAATTTGTACTGCAGCCCTAGAGGACCCTCTTCAGTAACAATGCCCTAGGTACCAGGGGTTGAGAATCCAATTGGAATGTGGAACCTCGCACTCCTTGTGAATAGGCACCCCAAATTAATTCAACCAAGATTACCTATTCACAAGGAGTGCGAGGTTTCACATTCCAATTGGATTCTCAACATTTCTTCCCCCTGAGCAAACGTGGACACGCACCAATTATACACCATGCAATTTGAGGATATAGCACACACATCAAATCAACGCGCTGACCCATTTTTATTTACCGAAGGAGATACCCAAGGAATTTATTCTTTAATTGAAGACACTGAAAGCATTACAACTACTACAGGATCAACCCAATCTAACATCAAACAGCTGATGTATATGTCAAAACGAATCGTCAACCAACGTTTACATGCCAGCACATTAATAAAATATAATAAAGCTCAAAGAATACCACGTGGACTACGGATATCCCTCAAATCTACATTATGTAAAAACAATGCACGCTTTACGGAGAAATGGTTTGCTATTCTCAATAAATGTTTTTTAGATTTGATACTATTAATTATTAAAAAATTGGCTAAGCTCATTGATGAACTCAACAAAGAGGCCACTTAACTTAAAGAAGAACTAAGTACTTCCTTAAATAAGGAAGAATGGGACAACGTCCTTAAAGACATCAACGCACAATTGGAAACCTACTCTAAAGAAATCAATGACCGAAAACTAAGGACATTCAAAAGAGATACCACGGATTATAGACTCGGAGAGGTTTACACGTGGGCAGATATACGCACGGCGTAGACAACAGAGACCAACTACCGGTAGATCTTCAGAAGACACTTCATCCTCGAATGAATTCCAACACAGAAGACAGCCTCCACCCACTAACACCCATCCAAGAACAGATAAATCAGTTCCTGTAGCATCAAAAGATATCGAACCTTCTATATCCAAAGATATGTCTTTTTTAGAGAGAGAAACTGTTCAACAAGAAGAACCCGGAGGGGTAGGTCAAAAAAGAAGATTCACGCCGGATACAATTGCCAAGAACACAAGAAGCCAGAAACCTTAGTAATTAACATATCTAAGCAACCCATTTCAAGTTTGCAGCTGCAAACCTTACAAAAAGGAACTTCGTATGTCCCGACATACCATTCTAACATCGTGGAGACACAAATAAGCATATATAAATTTCCATGAACATTGAGTTTAAGACAGTTTTTTTCAAATGTTCTGGAAACTACAGAAGAACCATCACAGAACAAACTATTGGGTTTAAGAAATCCGAGCAAATTTATTTCACCCGTCAGTCACAAAGTACTGGACGCATTTGAAAAAGTCGTTCTAAAAGACATTCATAACACATTCAAACAACCTCGACCAAAAGTAACTAATACAACCCAAAAGGAAAAACAAGCACTGAACCAACTTGCCATGAACAAAGATAAAACCATTCGACAAGCGGACAAGGGTGGCGTCTTAAGTTATTATGGACACAGAATTTTACTCCAAAAATGTCAATGAACATGTCAACGACACCAACATTTACCTGAAATTGGATATGGATCCAACTAATGAATTCAAGCATATTCTTAGTCGGATAGTTGACACAGCTGTAGATCAAGAAATCATTGGTACTAAAGAAAAAGATTATTTGATCAAAGTCAATCCCGCAATTCCATACATTTATATGATCCCAAAGATTCATAAAAACGTCAACACACCACCGTTTCGTCCTATCGTTTCCACTATCAATTCCATTCATGAACCAGTAGGAAAGTTCTTAGATAGACACCTTCAACCCATTGTTCAACAGATGAGTACTTACATTAAAGACACTACTCAATTTCTCAACATTTTGGAAACACACAAACCGTCATTTACCAAAGACATGACATTGTGTACAATCGATGTAAAATCTCTGTACACATCTATACCCCACGAAATGGGTTTAACAGCAGTGGAATTTTTCCTAATATCAAGTGATAACGAAGAAATGTTCAAAGTGTTTCTGATGGAATTATTACATTTCACCTTGTACCACAGTTACTTCAAATGGGGTGAATATTTCTTTGTTCAATCATCGGGAACTTCAATGGGGAATTGTGCCGCACCGGCATATGCGAACCTTTCAATACACAAATTCGAACAGGACCACATTTTGAGCAATCCAACTTGGAACCAAAATCTTATTCTGTATAAACGGTACATAGACGACATATTTGTACTATGGAAAGGTACGGAATTCGCACTAGTAACAGCCATTGAAGAACTCAACCGAGTTGATGATAGAATTGGTTTTACATTCAACATCAACAAACAGGAAATACCTTTTCTTGATGTACTGGTTATTAACAACGATGGACAATTGGACACTAGAGTATTCACTAAACCCACCGACAGAAACAATTTCCTTCATTTGACCAGTTTTCACCAACCATCACTCAAACAACATTTACCTTTTTCGCAACTTCTTCGTATCAAAAGAATTTCGTCTACACATGATTACTATAACGAATCTCAAACCATCACTATCAACAAATTTAAACAGAGAGGATATCCCGAAGCCACCCTTAATGAAGCCATGGAAAGGGTCCGGAAACTCGAAAGAAAACAATTATTAATCCCACACAACAAAGACGAAGTACAAAGATCAGTTTTCATTTCCAAATTTTCCACAAGAAGCCACAAAGTCAAGAGAACCATTCTCAAACACTGGCCACTACTGGCACTTGAAGAAGATTTTAAAGGAATCTTTTCTAACACCCCAAGATTTGCATATCAACGTACACACAACTTTAAGGAACTATTACAACCTAAGGAAGATGATTCCAGATTAAAACATCGGGGTACGTTACCATGTCATAACTGCAGTAACTGCAACGCCATAATAAAGGGCAATCAAATTTTACATCCAACCAAAGGATCAGTGATAAAACTACGAGTCACAGGCACATGTGACAGCAGTAATGTTATATATATGCTGAAATGCCCATGTGGTCAGGCGTATGTTGGAAAAACCGAGAGCAAAATAAAGAGTCGGATTATCGAACGCAAGAGTAACATCAGACTTGAAAATACGAAATCTACAGTAGCTACACATTTCAACCAACAGCATCACAATCCCAGTCAACTGCGTTTCTGTATACTTGAGAATGTACCCATCCTCCCAGGGAGAGACAATTCCCAACATCTCTTAAGAAGAGAGATATTCTGGATTACCCATTTTAACACCCTTCAGCCAAAAGGATTAAATGAACGGCTTGACTTTAATTGCTTCTTGTAAGCATATAACCATTAGCTGATATGGCACTGATTGATGTATTGATATATCTCTTGTCACCTATGTATTCATGAAATTATCACTTTTGATTGTTTACTTTTTCCTTCTAAATTGTTTTTTCCTCCTAAATTGCCTTTACAAATTCATACTGATTACCTTGCGTATTTAGTTTTTCTGACATAATAATGCCTTATTTACTATTACACTTCTTTTCCCACAAATCCTCTCCTCCTCCCTATTGACATCGGTTTTTTTCCTCTTTTTTGATTCGCCTCGACAAATTTTACAAATTACGTTATTGCATTGGGTTTAATTTATTAGCACACCAGTTTTTATTATTTTATACATTAACCATCACTAACACCGTTATTGTAGAACACAGTTTGTTCGAATTTAACTTTATTTATATCGGGACCCACATCATAGTCTTTTTTCGAATTTCACGATCACGTGACTAAACCTTCGCAGTACTTCTTTGCACTCAGGAAGTAAACACCTTTGAACGAACGGGATTTTTTTTTAGCGGAACACAGTTGAATCGAAATACCGCGGTAAGCTTTTACGATATGACGACTGGTTGTTACAGCCACCGGTTTTCTAAATCACTGTGATTAATTTTCGCGCGTTTGCACGCTTTTATACTCATCACCATACTTGTGACTTTATTTTCAACAGAAAGTATACTTTTGACGTTCCGCCACCATCTAGAATGAATGTCACTTTGGACCGTAGCGAAACGAACTGGAAAGGTCAGAAGACACAATTCTTTTCGAAGTGTCTATAAATGGAGACGCACCACTAACTCACTTCTTGTCACAGAAACCTCGCATGAATTTTCCAACAGTCACGATCGTGCATGATCTTAAGGTCACTTCGAAAATTCACTCACCAGACCTTTTTTTAAGTCGTGCACCTAACCGTTCACTTTGGGACACACTTCACCGTAGTTTTCGTTTAATCTTAGAACACCCGAGCTTTACGTAATGCAATAAAAGCACAGTTTTATTTCGTCGCCCGGCGTCCTTTCCTTTAACCTGCTATCACCTATGATAATACAGCAGTTACTTTTTTCGCCAGTATTATGAAAGTGATATTGCAATTGTTTGCTGGATACTTTGTATATACATTTATTTAACTGTTTTACTGAAATCTTGTTTAATGCTTTCAGAATGTAAGGCCCCTGATGAAGGGTCCGCCCGAAATGCATTGGGCTGAATTATGATGATTGAAAAAAACAGTTCTTGAATACTATGAGGAAAATAGTATGAACACTACATGAAAACATTCAAATAAAAGAAATTAAAGAAAGTGTTTGAAACACACAACGTACGGTTGTCGCACAATCATTGGAAAGGACACAAATATAGGAGTGCTGAGTAAGAGACGTTACTCCCGCGGGAGATAACGCTTTCAACTTTTCATTCTAGGTACCAGGGGTACCATTTACTAGGTGCTTACCGGGGTTACTGAAGTTGTGCCAATCATGGTGCAGTTTTATGAAAGAGATCTGGCACTGGGAACCTGTTTGGCAGGTACTCCGTGCACTTTCAATTCGAAATCACATCGTACAACAGGCAAAAAGTGGGAACTAACCTTGTCCAAAAGATGCACTTTCCTACAGCATTGTTCAGACCCACTGTTGATAACTTCCCCTTCACCAATTAACACAGGACTGACTTAAATGTTTATTGCAGGGATAGTTTTGGTTCCCAGTCTGGTCATGTTTATGGAGTTTGAGCTCTAGAATCCTATCAGGTGCTATGGAAATTCCTTTGTTTGAGATGCCCCCACCCATCATGGGTTGTACAGAAGCTGAGCTCTCACCACTATTGGTACAACAAAGGAAGCAATATAGGTTTACCTGCCTGCAGGAGTGCAGGCAGGGAATCAGAAGTCGTCTCCCACCTGACGGGAGCATTTTTAAATCTCCCGCCTAGTGACAGCAGACATGCCTTCCCTGCCCGCGCTCCTACACGCAGGGAAGGCATGTCTGCTCCCACCAACGGGAGATTTAAAATAAAAGCTCATGCAAAGCAGGAGCACACATATGTTTCCCACTGATGCGGGCAGGGAAACTACTGTGTCCTGGTGGTGGGCTCCATGGGGTACTGTCTATGAGCTGCCCCAGGGGTACAGAGTCCCCAGGGCATAAAGAGGGTCAAGTAGGGGGTACCACACTGCCCTGCTCCCTGTAAGGTTGCGTTTGGCCATGGGGATGGGGTCCCTGGGGGATTTTAAGGCTCAGGGAGGAGGGGCCATGCGCCCCACCTTCCTTTTTAAATAACGCGTGGAGCCCTGAGGCCTTAGAAGGCTCTGGGAAGGAGGCCGTGCGGCTCCCCTACTGTATTAATATGGATTTTGGCCCAAGGGTTTGGGGTCCCCGCGGCCGAATAAAGCCTGAGAAGGGGCTGTGCGGACCCCCTCTCGTCATATACACATCAGCCACAGGGGATGGGGTCTCCACGGCATAACAGAGGCTGGAGTGAGGGTGCCTTTGTGCCCCCTCCTATAGTGAAAATGTTCACACTGCCCCTGGGCCCTGGCACCCCGTTTTTTTTTTTAAATGTGCAGAAGCCTGCGTCTATTTTTTTAATATCTTCGGATTCGTGGTTCCTCAATGAATTAGCTGCAAAAAATGTTTTATTTGAAAAAAAAACGTTTTGGCCCTAGACTGAGTCCCTCTGGGACCCCACTTCCAAGCTTAGGGGGTCAGGGTAACCTACCTTGCCCTTCTTTGTCTTTTTTTAGGTCTTGCCTAGGCAACCCTTGCGTTGTCTCTTCCATACATGCTGTATTCAGGAATGGACTTTAAGATCCACCTATTTTGCACCCATCTTTTTAAGTGGCTCTAATTTCTGTCCTTTGTAAATGGTGGCTTTTGATTTGTGAATAGGCTTAGTAGTTCCTCCTTAGTACCACCCTCCCATGAGGACAGCCCCTCTTACATGTGTTCTTACTGTCTAGGTTTCATTAACAGTTAGTGAGCACTATTTAGTAAATGTCTTGTTGAAGAAGGCACGGCATGCTCTCTGGCTTTTGCAACCCTCCCTGGTATACCGCTTCTGCAACCCGTGATGCTGCAGAGGAGGTAATATGTTTAAAGTGTGCTTTACTGTTAAATTTGCAAAGTAATGTTTTTTTTCTATTTATTTCTTTTATTAGTATTTGCGGCACGCCGCGCTTTAGCACTACATGTTTAAAAATTAAGCGTGGTGTGCCGCAATTCCTTTAAAAGTAAATAAATAGAAAATAAAACGGGGTACTTTTGTAGAAATCGCGGCACGCCATGCTTTACCTTTAAACATTTCAAGCTAAAGCGCAGCGTGTCATGATTGCTACAGAAGTAAATAAATAGAAAAAAAATACTGCTGGCTCATGTCTTTTTCTATTCTATTTATTTACTTTTGTAGCTATTGTGGCATTCCGTGTTTTAGCTTTAATCATTTGAAGTTAAAACACGGCATCCCATCATTGCTACAAAACTAAATAAATAGAAGAAAAATTCGGCAGACAAAATCGCGTTACTTTTGGGCACAACGCCTTCATCTTTAAAATGGAGGCCATGCTTTTGTTTTGTTCTGTGCGGCACGCCAAAAGCAATATTGACAAAACTATTCATTTACTTTTTACCAGCGATCCATGCTGCGCTTTTACTTTTATACTAGTGCCCACACGCCTTGTTTTTGGGCACACCGTGCTTGATCCTTAAAATGGCGGCCGCTCTTTTAATTTCTTTTGCGCTGCTCACCCGAAACAACTTTGCACTCAGTATTTATTTAATTTTAACCATCATGCAATGCTGCGCTTTCACTTTGATAATAGGGACCGACCTGTTGGTTTTGTTTATTTCTGTTTGTTCGCACTCCGCCAATGCAAACAATTTGTTTTGAAAAAAACAACATTATCATTTACAATGTCAATAGCTCTAACTTGTACAAATACGAGACCAATTGCATTGCAAATACTTTTTTCTTAGGACTTGGGACCAAATCCGAGTGGCAACATGATCCTAATAATGCCTACCCAATGGCAACCACTACTGGGTAGGATATATATTAATTTTGTGTAATTTCAAAATATCAATGGAATAGTTGATTTACTTATTTTAATGTTTTTAATGAATAATATCACGAAAAGAAATTTTTATGCTTATGCTATGTATTTACATTGAAAATAAATATTATTATATATATATGTAAATTTATATATATGTTTATCAGTGGCATTTGTATGCACAGCACATAACGATTGGTTTTGCTTAAATTCTTTAAATGTGAATTTTTGGGCAAAGAGTAAACATAATTGTTACTGGTACTACAGCACCATTAGTACTACTAACACTACTCTTGATCCAGCGAAAGGCCAGGATGAACATTTCACAATCAGCAAACTTTCAAATGGGCCCATATACACATTCAAGTTCCTGACTGTTTCGCTGGGGGTCAAGTTTTGTTTTCACATTGATCTGGATTAGTCAATGCCTAACTAACCTTCACAGATCAACACTCTTCCTTTGGTCAATGGACCATTAGTCGAGTAGTTGATGGTGATATTAACAAATTCATTAATTTATCTTATATTTCTCAATAAAATAATCAGAGACTCCAGGTAAGATTCAAAGAATTTTATCTAATAACTCAGTCAGAATGAACGCTCGTTTATACAGATTCACAGTGCAAACTCCATCAACTTTCATGGGCGAGAAAAATTAAATTATCAAAATACGTTCAATTCATAGACTCATTCAACAAATTAATGCATTAGGAGAGATAGATGAAGAGACAAAAGATATAATAAATCATACATTTGCAAAAGATATGCAAATTTAAGACAGAATATTATTTACCAAATGGTGAAACGGGGAAACCAACCCTCTGGCCAAAGGACTGGTCGGGGTCTCCTGACTTAAGAATCAGGTGACAAAGACTATAGGACAGGAGCAGGATAGGATAATACTTACTGCACTCCTCTAGAACCCCGACGCACCGGAACGCATCCCTCTCTTACACTCTCTTCCTCCTCGATATTCTTCCGCAAATCTTCAATCTAAACAGTCTGTCTTTCAGGAAATGAATCTTCCCAGTCTGTTCTCTTCTTTCCCTTTTCAGCAGCAGCTCTCGCCCACACCTCACTCAGCATCAACGTCAACCCCTTTCTTAACTTAAGTCACTCTTTAATTCTGCATGTCCCACCCTCAAAAGTTGCAAATATCAATACATCATGGACTGTGATTGGGCAGGGAAGTTGTCATCATCTCATGCCGTCATGTTTAATTTCTTAACTAATTATTTGTTTAGCAAAACCCTTCCCCTTTAGCTCATTTATTATTCTGCCTTATTATTTTTCCATGCGTCTGATGTATCAATTTGAACAATTCTTCAATAGAATTCTACAGTCGATGAACGCATTCCCACAACAACTTGTCCTTGGCTGTTGGCAGCCTGTCAACGATCCGGTCACAATTTTATCACACCGCGCATGTCCCAACTGACGTGCATCTTCACCGCCATCTTTTTCATTGGCTTAGCAGATTAGACCCAAACATACACTATTAATAAAAGACACATAAACAGATGTTAATCTCTTAGATATGTGTTTGTCACTGTTCACCACCCACTTCCACTCTATCCCATGTTAAATTCTCTTTCTTTAAACAAAAGCATTAGCAGGAACGTCTTCTTTTGAAGTTCAGGCAAGCATATGCCAAGCACGTGGTGCCTCAAGACCTAAGATTAGTAATCTTTGCGCATGCGTGAGAGTTTCCCTCTCAAACGAGTTAGTGACATGGTTAATGCGGTTCTGGTTTGCACGTGCGTAAAGCATTTTTCTGTTTCAAGCGGGATTTCAGTTATGTAGCAATTTATTCTTTGTTATTCAAGCGTGCATAAAGCTCTTTTCCCCATATGTAAATGTTGTGTTCATGTTAGTTTTCTCTTATTTACTATTTCTAATTATTAGTACCTGTTAATGAGAGATTGATCTGAGCAAGTTTCTTTTCCTTGAATCCTTGCTCCATCAATCCCCCCTCTGATGGCATTTTAGAGCCATCATAAAATACCCATCATTACCAATTGCCAACTTTATCATTTAATCTTGGTACCTACGTTGTTTTCTACACATTTCTTATCTTTCTCTTATCTTTCTCTTTTATGTTCATTTCTTTCATCTTACCATACAGATTGTCTCTCACTTCCTCTAATTCTATTTCCTCCCTTTTTCTCTTTCTTCCCATCCTTCTATTCTTTATTTCAATTATTGACCCAGTTCTCAATTTTCCCTTGCAGCATTTATAGGTCATTACTATCATTAATATTACTAATGATATTGAAATCACAGGGAATAATATTTTCCCTAATAAACTACTTCCAAATGTGGAAAACCAGTTAACTATTTTGGAAAGACTTTTACTAAATTTTTCCCATACACCGTCAACCTCCAGTTGAGTCAAATCTTGTAATATTCTTGATATATCCCTCAATACCTCTACTTTTGTCCAGGATATATGTACAGCAGTGTTTAACTTTCAACATGCCATAGACACCACCTTCTTTTGCCAATAGAATATCAAGGGCAAGTCTATATTGCAGAACCATAGATCTGATCACAACCATTTCAATATTGATCATTAGGAATCCTCCAGCAGCATCTGTTGATAAACAGTCAACTACAGTGGACAATTGACGTATCTTATGTGAATTCAATATGACTCCAACTGACGGTATCAGTGCACCAAATAAATCACCTACTATTTCAGAAAGTTGCTCTTTTATTTCTTGTTAATCCTTTACTTATGTCATTCATTTAATTGTTCTTACAGAAATACAATGGCAATGTAACAACGGCCATACCACCCTGCAGGTAACCTATAATAGGCATTTTTACCGCACACATAATAAATTCCTGGGAATACAGGATCAGTTCCCCATTTTAGGCCCCATCCCCCCATTATTAGGAAGGTATGTTCACATTTGCTAGTACCAATGAAAATACTATTATATTCAGTTTTTAATCTATGTAGACAGAATTTCCCCAATTTTGACAAGTCCAGGGACATTCAATCAATCAATCATAACATTTGTATAGCGCACTACTCCCCGGAAGGGTCTCAAGACGCTTGGGGGGGAAGGGTCCGCTACTGCTCGAACAGCCAGGTCTTGAGTTGTTTCCTGAAGGCGAGATGGTCCTGGGTCAGCCGAAGGTGGATGGGGAGGGAGTTCCATGTCTTGGCCGCCAGGTAGGAGAAGGATCTGCCTCCGGCGGTGGCTCTTCGGATGCGTGGTACGGCGGCGAGGGCGAGGCTAGTAGACCGTAGCTGGCGGGTGGGCGTGTAGAAGGTCAGGCGGTCGTTGAGGTACTTGGGGCCCAGGTCGTGGAGAGACTTGTGCGTGGGTGAGGAGCCGGAACGTGATCCTCTTCTTGACGGGGAGCCAGTGTAGGTCTCTAAGGTGGCCAGAGATGTGGCTGTGTCGGGGGATGTCCAGGATGAGTCAGGCGGAGGCATTCTGGATGCGTTGGGAGTTTTTTCTGTAGCTTGGCTGTGGTTCCGGCGTAGAGGGTGTTTCTGTAGTCCAGTCGGCTGGTGACGAGTGCCTGGGTGACCGTCTTCCTGGTTTCGGTCGGGATCCATCGGAAGATCTTGCGAAGCATGCGTAGGGTGTGAAAGCATGATGAGGAGACGGCGTTGACTTGTCTGGTCATCGAGAGTGAGGAATCCAGGATGAAGCCCAGGTTGCGTGCGTGGTCTGTCGGCTTGGGAGTGGTGCCCAGGGCGGGGGGCCACCAGGAGTCGTCCCAGGCGGAGGGCGATGGTCCCAGGATGAGGACTTCCGTCTTGTCTGAGTTCAGTTTCAGGCGGCTGTTCTTCATCCACTCGGCGACGTCTTTCATCCCTTCGTGTAGGCTGGTTCTGGCGGTGTCGGGGTCTCTGGTGAGGGAGAGTATCAGCTGGGTGTCATCGGCGTAGGAGATGATGTTGAGGTTGTGTTGGCGTGCGATGGCTGCAAGAGGTCTCATGTAGACGTTGAAGAGGGTGGGGCTGAGTGAAGATCCTTGCGGAACGCCGCAGATGACTTCGGTGGCCTCGGATCGAAACGGGGGGAGGCGGACTCTCTGTGTTCTTCCGGCGAGGAACGAGATGATCCACTCCAGTGCCTTCTCTTGGATGCCAATGTTGCTGAGGCATTGGACTAGGGTGCGGTGGCAGACAGTGTCGAACACTGCAGAGAGGTCCAGGAGGATGAGTGCCGCTGTTTCCCCGTTGTCGAGCAGGGCTCGTATGTCGTCGGTGGCTGCGATGAGGGCGGTCTCGGTGCTGTGGTTGGCTCTGAAACCGGACTGCGAGGGGTCGAGGGATCCGTTCGTCTCGAGGAAGGCGGCAAGCTGTCTGTTGACGATCTTCTCGATGACTTTAGCAGGAAAAGGGAGGAGCGAGATGGGGCGGAAGTTTTTGAGGTCGGTGGGGTCCGCTGTTGGTTTCTTCAGTAGAGCGCTGAGCTCGGCATGCTTCCAGCTCTCCGGGAAGGTGGCGGTGTTGAAGGAGGTGTTGATGATGTTCCGGAGTTGGGGTGCGATGGTGGAGTCGGCCTTGTTGAAGACGTGGTGGGGGCAGGGGTCGGTTGGAGATCCGGAGTGGATGGTGTTCATCATGCGGGTTGTGTCTTCGGTGGTCACCGTGGTCCAGGTGCGGAGGGTGGTGGTGGGGGGCGTTGGTTCGACGGTTGAGTGCGTGGATGGTGCGCCGAAGCTGTTGTGGATGTCGGCGATCTTGCGGTGGAAGAACGAGGCGAGGGATCGCAGAGATCTTGTGACGGAGTGATGTCGTTGTTGCCGGTGCTGGGGTTGGAGAACTCCTTGACGATGGTGAAGAGTTCCTTGCTGTCATGGGCGTTGTTGTCCAGTCGTTCCTTCAGTGAATTCTTCTTGGTGGTGCGGATAAGCTGGTGGTGCTTGCGGGTGGCGTGCTTGAGGGCGGTCATGTTGTCAGTGGTCCGGTCGAGGAGCCAGGTTTTCTCGAGGGTGCGGCAGGTCTTTTTGGAGTCCTTGAGTTAGTCGGTGAACCAGGATGCCTTCTTGCTTCTGGGTCTGCTGGGAGGGTTCTTCAGTGGTGCGAGGTCGTCTGCGCAGGTGGTCAGCCACTGCTTGAAGTTGCGGGCTGCTTCGTTGGGGTCCTTTGTGCAGGCGGGTGGGCTCTGGCTGAGGGAGGTGGTGAGCTGGTTGGCGGTGATCTTGCTCCAGCTTCTGTGGGGAACCTGTTGCGGGTGGTGGTGGGTCGTGGTACTTCTGAAGCTGAAGTGGACGCAGCTGTGGTCGGTCCAGTGGAGTCCGGTGGAGTGGCTGAAGGTGATGTGCTTGCTGGATGAGAAGACGGGATCAAGCGTGTGGCCGGTGTAGTGGGTGGGGGTGTTGACTAGTTGCTTGAGTCCGAGGTTGGCGAGGTTGTCCAGCAGGGCGGCGGTGTTGCGGTCCTTGTTGTTCTCCAGGTGGAAGTTGAGGTCCCCTAGGAGGATGTAGTCGGCGGAGGGGAGGGCGTGCGGGCTGATGAAGTCCGTGATGTCTTCGCTGAATTGTGTGCGTGGTCCCGGGGGTCTGTAGACGAGGGTGCCTCTGAGAGTCGTCTTTGGGTCGGTGTGAATCTGGAAGTGGAGGTGCTCGGCGGCGGCGAAGGCGTCGTTGGAGTTGGTCGTGATGTGGATGGTGTTCCTGTGGACGATGGCGATGCCTCCTCCGGTCTGGTTGACGCGGTCCCTCCTGATGATCTTGTACCCGTCCGGGATGGCGATGGCGATTGCAGCATGAGTCTCGCCTTTCTTATAATCCCCTTCTAAAACAGCCCATGGAGGTATATGGGACTTTTGCTCAACCGCTTTCTTTTGGAAATCCTGCCTCCTTTCTTCTACTAAATTTAGAAAATCTTTTTCTTCATCACGCAAAAGGCATGTTAAATTATTTCTATGAGCATGTGTTATATCTATGGGATTCGTTGTTAGAAAGAATTCTCCCATGAACTCTGCATTTTTACCACTAAGTACTGGATTCATATTTCTTCTAGGGATTTCTGAAAATACTAAATCCATATTACTATAATAGTATTGCAACTTTCCAGTAACATAAAACAAACCAGTTACAAAACTACAAGACACACCATAAGTTAATGGAAGTTGGTGATATGTCACACCTTCTGAGAGAGAGGTAGGTAGTTTCATGGAAACATAACAGTCACTCACATCCATTGTGATAACATATTGGTAAAGGAGTTTAGTAAATACACTTAAGGACGAATCACTATTTGATTTATCATGATAATACATGCTTTTATCCATTTGTTCTAAATCTGTAGTAGTTGTTTTCTTAGTAACCACACCCACTCTTTCACTAGTATTTGTGTTATTCTGATTATTAGTTACCATTAGAACAGGTATCACAACTGTTAATAATAACCACATCAAAATTAATATTGTAATACTACATAGACAACATTTAACACATCGTCGTTTTAAGTTCGATTTTGGATGTTCTGTCACTTTTACTTACGCCATTTTAATATCTACAATTTAGTTCTAAAATTTTCTTTTCTAAAAATGTTTTGTAAATTTCTAAAAAGTAAAAAACTAATTGTGTGATCCCACACTTCAAAGGCTTTCAGCCTTTGATCACTCCTTCTTCCCTTTCGATCTTTTCTTCTTTTGATAATTTCTCAATGGATCCAGCCTTTGTACAAAAATCTTTTCTTTAAGGTGGTCTCGAATCCTTTTCATCAGATCCTTCAACAATGTTATTTTCTGGTTCTCCGTTGAGTTCAAGATTCTCAAAATCTTCTAATATAATATAGGTCCACTATGGAGCCTTATATTTTCTATTTGGTACCTTCGTTCTTTTTGACAATCTTAATGATCTTCTTCTTGTTTGTTCTTTCTCAACCTGACTTGATACCTTGTTTTCTTGGTGTAGTTCTTTCCCTGTTTTTCTTCTTAAAAAGTATCTCAGTCTTTTCACTCCACCGGGCCAGTGATCTCCCTTACTAACTCTTTTTGTCTGGGCTGCCTTTTCACCTTCTTTGCCTATTGCAAGTGTCCTTTTATTTTCTCTTTCTTTTGATTGGACTTGTTCGAATTTTCAGCTTCTTTCTCTTCTGTTGTTTGTATTTGCTCTGTACCCTCTGTTCTTTCTTTTTCTCCGCCTGACTGAGCTTGATCTAGATTTTCTATAGGAGATTCTTCTATTCTTTGTTCACTTTGTTCTGGTCTTTCAAGCTCTAACTCTTTCTCAGTCTCCACAGCAGTCTTTTCAGTCCCAGTAACTGGTGCCCTCTCTACTTGACTTGTACTTGGTTGCTCATCATCAATGCGTTCTTCAGAATCTGTCTCTCTGATTTCTGCGACTTCACAACTCTCAGCTTCTGGTTCTTGTCTTTGTTCGACCAGTTGCTGCCCTTGTTTTTTAGGTGAATTTGGGACTCTTTGGGTATGACTGTCATGGATCCAATTCGGTAAGCCAGCTCACTTCACTGCTGTTGTCGTAACCAATATGACTTGATGAGGTGCTTTCCACCTGGGTTCCATACCCAATTTCCTCGTGTGCTTCTTTATCACGACCCAGTCTCCAGGACACAAATTATGAGCTTGATTTGGCTGTACTGTGTTTGCATCTTCTTCAACCTGGTGAGACACAGAATGTACCAGATCAGCTAGTCCTTTACAATAGTCCAACACTAAATCATCAGTTATATTCATCAATTTGTTTCCAGGTACAAATGCCTGTCTCATTGCTCTTCCCATGAGAATTTAATGCAGATTTAATCCTGTTCTTCAGTCAGGAATGCTTCTAAGGCTCATCTATACAATGGGCAAAGCATCAGGCCATTTCAGTGAAGTGGATGCACACACCTTTCCTAACCTGGATTTTATTGTACCATTAAGCTGCTCAACCACTCCAAAGGCTTCTGGTCGATAGGCTCAATGTAATTTCTTTTCAATTTTGATAGCTTCACAAATTAGTTTAATTATATCATTATTAAACTGAGATCCTCTATGTGATTTCAAAGTGACTGGAAATCCAAATCTAGGTATAAGCTCTCTTAACAGTAGTTTTGCAACTGTTAGACTGTCATTTCTTCTCGTGGGATAGCTTTTACCCATCGAGAAAATAGACAAACATTGACAAGGTCATACTTCAAACCGTTGCACTGTGGCAACTCAATGAAGTCTTTTTGCAATCTTGTGAATGGTCCTTCTGCCTTTCCAATTTTTTCCCAACCGACCACTGTCTTCCTCCCCGGATTATGCAGTTGGCAAGTCACAAATCTTTGGCAGAGACTCTCTGCAACAACCCTAAATTTAGGATTAAACCACATCTATCTGAAATGTCTAATCATGGCATCTCTCCCAACGTGTGTAGTTCCATGATATACGCTAGCCGTTTGTAACAACAAGCTATCTGGAATTTATTGGTCTACCATCTGGACACACCCACACTTCGTCAGCCCTTCTTGTGCAACCTGTTTTGATCCAGTGTTCTTTCTCTTTCATGTCTGCCTCATCCTGTAATTGCCTAACTGCATCCTATGTTTCAAAAGCAGAGAAAAACATTTGTTGGCAATTGGTAACTTCTTTTTCCATCCCTCTGTTCAAAGACATTGTATTTATTGCACAAAATTGTGCCACTTGGTCTGCGTACCAATTACCCAGTGTCACATAATCATTTCCTGACTTATGTGTGGCACATTTGACCACTGCAATTTCTTTTGGCAATTGCAATGCTTCCAATAGTTTCTTAACATCTTTGCCATTTCTTATGGGAGATCCTGAAGAAGTCCGAAATCCCCTCTGTAGCCACAATTGGCCAAAGTCGCGCACAACCCTGAAACCATATTGACCGTTCATAAATATGGTTACTCTCAATTTCTTTCCAATTTTACAAGTCTTCTTCAATGCGAACAATTCGGCTATTTGTGCAGACTTGACTCCTCATAGACCGGAAGCTTCTATGATACCCGACACTGTGCATACAGCATAACCAGACATTAATTCTCAATTTTCTCTTCTCAAACATGACCCATCAATAAACAGTACAAAGTCTGATTCTTCTAGTTGGAACGTCAAGGAGATCAGGTCTTGGCTTTATACACATTTCTGTCACATCCAAACAATCATGATCAACTTCCTCTTTCACCTCCTCACAATAGAAATCTGGCAACAATATTGCTGGATTCATCATGGTGCATTTTGTCACACTTACATTCTCAGCACCCAAGATTACTCTTTCATACTTAGTCAGCCGACTAGGGGTCAAATGCTGAGTACGAGTTCTTGTTAAAAGGATTTCAACTGAATGTGGTACATATACCTTTACAGGATGTCCCATCACAATCGATTCACTCTGCTCCAGACTCACACAAGTAGCAGCTACTGCTTTTAAGCAGCCAGGTAATGCTGCAGCCACTGGATCAAGAGTAGGAGAAAAGTTTGCTACTGGACGTCGAGACAATCCATGTCTCTGGGTTAACACTGAAAGTGCACACCCTTCCCTTTCACAACAAAACAAAGCAAATTATTTTGTATAGTCTGGATTTCCTAATGCTGGTGCTTGACACAAACAACTTTTCAATTTTATGAATGCTTCTTCACTTTCATCATCCCATTCAATTGGGTCCATCATCTCTCTTTGTGTTAACCTTATTAAAGGTTTTGCAAGTAGTGAAAATCCACTTATCAATTGACAACAGTATCCAACCACTCCCAAAAACATTTGCATTTCCTTTTTAGTTTTAGGTATGCTCATTTGTCTAATCACCTTTATTCTTTCCGGTGTCACCTTTCTGACTCCTCTCTCTATCTTATGTCCAAGATATTGAACTTCTTGTTTACAAAACTGTAATTTCTCTGGGGATACCTTGTGTCTGCCTTCTGCCAAATGGTTTAGTAAAGCGATTGTGTCAGTGACACAAGCTTCTCGTGTCTTTTATACCACCAATAGGTCATCAATGTACTTTATTTAATTTATTTATTTTAAAAGGTTTGTATCGCGTGAACAAGACCCTGAAGGGTATCGGAGCGCTTCACAATAATGGGAAGGGGAAACAAAGGGGGGGAACGTTGAGGTAAGGGAGGCTTACATGTTAAGCTAGTACAATTGTACATAAATGTGAGCAAAACATTTTTTTTCATATAATACTATAAGGCACAACGTTACATAGTAGGTAAGGCAATGAATCAAAGACATTAATAATTGATTAAAAAACATTTGTGATTTGTGGTGAAGGATTTTGTGTGTCAGAACGGCAATCTTTAATTGTATTCTCGTTTCGTAGGGTAGCCACTTTAGAGATCTTAAAGCTGGGGAGATGTGCTAATTTCTTTTAGTGTCGGTAATCAGTCTGGCCATGGCATTCAGGGAGGCCCTAAGTGGGGCTAAGGAATATTTGTGAGGCCACTGAGCGTTTTACTTCCATAGTCATGCCTAGGTAGGACAAGTGCTTGTACCACCTGCTTGAAGTCTTCTTGAGGGAGGGATGGTTTTAGGTTCCTAAGAGTCCTTATTTGGTGATTTGCACCCTTACACATCGTACTAATATTTTTCTTCATGTTCAGGTGTGCGTCCAGGGTGATTCCAAGAGATTTTGCTGAGTCGATGATAACCGGGGAGCAGTTGAAGGTGGTGAAGTGTTTCATCCAGGTGTCAATCTTGAGGGTGTGCTTAGGGGGGAGATGAGAAGGAATTCAGTTTTAGAGGTGTTCAGCAGAAGATAATTTTCAGTTAGCCAGTTTTGGATAATCGTCAAGGATGAGTTGAGTAAGAAGAGGTCTTCAGATGAATTGATTTTCAGGTAGAGTTGCGTGTCGTCTGCATACATATGGAAGAGCATTTCAAGGAAGATAGAAGATTTGCTAGTGGTTCCAGGAAAAGATTAAAGAGTATAGGAGAAAGGGCCAAACCTTGCGGGACCCCCATGGAAACTGCAGACGGATGGGATAAGGTATGGTTCAACTTAACTCTTTGGGATCTATTATGAAGAGAGGAAGAGAACCATTGTAGTACGAGGCCGGAGAGTCCCATCCTATGTCCCAGAATAGCTAGAAGTTTATCGTGATTAACAGTGTCAAATGCAGAAGAGAGATCAAGAAGGTTTAGAAGGCAGGATTCATTATGATCTACATGATTAAGATATCATCAATGATGTGGAAGAGTGCAGATTCAGTACTGTGACCACTTCTGAAGCCAGATTGATAATGATCCAGTAGATTGAAGGTCTCGATGTGCGAGCACAGTTGCGATTGGATACATTTCTCTAATAGCTTAGCCAGAGTAGGGATATTGGAGATGGAACGAAAGTTGTTGAGATCAGATTTGTCCGCATTCGTTTTTTTAGAATAGGTGATACCTGGGCTGCTTTTAGACATTCAGGGATACCTCGAGTTAAAGAAGCGTTAACGATTTTAGTCCATAGTGGGATGACGGCCTCCTTGATTTCTTTGAAGATAACTGGTGGCAGAGGGTCGCTAAAGTGATTGGAGGGGTTAATGCTAAGCAGGGTTTTGTAGATGTCATCTTCACTGAGGGGCGAGAAGGAGTTCCAAGTGGCCCTGTTCTTAGTGCTGATACTGAGCAGTTTTTGTGTCGCCGAGAGGACAGGCTAAACTGTCATCTCAAGTGAAGTAAGGTGGGCCCTCTTTGCTTCGAGGTCAAGGCTGATGCCTTTAGTTTTCTCGATAAAGAAGATAGCCAAATCGGAGCAGGAAGGGGACTTGTCTGTTGAGTCAATGTGATTGGAAGCTATCCCCGATTGCTGTTTGACAATTTCAAAAAGTTTTTGGCGGGCAGTTAGAGGCTTGTCTAAACTGCAATCTGCCTCAGTCGTCTTGATTTGTTTCTTGTAGGAGCTTCTGACCGTTCTAAGGGCTTTTAGATTAAAGGCAGATGGTTTTGATCTCCATAGGCATTCAGCTGCTCTTAAGTTGCGACGATCTGAGTTTAGGTTGTCGTTGAACCATGGTTTGGAGAATTTGGATGCAGAGTTTTTTAGTTGTAAAGGTGCTATTGAGTCCATGATATCAGAGATAGTTGAGTTGTAGAAGTCCGTGAGGTCATGAACATCAGTCATGTTGACTTGGAGAGACAGGGCTTTTTTACCGTCGGTAGCTATACAGTCCGTGTCAATATTACTGAGGTCCCTTTTCCAATGTTTAATTTTCTTGGGCTGACTCTTTTTTGGTATCACCTCCCTATTGATAAGGGAGAAAATGCTGTAGTGGTCGGACCAGTCACAAGGAGTAATGAGTAATGTCAAACAGTGTGATGGCATTACTTTTAGAGATAATGAGGTCCAGAATTTCTCCTTTGTTGTGAGTTGGTCGGTCACAGAATTGAATAAGGTCCATCTCTGCTAGGAAAGCGTTAAGACAGATCACCGCTTGATCATTGTGCTTAGACCAATGAAGGTTGAAGTCACCAAGGTATATTTGCGATAGTGAGTGGTCATCATTGGTGGAGATAATTTCCATTAGTTGTTCGATGAAAAGTAAGTTGTCACCAGGGGGTGGTAGAAGGTATGTAATTTGCATATTGGGAGTTTGTTACTGAAGATTTTGAGGCACAGATATTCAGCTACTGTTGAGGTGGGGGCCTCAATGTGCGAGACCGATAGTGTATTCCGGTATTCCCACCCTGTTTCGTGGTTCTGTCAAGACGGGTAATGTCGGTACCAAAAGGTCTAATATAGGAGTGGAGGAGGGATTTAGCCAGGTTTCCGTGAGGATTATGATATCAAGCTCATTATTTTGGATGAGGTCGATTATCTCAGTAGCATGTTTTTTAGCTGATCTGCAATTAAGAAGTGCACACTTCAACCGGATAGGTATGTGAGATGTGGGGGGCTGTGTGATGGTACTTGCTTGAGATTGTCAATATTTATGACTCTGTGGTTGTTAGAGGGTTCTATGTTTGGGTTGACTAGAATGGACAGAATTTGGGCCATAGGGACCTTGTCAACATCTAGAGTGATAGAGTAGGAGAGGAGTAGATCGTCTATCTCACTGGTCGCAAGTTCTACCCTCGCTCTTTTTGGGCAGGAGAGGGCATTGGTTAGGGGTAGGGTATTAGAGATAGGGAACGAGGCATGTTGGTCGAGGCCGGTGATTGCAGAGGTGGGGATTATGTGCGGCTTTCCCAGGTGGCTAGTAGGCTTAGGTAAGGACAGATGGTTGGGTGAGCGGGCTATCAGTTCATGGAGTTCGTGGATAAGTAGGTTCGCTTGGAAAGATAACTTGTCCAAATGCGCTACCAAGTCTGAGTATTGGCTCAAGGAAAGGGGCAGAGGGGGAAAAACATTTGGAGAGGGGGGACCACAAGTCAAATCCAGATAAGGTAAAATGGGGGAACTAGGTTCTTTGGATAGAGATGCTTCCCTATGATCGTGAGGGGGCCAGGCTCGAATGGGAGGAGTGGCCAGGGGAGATGGATGGTAGAGAGCTGGTTGTGGGTTGAAGTGTAGGTGCTCAGAGTGTTAGGGTAGGGAGTTATTGTTGGTGAAAGTCTTGTGTGTACCCTCGGATGGGAGGGCTTGACAAATGTATCCCTATAAGGAGTAGTGTTGGCAGAAAGTGGGCGAGGAGGTGGAATGTCTTCAACGGGTCTCACCATAAGGGAGATTCTTAGATTCAGACTTGTTGACAGTGAGAAGGGTGGACCCGTTAACCCACCACCCTGGTGAACGGATGGTTTCTTAATTTGCGGGTCTACTATAGTGGATGTAGAGTCCTCGGGGACAACTAATTGGTGAGGGGAAATAAGCGAGCTGGGACTACTCCCAATAGCAGAGGGAGAGTGGCAGGACAGGTCCACTGTCCTAGTAGGGTGAGTCAGAGGAACAGAGGATTTAGCAGTCAAGGCCATCTTGAGGGTGGGGAAAATATGAACCATCTTGTCTAGGTTAGACTTAGAAGCTTGTATGAGAATGAGGCCATTATTGTAGAGAGTAATTATGGCATTGGCACTGAGGAAGAGTGAGGGTGAGGTTGTTAATTTAAGACCATGAGGTGTTTTCCTCGATTCTTTAATTCGGAGCAAGGAGAAGCTGAACCAAGACTGAATTTCCTAAAGTTTCTAATCATTTTTTCAAAATCTGATTGAATATCCTTGGACTTTCTGTGTACCCTTGAGGAACTCGGCACCATGCCAAAATACGGTCTCCGAACCGGAAAGCAAAAATATATTGGCTATCCGGATGCTGTGGATTGGAAAGAATGCTTGGCACAAATCAATCACAGTATACCAATGAGCATCCCATGGTATCTGATAAAGAATCATTGCAGGATTTGGTACTACAGGAGAACAGGGTACTACTATTTTGTTGATTTTCCTCAAATCTTGCACTTTTCTATATTTTCCACTAGGCTTTTTAAGGCTCATGGTTGGCGAATTACAAGGACTGCTCAATATTTCTTTTAAAATTCCTTGTTCAATCATTTGGTCAATTACTGCGGCAACTCCTGCCTTTACTTCAGGGCTCATTCTGTATTGTGGTGTATTTGGATATATTGAACCTTCCTTTACCATAATGTTAACGGGGTCTACCTTTGCCATTAGACCAATTTCTTTTCCTGTAAAATCCCACACATCTGAGCTCACTGTATTTCTTAATTCATCAGGCAAATCACTCTCAGTAGGAAGTGAAAACATCTCATCCACTTCTGTTCCCTGTTTAGCAAGCATCATTTTGAAAGCTACATCTTCATTCGGTGTCTGGAAAGCCACACCATCAGGTATACAAAAGATGGTGCAGTTCATTTTGCACAACAAGTCCCTACCTAATAGGTTTACTGGACTCTAATCGCATACCACAAATTGATGCATGTCTCTAAAATTCCCAATATTCACTTCTATTGGTTTTGTGATTGGGGTCCTATTCTGCTTATTTGAGACTCCTACAACTTGGATAGTTTCTCCCGAGAGGGGTAGTTTTGGGATTTCTGCTGTTCTTACAGTAGAATGGGTAGCGCCAGTATCCACTAAGAAAGTGTTGTTTCCTTCAAACTTTCCATCAACAAATGGACCTGACAGATCTACCGCCAAGGATGCGCTAAGCACGCACTCCTCCTCCTCCCCCCTCAGGCACCGTCATTGCGACATTCCCAATTCACTTGCATCACTTTGCATCCAATATTGTTGAACGGTCTGTGTAGTCTTACCTCTTTCTCCACGAAATCCGGCGTTCACACAGTACCTCTGCACCTGAGCGTTTACATTGTTGGGCAAAGGGGCTTGTGGCACCTGTAACTGAGGAGTAACTATCTGCTGCTGTTGCTGTTGATTCACAACCACCTCATTCTGCATCTGCAGATTTAAAATTTGATTTACCCCATTATTCTGTTGAATATTTCTTCACTTGTTCTTCCAATGTCCAAGCTTTCCACACCCATGACAAGGATATTTCTTTTTCGCTTCTTCTCTACTCATTCGTCCCTTTTCCTTGCTTTCATTCGACACTTGACTATTCTGAATCTGTCCATTCATCCGATTATCATTTTGAGAACCAGAAATTGCTTCTTGGCGTTCTGCTATCTTCACTTGTGCCCACATCATTTTCTCTTTTAACTTTTTATGTTTTGCATCTATGTCGTCACTGCAGTATTTTGCATACTTCAGAATATCATCAATCGGCTTACTTTGCCAGCAAAGCATGTGCTGCTGAATCATCTGGCTAATCACTGATCTTAGCCCATAGACAAATCTATATACAAAATGTCCCATATCTTTATCACCAATGTTCTCGAATCCACTATACTGTTTAAACACCTGTAGCAGCCTTTCATAGTACGCATGCCCTGACTCCTTAGGTTCTTGAGTTGTTCTGTCTATTTTAACCCAATCTGTTTCTTTAGGGGGAATTTTCCCTTTTAGAAAAGTAATTACTTGATTATATTTCTTCATTACTTCCTCTGAAGGCGCTCCTGTCTTTGCATCTCTAGGATACTCTTCAGTTGGCCAATCAACTCTAATATTACATTCTGTCCACAAATCAGTTGGTACCACTTTTTCAAACAAACTATCCAAATCCTTCAACAAAACCTTTGAAACCTTGACAAACCTCTCTACCTGCTTGTGCCATTCAATTGGTTTTTCTCTCAATCTAGGGAAGTCATTTGTAAAAGACAAAATATCCTGTCTACTCCATGGAACATGAACATAACCACCACCTGGTACTTCTCTCATCGGACACATCCTTTCAACCTTTTCTACTTCTTTAAATGGAAATGTAGATACCTCTTTTATAGCTGCCTCTTCTCTTTTCTTTATCCATCTACTTCTCCATCGATCTACATCTCCCCATTTCTTCAGAGGGTGTATCAATTCCCTTATTTGTAATCTCCTTCCTGACACATTCAAGCTTTCTAAGTCCTTCTCAGTAAATTCTGATCTATAGGGTTTTTGTAGTACTTTTGACTTTTCTATATCCATCCCAAACTCTAAAGCTGCTTCTGCTATTTTCTCATGTAAATTCTTTGTCCTCCAAGTTATACTTTGGCACAGAAACAACAACTCTTCATCTCCATATGAACCTAGTCTATCAAGACGTATTGTACCAATGATCATTTCTTCTAAATCCACCCTTAACTTGCTTACATCTATAGTTTTTGGTGATGTTTTCTGTTTTCCCAATCCTTTTGCCCATTGCTCCAGATCTTCAGGAGAAAATCCAGCAGAACTTCCTGCCATTGGAGTGACAGTTGACACTTTCCCCCTTGCATCTATGGGTGAAATTCTCTTTGGGGTTTCAGTCATGGTCTCAATATTTGGGCGATCCAATAATGAAACATTCAAATCACTTTCACTAGTTTGATCTTCTAACAAGACTATCTCCTTTCTAGCACTATTCTGTGAGACTACCACATTTTGCGATTTCGGTGTACCTCGTTTATCATAATACAATGGAATAACAGGACCAATAGTTACTGGTACTGTCAGTGCTTCCACATTTAAACCTAACTGATTTATTTTCTGAATTACCTCTTCTTTGGTTTTGTTCAATGCATTCCTGTATTTTTTCTTGTGATGCTCAAATGACTGTTGGATCATATAGAACTTCTGGAACTAATGGAGTTCCCATCATGGGAGCACTTGAAGTTGTATCTCTAGCACTTTCCTGATAAGGCGGAGGTCGATTTACTAAAATATCCTCCAACAACTCAACAGCAGATTCATCACACCCTATTCCTGCCACACATAGGTGTTTCGTACTTTCTTTACATTTGCTCCCTTCTTGATCTCTGGCCATCAATACTGGATACAAACCCTCTGTTACTGCAACCCTTCTCCATCTTTTCATTTGATCTCCTCGAGTGTCAAATGGGTATCTGGTTAAAAAACCTCTATTAATTCTCATGCCTCCTCTGTATTTCTCACACTCAGATGCCTCAACTTCCCATTCTTCCAAAGCCTCATACTGTGTTAACCTAGGATTTGGTTCTAACAAATTCATCCTATTTCTCAAATTCTGAAGAATTCTTACATTAAATGTACCATGTTCAGAGAAAGATAAAACACCATCATCTTTCGTATACGCCACCCAATTTTCCAACCATACACACGTATGATATCCATTTCCCATCATCATATAGGAAGCCGGCGTATTGGGAGGTGGCATAAGAATTCCCTCCCTGGTTACTATGCGCTTGTCCTTCCTAAAGAAATTCTTGATCTTAATAATCAACTTCATTTTCTTGTTCTTTTATCTAATTCACTCACCAGAAATCCAGAAAACTCTTCCGTGTTCTCACAAAGCCTGTTAGCCAACACTTGTCCAACGCCTGCGCGACTCACACCAACAATCCAATCAGGGCTCACTACATATTTCCTTCTTCACCCAATACCAGCACGCTACCTGTCTACTGACCAATCAGAGCTTACAACGCACTCACTTGTCTGACCAATGCCAGCGTGGCTTTTGTGACGTCAGTATTACTCCTTCTACTGACCCTCCCTTTACAATCTGCAGTTTTCTCACGCCCGCTACTTCAACCAATACCAGCGCAGCTCTCTGTGACGTCAGTATGGCTCCTGCTACTGACCCTCCTTTCACAAGGTAATACAACAATGTCTTTTCTAGTTTTTCTTTATAAAAATTATTTTTAGTAACAACTTAAAAACAGCACTACTCTGTCTGCTCCGCTAAACCAAAGATATTTTCTTCACTCACTACAAAGAGAAAAATGTCTTCCTGTCACTACGAGTAAAAACCACTGTTTACCCTTCACTTAAGCTTGGGGAGGGCCTGCTACTCCTCTAGTGATACACCTCCTTTGGGTACGGCCAAAGTTTCACAGGCGGGCCTTCTGCTGTCATTCACACTCTACTCTTATACAATATAGTCTCTAATATAACACTGCCAGCCCTGCGTAGCTTCTTAGTATTATGGCAACAGACGAGTAACCTTCTGCAGTGTGATTTCCTTACCACACTCTTCTAAAGTCCGTTCCCGGGATTCCCAGGTATCTCTCTAACTGTTCTTCCAGACAACATAAAATGCTACACTAACTTTTAGTGTTAAACATGTAATCAATTAATCAAAACAATAATTAATAATCAATGATCAATAATCACCAAACTAATCGATAATAACCATCGCTCTACTATCAGAAAAACTGATCCTGCAAAAGGCCAGGATGAACATTTCACAATCAGCAAACTTTCAAATGGGCCCATATACACATTCAAGTTCCTGACTGTTTCGCTGGGGGTCAAGTTTTATTTTCACCTGATCTGGATTAGTCAATGCCTAACTAACCTTCATAGATCAACACTCTTCCTTTGGTCAATGGACCATTAGTCGAGTAGTTGATGGTGATATTAACAAATTCATTAATTTATATTATATTTCTCAATAAAATAATCACAGACTCCGGGTAAAATTCAAATAGTTTTATCTAATAACTCAGTCAGAATGAACGCTCATTTATACAGATTCGCAGTGCAAACTTCATCAACTTTCATGGGAGAGAAAAGTTCAATTATCAAAATACATCCAATACATAGACTCATTCACTGAATGCATTAGGAGTGTTAGATGAAGAGACAAAATATAGAATAAATCATACATTTGCAAAAGATATGCAAATTTAAGACAGAATATTATTTACCAAATGGTGAAACTGAGAAACCAGCCCTCTGGCCAAAGGACTGGTGGGGGTCTCCTGACTTAAGAATCAGGTGACAAAGACTATAGGACAGGAGCAGGATAGGATAATACTTAGTACACTTCTCTAGAATCCTGACGCCCCGGAACGCATCCCTCTCTTACACTCTCTCCCTCCTCGATATTCTTCCGCAAACTCCAATCTAATCAGGCTGTCTTTCAGGAAATGAATCTTCCCAGTCTGTTCTCCTCTTTCCAGCAGCAACTCTCGCCCATACCTCACTCAGCATCGACATCAACCCTTTTCTTAACTTAAGTCACTCTAGTTATTCCCTTTAATTCTGCATGTCCCACCCTCAAAAGTTGCAAATATCAATAAATCATGGACTGTGATTGGGCAGGGGAGTTGTCATCACCTCATGCTGTCATGTTTAATTTCTTAACTAATTCTTTGTTTAGAAAAACCCTTCCCCTTTAGCTCATTTATTATTCTGCCTTACTATTTTCCCAGGCGTCTGATGTATCAATTTAAACAATTCTTCAATAGGATTCTACAGTCGACAAATGCATTCCCACAACGACTTGTCCTTGGCTGTTGGCAGCCTGTCAACAATCCGGTCAGCAGGTCACAATTTTATCACACCGCGCATGTCCCAACTGACGTACAACTTCACTGCCGTCTTTTTCATTGGCTTAGCACATTAGTCCCAAACATACACTATTAATAAAAGAAACATAAACAGATATTAATCTCTTAGATATGTGTTTGTCACTGTTCACCACCCACTTCTACTCTATCCCATGTTAAATTCTCTTTCTTTAAGCAAAAGCATTAGCAGCAACGTCTTCTCTTTAAGTTCAGACAATCATATTCCAAGCACGCAGTGCCTCAAGACCTAAGATTAGTAATCTTTGTGCATGCGTGAGAGTTTTCCTCTCAAACGAGTTAGTCACATGGTTATTTACGCGGTTCTGGTTTGCACATGCGCAAAGCATTTTTCGGTTTCAAGCAGCATTTCTGTTATGTAGCAAATTATTCTTTGTTATTCAAGCGTGCATAAAGCTCTTTTCCCCATATGTAAATGTTGTGTGCATGTTAGTTTTCTCTTATTTACTATTTCTAATTATTAGTACCTGTTATTGAGAGATTGATCCGAGCAAGTTTCTTTTCCTTGCTCCATCACTCTCCCACAATCATGAGTGTATATTCACCATCGTTTGCAGGGGCCAGACTTTCACCACCATGGATCTTCCAGGATCTGAGCTTTTCCATAATGGGTCATTGTGAGACAGGTTTTCTGCAACCTTTAGTCTTAAGCTGAGTTTCACTTCCATGGTTCAATTGAAGCCCAACTCCACAACCACATGTCTTACAAGATCCAAGTTTTATAATAGTGGACTCTTGTGAGACCGAGCTCCACCCCCTTGAGTTTTAGGCTGCACTCCACTACCATGGCCTTACCAAGGCTCAGGTCCACCACCCTCAGTACTACAGAAGTCAAAGATCCACTGTGAATTCTGCAGAAGCCTGCCTTCCACTCTCAACATAGATTGTAAAGAGGCCAAGCTTACACCACTATGATCACAGTCACGGATGGGCTCTATGAAGCAAAGTGTACACTGTCTCGGATTCTGCATAGACTAAGATTGACTGCTATAGGTGTTAAGCAAGCCACCTGTTTACAGCCATGGATCCTGTAGAAGCAGAGCTCCGACACACACTCAACGTGCAGAGGTTAAGCTTTAGCTGTTTTTAAAACTTTGGGTCCTATCGAGGAAACACACCACTTTGGGAACTATCTAGACAAAGCTACCACCACCCTGTGCCTTTTTAAGTTCAGCTCCCCAACCAAGGTAACTGCTGTTACCAGGTTCCTCAATCATATGTGCTAGAGAAGTCAAGTTTTACTACAGGGTCCTACCTGCAAAGCTGCACAGTGGTTCGAAATGAGGCCAAGCTTCCATCGCCATGGGTCTTAAATAGATTAATATTATTGGCATTAGTCCTTTGTACATTAATCTCAGTAAGTGTGGTATGTTTGCTACAGAGGCAGAACTTCACAGCCATGATTCCTACATAGAAGAACATTCTGTCATCCTGGTTCCTCTGCCATCAAGGCCTGCATCCTCCATTCACCCGTGTCCTACAAAAAAGACAAGCATTTTCCATTGCCACAAGCCCTTTAGATGTAGAGCTCTTGCTGCAATGTGTTCCAAGGAGGCCAAGCTTTAGCCACCTCTTCAGGGTCTTGAGAAAAAGAGCTCTCACGACCAAGGGTGATATGGAGATCACGATTATGCCACTACCAGGAGTCCTTGGGAGAGCAGCTGCCACCACCATGAGAGTTGTCGATGCCCAAGTTTACACCACAAGGCCTTTTAAGGCAGAGATCTTATCATTGTGTCTAAAGGAGGCCAAGCTTCCTTCACCACCACAATGCCATGGGAGGCCTAGTTCCTAAAATGATGACTCTTAGAAAGGCCAAACTGCCGCCAGACAGAGCTTCCTCCAACAAGCGTCCTGTGGATGCCAATTTTCCACTACCACCATTTGTCTTGCGGAATTGTCCTTTGAAGACTGAGCTCATGTGGGGTTGGGAAGATGGTTTGGGAGTCTCACCGTTCACTACTGGTTGTGCTTCTAATTGTCTGTGTGCATATCTCTTTCTCCTAAGGCTCCCCGTGTGCTGCTTGGGCTGGAAACAACAGGGAACGGAGTGCCCAGTGGGTAAGTCTTTTCATGTGGGTTGTTTGCTGCAGGGGGCTGGAGGGTAAGGAAGGGACAGAGGAGGGATGGGGAAGGTATAAGAGCTGAAATAGTTAAAGTTATTGTCATGTGAATGACATTTTGTAAGGGAAATGTAAGACGTGGATCAGAAGGGACGGGTAAAGGGATAAAAGGGTGTGGGAAGAAAGAGATCACAGCAGGACTGCAGATGCTGAAGTGAGGGCCCTGCATGGATGGGGAATCTGTCAGCCTCCAAGGTTCAGGTGATGTCCCTGTAAAAAGTGAGGTCCTAGGGCCTCTGTGAACACCTGGAGGAGGTCCCTTCCCACTATAGGGCACACTCTATCTCCCTAACAGCACCCTCTGCTCTAACACCCAGCCCCTGCTTCTCTTTCAGCTATCTGTGAAGGGGCCGATACCTGCCAACCAGAGGAGGTGTGCATCCGGCCCGGAGTCTGTCGCTGCAAACCCGGCTTCTTTGGTGCAAACTGCAACTCACGTGAGTGAGTCCAGAAACTTCGGCTAATGGCGCATGCATCCTTCTCTAGTGGGGAAGTGACCTCATGGCCCAGGGCAGGTCTTGGCTCACAAAGGCCCCCGGGCAAAACAACATTTGACGCCGCTCCTCTTAACCCACACCCACCAAGCCCCCCACCAACAGTTGAACCCGTCTGTCTTTTCTAAGCGCTGCATACAGTATCCGTCATTATCACACAACTTAATAGCGCTGTTTCTGTGCTCTGCTTTCTGCTGGAATAAGAAAAGCGTGCATGTTGTATGACACCGTTGTGCACCATACCCTTTATGTTTGTATAGCGCCAAGACACCCTACTGACCAGTGCTTTAAATGGAAAAAAATAAGTGCAGGTACTCACCAAATTGAGATATACTAGGGGGTGGGGCTTGGGGCGGGGCTACCGGGGCAGGGCTACGGGCAGTGCTATGGGACCCGACCAGGGGCACACGTTTAATTTACTGAGATTTAATTGGTGTGCAGATGTGTATAATGATACTAAAGCATTTCCGGTATATCTTGAGTATTCCTTTTCTCTAATACGTACAAAAAAGTACATTTAATACGAAAGTGGACTTCTCATGGTGCAACACCTAAATCACATGACTTGCACAATATATTTTCCTAAACATTTTTGGGAAACATTTAACTACGGGTACCCCTCTTGTCTCATTGCCACCTAGCAGACATCATCCAGCCCCCCCTAGATGGCATAGCTTTGCCTCAAAGCTCCTTACTTGCTCTAAAGTGTGATTCTCTTTCTGGAGGTGGGCAAGCTGTTGAAAGCTCGAGCCAGGATGCCTGGCTCTGGCTCAGTTCCAGGTCCTCTTGCACCCTCATACCCAAACTGAACTAAACTTTGATGTTGCATCTACCTGCCAACCAAACTCTAATCTCATGTGCGAACAATAAAGACAAAAGAGCTACCTTTATTTTAATACAGGAGAGAAAGAACGATATTGCTTCCTAGAGGCTGAATTGCACAAAGTGAAAGCAGAAATTCGGGGAACAATCCTGGCTTTCCCACATGACCAAACTGTGTGATCCCAGACAAATATATTATCTCACCAAGACTCAATTTTCTTCGTTAGCACATATGATAGATAGTATATTCAAAGTTCCAGATGAGAGCTGTACAATCACAACTTGTGTTAGATTTAATACACTATAATGTTGCTTCATTCATGAAAACAAAATAGGTCACATATAATGTACACATGAAAATCACCTTGCTTTCTAGTTCACTTATGGCAGTGTCGTCACGTCACAGTGGGAGAAAAAACTCCTCTCAATGTTGTGATATAAGCTCATGCACCAAGGTGAAATGCTTCAATGGGATAAAAAATACACTTTTATTTCAGTGGGAATGTTTTCAAGGCTCCACTTATGCACAGGCTTTTAAGCCCAAGCCAGACTTTGTGATTCGGCTCTGACTGGGCTCTCCTTGTTAATTTGTTGGTTCTTCCATCTCTACCCTTTCCAGGGCCCCTGCATTTTACCCAAGAGAAAATGGCCTCTAAAAGACAATTGTGCTGAAACTGCGAAGAAAGCAAATCTGCACTGGAGAGAAAGTGGCCTAGCACTTGCTAAATGCAGACCCTTTTACGTGCGCTTTATGGGTAGAGTTTGGTAATTCAAGGCTTGCAGCTATATAGCTGGTGCTGGACCCTGCAGAACACACTCACTCATGCAAGACACACCAGCAGTGACATAGAAGCACTGGTGCACGCAGACAGGACATTCAGTACATGTGTTTTAGAAAATGCTTACATTCACTGACATCCACATTATTAATCTTGATTGCCACCCACTCTGCTTCTGCGTCACTATCACCACCTTCGTCCTCATTCTGGCTCCAAACAGGTGCAGCCCTACTCTGCTATACCAGCAGGAAGCCTTTTTTAATTATTTTTTTACGGAGTTTTATATAGTGTGAACTTGACCGGTATCGGGTATCAGAGCGCTTCACATAACCCCAGTTGTGTTACATGAGGACACATACATAATTTTTGTTAGGCACGGGGAGATGAAGAGATTTGCCCAGAATCACAGGATGTTCAGCGTCATTGCCAAGACTCGAACCCGGTTCCCCAGATTCGAGGTCGACCACCCTAGCCGTTAGGCCAACTCCTTTCCCCAAGGGATGTCCGTGGTTATTAGAAAGCCCTGCTCACACACCTACTATGCTATTGATTCCAAGGAGCCTGGGTGGACCCTGTGTCAATAATGGCAGTGTGACGTCGGCCCCTCCCAAACTCCCTGTCAGCCCTGAATAAATGCATACGGGCTGCTGCTCAATTAGCAACTTGAAAGGGCAAATTAGCACTCGATTATCAGAGTGCTTCACCAAAACGGGTCGATTCGCCAGCTCTGTCGTGCTTCTTTTTGCAAATGACAAATTTCAGAGCTTGACTTGCTGCCCTATGAGTACCGGTACTCTCTTTGGACAAGTAGAAGTTTCGGTACTCAAACGCAGAAAAGTTTGAAGTGCCGGTACTAAGTACCGGTGAGTACCGGCCCATTTAAAGCACTGCTACTGACAGTAACTGTAGCCACTTACACTTTTTTCAGAAGATCCCCACCAGAGGATGTCATGGAGCAGCCCTGGAGGAGCAGGGGGGAAATGCTGCTGTGAGAGCTCTGGTAGGTCTGCTCCCTCCCCCCAATTATTAGGGCCTAATCTTTCTCCTTACTGCTCTTTGATAATCTTAGTGGGGAGCCTTTACAGGTGAGGTGACTGATTACTCCAGCTGTGGCTGGCTAGTGAACGCCCCCCCTTCACCTGAATCATCTATTCAGGTGGTATATTGCAGGATAAAGCCCACGGAAGGGGTGTGAGTGAGAATGAGATGGGAGGGAGAGAAAGGGGAATGTAGGAAGACTAACGAAGAGAGGGAAGATTATTAAAGAGGACATTTAACAGGTGAGGTGGGGAGAGGATGTGGTCTGACGGCTAGACTGCTGACTTTGGAACTGGGAAACCAAGGTTCGAGCCTCGGGTCGACTCCACATCCTGTGAGTCTGGGCAATGCACTTAATCTCCCCATGCCTACCAAAAAATGAATGAGTCCTTGTGTAACATAACTGGTGCTCATGTAAAGCGCTCCAATACCTTCGGGTCGAGTTTGCACTATATAAATTTACCAACAAAAAAAATAATACAGGTGCTGGCGGGCGGAAATTAAAAACAAATACAGTTTACTCGGTCAGCTCTTTGGGCGCCCCTCTAAATCTAAGCGCCTTGAGCCTAGGCTCAGCATGTCCTGGCCGACCCTGTTGAGGTACGTTCACAGTGACGTGTCATTAGCCCCCGCAGTCCCCGGGGTGCAGGGGGGAGGGGAGGAGGGGAGGAGGGAGGCGTCTCCTAAGATCCTAGTGTCCCCTTAAAATGAAATGAAATGAAAGGTTTTATAGAGCGCGTGTATGCTGTGGCGACTTAGCGCTGGCTGTCTTCATTTTATTCAGGGACAATGGGATTGACTATGGCTTGAGGGCAAGTAACCATGTTTTCAAAGTTTTTCAGAACATCAGCAGATTGGTTTGTTTTCTAAGACTGATGGGCAGCGTGTTCCATAGTTTCGGAGCAAGGTAGAGAAAGCTTCTACCACCCCACTTTAAAGTCTTTATCCTTGGAACCACAAGAAGGGAGGCCGATGCTGATCTAAGATTACGCTGTGGAATATAACGCCTGATATTTTGTCTGAGGTAAACTGATCCAGTCCCGTACAAAGTTTTGTGGAGTATGCACATGGATGTGAATTGGATCCTTGCATAGACGGGTAGCCAGTGAAGATCCTGAATAGCTTGACTTATGGAGCTGAATTTTGGAATCTTAAGGAGTAATCAGGCAGACGCATTCTGTAAGGTCTGCAGTTTGCATATTGTACTCCTTTTTGCACCCAGATAAAGCGTGTTTCAATAATCAATTTTGGATAATACCAAGGCAGAGATAGTTGTTTTTCTAAGGGCCATGGGAATAAAAGGTAGAATCTTTCAAAGGATTTTCAGGGTAAAAAAGCATGAGGAGGTGATGCTATTGACCTGGTCAGATAGTGTGAGCTGGTCGTCTATCTTGATCCCGAGAATTCTAACTTGTTTGACAGGCTGGTGACAGGCCCTTCAGCACAGTACACTGGGTCTGGGACCGAAGTGATAGGTGGTAACAGGGGGCCCAAGTTTTGTTACGCCGTTGCCCGTTCATAAACATTTGTGACTATCTAATGGTGGGTGGCAAGCTCTATAGGAAGCGCACAGGTCCTTAAATGGAGGGATGGTGGGTCTTGTCAGCAGAAGGGCACAGCACCTTTCTCAGAACCAGGGACCGAATGGGCCCGGGCACCCCCAAAAAAGTGGCCCACTATCCCGGATCATACCCCTTTATAAAACAGCATTTGGCTAGTCTCATTGGGCTCATTTTTAGAGAAATGCTGGATAAAGTACGTATTTTAAAGCTCATAGAGCCAGAAACATTGGTGAAAACTAGAAGCACTACATTTTGGCTGGGCAAGTGAAGTGAAATAAAGTTACCCAAAGGCCACAACTCCTGGCATGGCTATGTGTGCCACCTGGCCATTTCTTTATCCAGCATTCCCGGTATTTTAATGTCCTGGCCGGTAGGAAAATGATGAAAATCACCTAAAGCTCGTATTTTCACCTCTGATCAAAATGTACTTCAAACAATAAACAAAAGGTGACCGCAGTTTAAACTGTGGTCTAAAGCTGCTTTAATGATCTGTGGCAGATAGTTATAAATTAAACAAAGGCAGAAAAGCCCTGTTTAGGAGGAATGCGGACGTTTTTAAAATTGTATGAAGAATCCTCTTTTATTATTATTCCAGCCTTTGCAGGCTCTTCAATCATGAGCAAACAAAAGGTTTTTTTTAATTGTAGTTTTAGCCTGAACTCTGCCCATGGGCTGCAATTATATGAGCTCCAGTCACATTACAGAAGATCAAATTCATTTTTAATTTAGGCCTTTGGCAATTAAATCATTTGCTGAGAATCACAGGATGTTGAGCAGAGGCTGGGACTTGAACTTATTTCTATAGTTCCAAGTTCGGCAGCTCTGACACTAACATTACATCCTCTCAATTTTCCTTGCTGGGAAAGATGCCTCACAGTGAAGCCTATGCAATAACACCCCCTGGCCCCTCCCCGCACCAAGGCTTGAAAGACACTGGGGCCTGAGGGCCAACAACAGGCCCTCAGTGAAGCCGCTTCACTTACTCTTTCCCCTCCCCAGAAAACTACAGCCTCAGGGCGATGGTCTGGCAGGGGAGGGGTGAAGTAAAGCAGGGAGCTGCTGCTGCTGCAGGGGAGATGAGGTGATGATGGCCCAACTGCCGCATAACCTGTTCCCAGCCAGACCCTCTCTTTAATAGCACAGCCGGAAAGTGGAACACTGCTTCTGAGTGTCTGCCCCGGCCCCATGGGGGCCAAGCTAAGGTCTGCGGCAGCCAGAATCTGGCCGCCTAGCGATGTGGCTGCAAGCTTCCCCACCCCGAACCTGCCTCCCCGTGATGCTGTCCCACATTACAGAGTCCTGGGGAGGAAGAGACAGTAAGGCTCTGTGGGCCGGTTCACAGAGCTCCTAACAACAAGCATTTGCAATGCAATAGGTCTCGCATTTGCGAGAGTTTGAGCTATTGTCGTTGTAAATGATATTGCTTTTTATATATGTGTTTTGAAAAGTTACAAGTGGTGCTTAAACATGCATTATGTATGTTTTCTGTCCTCCTCTACCCAAAACACACACTACAAAAGGGTCTGGCAGTCTCAGCAACCCAGTTTGTGACAGCATACTTTGCCGGGCTCATGAGCAGTGACTAGAAAAAGTAAAAGTAGGACAGCTCAACCATTAATGTTATCCTTGCAATCCCTTTCACTGCCTGAACACTTAAGGTCATAGTTTGTACAAAACATTTTTGGGGGCGCTGTTGGATCATCAAGCAAAAATGTTTACGGCTAAAAGCAGAAATGAGTATTGCCATTGTAGTCCTTGGCACACATGAACTATTTTGCAAGCTGATGGAATGTGTGAGAAAGGGAACATTGTCACTCACGGTCAAGTTAGTGAATTGCTGAAGTGGACCGACCTATGAGCCCACGCTGCAGTGAGAAGAAGAAATATGTGAATGACAGTGACATACCAATTTGATGCAGAGGACTTTTAAGAAAGCCCCTAATAGTATATCAAATGTAATTTTAGTAAAATAAAAAGGTCTAGGCTAACACCTGACCTAATAAGCATTGGCATAGCCAACAAATTGACTTTAAAGTGCTATCAAAAGTAAAAAGACATTCACAAATGCTGTTTACATGCACTGTAGGAAAAAATGTTGTTCATCACATTATCTTATGCCCTATGGGCTTTAGATTGAGCACAGACAGCTGGGAGAGGAATCGTAACTAGGGCACGGCTAAGCAATACGCCTTAACACCTAGCATAGACAACACTGTTTTTATACTGGACATTTGTTTCTTATGTTCAGCACTCATATGTTCTATTGTGATGGCGGCTGAAATGTATCCCTCTAAGGTTAGGTTACCCTGCCAAAACACACTCCATTGATGCATTGCCACCCATGTGACGGGCAGTCCTCTAAATCTCCTGTAGATTATATGCTGGGGAAAGGAAACAATATATACTACCACTTATACGTAAACTTCCTTTCAGACAATGCCGCCCAGCTTTGTATTATCTCCAACTATTGCCAAACCCTTTTGTCTGTTATTGTGAAGCTTCATTTTTGCTGTCTGCCATGAGGAGGAGGAGATCAATTTTATACGATTGAATGTACGCACACAACAATGCATATGAATTGCTGTTTTTATGATATGATTCATTCTATTTATTTTACGATTTAATCGCTTTTTATGCACCTGTATGTGTTTTGATATTTAATATGTTTTTAATGTTAATGATAGATTGCTGTAGAATACTTTCTATGCCACTTGCAGTGGCGAAATAAAGTCTAGAAGGTATATATGAGGAAAAAAATCTGAATGTGACAAACAGCATAGCCCGGTTTATTGTTCAGATTTAGGATAATTACTCAAGCATTCTAATGGAAGCACTTCCTTGAATGATACATCACCAGCTGATAGAATTGCGTGAAAGAGAAAAATTCTTCAGGGTGGAGCCAAATATCCCTCTGCATACATTAAAAAAACATGCTGAACTCTGTCATCCAGGCAGCTGTGCTGTTGACCAGCTATAACTATTAAAAAAAAAGTTAGGTCATGCACTAAAGTTTGGTGTATTTTGCCTTTCACTGACATACTACTTTCTGGGGTCATTTAGAATATGTAGAAAGCTGTAAGCCTTTATGCACATGTAGAACTCACCGTGGCGGTGTACGCGGCAGCGGATGCTTTCGCCGCTTGCAGACGGAACCGTTCCTTATATGACTCAGGGATAAACACACTCCAACTACGATAAAAGCTACAGATGATAAAATATGAGGAAGCAGGTGACCTGTGTGTTATTTAGCACACGGCTGGAGCAGCAGCTTCCCCTGAATTTGCAGGTAATTGAAACAGTGTGTGGGAGATCCGGTGAACGGTGCTTGCCTTACAACATGGCTCACACTTTCGTAGTGCAGTAGTCAGATGACTGTCCTGAGGAGACCCTCAGCACTATAATGTTTTTTTCACACATCATTACATATGGATTGGTTGAACGTGTATTTTGACAGAAACTACAAGCAGTCTACTGTCTCCGGCTCTTCACTTACATTAGGTGGTGAGAATTTAAACAGTGCATTAGATGGTGGATTCCTCTACACCACTGAGAGGTGTCTAAATTTTGAAAGATTATAACAGGACAATTGTTTACATAATATGTATTAACCCTGGTTCACGTGGGCATATAGGAGTGTCCTTGTCTTATTTCACGAACGAGAAGAACTCGTACCCTAATTATCCAGCTAGGAGACATAGCCTTGAATGCTAGCACTACATAGCGGATGGGGTTCAAATTACGTGGAGGAAATGACTAAATTATGTGGCATAATTTCCCACATTGTTATCTAACTTCTTTATTTTGTTGTTTTAGACCGGTCAACAAATGCTTGGGCAAACGTTTTGCATTACTAGTTCCTGTTTAACACCCAGATACATAATTAAGCAACAGTGTTGGTGAGTGGGTGGGGGGGGGATCAGCCAACCTTTGCAAAAGACCTTTCACTGTGCAGCAGTAAGTGTTGTTGCTGTTTATTAGTAATTCTTGATTAGTTTGAGCTAGAAATATTTTTTTGAGTTAAAATCTGCAGGTTATGCCACAGCTGATCGATTAGATAGCAAATGCACAAATTATGTGGAAAACGCCACAGACACAGAATACCATCATTTTAGTGGCCCTGTCTACAACATTGCTGTAGCATCTTTTTGACCTAAAGGTCAACCTGCAACGCAATATCGCGACTTGATAAAGAGCTCTGGCAACTTGATAGATTATACTCTTGGGGAGCAAGCACTTTACTGCACAATCAAAACATGCATTACTGCCAACCACACTGTGGACAGAGCTGTATGTAGTACTCCTGAAAGCTATTTCTGCGCTTAATCACGTTATGATGACACCTGCACGGTCAAGCGAGACCTAAAAAGGTAACCGGGTTAATGCAAGTGTTTAACACCTTTCTATGGAGCTTAGTACTATACACACATCCCAACAGGTATCGCCGTTCCTCCTGTGTTAGGGTAAAGCAACACAGTCATACATAAAGTCTTTATCCAGATTAATTGCAGAAAATCAAAGGCCCACTGGCAGAGGATGACAACTGACACATTACAAGGAATTTCAAATTTAAGACACAGAAATGAGGAATAACTCTAATTATCAGAACAACAACCAAATGCTAAAAGTTTCTCACTTCTATGACATCCTAAGCGTAGGTCCTGCAGGGGAAACAGTCTAATGAAGCACCTGCTGAGTGACAAAACTGAATAATTTAACAACTATTACTTTTCAATTGCCTTCCCGGAAACCTAGGGCTTTCACCATTGATTCGGTAAGGAATGGCGGGCTTGGAGAAGAGATCCTCAACCTCACAGAAATTCTGAAATAGTTCAATCCTAAACTAAAATGGCAAGGGATTTCGAACACTACAGGGAAATGACAACTTCTATCCAAGTACCTTAACCCTCAAACATTCACACGGGTAAAATGTATTTACGTGAAGGAGTGGGATCATGCCCTCACTCCTCCCATGCATCTCATTGTCCCTCTACAGACTCCGAGAGGAAGAATAAGGCAGAATTAATTAACATCTGGGGGTGAAGACAAAAAACGTGAACACTCCTGCTATTAAAACTAAACCCAGTCTCTCACTGAGAGTGACAAATACCACATCAGTTTGGCAATGCCATCCCCTTCTGTAGACCAATTATAGGCCACTATGGTTACAATCGCCAGATACGGAAGGCACTGGTCCTTCGACTCTTCTGAAATTGTAAAATGTGCGCATTTAAGCAAAATAAAGCCATGGCCTAACTCGCCGAGTCTTTTAAAATATCTACTGGATATTTGTTTTTTTAATAACTACTCATGTACCTACTTTAACATACAGTAAACTCAGGTTTCCATAACAATTTTTCTGCTGTTTCGTTGGCAATATGTCTTATTATAAAACTTTTCCAGCGTTGAATTCTTGAAGGTTCTATTATGGATTAGTCCAAAGTGGTTTCTCAGCATAGCCGGGTCTCCACATTTGACAAGAAGCGACACTGCCCCGCTCAGCATGCGTGGTTAGAATCGTAGCGCTCGTGCCAGTGCCGTTTGCTCTGCATCCATTTTGAGTTAGGGGTGCAGTGTCTTACTGCAACCAAATAAATCAAGGGTAGTAGACGTAAAAAGGAGGCAAGTCTTCGCCCACTGCCAACAGTCTCTACCCGAATTACACAGTAATCAAAAGGATATTAGCGCACCTTCCCTGTGATCCTCGCTGCGACCCCCCACTAAAGCAACCCTGCTGCAGCACCTAAACGGGGGTGCTGTTGCTGCCCTGGCTATCTGTCAGTTCACTTAGCACCATGGTAACGCCGGCCCGCCTCCCAGACTCCTTTCCAGCAATTTAACAAACCAGTGGTGCGCGCGCACCACAGAGGAGCGGGGGCGAGGGAGCGCGGCAGCGAGGCGAACGCGCGCTGCTGCGCGTAACAGACACCAATGGGAAGTGGGCGGAGCAAAGGCGGGACATGCGCCAGCCTTTGCCCAATTGCGTGCTGTATTTTATTAAAAAACGCACGCTAAAGCCAATTGCAGCCGACAAAAGCAAAATCACACTCACGAGCGTGTGGTCAGCTTTCAGAACCCCCTACATGAGGTCTCGTGCTGTGCGAGCAGTACTGCGCACTGCAACGCTAGGCGCGAGACATAAAAACTGGCCCACATGTGACCCTTAGGCACAGGCCCATCGGCCAACGCCCGACCGCCTGCCTTCCCAATCCGATGCTGCTCAGAACCAGCGGTTGAGGAGCATAAATAACAAGTATGAGAACTGTGATTATAAGTGCCATAGAGGTGAGTTCAGGGTCACAGATGTATCCAAAAAGAACAAGCTTTTAAGTAACTATATTTTTTGGGTGTTTCACCTTCGGACCATTTCATATAAAACTACATACACCTCTTAAATGAAAAACCAATGCAAGTTTGACTAATTGGTAGGAAATTCACCCTTTTAAAACTATGAACGCTCAGTTGGTGAATTCATCACTGCAGTTGGGTGTTACCAGCTACTCAGAACTGAATCCTGCCTTGTTCTATGAGGCCCTAGCCTGTGGCAGAAAGTATTGTGAATATGTAAGCCATTACTTATCCAAAAAACAAAAACATTTGTCACCATGAAACTTCAAATGACTCAATTAATTGAAGCCATATACTAGTTCCCAAGCACTCTTTAGATCCGCTGACCAACCATTTTCACACATTTAAGTTCCTCCCAGATAGCAGGCAGCTGGAGAGAAGATTGTTTGTTTCTTCTTTAACTATCCGCCCCTCTATCGTCTTCACAGTACAGGAGACCACCTGCCTTCCTTTCCAGCTAGAAGCACATCAAAATCAGCACCAATCGTCCAAAGACGTTTTTTGATATAGAAATAGTAATGGACATGCTTTTTTTGTAAAATTTTCCATCCTTTGCACTATACCATTTCTTAGTCCATTGTTTGCGGCTTTTGTATTCAGAGAAGAGAGTGAATTCGCCCCTCGCTCCCTGGCAGAAAGAGGCACATTGGGCTGTGTGCCAGTGGCGGCTCCTCTGCTATGGCAGAGGAGAGTCCTTCCACTGCTTTCAAGCAGTGCGTAGTAGAAACATAAAATGCTAATAACTTTGAGTTGTTTTATGTGTGTGCTGCTTTGCGGGCTGGCGAGTGGTCTGGGCTGCTCTGCTTTCAGAGCAGGGTAAGGGAGGAGTGCTTTGCCCACTCCTAAGTGCACATGACTGTTTGGCCGGCCCTCTCGGCCCGCCCAAATTAGTCATGCGCACATTCCTTGTTCTCTATGTAGGCTGCATTACAGCCTGCGTGGATAACATACCCAGGCCCCCATTCCCTGTCTGAGCGTCGAACCAGGAAACTCAGACCAATCACAACGCAGCGTTGTGATTGGTCAGGGGAGCCTGGATGCTTTTGTTGTGATTGGTCGGTGGGGCTTGGCTGGGCTTCCTGTTCCTCGAGTTCGATGAGGAGAGCAGGAGCAGAGATGCGAGACCCAGTGGCAAGGTACGTTTATTTTAAATACATTTTTTTTAATATTGCGCACTCTCCCCCTGATACGCCGCCTCACCACCAGTGAGCCATCCCAGCTGCCACTGCTGTTTGCACTTGAACACCCATGTTTGTTTAACCAAGTGTCTCCAAGAAGAGGAATCACAGGAGAATAGGTTTATGTTGTCACTTCCAAGATACAAAGTGCAATGCCACACAACTACACCGATCCACCACCCTGGGTGAGCAATGCGCTTGTGCTGCCTCATTTTCACTGTCCGCTAAATTTGGAGCACCTAGATGAATGATGTCTCATTGGCACTTGACAAGTGATGTGATGTAGCATGCGAGTGCGCATATCAGCAAAGCCAAATGAGTCTATTATCTTCACAAGGCCAATAAATCGAGAAACTAAGGGCCATATGGACACAATTTAGAAGTGCGATTATTTGCGAATCACAATTAGAGAATTGCAATTCCTAATGTATGAAACCCATTGAGTATCATTTAGCGATTCCTAATTGGGTCGCAATCAGCTTACCTCATGAATATTAATGAGAGAGGTTGCAATGTGTGACCTTTTAAGAATTGCAGCCATAACAGGAACGGTGACCTGCTGGGGTCAGCAGACCATCATGTCACTGATAGCTTTGTAAGAAAGCAATCTTTTATTTAAAAAAATTTAAAATCAGCCCAATTTCCTTAAAGGTAAACGGGATGCATTTCAAAAAAGAGAATTAAATGTTTATGTTTCATTTTTTAGGAGAGGCAGTGGCTCCATGGACCACCCCCATGGACCACTGCCTGCTTTCAAAAGATATTTGTTTTAACATTCACAAAGGAGAATGGGTCCCGTGGTGGTCACCTTCCCATTTGTGAATGGTTACCAAAACCCTTGAGGTGTCAGTAAAAAATGAATGTGTTGCGACCGTAATTCAGCGGCAAAACATTCCTACATACCGCTGCGATTCGGTATTAGGAAGGGATGCCCTAAACATGCCCCTTCCAAATACTGAATTGCTAAACAGAAATTGTGATTAATTATTATTTTTTCAAATCGAAATTTGTGTTTTGTACATATGAAAGAGCATTTTTACGGCCAGTAAGGCCCGATTCTGCGATTCGGACCGTTTCTGACCGCAAGAATGCTTTTGTACATCTGCTCCCAAATGGAAAGGTAAGATATGTGTTGTATTACTTTGTATGAAATGCAATATGAACACTAAAATTATAATTAATTTCAGAAAGTGCAAATTTGAAGTATATTATTACCACCGCCATATCTGGTCTCTCTAACATGGAGGGAGTGTTTCTCAGCTTTCTGGACACCACACAGTGGCTGACTGAGAAAGTCATCCACTCTAGCCATGGCGGTCGTGTACAGAGTTGATGTTGCCAGAACTGGTGGTGACCCATCCACTGTAGATTGGACAGCTTATCCAACATCCCAGAGGTGACTCTCACCAGTGGTGGACCCTGGCTCACTGCCAGGGTGACCTCTGTCATCGAGGGAACTCCAGCTAGGGCGGTTTGATTTCCAGAAGTGCGTTTGGAGAACCCGCTGTTTGGTATGTTCTTGGTAACAGAGTTTTCTGGCCTCATCACCTTTCATCACTTTGGAGGAGTGTTGCCATAAGGGGACATGTATTTTTGTCATGTTTTGGGGTATCACTCTCAATGTAACAAGTTTGAGATTCCTGTAATATAATACCCACCCTCTCTTCTCCTTCACAGATTGTCCCAATCAGTACTGGGGTTCAGACTGCAAAGAGGTTTGTTTGTGCCACCCAAATGGGAAGTGTGACCCTGCCACCGGCCAATGCACCTGCAATCACAACCGCTGGGGGCACCTCTGCCAGTTTGCGTGCCAGTGTGGACCCCAAGGGAAATGCAACCCACTGACTGGATCCTGCCAGTGTGACCCTGGATGGTGGTCTTCTACCTGCAAGAAGCAGTGCCAGTGCAACCCAAACAGCCCCCGCTGCCACTCTGCCACAGGGCACTGCATCTGTGCCCACGGGTGGTGGGGTCTGCGGTGCAGCTTCCGCTGCATCTGCAACCAATTTCCGTGTGCCCAAAGCTCTGGCAAATGTGAGTGCCAGGATGGTTGGTGGGGGCACAGTTGTGGGCAACAATGTGACTGCTTGCATGGCAAATGCAGCCCCGTCAATGGGCACTGCGAGTGTGAAGTGGGCTTTCAGGGCACAACCTGCACAGACCCTTGCACTGCTGGATACTACGGGCTGAGGTGCAGAGCCAGGTGAGGCCCAGGGGAGAGTTGGTGACAAGGGTTGGCCATGGGGTCTGCTGATAAAGGACATTTAAAGTATTGATTTTCATCTTCTCTCACCCAGGGCGTTAAGTGGGATGAAAAAACTGGGGGGTCTCTCAAAGTGGCGTGGCCGATGCAGTTAAGGGCGTGGCTTAAAAACGAGCAAGCTACAAATCTGTGCTTAGCATAGTGGGCCGCCCAACTTGTATGTTGCTGCTTCTTTCATTGCATCCGGACATATAATACAACGAGTAACATTACACCTACAGCAAGCCAGAACTATTGGCTTTGCCAATGGTTGTTAGTTGCATAAGATAAATAAACAACAACCATGTCTTCTTTGTATAGACTATTGAACATGCTTCCGTTCTAAAAAGATGAGACTGTGAAAGAGCTATAACGGGTCTCTTTGAAGTGACATCAAAGGCAGTGAAGGGTGGGATTGCTGCAGAATGAAGGTTTTTTTTTCCACGCTGAGGGTGAGGGCAAAAATGCAGAGCCCGATAGGAACCCGTCTCTGCACCTGCTTTTTAGAACTGCCAGTGCTGAGCAACGACGGGACCCGGCCCACTTAAAGCCCTGGTCTCCCTTCTTTCTCATCCCTATTTTCCTTGATCCTTCGTTTCACTCTTCCAATTCGCCTTTTATTTTTCTTCTCCTTTCTTATGATCTCTTTTCTCCGCCTCCTCTATTCATATGGTCCACTTTTCCCCTCTCTCTCTGTCTCCTCTCCTCTTTCCTCATTTTTTCCGTCTCTTCTACTTGTTCATGCACTCCCCCACCAATACAGCTTTCCCGTCTTTTGCTTTCCTTCTGTTCTCTCCTCTTCCTCCCTATCTACATGGATCCTGTTGCCCTGTGTCTGTGTGAGGCCCTTTCTTTGGGTCATGGAGCAGTGAGTGTTTACCGATTCTGTCCCAGGGCCTGTTGCACTCTAAAGGGATATCCAAGTGACCTCCTTCATAGCTTGAGTCTCTCAAGGTAGCGAAGATGAGCGCCAAGGCTTACAGGCGGAATGAGGCCGAATCTTAAATGCAACATGAAGCAACAAGGAGCAGTCTATTTCCAGTTTATTACATGTATATAATAGTTTAGTACCGGTTTTATGTAAATCATTTCAATAACACGCAATGTAATCAAAGGTAGTGCAAAGCATAAAACAACATATGTATGCATAGCTCCTGTTACTTCAGGGTTTTCTCATTTCATCAGTTACCAACGGGGTACACTTCAGTTCATGAAGTCCTTGATTAAAATAGCACATGCATCTTTGGACTGAGCAGAAATTAGCAAAACATGTAATAAGCAATATAGGGTATTCACCTGTGGAACACCAGGGCCTCATTATGATGGCGGTGAGACCCCCACCGCCAGCCCCTCAGTGGCAGTCCCACCGCCATCCATAGAAGTGGTCTGATCGCCGGATTATGATCCGGCTGTGGAGGCCTCGGTCGTACAGACTGTTCGCTGCTTTTACGGCTTGCTCAAGGAGCCCGTTGCGGCAGCATTGGGACTGGAATCCCTACAATAGGGGCAGTGCTGGGATTACCATGTCTGTTTCCCTCGGCCTGTGCATGGTAGTTCGACCGTCATGTACAGGCAGACGGAAAGGGACTTTGGGGACACCTAGCAGGGCCCCGTCCCTTGTTGGCCTTTGCTATGGGGCTTGGGTGGCACATGTTGTGCCCCCCTCAAACATCCATGGATCCTGTGCTAGGCAGCTCAGGGGGCCTGGCACACGGTGCTTGGATGTTTAAAACATGCCTATTTCTATTGTGGCTTGTGCTGCAGCCCTTTTCCGGGCCGCTGTACAAGCCGCAATAGAAAACGGCAGGTTTCTGACCGCCTACACGGCAGTTGGAATGTAATTTGGCAAGTGGAACTGCCGACTACATGTCGGCCGGTATCCATCCTACATTGATGGCGGTCGGAAACTTGCAGATATTCACTATGTCTCAATTTTTCACGTAATGCAAAGGCGTGCTTATTGTAGTCGCTTCATAATGTGCCTATCCGACGTGAATAATGAATCCTTCACAAAGGCTTGATCGGAGAGCTGGAGGCATCACTGGCCCCAAAAGCACCTCGAAAAACAGAGCAAACTGCAAGTCTCTGCTGGAGCACAGCTTCGACTCTCACTTCCCGCTCATTCTTACCGCCACTAGACTGACCCTGCATTTGCAAATGCATTTTCCTACTCGGTAACAAGCATCATCATTGATCAACAGTGTTTCTTCACCATTAATATCGTTAATAACTGGTTCAACTTAACTAGCATAACCACAGTCCTCCCACTGCCCACCAAACTAAGAAATATGTTATAAGAATAGGGGAGAGGATGTGGTCCGACTTTGGTGCTGGAAACCAGAGTTCGAACCTCAAGGTCGCGTCCACATCCTGTGATTCTGGGCAAATCACTTAATCTCCCCGTGCCTGCATGCGTAATGTAAATACGGTGCTATGTAAAGCGCTCCAATACCTTCGGGTCGTGTTCGCGCTATATAAATAGGCAACAAAAAAAATATGCCTCTGAAACATCGATTTATTCGTGCACGCTCTTGGCAAGGCTTTGGAATCAGCCATCATGTCTGCCTGCTTATTGGCAGTAGCAAAGTCCAAACCATACTATGGAGTGACAGCTTGTCCATCACTTTACGAACCTGTCAATCAAAACAGACTCATATATGTACACGTGGCATTTTACTGAACACTGGAAAAGCAAGCCTTGCAGACATACTCAACATACTGAACAATTCTAGCGCAGAACCACTCAACTGGAACTCACCAACAAACTTTGTAGACTCGGGGTAGTGATTTACATTCCAAGATCTGAACACGCTCAGAATTCTCTCCCTCTTCTGTTCCCATATCAGCAGGCCTTACAAATGGTTCATGACCTCACCTTTTGAATTCGAGTGTGCAAAGTGAATACTGAAGTGACACTGAGGCAAGAGAAACTGGCCTTCCAGTAACTCAGATATTAGAGGGCGAATTGATGACAACAAAAAGGCTCACAGTCTAAAATCCCAACAGCAGCACCTTTGCAACTATCAAGCAAATTAACTAATCAAGTGATCAAGGATGCATGACCCTAAAAGGCTTTGGTTATATAATACTCCATGTCATAGGAATTAATTATACAACACAGTGACCTAAACCTTCATAATCAAAATAAACCCAAGCTCTGCACCGGCTCATAGATTCAAACCTTCTATAAAGCCTAAACTCAGCAAAAGTAGACAACTTAACTGCCCAACCCCAACCAAAGTCTATTAAATCAAGGAAGCAGACCCTGAGCCATTTCCACCCGTTTACAACCCAAATATCACAATTAGTACAAGCTAGCAGATTGACAAGATTACCTTCAAGTACCAGTCCACCAGCCATCTTTAAAAATCTTATGACTCTACCACCCACATTCAAGCTCTTCCTTACTCTCTTCAACATCTCTTCATGGAAATGGAACATCCCAGAATAATGTAAACAATGACAGATCATATCAATACTCGAAAACCCTACATGGACCCAAATTGCCCTAATATCGAAGTTCCATCACCAACACACCATATGCGCAAAATAACTGGAATGCCATTTCTTCAACGATCTCTCACTCCACAGTGTGTCACACACTATCCTACACCTGGCCTACATTAAACGGGGCCTCCACATAATGATGTTATTATTTGTTATTTGGAATTTATATAGTGCACAGTCGTCCGCTAGTGTAGCATCCTCGAATCTGCAATATTGTCCAATAATATACTCTTTTTACTACTAAAAACAAACAATACAACACAGAACTTGACATGGTACTGTACCATACCACAATCCAATACAGCACAACACACCTCTCACTACGCCATCCCGCAACTAACAGTACCAAACCATTACTGAATTATTTATTTATTTTAGCTGTGGGTTTTTAGGTAGCACATTCAATGCTCTGAAGCATCAGCACACTTTACAAAGGTCAGTGCACCTAGAAGTATAAAAGACAAACCTAAACAGTAAACAGTCCAAAAACACTCACAAAGTTGGCTCAGCAATCAAGTACAAAGAAATATATATACAGTCCAAACACAGAGCATCTTGTTCATAGGAAAATCACAGTACAGTGTTGTGCTCCAGTAGGTAGGTAAACAGCAGCTTGGAAGGGGCTATATGGAAGGAGAGATCTAGAAGAAAGTGTCTTATCTCTCTATTGAAAGCAGATAGAGAGGTGATGGTGTTGATGGTAGGCAGAACAGAGTTCCAGGCTTTGGTGAGCTGCACAGAAAGACTATTTCAAGGGACCTGTTTTGTTGAAGGCAATGGTTCAAGAAGAAAGGTGTCAGAGCTGTGAACTGTATGAAACATTCCTCATATCTTCAGCTTTTTGACCAAATATTGGGAGTGATCAGCGTGTACAAGTTTATGAATTAAGCGTTAGTTGGTAGGAATATCTGCCCTCAATTGGGAGTCCATTTAGGCGTTGCACTGCAGGAGCAAGGTGAATAAAGCAGCCAGTCTCGGAGATTGAACATGCTGCTGTATGTAAATAAACTTAGAGAGGGAGAAGATGAATTTTAGGAATGCCGGGAAGAATAGGATTTACCTAGTCTAATCTGGAATGTAGCCAATGCTTGGATGAAATATTTGAGGTGGTATTCTGGAATGAAATGTTTTGCCCCTAGAATAAGTCTAAGTTCAGTCTAGCATGTTTGGTCATGTTGTAAATGTCTTTCTGGAGATCTAGACAATTATCTGAAGTAAACCCAGTGATTTTGTGCCTTCACGCATGGTCTGAGGGTAATCCAACCCATTGGTAGACTTTAACCTATTTTTGGCCAGAATGGAGCTAGACCCGGACAAAATGATTGGGAATTTATTTTTTTAAGACTGAGTTTGAGATGATCAGATATCATCCTGGCATGTACGTTTTCCACGACCATGGCCACTAAAGCGATATCTGCAAGAAAGGAGACCTACAAAGAAACCTGGATGTCATATCCACATGGATGAAATGAGATGCCAGATTCTTTCATGATGGTCCCAGCGATTCAAGATATACGTTAGAGTGCAAAGCTCAATTTACTCCTTAGCCATACATAGCCCCCAACTACATACCATACTACACCTTGCAACACTTCACAGTTGTGACTGCATGCTGTACAATTCACCCTCCTTCACACACCACGTAACATATCACACTATCTGACAATATATCACTGAACAACACATATCTGCTTACTCCCCTTCTTCAAACTCCGTGTTACAATTCTCAAAACAACTACTCGTAACATAACATCATTCTCCACCATGAGACTGCTTTAACCACATTCTGTGTCACAATATACCATGCAACAACTCGCTACACCATATCATGCTTCCAACCTGCCAACTAGACATCCCACCATGAGTCCAATCTCACGACGGCATCTATATCAAACCACAACACACAATAGGCCACTCCTGAGTTAATGCCAGAAAATCAACAGCCCCTCCCTTCCTCTGTCTTCTTCCTCCTTTCCTCCATCACCTCTCAGTCTCTCATCTCTATTCTTTCTTTTCAAAGACCCCTCACCTCCTGAAACTAAGCTGGGACTCAATACTCTGAGAGAGTCAGTCGCCTAAAGGGAACCTCTTGTCTACTTGTCACCGCATATATCATACTGTAGCAGCACGCTCTGCCACCTCACACACAATATACCCCATGCACTGCACCTAGCCATACCCCACAATAAGATTCCACAATACTACATATAGGACTGAATTTTTCTAGATTTGACACCGACCATCATACCACAATTGGCCACAGCAACCCCTACCAATTTGCACTTATACTTGCATAATTCCATATTACACCCACACTACCACATGGCATTTCTTCCCACCAAATGACATATACAACCATATCACACAGCACACCTCTTGACTGCACTATTAATATGATATCATATTTCATTACACTGCATATAACCCAGACCACACACCACACCTTACAAAAGCCAAAAACATCCTATATTATAACATGTATATGATGTCACACCATAGGATGCATGGTGCCATCACACACACATCATCTCACAGATCAAACACTACCAAATATTGCCTTCCAACCCATCATCCACCTAATCGCATATCACGTCACCTTATCGTTCCGCAGCAACACATTCACCACATAAACCCACAATGCAACATGACTCCTTATCTCATCTGTCATCATCAGCCAAACCATGATACCATAGCACACACCATGCCACCATGAATGACTCTATAGAGCATGCGTATCATATGACTAACTATTTTAATGCAAACACTACATGAAGAAATGCTGCATCTCAAACCAGAGCCTCGTTGGGCACCAATCAGTCACAGCACCACAAACCAAGTTTCATTTACCATTCCAAATGTCAATCAACCCCTCCAATACAACACACTGCGCTGCAAAACTAAATTGGACAGCAACATTCCATAATATGCTACCTCTAGGAGTGCATACTACACCGTGCAACAGCAAGTACCACCCACACCATGCTGCAAAACATCACACTAAGCCCCACTACTAAGTAGTACAGCTTCTCACATCCAACACAGTAATGCACCGCATAAAAACATCTCTGCACCACATCATACCCTGGGCGCATGACACAACGCCATTCAAGATATGCCACTGGGCCACGCAGCGCCAACACCACATCATGCCACATCTCATCGGATCATTCTCAATGATTATCTTCAATTTATTTAAACATGTTTTTATTGCAGCATTATAAACAAAACATCCATTAGGGCAACCGGTACCCGCTTATAATCTCAAATCACACCCATCGTTATAACAATGCACACAGCCATTCAGCCCACATCCCGGGGGCCGGGCGGCGTGTTAAGACAGTGATTCATATTATTTTGACGATCACCTCATAGCGAAGCCCGGTCCATGTCCTATTATAGTATCTGCATTTATTCCCAGCAGACTCCCTCCCCAAAACCAAATACCGCCAGCCAGAAGCAACCCCTCGAGGTGGTTGACACTAGTATTGTCCGTGTCCACAGCCTCCGTCCCCATCAGCGCCCACCCCTGTTAGCAGTGCCTAAGGCCTATCACTCATCACCTTCTAGGTGCCCAAGGAGAGCTGCCCATGTGCCCCGTTCCCCGGTGGTCAGCAATCAGGGATCCTTCTCAATGATTATCTTCAATAAAGCATCATATTTGAGTGCAGTGTGCTTTTCTAAGTTACATTGCTTTTAGCACTTCTCATGCCTTCTGTATACATCCGGGGTGTATCTATTCCAACTGTAGGCCCCACTCACGCTCTGTTTGTCCTGCACTAAAACAATCAGAATGCTTCATATGTTATCATCGGAAAGGAATGTGATCTGCAGATGAGTCACAGCCCCATTGCAGGTTGCTGGTCATGCGTGCTGCCAGTTTCTGTGAGATGTTTTTATTCTGAGCTGATGTCCAGGCCGCTTGTATGTGATTTAATAGAAAAACGATTTCATGGAATAACATTACTGAAAACACATTTCTATTGAACTGTATAGTGGACATTTGCAGGATAACTGGCATTTACCATTTCATAGAAAGCAATTCATAGAATGTATTGTTTTTCTATTACATGCTTATTTTTAAGGTGTAAAAACAAAGGCTGCATGCCTTACTTCCAGAATTATATCTTTTACATTGTCAAAACAATTTCTTCAGATGCCTTTAATTTGCTGGCCTTCTCCACCCTAAAACCATTCATCACTGACCCCCTCACAACTCCTAAACCCCAGCCATCCCTTCCCCCTAGAAAGCCCCTAACCACACCTAAACAACACCCATCCCTGATCCCTAAACTCCACCCATGTGTGAACCTTAAAAATCCCTTCTACCCTAAACTCCTCCCAAAACTGAACCCTATAAACCCTTACTACACCTAAACTACACCTATCTGTGATCCCTAAACTCTACCTATTCCTTAATCCTAAAACTCTTTCTGCCCATAAACGTACCTGCTCCTGACCTCTAAAAACCCTCACACCCCTAAACTCCATCCACACCTAAACCCTAAAACACTTCACTATCCTTAAACTCCACCCATCACAGAACTTTAAAAATCATCGCCAGCCCTAAACTCCACAAATCCATGAACCCTAAAAACCCCTCAATGCGTTTACACTCCACCCATCCCTAAAACCTACTAAAAAACCCTCACCACCTCTAAACTCCACTCATACCTATACCTTAAAATCCCCTTTCTATGCCTGAACTCCGCCATCCCTGACCTCTAATCACAGCTCATCACCCCTGGACATCACGTACCCCTGAACCCAAAAACACCCCACTACCCCTAACCTCCACCCTAGTTTAATGTTTTTTTAGATTTTTCCTTAAAATGATATCTCCTTTAAATTGTTTACTTTCATTTTCGTTGTATTTGTATTTCCTTAAAATTGACTTTCCTTATAATAGTTTTTTTCATTATTTGGTAGCCTCATATGTGATTTCTCAGTTTTCATTTTCCCTTTAATTGACATACATTAGTCCTGGTGTGTGTTTCTCTTTTCTTTGCTTGCTCGAATTTCTTACCTGAAATGTGCGCTATCGAAGGGTTCATAATTCCAATTTTTTATTGCCTTACTGTTAATGGAAATCAGTGTCCTGAACAATGTTCATAGGGGCGGATTGGGAGACTTCATGGTGCTGATCTTCTTTGGGATAAAACAGTAAGAGTCCGTGGCGGGGAGAGGGGTATCAAGCCACACTGGTGGAAATCCGTAAGTAGAGCCTCAGGGGACAGGTATGAAGCATGACTTGTAGCAGACCTCTCTGGCCCCTACTGTTCTTCATCTTGGCTCTGGCTCAGGAAGTAATGTTGACATTGGACCCTACCACTGCTGCCTGTGTGGGTGGGCAAGAGCTGTGGCTTACTGCCAGAAGCTAATGGTTCTCAAAGACCAGGTCCCAACCAGAGAAAGACACAGAGATAAACTACACATAAAACCTTGGTGCCCAGAGCAAAAAGCCAATGTTTCCAAATCCTCAACTGGAGCGAAGCATAATGTTAGCAACAAAACGACTCGGGGTGGATGGGAGGTGGATCTCAGGCGGAGTTGGAAATCACTTGCCATGCTGCTTTGACTACCACCTAAAACGGGAATAACACACACCAATGGCTTTCTTCAATTGCCCTGCTTTGACTCTCTGTGGGGAAAGCAGTGCAGATGTGGGCATTTGGTAAACACAGTGGAAATCAGTTTAACCAGGGGTTTTATCGTAAAAAACGGAAAAAACGTAACCCCTAATGATAATTATGGGGTTATTTGTAGTATTGGAGCTGATGTAGATTTGGGTGGTAATGAGAGCAGTTTTATTTAGGACAGCAGCGGATATTTGGGGGGATTGGTGTCAGTCTTGCTAACACGGTTGTAGGCAATGAGACTTTGTTGCAGTGAAAGCGAGGAAGTTGTGTATAATGGAGATGATGTTGCAGTTGTGACCTTGCTTGCTCATCACAATGCTCTTGATATGCATTCCCCAGGTGTGGACACTGCAGAGAGAGCCAGCCCTGCTCTCCAAAGGACGGCTTCTGCCTAGCATGTGAATCTGGGTGGAATGGCACCCGCTGCGACCAGCCCTGCCAACCCGGGTACTATGGAGAGAGCTGTGCACAGATATGCCCACGCTGCCGGCAGGGTGAAGAGTGTGAGCCTGAGACTGGCACATGCCGGAATTGTGAACCTGGAATGACGGGGCCGAGGTAGGACAGCTTTTCACCGCTTCTGTTCCTTCCCAAAGATCCCGGGCTCCCCCACCCTTGAGCATTGCACTAACAAAGCCAGGTTTTCTGGTCAGAGCTGGCCTAAGCGTTCCATCCTTTGGCCTTTAGCAAGGGTCAGTTCAGGCCAAGAGGGGAACATATTGTATATGTATGTATGTATGTATGTATGTATGTATGTATGTATGTATGTATGTATGTATTTATTTATTTATTTCCAATACCACAGAACAGATACAAAGTCATTGGCATGCTTAGAATGATCATACTGAAGATTCAAATCATAAGACATTGTGCACAAGTGACCAGAAGCACAGAGAAAAATAAATAATAGAGGATAATGTTCAATAGTTATGCACATCATATTTACAAAAAATACATTTTGGTCTAGTGCTTTGCTTACTTAAGCAGATAATAACGCAGGTGAGCAAAACAAGCATTGGCATAGCCAATAGGTCTCGCCTTTAGGACCTTATAAGTGTTTAGCCATGCAACAGTTGGTGTTGTTGCACCAAGGATATTGTACTGCATAACTAAATACTTATAAGGTCCCAAAAGCGAGACCTATTAGCTATGCCAATGCTTGTTTGATTCATCTACTGTGTTTGTCGTGCAGGCGAGTGAGGCGACACTTTTTAAAGGAAAATTCTTACCTTGGATCAGTCTGCTCACACGTCCTGGTGCAGGGACGCTCTCTCAAAATGAGGGTAGAATTGCGGCTTCACTCGTGTAAAACTCTCAGGTAAATATTGCCCCCAATGCAACAAATGAGATTGCATCCTTTTCATTAAGGCTTGGTCAGCCAATTAACAGTGCATAAAGACATAAATATTCGCACAAGTGCTAATTTTGTTTCAAAACACCGGTGTTGAACCGAAATAAAGGTGCACACCTTTAAATCGCACGTCTCTATCGTGGTCAGAGAACTTATTCTCATCAGAATCGACGTTTGCTGACCTGGCCTTTAGCTGAACAAAGCAATACATTCTGGGGCTTGCGTACTTGAGCGCAATGATTTGGTCAAAAGCAGCGCCTTCAACATATTATTTCCATGTCACATGAGATGCCAGATTTCCAGTCCTGGGTTTTTGATTTAACCATGCCATACATTCCGGGAGCTGTAGTATTTGGATATACAGAGCCTTTTGATGATTTTCTGCGCAGTGCCTCACTATAGGTAACCCTAGGTCACCGTGGACACCATTTTCGGGTCTTGTTTATTCCGAGTCACGAATGTGAATTCTGGGGGTTGTAGTCGTTTAAAGGTAAAACCTCAGACTTCGAGGGAGTAACAGGCCTCTGGAGCGGCGGTAGCCCGAGTGGAAGAGTTGCAACCATTGGTGGGGGGTGGAGGTGCATTTAGCCTCAGGCGTAGACTATGTCTGGGATATTGGCGCGACCCTCCCTGTGGAGGGGTGGGGTGAACATAATTGAGTGTTAAAAAGACACTATTCAGACTGGAAACATTGTATTGTAAATCCATAGGTCTGTGTCAGTGTTAAGAAGTGATACGAGCATGCAACTAACTCACCTGTGGACCAATCCCCCGCAAGCATTAAGTAGCCGTTGAAGGAGCGCTGCGGGTTGGCCAGTGGAGGTTTCCCATCGACATTAGGCTGACAGTGCAAGGCTGCAAAGACGGGGAAAGGGATATCTCAGCCCTGCCTCCCAGGAGTTGTGAGGAGACCCCGGGGCCAACGATGGCTCGAGCCGCGCACCTGTAGCTGCGCGAGGACCCAGGCCTCCGTTAACGCTCCTTGGGCAGTTTGCCGTGGCCTCCCGTCGTGCGCGCGCGCGCTGCAGGAGAGAAGTACTTCAGCTTGCAGAAAGGACTGCACGCGGCACCGAAACGAACCATGAAACTGAAGGTAACAATCGTGCACAAGGATTGTGCATGGGCGTAGCTTCAGGGAAGGTGGTTTTAGACCCCACCAATCCATGTACTTTTTCAGATAAATAGTTGGGTACAAGTGTTTAGGGCCGGTGTGCTGAGATGTTCGTCGGATTTCACCAGGAGTTGTTATAAACACACAGACAACAAGCATTGGCCGCACGTGCGCCTCGCGCTTAAAGGTAAAAAAAAAAAAAAAGACAAGCCCCGCAGAGCGTGGCGCGCGCGCGCTTGGGGGCGGGGGAGCAAACCCTTTGAAGTGCTCCCAAAAAGCGGAGTGCATGGCGGCACCAAGCGCGTGATTGTGCGCGTGCTAGCAATGCAATCCGCTTTTTGGGAGCACTTTGAAATGCCCTTTTACAATAGTCTCGCTTTGCACTCGCTTACGCGATAGCAAGGCGAGACCTAAAAAGAGGGGCTAGAATGCAGCGGATGGTACTCCGCGGTGACGGAGGTTAATTCAAGCATTCATATACCGCTTTCTGTGCTATCTAAGTGAGTTTTCGTAAATAGTAGAAGGAGAATGCCCAGAAGAGGGACCCAGGATTGCGATGCTGTAGGATTCAAGCTGAACTTCACTGATACCCAACGAGGCGAAACTGGTCTGTGGTTGCTTGTGTACCTGTTCAGAGGAAAGTTGACCTGGAAGTTCGGTCAGGACTGTCCCTTGTAGGGCAGGCCTGAGAATGATTTGCATAAGGGTGATTCCTAGCTGCCATGAAACAGGCGAACAATGCACTGAAGTGTGGCCAGAATAATAACCAGTGGCTTAGTTCAAACATTCCATCTATCACCTTTGTGCTGTCTGACCTACAGCAGTCGAGTCACTGATGTGAGCAAGGGCTAAGCTATAGAAGGACAGAGCTGTGTCAGATCTCATGGATGCAGTATGCACACTTAACTGAAACATACACATGTATGTTGAAGCGCGGAGTTTACTCGGCGTCTAAAGTTACACTATTAGAAGCATTATATTTAATTTCTGATGGACCATTGACTTTGAAATGGAATACATTAAAGGAATTATTGTAGAGGGGTCCTTTGGATAGTTTTCTGCAACAACAAAATATTTTTACAAACAAGTGTCCATTCGGTGTGTTGTCTTGGCAAGTTGGTGCAGTAGTTAATGTTTTGTTTATTTCTTATTTCATGCATGCGCCAAAAAAAGAGGAAAAAAGAAAGGGTTATGCCAAAATTGGTAACGCCGATCTACGGCAGTTTCAAAACGCAGGGGTGCACCCTATTCATAAGAATGGAGCACACCCTTGCATTACCCCTACCTCTGGTGCTAAAAAAAAAAGCTGGCTAGTGCCAGCGCAGGCACTCTTGCACCATTTTGCTAGGGTGCCAGCAGTGCAGGGGCAATTGTTTATGTGCAGGAAGGGACACCTTTCTGCACATAAACAATCTTTACAGGCGATTTGGTCTACCTATGTGTGCTGCAGAATGCAGTATTTGTGGAAAGAGCAAAATATGAGGAGAAAGAAAAGATTTCTCCAGGTATCGCCTTCTTAAGACCAGGTATTCCCTGGCAGTACTTTTGGCACTTCCCCATACCTTGTGAATATGGGGCAGCTTCAAAAAGCAATGGATGTTGCGGCGGAACACCCACTACAACACATATTACACACTCCTTTCACGCTAAGTGTTGCATGAATAGGGGCATTGTTTACGAGGCGGCGTTAAGCCATGGTAAGTGGCTTAACGCCACCTTGTAAAGAAGGTGAAGGAGATAACGCCACGAGAACGTCGGAAATAGTGACGTTCTGGTGGCTGTAACTCCTTGTAAATATGTCCCTATGTGTCACTTAAATGTAGCAGCCTAAGGCTTGCAATGCATATTTTAAATGTAAAACACATTCACTGATGTAGCTGTTTTACCAGTGAGAGCAAGTTCAAGCCCTACCATGATAGCAAACGATTGTGGGCCCTTATTACAGTGATGCGTTCACAGAGACCTTCCTAAAAGAGGTGCTTTAAACCGTTCTCAGCTCCTGTATTAGTTAAATTGATGTTTTGCACACAGCTGCAGTGCTATATGCAAGTTAGAAAATTATGTTTGAATTGCAAGTAATTCCAAAGTAAATACCTACTAGTTTCAGTGTAGTATCGTACATAGTAAACATATATGTATTGTGCCTGTATAAGACCGCCCGAGGTAATATGCGGCTACTTTTTAGCCAATTTTTAGTCAACAATACTTCTCATGCTTACATTTTTGGAAGCTATGTCTTCTATGTGAAATTGAAGTATATGTTGCATAAAAAGGCAGTCCTGCTGGAGGGGACGCAAAGGGTTATGGTCACTTGGGTCAGGCCTTAGGTTGCAAGCGCAAGACCTCCATCTTCTACTCTCCCCCACCTTTCCAAAGATCCGAAATCCATTCGATAATATTTTATAGAAAGAATAAATGGCCCGAGCAGGGCCGATAGTGTACAAGCAACCTCTGATTGCTTTCTTTACATGCAAATCTATTCTTTCTAGGTTACTCAACACAGACTTCCTTCCTCCCGACCCACTTCCCAAGTGACCCACTGTCACGTACGGGGCCTTCAGCATGGCTGGCTTTTTAGACAGTAGCACTTTGGCAGTGCCTATGGGGCCAAAGCTGACCCCATCCATCAAGGGTGTCTCTAATGCATTGCACATGGTTGGTGCACAGGCGAGCATTTACATTAGTCCCTGTCACAATAGCCACAGCTTCCCTATAACTCTACGCTGCCTCGTGCACCACCCCCTGCTCCCCATCGTACCTTTCTCTAACTCTTTATCGCCCACATAAAAGGCAGTAGGACTCACTCAGTGTGTGAGCCTTCCTAGATGAATAAATTGTGCACCACTAAATTGTGCAATAACACCTGTAGTTTACCGTGCTATGAAAAACAACACTATGGTAGTGAGGAGTCTGAATAACACTTCAAACCCTCCTCTCGCTTCCCTCCTCACTCCTTACTCAGCCGTTTTTCTCTTCTCGACCTCATTCCGACTGAACCTTTATCCATCGGAACTCACCACTGACCATTTATTGAAAAGAATGAGTATCACAAAACGAATCGCCGTCAAGAGGCCAAACTGGCTCTTAATCACAGAAACCTGGCTGTCCAATGGGGGCCGTCACTCCTCCATGAAGCAGCACCACCGGGTACAAGAGCATCTCTGGATCTGTCGCAGCTAGAGAGCAGGAGGCGAAGCCAACGTGCATTAGGACTTCTTTCCAGCTGGGCCTTCCCCTCGTTTCTAATGGTACTGAATGTGAATTCCCCTATGTCAAGTGCTGTCGCATGCCAGCTCCCCACACTGCTCCTATGCAGTCTTTTTTTATATATAAATCTTTTTATTTGAAGAACAGTAGTGCAGGTATAATACGATACATACGGTTCAGGGTGCATCAGCATAAAATGGTACATAATATCATAGCATTGATGCATTTGGGTATCCCCAAACATGCATACAGGTGAGTAAACTCTATCCCCAGGTTCCACCGTCGCAAATATCTTCCACCCTCCGCAACTCTTGTCCAGTTCCACCCCATCTTCGTGGAAAGAGAATCAACTGCCCCAAACCTTCTCCCATTTTTGGACACAGCCCCTGCCCTGGTACACCACTTTTTCAGCCCGTGAACACCAGTCCGTGTCTCTCTACCAGGCATGAATTCCAGTAGGTGCTGACTCACCCCATGCTTCCACTATATTCCTCTTTGCTACTCCGGACCGATATTTAGCCAAAGTGTTGTATATTTAGGCCAAGTCCACTCCCCATGTACATTCAGAAGAAGCCATTTGCCATCCATCTGGATCTCTGTAGCCTCTACTCTGGACATTAATCTTGTTACACTCTCCCAAAAGGATGGAATAAGTGGACAGGCCCATAATATATGTATAAATATACCCTCTTGGCCACAGTTTCTTATGCATTATTGTGTGGGCACGTGACCTATCTTGTGTAGCAGTGTTGTTGAATAATATGATCTATGTAGGATTCGGAGCTGGACCAGACGAAACCCTGCCCTTATCGCTATGACTCTTGGACCCTGCAACACCTCACTCCATTCCTTGTCATCCATTTCTCCCAAATACGCCACCCAGTGGTCCCTGAAAGAGCCCAGTATGTCCAGCATGTGCCTCATAATGTTTTTATATGTTAGGGAGATGGTTTTATCTGGCATAGGATTGAGCACTAACCTGTCTTCATGGGAGATGAGTCTTCCACCTGAGGCCTCCAGACAGATGTACAGTCATGGTGGGCACTACCTGTAATTAACAGTAATGTTCCGAGTTCGCAAGTTGGAACTCCACCTGCAGCGTCTGAAAGGCCTGATCCCTGTCCCTTTCCAAACATCCCCTAATCAGTCAATATCCAGCATCTCCCAACGTGAGAAGTTCACCAGGCCACCCACTTCCAACAGCAAATCACTGACCCACAAGAGGGTTTGCTCCATCTCCCTCCCTGCCCATCCCAGGAGTCCCAGGGCTGCTGACCACATCTCCACCACTGTCCTATTATATATTGGTAGGTTTTGTCTGCTCCTATGCAGTCTTATGCACATAACCCTTTTGGAGAAACCCCATCCCCTCCATCCTCTTAAACAACCCAATCTAACCTTCAATTTCAACCCCTGGTTTGACTAGCCTGACCTTTCCTTTCCGAAAGCCCTAACCCTTGTTTGCAGGATGCAGCATTGATGCCATATTCATTGCCCAGTGAGCTATTCCTAGATCCATGAGGTAAACACCATGCAATTTGATTATTTATCATAACTTTGACATAAATTAATGGGAAACATCATTTGCCCAACAACCCCAGCCACACTTTCATGCCTTTAGGAGGGTACCTTATTCCTCCCTTGGCTAAGATCCTTCAGCCTACCATTTAGCACTAGACTAAATCAGCTACTTTACAACCACATCTCAATCATCAATCATATGCTTTCCGATACCTATAATTCTTTAATCGATTCAAAGACCATCTTTTTGTCACTATATCAAGATCTGCCAAGTGGTTCAAGAAAGCACTTTATACCCAAGCCATAATATGGACTGTTGAGCAAAAATAGAGGAATGGAACAAAACCCAATGGCCGACAATGCTACCAACACCATTTAATGCTCCAAATGACCTTCCAATGACTTTTCTGAAGCATCTTAGAATTTAGGAATCAAGCAGCCAGCGTTAACAAAATCGTCCCATCTCAGCAACGCTGCAACTCCATGGCTAGCAGATGTGGAAACATCCTGAGACCTGGATGCTTGTTTCATTACTAAGATCAATTTATTTTCATCATGCTGTCATCTTCATCTCTCCTCCTTCTCGACCTTCCCCCAAAGGGGTCTCTCTCGCCACCTTCACCCAATCATACCTTCTGGATTCCAACATTATGTTGTCAAGTGTCAGAAGACTGGATCACTAAAAAAACGTTGCCGGCTTGCCCTCTTCAAGAAATGCCATATCCATGCCGTCATGCCAACTACATCTATGCACTCAAACATCACACCTCTCTCCACCCCCAAGCCACCTCTGGTCATCCTCAAACCCCCACACCACTTTGGGATCCAATCAAAAGACATCACTTGCTCATTCTCTGTGCCAGTCCACTTCCCACCTCTCTTCTTGAGATGGCTCATTGGTTCACCAGTTTTCCTGTTTCTTCTGTACAGGTGTGACTCTGCCTGCCCATCTGAGAGATTTGGGGATCAGTGCCTGTTCTCCTGCCCAAACTGCGGGAACGGAAGCTGCAGTCCAGTGAGTGGAGAGTGCATTTGTGAGCCTGGATTCTGGGGAGTGAGGTAATATATGGTTCTCAGTTGTAGAGCAGAGCTCTGTGGAGTACGGTATGGCTCTGAGAAATACCAACAGGCTCCGTTCTGCTTTTTGTTTCCACAGCTGCAACGAGACCTGTCCCCATGGACTCTTTGGGGTGAATTGCTCCAGTAGTTGTGAGTGTCATGGAGCCCCATGCTCGCCACACTCTGGAAAGTGTGAATGGGGTAAGTGTTGTATTGTATTGTGTTGTAATTGTATTTATATAGTGCTCACTACTCCTGATGAGGTGTTCAATCACTTTTCGGCGAGTAGCACGTTACTCCGGAACCCAAAGGATTAGTGGTGGATTAGTGTAGTGAAATATGAGGTAATTTGAGCAGTGGACATGTGAGTCTGTTAGTTGGATTCAATAGGATAATGGAGGGATAGAAGAGGGGAGAGTCTAGAAAGTATTATTTGGGAGATCACAGTAGTAAGGTGAGGCTTGGGATGAGTAAAAGGAGAGATGGAGGAGGGGAGAGTCTCTAGAAAGGGATTGGGGAGATCTAGTAGTAAAAGACGTTTGGGATGAGTCAAAGGAGGGGTTTACATGAAGGAAGAATTTAGAAAGGGTTTTAGAATGAGGTTTGGTGTGATCAAGGAGGGATAGAGGAGTAAAGAGAAAGGGATATTTTGGAGATGATAGTTGTAGAATGAGTATCACAATCTCCCTCTTTTGCCCCATTCAGCGATACGCCCCAAACGTGGCCAGGGCTGTGGTAAGTGTGTAGACGTGCTGCCATGGGTGTACATTATCTCTGTATTTGGCTTCTGTTCAATTCAGTGCATAAGTGTCCTTCCTGCACTTTTCAGCACCTTTGTATTCTTTATATTTGTTCGAGTACATTTCCATCCTCTCCAACATGGACATTCCACTGGAGATAGCAGTTAGCACTGCAGCTGCAAACACAGGTGCTTGGGAACTGAAGGCTTTCTCTGTGAGCAACAACAGCTCCTTTGTTTTCTAGGTTCTTAGGAAGGCTGTGACTTGCCTCGCTCAAATTTGGGTTAAATATTTCATTTATGAACACTATGGCATAACTAGAGATAAACAACTTCACACCATGTATTCTTGAGAACTGACAGTCCCTCTTTTGATGACATGAAACATCCCCTGGCCCTGCAGGTCCCACTAGCCCCTGGTACACAAGAGAAAATCAGGACAAGAAATCATGAACAGTGCTGTAGAAGTCATGAACAGGAGCTTGGAGACCAAGAGCAGGCTCTGCCCAGCTGACACTACTAATGTGCTGTTGGCACAGGTAAACATCCACAGGCACCTGAGAATGCATCCAACAGGCACTGGCACAGCTAATGCCCTTCTGGACATAGGATCTTGCACGGGGATGCACAGCAACGTTACAGCCAAATTACCCCAGCCTCAAGGAAGACAAGAGGCCACTGCCATCTCAGCAGACACGTGGCCTGCAGTGCAGCAGGGACAAAATAGAAATGTAAGCTACAGGACAGAAACTGCAGGCAGAAAAGTAGGCAGCTAAAAGATGAGACTGTAAGGCAAACGAGTTAACAGCAAAAACCAGAATGATGCACAACACAACCGCAGCAAACAAGGAAGAAACAAAGTGCAGAGTCCAGGCATTTGCTATGCATTCTGGGACTTATACGTCTGTTGACCTCATTATTAAACCAGCACTGCACGTTGCAGAATGCAAATCAAGAAACATGACCTGGATAGGCTACTCATGCATGGACCTGGGATACTTGAGAGCTCTGGAAGTGAGACTTGGAGGCAAGGGAGCTCACAGAGAGAACAGAATGCTGCTCATTGCACACACTGGTAACAAAGCAGAGATAGACACTGCAAAAACAATACTAGGATTTGGGATGGTTCAGGTTCTCAAGGAGAGGTTCACAATAGAAACAACTGGAGTACCAAGCAGGAGCAGCATGCAGTGACATTTGCTAAAACAAATCTTGCAGAAGTAAATATTCTTAAATGCATACTCGTGCTCACACCCACACAGGGTGGGAAGGAGTGCAGCAAAGAACAAGACTGAGCTAGATGCAGCAGACAGCAGGTGAGAGAAGTTAAAAGTCCCTCCACCAGCACTGAGCGTGAAAGAGTCCATACAGGCTCCATGTAGCCAAAAGAAAACAGAACTAAATCATGTTTGAAATGGTTCTGGCTTCACATCATGTCAGGACAGCATGAAAAAGATATGGAGATATGCTTGAGCTGATAACATAGGGCTCAGCTTATCAAATTCACTGAAGAGCATACAAGTACCAGAATGCACCGCCAGATGGAAACCAAACCCCCGGAATGACATTGGGAATGGGTCTGGATTCAAATATAATCAGGAGAGCATGTGAATGAACAGAGGAATGTAGCAGATTTTCTGAACTACTGCTCTTGATGCAGGCAGGTGGACTTCAAGTGCTGCTACCTAGTGGCAGAATGGCTTGACCATGGCCTGCTGAAACAATGTTACTGAATATAAAGGAAGAAATCCTAACGTTGCAAGATGATGAACCTTCATCTGTGTGCACGCTATCTCTACTGGACTTCTCTGTATCTTTTGAAACCAAGCTCGATAGGTTAGCAAAGACCATGGCAATTGTAGAATTCTCCATAGTCATATTGTAGAAATGTCACACAGCCTAAATTAAATTGGACTATTTCATGTTCAAAACCCTCACTGTCACTGGTATGGTGCATTAAGGGTCATCGCTCACGTTCAGCTAGTGAACTCTACTAAGCCGCATTATTGACAGCTGCAGCGTCATCTAATGCATGTTTGCAGATGCAACCCAGCTTCTCCTAAACCAGCAGGAAGCACTCTCTGAACCTGCACCAGGTGGTCTTTTCCATAAAATATATCCACCACTGGATGTGGACCCAGTCGGAACACTACGTCTTATCTTGGACTACCTCAGCTTATTGGACGACACTTTACAGAACCTCTGAAACCCACAGGATCTGTGTAATTGTAAACTCTGCCTTACTCCTCAACCTAACGTTCAATAGGGACCCTACCAATGCAACAGCTGCTTCCCCAAAATAATGATGGTCCTTGTGGGCCCAGGTCATCTTGGGTTACTGCAATGCCAGCTACATCAGATTCCAAACAAGACACTTCAAGCTTTCAGGAGCGTAGAACCAGACAGCACAATGGCCATATAAAGCTTAATCTACAGATGAAAGAGAAATCTCAGTTAAAAACTGCAGGTGTTGTATATAATCTTTTGCTTAAACGCTCCAGAACTCTTGGAGTCTTCAATCCCTTCAATCTGGAGCAGTGCCAGAGGTTGGCTGCCAGCAGTCCCCTCTTAATTCTCCAAGCAGAATACACAAGCTTCTGGGGGAGATCCATCCTTGTTCAAGGCGTTGCCTCTGGGCCACCTAGTCACCACCTGCTTGGGCTCGAAGCAGACCCATGATTCAAGATGACGTGCAGGTGAGCAGCCCGAGTTTGGACTCGGGTGGGCCTACTCATAATCTATCAGTGGGAGAGAATGAGAGACAACGCGCTCTGCGCCTTCACTCCATTAGAGCTAGGCGTGTGCAAAGTTGTGAAGGGAAGCACTTCATGTAAGCATTTTTTACATTTTGCCAGGTGATAAAACGGGGTCCTGCACAACAGTGGAAACATGTTTCAGTTGCAGGTCACACCTGTGAGCAGGTGGTCGCTGCCTGACAGCTACACACTGGGTATTCCTTGCCTGCCAGAAATCCCCTCCCATTAAAGGCATAATGGAAGCATGTTGCCGCTGCAAGTCAGGACTCAGGGCCTTATTTAGATCCGGGTGGATAGAATACTCAGTCACAAACATGACGAATATCCTGTCCACAGTATTAAGATCTCCATAGGTTATAATGTGATGGTAAAAGGGCGAACAGGATATCTGTCACTTTTGTGATGGAGTATTCTCCTCTGCCAAATTCGGAATCAGGCCCATAGTCCCACCCGTCTTGGTTGGCATCCATCTACGGTGACCAAGATGAAATTAAACTTCGCTTCTGGCAAAGTCGAGGAGCTTTGTGAAGGACCAAATGTCCCTTCAGTGCCCAGCTACAGGATAGCTCCCTGTGCCCTTCTGACAGCACAGCTGCTCCAGCAATGCCGGCTGTAACCTAACCGGTGAGTCTCCCTGCGTGTCTCTAGTGGGAGCCATAGATACACTCCTCGACATCTAGTGGGCATTGTTATTTGCGAAATGTGTCACTTGTAAGAACACAAGATCACCCCGGGTCTTGTAGATCTCAGATAAAACCCCTGAATTTATTCCAGGGCGTGCAAAATTCTAGCCCAATGACCCAAAATGTATGCCTGTGGAACAGTCATGCTGAGTACACTGGCTGTGACTGCAATTCTTTCAGTTCAGCTCTCTCTCCCCTGAGGACCACGAGAGAACTCCATGTGACCACGAGGGGGTATCTTTGTCACTGCAGTCAGTGAATGCTTACAATGTATCTTGAGGCATAACATATATCTCAACTCAAAGGCTATTCTCCCTGCTCTGGGAGCAGTTTTCACACATCTTTCATGCCTAATTCCGCCCAAGGACAGGCTGGGCAGTTGCTGGAGAGCTGCCCCCAGCAGCTTCAGACAAGGTAAAGGAAATTTTCTAAAAGTGGCATTTCCCACTTGATGAAAATCCGAATTTACCATTACATTAGATTTTTATTCTACAGCTGTCAAAGGACAAAAGTTATAGATCAAAGTGTATAATGTATAATGCTATTTTTCCTATGTGCCAGCTACTGCCTGACTGGTGAAAGTGTCATTTTGGGCCTAGTCACTGGGGGGAACATGCCATTTCAGATGTTACACATGTTCCACTCTTAAATACTATGCACCCTACGTTGTGGGCAGCAAGGTACGCTTAGGGGGTAACATATTTAATATGCAAAATCGGGTGTTCCTACCTGTCAAAATGGTGGTTTGACAGGTATGTGCAGCAAGGTTCAAGTTGCTGTTAGGACACACAGGGTAGGCATGAAGCCATATTTTCACTGCCACTGTAGTCGATGGCACAATAGGTGCTGCAGAACACAAGTGATAATTAAACTTCCATGCCAGGGGTGAATTTCTGCATCATATATTATGGGATTATAGGAAAGTTAAATGTGTCAATCAGGATTTAAGCTAATCTTGACACGCTTTAGGGGTTAGAGCAAATACACTGGTCACTGGATCGCTGTGTCTGAATGTTAGAGTTCAAGATTACCAGTAGGTGAGTTTCAAAAAACAGAAAAACTGGAGTTGACTATCTACAAATGGATCACTTTGAACTGTTGTATTATTTATAGAACATAATGTTCATCAAAATAGAGGTTTCTGTCCGAATTACTAAATTAACAATCAGTATAAAAACACTTTGCACCATGCATTGATCAATGGTGAATCCAATTGGTCCGGCATGCATTTGAGTCCTTACTAATACATTGAAACAACCTGCTCCAGTAGCCAAAAGTAGACAAAAACAATTGCTATATGTACACAATGCATCTAGATGATAAGGAATTTAATGCATGATAATTGAGTACTTTTGAGATGAAGCATAGTTCCTCATGCATTAAAATGCAAATGCCCCATAGGAGGCAGAATGGCACATCAAACATCAAGTAGCATGAGGTGAGAGACATTTACCACTCCGGGTGGAGCCAACTCCGTGTATATTTCAAAGATTTAAGAGCCACGTGAACGTAGGTTTTTTCCAGTTCCAAATGGAGAATTGGATTTTTGCGCCAGGAAAAATGGATTTTCCTATGAACCAAACCTATTTTGCGGTTTGGTAACCTATTTCCGAATAGCAAAATGGGTTAGCGAGTCAATATTAGGAAGGGGCATGTTAAAGGGCATCCCTTCCTAATATCGAATTACAAAGGCCTAATATCGAATTACAAAGGTATGTAACAATATTTTGTGACCGGAATGCAGTCACAAAACATTCGCATTTTACCACCAACTTCAAGTTGGTGGTGACCCATTCGGAAATTGGAAGGGGGTCGCCAGGAGACCCCTTCCCATTTGTGAATGCATGCAAAAACTCCTACTCTTAAAAAATGAAACTGAAACATTACATTTTTCTTTTTGAAATGCATCCTATTTTCCTTTAAGGAAAACAGACTGCATTTAGAAAATGTTGCTTTAGTAGGCCACCATCCCTGTTTTTTTAGCGATTCCCAATAGGTCGCAGATTGTGACCTACCTCATTAATTTTAATGAGGTAGGTCAATTGCCATCCCATTAGGAATCACTAAATGTTTCAAAGACCCATTAGTACATAGGTGTTTGTGATCTCCTAATAGCGAATTGCAAAACTTGCTAATAGGAACTCGCAAAATGAAGTCTACGTAGATGTGACCCTTGGTCACAATAGGCAGCTGAGCCATCAAGCTAGACCCAATAATTTAAGTGAAGACTGAAGAGTGAGTAAGTTCTGTTTAGCCACTTGTGGCTCATATAATGGCCAGGCCACATTTACTTTTTTTAGAGATTCTTTCTCTGTGCTGTATTCATATACAAGCCGTCAAGCTCTGGAACTCATTTCTAGCCAGCATTAGAAGCACCAAGGAGCATATGCACTTCCGAAGCCAGTTGAAAACATGGCTGTTTCCTAAATAACTGCACCACCACACATTATTGCAACAGAGCCCAGAAACCTGCTGCAGCCTCTAGTGCAATCCTCAACTTCCAACCCACAGATTCAAAACAAACCCGCCAGCAAACTTCTTCAATATGCAGGTGAGCTATGGATGGTTAATCTATGCTTCGCCATGACATTATATAGTTATGGACTTGCATATATAGCAGTTATGACCCACAATAAAACTAAGACCATAATACACAGCAGTCAGCAGTAAGCTGTAAGTTATACCTCTTAAATTCACATAAGACATATCTGCTATGAGAGTTGCCCATCACCATAACTAGACAGGCAAAAAATACAGATATCACCAAATGAACAGACACGGAATAACTGAAGAGATTTATAGCACATTGCTGGACAATTTGGAGGGCTTTAATATAGTCCACAACTGCAGCTCCCAAATATCTATACGCTCTGACTACTTATTTACATCTCACAATGCCACTCAGATATAGGATTATAATAACAATATCCATCCCAACAGACCTCTCCACTTCTCTCTCTCACTCCAACCTTGCCAGCTTGGGACCACAACTTTACACAAAACCTCAGATTGGACAACCCAGTGCAGTAACCAGCTATGCAGACTGTAATCCTGGGAAATACCATCAAGGGACCTACAGAGCTGCTAAAAGATACCAGCAGACTGAAAACTATAAAACTGCACAACTGTCTCTCACACGTCATCATCCAACACACTGCTACGTGCTGTGTCCCATAACATGATAAGCACACCTCAGTGGTCATCACTCTTGACATTGAAACACTTCCCATATAGGATCAAAACAAAAGACAACATCCTTCCAACCACACACTCTACAACGTGTAGCATGTTACCCAGGTAAGCAAGCGCTTCAGCGGCCCACATAGGGGTAGCAAGCACTATATAGATGCTGCAATACAACACAGTACATTAGAGCCTGGAAGTAAATGATGCTCAGAGGTTGAGCTAAAACTGCAAAACCAGCTCCTCATAACCCTCTACCCAAAAGTACGTGAATGGGCAAATGTCAACAAAAGCTATGTTGTAAAACAGTGCGGCTGCCGGTAACCATACACTGACAAGGAAAGGTAGCGTACTCGATGTACTTTCTGATCGCCAAAAAGAACAGAATCCTACGGCTCCTCCTGGACCCCAGGCCACTTAACGAACTCATCATGTTAGAGCACTTTCATATGACAACTTTGCAGGATGTCATCCCCGTTCTTCAATAAGGAGATTTTATGTTTGCATTAGACCTCAAGGGCGCCTACTTCCACATCCCCATCCATCCCACCCATCACTGGTACCTTCAGTTGGTGGTAGGTGCACAGCACTACTAGTTCACAGTGCTGCCCTTTGGGTTACAACTACATCAAGTGTCTTTACCAAGTGTCTGGCTGTTGTGGCCACCCACCTTAGAAGAAGGGGCATCCAACTTTTACCTTATCTCCATGACTTGCTGATCAAGAGCGTCAGCAGGAAGCAATGCCTAGCACACACTCAGACAGCACACAATCCTCTGCACCATCTAGGGTTTACAGTTAATGTAAAGAAATCCCATCTACAACCTCTGCACATCCATCCATTTTTAGGGTCAGTCCTAAATGCTGTCATGAGTAAGGCTTACTCCAATGAGTAGAGGGTCATGGCATTCCAATAACTGCTGCCTCTTTTTCAGTCCACTCACCCATTATCAATAAGAACTGAAATGAAAAATGCTTGAAATGATGGAATCATGCATAGCAGTTGTTTTGTTCGCCGGGTTATATATGGGTCTCCTACAAAAGTGCCTCACCAGACAATTGTCATAAGTGGAGAGTCAATTGGAAGATCCAGTGTTGATAAAGGTGCTTTCTGCATTGGTGAAAAGCCAACCACCTGCTGCTAGGTGGGCCTTTCTTCAACCCTTTTCTACTCATGACCACAGCTACTGAAGCATCTCTCATAGGACGCGGGCACACACCTTGGCAATATAACTCTGGAAGGTACATGAACCCATCGTCAGCGGAGCAGGCACATCAACTACTGTGAGGTACAAGCCATTTTCCTCGAGCTCAAAGTCTTTTAAGTGGTTGTCCAGGGCAAAGTAGTCTTTATGAAGACCGACAACAAGTAGGCAATGTACTACATGCAAAAAAAGGGGGACACCCATTCCCTCCTGCTATTTACCCTGGCATTTCAGATTTGGCATTGGGCAATATTGTCACAAAATACAGCTCCTTGCAGAACACCTCCCATGTACAGACAATGACTTTGCAGGCTGGCTAAGCAGGCTACATCAACAAGTCCACAAATGGGAACTCCACCCTCATGTCTTACAACAGGAGGCCAACAGTCCACCTCTTTGCCACTCAAAAAAACACAAAATGCCCAAACTTCCCCTCCAGGCATCCTCACCCACAGTCCATGGGCAATGCACTATGGATGAACTGGTCCGCCATATTTGCCTATGCTTTTCTACCTCTCCCACTCATACCATACATTATAAGGAAGATCAGGATAGTTTCCATGACCCTCATTCTCATGGCACAAGCCTGGGCCAGACAGCCATGCTACTTTTGCTAAAGAGGTCTATTATCCCTCACAAGGCCAGACCTTCTGATTCCACTCCAGGAAATAATCAGACACATGCACTCCAATATGGCATCTGAGGTCTTAGAATTCGAATATATAAACTTCCCAGAAGAGAGTATATTTATATTGTGTGAAACACGTAGATATACCACTCATGCATGCTGTGCTGCAAAGTGGAAGCACGTTGTCCATTATTACCTCCGAAATAAACTTTGTATCAGTTCCTATCTCTTACATCTGCATAAGGCAACGCTTTCACTTAGCAGATGTAGCCGCATACATGTCAAACAGGGAATGCTCTTCCCTTTTTAGAATCCTTGTAGTTTAATCTTTTATAGAGGGTCTTAAAAGAACCGTACCATCTGGAACACCTCCAGTACCCACTTGGAACTTAAATGTAGTTCACTAGGCTCGTGGGACCCCCATGAGCCTAGGAAATTCAGAGAAAAGTCAGTTACTTTATTGGAAGGTAGTTTTCCTAGTAGCTATAACTTCCATTGCTTTGGCATATTAACAAGTTACGGGCATGCATTGTCCAAGAGGTATTTATTTAGGACAGGCTGACCTGTGTACTAATCCCAAGTTCTTACCTAAAGCAGTTTCTCTTTTCCATTTGAATCAGACTATTGAGCTGCCCTCTTCTTTCCCCAACCTGATTATGTTGCAGAGCAAACTTTGAACACACTAGATGTAAAACAGGCACTCGTGTATTCTATTGACAAGACAACGTCTTTCCGTACAGCTGACAACTCTTTGATAGTTATGGTAAGACATAAAAACAGCCTATTTCTAAAGCAGGCATTGCAAGATGGATTATAAGATGCGTTCAGACTTGTATCAATGGCCAAAAGAGAGGTCTCTGTACCTCCTAGGGTATATTCTACATGTAAGAAGGGGGCTACCATGACAGTCTTGGGCAACATCCCCTTGGCTGATATATAAAAGGTAAAGACCTGAGGAAGGAACCAGAGGCAGTAGGGCACTAGAAGACGGCCAGCCTCCAAACTAACATGTATAACACAGTGAAGACCGCTTCTAGAGTATGACCGAATATATGTAAAGTGAAAAGTGCTAAAGTGGGCACATTACAAAAAGTGACGGACTGGCATCACACACCACCTGGTGTCATGCTTCATCATCGGCCAGTCCTCGCCCTCCAAAAACCGCGTTTGGTGGAGGGCGGGCATACACCTAAAGATAGGGATGCACTTCTAAACTAAGTGGGGGCCCAGAGGGTAATGCGAGTTTAAAAAGCCATAATAGTGCACCTGACAACTTTTTCTTCTAATGTGGTGACTAGATGGAAATAAAAACGGAAGTGCGGTGAATAGGGACCTTAATTATCCCATTGCCGCTGTGTTAAAGGTCGACATGTTTCTGCCAGTTGTCCAAAAAGGTACGTGGCATTCATCAGGACCATATAGAAAAAGGGAGGGCTCTTAGTCTGATCAAAGACTATCCACTGGGTGTGGTGACCTATGGTCACTCAACACTAAGAGGGTACATTAACCCTGCTCTTTCAACCTACTTGCCCCATGGGAGTTGGAATGAGGAGAGCCCCTGTAGTCAAACTTTCGTCAAGGTGCGGTCTCCACGGAATCACCTGTAGATTATACGTCCATCCTCCCCGGAGGACTGGCAGATGATGAAGCATGACACCAGGTGGTGTGTGATGCCAGTCCGTCACTTTTTGTAATGCGCCCACTTTAGCACTTTTCACTTCACATATACTCGGTCATACTCTAGAAGCGGTCTTCACGGTGTGGAGAGGTGTGGCTCACTGGTTAGAGGCGGCAGATCCGTAAACAGAGAATTGGCCAGGGGCCAGGGTTCAATTCCCGACGCGGCAGGGTCGTGGACCAGGGTCAAAACGGACTCGATAATTCTCGCTTCGGTACCTACTCTAACCAGGAACACACTCGGCAACTCTGGGCATTAGCTTGCCTCATCTCCACAAGGGCCCCCCACATTCGCTGGGGATGCCTGGTTTCACCTTGGAGATACCCTGGAGGGACCATCTCACAGGGATAGCCAGGACGGGTTCCCCAGCGGTCTACAGCGCCAGGACGCCTCAGGGCAGCAGTGCGCTTTACAAGACACATACATACATACATACATACATACATACATACATACATATATAAGGTAGAAACATGGTCAAAACCGCACACGTTCACAAAGCGTTACGATGTGGAAATATATGAGCTTGCCAGCAAGCTATGGTAGACCAAACTGTCATAAGAGCTTTATTTCAAGCACCTGCCTCACCTGCCCGCTAGCTACTGCTGGGAGGAGACAGCTTTATAGTTGATGCAAAGCATGTATATCAACTGCACCACATGCTACAAATGGAAAATATTACTTCCCCTGTAGGCATCAGTTTGTTGCATGTAATGAAGTAGATTCAGATGCGCCCTCCCTTCTATCCGGAAGTAGGCAATGATTGTAAATGTATTTTTTAACGCTCAAGAAATTTTATTTAACTAACTACAATTGCCCAGGACACATATACTTGCAATTCTCTACTTCATTCTCACCTTTCACCCGCTGTGGGGAAAACAATCTAAGGGTGCAGTCAGTGCCCATGCTCATTGTGGACTAATGAAGGAGTCACTATATAGCCTATAACTTGACACATCTTAGAAAAACAACTAGTGATGTTCATATCAAACACTAGATGGCAGGAGTATGCAAAGCATGTTGATCTACAGCACTAACCACCCAGAACAGATGCTGCTTGCACAGTAAGTATTATATTGCTTATCCCTGGTGTCTCCAGGCCACTACACTATTGCACTCAAAGTTGGATATGAAAAAGGCGAAAACAGATGAAAGTGGGCTGCCATGATAAGGGGGCATTCTTGATGCAATTTAGCAGGCAGGAAGTCCAGGTGCTGGTGGAAGCAGCAGGGCCTCTGCCTCCCGAACGTATGGTGGCAGCCTCCCAAACTGTGAATGAGACCCTTAGTTCTAACATCAAGAAAAGCAATGAGGTGCCTTGTCCTTGAAAAGCTATCTCAGCAGCTGCTGCAAAGCTCCCACACTAAGTTCAATAAGTTCAAGGAACTCCCTTCAAGGGGGCAGTAGTTGCATGAAACAAGGCTCACTCGCATGAGGCCAGGACCGAATCAGAAGACGTTCAACCTTCAATTTGAAACTCCCAAGGGAGAGAGAGCAGGATGTGTCTCTGCAGACAAGTTGCAAGACTTTCGGCACTGGAGAGACGCGGAAGCCAGAAATAGTCTGTGTATTACCAATTGAGAGGCTGCATTTCAGATAGCCACAGTGACCGAAAGTTATTGGTCCTCAGAACAAAGCTTACTCTACACCTGAACCAGTATTGGCCACTCCAGTTCTCATGGTCAGAAATGTCTACCAATAAATAAATATATATATATTTAGTCTTTTTTATTTGAAGTATGCAGCTCTAGATCAATGTACAAACATCATATTACAAACATTAATGCAATATACTGTTGCTAGGCTATGAGGGCGGCTTGGTGCAGTTCCTGGCTCATCGCGCACATCCCTTAGGAGGCGCCATATAGGAGGTAATCCTACATTGAGATCTATATCCCACCATCTGAATGGTCCATTTGCAATTGCATCCTACCAATAACTATATTGAGTCCAAAATATTGACTACTAACATATTGTAAGATTAAGCATACAAAGGGAAGTATAGGTTAACTATTTTGTTTAACTCCACGTGTACCTACCTTGGCAATATGTGGGAGCTGATTTTGTGGAACCAATGTAAATGTAATCAATATAAAAACGTTGATAATTTCAAAGAATGTGGTTTCTGGAACTACACCATTTTATGTGACTTAATCACCTTTTGAGGTGCTTGGTTAAAGAAATTAATAATTTCAAATAGCTTTTTAATTTGAATTTATTTCGAATGATCGATGCTTCTTAATTTGTCTTGAACTTCAGTAGCCATACTTAAGCTGACACGTTTCACAAGTATTGTTACTTTCTCGAGGCTTTTGTGTTTCAACAATTCTTAATTATTACAAAGTATCTTTATCGAGATCTTCTATACAAGCTAGTGAAGTCTTGCATTGCACCTCGAGTAACAATTGGGATGTATTAAGGTGACAGTCCTTTAAATAACTTGGAAGAGATGAATCAATAGTAAGACTTTTCTTAAGAGTACTACACTTTGAAATGTAATAAAAGACTTGACAAGCTGTACGTTATCGAAACATTGAAAGTTGAGATGAATGTAGAGACATGAACTGGATGAAATAAATTCAAACTAAAGAGCTACTTGAAAGGAGTCATTTCTTTAATTTAACACCTCGAAAGTTGCTTAGGTTACAAAAACATGTCAATTTTAACATCCCGTGGTTTCGTAGATGTCGAGGACTCTGGGGGTACAGACCAGACAAATCAAACAAGCATTGGCATAGACAATAGGTCTCTCCTTTGGGACCTTATAAGTGTTTAGCCATGCAACAGTTGCATAACTAAATACGTATAAGGTCCCAAAAGCGAGACCTATTGGCTATGCCAAGCGGCCGTGCTGCCACAAAAGTGAAAGTGATCGCGATCAAACATCAAAGCGGCCGTGCGGCCGCGAAAGTGAAAGTAATCGCGGTCAAGCGCGGCGCGCGCGCCCGCGCTCATGCACTGTACCTCTAGGCTGGCCTGGTAGCACTTTTTGGAGCCCTCTCAAAAAGTCTCACCAGACCAGCACATGCGCTGGGTCAGGCGAGACCTAAAAACGGGTAAAAGTTCAGGGGTCAGAGTAGTCCAACTGTCCAGAAGTGATGAGACTGCCTTTTTCAGACCCCGCCTTACGAGTGCTCAAAAAGAGGAGGTGGGTGGACTGTATGAAGCCTATGGTTGTTCTGAGCCTATGGACCCACCAAAAATTAAATCCAGGCAGGTGTCCAAGATATGTTTTTATCTTATGTGAAGGATTTTGTAAAGCATGATGCTTACACCAAGGGGGCATCTTTGCACTAAAGGATAAAAGGAAGGGGACAAAAAGGCAGCAAAGCAACCAAGAAATAAGTCTCTTTTTGAAACGTATGTGTTCCAAAGTTTGGGCGCCAGGAAGGTTAAGGATCGGCCTCCAAGGTTTGACTTATTAATATGGGGAACCATGAGGAGTTTAGCCAATTGGGATTGGTGAGAGAGAATAGACCGATAAAGTTTGAGCCGTAAGTTCTTGGGACCAGAATTGTAGACTCCATAAAGCCTTGGGGCCTCATTTATGAAAAGTGACGCATCACTGCGTGAAAACAGTGATGCGTCACTTTTCACTGCGCCCTCCCTGCGACTCCAATGATGCGTCATATTTACTGTATGACGCATCATGTCGCAAGGAGTCACAGATACGTCAGTATTTCTGATGTATCTGTAGGCACAAAAGTGACGCATTGCTGGAGTGTGTCACGAAAGTGATGCAACTCCAGCAATGTGTCCTTTCACATGGGGCAAGCCCCATGTGAGAGGGCCTGCGTCAGTCTTACGCCTGCTGTGAGGCAGGCGCAAGATATTGACGCATTTGCACCCTAGAAGTGGTGCAGTGAAATCTCGTAGATTTCACTGCGTTACTTCTACGATGCATACTTACGTGGGAACGCCCACCCTGCATACATTATACCTGACGCAGGTATAATGTAGCGCAGGGGTTTACAAAGTGACGCATCTAGGTAGATGCGTCACTTTGTAAATATGGTGCATCATGGCGCATGTTTTACGCCACTGGTGCGTCACAAAAAGTGACGCACCGGTGGCGCAAAAGTGACGCAGGGGCTCAGAAATGAGCCCCTTGGAGTGTAGAACATAGTTTGATTGGGTAGCCAATGGAATTCCCAAAGGTAAGGGGAATGCAAGACTGAAACAATGGCTGCTGAATTTTGGACTGTCTAAATACACTGAGTGAGATTCTCTAGTAGCCCACGGAAAATCGAGTTCCCATAGTCTAGCAGAGAGATTACAAACAAGTGAATCCCCGTTTTCTGAGCAAAGGGTAGAGAAAAAGTACCATTTTGCTGAGCATGCTTAGAAGAATGAACCAGGGTCTAGACGCCTAGTTGATCTGTATGACAAATGAAAGATGATTGATGATCAAAGATAAAGCTCTGATACTTAGCTGGAGAGACCGGAGAGGGAGGACTTCCTAGTTCAGGAGGCCACCAAGAAAGTGACCACCCAAATGACTGACAACCACACAAGAGTAGTTCTGTTTTGTCCCCATTAAGTTTAAGAGGGTGGTTCTGCATCCAGTCTACAACAGCACACATAAAAGAAATTCGAACATTGGAATGTTGAGCGCTTCATTGAAGACTATGGAGTAGATCGAGCTTATAATGGCTGGTACAAGCCCGCAGCTCCAACATTCCAATGTTTGTCTTTCTGTTTCTCCCTTTTTAATTTAGAATATTCTACCCATAGTGGGTGGAATGTTTTTATGGCCTTGTAGCCCTTCTGCCTCAGGCTATATCACTTGTTAAAGGCCCCTTTCATTGTTATAGGCCCTCGCCTATGGCTTGGGCCTATAACTTGGATTTGAGGCCTTTAACAACCGGTATAGCCGCGGTCTATAAGGCTAATTAGATTGAACGAGATCATGGTCCTTTGTCATGGAAATGATTGTCTGAGTGTCATCTGCATAGGGGATAGTGACAAACCCGAAACTTCAAATGAGTTTGGCTAGTGGGGACATGTAAATGTTAAACAACAGTGGACCTTGGGCAATGCCACAGTTTAAAAGTACCACATCAGGTTTGTAGAGCAGGAGAAGATAGCCTGTGTATTCCTGGAAAGGAAAAGGCTGATCCATGTGAGTCGTGTGTTGCACATTACCTGATGAAAGAGGACTTTGATCAAACATCAATTGATATTTTTAGCATTTTTTGTTAAATATTTTTTGGGTGGTATGGCTGCTGTCAGGGTGGAGTTAGCTGTCCAGGTTCCTCGTGACAACGACGGATACAGACAGTATACACTGACCAGGCGCCACTCACGGGGAACCAATGCCGCCTGCAAGAAGGGAGCGGGCTTCATAAAGGGCTGGCTGCCATTGCTTTCTGCGTTGTAGGAGGGGGCGTGACATTGCTTCGCCTCCACGCTCTGCACCAGGGGCAGCTCTGACTTTAAACCACACCTGACACAGACATTCCAGACAGAGGCTCTGGCATTAACAACCTGTGTGTGGAAGGAGGGGCTTGGGGCAGGCACCTGGTCGCCGTGGTGTCAACAAAGCACTGACTGGAAGATCATACGCCTTTATTTACCCATAGCAAGGGGATTGTTAACCCTAAGAAACCTCTCAGAACGGGGAATGGCCGCGAGAATCAGTGTTTCACCCTTGATCCCAATTCCACTTCCCCAGTTGCGGGCGGAATTGCTGTTCGTCTCATCCACACGGCCTCGGATTCAGGGGTGTTACTTACGCACCCCTGGAGTTACAAGCGCCCCATTAATTCCGGAAGTGCGGAGTTAAAGGTGGTTTTAGCACTCTTAAATGCAGGTGTTGATGCTGACATCCTGGTTAAAGGTTTACCAAGGTTTATGGTTTGCAGCAGCCGTGACTCCGTCTGTGACGAACCAACGCATTTCTTTACACGTCGTGTTGTGCGGGGCAGGGCTGCGCGCCCTTCAGGCTGCACGCGAGGGGTCATGCCGCCTTTCCTGCAGTGGTGCCCTTCTGCATGCGTGTGGGGTGCGCGCTGGCGCTGTGGCTCTGTGTTTACAATAATTTGTATCAGGGCCTTAAGTGGGATTGGGGGGCCTCTAATGTGAGATAGTCGTAGAGATGTGACCAGGAGTCCTTTACGAGGCGCGTGGTCTAGGTAGTTAAGGGCGTGGCCTAAATCATGGGACTCTAGAATCCCGTGACTCATAAATTCTAAAAGTGAGCACGCTTTCTGGGAAGCCAGAAGGTGCAAGGCCACCAGGCACAGTCCAGAAACTGTACCCTCTAAGATAAGGTTGAAAGAGCGTCCAGGGTTCAGAGGAAGAAAGCGCCTTATGATTATCCCATTTGAGTAAGGTTCGGATTCACGATTCTTTTGAGGCTGGGCCACAGTCCTCCTGCGGAATGTGGTAGGAGAAGCCATAAAAATAAAACAATTACATCGATTTTCATTATCGCACTATCGGACCCATGGTCAGAAGTGTAGCCAGTGAGTCATGGGTCCCCAGTGCTAGGAATGAAATGGCCCCCCCTTGGCTGCGTTTTGAATTATAAAATGCAACAATAATCACGGTTCAGTGGGTTCCACGGGCCTCTGTGCCCTGGTGCCACTGCACCTGCTGCACCAATGGAAGCTCCACCCCTGGCCAGCTCGCTGGTCTGACCGAGTTCTTTCTTTCATAAAAACATTATTTCCCTTTCCACGCAATACAGGGCCCTAAACACGGGTAGATGAATACTCCTGCAAGCTGCAACCCTCCCCCCACCCCCCAAATGCATACTATGAGTTGAACTGCGAACAGGCCCCATGGTTCACCGTTCACTATTGTAGTGTGCACGGAAAATGGTACGTCCACTCAGAACGGCAGCAAAAGACCAGACCAGTGTGCAATGCAAAGACCCTCGAGACGGGCCCCTTAGGACAGCGCAGTCCGGGGTAATGATCCCTATGTTCCACTAGAGCAGAAAAGAAAGCACCTCGGGCCTTCTCCCTGCTGTTGTTGTGAATGCGCTTTGGTGCAGGCCAGGGAAGTGCAGCAGCGAGCCAGGTGAAAACTGCCTCCCAGTCGCTCCAGGAAATGTTTTTTCTTTTTTGTTCCACCCGCTGCAGTATGCGTTTTTTCCGTTGGCTAAATTATGGGGCTTCTTCTCTTTCTTCTCTCTCTTTCTCCCCTTTCTTATTCCTTTATTTAAAATAAAAAAAAAACTTTCTTCTAGTTTCCACTTATCCTAATATGTACCCTTATTCTTCTTATTCATTTCTTAACCATAAGGTGATCTCATTTCCCCATCTCCTTATTATCTCTGAATCAGATTGTTCTTTATTATAATATTTTTTGATGTTATACACTATATTATTCTATTGTTTCATCTTATGTTCAATTGTAACTCTGGTACCTTTATTTTTACATCAATAAAAATGTTAAAAAAATTATAGAGCCTGAACGGGACCCATTTCCATTGCCCTTTTTAATTACTGCTGGTGCTCAGACCCGGCAGCACCCGGCCCAATTAAAGCCCTGATGTGAATATACTATCTATGTCACTCAGAGGGAGGGTGTGAATTAAAAGTGATTTGCAGGTGTGTGTGAGGGTCTGTGTGAAAGGGAGAAGGTGTGAATGAGCGACACAGTCTGGTGAGAGGAGTATTTGGTTATTACAGCTTGGAGTTCAGCCGTTCACCCACGCTTACAGACCTGCGCAGCCGGAGGTATCTGGTTTTTAAACGAACTATGAGGAAATCTTCAGTTCAGCCTTCATCTTTGAAGTGTCGGCTAGAAGCAGAGCCACTGGAATTATGCGGTTCTGTGACCACTGCATTTTCCACAAAGTTATAGATTTGCCATATAATTCACCCTCTCCTGCATACATTGCAAAGATTTTAACAAAAAAAAATGGTTCTTGCTCCAACCGATCAATAGTTACTAAAACACTACCACTCGTGTTAATGCACACTGGCAGGTCACCTTTCAGTTGCAGGTTGCTGTGTTCAGGTGTTAAACTGATAGTAATGAGATGAGGTGAAACCTTTGCCAAGACAGTGTCAATGTATAAAAATTAGAAACTTGTGAAGTAATACCTTAACAAAAGGTGCCGGATTGCGCCGCACAATTTTCCTTTTATTGCTGCCTAATGTGGTTAACCCTGTGCATAATTTGGCCCTGACCTGTCTCATAATTCCGATGGTCCTGGCAAAAAAAACTAAGGTGGGCTGCAGAACATCCCTCATCGGCTCGAAGGGTAGTGTGCCACCGGGGGAAAGCATTCACACTCATCTTGAGTGAAGCTGACACGAGGAAATGGAAGTCCACCAGTAATCTTACGGGGCGGCCGCTCTCCCTGGCATCTATTATTTGGGGTTGTGCTGGCGTGTTGAATGTGTGCAGCTGTGTGTGCGTCTGGCCCTGTGCCAGGTGTGTTCAGGTTCTGCGTTTCTGACCTCTGCATAGAGTTGTATTGTGCAGTTATCTGTTTAGTCAGTTCAGTTTACGGTAGGCATGTGCCAATATCTGTATATGGTGTACGACGGTGTATATTTGGCACATTAGGTTTATGCCTCTGTTTATTTACCTTTATTCACAACAGGTGCGAGAAGCAGCCTCTTTATTCATCTTTTGTTCACATTATATAGCTGTGAGCTGATGCTTATTTTTGCCTTAATGCACCTTACATGATAGACAAGCCTACATGCAAATTAGGTGTGCACATTTCCGTGTGTATTGTTATTCTGTGCATAAAAGATGGACAGGAAGGACCCTGGCAAAAATCTGTAGACATTAGGGGTGTTTAAGGATGCTTAATTGTAAACTTTGGCCGCAGTTACACGTGGGCAGAAAAAATCGATCCCTGTGCATAATCTTGGTTGCACCATATTTGGAATCGTGGTAATGACCCGTGCAATTTCCAAACAGTGAATTTTGACAGCTCAAACCTAAACAAAATTGAAATGTTTGAAACTAAATGGACCAGCAGCGGACTATGTAGTCTGCAGCCAAATCACCAATCCTGATGAGCATACTGTCCTGTGCACGAATATTCCAGCACCTGCCAGGGTTTGGTGCCACTGTCCAGCAGATCCAAAAACTTACGAAAAAGTAGAGGGTGCACCAGAAAAGAGTCTAATTCCAATATAAGTTTCAAAGTATCTCCTTTATTCTTTTTCTCCAACAATACAAAATGTTAAAATCTAGCCAACGAATTTCGATCCAATACCTGTAACTTCATACTTCTTCAGGGCTTTGAGCTGTGTGTGGCGATGTGTTTATGATTTGAAAACTTTGAAAACCAGACCGCAGCCAATATGAAATTTGGAGACTTATCAAGGTAACAAATATGGGATTTGATGAACATGTCCAGTACTAACCATATTTCGATACACAATTTGATGACCTGGTGTAGAGAAACTCTTAAGAAATATTACTGATGCAATATCAATCAATACTGATACCATAAACACATCGCCACACACGGTTCAAAGCCCAGGTATTGGAACAAAAAGCGTTGGCTGGATTTTAACATTTTCTATTTTGGAGCAAAAGAATAAAGGAGATACTTTGAAACTTATATTAGAATTTGACTCCCTGGTGCACGGTCTATTTTTTCGTAAAATTGAAATGTCTGTAGATGAACTGTGCAGATATCTCAGAATATGGAAAGTACAAATGAAGCACATTTTTGGAAATTCTGAAGTGTGGTAGAAACAAATATTTTAATACCATCAAAACAGATCAATACACTTGGTGATGACATTTCCACACATTATCGTTTGTGCGCGGTATACTTTTATATGTAAAACTGTATGTCTGTGCATCTATAAGGGCAGATTGCCGCCACACCATGCATATTCTACTTTACGCCACTCCACTCCACTCTGCACCACTCTGCCACTGCACTCTACTCTGCACCACTCCACCCTACGCCACTTCACACTTCATCACTGCACTTTACTTTGCACCACTCTGGTCTACGCTGCACCACTCTACTATATGCCAATGCACTCTACCCCATTCTAATGTACTAGGCACCACTCCATACTACCGCACTCTACTTTGCACCACTCTATTCCATAAAACAGAGAGAGAGAGAAAAAGGCAGTGTTGGGTTCATGCCTGCCTTTAATAAACAATCAAAACACAAAAATTGCAGCAACACCCTCTGCTGTGCTTGAAATACTTTATCCAACACGCCTGTAATAGAGTTAGTCTTATCACCTAAAGCTACTTTCCCTCCAGGGAAAAAATGGGCAATTCCAAGAAGTGGACAAGGTAGGCTCACTCACGTAATGTGACATGCTTCACATTTGCAAACTCGTCTCACCCTGGTAGGGTGATACTACCAGGGCGGACTCGACCTCAGGGTAGGGCTAACCTGAGGGAGTTCTTAGAAATTAATTCTTTTTTTCTGGATAAGAACTTGGATCCAGCTCAATGAATAAAAATGCCTTAGGATAAACCACAAAGTATCCTTTATTCAGGTGGTATTTTAGGGTTGTTTAAACAAGCATTTGCAATGCAATAGGTCTCGCATTACTGAAAGTTTGAGCTGTTGGTGTTGCTAATAATAATGCAACACCAATAGCTCAAACTTTTAGTAATGCGAGAGCTATTGCATTGCAGATGAGTCGCGGCACCCACGCTTTAGCTTTAAACAGTTGAAGCGAAAGTGCGGGTGCAGCAATTGCTTCAAAAGTAAAGAAATTAAAAAAATGCATTCCAAGGCCTTTTTTTTCTATTTCTTTATTTTGAAGCAATCACAGCACCCGCGCTTTAGCTTAAGATGTTTAAAGCTAAAGCACGGGTGCCGCCATTGCAACGAAAGTAAAGAAAGAAAAAAAAAAGTGGAAACCGCGCTTTCACTTTGAACATCTAAGCTAAAGTGCGGGTGCCACGATTGCTTTAAAAGTAAATAAATAGGGGAAAAAAGGCGTGGGGATGAATTTTTATTTTCTATTACTTTACTTTTTAAGCAATCACAGCACCCGCGCTTTAGCTTAAGATGTTTAAAGCTAAAGCACAGGTGCCGCCATTGCAACGAAAGTAAAGAAAGAAAAAAAAAGCGGAAACCGCGCTTTCGCTTTGAACATCTAAGCTAAAGTGCGGTGCCACGATTGCTTTAAAAGTAAAGAAATAGGGGAAAAAAGGCGTGGGGATGAATTTTTATTTTCTATTACTTTACTTTTTAAGCAATCACGGCACCTGCACTTTAGCTTAAGATGTTTAAAGCTAAAGCAGGGTGTGCTGCGATTGTCAGAAAAGTTAAGATAGAAAAAAAGGCATGCAGTTCAGAGAGCTGCAAATAACAAAAGAAAGGCGCGGCTGCCATTATTGGAGCTGAGGCGTGCTGCGCTGGTTAAATAAATAAAAAAAACGTTGGGGGAGAGCATGTCCTGCCTGCAACAGCAGGCAGGAGAAAGTGATTTAACAAGATAGTGCTCGAGGCTGTAATTAAAACATCTAGGGTAACAACACATGTAATTGGGGCAGTCCTCATAGGAGGTTACAAGAAGAGAAAAGGCGGTACTAAGGAGGGACTACTAAGCCTATGGACCTCTGAAAAGCCACCATTTACAAAGGACCGTAACAGGAGCCAATTCAAAAGATGGGTGAAAAGTGGGTGGAGCTTCCTGCCCATAGCCTGAATACAGCATGTCTCGAACAGACAGTGCAAGCCCTGCCTAGGTGAGACGTAAAAAACAAAAAGTATTATCAGAGGACGTTTATGGTTACCATGACCATTACGTACCGTTGACTTATCTTGCCAACATGTTTCTGCCCTTTCTTTCTTGAGCCACATGGTCTCAGGCATTCATCAGGGCCAGGTCTAGGTATCCCTACACCTATATACTAATAGTGCAGAGTATCATAGAACATATTAAGAGAGGACATGCCTCTCTTTTTTAAAATTTTCATCAGGTACAGTAACCTAGTTAGGAGGAGAGATAACAAATAAAGATATATGTAGCAGCGGCAACTGGGGAGACACATAATGCAACCCACAATGGTGAACTTCCCATCATGTTAACAGCATTGGATTGAATTCTGACAGTCCTGTACATTAAAAACTTAAGACAGTAATAAACGTGACGCAGAGATACGCTATGCCGAACTCCGCAATGTAACAAAAAAACTCAGCGGCGTTCCGCTTATCTTGATACTGCTTTAGTAGAAATTCTACCTGAGCGGCAGCTCGCGCTTGCCAATTTACCAGAGATTGAAGACCTCTGCTCTACACTAATGCACTCTACGCCACTCTGCACCACTGCACTATATGACACACTGCTCTCTCTGCCACTGAACCGTACTCCACTCTACTATGCACAAATGCACTCTACGCCACTACATTCTACACCACTCTAATCTACTGTGCACCACTGCACTCAATAACACGGCACTCTACATCACTTCACTCTAAGCCTCTTCACTCTGTGCCTATCAACTCTACTCTGCCAGTGCACACTATCCCACTCTACTATGCACCACTGCACTGTTCGCCACTGTACCACTGTACTCTGGACCACTCTACTCTACACCAATGCACTCTCTGACAATGTGCTCTGACACTCTATCTGCAAGACTGCGCTCTCCACCACTGAACTCAATGCCACTCTCCTTTGAACCACTGTACTCTATGCCACTGCACTCAGCACCACTCAACTGCACTCTATGCCACTACACGCAACTCTACTCTGCATCATTCCACACTATGCCTCTCTAATCTATTCTACATCACTGTACTCCACTGCAATCCACACCTCTGTACTCTAGGCCACTGCACTCTACACCAATCTACTTTATGCCAATGCACTCTATTCCACACTACTCTACTATGCACCTCTGCACTTTTCACCATTGTACTCTATGCCAATCCACTATAATCTACTTGGCAGCACTGCACTCTAAAATACTCTACTCTATGCCACTGCACTCTATACCACTACAATCTACCCTGTGCCACTCCAGTCTATGCCGCTGCACTTTATGCCACTGAACTCTGCACCACTCAACTGCCCTCTACGCCAATGCACATCATGCCACTACATGCAACTCTACTCTGCGTCATTCCACTCTACGCCTCTCTAATCTATTCTACACCACTTTACTCCACTGCAATATACACCTCCGTACTCTAGGCCACTGCACTCTGCACCAATCTACTTTATACCAATACACTCTATCCCACACTACTCTACTATGCACCATTGCACTTTTCACCACTGTACTCTATGCCAATCCACTCTAATCTACTTGGCAGCACTGCACTCTAAGATACTCTACTCTATGCCACTGCACTCTATACCACTACAATCTACCCTGTGCCACTCCACTTGTGCCGCTGCACTTTATGCCACTGCACTCAACACCACTTTACTTAAAACCAATACACTCTACGCCACTGCACTCTATGATAACCTGCTCTGCACTGTACGCCACTATACCCTACTTTGCCACACTCTACTCTATGCCACTGCACTCAACACCACTCTACACCATTGTAGTCTGTCACTTTACTCAACACCACTCTACGCCATTACACTCTACACTAATGCACTCTACAGCACTGCACTGTATGACACTGTGCTCTGCAACATTGCACTCTCTGCAACTGAACTGTACCCACTCTTTTCTGCATCACTGCACTCTATGCCACTCCACTCTACTCTGCACCACTCTACTCTACTGCACTCCACACCAATGCACTCTATACCACTCTAATTTACTGTGCACCACTGCACTCAATGACATTGCACTCTACACCACTTCACTCCAAGCCTCTTCACTCTATGCCTCTCTACTCTACTCTGCCAGTGCACACTATCCCACTCTACTATGCACCACTGCACCCTTTGCCACTGTACCACTGTACTCCGGACCATTCTACTCTACACCAATGCACTCTCCGACAATGTACTCTGACACTCTATCTGCAAGACTACGTTCTCTGCCACTGAACTCAAAGCCACTCTCCTCTGGACCACAACACTCTGTCACTGCACTCTGTGCCACTGCACTCTACACCACCACACGCCACTCTACTCTTCATCATTCCACTCTATGCTCGCTAATCTATTCTGCACCACTGTAGTCCACTGCAATCTACACCACTGTACTCTAGGCAACTGCACTCTAGGCCACTCTAATAAAACACTTCTGCACTGTACCCTGTACTACTCTACTCCTTAGCTAGATAGATAGATAGCAGATAGATAGATCGACAGTCAGATAGATAGATAAAAGATAGATGGATAAATGAATAGATAAAAGTTAGATAGATAGATAAAAGGTAGATAGATAGATAGACTTTAGATAGATAAATTAAAGATAGGGTGTTTTTTATGCAGCTCTATATGTATATAAAGCTGTGATTATCAAATTCAGTGTAAAATATGCTTTCACTAAGCCTCCCTCCAAAATAAATGCTGAGTATATATGTCTAGCAGTACCTGACATAAAACTGATGTTTGCAGCAACGGGGCTCCTGCTTACTTGAATTTCCAACAATGCCCTTATTTTATATACGGAACCAATGCCACAAAATCAACCAAGAGGCCCCCCTAAACATGCATAGGTATTGCAGTGTAACTGAGATGTACACAGATAAAACGTGATCCTGGGGGTTTCTCCGTCATGCTCAGTCCTTCCCTAGGTGCCACTGCTGCGCCTTAAAGAGCACTCCCATGGGTGCAAAGGATCAACGCAGCCCAGTTTAGGGGAAGGCAGAGACTGAGAGGGAGGGCTGTCAGTGTGTAGAAATATTTATTTCAGTGTTGTACATGGCATCTTACAGAAAACAGTGCTACCGCCTCATCCAGTATGTTTTTCCATTTTCACATATCAAAAGGAAATGACCTGAGCTTGAAATTTTGTTGATCGATATATAGAGATGAAAGCGAAAATGCTCAACAATGGCATGTGAACCACCCGATTGCTGTTCAACTCTGGAGATAGCAGTTGCCTGTTTAGAACAGATTCAAGCAAATATGAGTTCTGTGTGGTTTTTCTTTAGCTTCGAGAACAAAGAGTTTCCCTAAGGAAAAGAAAGTGCAGCATGAGTAACAGCAGACAGGAAAGGCACGTGATGACCCATGTGAAAACGAGGTATTTTCTGATCATTGTCCATCTGCTGGAGAAAGGATGTGGGGTAACGCCCAGTGATGCCGACTTTGGAGCAAGGGAACCAGGTTCGATTCTTGGCATCGGCTCAACATCCTGTGATTCTGGGCAAATTCCTTAATCTCCCTGGGGCTACCAAGAAATTAATGTATCCTTGTGTTATATAACTGGTGCTCATGTAAAGCACTCCATTCTCTTTGGGTTGAGTTAGCGCTATAAAACAAACTGCGAGTAAAAAGAACTAGTGGGAGACAGAGAGGGGATGCAACAACAGGCAGTAAAGAACGGGGAGAGGGAGAACAACATAGAAGGATTGTGAGAGGCAAAGAGAAATAAATAAATAACAAAGTAGCACGATCAGGAAAGAAAGAACGGTGCGGATAAAAACAATAGCGCTTGTGAAAAGCGCTCTTAAAGTAATAAAAAAGTCCTGTAACAATGCATGAAAAGGGCCCCTGCTATGTTTAGCAGTAGTTGGTCGCTGCTCTAGGAGCGGGCTACAGATAGGAAGAGGCATGACACATACATGCCATGGGCAAATGAGGAAAATTAATAATGTAGTGATGAGGGAGCCAGCCTATGGGCGGGCTGTAGCCCACAAAGTACATACAACAGGTCCCTTTTTGAGACAGCGCATGCGCGCCACCTAGAGCCGAGACCTAAAAAACGATTTCTCCAGCAAGTGCATTAACCACCAGAATTATCTGACCATTATTATTACTCCCTGAAACTTACTGGGCACACAAAGCTTTCTACAGTAGTGCCATACCCACAAAAGATATTTTAAAATGCAGCTTTAGTTACATGCTTCTAATGGGGTATAATGATTGTCATTATCTACTCCTTCCCGCCATGCACATCACATAAATGGATATTTAACGGCGCATATCTACATTTGGTAGAACATGAATAAGATAACCTTTACAGTACATATAAATACATGTTATCCAGATTGGAATGGGTTAATTCCAATGTTGTAACTTACTGCACTAATTGAACTGCACCGTGAAACATGGTAAAATGTTTTTTATGCATGGGTTTCCACAAACAAGAATCAATCTGAATTTGAACTTAATTCTTAATGTTTACACCAAGAAGAAATATTATAACTGCTATCACTAATTCAGGGGCTTATGATTGCTTATTAGTTCAAGATCTGTTCACAATAATGCAGCTGTGACGGTTTCTATTGTTTTAGCCTTGATACAGTTGTGGGGATACCCCCCTAAATACAATGAAACACTGTTGGCTAAAGCTCATAAGATTTCATAAAAAGAGGTTGGAGTACCGAAAAAATAAATCTACAACAAGAAACGTTTTTCTGTTTGCCTTACAAGCCGTATTTTGCATTCAGTTATGATATAACTGCGTGTGTTTCATACTGTCAAACATTGTAACCAATTAGGTCAGAACAGATAAAATGCAGCCTTTGTATCCAATTAGGCCAGAACAGATTTACTGTCACCTTTCTCCTTGTTGTCAATTTCTTTGTGACAGGGTTAAAAAAAAAGTGTATATGTTGACTGTCAGACTGCTTTTTATGACTTCGCCCCTCCGCCTTTCTGTTGCCACACCTTGACCCCCAATTTATGGGTTCCAGGAGTACATTTTTTCATTTTCTAGCACTGTGGATTTTACATTGAGGCTCAAAACGCGCTGCTGCGTGGATCTCTGTGTGTTCACTTTGTCTGTGGCTTGAGCAGCACCTGGGGCACGGCTGCATACAGGGACTGACCCGGATGTTCTTTCTTCACAGACGCACAACACTACGGGGCGTTGATGGCTGGGATACTCCTGCCTCTGCTGCTGCTTCTCCTGCTCCTGTGCTGCTGCTGGTGCTGCAGGAGCCGCTCATTGGATTCAAAAGACAGGTACCCAATCTGGACAGCAGCCTCACCTCAAGAGTGTTCACCTCAGTACCTCAGAGAAACAGAGTATCAATGCAGAGAGCAGTTTCAAGCCACACTAAGTATCCTAATATCCTCCTTCCATCACTTGATTGCGTTATCCTAGGGTGCCGTCACTTTACTACAAGATGCCTCTGCCATCACAATACTGCAATATTCTCATACCATTACTTTACTGTAATAGACTTCCATCATGACATTATTATACTATCCCGGTGCCACTTTGCTGTAATTTCTCTGCACCATCCCTTTAGTGCAATAGTCCTGCATTGTCACTTTACTGTAATAGACTTCCATCACCATATTATTATACTATTCCTATGCCACTTTATTGTAATTTCTTTGCAGCATCACTTCACCACAATATTTCTGTCTCATCCTTTTGCTGTAGTGGTTTTCAACCATCACTTCATTATAATATTCCTGTACCACTTTACTGTAATTTCTCTACACCACCATTTTTACTGCTACCTCCCTCCACCACTCCTTGGTTTTAATATATCTGGTATCACTACAGCAACATCCTTTCACTGTCACTCTTTCCTTTGTTATTCTACTACCACTCCTTTACTGTCTCTTTACTGAAATGATCCTCTGCCATTTCGTTACAGTGATATTTTCTGCCATTTGTAAAATTCCATTGTAATCAATGTGCTGTAATATCATTTTCAAATTACTCTAATGTGCCGAAGTCATTGCTTTACTATAATATCTCTTCGTGGCACTTTGCTGTAACGTCCCCAGAGGAAAGGTTTACTTCCTTGTACTCGCACAAGAGGCGTAGAAGGCCCACCGGCCATCTCACTTTCGAACGATTGCTCAAGGCTCTTTCCAATTAGAACATTTATCTCAGCTCCACGAGGGAAATAAACTTGCCTCTTCCCAGGCATCCTTCCCCTCTCCTGCAGTGGAAAAATGGCTTTGAATGAGGTTTTGGGTAACTCTGTAATAATATTTCAGCCTTGCTGCCGACCTGTAATGCAACATGCTGCTTAATTTTTTCAATAAAGATAAAAAAAAAAAGCAACTCTGTAATAATATAGGCAAATGTGGCCATGGGAGGGCTGGCCTTCTCTTCAGTTTAGAGTTCAGGGAAGGGGGGTGGGGGTCAGAGATAATTTCCTCTTCTCACCCTCCATGTCAGAGCAGACATAAGTTTAAATTCTTTTTGTTTCCTCACCAGCAGTCCTTGAAAGGGCTATAACTGTGGAAATACCATTATATTCTTGCTCCCCCTTCATTTCAGCCCCCAGGATAAGGCAAGAGGGAGCGATGCAGTCTCCTTCAGTATGCAATTAGATGTGCTCCTCAAGGGATCCTCTTGAAAAGAAGATCACCTTCAAATATAGCTTTTTCTTGCTTTTGACGAAACCAATCGCCGTTTCTGCATCTAGGGACCAGGTGGCCCAACTGAACTGCTGGGAGTTCGCTCTGAGGCTTGGATGGGCGGCTGTTGACACCCATATCTGCAAGCGGCCCGTGATGCATCTAGATGAACAACCGAGCAACACTGACACCTTCTGTAGACCTACAGGTGGTCTTGGTGTAGAGAGCCTGAGCAATAAGCTCCTGAAACAAGCCGCTTGACTCCCTTTATCCACTTCAGAGTTCTTGGGTATTAAGTAAAGGAGCTGATCCCCCCAGACGTATTTGATGCACCCAGAGAGGCTTCTCCTTAAGACTGCACCTAGACATGGACGCGGAGTCTTTGCAGAATGGGCACTTTGTCTGACCCGTGCATAATTTTCTTGTTCAGTTGGACCTCGGGATCCCTCAGGAAAGACATTAGGTTCTCCTGTGCCAACACAAGTTTATCTTTTGCCAGGTTGGCTGCGTTCATGTTCCTTAGGTCTCCTTTTTCGAACGCTACAGGTCGGCCGTCTAAACAGAAGTGAAACCAGCATCCATCTTCCCCAACTGAACTAGTTTTTTTCCCCATAAAATAGTCCACAGAGAAATCACCTCTGAATCCCACTTATTATGTTTGGTTTTGCCACTAACTTGGAAAGCCACCTGGTCCACAGGAAAGCAGGCTGACAAGCATCCTTGGCAAAAACTCTTTGGTATTTTTCAGTGTCAATAAACGTGCAGTCAAACATGGTGATGCTGTCCCCTGAAGAGCTGCTGTTCATTGCTGTGAGTGTAATGTAGAAACTGGTGAGCATTTTGTGGAATTCCAGAGTGACGAATGTCAACCACCTGTATGTTCAAGTTTCAGTCTTCTGCTCATATCCCCAAGGAGGCCACGGCTGCCGCGGCAGAGTGGCCAGATGGCTGTATCTTTTCCGCGATCATTGAATTAGTTGCGTGCTATGTTGGTGCCTAGGAACCTGCTGGCACCCCACATCCCTTCTTTTCTTGATCACATTCTGAAAGTGCAAACACCATCAGTTAGGCAAACTGAGGCATTCTTTGAGGCTTCAATTTCCTCTTCTTCTTGACGTCTTGGGAATTCTGGAATCCTTTTGAGAATTTCTGGGTGTTTTATGGTGACCCTCTTTATTTGTTGAATCTCGTTCCTCTTCTTGAGCAACCTGTTTGCCACCCATTTGTCGGCAGTAAAAACTAGCAACTTTGGATCTGCAACCTGGGAGTCAGCTAAGTGTTGACACATCCCTAAAGGCCAAGTGCTCACTAAGTGCTCCACAAATAACAGCTTAACCAGCCCCTAGACAAACTCTCCTGATCGACTGTAAGTCGCTCCATGTACTCATGTTTCCCAAATTGTATGCCAGCTCTTAGGAGTTTCTTTAAAGTTTACCATGAACAGGATCTGAATAAATTCTCTTACTGATGCCTCGGTCATTTTGTTGTTCACCATTAAGTCAAGGGCAGGGGTCTGCAGACGAGGCTCCTCTTTTTCTGGGATAAAACAATTTGTTGTTCCTTGTGTGGAATACTATACACACATTGAGCAGGGCCATCTCCACTCTCATACTTCTGCTTTCTGAGGTGACGCACTACTCTCAGCTGATATCCCAACATGGCTCTCAAGCCAGCTTTGTCCATCTATGCAACGAAGGCTCTTTTTAGCTGTTCTCTAAGCTATTTACTAGAGTACTTTTTATTTCCACATATAACCTGATATCTCGGCCCAGATTTTTCCACTAACCTCAATGTCCCCAGTTTCTACTGGCTGTAGGAAGTACGTAACAGGTTCAGAGGTAAAACTGAGTTTTGTTCCAAGTGAACCATGATGCCTTGTACCAAAGGACTGATTTTGAATTTAGCTTATGTCCAGGTGGAACATCTGCCAAATGTTGGGTTCTCTGCCCAGCTTGTGGAGGTCTCCTTGCCTATGTGGCTGTCTTCAACTTCAAGACAGCCACTTTGAAGGGGACCGTCTTGGGAAAATTCTGCCCATAGCACTGGTGAAATTACCACTGCAAAGTTGGACACTAAAAATGTACCCCTAAAGTGAGGGTACCGTGTTAATGTTGGCAGAAATTTTATGACATAGTGAGGACACCATGCTCACAGTTTTGTGAGACCACAGCACTTTCCTGGCCAGTGTTTCACGGAGGTCACAAATTATTTATCGATCAGTGGCTGCACCACACCATTTTTGGCAGAGTCGCTGCCGCACCTCGGCGAGCCGATATCAAAGGTGGGAAGAGTGGGATTTACGGGACTCTAAGTAGGGTGTTTTGAAGCATACATATACAGATGGAGGTTTCACTACTTTTTGGGGGAACACTTCAGTTACCACCCTCCTCTGAATCAGGCCTATTGCAATGTTTGCCCAAGACCCCTTTCATTTTCTTGGCTCTCCAGAGTCAGGTTTTGCGGTTAGGATACAGTGTGATGCTCTATACTGTAATAGATGGTCATCACAGTCAATAAAGATTTGCGTCCAGCCTAAGGTATTACCTTTACACTTAAAAACAATAAACACAATTCTAGAAAAAGAGATGTCTCAAGCGAGTAGAGAACGGTACACATTGTATCATCCTAAACAATTTTATATCAGTATACTGTAATACGTCAAAGATGGTGGATACTGCCTATTACAATGTTAATAAAAGCACAGCCTTCAGGGAGCTTAGACCCGAATGATAATGTTGTTGCTGGGGCTTTTTTCTAATTCTGGGTAATACTACCTGATTTATAGTTTGACAGTATTTACTCCATCCACCATGATGATGAAGAACATTAAGTCCCCCACTCGACGGACCTAAGATTGCTGTATTTAGTGATAACCACCAGCCGAGCGGTGATCTCTGTACATTTTAAGGAACTGCTGCCGTGGCAGCAAAAGATTGGTGAACGTCCGATGTAATTTGCTGGATTTCCATATATATAAATAAACTCACATATTCACTGAAAAAAGAAAAGGTTAAAGCTAAGCTATACATGAGGGAGCTTGTAAGTTTCAACTTACGTTAACAAAACCCTAGAAATTCACTGTAAAAGTGCTACCGTTGTTTAAAAATAAAAGAACAGGGAAATTGGACAGTTATACGTAACTCACAAGTATCAAGTGGAGAGTGGATCACTAGTCCCAAAAGAACCAGGGTGTGCAAAGTCAGTACTTGGTACTGTTAAGAAACCCTCATTCACGTTTTACATAGATCGAATAAAGCGGTATATTTTGATTCTCCGCTCCGTTGTTATCAACGTGACAGCATCATCATTGGGTTAATGCAATGCTACCTCCGCCCGGAGGTCGTCCCACTGGTTGTTTCAGTAGTAATCGTAGAAAGAAAAAAAAGGAAAAATGTGGGTTTTCAGTGCAATGACGTGAAGTGAAAAAATAATAATTGTTAAAAAATCTCGTACAGCCAGTGAATGTCTTTAATTAAACTGGGTTCGAGATAGTATTAAAAGTTACTCGGCGTGCACTCCAAGACTAGTTATGGTCTAATGCACTATAACAAAGGTGTCCATAAAAAGGTCGACATGTTTCAGCCTTTTAAATGCCCCGAAGGGTCAAGTGGGCTTTCTTCGGGACCTAACAAAGTGAAGGGGACCCTAGTCTTCAAGGGGTCTCCAGTGAAAAGATCAGATGGGACGTATATTATCCCATATATGTATGTTCAATATGAACCTATATTAATCATGAAAAAAATATAGGGTGGGGTAGGGAGGAAGGTAGAGGGAAATAACAGAAAACAAGCCATGTTAGATTTTTAAGAAGCACGTGCTAAATAAAATGCAAACAATACTGGTTGCGTCAATTATTGTAACAACTAAAAAATGGCAATTCTTCAGAAGTGAGTGGCTATCACTTGAAAACCACTGTTTATGGCAAAATTCGTCCCTCCTTCCAGCAAGAACACAACCAACACGATATCCATTTTGTCATATGTTAAAAAACCACTTATGGGAAGCAATTCTGAGGAATAAGGCGATAACAAAGACATGCACCGGAGTGCATGTACTGTCAACCCCGTGGTATTGTTACTTAGACAAAGGCAGAAAAGTTTCTATGCCAAAAACAATCAACATAAACATTTCTTATTCATGTTGCTTAATGAACTTCATTTTGTATAAAAGCTTGTTTGTAGCACCGGGTCACAACGAGTACAGTATATAGATATAGTCATGTGCAGCGTCAAAGGGGAAGCGCGCTGAGTTAGCATACTTGTGTACTATTAGTCCTAAAAGAATTCGAGTGATACAGTGTGCGTATGTTAATACCCATTTAGGAAACAAAGCGGGGACAGTGAAATTGTGTTGAGAGAAACACCAGCGCATGTTTAAGCTACGTGTGTTAAGATGCGTAGTGGGTGGGTGGCGCCATCAAAGGACGTAATGCCAAAGCGATTAATATAATTGAAGCTTAGCTGCCAATTCGTACGCATTGGGAGGCCAGAAGAAGGAAAACGCGCGTTACGTAAAAATACAAGGCATGCACGGGAAGGAATTAGAATCACGGTCATACCTGGTATCCCTTGTTGTGGGCTACAGCGGGTACTTAAGGAGGTCGCTCACGCTCTTTAAGTGGTGGAAAGGAGGAGAAAAGAGAGCACATAAAGAGCGCCTTTACAAAATACGTTACGGTTTCTTCCTCCTTATACCTCTTCGGCGTGGGTACGTGACCAGTGCTGACTCTGCCTTCTTAGACCCAGTAATAATACGGGTACCTGTGTAGCAAGGATTTTAAAGGAAACAAAGGAGACATAGAGGAAGAAAGCGGACTTGTAGTGGGTCACTGTCTGTCCAATAGGGAAAAGGAAGAGTACATCAACACAAGTTTGTCTTGTTTCCAAAACAAAGTGATATTATAAATAAAGTATCATTGGCACAATCGTTTCTTAATGCTTTGTCATAAAAGAGAAGGATCAGAGGTGTTTATACGTTATTCCCAACAGCAGAACGGAACATTGCAATTTTAAGATTAAGCATTCCTGAGGGCTAGAGGTCACTATCTGCCCAAAAGGGGAAAAAGAAAGGTATATCTACACTAGTGTGTTTTGTTCCCAAATCAAAGTGCTGTTACAAATGAAGTGTCTTTAGCCCAGTTGTTTCGCAATGCTTCGTCACGAAAAAAGAGAGTCAGGAGTATTAATACGTTAGTCTAAGCAGCATGATGGAACATTGCAAATTTAAGATTGTAAAAAACATTGCAAATTTAAGTTTGTTAAGAAAACACTGTAAATTTAAGATTGTTAAAAAAACACTGTCTGCCCAACGAAGAAGAGAAGAAAATGTCTAACATGTATAACTAACGTCCATACCAATATGCCAAATATCAATAAAGTTACATTGACACAGTTGTCTCAAGAAAGATACTGAGAGAGAGTAAAAACACAGTATATCAATCCAATTAGTTCTTACTACTGAGCCATGGAATATTATCGTTCAGTCCTTGTATGTGTGTTTGAAGACGGTAGACCCATCTTTGTTCTTTTTCGAACAGTATTTTTTCAGCATTGAAGTTCTTGACGGTTAGGGTCTCTAGGATAACCCATGGTAGGTCATTGACATTGGTCCTCTCTCCAAAAAATGACTGCTCATCTTGGTGGTGCTCTTCTTGCACTTGACGTTGCTCCTGTGCTCACAAAGTCTCTGTTTGACTTTGCGACACGTCATTCCGATATAGCGTAAATCGCAAGGACAAGTAATCATGTAGATGACATGGGTAGTATTACAGTTAGTGTGAGATCTGATTGTCCATTTTAAATTAGGCGACAGTTGCAGTGTCTTAGTCGCCTTTGTTAGGTGACAAACGGAACAGGAACCACATGGGAAATGTCCGGTTATTGGTGTGTTATTCCAAAGTCCCTGTGGGGCCTGAATGGCAGGTTATCCCGGTGGTCTTGTGTGTACTAGCAGGTCTTTCAAATTCCTGGTTCTTTTGTTAGAGAACCTAGGTTTTGGCCATTTGAGGGATCCAGAGGTAAGGATTCTCCAGTTCTTATTAATGATTTTTTTGACGTCATTTGACACTGTACTATAGGTACTGACGCAGGTAACCAGGTCTGCTGTTGGTTCCTTCATTGTGGTGTCAAGGAGGGTGTCTCTGTCATATAAAAGTTTGCATCCACGCCCGATGAGAGAGAACCTCCCCTATGGGCAGTTCCTCAGGTTGAGACGAAATTGTAGTAACGTTCAAGACTACAAAAATCAAGCGAAGGAGCTCAGCGAGAAACTTCATATCAGAGACTATCCCGCCAATACCATCAAAAGATGTCAAAAGAGGGCAAGAAACCAACAAAGAGACACCCTCCTTGACACCACAATGAAGGAACCAACAGCATACCTGGTTACCTGCGTCAGTACCTATAGTACAGTGTCAAATGACGTCAAAAAAATCATTAATAAGAACTGGAGAATCCTTACCTCTGGATCCCTCAAATGGCCAAAACCTAGGTTCTCTAACAAAAGAACCAGAATTGTTTCCCATAAGTGGTTTTTTAACATATGACAAAATGGATATCGTGTCGGTTGTGTTCTTGCTGGAAGGAGGGATGAATTTTGCCATAAACAGTGGTTTTCAAGTGAAAGCCACTCACTTCTGAAGAATTGCCATTTTTTTAGTTGTTACAATAATTGACGCAACCAGTATTGTTTGCATTTTATTTAGCACGTGTTGTTTAAAAATCTAACATGGCTTGTTTTCTGTTATTTCCCTCTACCTTCCTCCCTACCCCTCCCTATATTTTTTTCATGATTTATATAGGTTCAAATTGAACATACATATATGGGATAATAAACGTCCCATCTCATCTTTTCACTGGAGACCCCTTGAAGACTAGGGTCCCCTTCACTTTGTTAGGTCCTGAAGAAAGCCCACTTGACCCTTCGGGGCATTTAAAGGGCTGAAACATGTCGACCTTTCGATGGACACCTTTTTTATAGTGCACTAGACCATAACTAGTCTTGGAGTGCACACCGAGTAACTTTTAATACTATCTTGAACCCATTTTAATTAGACATTCACTGGCTCTACGAGATTTTTTAACAATGATTATTTTTTCACTTCACGTCACTGCACTGAAAACCCACATTTTTCCTTTTTTTTTCTTTCTACGATCACTACTGAAACAACCAGTGGGACGACCTCCGGACGGAGGTAGCATTGCATTAACCCAATGATGATGCTGTCACGTTGATAACAACGGAGCGGAGAATCAAAATATACCGCTTTATTCGATCTATGTAAAACGTGAATGAGGGTTTCTTAACAGTACCAAGTACTGACTTTGCACACCCTGGTTCTTTTGGGACTAGTGATCCACTCTCCACTTGATACTTGTGATATTTGAGAAAAGGAAGCTGAGTGGATCAGAGACTCTTCTTTCTCCCTCGTGTCTGATTTTTGTAGTTATACGTAACTGACATAAGTATAACTTGCACTGCTACAGATTTCAGATGTCATCAGTGATGTAATATGAGAGTTCATAAGCTGTGCAAGATATACTTCCGTAAGTTACGTATAACTTGCGAATTACCCAGTTATTTTGTTGTTGTTGTTGTTGTTTTTAAACGGAAGTGCTTCTTCATAGTTAAATTATTTTTTGGGGCTATACCCTACCCTGCCCATTATATCTTATTTTTAGTTTTGCATAATCAGGACATGGGGACCGAATCCCCCATGTCCTTTAATGGCAGTCGCATCAGTTTCTTGCCACCCAATCAGATTTCTGACTCCCGCGTACTGGGAGTCCTGTGCCAGCCAGGCGACTGATGGCAAAAAAGGCACTCACCACCAATCATATTGCTCCAATCTTTGAATTTGCGTCCCATGGGACTCCCGGGCGGAGTTTCACGGGATCAACTGTCAATATATCTATACATTTTTAAAATTAATTTCTCAAATACTACTGAAAAGAATAATATCAAATCTTACAAAGCATGCTTTCTGGGTAAAAATCTAGCTTTCTGCCAAATGTGGTGTAATTCTGTTCAGCCATTTTGGCAGCATTGCCTAATATTTCCTATGGAAAATGCATGGGGAAAAACATGTTTCTTGGTCCCCCCTCGATGGATGGATCACCCTGAAACCTTCCAGGAAGGGGCTGAAGCGGATTAACTTTTTGTTTTTAAAGTTTCATCAATGTTTATGCAGCCCCACTCCCTGAGCCTTAATAGGCCCTGGGGACCCCATCCCCATGGGGCTGAATTCTAAGGGGGGCTTGCAGCCCCCCCTACCCAAGCCTTATAAAGCCAGGCAGGGAGGAAACCAGAACAGAAGTGTGCTCCAGGCCGGTGTGAGCATGTTTAAATATCCTGCCTGCTGGGAGCAGACCTGCCTTCCCTGCCAGCACTACTGCAGCCAGGGAAGGCGTGTTTGGCAGGAGATTTAAAAATGCTTCCGCCTGGCCGGAGCAAACACGTTTCCTTGCCCATGCTAATGCGAGAAGGAATGTGGGCTCCCCAGGAAACAGTAAATGAGCAGCCAGGGTGATGGGGTCACTGAGGCCTTTAAAGGCTCTTGGAGGGGAGCTGCATGGCCTCCTTCCCGTTTTCAAAGAAATCAGCCCCTGGGGTACCTGGGGCCTAAGAAGGCTCGTTGAGGGGGACATGCACCCCCTCACCTTAACTGACATACCAGGCCCAAATGGAGTGGGGTTCCTGGGGCCCAAAAAGGGATAGTGGACGGGGGCCTTACTCACGCCCCATTCCCCATATAGATTTGTAAACAAATTGTTGCAGAATTTTCTTTTATTTTGCCAGGATCCCATGCGATTGCAGCAAAAGTTGCTGTTTCTTTGGGTGGGGCAGAGGGGTGGTCCCTCTGGGTCCCCCCCACAGACCTTAGGGGCCAGGGTATCCCTTCAATGCCCCCTTATATTATTTAGTTTATAAACGGAGACTAGTTAGGCCAATTCCACGAGTCCTGTAATGGCTGCCAGCAAATTTTTTCACGGGCAGACAATCAGAGCCCGCGCTCCCACAGGAGCAATTTGGCCCGAGGGAATAAAAGCTCCCTGGGCCAATCAAAAGGCTCTGTGTTTTTTAATTGGGCTCGAGGGACTCTAACAAGAGTCCCTCGAACCCAATAATCCAGATATACAAATATTTTTGAACCTTCATTGTTCAAAAACTACTGAATTAATTTACACCAATACAATTTGCGGACAACGATCTAGCTTCCTGACAAATTTAATATAATTCAATTCAATGGTTTTTGCCGTATCGCAGCTTAAAGATTTCTATGGAAAATGCATGGGGAAGTTTGGTTTTGGAACCCGCTATTTTTTTCTCAGCCCCTGCTTGATGGATCACGCCTAAACTTTCCAGGAAGAAACTGAGGTGAATTTTTTTTTTGTTTGTTTGTTTGGAAACTTTCATGAAGATTCGTCAAACGGCTCCAAAGTTATTAGCAAACCCAAAAATGTTTTCTCTATGGAAAGTATTCCTACAAACCTATGTGTGTGTGTATATATATATATATATATATATATATATATATATTTTTTTTTTTTTTTTTCTGTCTTACCAACAACATTTTCACTTTTGCAGGAAAGTTATATCGACAACTGCGAGGGACCGCGATGGGAACGTGCTTCGCCCCCAGCTACGCGAATCTTTTCGTGGGCTGGTGGGAGAAGCACGTGGCCTGGGGCGAGGCGAATGAATGCTGGGTGGAAAAGATCGCTCTTTGGGCACGATACATAGACGATCTTTTTATAATTTGGCGTGGCAGTCGTACCTCGGCTGAGGAATTTGTGGCTTCCCTTAATATAAATGATCTCAACTTAAGATTCACGGGGGAAATCAGTGACAAATCTGTCACATACCTGGATCTAGAAATCTACGTAGACAATGATACACTGTCTACCAAAGTTTACAGAAAGCCCACAGCAGGCAATACCGTCCTGCATGCTGACAGCCACCACCCACGCAGTACCATCAAGAACATACCATTTGGGGAATTCATACGCCTCAAAAGGAACTGCTCCAAAGCACAAGACTATGCCCAGGTAAAGACAGAAGCCACCAAAAGATTCAGGGAAAGAGGCTATAACAACGCAGACCTCTCCATAGCTGATACTAAAGTCAAAGAGATTGACAGGAAAGATCTATTAATTGCTAAAAAAGCCACTGAATCAACAGAAGGACAGGTTAGGATGATAACCAATTTTAATGAAAAATCTAGTCAGATCATGCAGATCTTCAAGAAAAATTGGCACATCCTACAAACAGACAACATTCTTAAAAGGAAATTACCAGCACGCCCAGTCATTACCTACAAGCGTAGCCTATCCATTGGCGACTACCTTGTTCATAGTCACTTTGATCCGGTCCCAAGAGTCAAAAACAGAATAGGCCTTACAGGATTTTATCCCTGTAACCGCTGCAAAGCCTGTAAATTTAGTGAGAAAACAACAACATACTCAGGCAGACCCAATGACCCCAGACCTGTACGCAAGATGAAACTTTTCCTCAACTGTAATTCAGACTTTACTGTCTATTGCCTCACTTGCCCGTGTGCCAAAAGATACATAGGAAGTAACATACATCCTACTAAAAAACGCATTTTGGAGCACATGCGGGCAATTTCCAACAAAGATCCAGCATATCCGGTTGCTCGACATTTTGATCAATATCATCAGAGCAACCGTGATCTCTTAAAATTCTATTGTCTGGATCAAGTAGGCAAGTCGGAGAGGGGTGGCGATAGAATACGAAAACTTCGTATTCTGGAGTCAACATACATAATAGATCTCCAAACTAAGGCCCCAATAGGGCTTAACAATGATGAGGAACTATGGGTCCACCTATGAGAGGGTGAAAACTTTTAAACCTTAGGTCGGGATATCTATTGTACCTAAGACACCCCTGCATTGGGTCTCTAATGTTACAAAATCTTATTTAGATCAAATATAATTGTCACATGTTGTTGTTTTATTCCTACATGTTCCTCCTTCTTTTTCCACTCCGGTAACAGCACATATCTAAGTACTCTCTCTCAGCAGTTGGCTTTCTGCCCATTCAGGGCTTTATTAATACACAAGGACAGGTGACTAGGTAATCTGGAGGGAATGCCTGACTTTAGGGGGGCAGCTTGACAAACTAAACATTATACGAACTAAGTTCGAGCATTCAGTATTATTCTAGTCTGCTTACCCCCTAAAACTTGTAGATTAACTAACAACTTTGAGGATTGCATACATCCTGTAGATCCTAGTCAGTCCAAAAACTATTTTAGAACATTATGTATCTAAAATCGTGCGTCTTTCCCATCTCGAACAACGCAATATATAAACATCCTATTATCACCTGTCACTTATGCTGTTTGCCAACTTGAAAAATTTTTAATCTGCACATATGTTATTTTTTGTATGAATGCTAGGCACTTTATTTGTTTATATTTGCTACTAGAAGATGGCCGCCATGAATTTAGATACAATGTTGCTGCTAACCCATCTTCTATGTTTACGCATTCATTGTCATGTGACACTTTGTTGAACTTTAAATGTGCCGTTTTAACATAATGGAAACTGACATTGAAAAAGCCAGTCGGCGAAACGCGTCTGTCAGCGTTTCGGGGGTAGCACGGGGGGAACTTGCCAAATAAAGCATTTATGCTTTGAAAAACATTGTCCCTGGATTTTTGCTGGAGTGCTCTTCATTTTACACGTTTATACGTGTTGGTTGTTTCATATATATATATATATATATATATGTGTGGGTGTGTGTATATATATTGATAAATATATTGAAGACATTTGTTATACTGTAAATATTGTTTGATTTTAATGAGTCAACTATAGATTTTATATATATTTTAAATGCATTGATTCATTAGAATCATATATATATATATATATATATATATATATATATATATATATATATAGAGCCGATAGCTGCTGACGAAAACAACAAATAAATAATTTTGCACTAAAAACGGCTCCTGTCTCAGCGAGGGTGAACTGCATGGGGAGATTGGAGAAACGCATAATATATATATATATATATCTCCGTGCTTAGGTTACTGCCGCCGCTCCTTCAGAACAGAGGGTGCGTCGTTGTGAATGGCCCACCCAAGGAAGATCCGGTATAATATGCAATCACCTCGTACTCCAAGGAATGACGACGCCGTGTTCTGGACAAATTTCATTTATTTAGTCGGCTGATAGGACGCGTTTCGCCTGTCCAGCAGGCTTGCTCACCAACAGTTTTTTCATTACAATTCAACCATCTTTAAATAGACATGCTCGTAGCGTGTCACGTGACATGACTACCAAACAAGTGTATTGAAAGAAAGACTGGTAGTTTGTGCATGCTTTCGTGTTATAAAATGCACTAGTTGTTACATCTCAATATTAATATACATTATTTTCAAGGCACAATTGCGCTACAAAAGTTCCTTTCAAATTAATTAACATTTTCCACAAAACGCTTCCTGAATTTAATTTATCCTATAAAAAACGCGGTTAACAAGGTACCCTGCTACGTGTCGTGGCTCAATAGGTAGATTAATATACCTAGATGCATGATATTTATATTGCAAGTTTAAGTTATGTTTGGATTTCACCCTTAACTTTTTTATTTCATCAATGGGGACCAAACTCAACTTGCATCTTGGGAAAACTTTAAGGAACTGGATGTTGATCTAACCCGATCTGCGAGATTACCCAAGTGGGTCTTTCTGCATACTCTGTTCCAATATGTGCAAAGCCAGTGCCATCATTAGTGCAATCATGAATGTTGTCATTATTAACATTTAAATGCCAGTTTTCAAATTATCATGCTTAAAACCCAGTGAAAAAACTAATAGAACTAAAAACAAAAACGGTTAAAAAACAGATTCGAGGAGGCTGTCTTCTATTACTCCATAATAACATCAATAAACACCTTTAGAGATTGTTATAAATGTGTAACCAAATCCTCTTCAATATTTAATTCTGTCGGGGTACATGTATTCAATTCCAAGATGTAACATGACACAAGTTTTCTGGGCTTTTTCTCCTGGTTTCCACCTCGAACATTGGGTGGAATAGAGTCAATTACAAAGTACGATAGACCTTGTGAATTTTTGTCATGATGTGACTCAAAGTGGCGCGCCACTGGGTAAGACCTGTCCCCGTTTCGTATTGCTCTTAAATGCTGCAACACCCTTTTGTGCACGGGATGAATTGTGCTGCCCACGTACTTCATGCTACAAGGGCACTGGAGGACGTAGACTGCATAGTCTGTTTTACAGAAGTACCCCTTGATCTTTTTTTCTCTTCTAGAGAGGCCTAGTACATACGATGAAGTATTTTTATCGTGCCCACAGGACTTGCATTTGGTATATTTGATAAAACCCTCCTTACGTTTTAATCAGCTTGAGGTATGGCAGGCTTGGTGTTTCTTCGACACCATGTTGCTGACTAACATTTGTATTAAAGAGCATGCTCTTCTGAAGGTTATTGCAGGTCTTGTCTGTAGTAGTCTGTCTAATAATGGGTAATTGCGTATTAAGTGCCAATGTTTAGTTAAAATACTTCTCACCTTCCCATGTTGGCGATTAAAGGAGGTGATCATTCTAACTTGATTACCCTTGGCTTGTTCTGAATTGATTTTGCTCTGACTTTTATTGAAGATGATATACTCTCTGGATCTCTTCTTTGCTCTCTGAATGGCAGTTTGTACATTTTCCTCTGTATAACCTCTTGCTTTGAAACGAGTCCTCAAACTGTTTAATTTTCTGTCTAAGACATCCTGTTCACTACAGTTGCGTATTGTCCTCAGGCATTCTCCATAGGGAGTGCTTCTTATTAATTTATAGGGATGGAAACTAGTTGCATGAAGCAACGTGCTTCCTGCTGTTGGTTTCCTGTAAAGGATAGTGTGTAGTTTAGAGTCTTTGACATAGATAGTTAAGTCCAGGAAGTTAACAGAGGTGTTGCTAATTGTGCTAGTAAATTTCAGATTTAAATCATTTACTTGCAGTTTTTTAATGAATTTTTTAGCTGATTCCTCTGTACCTTTCCATACAACGAAAAGATCATCGATGAAACAACTCCAATGTAGCACATTCTCCTCTCATTCTGCCTGGTAGATGACCCAGACCACCTGTTCCTCCCACCATCCCATATGCAAATTCGCATAACTGGGGGCACAGCAGGTGCCCATCGCTGTCCCGCAGGTTTGGTGAAAGAGCTCGTCATTGAAGAGGAAGTAGTTATTTTTCAGACAGGAGCCATAGATAGCAGCATCTGTGTAGGCGACCATAGTTTGATTGGTCGATTGCTCAGGAAAAGCTTGATGGCTTTAGACCATCTCGTGCCTGATGCTGGTATATAAAGTAGTGACATCAATTGTTACCAGCAACAGGTCTTGGTCCCAGGGAAGGTCATAAATTTTCTTCAAAAAGTCCCCCGTATCCTGAATATAGGAAGGGAGTCCTTTTACCAAAGGACATAAAAATGAATCTATAAACTTAGAGGTGTTTTCTAAAGCTCCACCAATGGCGGAGATAATGGGGCATCCTTGGGAGTTCTCAAGGCTTTTGTGAACTTTCGGTATTAAATAAAATACTGGCACCACAGGATTATCAACTTTTAAAAATAAAAGTGCTTCACGTGTAATCATTGATTATACCATTCCTGTAGTTGCTCATTGTGCATCCTCAAACTTGTATGTATGATTTTTTCAGTGATTTTAACATAATTCCTTGGAGTACGAGGTGAGCTGGTGTTGTTGTTGTTTTACATCCCCCGGGCACTTGAGCTGGTGTGCGGCCCGTGCTCATCATATTGGTGGCATCACTGTGTGTTTGGAGCGCTCCTGGAACTTTTCAGCCGCCCACCTGGACTACAGGTACCAGTATGCATCTGCTCGTGGGAGTGTCAGCGCGATGCAAGTGCACGTAATTTGGAGGAGGGGCGTTAAGAAGATTGAAACAGGGACGGAATTCACACAGCTGTACCCTGTACTGACCCCCTGATGGAGCCCGTGAAACCGGCACTGACGAAGGCGATTTACCGCTGAAACACGTATGCCCCTGCGTTTCATGGACTGTTAGCACTGCGCATTTTATCAACAATAAAGCCCTCATATATATATATAAAATCTAGTGGCGGTCGCCAGTAGATAGTTCTAGTTAGGACCGTGTTTCCATAGGAAATCTGAAAATTCTATTTTGAATAACTTTGGCGCCGGTTGACGAATCCTCGCGAATTTTTCAAAATAGGTGGGGCGCTCCGCTCCGCTCCTACCCTGAAAGTCTCGGGGTGATTAGTCAAGCGGGGGCCGAGAAAAAAGGGGGGTCCAAAAACTCGTTTTCCCCATGCATTTTTCCATAGGGACCTTTAGTCCAAGCTACAGCCCGAACGGCTGAACCGAATTATTTGAAATTTGGCAAAGAGAAAGTCCTCAGGTCAGGGATGTGCCTTTTGCACATCCCTTTTGCTGGTGTAAATCTGTTCAGTATTTCCTGAGAAAATAGCATTTAAATCAATATATATATCTATAGGCGCGCTCCGAGCGCGTACGGTAAGTTTACCGTACGCGCACGCTGCCGTGCGCGAGCTTAATTCTGATTGATGGTTACATGACTGTAAACATTCGAATCGGTCGAAATCAGGAAGTGTCGGCCACCATTTTGTGTGTCTCACACTGATAAACAAAGGTGGAGAACGTGAAAAGGGGGCAACGAAGAGAGTTGCAGACCCCCTAGCGTTTGTCAGGGGGTCCAAGAAGGACCCAAAAGTATGAAAAATACATTTTACATTTTTTTTTAAAAATCACCGGGTGCGCGTACGGTAAGCTTACCGTACGCGCACGGCAGAAAAAAATCATTAAAAAAAATAGAATTAAAAATCAAATTTAAGTGTTTAGATATTAGGGGGCTTTGTCGGCCGCCATTTTGTCTCTCGCAGTCTGAGGGGGTGAAAAAAAAAGGTGGAGAACGTGACAAGGGGGCAGAGTGGACAGTTCCTGACCCCCTAGCCTTGGTCAGGGGGTCACAGAGGGACCCCCAAGGGAGATTTTTTTTTTTTTTTTTAAATAAATAAATCGCGAGGTGCACTGCGAACCGTGGGTGCTCGGTGAGCGAAGCGCACAGAGTGCCCACAGTGAGCGCACCTCGCGATTTTTTAAAAAAAATTGTTTTTTTCTCCAGAGGCTCTGGGCAATGTTTGAACATTGTCGTGTACTGAACTCAGTCGAAAGCCCAGAGCCCCTGAGGAAGTGTTCTACACGAAACGCGTTGGGCTGGACGTCTCTGCGAGGCATTTAGCTGTTTCCATTGTTTCCTGCAATAAAGACGGAGGCATAATCTACTCACCTTTGTGGGCTCTCTCTTAACAGGCAAATCTTCTGAGTGCCTTGATCTGAAGGTGCAAAACAGGAGCTTGATATATATATATATATATATCAATCAAGCTCCTGTTTTGCACCTTCAGATCAAGGCACTCAGAGGCGGGTGCTCGTCGTGGCGGTGCTCCACGTTCCAATCAGCGCTCCAAAGACTTAATCACCTTTTCAAGTAAAGTTCAGCACTCGGGGGGTATCGTCACTGCTTTTTAATCAGCCACACAAAACAGACGCGTTTCGGAAATTCCTTCGTCAGTGTTTACGGTGATCGCTGCGCAGAGGCATTTTTAAATTATTCACGTCATTCATGCAACAACATCGACGACGGTATACAATACTGATCACATTGCACATTTCGCAGCTGCCATCTTGGCACGGTACTGTGTATACAAGTTAATGCATTAATGCCATAGCTACCGTAAATTAGGAAACATCTTCCTCTCTCAGCCCAAGTTTCACTGCTAGAGAAATTATATAATTTCATCACTTTAGACAAATGTGGTGCCGCTCAATATAGTATATCAAATATATACAAAATATATCGCTGTATGCGACGAGCCTCCAAAATCATCACTCGTACTTTAACCAACCATTACGCCGTGCATCAGTATTCAAAAGTATGCATTCCACATTATACTCAGCCCGAAATGTATCTTATAACATTCTATATGGCAAATTGCATACTACCAGGTACTATATAAGTACTGATGATTAAAATATTCCACCGTAAATCGGTGACAGCAAGAGCAATTCCACAATTGTAATAAGCTCCAGAACCTAATTGCATGTAGATATGGACATAAACATTTTAGTGCAATGTGTATCAAATATAACTGAAATGATGGTCAAGAGAAATTTGCAAAGCATTATATCCTTGTTGGCAATGGCACGTTGATGTTCAAGAATACGTAACTTCACATTATGTATGGTGCTCCCTATGTACCTTAGCCCGCAGGGGCAGACTAGACAGTATACCACATGAGATGTTAAACATGTGATACATTTTTTGATCACTTTTTGTTTTGTTACACCTGGGATGTTATAGTTCAGGACTCTTTTACTATTCGCACAAGCCCTGCATTTCCCACAGGGAAAGAAACCCTTCATATCTTTCAATGTTCCTGTCTTCTGTACAGTGGGTGGCAGGTGGCTCTGGACCAATTTGTCCTTGAGCGATCTCGCTTTGCGAAAAGTAATTAATGGTACTGGAGGAATGTCCTTACCTATTACTGAATCCGTTTGGAGGATATGCCAGTTCTTTTTCAGCATTTTCCTCAAAGTGTTGGCATCATCTGAGTATGTAGTTATCATACGAAAGGTGCCACTCTCTAGATCTAAGTTTCTTCCAGTGCTCCCCACTTCTTTTGCCTTTAAAAGCTCTTTTCTGGGAATTCTCTGCACCTTATTGTATGCAGCATTCAGTAGATCTGGTTCATAACCTCTCGTTCTGAACCTAACTATACATCTGTCTGCTGCCACTTCAAAATCCATGTCACAGGAGCAATTTCGTTTTAAACGAAGGAGTTCACCGTACGGTATGCTATTGATCAATTTGGGGGGATGACAACTGCCGGCATGCAAGATCGAATTGCCGGCAGTAGGTTTTCTATACAATTCGGTGATTAAGTCTTTGGAGCGCTGATAATATATATATATATGTTATTGTTAGTTCATTACAGTCATACACTATTTTTCAAAACCAGTAAAGCCAATTCACTAATAAAAATAAAAAAACAGTTTTTAATGAATCTAAAATCCATACATCATTCCTACTAAACCTATATCCTAGACATTCCAGTTCTCTACATTCCTAGTGGCACAAGACTGCATTCAGAAAGTTCACTAAATTCAATGTCATTTACACCACTCATTTCAAATTTCAAAACCTCTTTCCCCTGGGAGCATCTCAAAACATGACCTAAGCCATCTTGGTCTTTCTGGTTAAAAAACCGGCCAGAACGCTTATCATGTGGATCAGAGTTTCTACTTTGAAGCTGCAGTAGCAGCATCAAATAGAACAATATTTGTTAGCTACCATCTGTGTCAGAATTCCTTTAGTGGAATGCATTGTAAGCATGTTATGTTATGTTATCTGGTGTTTTATTGAGCGCTCAGCTACTCAAGCAGAGTGTCCCGGCGCTGTGTACTGCTGGGGAACCCATCCTGGCTTTCCCTGTGAGATGGTCCCTTACTGGGCATCTCCAAGGTGAAGACCAAGCATCCCCGGTGCTGATGGGGCCGTAAGTGGAGATTAAGCAAGCTATTGCCCAGAGTTGCTGAGTGTGATCCATGATTAGAGTAGGCACCAAGGCGAGAATTATCGAGTCCGCTGACCTTGGCCCAAGACCCTGCCGCGTCAGGAATCGAACCCTGGTCCCTGACCGACCTCTGCTTCCGGGTCTGCCGCCTCTAACCAGTGAGCCACACCACTCCATATACAACTAACATGATTTCAAAGGGGTTAAAAGATCATTTGGAATGGAATTGTAAGGTGGCTGCCGACAATGTAATCTGAATGTTCCTGTATTCTCAATCTCTCAGGGTTAAAGAGAAGGCTGTTACATGATTCTGCGCCACCATTTTAAAATTCCCCATAGTTGTAGAAGAATTCCAAAGGACTTGCAAATGTAGAATGCATTGTTAAAACAATTTGACCAACAAGCGTATTTATGCTCAATGAGAGAGCATGACAGATGATAGCTTTAAAGGAGTTTATCCTTACATGCCGCATCATAGAGTCCCAGACTAAATAATAAAGCATACATTTTAATGAAGAAATAATGCATATTTAATTTTAATCTGATTTGCAGTTGGTATTAGAATTAGGTAAATAGAACATTTTCCTAAAAAGACTACATTTTATTCTATCTAGCAGAGGGACAATTTTTCTGGGAAAGCAGACTGACCTTGATCTATGAACATGAGTGATTTTGCTTGAATGAGCATGAGTAGTGGATCGATTGAAGGTGTTTCCAAATTATTATAGTGGTGGCAGATAAAATAAGCCAAAAAAAAAGATTCCGGGCACAATTTATATGTTGGCGGTACGCATACTCCGTCGAAATGCAGTATGCTTACCGCCAACACAATGGTCTGCCTGCTGAATTTAGATGCGGGTGGACCTTTGGTTTAATTACGGTGGACACTACTCCATCTCCGCCATGCTTAAACCACTCTGACGACCCTGTAGAGTAAGGGCCATCGGAGGCAGACCTCTAATTCCACCAACCAAATTTTGATGGGTGGAATTAGAGATCAGATTTTACTGCTAATCACTGCCAGGGAAACCCTGGCGGTAAGGGACAATAAAAACTGCGAAATGCTCCCCTTGCCATGGGAGATGACTCCCATGGCGAGGGGAGGATTGTTTTTTATTTTACAAAAGAATACAGGTTGGTGCAGGGCCCGTCATGTTGACGGAGCCCTGGACCAAACTGCAAAAAGCATTGACCGGAACTACAGTGATGGTGGTTCTTGGCAAGTGCATTAAGAAAAGACCCCCTACTTGGCAGTCATTTGAAAATCCGTGCAGACTGTACCTTTTGCCAGATAATAAATCTGGCCCTTAGTCTTTTAATGAGTTCAATGTTCCTTTGGTAAGCCTTTATTGGCAAACCACACTCTAAGGTAACAGTATTTCCTTTTCGTCTCTACAGTAATTTTCCCAACATACCATCTGTTAATCATTTCTTATTACTAAAAGCTAGAATTGCCAAATTATTTCCATTAATTATTTATTTACTAACAACATTACACCTGTAAGGGGCACTCAGGGATTTCTGAAGACCAGCAGTTGTGTGATCTCAAATGATAGTGTCATCTATGTAGTGCAGAGACTGGGGGGTCAGAGTGCCTAATTTTGGAAGTTGAATTTCTGGTTGTATGCGATTTCATAGAAAAACTATTAAATGGAATACCATTACTGCAGTGGCAGCTCCTCCGCTAAGGCGGAGGAGCGTCACCCCACTACTTTTAAGCAGTGTCACTAAATGAAAAATAAAATGATAATAGCTCTAAGTTATTATAATTGTATTTTTTCCTTGTTGCGTGAGCTTGGCAGGCGGGGCAGGGCTGCTCTGCTGACAGAGCAGGGGAGGGGGTGAGTGGTTTGCACTCCCTAAAGTGGGCATGAATGTTTGGCCGGCCCTTTGGCACACTTTGCATGTTCTCCATGCAGGCTACATTATATTCTCTGGCTGAGCACCCATTGATGGTGCTCAGACCAATCACAACACTGCATTGCAATGCAGTGATTGGCTGTCGGGAGGCTGGGAGCCGGGTGAATCCTACTTCCTGCACTGGAAGCGAGGAAGAGGACCAAGAGGAGGCGGGCATCAGCGGCTGACATGTAAATGTGTTTTTTATTTCATTCACTCCTTTGCCCCACCCCGTGACCCGCCCCCCCCACCGCCTTCAAGTACCAGCTGCCATTGCATTACTGTGAAACCATTTCATCTAAATTGTTTAATGGACATTTTCAGGACATATTACATTTACTATTTTATGGTAACCAGTTCATAGAATGTCTTTATAAAAAAAAAAAGTGTATTGCCTTCTCCATTCTATTTGAAAGGTGTAAATGAAATGGTTGCAGGTCTTACTTTCAGAATTAATTTTTGTCAAAGATATTTATTTCAATAATTTACGGCAGGGAATATCATTTCAGATTTATAGCAAAAATGACTTTGTATGCTTTTATTTCAATGTACCCTCAACACCCGTAAACATAATACATCTCTGACCCCTAAAAATGTCTCCCCACTCATACACTACACCTATCCCTGACCCTTAAACTTCACAGATCCCTGCACCCTAAAGGCCCTTTCTAATTCTTTCGGCGCCTTGAGACCCTCACGGGTGAGTAGTCGTGCTATAAAAACCTTGATTGATTGATTGGCCCTAAGCTTCATGCATCCCTGAATCCTAAAAACCTCTTATCACACGAAAACTCCACCCAACACCGACCTCTAAACTCTACCCATCCCTAAATCCATAAAGCTCTTTCTACTCTTAAACTCTACGCATTCCTTAACCTAAAGCCCCTCACTAACCCTAAACTCCATCCATTCCTGAACCCTAAAAACTCCTTTTTACACCTGAACCCCACTCATCCCTTAACTCTAAAATCCCGCACCACCCTTAAGCTCCACTCATCCCTAAACCCTAAAAAAAACCTCACCACCCCTGAAAACTAACCATTCATTACTCCTAAAAGCCCTCACCACCTCTAAACTACCACATCCCTGAACCCTAAAAACTCTATCTACCTAAACTCCACTTATCACTGAACCCTTAAAACCCCACACCACCCTGAACTCTGTCAATTTCTGAACACTAAAAACCCTTCACCCATCACTGATCCTTAAAAACACTCACCAGCCCTAAACTCCTCACATCCCTGAACTCTAAAAAACCCTCACTGCCCCTACAAATCACCCATCCCTGAACCCAAAAACCATTACTACCTAAAATCTTCACCCGAGTGTGTGATTTTGGATGTTTCCTTAATATTATCTTTCCTTTGAAATGTTTCCTTTAATTTTCGATTTGTTTGTATTACCTAAAAAATGTATTTCCCTAAAACTGGTTTTCCATGTTTTAGTTTCCTCCAATGTCTCAGTTTTTGTTTTTCCATTAATTCACATACATCATGAATTCTCTTGTTTTTTTACGAGGGAAATGTCCAGCTAACTATAACATGTGTGAAACCTATGGTTTTTTAAGTGAATATATATATATGTATATATATATATATGTGTATATTACCTACTGGCGGTCGCCAGTAGGTAGTTATAGTTAGGACCCTGTTTCCATAGGAAATCCGCAACATTCTATTTTGAATAACTTTGGCGCCGTCGACGAATCCTCGCGAATTTCTCAAAATAGGTGGGGCGCTACGCTCCGCTCCTTCCCTGAAAGTCTCGGGGGGATTCATCAAGCGGGGGCTGAGATAAAAGGGGGGTCCCAAAACGCGTTTTTCCCATGCATTTTTCCATAGGACCTTTAGACAGGGCTACAGCCCGAACGGCTGAACAGAATTACTAGAAATTTGGCAGAGAGGTAGTCCTCAGGTCAAGGAAGTGCCTTTTGTAGGTTTGGTGTAAATCTGTTCAGTAGATTATGAGAAAATAGCCTTTAAATCAATATATATATCTGTAAGCGCGCAGCGTGCGCGCTGGGTGCGCGCACCTTGCCGTGCGCGAGCGCAATTCTGATTGGTTGTTAGATCTTAGTAAACATTCGAATCGGTGGAAATCAGGAAGCGGCGGCCGCCATTTTGTCTATCGCATAAAGAGGGGGTGATAAACAAAGGGGGAGAACTTGAAAAGGGGGCAGAGTGGGGAGAAATTGACCCAGTAGGCATTGTAAGGGGGTCACAGTAGGACCTTGTAGGGCAAAAAAAAAGATTTATATTTTGTTAAAAAATATCGCCGAGTGCGCGCACCCAGCGCGCACCCGGAAAAAAACTTTATTAAACAAATTAAAAAAAAATCGCATTTAAGTGTTTAGATATAAGGTGGCTCTAAAAAGAGCCCTTGTGTTTATTGTTTGTTTTTTGGTACCTACAAGTAAGTAGCGATGCAGAGTCTAAGGTTCAAGAGGAAGACTCTGTTGCCTTCATCAGTGAAGTGTACACCATCTCCTCTATAAATGTCTTGCATGTTGTAACGCAAGTTGTTGTGGTATATAGAACCCATACCATAGTCACGGAGGAAAGCAGAAATAGATTTGTTGACGTGCTTCCTTGCTTTGTCAAACTGCGGACAAAATTGGTTGGACCAGTTCCACTTTTGCCTTTGGCATATATTAGAATATACAAAGGCAGTTTGTGGAAAAAGCGACATCAATTGCACAAAGGTGTCCTTAATAAGCATTTCCAGACCTACCCCAGTTAAAGTGCCTAGATCCTTACCACCACAGTGCACAATAATAAGGTTAGGCTGTGGGAGATGTAGAAAGGTTTTCACCAAAGGCATTAATTGGTGCCACTTTAACCCTCTCTGACCAATCCATTTGATGTCTACATTTGGCAAAGCAAGGTCTCTCACCATACCTCTTTTTACTGCAAATTTTTCACTCCAGAAGACATAGCTGTGTCCTACAATCCACACTGTGAACATCTTCAAAGGAGATCTGGATGCACTCAGGAGGTGTAATTCAGTAGAATGGGAAAAAGAAATGAAAGACAGTTTGGAAATGGAGGCATACATATTTTTTTATTAAAAAAAAGAACTGATTGGCTGTTTCATACCATTCTACACTAAAAACTAGGCTGTATGTGTAAATTTATAGAAGCATGTTTTGTATTGGTAAAGAAAAATGTGTTACCAAAGAACAGTACTATGGATTTGCTGTAAGGTTTGAAAAGTCAAGCACTCTTGCTCTGTGGAATTGAAACATTGTTTGGCGAACTTCTGACCTAACTCCACACAGCAGTGTTCCATGAGCTGTTGCTATGGTAGCAGGCAGAAGTCAAGTTGGGGGAAGGGTACTAGGCAGAAGTCAAGTTGGGGGAAGGGTACTTTTGGAAAAGGGTTGGTTTTCAACCAATAGAAATGTGTGATTACATTTGAAAAAAAGGGGGAAGCACTGAGATTTGAAACTTACATGTATATGTGTGGAAAAATAGAGGGAAACTTTGCCATTATCTGGTTCTGCTGAGAGGAGAGAGGTGTAGAGAACAGAGATCCTGGCTCTGATAATCTGCTGTTTGAGTGCCACATTTCTTTCACAACTAACTAATTTTAAAGGTGAGGTTAGAGTTTGAGAGGAGATGTATATGGTAAATTAAGAAATGAATAATAGAAATGTAATTCTTTTTGTTGAAGTTGTGTTTATTATTTTCTGTTTTGGGAGAAATTTAAATGTGAGGAACATGTAAAATAATATGGACTATGTTTTCACGATAAATTAAGGTGTATTGGTATAAAAAAAGAATAGTTTAAGGGTTTGAGGTTGGACTCAGTAATGCAAATACATTCAGCATCACTAAGGCTGGTTGCCCTTGGTGGAATGTAGGCAGTCACCCAGGTTACACATGTTGGGAAATATAGGCAGAGATTTATTGTGTACAACTCTGGTAATTTTATATTTGCATTAGTAGGAAAAAGGGGGAGCGATTTTTTGATGCAGAAGCAGACTCTTAGCACACACCCAGCTCCTTTCCATGTATAATCATGCACAGTATTTACAAGCGAGTGGGGTTTGAGGTTTCAGTCTGTAATGCAAATACATTCAGCATCACTAAGGCTGGTTGCCCTTGCTGGAGTGTAGGCAGTCACCCAGGATACACATGGTGGTGGTCTGAAAAAGCAGTCTGGACATGGGCTTTTTAAAAAATCTGAAAAGTGGATTCATAATGTGTCAGTCTGTAAAAGTGATTATTACTTGTCAAAAAAAAAGAGCAGTAAGTGTGCTTTCAAATTGGCAAAGAAATTTCGTTTTGTGACTAATGTGAAAACATGACTCTGTGTGCAAATAGGAATTACAGGCAGAGATTTATTGCGTTTTGCTCTGGTGATTTCACAGTTGCAGTAGTAGAGATTTAATTTGTGAAGTTGTTGTTCTGAAAGAAATGCAGCCCATGAAAGGGGCAGCCTGTGTTATGTGCTTAAAATGATGGCATGACTCTGTGTGCTTCCATTTCTTCACCTCTTTTTGTATATTAATTTGTGTTTTTTTAAAAAAAAAAATTTTTTTTAAAAACCCTTGGGTGCGCGCAGGGTGCGCGCAGGGTGCGCGCACCTCAAAAAATTTTTTAAAAAAATATCTCAAAAAAAATTTGGGGGGTTTAGTTTATAAGTGGCTCTTAAAAGAGCCCTTGAGTTAATGGAGGGAAACAGGAAGAGAAAAACGCAAAAAAAAGAAAAAAACATCTATGGCCTAGTGCACGGATGCGCATCAAATTTTCTCTGAAGGAGATCAAGACTGGTCTCCCCCACAGAAATAAGAGAACCGCAATCAGTGCACCGTGTAGACAACCTCGCCAAACAAGGTGGACCAACAAGAGGTGTAGAAACAGGTGAAGGCACCATCGCAGCTGAAGTGCTCCCCTGAGCTGCCGAAGATGTGCTCGGCTGAGCTGCTGCTGATGTCGTCGGCTGAGCAGGTGGAGGGTTTTCTCCAGAAGCTCGACGAAAAGTTACTGGATGCATTTTGTTAACATGTCTCAACATAGTGTGAATGCTAAAAGAATATTTCTTGTTAGGATTCCCACGAGATAAGACTTTTTGACAAAGTACACATGTAACTTTCGGTGCATTTACCTTTTTCTGACCTTCTGGAAAAGTGAAAAACTGCCATATCAAGCTGTCTTTCTGCTTCCTGTTCCTCTGCCTCTCAAGAGTGTCCTGGTCACTGTCTGAAGTAGGTTGCTGTTCAGCCATTGTCTCTCAACAACAGAATAGCTCCTTCTCCAAAGGAATCAGAACTAATAATGAGGGGAGTAGGTGTGGTTTGGGAAGAATCTGGAACTGAAAGTACTTCAAACCAATCAAAAGTGATGATTCTTGATCACATGACTTGCCATGAGGGGATTGGGTGTGTTATTGAAACAATTAGAAACTGAAAGTAATGATAACCAATAAGAAATATTGTTTTATTATGTATAAACCCGAGGTGCGCGCACTGCGCAAGCTCCGAGCGCGCACCCCGTGATGACGTATGCACGAACGCGTAAGCGCGCAGGTGCATACGTCATATGCGCGTACCTAGCGCGCATACGTTGAGCACGCGTATACGCGACCGTTATTGCGCGTAATTTTAGCGTATGCGGAAGTAAACCGCGTCGAGCGCGTAGGACGCACGCACGCATGCGTACGTACGTACGCATACGTACTGGGTGCGCGCTCCCAGCGCGCACCATGAAGTATATTTGCGTACGTAAATAACGTACGCCGGAATTCATAAAAAACTTACGAAATAGTACTAGGAGCGCGCTCAGAGCGCGCACCCCAAGAATTTATATATATAAAAAAAAAAAAGTGGACAAAAAATAATTTTAAAAATTAAAAAAAAAAAAAAATTATCCTAATTGAATTTTTAAAAAAAATAAATTAAAAAAAAGATACAGATAATATATAAATGAATATATAGTAATTTTATTTTTATTAAAAAAAAGATCTTTAATTAAAAATACAAAAATTAGCATATAAAAAACCGTACAAATTCACTGAAAAAACCAAAGGTTTCAAAAACGTTATAGTTAGGAATTAGCATTTAAAAAACCTTGCAAATTCACTGAAAAAACCATAGGTTTCACACACGTTATAGTTAGGAATTAGCATTTAAAAAACCTTTCAAATTCAATGAAAAAACCATAGGTTTCACACATGTTATAGTTAGTTGGACATTTCACTCGTAAAAAACCAATGAAATTCCCCCGTTATAGTTAGTTCAGCTAACTATAACTCGTGCACCCGCAATCCACTGCTGATGACGTCACATATTACATCACTCATGACATGGTCAGTGACATCACTCATGACATCACTGATGACATCTCAAATGACATCACTGATGACATCACTGATGACATCATCCTTGTGATTGTGTAGCAGACCTCCTCTCACCCTAATATAACCTTTGATACACACATTCAAAAATAGAAACTACAATGTTCAAAATAATGGACATACCAATACCAGTTACAACAACCAAATCAATAATTCAAAGATCCACATACAAATCCACTCATTCACCAACAGTCCTATACAGTCACTCATACATGTACTCACTCATCATATGTACTCATACACCTATACATCCTGTTTCATAATGTCACTCATCCATAGAGTTACTCACACACATAGTCACTCATGCTAATAAAGATTAAAACATACAATTATATGCATATACAGTTATACACACACCACCACACTTACTTATACGGAAACTAACACATACTTAGTCTTTTAAACAGTCACTTATAGAAAAACATACTTATTTATACAGGAACTCTTTCAATCTCTTACTCTCACATATACTCAATTAAAAACACCAATAGTCACATATACTACTATAAAATATATGAAGTTACTCATAAAGACACTATTGACACAGTCATTCACTCAATAACACACCCATACACACACTCATCCACCCATACAGTCCTGCACACATGCTGTCTTCAACACATACAAACAGTGAGTCACTCATTCATGCACCTATGCACTACGTAATACCCCCCACCGAACCATGCAGACACTCAGACTGATACTCCAAAAACCAACTAATAACCTATATAGACACCCATGTAGCTACTCACCAACTCATGCAGCCACCTATACACAAAGTGAGAGACTGATACAGATATTTACATACTTAAACATTACTCACAAAGCCATGTATTCACTATGATACACTGAATCAGTCACATATTCAATTTTTCATAAAAAAAACATCAATTTAGACATTTATATACCCATTTATTCTTCCATCGACCTTGAGATATACATATATAAAACATATTTAATTTTCATAAAAACACACATTCACTAGATGATGTCATCAGTGATGTCATTTGAGATGTCATCAGTGATGTCATGAGTGATGTCACTGACCATGTCATGAGTGATGTAATATGTGACGTCATCAGCAGTGGATTGCGGGTGCGCGAGTTATAGTTAGCTGAACTAACTATAACGGGGGAATTTCATTGGTTTTTTACGAGTGAAATGTCCAACTAACTATAACATGTGTGAAACCTATGGTTTTTTCATTGAATATATATATATGTATATATATATGTATATGTATATATATATATATGTATATATATATTGCAAATTCACTGAAAAAACCATAGGTTTCACACATGTTATAGTTAGCTGTACATTTCACTCGTAAAAAACCAATGAAATTCCCCCGTTATAGTTAGTGCAGGCAACTATAACTCACGCGACCGCAATCCTCTGCTGATGCTAATACTGTATTTAGACACTTATTTGCCCATGTCTTCTTCCATTAAATTTTAGCTATACATATATTACAAATATTTTTTTTTCATAAAGACACATATGTCATCAGCAGAAGATTGCGGTCGCATGAGTTATAGTTGCCTGCACTAACTATAACGGGGGAATTTCATTGGTTTTTTACGAGTGAAATGTACAGCTAACTATAACATGTGTGAAACCTATGGTTTTTTCAGTGAATTTGCAAGGTTTTTTAAATGCTAATTCCTAACTATAACGTGTGTGAAACCTATGGTTTTTTCAGTGAATTTGTACGGTTTTTTAAATGCTAAGTTACTTTACGCCATTCGTGGCGTGCGCGCCCAGTTAACGCAGTTCGTTCCGTGCGCGCACGGTGCGCTTCGCGCACCGTGCGCGCACAGTGAGCACGCGGTGCGCTTCGCGCTCCGCGCGCCCACTTTACGCAGTTAGTGCCGTGCACGCACGGTGGTCACGCGGTGCGCTGTGCGCACCGCGTGCCCACGTTATGCGGGATGGGCCATGTACGCACGATGCGCTTCGCGCATCGTGCGCACATGGGGGACATATTATGCACATCTTTGTGAAATTTATTCTTTGTAAATTTCATTCATTGAATATGCCATTCACAAATGGTGCCCTTCGGGCATCATTTGCACACGGGGTGGGGAGAGTGTGGATAATTTTTTTTTAAAAAAATGTTTACCGTACGCGTACGGTAAGCGTAATCGGCGATTTTCCGAAAAAATAATTATTTTTTTTTGAGCTTGGGGGTTGTTTGGGGACCCCTATATCAATGCTGGGTGGTTAGGATCACAAGAAACTGCCTCTTTAGACATTTTTTGGCTTCGTTTTTGCTGCTCAACTCAGAGAGCGAGAGAGAAAATGGCGGCCGCCGCTTCCTGGTTTCGACCGATTCGAATGTTTACTAAGATCTAAGAGCCAATCAAAATCGCGCTCGCGCACGCCACCGTACGCGTACGGTAAGCTCACGGTAAGCGCACCGTAAGCGCACCGTAAGCTGCCACAGATATATATATTGATTTAAAGGCTATTTTCTCAGAATCTACTGAACAGATTTACACCAAACCTACAAAAGGCACTTCCTTGACCTGAGGACTACCTCTCTGCCAAATTTCAAGTAATTCTGTTCAGCCGTTCGGGCTGTAGCTGTGTCTAAAGGTCCTATGGAAAAATGCATGGGAAAAACGCGTTTTGGGACCCCCCTTTTATCTCAGCCCCTGCTTGACGAATCCCCCCGAGACTTTCAGGGTAGGAGCGGAGCGTAGCGCCCCACCTATTTTGAAAAATTCGCGAGGATTCGTCGACCGGCGCCAAAGTTATTCAAAATAGAATGTTGCGGATTTCCTATGGAAACGTGGTCCTAACTATAACTACCTACTGGCGACCGCCAGTAGGTAATATATGTATATGTATATATATGTATATATATTATCTACTGGCGGTCGCCAGTAGATAGTTATAGTTAGGATCGTGTTTCCATAGGAAATCCGCAACATTCTATTTTGAATAACTTTGGCGCCGATTGACGAATCCTCGCGAAATTTTCAAAATAGGTGGGGCGCCCCGCACCGCTCCTTCCCTGAAAGTCTCGGGGGGATTCGTCAAGCGGGGGCTGAGAAAAAGGGGGGGTCCCAAAACACGTTTTCCCCATGCATTTTTCCATAGGACCTTGAGTCCAAGCTACAGCCCGAACGGCTGAACAGAATTACTTGACATTTGGCAGAGAGGTAGTCCTCAGGTCAGGGATGTGCCTTTTGCAGGTCTGGTGTAAATCTGTTCAGTATTTCCTGAGAAAAGAGCATTTAAATCAATATATATATCTATAGGCGCGCTCCGAGCGCGTACGGTAAGTTTACCGTACGCGCACGCTGCCGTGCGCGAGCTTAATTCTGATTGATGGTTACATGACTGTAAACATTCGAATCGGTCGAAATCAGGAAGTGTCGGCCGCCATTTTGTGTGTCTCACACTGATAAACAAAGGTGGAGAACGTGAAAAGGGGGCAACGAAGAGAGTTGCAGACCCCCTAGCGTTTGTCAGGGGGTCCAAGAAGGACCCAAAAGTATGAAAAATACATTTTATATTTTTTTTTAAAAATCGCGGGGTGCGCGTACGGTAAACTTACCGTACGCGCACGGCAGAAAAAATAATTAAAAAAATAGAATTAAAAATCAAATTTAAGTGTTTAGATATTAGGGGGCTTTGTCGGCCGCCATTTTGTCTCTCGCAGTCTGAGGGGGTGAAAAAAAAAGGTGGAGAACGTGACAAGGGGGCAGAGTGGACAGTTCCTGACCCCCTAGCCTTGGTGAGGGGGTCACAGAGGGACCCCCAAGGGAGAAAAAAACAATTTTAAAAAATAAATAAATCGCGAGGTGCACTGCGAACCGTGGGTGCTCGGTGAGCGAAGCGCACCGAGTGCCCACAGTGCGCGCAGGGTGCGCGCACCTCGCGATTTTTTAAAAAAAATTGTTTTTTTCTCCAGAGGCTCTGGGCAATGTTTGAACATTGTCGTGTACTGAACTCAGTCGAAAGCCCAGAGCCCCTGAGGAAGTGTTCTGCACGAAACGCGTTGGGCTGGACGTCTCTGCGAGGCATTTAGCTGTTTCCATTGTTTCCTGCAATAAAGACGGAGGCATAATCTACTCACCTTTGTGGGCTCTCTCTTAACAGGCAAATCTTCTGAGTGCCTTGATCTGAAGGTGCAAAACAGGAGCTTGATATATATATATATATATATATATATCAATCAAGCTCCTGTTTTGCACCTTCAGATCAAGGCACTCAGAGGCGGGTGCTCGTCGTGGCGGTGCTCCACGTTCCAATCAGCGCTCCAAAGACTTAATCACCTTTTCAAGTAAAGTCCAGCACTCGGGGGGTATCGTCACTGCTTTTTAATCAGCCACACAAAACAGACGCGTTTCGGAAATTCCTTCGTCAGTGTTTACAGTGATCGCTGCGCAGAGGCATTTTTAAATTATTCACGTCATTCATGCAACAACATCGACGACGGTATACAATACTGATCACATTGCACATTTCGCAGCTGCCATCTTGGCACGGTACTGTGTATACAAGTTAATGCATTAATGCCATAGCTACCGTAAATTAGGAAACATCTTCCTCTCTCAGCCCAAGTTTCACTGCTAGAGAAATTATATAATTTCATCACTTTGGACAAATGTGGTGCCGCTCAATATAGTATATCAAATATATACAAAATATATCGCTGTATGCGACGAGCCTCCAAAATCATCACTCGTACTTTAACCAACCATTACGCCGTGCATCAGTATTCAAAAGTATGCATTCCACATTATACTCAGCCCGAAATTTATCTTATAACATTCTATATGGCAAATTGCATACTACCAGGTACTATATAAGTACTGATGATTAAAATATTCCACCGTAAATCGGTGACAGCAAGAGCAATTCCACAATTGTAATAAGCTCCAGAACCTAATTGCATGTAGATATGGACATAAACATTTTAGTGCAATGTGTATCAAATATAACTGAAATGATGGTCAAGAGAAGTTTGCAAAGCATTATATCCTTGTTGGCAATGGCACGTTGATGTTCAAGAATACGTAACTTCACATTATGTATGGTGCTTCCTATGTACCTTAGCCCGCAGGGGCAGACTAGACAGTATACCACATGAGATGTTAAACATGTGATACATTTTTTGATCACTTTTTGTTTTGTTACACCTGGGATGTTATAGTTCAGGACTCTTTTACTATTCGCACAAGCCCTGCATTTCCCACAGGGAAAGAAACCCTTCATATCTTTCAATGTTCCTGTCTTCTGTACAGTGGGTGGCAGGTGGCTCTGGACCAATTTGTCCTTGAGCGATCTCGCTTTGCGAAAAGTAATTAATGGTACTGGAGGAATGTCCTTACCTATTACTGAATCCGTTTGGAGGATATACCAGTTCTTTTTCAGCATTTTCCTCAAAGTGTTGGCATCATCTGAGTATGTAGTTATCATACGAAAGGTGCCACTCTCTAGATCTAAGTTTCTTCCAGTGCTCCCCACTTCTTTTGCCTTTAAAAGCTCTTTTCTGGGAATTCTCTGCACCTTATTGTATGCAGCATTCAGTAGATCTGGTTCATAACCTCTCGTTCTGAACCTAACTATACATCTGTCTGCTGCCACTTCAAAATCCATGTCACAGGAGCAATTTCGTTTTAAACGAAGGAGTTCACCGTACGGTATGCTATTGATCAATTTGGGGGGATGACAACTGCCGGCATGCAAGATCGAATTGCCGGCAGTAGGTTTTCTATACAATTCGGTGATTAAGTCTTTGGAGCGCTGATAATATATATATATATGTTATTGTTAGTTCATTACAGTCATACACTATTTTTCAAAACCAGTAAAGCCAATTCACTAATAAAAATAAAAAAACAGTTTTTAATGAATCTAAAACCCATACATCATTCCTACTAAACCTATATCCTAGACATTCCAGTTCTCTACATTCCTAGTGGCACAAGACTGCATTCAGAAAGTTCACTAAATTCAATGTCATTTACACCACTCATTTCAAATTTCAAAACCTCTTTCCCCTGGGAGCATCTCAAAACATGACCTAAGCCATCTTGGTCTTTCTGGTTAAAAAACCGGCCAGAACGCTTATCATGTGGATCAGAGTTTCTACTTTGAAGCTGCAGTAGCAGCATCAAATAGAACAATATTTGTTAGCTGACCATCTGTGTCAGAATTCCTTTAGTGGAATGCATTGTAAGCATGTTATGTTATCTGGTGTTTTATTGAGCGCTCAGCTACTCAAGCAGAGTGTCCCGGCGCTGTGTACTGCTGGGGAACCCATCCTGGCTTTCCCTGTGAGATGGTCCCTTACTGGGCATCTCCAAGGTGAAGACCAAGCATCCCCAGTGCTGATGGGGCCGTAAGTGGAGATTAAGCAAGCTATTGCCCAGAGTTGCTGAGTGTGATCCATGATTAGAGTAGGCACCAAGGCGAGAATTATCGAGTCCGCTGACCTTGGCCCAAGACCCTGCCGCGTCAGGAATCGAACCCTGGTCCCTGACCGACCTCTGCTTCCGGGTCTGCCGCCTCTAACCAGTGAGCCACACCACTCCATATACAACTAAACCGATTTCAAAGGGGTTAAAAGATCATTTGGAATGGAATTGTAAGGTGGCTGCCGACAATGTAATCTGAATGTTCCTGTATTCTCAATCTCTCAGGGTTAAAGAGAAGGCTGTTACATGATTCTGCGCCACCATTTTAAAATTCCCCATAGTTGTAGAAGAATTCCAAAGGACTTGCAAATGTAGAATGCATTGTTAAAACAATTTGACCAACAAGCGTATTTAGACTCAATGAGAGAGCATGACAGATGATAGCTTTAAAGGAGTTTATCCTTACATGCCGCATCATAGAGTCCCAGACTAAATAATAAAGCATACATTTTAATGAAGAAATAATGCATATTTAATTTTAATCTGATTTGCAGTTGGTATTAGAATTAGGTAAATAGAACATTTTCCTAAAAAGACTACATTTTATTCTATTTAGCAGAGGGACAATTTTTCTGGGAAAGCAGACTGACCTTGATCTATGAACATGAGTGATTTTGCTTGAATGAGCATGAGTAGTGGATCGATTGAAGGTGTTTCCAAATTATTATAGTGGTGGCAGATAAAATAAGCCAAAAAAAAAGATTCCGGGCACAATTTATATGTTGGCGGTACGCATACTCCGTCGAAATGCAGTATGCTTACCGCCAACACAATGGTCTGCCTGCTGAATTTAGATGCGGGTGGACCTTTGGTTTAATTACGGTGGACACTACTCCATCTCCGCCATGCTTAAACCACTCTGACGACCCTGTAGAGTAAGGGCCATCGGAGGCAGACCTCTAATTCCACCAACCAAATTTTGATGGGTGGAATTAGAGATCAGATTTTACTGCTAATCACTGCCAGGGAAACCCTGGCGGTAAGGGACAATAAAAACTGCGAAATGCTCCCCTTGCCATGGGAGATGACTCCCATGGCGAGGGGAGGATTGTTTTTTATTTTACAAAAGAATACAGGTTGGTGCAGGGCCCGTCATGTTGACGGAGCCCTGGACCAAACTGCAAAAAGCATTGACCGGAACTACAGTGATGGTGGTTCTTGGCAAGTGCATTAAGAAAAGACCCCCTACTTGGCAGTCATTTGAAAATCCGTGCAGACTGTACCTTTTGCCAGATAATAAATCTGGCCCTTAGTCTTTTAATGAGTTCAATGTTCCTTTGGTAAGCCTTTATTGGCAAACCACACTCTAAGGTAACAGTATTTCCTTTTCGTCTCTACAGTAATTTTCCCAACATACCATCTGTTAATCATTTCTTATTACTAAAAGCTAGAATTGCCAAATTATTTCCATTAATTATTTATTTACTAACAACATTACACCTGTAAGGGGCACTCAGGGATTTCTGAAGACCAGCAGTTGTGTGATCTCAAATGATAGTGTCATCTATGTAGTGCAGAGACTGGAGGGTCAGAGTGCCTAATTTTGGAAGTTGAATTTCTGGTTGTATGCGATTTCATAGAAAAACTATTAAATGGAATACCATTACTGCAGTGGCAGCTCCTCCGCTAAGGCGGAGGAGCGTCACCCCACTACTTTTAAGCAGTGTCACTAAATGAAAAATAAAATGATAATAGCTCTAAGTTATTATAATTGTATTTTTTCCTTGTTGCGTGAGCTTGGCAGGCGGGGCAGGGCTGCTCTGCTGACAGAGCAGGGGAGGGGGTGAGTGGTTTGCACTCCCTAAAGTGGGCATGAATGTTTGGCCGGCCCTTTGGCACACTTTGCATGTTCTCCATGCAGGCTACATTACATTCTCTGGCTGAGCACCCATTGATGGTGCTCAGACCAATCACAACACTGCATTGCAATACAGTGATTGGCTGTCGGGAGGCTGGGAGCCGGGTGAATCCTACTTCCTGCACTGGAAGCGAGGAAGAGGACCAAGAGGAGGCGGGCATCAGCGGCTGACATGTAAATGTGTTTTTTATTTCATTCACTCCTTTGCCCCACCCCGTGACCCACCCCCCCACCGCCTTCAAGTAACAGCTGCCATTGCATTACTGTGAAACCATTTCATCTAAATGGTTTAATGGACATTTTCAGGACATATTACATTTACTATTTTATGGTAACCAGTTCATAGAATGTCTTTATAAAAAAAAAAGTGTATTGCCTTCTCCATTCTATTTGAAAGGTGTAAATTAAATGGTTGCAGGTCTTACTTTCAGAATTAATTTTTGTCAAAGATATTTATTTCAATAATTTACGGCAGGAAATATCATTTCAGATTTATAGCAAAAATGACTTTGTATGCTTTTATTTCAATGTACCCTCAACACCCGTAAACATAATACATCTCTGACCCCTAAAAATGTCTCCCCACTCATACACTACACCTATCCCTGACCCTTAAACTTCACAGATCCCTGCACCCTAAAGGCCCTTTCTAATTCTTTCGGCGCCTTGAGACCCTCACGGGTGAGTAGTCGTGCTATAAAAACCTTGATTGATTGATTGGCCCTAAGCTTCATGCATCCCTGAATCCTAAAAACCTCTTATCACACGAAAACTCCACCCAACACCGACCTCTAAACTCTACCCATCCCTAAATCCATAAAGCTCTTTCTACTCTTAAACTCTACGCATCCCTTAACCTAAAGCCCCTCACTAACCCTAAACTCCATCCATTCCTGAACCCTAAAAACTCCTTTTTACACCTGAACCCCACTCATCCCTTAACTCTAAAATCCCGCACCACCCTTAAGCTCCACTCATCCCTAAACCCTAAAAAAAACCTCACCACCCCTGAAAACTAACCATTCATTACTCCTAAAAGCCCTCACCACCTCTAAACTACCATATTCCTGAACCCTAAAAACTCTACCTAAACTCCACTTATCACTGAACCCTTAAAACCCCACACCACCCTGAACTCTGTCAATTTCTGAACACTAAAAACCCTTCACCCATCACTGATCCTTAAAAACACTCACCAGCCCTAAACTCCTCACATCCCTGAACTCTAAAAAACCCTCACTGCCCCTACAAATCACCCATCCCTGAACCCACAAACCATTACTACCTAAAATCTTCACCCGAGTGTGTGATTTTGGATGTTTCCTTAATATTATCTTTCCTTTGAAATGTTTCCTTTAATTTTCGATTTGTTTGTATTACCTAAAAAATGTATTTCCCTAAAATTGGTTTTCCATGTTTTAGTTTCCTCCAATGTCTCAGTTTTTGTTTTTCCATTAATTCACATACATCATGAATTCTCTTTATAATAATGGCTTCAGGCAGATCTGCTTTGTATACAATAGAAGCAGTGGGGCCAACATGCAGCTCTGCTTCAACCCTGTATTGATCTTCATCTTTCTTGAGGCGAGGCTATTTTGTGCAATTTGACCTTTGCCCATGTACTCTAATACAAAGAATGAATGGCCCTCAACCGTGAAGTAGGAATTCCCATCTAACTTTGACCATAGTATAAAATGGCAAATAAAGAACATCAAACCATCCGCTATAAATAGAGCAGGAAGTGTGATGCAAATACTCTGATGGCCAGCACTTTGTCCGGCTGTTGGAGTCAGCTTTCCTTCAATAGAGCCAACGGGGGAACCTCCAACAGGAAGCTGACAGTCTGCCCAGCATACTATAGGGTCACCTTTGTGACAGAGTACTGTGTCTGCCAAATTCTAAACGACCCATGGTCTGCTAAGTACTCAATTTTGGGCATTAGTAGGTGATTGGTACCACCTCTAAACTGAAAAAATTGCAAAACAAAGTCAATGAAAGCCACGGATGAAACAAACGTACCTTTAAATGCATCACTAGCTAAAATCAGAATCCTTAGAAAAAGTGACAAAGGAAACATCTGGAGTGAGCTGCAGTGATTGCAGTGGAGGTTTCCTGGTGCCCCGAAGATGCCAGCATTTTGCTACCACGTGGTTAGACATACTAGTACCGGAAAAATAAAACAATTGTCAAAGTCACTACTCCTACTGGTCATGCTAAGAACTTTCTAGTGCCCTGAGGAGTCTCAATACTTTTTACACTATGCAGGGACATCTAACAATACACAACAATAAAAATGACCTGTAAGTGAAATTACTGTTGCTGTTGAGTTTTTTTCTTTTTTACAATTACCATCATGCACCATTGACCTTTGATATTGCACTTAAGGTTACAGTGAAAGTGGACTGTATCTCAGCTGTGGTCACTCACAGCTTTTTAGGTCGAGCCTAGAACAGCGCATGCGCTGTTGCTCGAATTTTTGTAAGGGGATTTTCAAAGTGCTGCAGCCGCTGGCCTAAAGCCTGCGTGCATGTGCGCGTGAACGCGCGCAGCCGACATATGTCTCCTCACGGTACTGTACTTCATGAAGGCGCTTTTGCTATAATCGGGCACCGGCGCTTTACTTTTAGTGTTAAAAATAAAGCTGGTGCCGCGATAATAGCGAAAGTAAAGAAATAGATGCTTGTTTCTATTTCTTTACCTTTGGTATAATCGCGGCTCCGGCGCTTTACTTTTAATGTTAAAAATAAAGCGCCGGTGCCGCGATTATAGCAAAAGTAAAGAAATAGATGATGGTTTCTATTTCTTTACCTTTGGTATAATCGCGGCTCCGGCGCTTTACTTTTAATGTTAAAAATAAAGTGCCGGTGCCGCGATTATAGCAAAAGTAAAGAAATAGATGCTTGTTTCTATTTCTTTACCTTTGGTATAATCGTGGCACCGGCGCTTTACTTTTAATGTTAAAAATAAAGCGCTGGTGCCGCGATTATAGCAAAAGTAAAGAAATAGAAACAAGCATCGATTTCTTTACAAAGAACAAGCATTGGCATAGCCAATAGGTCTCGCTTTTGGGACCTTATAAGTATTTATTTATGCAGCACAATTTCTTTGGTGCAACAACAACTGTTGCGTGGCTAAACACTTACAAGGTCCCAAAGGCGAGACCTATTGGCTATGCCAATGCTTGTTTTCTTGCTGCAGTGGGGCCTGCCTTTCTCTGTGACCTTGCAGCTTTGCCAAGAAACTGCTTGAGGGGTGCTTCAGGCATGGGGAGCCCGTGCCTTGAAAGCTGGATGTCTCCTGTTACTGGATCTGGACAAAAGTGCCCCAGGTTGCTGCACCTTAATGTTGCCTAGTGAGGAAAAGGTGGGTGGTGAAAAAATTTCAACCCTAAAACTCTCTATCAAAACAGGTTGGGTGGAGGGGGAGGAATCAAAGGCCCAATCCCAACTTCTCACCAGCAGGGAATGTACGCAACAAACAAGGGAGAATATCGCATGGAGATACAGGGTCTTTGGTGCAGGGTTAGTTGGGCCATTCTCACAACAACTTAATTTGTGGTTGTCTTAGTCAGGTCTTCATTGTATTACTGTAAGTTGCTGTTCCAGTTCTTGCTCAACAGCATCGTTTCAGGAGGTGGCAGCCATTATCCTGTGACGATCCTGCTGTATTCCTTTCTTTGGAGGGATTCCTACTTCTGATGAGAATTATTTCAGAAGAATAGAAGTTTAAGGAAATGTGCAGGAGAAGAAATTCACTCACTGTCCGAGAAGGAGGCGGTGGAAGCAATGTTGTTCCACGTTCCATTGGCAATCTTCAGATCCATACAGTACACAATGTTGTTGCTCTTCCAAGGCCTGACTGCAGAACCCCAGTATTTGTATAGTTCAGGAGTCCAAGACTTTGATTGGCCCAGCCCTCATTGGGAAATGTTCTTGAATATGCTTGCAGTTAGCCAAGACCTCTGGATTTTACTAAGTGGACATGTAATATACTTATAAGCCAGCCCTCTTTATCCTACTTTCGGGAATGCATTGTAATGGTTTGCGGTGTAAAGCCCTGTGTTGTAAAAGAATTTGCAGAGTAAAACATGCCGGGTAATGGCATGCGTTGTAACGCATGCATTGTAAAGGATGTTTACCCCCTGGAGTACTGGGTTATCTAATGGACATCTACAGTACTACAGGCTGTTTAAACCTTGAGTGCAAAAGGGAACCAAGGGAAGGTCCAATCGTATGAAATTACTTGTGGTTTACATGGGTGATTGTGGTTCTCTCCCTAAAGGTACAGGTATTCTTTGAACTCAATACTTGATACACTGACCCCAAACAGGCGACCAGGCAGCCCCACATAGCCAGCTGAGCGTGATTGCTATTTTGCCGGCAATGCACAGGGACTATTTTGGCACATGCCCCAACCAGTGACAGCCTACTGCTCTGCTGCTAAGAAGTGTAGTTGGCCCTCTGGTCAGCTTGGATATCAGAGACTACAGGAAACATACAACAGTAGAACATTGACTGAAAAAATGAAACAGACACATGTAGGACAGCTGTTTGATACAGTATGCAGCTTTGTCTTAAACCAGAGAACACAATAACCCATTGTACTGTATATGCAACCAGATCGCTGCAGTTATCTTTCTTACCTCATAACAATGTGCATTCACCTGGACCGTACATGGCAGCCAACAAGATTCCTCCACCCACCTGCTTCGTACAAAGATCAACATCCGCCTCCTTGGCTCTCTCTTGTCTGCTTTTGGTTATCTCTTATCTTCTCGCTCTGTTGTTGATGATGACCCTCTCTTGCAGGTCTGCTGACGGTGGTGCTATGTCTGGTGTGAAACACCACTTCCAGGGCATGGTGGCAGATCTCAGTGGCATGTGTCCATGTACCTCCATGGGAAGCTCAAGACTCTCCTGGGTTACTGGTAAGAACAGATCTAAGTCAACCAAAAAAGTCACCATTAAATGTCACCTCACATAGTCAATAGTGGCTCCTTTGGGTTAAGGACGACTTGGCTATTTGGGCCTGAACTCTGCTCCTTCACCTTCCTCTTACACTACTCTAAACCCCTCTTTGTCTCTTCATTTCTCCTAAGAATTATATTCCTTCAACATGATTACAGTCCTACAGACACTATTTCTCCCCTGTTCTTCAGATGCTGGTGCCCTCCTGCCACTCTTGGGTGCTCTCTATAGAGTGTATACCCTATCCACCTGTCCATTCCTATGAGATACTCCTCGGGCACGCCTGGGTTGCATTTATAGAGCGCAGTCCTGGCTGCCTGGAATCAGTTCTAGGCTGTGGGTTGACCCTCAGTCGCTCCTAAGTGGACTTCATTGAGCATTTACCCTGGCTGCCTGTAACCACTAAATTCCTGCTAATCACTCCTCTGGAGCTCCTCGTTACACTTTATTGAGTGTCTCTCTGTGACAAGTGAATCCATGTGGGATGCCCCTCTGTTGCTCCTGAGAGCTCAAGGAAAGGGGGATTATAATGTTATGTTTAGCTGTGTGTCCTAGGAGAGAAATGTTATGGTACGATTACGAGGGATATATAAGGGAGTTGACTATACGGAATATAGCAATGCATTTGCTAAAGGAGAGAGAGTTTCCATTCAAAGAGGGGGCTGGCAAGATTCCCTGGGACATGAGATGGCCATGTTGTTCTGTCCAGGAACAGCTGTTTTCCTAAATATCCATTTTCTGATTGTCTCCTTCAGTTTCTCACCATGATACAGAGATCCCCATTAACCACAGCTTTATCGAGTCTCCCTCTACCGGCTGGGACAATGATAGCTTCTCATCTTTCGATACTGATGAGGGAGACCCTGTCTATTGCACACCACCCCAAGAAGGTAAGAGCACCATATCTCTGTTAGTACCAAAAGTCACGAAACAGGAATGGCGTCTGTATGCTTTTTTTGTGCTGTTTCTTGATATGTCAAGGATCCTTTCGCTGCCTCACAATCACCTGCCTTGTCCAAAAAGTAAGGTCTGACATCCCATGATGGTGCTTAATTCTCCAGTAATTACTTAGAAGATTGAATGAGATCATATGAGAACCCCTTCTTGTAATTTCCTAGAAATGACTCTTGGGAGCCATAGATTAGATTGATCAATCTCGGGCAGTGCCTCGGGGACGCCATGGGCGTTTGCGCCCACTTTGCAAGTCCCCCGGTCACTTTGGTATTACACAAGAGTGCGCAGACGCTAGTGCGTCCCCCTTCAGTAATACCAATTGTGCTGGGCCACTTAAAGCGCCTGTGCTACCATCAGGGGATGTTCCTTCATTTGCATAGGGGCGTGCTGTAAGCAAATGAGGGATTTCTTTTGCCTTTGGGCCCACGCCATATTACAGACGCGGGCACTGAGCCAAAGAAGCTCTCAGGAGGCGCACTGACAGTGCACCACCTTTAAGGTGGCGCACTGTGAGTGCGCCCCCTGAGAGCAGCCCTCTGGAGGTGAGAAAGGGGGTCCTGTGGACACCCCAGACATCCCCTTTTAAACCCACCTGCAAAGTGAAAACACAGAGCGGCTGCAAGCAGCCGCTCTGTGTTTTCACATGAATGTGGTGCCCCCAGGGTAGCGCGAGTTCGCTTTGTCATTGTTTGCGACTGGCGGACCTTTTAAAGGGTGCACCGGGCGCAAACAGTGACAATGCGTAATACGGCACCTTATTGGCATTTGATGCACATCTGATGTGCTATTGAGAAGATATGGGACATGCTATTCTTCAGGATGTCTTCTCTATATCTAGAGAAGATGGTTCTTCAAGTTTCTCAGCTACCCTTGTTTGTTTGTGATACACTGCTCTTGAAGTTGTAGCGATGCACTGAAGATCCTGGTTCATGCTGTAAATTGAAACATCCAGTGTGGAGGATATACTGGCAATAGAAAACTGGTATTTTACATTAGTTTAGCATGGTTGTAATCATTTTAGAAGGTTGATCTTTGAAGTTTGTTACAGATAGCAGCTGCAAAATAATGAAGAGTGCTGGCTGTAATTTTCTAACCGCGTAGCCGTTGGAAATATATTTAGAACCATGCCACATAAAACATCTCTGTGTCTAACAGGCATATTTTGAAGTTATTAATTGGCCATGCAAATATGAGGAGGCATCAGTCAAATTCTTACATTGTGAATTACAAGCCTCTGATTAAGGGCCTGATTTCAAGTTTGGCAAATGGGTTATTGTGTCACAAGCTAGGTGGATATTCCCCCTGCATTATTACAAGTGCAATATATGCTACGGAACTTGTATTGAAGCAGATGGGATACTTGTTACGTCTGTGACTGTCCCTCAAATTCTACATCAGACCCTACATTTCTTTGATGACTCTGTTAACAAGTGAAGATAAAGCTGTGAGGTTGAAAGATCAGTGCTGTGCATTTGCTACCTATCTATTTTACAAACATAATATTACAGCTGAAGAAGCCTGTGGGAGGTCGAAACTCCATTGATGTATATTTCATTGCGATATCTTTTGATAGTGGTGTTGAGTGTGATGTTATTTCAACATGGACATCTTTGTGTTAGTTACAATAAGTTAATTAAGCATTGTGTTGGGGCTTGTTCTAAAATAGGGTTTTCCATGTGTCGGCTTATGCTGTTTTGGAGCTTTTCTCCCTTTGCAATGAGGTGATTGAACATATTGTGCATCAGACTGCTATTGCTATCCATTAAAGATATGGGCCATGTTGTTCTTCAGGTTGTCCCTCTGCAATAAAGAACTGAAACATATTGGTTTGCTCACACTCAATGATGAAACCTTTCATAATTTTTAAGGTTCCATAAGCCTATGATGAACATCGTCCAACACAAAAAAGTTCCCGAGTACAACTTTGAGACGGACGATATACGCATGATTAAAACATGATTCCCCAATTGCAATGACATCGAGCAGGGAGAGGGAGGCCGCTTACACCTCCACACACTGGTTTGCATGATTTTATGGCGACTAAAAGTACCTTTCACAGCCACAGGATTATGGATACCATGCTGGAAGATTGATGACCACTCTGCCTCCATTCCCAAATATAATAAGCACCTTCTGGGTAACCTGAGTTGCATCTTTGGTGGCTGTAGGTTGGCAAGAGAAGTTGCCTTAACCACCTGCTGGTCTGCCAGTCTATATACTACAATCCTGTGAAGCATGCACAGCCACCTATGAGAATTCATACACATGACAATGAGGTAATTAACAATGATAGTGGATCAAAGCATCACTTTCAACTAGATCAGTTCAGTGGTGGTCTTGACGTTCCAGTGAAGGGTGACTTGGGCTGTTGATATTCATGGTGTATGACTACCCGCAAACATTGCACAGCCATGCACCTTCTGTTCCAGGGCCAAATGGTCAGTTTCACCAGGACATAAGAAATATGTGCTGTTAGATAGACTTCATACTCTTCAATGACCAAAATCATCATGTTAATGTCATCTACTTGCTTTTCATCAAAAAAAGATTAGCACTTGCAGGTATATTACATAGAAGCAATTTCATAGAGTCCAAATATTCTCCTGTGAGATATTGCAAATAACATGTGGTGTGCTATTCAATATAAATATCAACAAATCTATATATTCATCTTAAAGCACATTATCCTCGCACTACATTTTTGCTACTGTGTTACTAGATTAGCACCAACATATGTAATTCAGCTACTATTAATACCTAATACTGCTGCTATTAATTGTAGACCTGCACTAAATACTGTTACTACACAATAATATGGTGCTATAACTACTAGTACTACTTCTCCAGGCCCTACCACGTAAACTAGTGAACCCAGTAGTAACTCTGGCATGCTAAAACTATAATAGCTATATTGATACTGCTGGTAGCACCAAAAAGGGTCTGACTACTAGGGGCACTACTACTACTACTACTACTACAATGTACTTTGCTGCTACAATGAATGTTAAAACTACTACTCATCGCATTACTGCATCATTACTACATCTAGCACTGTTACAGCTAACAATACTATTAATTCGACAGCTAGTTCTGGCTTCACTACTATGTTTAGTACTACTAGTAACACTAGTGCACCAGAACATCTTCACTTCACTTACCTTCCAATGGGTGACATGCTCACTTATCCCATCATACCTTCCCATCATACTTTATCCTATTCCCTTTTTGATAACTGTATGGACACAAAGTCTATGAAAATGTAACTGTGAATCACAAAAACAAAAAATTAGGAAACATACTTGCCACCATCTCTGTCTTAACCTGACCTTAATTTTTTTTTTTTTTAGAATTAACAAATATTCCAAAGATTATGCAGACAGATCTGCACTATGTGATAAACCTTAAGTGAAGAACCTCTGAAATTAGCAAGCTACACCAAATGCAATGCTTTTAAACTCACAATAGTTATACCAATAAAGAATCATACGGAAAAGAAAAATGTAATTAAACACAATATTCAAATCAAAAAATGATACTACATCCAAAAGCATCTCTCCCAAAGTGGTAAGGATAATGTGATATGTAATCCTATCTGGAAGATAATTTACATGTGTAATTGCATTTGTTTCATTACGGATGAGGTCAAAAGCTTTGCATCTGGTGCACAAGTTGTAGGTTTTCACGGCTATTGTGCCAGTTAATCGTAACTTGTGAATTTCTGGTTTTAATTTGTAACCCTAAATGTGCTATGTATACTCTTTCTATGTAGTGGTTGGATCACATAGTTGAAAAACGCTCTCTTTTGTCAAATATTTCTACATTGACATACAATCATGCCTGAAACCTGAGATGTATAACAGCATTTGATCCTACTTCACTCTCAAGCCCAACTTCCAACATGGAAATATACCTATTAATGAAAATTAGCCAATACAAATTGGTGCAGTTGACACGTAAACTTAATCTCATATGCATCATCTGATTGCTTGGCCCCGTGGTATATAATTAATCATAACTGCTCCTTCATCACAGTTGTGATATATTGTTGCCAGACCTAATTCCTGAACCAGCTTCGGACCTCAGCAAATAATTAAAAAACCTTTTGGTTTTTCACTAAGTTGCCATTGGACCCACAGGGCACACTCTGGCCATAGTGCTCATATTCATTATTCAAACCACAGGTCCTCAGAGACAACATCCTTTATGGTCAGACCATTATGTAACTACATTCTCTCTCACAAACATACTCCATCACTACTTACCACAGGTAGGATGGATCCCAAGTCCACTCAGAGTTTGTTAGAATAAGAGTTTTGAACAAGATTTGATTCTAAAGTCGTGTATAACATTGCCTGAACCGAGCTACTATACACTTAGGACTCAGAGACCTCAATTTCTTAAGAACACCAGTGATGCCTTCGACAAAATGCCCTCCCCTTCAAATTGCAGAAACACTAAATTGGGCTAAAAGCCTCAAATAATGGTTTACTGACAAACTGAAGAACCTAAAATGGGATTTACCCAATTGGCAATGCCATTTGCTCTTGTCATTGTATGAAGAAACACACCACAACAGGATGTGGCTTTAGCTGTCAACTGTCCTGTGGTTCTAGGTAAATCACTTCGCACCAAATTACGAGTCTGGCGGTCACGTCCGGACTGAGAAGAGAAACCAGCCCAGGCAATTCCACTTGATCGGGCCCCAAGGGAGGTGCGGGGTTGTGGCGTTGCGAGCACTTCTGCTGCTTTTATTTTTCTACAGGGGGCTGATATAGCAGCACTGCTGCAAACCCGGCCCCCAGTGACAAACCCGGCTCCCATGGTCGCAAAACCGACACCCATCCACCGGCCCACCGGGTAAATGCCAGGTGCCCGCTATGGCCAGTCCGGCCCTGCTGGCGGTCCAAGGACCGCCAGACCAGTGGTAGTGCGGCGGTGGCAGTCCGACTGCCCCATTACGAGTTGGGCTGTCGGACCGACCCGGTGCGACCTTCCTTCTAGGTGATGTGGCTGTCAAAGCTGCAATATGCTTGGCGGGACTGCCAGGGTCCCGCCATGCATATTACGAGCCCCGCCACGGCGGTAACATGGAGGTTTCTACTCCATGTCACCCTGGTGGAGAGGGAATAAACGGGGCTCTAGAGGGCTTCCTGTTCCTCCTCCACTTGTCCATTCACCCAGGGGGGCATAACATGTGCCCCCCTGTGTAGATGCACAATAGGTTCTGCACAGCATGGATGTTTCAGTCCATGTTGTGCAGGAACCTTGTGAGGCGTTCCCATTGCTGTGTCTTTTTCAAAGGCACCACAGCCTTTGAAAGGGGCACTGCCCAGGGAAGGCCACGCCACCCGCCCGCCAGACTACAAATGACATGTAATTTGGTGGGCGGCGGCGTCTCAGCATTGCAGGGGCGTGGCGGTGAGGTACCAGCCACTCCTGCACCGCCGAAACTCGTAATCGGACCCATTCGAAAATAACACTGTGGCACAAAAATAAGAGTGTTACTCCGTAACGTGTGTAATTTATGGTGTGTCGGAGGAATCCATGATGTCTCTCGCAAATTCAAAGGCTAGTGAATCCAGAAAGGATTCCATCTTCGCAGATGCTGATTGGTCCACAGCCCAATTCACAAGTTCCAGTGAACAGACATGATCCTCAGTCTCCGCCAATGCTGTGAAAGTAGCCGGGTAATCCGCATCTGTTTTATTAGAGCCTGTATTTAGTATTCCATGTGCCATTGCACTCGTCTCCTCTGGAAGGAGTGACTCTTAGCTTGCATTCTGAATGAGCCATAGGTCCAAAAGACAACTTTGAAAATAAATGGGTCGCTAATGGACTCATCAACAGGTCCATGTCCACGGGGGACACTGTCAGCAGAGCTAGGCAAATATCCAGTGCCCATTCGAAGGGGCACCAGAGGCAGTGGAACACGGGTTGCACACAGGTAAACCAGGCAGGTTGGAATGAAAGTGACCAGTCAATGTCCAGTTCCTGGAGCAAGTGGATTCCTAAGAATCAAAGCATGCACTCAGAGCACAGTTGGAGCGGTGGTAGGCTTGCAAACGGAACATACATTGCAGAGAAGAAAAAAATTAAAATTAAAATGCCACAAATGAGGAACAACATCAGCGGGAAACCCCTGAACTCACTGGAAAAAAGGGAATGAATAAAAGCCAGTATTACTTCAAAGATGGCTTGGAATGAACTGACCAAGCCAGAACCAACAAAGTAAAAAAAAATGAGCAAGGCCGGCCATATTAGATGCATTAATAATGCGATTAAAAAATTTGCCAAAATGTAATGGGAAGTTTGTGTTTAACAGGAACTGTAACTCAGTGGATGTCCTTGCCACTTGTAATTCAAAAATTTCTCGAGCAGATGTTAGTGCTACTTCTTATTGAAACACTAGTGCTTTGAGTCAGCTTAGCTTGTTGAAATATGCCTTCAAAGGTGGAAGAGAAGGCTACAATGAGCTATCCACAACCCCTTGCGTTGGGTGGAAAAGGACATTATCACAACAGGTGACGAGCTCGGAAACAGATAAAATGTGTGAAATATTAGCTCGCCTTCCACAACAGTCCTGATCGCTTAACATTAAATAACTTCCATTTGAGAGGACCTCAATAAGTGGGAGCATTGTAGGGGTTAGTATTCCCTTTTTGATAGCAGGACAAATCCACTCCAGACACATTTTGTGTGCCATGACTCACATTCCTTTCCAATAAAGAAGACCTCTTGGTTTGCATGTTCACAACAATAGGAAAATGGGAGTGACCATAGTTTATGAATGAAGTTGCCTCCTAGGGCTGTGAAATGAAATGTTGAAATTGGCAAGGATATTATGCAGTGTATTAACTAGACAACAGAAGGTTTTTCAGCTATTGTAAATGGGAGCTGTTCTAACTTCTGTAGGTACAACATTGTGTGTGTGGCATCTTAAATTAAAGCAAAAATGGGTGACTGGAATTTAGGTAACGTCAGGGTATGTGCCCATTTTTGAGGGTTTGTAGTGTCGAACTGAACTGCATGATAGATCTAAGCTGACCTTGCCTATGATACAATGTCAGCATGGCACTTTGTATGATATCAATAACAAATGACACAATGTTATTCAAATTTAATATACGAGAAGACAGCATATTAATTTTTTAATTTTTAATTTAATTTAAAATGCTTATAAAGCGCAGCATACACCTTGCGGTTTCTTGGCGCTGAAGGTTCAGTGGCTGAGGGGAAGGAAGACCGGGGAGAAAATTTAGGCGGGGAAATTACTACTATTTTCAATAATAGCAAGCATTTTATCCAAATTATCTTGATCGATTTGTCTTAAACGTGCAGCAGCTTCCACTTGTAACAATGTCACTGTATGTAGCATAAATACATCTTTTAGAACATGAAGACCTAGGGCCTAATAATAAATCTGATAACTCCCTATCTTCGGATAGGAGAGAAAGATATTGTTTGACTGCAGACAGTGTGGAATGTTTCTACTATTGTTGAAATAAGTTTCCCACCGAATAGGTTGCAACAATACCTGAATGTTGGGAGTGGGAGTTTCCGGGGCTGAGACTTCTTTCCTTAAACTCCGGTGTGGAATTAAGAAAATGAGCATGGCAACCATTTGTGTCTACTGGCCACAATAACCACTCATGAAGATTTGAAAGTGTGGAATTAAATGTACCACTCTGAAACATACTATAGAGTTGCTCTTCACTGTAATTTAGCATTGTTTGCCAATTTTCAAAGTGGGCAATGGAGGGAACATTTGGGGCATTCATCACTTTGATTTTAGCCAGTCCAAGACATGTAGTCTGCTGAACCATATCATTCAGAAAGATCATTTGTGTTGGGATTAAACATATGTGAAACAATGTTTCCGTCCCCTGAACCTGCCAAGATTTGATACCCCAAATCGATTTCATGTCATCTTTCCAATAATCATAGCCTTTAACGACTAATTGTGTGACAAATGAAGTAGTATATATGAGCTTGGTTTGTGTAAGCATATATTTCTTTGGTGGTGTAGGGACTAACCTAAAGTAATATGATGTTGGGTCAGATGTATCATATCATATAAAAAATATGTACATTTTTCTTTGTGTTTTGGAACTCCCTTGTGGAGGAATAGGGCAATGTTCCCATTGTGCGTGAATAAAAATGGTGCACTGAGGCAATAGCTTGATGCAGATAATGATGTCCGAAATGATGATAACAACACATAGCTCAGTAATTGTCAGAATTCATATACAAGTTTACAGTTTCAACATCCCAATCATCAGAATGTAACCCATGTACTATTACATCACCCATTTAAACCCTAAATACATATGGTATGTGCAGGATCTACGTAGGACCAAATATATCGAAAGCAACTTTAACCCAAACAATTCCATCAGTTACTGGAACAGCCTTAAGTGTTCATGAGAGACAAGTCTCTTTTTAGTTTATGTGAAGATGAATGTGGGGCCAACACCCTGTAAAATAGTTCTGTAGCTGAGTATTCTGGTAGGTAATGGCCATTAAGCAATAAAAAAATCATGATTCCAATCCACAAAAGTAGAAAAACCAAGGAAAGTGTAATCAAAACATATATACAAGGCGGGACTAGGTGAGTGCATTTCAGCCATGAAATAAAAACACAGATCCTTGATGGAGTGATGAAGAAGTGTCTAAAACAGAAAAACTATCAGAAGAAAAATAATCTCGAACCAGATAATACCCAGAGTCAGTTCATTGAAAAACTGGTGCCGCAGGTACTGCAAACAGACTAGAAAAATCCAGAAGAGGTGGATCTGTATACACATCAGCTGCAGAAGACATAGTAGTAACTTCAGCAGTCACTTCAGTTGTGTTGTTGGATGCGGATACAGGGATTAATTGCAGTGCACTGTCCTCCCCCCAGCTAGAGAGAAGCCGTTTCGGTGATGTTCACTAGCTGCGGAGGAATTTACTGTATGGTAGCAAGAGGAGATAGGGAATAACCAATGACCCCTTCCAGCCTACTAGTTAGAATTAGCCACATGGTGTATTTTGACATGAGCAATGGAGACAAAACAATTGTCTTTGGAACCAGGAACAGTGGCAAGATAACAGTTCTTTTACCTTGAAGGCCAATGACTGGCACTGGTGCTCGGTATGACGAAGTCCTTTTTCACTGCCACCTTCTCTCGCATGAGATCCCCAACTTTTGTAATCCAGCCAGAAGGCTCTGTTTTCTCCTTGATGCTTGCAGAGGCAAACATCTTCAACTGCTCGTTGAATTTGGTGTCATGGAGGTCATGTAGATCCAGTAAGACACCAAAATGATCATCTATGTCAAAGGGCGTGGCTGCCGTAATGTCTGGACCATCAAGGTCTGGAATGAACATCTGGGTCCAGCCACAAAGAGATCTCTTGGGGAGGTTATTTAATGGCAGATAAACCCCGTATAGGTGATGGATTCAATTATGCCCAGTGCCTAATACTCTAGCAATTAAGGACTGCTTTAAGTAACGGTTCATCCTCTCCATGACAGAACTGCCCTTGGGCGGGTATGGAAGGGAATAATGCACATGTACACCCAGGGAAGCCAGAGAATCTCGATAAGCTTTAGAAGCAAAGACTGGGACCTGGTCCAAGTAGAGTATACTCCATACATATGTCCTAATAAAGACTTGCATGACTTTAATCACAGTTCGAGCATCAGCCAAGCGCTGTGGCCAAACCCAGAGGAACCTGGAGCAAGAATCAACCACAACTAAAATAAATTTAAATGCAGTATCCAAAATCAATGGATCTTAATAGTCCTGATAAACACCGCCAAAGGGCTTATTGGGAATTAACAGGTGTGTCTGTGGTGGGTGAGCCACGATGGAAGTTTTAATTTGTTGACAAATGACACAACACAGGACATATTTTTTGGCCTGTTGGTATAAGTTTTGCCACCAATAATATTGCTGTAGATGTGAAATAGTGGCTGCCACACCAGCATGTGCAGAAGCAACACCTTCATGTGCATCTATCACTCAAGCTAGCCTGCGGTCTTTGTTGGGTAGCTAACGATTGCCAGCTCCTGGAATAATTACAAAAGGAATATTGTGTTCACTCAAGTGGTAGGTATATATTTATAAGGAAAACCTTTAGGTAGAGGTGTGCCATCTTTATTTGCATTAATGGCAGCCAAGATATTGCTATCTATCCTTGTTTTAAGAACATGCAATTGCAGCAACAGTCGCAGTTGCAAATGCAGATTTGGCAGCTTTATCTGCCAGAGAATTCCGTACAATGCGCGCTTCCCCATGCTAATGACTCAAAATATGTATAACATGAGCCTGTGGCAACCTGTCTTTAAGGTCTGCCACTTAAACCCAAAGTGTTTTATGCTTGATCGTGTTATCTTTAGAATCTCTGAATCCAATTTGCCGCCATTAATGTAAATTATCATTAAAAGACTGTACACAGTAAAACCAACTGCACATAATAAGTGTTGTGGATTCATGATCTGTATGTTGCAGTGCAAGAAGCAAAGCCTTCAGTTCAGCTTCACAGTACAGTCTCCTAGGGACTGGGTGTAGGTTTTTTGTTTTTGGAAGTTCCCGTCCAACATAATCCCAACAGTGATGCATGCCGCTGAATATTGCTGTTGAGAACCTAGAGCTGTTTGGGCTGAATCATCATTATAAACAATATATTTATAATGTTCAATAAGTGGCTGGAGGCCCGGCAGAGCACGGAAACTTGTACTTCATCGCCGGACTTGACCAAGCGGACATCGACCACTTCTCTGCATCTTCCAAGAGCTCCCTCACCTAAAGAACTCTGACTAGAGCGGGACAAAGCTTTACTGGCAGTTCCTGAACTTAGTCATGGAGGCGCTAGCCCGAAATCGACCACCAGCGAGCATGGCATGGACAGATCTGAAAGCTCCCACCCAAGTAGCACAAGTGGAGGCTCTGAGATTGTTCTCCCGACGTCACTCCTCAAACAGTGGATGAAATAGCCTGAAGTTCGCACACCAGGTCGTATGTAAGAGGGTCTTATGGTGCTGGGAGTCGACTTCTGCTGTGACTCTCGCCTTATAGCAGCAACCTGATGGCACCGAAGCAGATACTGGGGCTCTCAACTGACCTAAGAGCTTGGGGGGTGGCCTGGGGGAGATCTGGGTCCAGCAGGGTCAGCTTACACCCTGCCACTTTTCGTGAATAGTTGTTCACACATTCTAGTTTGGATAGGAACTTGTTTGCCTGTACCTGTCCTGGGGAGGGGTTCTTATTGTTGAGGTGATTTTGTTTGGGACCAGGCATGTCGCTGTGAGAGAAATTGCTAAAGGTATGACACGACTGGTACAATGGGACCCACCATAGGTCTTAAATATATATCTTGGAACATTAGGGACCAGGCATTTTGCTGTGAGAGAAATTGCTAAAGGTATGACACGACTGGTACAATGGGACCCTCCATAGGTCTTAAATGTATATCTTGGAACATTAGGGGGATGCACACCATGTTGCTCCGCCATGAAAATACACCCATACCTGGTCTGGAGAGGGGTGCAGATCACCCTTTTACAGGAGACTCACTTATCACAGAAGAAAGGAGCTGCATTACAGCGGAGGTGGAGGGGGCAGGTGTTTTATACTACATACTCAGCCTTTGCCAGGGGAACTCTAGTCTGGGTGCGAGCGGGAGTCCCTTTTTAGTGTACTAGACAAATAATAGATCCGGAGGGCAGGTTTGTGGTGCTCTCGGGTGATTAGATGGCAGGGACATAGTGATAGGGAGTCTCTATGCCCGTAACATGGACCAGCCCGCATTTTTAGAGCAGCTTTCTCGGACAGTAGCGTCAGTACTGACAGGATCGGTACTGCTAGGGGGTGACTTTGACTGTATTACTGATGTTAGATTGGACCGCTCACACCTGCCACTTCCTGACGCTTCCACACATAGAATTACAGAGGGTAGACGTGATTGGCAACAACACTGGGGGCTGACGGATACTTGGAGGGCCCAACACCCGGAGGAAAGGGATTACTCTTGTTTTTCTACATTACACAAACTACACGTTAGGTTAGATTCGATCCTGTGCTCCGCCGGATTTGCATGGAGGTTTAGACTAAGTGAATACTTGACTAGAACGATTTCCTATCATAACCCGCTGCTGGTGACATTAGATTGGATATGGGTTAGACCTAAAATACCTGTCTGGCGCCTGTGACCGGAAGCTTTGGAAGATCAGGTGTTCTGGGACACAGTAGGTTCTGCTATCGACAATTATTTTTTAGAGAATGCTAATACGGCGACCAGTCCACTCATCGAATGGGATGCCTATAAATCTGTAATAAGGGGCCACTGCATTGGGGAAGTGGTAGGAGTACGGAAGGTTCTTATACAGGACATACAAAGCACAGGACAACAACTCCAGGAGATAGAAAAGGATAGGCCGGAGAGGATGGATAAGCAAGCAGACCTCCTTGCAGCTCGGGAAGTATTAGCAACACAAGTAGAAGGGTTGCGCTGCTTCGATTATAAGGCTTACATTGCCCGGGCCCATGCTGAGAGGGATAAATCTGGGGCACTGTTAGCCTGGCTGGCCAACCCAGCGCGCAGAGGGACGACTATACTCAAACTACGAGGACAGGAAGACGAGATCTACTATAGCCAACAGGGTATCAACATCCAGTTTTTGGAGTATTATACTGCCGTATACCAGAGTAGGCTTGATCCCAGAGTGGAGTAAGAGGTGGGATTCCTGGCGGATATAGAACTTCCAAAGGTAGCTGCTGAGGCAGCAGAAGCTCTGGGTAGAGAAGTCCAGATTGGGTAGGTCCGTAGCACCATTAAACATATGGCCAGGAATAAGATGCCGGGGACAGATGGGTTGCCAATAGAGTTTTATTCAACATATGTAGATATCTTAGATCCTCAACTAGTGTCGCTGTATAGCAGGGCAAAATGAGAAGGCTGTCTACCCGCTTCAACGAGGGAGGTGGTAATCATTCCACTTTTAAAACTCGGCAAACCGGCTTGGGACCGGACTGCATATCGCCCCCTCGCCATGCTTAATTTGGACTATAAAATATTAAGCTGTGTATTGGCCAGCCGACTACTCGTACACATGTCGACAATAATACATACGGGTCAGGTGGGATTTATACGAACCAGAAATACAGCGATGAATATAAATAGGCTTCTACGAGTCTTAGAATGGACACTTACCGGAGGGAGGATGCCTGGGGGGTGGGAGGGAACTCTGTTGGGGCATCGATTGCAGAGAAGAACCTCTAGGAGATCCATAGCTAATAGAGTGCACTGCAAAGCACTAAAGGACAAAGGGCTAAGGATTACTCTGGGGCTAGAATGAACACTTATTTCCTTGCTCATTAGCTGAACTGACGATTGTTTGCATCTGGACATCCTGAGGTTACTATGTTTAACTACATTACGATGTAAGATGAGACTCATGCACAATCCCAATAATTGTTTTAAGATGTTTCAATATGTCTTCTGAAAATCAATAAAATTCTGTTTAAAAAAAAAAAAAAATAATGTTCAATGAGTAAAACAGAAGTGGGCATGGAATATACATGCTCATACTGGAGTAATCCATATGTCTGTAAAGGTGAGTCAAAGATGAAGTCTGCATCAACAGCTGTTAAGGATGTTGCTCACTGTATTAATCTAGGATGCAAAGCTTTAGCATTCGGAACGCTAGTTTTTGTCACAGCCTCTAAGGCTGGCACGTGAGTGACAACAATATTGCGTTGCCCTTGCCCATAGCCATCTGCAATGCAGTCAGTATTTTTTCAGTGGAAACAAAATACATTTCCACACTAGAATATAAATGCGGTTTATATGCCATAGGCACTGTTTCACCTTCATTAAAAGTGCTATAAGTAAATCCAATTGCACTATGTAAAACATTGATGACTGGGTTCATAGCATTAACCTGTGTATAAGTGACGTGTGGCAAGCAAGTCAGATTGTAATGATCTGAGTGTATCTGTGTGTTCAGATGTCCAGCATGAATTGGGAAAGTCAGTATGAATTAATTCATAAAGTGGTTTGATGCTTTGTGCATAATCAGGAATGTATGTTCTTCTGAAATTAAGAAATCCTAATAAGGATCGTAATTTCTTAAATGTATTTGGAGGCTGCAATTGTGAGCACTTCTCCAAACAATGAGGCGCAAGTCTCTTTACCTCATGTGTAAGTTCATATCCTAGAAAAAGGACATTTAGAAAAGCTATATTACATTTCTTAAAGTCGAATTTATAGCTTAGTTCAGCAAATCCCAATATAATGTGATCTACTGTGGCCAAATGTGGGTTCAAGTCATCATCTGTAACGTAGATATCATCTACATAGGACAATGCATCTGGGTCAAAATCCTGTAGAATTGACAATATGTGTGCAGTTAATAGTCCAGGGCTATTCTTATAGCCCATTGTGAGCCTCGGTTATCTCATTTGAAAGCCAAGCGCGGAGAAGGCTGTCATATCTCTGCTTTCAAGCTCTAGATTGTGGCTGAAAAAACAGTTTTAAATGTCCAAGGTTGTTTTGTATTTTTTATGGCCCATCGTGTTTATTAGTGCCATACTATGTGTATTCTGTAATGCAAAAGTGTGTGTGTGACTGTGTAAATGTCGGTAGTCTAATACTATACAATATGAATGATCCGGTTTCAAAATAGGGAAAGGGGATTATTCATTTGAGAAAAAAAGGGTTCAATTTCTCCCTGATACTGCAATTGGGCATGCATTTCTCTAACAGATGCTTTAGTATCCCACTTTATTGGGTATTGCGGTTGCACCTGTGGGCTGGACATTATAGGTATAACATGACAAGGAGAGTCCTAATCCCAGCCGACATGATTGTGATATAATGCAGGGGCTAGTGCAAGAGCCCATGCTGCTGCATAGGCTTGCTGAACTTGGTCAAGGACAAGCGCAGAAAAAGAAGGAAGTATTGCATCCTCACCTTATAGGGATGTCTGTACAACCTGCGGGGGCCAGTCGGCCTCCGCCAAAAGATGTCATAACACAAAGTTACATTTTCCCAGAATATTGCTTTAATGGTGTGCTGTATGTCACCCTCAATTAGAATGTCTAGATTATATAATCTATCCGGAGGGGCCACATGCCTATCTGGGGTCTCAACTGTAATAAAAATATCAATTGCTCTCGCTGCCAGAAACTCCTGGAGATTCCTGCGCACTATGGTAACTTCTGCCACACTGTCGCGGAGAGTCACCGCCCAACTCCTGTTCTGGAGGAGGGTTCTCAGTGTTTGTTACATATTTCGCGTTTAAGCTACTACTTTCCTTTTCAGAAAAGGGGCTGTGAGACCTGGCACCATTGGCGTGGGTCTCCCTTCCATTTTACGCTGTTATCTCCTCTGTTTGTGCTGGTATTAGATGCTCTGGGCACTGTGCCACTGCCATTCAGTGCCACAGCGTGAATGCTCCCTGTGTAAATATGACATGTGAATTGGTATCTCCATGATTGGCTTATTTGGTTTACCTGTTAGTCCCTAGTAGTGTGGCCTGTGTGTGCCCAGGGCTGGTAAACCAAATGCTGCTGGTGGGCCAGCAGCGCTGGTTTGTGCCAGCCACAGAAGCAGCTTGTAAAGTGTGTCTCAGACCTGCCACTGCAGAGTCTGCGTGCAGTCCAGAACTGCCATCTTGGCTGTGAAGTGCACCCACTTCCCAGCCCCTGAACCTTCCCTTGGCATCATGTAAGCCACCCCTCTGGTAGGGTGCATTGTATGTGTAAGGTAGGACATGCCCTGGTGTGTGTAGCATGTACTGGTAGAGAATTACACCCAATTTCGTTTTTCACTACTTTAAGGCTACCTGTTCTCCATAGGCCAGAATGGGAGGTTTTGCTATTACATTCTATAGTCCTAACTGACCCAAAGAACATGGTAGAAAAACGAATTTAGTGTGCCTGGACTCAGAATATTAAAATACATCTTTTAGTGAAGTTTATTTTTATATTCTGTGTTTGAAAATACCACTTTTAGAAAGTAGGTATTTTCTTGCCTAAGCCTTCTAGTGTGCTCTGCTGTTATGTGTATTGGCTGTCTGGTTTTGGAGGGACAGGGCAGGCTGAGTCAGACCTGGGTTGAATAGAGAGATCTGCATTGGAGTATGGGGATGGGTAGCTCCTTGACCTGAATAGGGCTGTGCCTGGCAAGGTGAATGCTGGCTCCACCTCCCACTGTGCGTCTGATGGCAGACCCCACTTTCTGAAAGGAAGGATACAGCCTGGTAAACAAAGTGCTCCAGGGCTGGGCAGAACTGGTTCTGGCTGGGTTCAGTGACTTGTAGCTTCTGAGAACAAAGACTTTTGGGGTATAAATATCTGTGCTGAAACCCCTACAATTGGTATTGCTCCTGGACAACAAGAAGAACCTCTGCCCGTGTAACTGAAGGAATCTGCAGGATGTGACTGTCCTTGTGCTTGTGTGCTGTTTCTTGGACTGGCCTGCAGTGGTTACTACTGGACTTGGAAGTAGAGGAAAAGGACATTGAAGGAACTTTTATTTTTGCTACAGCAATCACCCAAGGGCTAGAAGAGAGCTAGCCTCCTGCTGGAGTCTCAAGCACATCAGACTCCACCACCAGCCTCCTAGCGAGGATTTCTATCTGCAGGTGAGGCTCCTGTGAGTCCCAGGGCTTCTAGTTTTACTGTGGAGAAGAGAGTGCTGAAAATCGTCGCTAATTCCCGTTAGCGAGCCACCGCAGCTGAAGAGTGTAAGGAAAATCATCGCGCTGCTGCCGCCGCCAAGTGCTCGCTACCGGAGATCATCGCATCACACGTTTGCAGGCTGCCAAACGCTCGCTAACCTGAAAATTATCGCATCGAATGTTTGCGGGCCTCCAAGTGCTTGCTAACCAAAGATCATCGCCTCGAGTTCATCGCTTCACGACATCGCAGCGCGGACGCCGAACGTTCACCATTTCCATCGCATCGCATCAGGATCGTCGCTCCCTCGTGGGGCACCATTTCTTTTCATCGCAACAAGATCGTACATGCAACAGGCTCGGCGCATCATCCTCCCTTCGCGGCAAGGATTTCAACGCATCGCCGGCTTAGCGTGGAGAAGTTTGTCGCTTTGTCCTGCACACAGATCAGCGCATCATCCTCCCTTGCGGCAAGGATTCAACGCATCGCTGGTCACGCGTGAGGAAAATCATCGCTACAACTCCTTAGCGACATTTTGGTTGCTTTGCTACAGAATCCAGGTAGTTTGTGAGTAAAAGGGTGGCAGAGACCACTGCCTTGAACTGAACTCCTCTTTGCACACTTTGAACTTTTTTTGCAGCATTTTAAGAGTAACCCTATTTTCCTAGTATTGTGGCTTTTTACTGTTATTGGTCTTGTGTTAAGTCTATATATAAAGATACTTATTTTTTATAACTACTTGTGTGGTGTCCCTTTGTAGTGTTCTTCACTGTGTTACTGTGTATGGTCATAAATGCTTCACACACTGCCTCTGAGATAAGCCTAGCTGCTCGTGCTACGTTACCACAGGGTTGAGCAGGGGTTATCAAAGGGTGTAGCCCGCTTACTCTGACTTAGGAAGAAGGGTCCCTACTTGGACAGTGGCCAGCCATTGCCAACTAGAGACCCCCATTTCTAACAGGGGCTTTATATTGAGGAAGTCTTTCCTCCTTTATCTTCACGTCAGACAAGTCTTGTGTGTCTCTCTTTGGCTTCACATACTCTTCTTGTCTGTGTTCAGATTACCCTCCTTTGTCGTACTGCTTGTCAGAGGATTCCTAAAAGGAACGAGGAGAACGTGTATCAGGAACCTGATACCTGTCTGGAGTCTTGAGTTTAGTGCGATCACGAAAATCTTAGCGCCTCTCAGAGAATTCCAGGGGTGGAGAACCTCCACGAGGGTTAACTTTCTAAGGTTTTTTAATTTATCCGATGTTTTTTTTAATCAAACTCGCAGGTATGCTTGGCTTCCTAGTCAGGACTAGTCTTGCTAAGCGATGGTTTTGTAGTTCTGGTTCTGAAATTATTGCGTCCTAAGGATATGTAAACATCTGCAGTAAAAATAGGAAGTTCACGTTCATGGTTGACTTGTGCAACCGCTGTGAGCCGCTGGTGTATAGCCAGAGTTGCTGCTTCACCTTTAATGTTAGACAGAATCATTGAGGATACTACGGGGAGAAATTTCCCATTAACTTCATCCCCAAACCCAGGGCAGCAGCTGCCCCGTGTTCATTCTGTATTTGTTTTAATACGTTTGGCAAGACTGACATCGATGAAGTGCAGTGACTGACTGTATAGACAGCAGCAAACACCGCCGTCCCTCAAGTGTTGCAGTCTCCTGTAGTGGTACCCATCCCGAAGGTTATGGGAAATGGTCAAAATCCTATGCTTGTCTTGTGGGCCTGTAAGGGGAAAAGATTGATGAAGAGAGAGGAAGCGCACTCGTGTTCAAGCAATGTAATTCGAGTAGAGCAAGGTATGGGTGCAGACGAGTAGATCCCCCTGAGTAGGGATAGAAATCATGTGAAAGCACGTTCTGGTCGGAAACGTGTCACTCGAATTGCACTCCGAAGGAGAAATTAATAAAGCGAGGGTCGTTTTCTGTATTTCATTGATTTATTCAATTTACATGAATTCAGTAGCTCCTTTGAAAAGTATAATTTTCACTGAAATTCGAACATCACAAACGAGTATATTGAGATTCATAATCTCATTATACTCGTTTGTGATGTTCGAATTTCAGTGAAAATTATACTTTTCAAAGGAGCTACTGAATTCATGTAAATTGAATAAATCAATGAAATACAGAAAACGACCCTCGCTTGATTAATTTCTCCTTCGGAGTGCAATTCGAGTGACACGTTTCCGACCAGAACGTGCTTTCACCTGTAAGGGGAAACACAGCTTCAATTTGGTCAATTTTTTGGGTGATCCAAAATTGAATTTTCTCATGATTAGTAGTTATTTTGCCCATAACTGACTGAACAATTACAGGACTGATTGTAGGCACTGCAGGCACCTGGACGTGCCCTGGTAGGCCAATTTTTGATGGTTGTTCAACAAGGTGCACGAAACATATGGAGTCAAGCGTCTATATAGAGCCACTAAACCATAGTATAAGGCTTGTGTTTGTACAAGATTCTGATTAGCCATATCAGGGTAAGGTGTATATCCAGCTAAAGCTGGCCAGGTCGCCCCACCATTACTGAGGGGACCGATGCAAACACGTGTAGCTACATGAGGGAGTACTCCTAGGAACCAGGTATGATGTTCCCAGTTAGATAAAGGTATTTCCATGAGCGCATATGCTGAGTATATATGAAAAATGTTTGTATTAGCATCCGCAGCTAGAAAATTTACCCAAGAGTAAAAGACTTCAAAGCGATAAGCAGCATCCACTTCCACTACAAAGATAAAAGCACCACCCACTTTAGTAAGTCCATGATGTGTTACATGTGCATGGACAGCAGATCTGCAATTAACGGGAATAACAATAGGCGGCAGCACTGCCATAATATAGCAGTATGGAAAATAAAGTGCAATACTAAAATGGGTTTAGTCCTTTCAAACTTTCAAGCTTGAAAAACGAACATAATTAGGTGTTTCCTAAACACTGTGGAGAATTAATCCTGAGCACCACAGACGTCTTCGGTAAGAGGCGTAAGAGTATTGTGGACATGTACAAGCAGTACTCAGGAAACCCATGAATAGGTACCAGACCAAACGTTGGTGACACCATGTTGCAGGGATTCTGCTTAGAAACAGAACTGTGCTTGGGATCACGGGACGTCAGCATGTAGTAACCTTACCACATCAGTACCTATAGGCCCAAATCCAGACTAACTCGTAGTGATTTACTTGCCCTCCAAACCTTCCAGAGGAACAGATAAATTAGCACCCCAGAACACATCATGGTGAACTCCCTCATGAGTCGCAGTAAAAGGTCATCAACTTTCGTTCTCTCACTCACCCATGTCCACAATAAAAGAAAAGAGACCCAAAGAAAGCTTACAATATTTATTGAAACTATTGAGCTCTATCATGAAGAAACTGTGCTGCAATAAGGAGCCATATGCAAGTCAATAATGGGATTAGCACAATTAATAAACTGTACACAATGAAAAGCCATAGCGATTGTCAAATCAGCCTAAGGCACAATGTTTTACTAAATATCTCTGGGATTAGTACCGGGCCCCATACCTTAGGGTCATAATCAGTAGGTCTACATCTCAGGTGTGCAGCTCTTTCATCTCAGGATCTTTTCTCTGCAAGCCTCGCTCCTCTCTGTTTTTAGAACGACAAATCTTGGCTTATATGATAAGAATTGTCTTTGAAAAACAGCAGCTGGATCTCTCTATTATGTCCAGGTGTTCGTGTCCGACCACAGAGAAAAACAGGGCATAATGTTGTTTGGCCTTGGACAAAATGTGCAGATTGAATCCCAGCAGAAAAGCTAAAAATCAAACTATGTGCAGCTTATTTAAAAAATAACAGTGTGGCACATAAGCAAGTGTGTTACATCCGTAACATGTGCAAAGCAAAAGCACCTATTATGTAACATGGATTACAGGAATCTTAGACCCAGATATCGGGTTAGTAACTGACACAGGTGCAATTCTTCTGGCCTTTCAGAGATGTTATCAGAAGTTATACTTGGAAGATATAAGCGATAATTGTGGGATCCAAGCTGAAATCGAGAGATATCTTAAGGAGGCTAAATTAGATCAACTGACCTCCTTAGTTCAGGATATGTTGGATGCTCCGATTAGGTTGGAAGAAATACAATCTGCTATAGATTCACTTCCATCAGGTAAAGCTGTTGGCCCCGATTTCTTACCAGGCGAATTTTATAAGATTTGTCAAACCCAGCTGGCTTTGACTATGCTGGATATGTTTCGCCTAGTACAGAGTGGAGATATTCCTCCTGAGTCCTGGAAGATGGCAAAGATTGTTATATTTTTAAAGAAAGGGAACATGGTGACGGACCCAGGGGCTTACAGGCCCATTACTCTGATAAATAGTGACATTAAAATTTTAGCAAATAGATTGGCATTAGTTATTTTAAAAAAATGGTTTCTCCCCAGCAACACATCTTTGTGCCTGGTCGGGAAACTATCGATCATATTCGCCGGACAATCGCATTATTTGATTATACTAAGGTTACAGTAGACCCTATGGCCTTAATTCTGCTGGATGCACAAAAAGGCTTTTGACAGGGTCTCCTGGCCTTTTTTATGGGCTGTCATGAAGTATAATGGCATAGGGGAGGGATTTATAAGAGCTATTCAAAGCTTGTATAAAGATCCAATTGCCAGAATTGCATTGATGGGAACTCAGTCGGGGATAATTAATATATCACGAGACAAGGGTGTCCATGTTCCCCCCTGTTATTTGCCATCTACATTGACCCTTTAATTATGAAGATTCTGGAAGATCAAAGAATTCAATTTGTCCATGCTAGAGGGAGGAATGTCAAAATGTTGGCATATGCCGATGACCTAGCCATTATAACCGCTGATCCCCGCTCTGCTCTTGAGGAAATAAATAATCTAACATCGCAATTCAGTAATATATCAGGCTATCACCTGAATGAATATAAAACTCAAATTGTCATTAATGACAAAATTATTTTAGTCGATCAGCGGATAACACCAAGTGCTAGATACCTAGGCATCGAAATAAGCTCTAAAACCCAGGACATCGTAGATATTAATTTGACACCATTAATACAGAAAATCAAATTAGATTCCCAAAGAATGAATAAGTTACATTTGACATTAATTGGGAGAAACAATGTCATTAAAATGATATTTTTGCCCAAAATCTTATATTTTTTCAGAGCGATTCCTTTAAATATAAATAAAACTTGGTTTCAGAAACTAGATCAGTTAGTTTCATGTTTTTTTATGGGCGGGGCAGCGCCCCAGAAGGGCTCTTAGATACATGACCTTAACCAGAGACAGGGGAGGGTGGTCTGTCCCTAACTTTCAAATTTATTATTGGGCTACCGCGTTGAAACAGATGGGGGAACTGCTAAAAGGGGGCAATACGGGAGGTGGGAAAATATCAATTTATCATCTAATTTGTGGGATAGAAGCTAGAGGATTCCTTATGCGCCACATAAATATTTACAGATAAGGGATTTCTTCATTAAAAAACCAATGTCCCAAAATAGAATTCCTTTATTAGATTTGATTTTTGGGGGTCAATCTACAACATCTTCTTTATATAAACTCCTAAATGGGAAGATGGGCGATGATTTAGCCAAACATTTTGATAGATGGCAAACGATTTTACAAGCTGGGCAGGGAGAATGTGAAGATTCTCTCTTGTACAGCCAAACGGCATGTATATCTGCAAGTTTGCAGGTACAATGCTATAAGACATGGTGCAATTTATATATAACTCCGGCGCGCATTCATCGATGGGGGGGGTCCTCGGGGATACAATGCTCTTGGTGTGGGCTGCTGGCTGCAGATAGCACACATATGTTTGCCACCTGCCCCAGTCTCTCTCAATTGTTGGCTAAAATCGAATCGCGTGTAGAATCTATATTTGGTTATCTAGTCCCATAGACCCCCCCAGGTTATAATGTTAGGGATCTGTAGTCAGGAAATGGAGGAGGCTGATAGGAAGTTGGTCTATATTGTAATGGCTGTATTGCGACTTTGTTTGGCTACTGCGTGGCTTGATCAGGATCCTCCTTCGATGCATGTGTGGTTTAGTAAATTAGTATACTTTTACAACTGGGAGATTTCTGTGTTCAGGAGAAGAGGAAGTAGGGCAAGGGCCAAGGGGGAAAAGATATGGGAACCATTGACCAAGTGGTTAAATAAGGATTAACATTTATTGTGATGTAAAGTACCCCTTTGTTTGTTTGGTCCATATTTTCTTTTCTTTTTACTTTCTCTTTTTCCCTGTTGGCATCCACCGGGGTGGGGGGTTAAAAATCTGAAATCTGGACATCGGATAGGTCTTTTCCTTTTATGTATTTATTTGCAACATTTTATTTTTTGTCTCTGATGTCCTAATAAAAAACATATTATTAAAAAAAAACAAAATGAAACAATAAACGCCACGAAATAGGTTGTGACCCTACCAAAATATTTTTTTTTTTTTTTTTTTTTTTTTTAAAGACCTTTATTGTGCTAAAGAATGGTCACACCGCGTCACGCCAACAACCCGGAGGCAGGCCGCAATATCAACAAGTGTTTACAATTAAGGTGTACCAGATTAGGAGACGTAAACAATGTAATATCCTAACATTCACGGCGATACACACCCTCAACCCTGGTGAGGAGTACCAAGGTGTAACCAGTGCAGAGTGGATTGGTCTTACATTTTTGGGTTCGTGAACTGGAAACGAATCCTAGGCTCACGGTCTCATCCAGACACTCCGGCGAGTACTAGGACCGCAGCACATGAAAGAGATACTGTATAGGTAAATCGTCCACTACCACCTTTACACCCAACCCCCCCGCAACAATCGGAAGGAAACAGCAAACTTCGGTGCAGAGCTATTACAAAAAGAAAAAAAAAGAACCAACAGACATCTCATCTCGCATACGCAGGGGCTCACGTACAAGGACCCGTCCGTCATTGAGGGACAACTACAAGCAGTATTGGTGGCTGCAGGAGGAACGCAAGGCAGCGGCCATGGGGCGGGGGCGGGGGAGGGGGGGGGGGGGGAGAGAACGCGGCAGGACAAAACAGCAGGGCGCCTGGACGGGAAGGGGGGCAATACGTCCACCCGATAGGATGCAACAGGCATGGGATCCGGCAAGAGCAACACATTCCACAGCCCTCAAACACATCAACAAAGCATGTATCCATCCATCCCAACACAATGCACACAGGGCTCAAAGGTTCACCCCATGTCATCCGAAACACCCGTCCCAGGGGAGTCCACAGAGGCATCCGAACCCGCCTGCTCTCTAGTCCACTGCAGGAATGGTTCCCAGATGTCATTGGGCCTAGACGCGGTGGGCATCGTCTCCCAGTAGTTCGTGAGTTGTGTCTGACCATATGTAACGTCTCGAACCCATGCGGCGAACGTGGGCAAGGCTCCACGGCCCCAGTGTATCGCCACCTGGCGTTTAGCGTAAAGCAGCAGCATCGCGTGCAGTTTCCTGTCAACGGGTTCGGTGTCTTTAACGTATCCCAGGAGCCCCAAAAGCGGAGTGGGTTCATCTGACCTGTGTAAAATGTGATTGATGGCCACAAAGATGCTCGACCAGTACTCATCTAGCTTTGGGCAGCTCCACGCCACATGGAGAAAGGACGCGTCAGCTCCACCACACTTCCAGCATGAAGCGTCAGTGCGGAGTCCCATGCGGTGTAGCAGCACTGGTGTGCGATAGTACCGGTGCAAGAATTTGAAGTGGACCAGTCGTAGCCTATAGTTCGGTGACAGCGCCGTGAGCTGCTTACAGCAGTATTCCCACACGTCATCTGACAGGGCACCGTCCAGGTCTGCGGTCCAAGCCAGTTTGGCCACAGGCACAGTGAGCGGGGCCTGCTCCTGCATGCAGTTGTACAGTCTGGATACCAGTTTCGCGGGGGAGGGTCGTGACAGCAAGTTCTGCAGGGCATCCAGTTGTGGAGGTGCCTCAGGGAATTGAGGCCACATCTTCTTGCAGGACTCCCGGAGGGAGTGATACAGAAGCGCGTCCGAGAACGAGGTAGGCTGACCGTCCTCACGGACACCCAACGCTCCAAACGTCCCATCAGGGTAGATGTCTGCGAAAGTGGCCACCCGTTTCCCCTGGAGCGTGATGGTATCCCCCCTAGCGCAAAGGCAGGGCAGCATCGGGTTGCTTCGCAGCGGAATGGCCGGCGCATAGAGCAAGGGAAGGCCCGCCCTCCGGCGCAACTCCTTCCATGACCAGCGGATCATTTCAACGGTGTCCACCTCCTTCGAGGGGCGGGAAACCCTGCCATACAACGCCACCCGAAGTGGCAGCGGGGCAACCGCGGCCAATTCCACCGCTACATGCGGCTGGTAGGGGGTGGGGAATACCCAGAAGTGCAAAAATTGAGCCTGAGCGCACAGCGAGTAGAGCTTGAGGTCAGGCGCCCCGAGGCCCCCCTGCCGCAGCGGGAGTGTGAGCAAAGCCCAAGAGGTCCTTGCCTGCCGCCCAGCCCACACCAGAGATACAAGTAAGGAGTGGACTCGTGCATGGAAGCATGCAGTCATGGGCAACGGAAGATTAACGAACAGATATAGGAATTTCGGGAGAACTACCATTTTCGCCAGTGCAACCCTCGCAACCAGGGACAGGGGAAGTTTGTTCCAGACCTCCACCCTCCGCGCCAGCCAGTCGACCGCTCTGCCGAAGTTAAGTGACCATAGTTCCTGCGTGTCCCGACTAATCCAAATACCTAAGTATTTGACCGCGTCGGTCTCCCAACGTAGGGGGTAGTCCGAAGGAGGTTGAGCTGTCTCGCTAGTTAGAGGGAACGCAACGGACTTGGACCAATTTATAGACACGCCTGCCAGACCCTCGAAACGTACAAATTCTCGGAGCAGTGGATTCAAATTCTCTGCGGGGCTGGAGACATACAGAGTGACGTCGTCCGCATAAAGAGAGATCAGCAGACTACGAGAGCTGAAGCCTATCCCTCTCGCCGTGTGGTGTTGGCGTATTCTGGCCGCCAGTGGCTCCATCGCAATAGCAAAGAGGAGGGGCGACAGTGGGCACCCCTGTCTAGTCCCCCTGGAGATGGGAAAGGGCTCGGACACCAGGCCATTTACTCGCACCCGAGCTCGAGGTCTGTCATATAGCAATTGGATGAGCGTAATAAAGTTACGACTGAAGCCCATCCTGCTCAAGACACGAAACAGGTACGGCCACTCCAACGAATCGAAGGCCTTAGTCGCGTCCAAAAACACGACTGCGGCCTGGACAGAGGGGTGGAGATAATGTAGGATGGAGAAAAGTGTTCTGAGGTTGTGCGAAGTGGCACGGCCAGGAATGAAGCCTGACTGGTCCGGGAGAGCGATGATCGGCAACAGCGGCTGCAATTTGTCTGCAATGACCTTGGCGAAAATTTTGGCGTCCACATTTATGAGAGAAAGGGGACGATAGGAGTCCAAGTGTAATTCGTCTTTGTCGGGTTTTAATAGGGTGACAATGAGTGCCTCGCGCATGGAGTCTGGGAGGGCACCCAGCTCTAGCGCCTCCACGAATACAGAGTGCAGTTTCGGGGCCAGTTCTTCAGCGTATGTCTTGTAAAACATTGTGGTTAGGCCATCTGGGCCGGGAGCTTTATTAGCTGGCATGCTCTTGATAACCTGAGCTATGTCTTGGGCCGAGACAGGCAGGTCCATGTATTGTCTATGGTTGTCATTGAACCAGACAAGGGCGATAGAATCAAGAAAACCGTCCAGGGGAGGCGGAGCAGCAGAGTGCTTGGACGTGTAAAGGGAAGCATAAAAATCGGCAAAGGCCTTCAGCACCGCCTCTTGGCCCGTGACCTGTGTCCCCTCACTATTCCTGATAGTGTGTATGTAATGCGCCTGAGCCTGGGGAGCGATCAGTCTAGCTAGTGTCCTGCTCGGTCTATCACCTTCCCCATATCTGCGGGCTTCGGCCTGTTGCCCTAAGAACTTCACCTCCCTCTGTGCCTCCTCATTGAAGTCCAACAGTTTTGCTTTAATACTACCTGCAATAGCCAACGTCGGGTCTCGGCAGAAGGCCAAGTCCAGTTCCTTGAGTTCTTGCTCTAGCTTAGCCAGTGTCCGACGTATGGTATGTAGCACCCCTGCCTGCCGAGCTATGCACTGGCCCCGTATCACCGCCTTAAAAGCGTCCCACACCACGGCCTCAGAGGAGGCCGAACCCTCGTTTTCGGCAAAGTACTTGACAATGTCATCTCTGATTTCTTCCGTGAACACCTGATCCGTAAGGGCGTGGGGCGGCAGCCGCCATGAAAACGCCCTAGGGGCCACGTTGGGTATCCGCAGCTCTAGCATGCAGGGGGCGTGGTCCGAGAGCGACCTGGCCTGAATATCCACCTCCCCCACCCATGTAGCCACCTCAGGAGACAGCAGCCAAAAGTCTAGGCGGGACCAAGCGTCGTGATGACACGTAATACAGGTCCCCAGTCTCTCCCCAGGGTGACAAAGTCTCCACACATCAGTCAGCCTCCCCTCCTCCATCACATCTAGCAACGCCTGTCTCGCCTTCGCATGCGTAGGTCTACTAGCACCCCTTCTGTCCCAATCATCGTCCAGCACTACATTGAAATCCCCCCCCACCACTATCAAGTTACAATCGAGCAACACAATTTGCGCCCAAACATTGCGAAAAAAATCAGGGTCGTCTACATTTGGACCATATATAGCGGCCAGAACCAGCGGCCTACCCTGCAACGAGCCATGCACCAGTACATAACGACCCTCCTTATCCAGTACACAATGATGCTCTCTCCAATCCAACCCTTTCCGTATGAGGACAGCCACCCCCCTGGCATAGTTAGAGTAGATAGCTGAATATACATGCGACCACCTGTGGTGTTTCAGCCTGGGCGATGGGGTCGAGTTGATGTGAGATTCCTGCAGCAAGCAAATGTCAACATTGTGTCTGGTCAACATGGTATGCATCAATCTGGCTTTTTTATAGTCCCCAAGGCCACGAATGTTCCAAGTCCACAGTTTAACTCCCCCCATGTCTATTGCACATCCAGGGCGACCAGGCCGCCACCCCGCTCCCCCCCCCACACCGACAGGCCCAGGCCGCCGCACACCCCCGCGCAGCACAGTCATGAGAAGATAGATTGCAGCTCGCTCCACCAGCACCGGTAACCAAACATTCAACATCCCCCCCCAACCCCCACCCACGCCAACCCCCCAATCAGGTTGCGCTAGAATCCCATACGTGCTCTGAATCGCACTTGAGTCAACCCAGAACAAAAACAACGGGAGATTCCCCATGGGGCGAGGTGCTCCTAGCTGACACCCCTGAATATACAGGGTGGCTGCACACTGAAGGTTATACGCGACACCCGAGGGGTGCCCAGCAGCATGGAACAAACAGTACTTTAGTTTTTCGCCGTCCAGTACGCCTCGGACCTGTGACACAGTCAACAACCAAGACCCTCCCAACATGAATAGGTCAGCTCCAGCAGTTCCAGTAGTGCCCTCCATTTCACCTCTCGAGGGAACCAAACAAGCCAGCAAATGTCAGCTTTAGTTGAAAGGGGCAACACAGACCCCATTACCCTCAGTCCCTCAATCATTGTCGCTTGTGCGGGCCGCTTCCTCCTCCAACCTCGGCGATTTGCGTCTGGCGCCAGGGCCACTGATATGTTTAGCAAACTTCAAGGCTGACTTAGCGTCGGTGAAGAAGTGGGCAGTTTGTTCATGGAAGACTTTCAATTTGGCTGGGTATAACAAGGAGTATTGGACTCCGGCCTGCATCAAGAGTTTCTTCGCAGGTATGAACTCCTTTCTGGCAGCCTGGACGAGGGGGGTGAAATCAGGGTAAAATGAGATATGATTCCCTTTATGGATGATCTTGCCTTTTTCACGGGCCATCTGCAGGATGCGGTCCCTGTCCTGAAAATTGAGCAGCTTGGCCAATATAGGGCGTGGGGTGGCGCCTGGTGGCGGTCTCTTGCCCAGTGTCCTGTGCGCCCTCTCCACCGTGAATACCTGGGACAGGTCCGGGTCAAACAGCTCGTGTAGTAGATCAGTCACAAAGACCTCCATCTTTCCGGTGTTGTCCGTCTCCGGAATGCCCGTGATTCTGACGTTGGACCTCCGGGAGCGCGCTTCTAGATCGTCCGCCTTGGCCCGCATGGACTCCAGTTCGCGCTCAATATTGGTGATGTGATTTTTCGCCTGCTGCCGAAACTCGGCACATTCGGTATGCCTGTTTTCTAGGCAGTCTAGCCTCGTTTCGTGTACGTCCACTTTGGACTTGACCGCCTCTAGCTGTGTGGCCATAGCATCCAACTTTGCGTCGATACTCTTCAGGCTAGATCTAACCTCCATCATTAAAGCGCCAAAGTCAATCTCAGCTGCAGGGCTTTTGGGAGGAGACGACGCGGCTCCCGTGTCCGCTGTATGTTGCTTGGCCTTCTGCTTATGATCAAAAGTCAGTTTGGGCTGCTTTGCATCCTTCGTGCCCCCCATCTCCGACACGCGTGGAGCACGGGGTGCAGGCTGTGGTGGGAAGCACTCCCCGGCGCACCGCGTAGGCTTTTAGGGCCGACAGGCGCAGTGCGAGTCGTCGCAGGAGGGAACCGGGGGTCAGCAGCCCCAATCCACGGTGGGCTGCCCAGTGTCCCTCTGCGACCCCACCAAGTTCCCCCCACGAGCTCCGGCTGGAGGACAAAGCACGGGAAGGGCTCCGGCAGGATCAGGCTGAGGTTGCTAATACGTTGCTGTGCCCGGGAGCGGAGCTCCTGGTATCAGGGCAAGATCGACACCTGTACACCAAACGGCGATCTGCAGGGGTTCAGGGGCACGCCAAGCAGGGGGCTCTCGCAGTGTGGGCTGTAGCGCGCCACGGGTCCGCAGCTTCTCCTCTATCGACCCGGCCGCACCGCAAAATGGCGGCGTTCCGCTTCAGCCTAAGCCCCGACCTTCCCCCGAGCTGTTACCTCTGTCCAATGGCCGCTCCGCTCCCTGCCTCCGGTCACAATGGTCTCCGCGTAGTGGCCGCCGGCAGCTTCCAGCCCCGCGCCAAGAGCGCCAGAGTGGTCTCCCCCCCGCCAATCTCCGTAGGCCCAGTAATCCCCGAGGCTCGGCCAGGTGTCACAGCCGCCTCGGGCTCCTCAACAGCAGGCGGGCTTTGGTATGCGGGCCGGCGTCACCCGCGGCCGCCAGATCTCGGCGCGCAGTCACCCGCGAGCGGCAAGGATTCAGTTGATCGTGCCTCCGGACTGCCGCATCAGTTACCCACGGAAGCCGGGCCCCTCGGTAGCGCTGTGTAGGATATTAAAGGATTAATTCATGTGCAGCCGGCGGAGCTCACTCAAAGAGCGGCCATCTCGCTGCTCGGTTAGCCACGCCCCCCTACCAAAATATTTTTGATTAAATTTGGGCCCAAGGGAATTTTTAAAATAATCAATTAATTTACATTTCATCTGGAAGAATGGGATTGGTTTACACATTCTGGTAGTTCTTTAGATTTTTTTTCGTAAAAAAGAGTGACTAATAAAAAGTTCACACCCATTGATGTCCAAATTGCAAATCCCGTTAGATGATGGAATGGATGTGGAATAATGGACCAATTCTGGCCTCGGGTATACTGTTCCTGCAAAATAACACATAGACTTCTGAAATTAGGGCCGTATGAAAAGGCCTTTGCAGAGCAACACTGCAATTGATGTATATATATCACTTTTATGGGCGAAACATCATCCACATAAAGTTAGTTTTGAAATTTGAATTTGAAACACTTCATCCCATAGAATGCAAGTGGTTTAGGTTGTGTTTCCCTACTAAGTTACATGTAACCCCGTGCAGCCTCATCTGTCTTTTTGGGAAATTAAAAAATATATTTTTCAGGATAAAATGGGTACCTATTTCTTCTTCACCCTACAGTACACTGTATGTGGGCTCAGCAGGGAATACTAAATTACTCATCCTGCACATTATCATTATGCTTGGAATATCGCATGGTCACAACTTTACACGTGCACTTTTAACACTTTGTCTATGTGTCACACAACATTCAGGTGATGTTCAAAGACTTTACTTTGCCAGCACTGGGATGCTGCAGACACACCTGCGTGTTATTTGATTAAAACAATGCTAGACGTGTTATCTATCAGTCTGCTTGCAATTGCTGTCACACTTCAGAAATGGCCTGCAATTGAACTTCTATGTTTGTTGTCGTTAATTGACATCTGTAAAGCGCTCAATCTGTCATTAGCATGGCTTCGCAGCGCCTTTCGCTGTGGTGGGATGAACTGCAGGCCGCGTCCTCACTCATATGTGATCAACGTTACACGGATGCCAACTTCAGCGAGAAGTGACAGCAGGGGGGTGGATTTTCGCGTTTTTAAATGTACAATTTTAAAGGAACATGCTTCTCGTCAAACATCTCTCTGATACACACTTAACCCGCTGACTCATGCAGCGAGCTCCCGGCTGCACCGTCCCTGGCGTTTTATCCCAAGTATTTCTTGAAATTTGTACTCTACGAGGATGGAGAGGAAGTTAATTACTGCATTATCTGCTAACCAGTTCATGGCTGGACTCTAGAGGGCTATTCTCGGTCTCTCTTCCTTGAATCACTGAATTCGATAAAACGGACCCTCTGCGCATCCTCAAATGTCTGCGTCGATTCTGTGATTCAAACGATGCTGTTGTCAGTCGAGCCTTTTCTGTGGGTCTGCTTGTACGAATTGTCTTAGAGAATCAGCCCAAGAAGGCGCCCATGATAATATTGTGCAGATCACCTGAAACCAGTAAATCAAGGATTATTTAAAACACTTCAGACCAGATTTGTCCCTCTGCGACGCCATCCGTGTTTGTGCATCTGGCGCGCAGGTAGTTTGCAGTTCCAGCCGACTGGAGACGTGTTCGAGTGCGAACCCGAAGCGTCGTAATTTTTCTTTACACCAAACAGTTCACCACAGGTGTCTGAGTATAGGCGAGCCACGTGGACGCTGCACTCCGTGCATGCTGCATGCGCACCTTCTCTCCAATGCACGTACATCGTAAGGCACGAGCATAGGGGCCCCATGCAGACCAGCATTTAACACTAATTGTTCATCAAACATTTTCCTTCCTGTCTGTGGTTGTGCGGGCAGTGCACTGCATTGCCTGGGGTCTGTAATGCTGTTGAGACGGCCCTTGAGCCGCCCCAGGGTTTGGCTTGGTTGTAAGAGCAAAAACAATAGCCGAGCCATCAAAAGACGTACAACAGGAAACAAATGTCCTGAAAAAATGTTCAAGACTTTAAAATGAAAATATATATATATATTTCTGGGTCTCTCAGTTAAGTACATACAATGATATCACTGAAGTAAAGCAATGAGCCATGACCCACCCAGTTTGAGTGAATCCAAGGTTGCACATTGTGCATTTCTTTTTTCAGGTTAACACCATAAGTCAGTGCTTTGTATTGAGTTATTTAAGTATTCAATCACTGTGAGACTATGGAGTTCAATAAATACTCTTTTCTGATTCATAGTTCTAACGGCAGCTTCCTCACCTATAGAGTATCCCCATATAGAATATCCCCAGATGCCAGACTGGATCTGGAAGATTTGAACAGCATTGCTCCCGCATTTCAGTGGTGGCATCTACATCAAGAGGACCAGCATGGAATTCAGTGCCAGATTAGAAGTCGACTCCAACATCCGAGGGGAACCAAGATGGAGTCAGGAGGCATGGACGGCAATGAGGGCAGACCTGCTGGTGGTAGCCCTGGCAGGAGGCCTGCGAGGATCCTTCAGCCTGAAGGCACAAAAGAGGGAGCTGGCAGAGTGCCAAGGATTCACAGTATGGCCTCTTTATAGGCCTCAATCTGATGCAATGTTGCTGATGACCCCAGAAACTCCGCATGCATCAGGATCAGCTGCGGAATCGGCTCCTCATGGGAGACCAGGAGGGAGACTAAGAAGCAGCCTGATGTTCTCATAACTTATCTGGCTGAGAGTGGCAGGACTGGCACGAAACCCGCTTAGCATTTTTGTGCTTTTGATTTAACTTTGACTTACCGGAAGATTTGGACCCCAATGAGGACTTGTTGCTGGAATGGCCCAATAGGGCAGGAGTGGGTTCACCCCCTCGACTTCGACCAGGAGCGGGACTTCCATGGATGCTTTTGGTATTCAGCGCCGAACAAGTTTTCTTCATGTTACTAGATTGCCTACAGATTCATAAGGTACACTCCTCTCGGGACTTGGGGTCGGGCCCCAAACCTAAACTCTAGAGACATACCTCGTGGGGGTATGTCACAACCCTTAAGCTTTATTAGGGGACAAAGTTCCCATGCAAACTAGAAAAACGAAGAATTCTGAGGAAATATTTGAAATGATAAGGAAAAAGTGGGAGCAAGCTCCAGATCAGCGTACAACGCTGTGGAAGGTAGGAACGTACACCTATGCGCAAGGCTGGCGCTCACATGCTGGTCCATCATCACTTCTGGGGCATAACGAAGTCAGCATGGAGCTGCAAGGCACCTCCTACTTGCGCCCAGGAGCACTGCTGTTTAAATCTTCTGGATCCCGTCTAGTGCCTGGGGAGGTGTCTGCGGTTAGAGAGTATCCACCAGGAAGAGCATTACCAAAGGTAAATAACTTGTTAATCACACCTTCAATCAAACAGACCCTAGACACACATATATACATGTACGTAGTCATAAGATTCAAAGGTGTGATTTTCTGTTTTGAATGTTTCCACATACACTTGAGATTAAACATATTGCCCGAAAGTGCCTGTCTGAAGCAATGCAGCACTTCGCATGTGCTCCTTGAAGAGCTGTAACCTAAGGCTCAAACTCAATAGGGGCTCCAAGATCCTCTTGTTTTTTGCTAATTATTTAATTGAAAACTTTCTTTTTCCCAAGTCAGCTGAACCAGCAGTAATATTAGCATAAAATATAATCTCCTGCCCTACCTTACTCTGCTGGCTCGCCTGGCATGTCAAACACAACCATTTTAGGAGAGGTTCAACACCCCAATTACAACAATTAGATAAGTAACAAAAGAAAGAGGCCTTGGAGTCACCACAGAGTTTGCTCCACAGCGCTTCAACGAGACTTGGGTGATGTGCAGCATGGCTACAGAGAGACATGTTCTGTCTGCAACTGGTTATTCTTCGGTTGCCACCTCAAAATCTGGGGGGAATTTGTCCCCCGTCTGCCCACTCCAAAATCTGGGGTGGGAATTCATCTCTCTGTCTCCCAAGATTCTTACACCCATGCTGACACTGTTGTTTCTGCCTGTCTGAATCTATAAACCATGCCAGTTTATTTTAGTACTCGATAGTGACACCTTCACCGCATAGGTGCTGTCAGCTTGTGCAGAATAGGGAAATGAAACACAGGCTTCATCATTGACCCAGATCGATCACCTCTGACGTCCACCACCTGGACAAGACTCCGCAGCTCACTCAGAAGTGCCTCCTGGCTGCCATCCTCCTGGTAGTAAGTAACTTGACTTGACCACAAAAGAATATACTGACACTCAGCTAAACACCCAAAAAGTCCATGGAGGTATTCTAGCAACCATAGAGTCCCCGAGACAGATGAATATTCCTCGAAGCAAACGTTTGCATTCTGTGATTGAAAAAAAGGTCTATGGATAGATTGAAAAACTTCATGAAAATGGTGGCTCAGCTTCCACACTTGGTAGTGCTCTGGGTTGCTGCTTCAATATTATGCAGTGTTATTTTCTTCCAATAGAGAACAGACTATCTGCAAGAGTACCTTCCGCTAGATTGACTGGCCTCATATCAGCAGGACTCCATCGTGCGTATGTGCCCAAAGCACCTTCTTCTTGGTTCATATAGCTAATGCCACAACCCAAACCCCAAACAAATGACGTACACTCTATAATGTTTCACTACTTTTGCTCCTGCGCTCACTGGACCCAGATGTGGTCCTCGACTAATGAGGGATGCATCTTTTGCAGGGGCGCTAGATAGCTTGACTCTGAATTTTGTTGGAGTTCTAAAAGTGGATAGAAAAGGCAGGGATCACATATATCTTATCTCAGAATGTTGTGAGATGGACAGAAACCACTACATGTTTTGACATTACAACTGGGACTCCCTCATCTCTCCATGGCTGTCTGTTACTTTTATAGATGATCTTGGACTAGCCCATTTTCAAGGTTGCCCAATAAATCTGCTCTATGATTAAAGCCATTGTTCTTAACAGTGACTGACCCACTAAATACATGCATCTTTGACTGGGGGTTTATTTTGCCGGATGATGTTATTCTCTCAGGAGTATATACAAAAATAACCTGGTATTTACGAGTCAATCTATAAATTATCACTGACCCTCTACAATTTTCTTTTTTTATTCATTTTCAATAATCATGCAAAATTCATAACAACACTATACATATATTCCATTGGTATATGCATTCAATGTGATTGAATCTGTTATTACATCAGAAATGCAATATTCCAAAATCACAATTTGATCAATCTCAAAATCAATTACATAAAACAATGTCACCAGAAGTGCTCTGTGGCTTTGTTGCATGTCTGTGGCCACTCCTAAATCATGTATGAGTTGTATTAGTACCAATAAGACTTTGAAACAATTTCCATAAACATCAGACTGCATTGTTGCCTGAGAGAGTTGTATGAACGTGTTGATGGTGGGCCCTCTGGGTAGACAAATGTGAGATAAAGCACACATGCATTCTGGGTCAACGCCATTACCTGAATAGTCTAGCTTCTGATTATTTCCAAATGGCTGGTGCTTGATTTGTTTGTGCTTTTCTTTCATGTCAAGCCACGGGTATTTCCTGTGCCTGATATGTAGGGATGTGAAAGTAAGCATTCTTGTGGGCTGTGGTAGTGATGTACTCTCTTGTGTTCTTAGGGCGGTGACTACTTCTTGCAAAGTTAGCACTCTGTGTTCCTGTTTGCTCCCAGCGTGTTTGATGCTGTAGAACAGAGTGTACCTTAACATCCTTATTTGCAATGAATGCAGTAAAGGGAGGAAGCACTTTCATGGTGTTGACTGTACTTTCTCCATGACCTCATAAGGGTCCTTTAGAGGTTGGTGGAGCCGGAGCACCGCTGTCAGTCGGTGGTGACGACACTCCGCTGACCTCATGGTTCCCCGACCTCAATTTAGGTACAGGGGAACCTCGTTGGAAACCTTTGGCCGGGCAGCCCACCAGCCGCAGGGTCATCGGGTCATAGTGACGGCCTCACTGTCCTGTTTAGGGGTGGGCACAGTCACTAGATTTCCCTGCCCAAGCATTGAAATCGCTCAATGGCTCCCATACTCAAGGAGAAAACCTGCATGTTTGGGCCATTTTTGTTTTTCAAAAACAAACTACTGCTTTGAGAGCTTATTCTGGAAAAACAAAAAAGTTAAACAAGCAAGTGATACACACATGGTACACACTCGGAAAACTCTTTGGCCTTAGGAGCAACCGCAGCACTGGCGGTTGTTCTGGAGGGCTAGAGGTCCACGCCTAGCAGGCAGGGAGCTCTAAATATGGGCAGCTGTCCACAAAGGGAGGAGAGGTCATGACCTCGGCCGACCTGGCGGGACAGTGGACCTTTGAAGACATAGCGTTGGCTGTACTACAACAAAGATAAGCAGATGTACCTCAGGCACTTACTCTCTTTAACTGGTTGGATTTTGGTGATAGAAGGTGGATTCAGAATAGGGAATTGAAGAGGCAATGTATATATTTTTTTCTAATCGTAATATTGTATGTATTTGTAGTTTTAAAACTGTATGTCTGATTGTTGCCTTGTGAGAAATCTAATGCTCAATACAGTGGACTAGAGTTAGTTATGGTGACAAGCCAACAATAAAGGCTATTGGCAGGGCCAATAGAATCATGCGATTTTGCAGCCACAGTGTAGTCACCATAATTATGGATTTGCTGCATTTGGCCCATATAATTCACCATTTGCTGCATAATCTGCAGAATTTAACAAAAAAATACTTTCTAGGTCAAATGGATTAAAAGTTACTAAAAGTGCGGCGACACGTGTTGCTGTGCAGTGAAAGATCATTTGCAAACGGTCCACTTTCTGTTGCTTATGGTCTATTTGGGCGTTAAACTGGTACTAATGAGGGGAAACATTTGCCAAGTTGGTGTTAACCGGTGCAAAAATTACAAAATAGGAAAGTTATACCATCACAAAATGTTTTGCATTACTCCCCATAATTGCCTTTTTTTGTCACATAATTTAGTCAACCGCACTGCACAATTTGGCTCTCTGCTGCCACATAATTCCAATGGCCCTGGCTATACACCTGATTGGTTCATTGGGAATGGGTATGTCAGAGGCTATAGATCTGATCCGTTTTTATGAAAATTTACAACAAAGGCAGTAAGGCTGACATATTTGTTGTGAAAAACATACATTGGCATTAGGCCTTTCAGGCTGGCTTGTTATTACACTGTGTATACACTGTGTACAATGCTATTCAAAGATTACTGAGTGCTGCTATGTTTATTTTTTTAGTTATTTTTTTATTGCACGCTTGTGCCCACCACGTTTAATAGGGGGCATTTTTTCATTTTCTACTTTTATTCTTATAATCTTGCTTATAACTGTTGAGTTTGTGTGTGTATTTTACTGTGAATGGGTGAGGGGGTGAAAGCAAGAATTAGTCAATGGGTGGATAAATTGATGCACGAGTGCTGGGATGAATAATAGACAGACTGGGAACCCAAAGTAGCCTTGGTAATTTTCTTAGCCCAGCCCCTGGGGAAGCACTGCCTGGTCCTGGGAGTCTGGAAACTCTTGCTTGCTGCTTTTGTTATTTGGGGCTGATATTACAGCACAGCTGCAAAACATGACCCCACTGCTCCAAAGTCAGCCTCCACCCTTTCAGCCTCCTGGGGAAATGCCCGATGCCTGTACGGCCAGTCCGGCCGTGATAACAGAGCACACATATATTGAGTTATTGAATGCCTAAACCCAGCAGTGACTGAAGATGCAGTTTCAGTTATAAGTCAGAGACGTATCTTCATTATAAATGCTTATTAACATAATTGATGCTAAACCTAAAACCATCTTGTTTCACAAACTGTACCTTGAAAACAAACAACAACAATGATTTACACTGGCACAACCAGGGGCGTTTTAAGGATTTTGGGGGCCCTGGGCCAAATGTATTTTGGGGGCCCCTATTCAGAGCAACTTTGTTTTTATGATCCGGTTTCACTTTTCATGCCCTCTTTGGTCAAATTCTGAATGTCTGTACATCTAATATTCAGGGATAGTGATGTGTGTTTTCAGTATCTTAACACAGCAGCAGCTCACTGATATTGCTGCAAATAATCTCTGTCACACCCTCCCATTTCTCCTGTATTGATTTAAAAGAAACTTTTTAGGATTAACATCTCTTTATTATTTTAACACATTACATGACATTACGAGCCACCTACATCCACAGGCCGGAGGCGATGGAACTTCTAGCATACAGTGAATGTCATTTAATAACAATAATAGAACTAAAGGAGTAAAAGGTCAGGCACAAGACGGGAGGATGGGAGGAGGGAAGGCAGTCGCTGGAATGGAGTCTACATTATGGCTTCTCTTTGACTCTGGTGCATCATGTATCCATCTCTGGTGTTTGTGTCGTTAAGCATAGGATTTTCAAATATTGAGCATAGGGCAATTCTCGGAATTCATCCGACAAATATTGTATGCAGGGGTGCCACATTTTAACAAAGCGAGCAAATTGCTGTATGGCTATAGCTGTCAGCTTTTCCATGACCAGTATGCCCCAGACCTTATGTAATCAATCCAGTGGGTCGACACTGTGTCCCTTCCCCACTTCACAAGAGGAGTTGTTTCGCTGCACCCAGCAGCAAGGTGATCACTCTACCTCCGTGCGAGCACAGCAGGTGTAAGGGGATTGGGAAGGCCTAAGAGTATGTAGCTTGGGAATTTGGGAATGTCAGTTTGGAATATACTGTTGACCAAGTCCAAGACCTTGGACCAGAAGGGTTCTAACTTGGGACAGTGCCAGAGTATGTGCATGAGGGTGCCCTGATGTTCACAAGGGCGCCAACATCTCCCATCACCGGACTGGTTCCACGCCGCCACTCTGTCAGGCATGTGATACTAGTAATAAACGATCTTGAGGAGCATCTCTTTACTAGTGGTGTTCAGTGCTGAGGAGCACGCTCTGTGGAGTATGTCATTCCATTCCTTATCCCTAAAAGTACACTCGCATTCTCTCTACCAGCAGGCGCGGGCCTGCGAGGCTAAGGGGCGGATCGGTTTTACCGAGAAGGCGTAAATGTCTGAGAGTAGCTTGGCATTCGAGGTTCTAGTGAGGATCCACTTCTCGAATGCCATCAGAAGTCAACTGGCATGCGGGGGGACACAGGGCTGAGAACCCCAGTGCGCCAACATTAGATATTGCCACTGTGTCGATTGTGGTAGATTGTAGTGGGTTTGCAAAGTGCGGAAATCCATAAGGCCATCAGCGTCAAACATGTCGCCTGTACACTTACAGTTGGCTTCCTGCCAGGCCTTAAACGCTGCCCCTGTGAGTGCCGGTGGAAAGTCTGGGTTACCAATCACAGGAGTTTATGGCGATATTGGAGTGGAGAGCCCATGTTGTTGCTGTACCTTATCCCACACCCTCACTGTGGCCCGCATGACTGGGGAGACATACACGCCCAAGGGTCTGTGTGCTTTCAGCAACGAAGGTATCTTCCAAATATGGGTGGCTGAGATGGCCTGCTCAATGAAGCACCAATGCTTTTCAGTGAATGGACAGGACCATTCCACCATGTAGCCGAGCTGCGCCACCAGATAATAACACCGCAGGTTCGGAATGCCCAAGCTGCCAGCAGCCAAGGGAGGTAGGCGCAGGCCTTGGATATACGTGCTTGCTTGCCTTCCCAAATAAAGTCCCACAGGAGGGATTGTATCCTATCCAAGACTCTTGGAGGGGGCTGGAGGGGCAGTGTTTGCATGGTGTAAAGGAGCTTAGGCAGGAGTGCCATCTTAATTGCTGCAAGGTGGCCCATCCATGAAAGCTTATGCGTCTTCCATTTGGCGAGATCGTGCCTCGTAAGTACTAGGAGGGCCCCATAATTATAAGCAGCAGTGGCTGTAGTTGTGGAGTGCATGCATAGACCGAGGTACTAGATGCTGTTGTCTGGCCATTGGTATGGGTATTTGTCCTGTAGCCGAGAGCGTTCAATGTCAGGGACGGTTAGGCCTAGGAGCAGGGACTTCTGAGGGTTGATTTTAAAACAGGAGGCCGCTCAGAACTCCTCCGTCTCAACAGAACCGCTTCAAGCGAGGTGCGAGGGTCTGTGAGCATGAGAAGCACGTCACCAGCATATAACATTATCTTGTGTTCCCTGCCTCCCATTCCGACCCCGGAGAGGAGTCGAGAAAGCCTTATTCTTTCAGCAAATGGCTCCATGTAGAGCGCAAAAAGTAGTGGCGACCGAGGGAAGCCCTGTCTGAATGGGGAAGGCAGATGATTTAATACCGTTGACTTGTACATTCAATTGGGGAGCAGAGTAGCAGGAGTGGATCCAGCCACGAAGCCTGGACCCAAATCCAAATCTCTCCAACACTCGGTGTAGGTAAGGCCAGTGCACAAGGTCGAATGCTTTCTTAGCAAGCATCTATGGTCAATGCTAGGGCTGGGGCCTGTGTACGTTGAATTTTGTCCAGTAGATCGCACAATATTTTAGTGTTGTCGCTACAGCCTCTTTCCTAGACAAAACTGGCCTGGTCAGAATCCACCAATCCCTGCACATAAGGGGCCAGCCTGTGCGCCAGGATGCTGGTGAAGATTTTTGGATCAATGTTCAATAGTGAAATTGGGCGATAAGAAGCACAGTCCCTAGGATCTCTTCCTGGTTTCAGGATCACTCTGATAGTGGCTTAGAGTATTGATTCCCGCAGCGTCTCCCCCTCCTTCAATGAATTGTACACCCATGCCAAGATGGGAGCTATCTGTACCCAAAAGAGTTTATAGAACTCTGCCCCATACCCATCGGGACAGGGGCCTTGTTAGACTTTAGTTTCTGAATTGCTAGGAGGACCTCCTGTGTACTTATGTCCTATTCCAGCGCTTCAAAGGTCAACCCAGTCACCACTGGTGGAGGCACCGGAGCAAGGTACGCTGAAATGTCTATGTCGTGGAGCTGCTTGGCCTGATAAAGCTTCTAATAAAAATATCAGAAGGCATTAGCCACCTCTAAGTCCGAAGAACAAATGGAGCCGTCCGTAGTGCGCACCTCGGGGACCTGCCGATCCGATGCCTGCGCTCGAAGGCGGTGGGCTAACATGACCCCTGCCTTGTTTCTCCCTGCATAATATGTCTGACGAATTCTAAGAAGGTCATACTCAACACGTCTCATATCTAGTGCCTGCAGTTGTTTTCTTGTCATGTTCAACTGCCGACTGATTGTCACTGATCGTAACATGGGCCGACTCCATGTCTGTGCTCCCAGGCTTCTCTCTTCTCCCTATGTTCTCTATTGAAACCTGCCGATATACCTAGAAAGTGCCCTCGCAATACCACCTTCAGAGTTTCCCAAAGGATATGTATTGGCGTCTCGGGGAGAGCATTACTTTCCAAGAAGGATTGGAGTACCATTTGTGTATCAGCTCTTATTTTGTCATAAGTCAAAAGTTTAGTGTTTAGTCACAAACGGAGGGGGGCGGGCGTCTGACCCCCATATTTAAATTGCAGAGTTAAAGGAGAGTGATCCGAGAGTGCGTCTGTCCCAATTTCCACCAATATTGTGTCCTGAGTGAACCGTGATGTAGTGAGAAAGTAATCTATGCGCGCATACGTATGATGTGATGCAGAAAAGAAGGTGCAATCTATTGCCCTAGGATGCATGTGTCTCCAGATATCTGTGAAGCCTGCCTCACCCAACCACTGTCGGGTACCCTTTGTCAGACCCCCATTCTGTCCTGTTCTCGAGGCAGATCTATCCAGGTGGGAGTCCATTGCTATGTTGAAGTCCCCCCCCCCACCCCCACAGCTATTTCCCTATTGGAGAGTTAAGCAGCAGGCCCTCTCTTTGAGGAAGCTTGTGTTCCATCTGCAGCTACCTGCAGACGTCGAACCACGCCCCTACAAAGATTAAGGCTAAGGAAAAACCTCCTGTGGGCTGTGACGGAGAAGATGGGGTAAGGAAAGTGAGATATAGAGAAGAAGAAACAACAATATCAACTAAATGAACTTCCCCCACCGGGGGGCACTTGAAGAGTCATAATGAGATGGGTCCATGTCAAAGGCGAACTCAGTCACCAACGAACGTCCAGCAGGTTGGAGCTCCGCTGGACACAACGCTCCTTGCCCGGCAAGGGAGGCCTACATACCAGACAAACAGGAGCCTCAGCCACTGAACCCCTGGAGAGAAACACAACACCTTTCTTTCTGCTGAACATAGTGGAGTAACCTCAAGCGTGTCTGTTTCCGTAGGTTTGCCCATGATCTTCTTCACACTTCTAGTTGAGCGATGAGAGCCCAGCTTTTCCCTCTCCAAAGCTCGCACTTGGCGATCCAGACGGTCGCGCATCGCCCAGCTTCGGGATGTCCAGCAGGTTGCAGGTTGCTGACCTCGTCCAGAGTCCGGATCACTCGGACTTCCTCTCGCCAGACGAATTGGAGGAGGAAAGGGTGACCCCATTGTACATGAAGCTGCAGAAAGACTGTGATGGGTTTGAGGGATCTGTGTCTCTGGAGAGTAATTGGGGATAGATCCAGAAACAGCCAAATCCGGAGGCCCTCGAATTCAATATCTTTCAAATCTTATGCAGCCATCATTATGGCCTTTTTCTGTCGGTAATAGTGGAGGCAAGTGAGTATGTCTTGTGGCTGGCCCGGTCCAGAAGTCGGCCATCCCACGTGATGAGTACGGTCAAAGATGATATCCTGGCCCGGCAGCGATGGAGCAACCTGCTTGAAGAGGCAGAACACAAAGTCCTCTAGGTTACCCGTGACAGCTTGTTGGGGCGCCGAGATCTGTTCTCCAAGTCTGCCAGTTGGATCTTTTTGTAGAGGTCTTGGTGAACATATCCTTTACCGACATGTCCTTCATAGTGGTCCGATGGGTCGACATGGCCGCTCACCGGTCAAAAGTATAATCTCTCATGGCCGTTGGTCGCTACAGCACTGGTCCCTTCCGCTGCTACCTTACAGCGCAGCCATGTGGCACATCCTCTTTAGAAACCGTGCTCTCTCACCTAAAGTTTGATGGGAGATCCCTAAGGTCACACCCAGAGCCAGGGACAGCAAACACGACTCTCAGGGACAGGACAGTGTTCTTCTCCCCAGACCGCAGAAGGCTGCTGTCGCAAGCCGTCGTCCCTTACGAGGCACTCCACCTGCAGCAGCCGTAGCTCAGCACCCCAGCAATCACTTCTGTTGCCACCGCCGCTAACGCAGGGGCCTCCACTGGCTCATCAACAGGCCCAGAGAACAACAGGGTGCTGATCCGGGCTTCAGAAATTAAGGGGGGACACCCCTCCAGTCATCCTGTGATAGACCTGGCATCTCGCAGGACAACCCAGTCAGTGGTAGGGCCCACGTGTAGCTTCACAGGGACAGGACAGCCCGCTCCCTCCGGACAGCAGAAGGCTCGCAGTAGAGTGCCCTTGTCCCCTGCAGGCCTCTCCCTTAGCAATGGGAGACTCTAGGAGTCCCGGTTTTGGTCTCCGGTCGTCACAGCATTCACGGGGGGCCGGCCCGACCACCAGGTTTAGGGGCAGATGCTGCGGCGCCACATGTGGCCGCCTGGCAGACAGCCCACCAGGTCTCCAGGCAGCCTGGGGGTCCACGAATCCAACCAATCGCCAGAGGTGGCCAAACTTATGGTGGGGGTTCACCTTGGACCTTCAGGCAGACGTGCCTCTGATGCCTCCCTGGCTTCTTGGCCTGCACAAACGGCGGATCTATAATGGCTGCGGTTAACTCCACCGCCATGGTGGACACACCCTAAAATAAACTTTTTATATGGATTGTACATGAAATAAACACATTTTGTCTGCAAAATGTCTTTAATAGACTCTCACACATTAAAAATAAATGAAAGAAAAACACAATTTACAACAATCTGTTTCAAAATTATTCAAGGTCATCAGGGCAAGACTCTATGCAGAACAAAGCTGGCTCTATCAGGGGGCCCCCTGAAAGGTTGGGGCCCTGGGCCAGAGCCCACTTTGCCCATGCCTTAAAACGTCTCTGGGCACAACCAGATAGGTGGTGTCTCTCCGCCTCATCGGTCATAACATCAAGCAGCTACAGCTCAGAGTCTCTGTCGCAGCACCCGTTTGAAATGATCATAAAACAGTATTCCAGGAGTGGAAGTCTGTGGCTGCTGACTTATGGACTGAACGTGATAGCAGGCGAAAAAAATAAACCTGACATTGAATCAGAAAGGTTTATAGACTTGGTGTTAGGCTCTTGACGCCTGGTTGCAGCAGCACCCAGATGGGTGCTTTCCAAAACTTTCCAAACAAGAAATAACCGGCCTAGTCGAATTATGTAAACCAAATATGTCATCAATAATTTGAAAGCGCTTAAAACTCGCAGTAGAGTCAGGTTGAATCACCTTTCTCGATTGCGACTTTTCAGCACTTTAAAATTATTGATGACACATTTTTGCTTTACATAATAAGACTAGGCAGATTGTTTCTTACTTGGATTGCGGTCTTTATGCCCCTGCTCTTCCCTGCCTGTGTATTGCTTTGTTCAGGGGCCCTCTTTCTCTTGTAAGGCTTTCCAAAACTTTGCCAACTTTAATACCATTATCTAGTAATGAAAGCACCAAATGTCAGGAGTGTGCAAAGGGCGTGAATCTGTAATAGAATCATGCTTTATCTCTTCCACTGTATTCAAGTGTTCACATGCCACCACCCTTTGGGGACAATGGGGGGGATCACTTCCCATCTGAACTCTTTAATAGTGGCTCTCATAATTTGCCGCTGGGGCACAGTGAAAGCACAGGCTGAGTATCCTCCTGAGAGGCTGCTGGCGGAAGCTGCTGGAATCATGAGGGCCAGCGTTGGGCGTGAAACAAGCATCCTGGGACCGGTTTCAGAGTAACACCCAGACATGGGTCCCTTGCTCACTTTGCCACTGGATTCAAGCTAGCCTAGCTTATGAAGGGTGTTACCCAGAAACTGGTCCCAGGATGCTTGTTTCCTGTTCAGGGAAGACATGGCTTGGCAGTTCGGCTGGACTGTTCCCATGAGGCACAGGTTCAAGACTAATTTGCATAGGTGGGTCTGAACTGAGGTGGCAAAGTGAGCTAAAGAATGATGATGGATTCAACCCAGATCTGTGGCTGGGGGAGAGTGTCTGAAAAGTTTCAGCGCTCCGTCCATCATCTCCTTGTGTTTGCTTTGTTCGACCTAAGTTGGCAGGGTATGCCCAGACGTGGGTCCCTTGCTCACATTGCCACTGGATTCAAGCTAGCCTGGCTGATGAAGGGTGTTACCCAGAAACAGGTCACAGGATGCTTGTATCCAGTTCAGGGAAGACCTGGCTTGGTAGTTCGGGCTGGACTGTTCCCATGAGGCACAGAGTCAAGACTGATTTGCATATAGCTGGGTCTGAACTGAGGTGGCAAAGTGAGCTAAAGAATGATGATGGATTCAACCCAGATCTGTGACTGGGGAAGAGTGTCTGAAAAGTTTCAGCTCTCCGCCAATCATCTCCTTGTGTTTGCTTACATGAAACTAGGCAGGGTCAACAAAGATGGGGGCTAAAGCTGCTTTATAGATTTTCATTTCCCCCCACCTGCCTCAGACCTCTCCGATGCCCACCTTTCTCCTCTCTTTCAGGGCATCAGATTACTGGCAGATAAAGCAGCTCCATTGTTTCTTCTCTGGGGAGAAGTAATAGCTAGCGGGGGAGAAGGTTTTCTACCGAGCTCAGAGCGGAAAACTGAGAATCAGACAAAGTGGGGTAAGATTATAGCAAGGATCAGAAGTTGGAGGCCTTAAAACATTATAATATGCTACGGTCACTTTCATGCCCTGTCAATTGTAGTCTTCATCCAATGTCTCTAATGATAAGTTTAACATTGTGAATCCTAAAACAACTCTCTAATACTGGATTATGGGGTGCCTGTCTCCCAGACGCTTTGTAACATCCTGTGAAACTTTTTGTCCACTAAGAACATTAAGATCTAGGAGGAGTTGAAACATCAGACAGGCAGCACACACAGTTCTGTCACACAACCAGTGCCTTCAGTTCTGCACCCCTCTCTGTACACTATATTGTTACCCTATCAAGCCTCAAATCAGGTACTTTGGATGATGCCTTCCCTATGACCATCTTCAAAACCTTTCTCCCTTCAGTCAGATAAGCACTTGAGGCTGATATTAATGCCTTGTTACAGGTTAGGCAGGTGCCACAGCACCTCAAATAAATGATGGTAACCCCATTATTGAAAAAATCAGGACTTGACCCCTCTAAGTTGAACAAGCATTTGCAATGCCATAGTTCGCGCATTTGCGAGAGTTAAAGCTATTGGTGTTGTAAATGAAAATGTATTTCCACAGCCCAGCTCACTAAGCCTACGTCAGACAGGGAGCGAAGTGTTGGACAAAGAGCAGCAATTTATTTAGTCACTTGTTGAAGGCTGCAGGTTGTTCCAGGAGCTGGGCTGACGCAGGAAAGTGGCCTGAACACCATAATTGAAACCAGAAGGAGGGTGGGGGAGGCAGCAACAGCCAGCGAGAGAGCGTTTGACAAACATGCGCAGTTTATTAAAAATGCAAAATTAGACGTTATTGGTAGAACGTATCATACTGTGATTTAGAAACTGCTAAAATGCTGAAGTTTGGCTCGAGCAAAGAGACTAGGACAGTTTTCCCCCCTAGACCTTAATTAAGGCATGCAATCAGTTTCTCAAGGGCTACAAGTTTTTGTTGCAAGGCAGAACTCAGCTGAGGAAGATCACATGGTTTGTCGTGGTCCACAGAGTGAACAAGCAAAAAGTCTGAGATGTTTTGGTCAGAACCAAAAAAACAACCTATTTAATAATTCCACTGCCTAGCCCACTAAGCTGACTTGCGGGAAGGGGACAGGCGGGGGGGGGGGGGGGACGGGGGCACGAAGGGTTAGACAAAGAGTTGTAATTAACTCACTTGTCAAAGGCTGCTTGTCAATCTGGGGGCTGGCATGATGCAGGAAGTTGGACTGTAACTGAAACAAGTAGGAGGGAGGAGCCACCAGCCACAGCCCAGGGAGCGAGCATACGTATGAAGAGCAGCTGTTTAAAAAAATGTTTTAAAGCCATTAACGGGAAAGCACGTCATGGGGCATTTTATTAAAAAAAATACTCTGTTAAGGTAAATATGGCAAGCCGCATATAAAGAAAGGCTCATGGTCACCATGAACTGAAAGAGCAGGTTAAAAAAATAGCAGTTGAGGGAGGGAGCACATTTTAGACACAAAGCGCAGCGTCCATATCAGGCGCAGTGTCATAAAGTAAGTAATTCAAAAGTGTGGAGCGGGGCGGCCGGCAGTGAAGCAGCATAGCGCGTGCAGGATGTCACGCTGTGCAAAAAGAAAGAAGGCATGTGGTTGCTTAAAGAACAAGCAGTGGAAAGAAAAACAAGAACTCGTGCTTGAGCTGGCATTCACTTTGCGGGAGCGAGCAGCAGCGTGTGCGCGTAGCTGCTCGCTCCCGCAAGGTGGATGTCAGCACGAGTGCTTGAAAAGAGCTGACCGATTCTTAAAGGTCAATCCTAGGGCAGCGCTGCACGCTACGCTCTAGGCGAGACCTAAAAACTACTGCCCTATTACACAGTTCCCGGCTGTGGCAAAGATTATGGAAAAACATCTAGCTGGGTGGCTGTCCGATCATTTAGAAGGATGGGGCTTTTTGATGAGGGACAAGCTGAGCTCTATTCAGGGAATAGCACAGAATCTGTGCTAGTTGGACTACAGCTTCTCAGTCTCTTAGCAGTTTTTTGATAGATCAACCTTGCCATACTCGTAAATCATCTCTAAAGCACTGGTATAGTTAGGGCTTAACTTTGTTTACCCTTCTTTCTTACAAATGTAACTCAATATGTGTCACTTTCTCCTTTTTAAGTTTCGCCTACAGCGCGCATGTGCTGTCAGCAAAAGCTATATTGAACAAAAAAAAGCTTAAAACTGGCTTTGAGCCTGCCTCCATACTCAGCGTTACTTACCATTGGTTGGCTCTCACGTTGCTCTCATTTCCTTGCTTCTCAGTGGTTAAGGCCTCCTCCTGCTTACACTTTCTCTTCTTCCTCTTTGGTCGAGCATGGAGCTTGGATGAAGTTCCGTTTCCTGTCTCTGCGGCTAGTGTCTTTCAGTGACCGCTGTTGGTAGAGGTACTTTTTTCAATTTTAAAGCTAGCACTCCTTAAGAGCGCATGTGTTTGCAGGCCCTCTGTACCCCCTCTACCGTCCTTATTGTTTTCCCTGTCGCTCCTACCCCCTCTCACTTTTTCGTTGCTAGGTATTTGTTTTGCAGTTTTTTTTAATATAGCGCAAACTTGACCCAAAGGTACTGGGATGCTTCATCGTTCTTTTTCACCCACTCACCTCATTGCCATTGTTTCCCACCCTTCTCTCTTGTTGCTTTTTTTTTCAATTTCATTTTCCAAAGGTTTATATAGCACTCACTGGACCCGAAGGTATTGCAGAAATTTGCACAAGCAACATTTGCTTTATGCAAGGACAGTTTAATTTTCATTTTTAAGTACGGAGAGTTTAAATGATTTGCCCAAATCTTTGGGTGTTGATTCGATGCCGAGACTCAAACCTGGTTGTCCATTTCTGCAGGCGGCAGTTCTGGCCGTAATGCCACATTCCCTTTAAAAATCATTAACAAAGCCAAATACCTTGCACAGAGTTATTTGGCTCTGGTAATGTTTTTTAAAGATGTTGCACAGGCTGCTGTGCAACATGTAAAGTAAATTAAAAAAGCCCTATGAAACAGTCAACGCTGCTGTGCAACATCTTAAAAAAACATTGACAACGCCAATAGGTCTGGCATTTTCAAACCCTATTGACTTTTTCAATACTTGTTGTTCCAGAGAAACTTCACTGTTGTAAAGGCTTCCTCAAAGCTCAACACTGTCCCCAGTTTAATATATACTTCCAGCCATTAAGTGGCCTCATGCACTCATTTGGGTTCACAACACAAGCAATTATGGATGATGCACAACTACTGCTCAAATTTGAGCAACACTCCCCCATCTCCCTCGGTCAGCTGCAAGACTGCTATACCGGTATCCAGTAATGGATGTCGAGTAAATACATTTAAAAAAATATAAATGGTGACAAGACAGCGTTGCTAATTATTGCTCTGCTGATTTTTGACCTCCGCAGCTTTGCACTCCTCCCATCCCAGTTGAGTTGGTGAAGACCCTGGGAATGATCAGAAGCTGTCTTTCTTGCCCATTTCCAGAAGATGCGAGCCACAACTTCAGATCCTGACAAAAATCTGCTGCTTTATCTCAGTCAGACGTTTGGGCAGGTGGGGGGGTCATATGTCTTATCCCACATACATTATTGTAATTCTCTCTATTTAGGTCCCCCACATCAGTCCTTCTGGTATGTCCACTAAATATCATTACCACAATATTGCGGACAAAATATCAAAAACAAACCCCCCCGCAGGTAAATAAGTCTATATTTTCTGTACCTAACTCCACATACATGTACCTGTGGGGTACATGTATCTTCAAGGCAGTGGCGTAACACAGGCTCCGGCACTCCCATGGTGCAGGGGGCCCCAAGCTCCAGAGGGGGGCCCTCAGCCCAGTACTCTAGCCGGAGTGCTCCTGAGTGAGTCCGGGGGGGGAGGCCCCTCCATGTACCTTACAAGGGGGTCCCCTCAAGTTTTGGTACACCAGTGCTTCAAGGTACATAGAATGTGGAATTAGGAATAGTAAATCTATACTTCCTTGTTTGCACTTACCGTTCAATATTTTGTCCCTCAATAGTCTGTCCTCAATATTCTTGTAACACAATATTGGTGGTGTTGGTATTCAGTAGTACAATCATCTTTCTTAAAGCCGCACAGACTTCAGACCAAATGAGGCACAATCTGAACTAGCTTCCCTTAAAACAAAGGATCCATCTCAAATGTCTCTGCTTAACTCACGGAGACTTTCACAAGACAGTCCGGTCTTTCTATCTAGCGTGCTCGAATGCTACAGTCAAGGGCTGCCTCTGGCCTTTGCATGCTTTAAGTGGACCATCCATGGCGGCAAAGCTTTCCACATATTGGGCCACAAGCTCTGGAATATTATCCCTCAAGAGTTTTTCTATTCTCACGGCTCTACCGCTGTGTGACTTGGTGAGGACTGAGATTGTGCTGGTCCTTTTTAGGTCAAGTTTGGGATGGGCATGCGCTGCTCCACGAGGCATGCTGTATTCAAGTATGGACTTGAAGCTCCGCCCACTCTTTCATTGGCTTGTGCCATTGTCCTTTGTAAATGCTGGCTTCTGATTCGTTAATAGGCTTGTTAGTCCCTCCTTGTCTTCACTTGTAACCTCCCATGAGGACTGGCCCTTTTACTTCTGTTGTTACACGGCATGTCTTATTTAGTCTGTAAATACTATTTTCATTAATGAGCTTTTCCTACTGCAGGCACGACATGCTTTCCTGCAACATTCAGCAGTGGCGGCTCGCCTAGGGCGTGATGCGAGGTGGCGGAGGGGGGGGGGGAAGGAGCAGGGTGGGGGGGTAGTAAACTCAGACATACGATGGAACGGAGGAAAGTACTTTCCTCCGTTCTGTCGTATGTCTGAGTTTACTACCACCACACCCTACCCCTCCCCCACCCCGCCCACCGCCCCGCAGCACGCCCTATGCGAGCCACAACTAACACTCAGTGTGCCATGTGTGCTTTCACATTCCAAGCAGCCCGGGACAATGGCGGCCGCTTCTTTGAAGTGAAATAGGACTTGTATTTACAAGAGTTTGAGCTATTCACATTGAATAGTTTTTATTTATGTGTTAAATATCAAAACAGATAAATAAAAGGCATTGTCATTTACAATACTAATAGCTTAAACTCTCGCAAATGCGAGACCTATTGAATTGCAAATGCTGGTCTTTCCCTTGACGTTTGGAATACTGTCCCGTTTTATGTCTGTTGTATGCATGGTTTCCGTTCCTAGTGCCAAGATGCCTCGCTGAATGTGCGCTCCTGCAAAATATGTCTGCATTCCCACAACATTCCCACACGCTTGCAAAACGTAGGGGGATTAGCAGGCAGCCAGAGTCATCCGATGTTTGGACATGTGAAGTAGTCCTTCATCCAGGAGGAAGTCATCTTGACACTTTGTCCCTTTTTTCCGGGCTTTATAGAATTGCAGGATGAGGCCGAGCTGGTTGGGACTTGTCAAATGTGTTTTTAGATTCGAGCCAGTCAGCCGGAGCCAAGCTTCCCTTGGATGACGCCCAGTGCAACGCAGGAAATGGGGAAAAGTATAAAACACATGGCGGCTGCCATGTCCATATCCCATGCATACAACCTGCAAGTTCTTCCTTTATTGTGTCGTTATTTAAAATTATCACATTAAAAGCCACAAATGCATTTTTACATATAAGCAACATTACCAAATACTAATAGAGGCCTAATAGATGACCTAAAACCTGCGGAAATTGGGGATCGCTAAAATATAGTAAAAAATATTTTTAAAAAGACCTGTGACTTTTTGGGAACAAAAACATAAATATAATGTGCAGATATTAAAATACCCAAGAAAGTCTCAAATGTACTTTTTGCGCCTCTAAATAGGCTGCAATACTGGCCCCATAACTGTGCGTAGTGGGTGTTTAATTTGAAAATAAATATGTGCTCAGGCCCTCGTCAGGAGGCCACTGCAGCCTGTACCAATCATTGCCCCCCGACAATCAACACAAGGACAAGCCATCACACTCCGACAAGGGTGACAAGTATGGTCATTCCAGGCCCCCGAAGCTATAAGAATGGTTTGGGTGGCAGGTATTAGTCATTTTTAATGTGTGATGAATTATTAAATAACTGTAGTTGTGCTCATCTCTACATTAGCATAACAACGCCACCATGTTGCAGACTGCTATAGCGCCGGTGTTGACAAATAGGTGTCAGTGCCGAGCACCGGAAACCACCGGCTCAAATTAAGCACTTGCAGCATAGTGCATCTAGGCTAGCCCTGAAAGCGGACATGTTGTCTAGTCAAGAGGTTCTTATCCATGCGCAGTACATCACAACAAAGCCCACATTACAGTGCAATTACTAAACGGTTCCTCAAGTGCAAGGGGGGCCTATTTTATTGCAGTGAGTCCATCTGTGGAGCAGAAACCTGTTGGGCCCACTAAAGGAGTCGAGCGTTTAAGATGGTAGTGCCTTTAGTAGTCTATTGGGGCACATCTGGTTCCCATGTGGGCGATACCCAAACTACTCTCAGGAACTATAGGAATGGCGCTGCCGCTGAGAGGCCTCGCGTTGCAGGCATTTGATTATTAAGGCCTGCCATATGGGGCGCAGCCAGAACACTCTTAGGTGGAGCAGCTTTCCACAAACACAGAGCATGTGAATTTGTGATTCCTTCGGATTTGCACAAAATTGGCAGCGTCTGTCCTGCTCATCCAAGTTTCTCCAGCCATACCAGTGCAATTCAACGGGATTAACCCAGTTGCAGCCTCATTGACTCCTGCTTTAAGACCAGGTTGAAGGGCAGAGACAGATAGGCCTCAGAGCCCCTGGGTCGTACAGGGTACACGCCCAGCTGACGCGGGCCAAGTTCATAATGGTCAGAGCGTCCTGTTCCCGTGAGATTAATTTTGCTTGCTTGGTTATCAGTCTGGAGACTGTTGGCCCTGTGAGACACTAGACCAGATCTCTTGGGCCTCTAGTGTGTCCACTGTAAAGTTGAAATACTTGTGCTAGTTAAGCAGTTTTTTTTTAATTGTTTCCCCAAATTATGCTTTTCAGCGTGTTTTCTTTTGATTGTTTGGCTTTCACGCACTATGTTATATTAAAAACTTGGTTTTGAGTGCCCAGTGCTGTGAGACCAAGCAGAACCCCTGTTGAATTTGGGCATGTGCTGTGCAGTTGGGAAGGGAAAATACTCTTTGGTAGCAGATGGATTGGGCCCTATCTGTCCAGTTTGCCATTCTTCCTCTGAAGGTGATTGCGGCATGTGTTATTCTTGGAAGTCATGTGCAGCCCATCACCTTTAGCAGTGGCTTTAAATCTGGATTCCCCAGTGACTTGCGAAATTTGGGGAAGACCCATTCCCGTGAATTTGCGGCTGCCTGTTGCGCATGGATGTGGGATGAAATGTGGCTCCTATGGTGCAACCATACTCCCAGGTATTTGTATGCTTCCACGGGGCTCCCCTCAATCAACCAATTCCCCATTTTTTTCAATTTGAATGAAATTATCACAACTTTGGTTTTAGTTACATTTATCTTCAGGCTGTTGTTTTTACAATAAGCTGTGTGTGTGCATTGAGGAGTTGCTGCAACCCAATAGGCATCAAGTCAAGGAGCACTGTGTTGTCTGCATATTGTAACAATTGCATTCTGGTGTCTGCCACTTTTGGTGGAAATGCCCTCACATTCACTAGGTGGGATAGCAGGTCCGCCAGATACACGTTAAACAGTAGAAGTGCCAATATGCATCCTTGTTTAAACCCTGGTCTGTCCTGATTTTTAGGTCTCGCCTGACCCAGCGCATGCGCTGTTCTGGCGAGACTTTTTGTGAGGGCTTAAAAAAATGCTACTATGGCCAGCCTAGAGCTACAGTGCATGTGCGCGGGCGCACGCTTAGGCAGAGGCGCCATATGGCTTTCCTCGCGCATCGCTCGCCGCGCTTGATCGCGATCACTTTCACTTTCGTGGCCGCGCAACCGCATTGATGTTCTCAGTAATGCTTGTTATTTTTAATTACGGGTTCTTACTTTATTTAAGTGTTAAGTGGATTAAGATGCAGTTTCAATCTCTAACGAGACATTTTATGTACGCGGAAACTCAGACTTAAATATGCAAGCCTGTATATTTTGCGTTCAGTTGCTAAAATACACATGGATAGGGTGATACAGTGTTGCCCTATTTTGTTTTAAACTAGTAGTTCGAGGTAAGTGTCACAGACTGCACCCTTTATTTACAAAGCTTTACCTCAATAACTTTGTTTCCGCCTTGTGTACGCTTGTTGCGTTTACCAAGTAATTCGAAAGTAGATTTTTTTTTCTGGGGGCGTTGTTTGAGAACTACTCCGCTGGCTTCTTCATACTAGGTTTCTAATGCAATTAGGAACTGTAGTCGGGCATATTTGCTATAGAATTAACACCTCTTCAGACCGACTCTGGGCTAGAAAACGTCATTCTTTCCGCCGCCCTGCTTTCTTCCTGTTTCGAATTACGGAAACATGTAAAATGTACCGGAAGTGCATTTTAATGAGTGGCTGATTTATGCTACCTTAAAAAATAACTATAGATTTTAGAATGATTACACCGTTCCATGGTATTATATAGGATTTGATTTCCCAACCGATCTATTTACAAAATATTCAGCCTCAAAATTATCTTAACACTAGTGCGATGGACCTACTTACCAACCATGTCTTCTGAGGCAGCTGAAAATGCTCCCTTCCCTGCGTTGTACAATGCCAAGTACTTATTTCTGCCAGCATTCTTTAGCTGCAAAGTGAATAAGCGATTTTTAAAAAAACATCATCTGTTGGTTTAATGGGAGTATGTCCGTTATGTTTGCAGCTGGAAATTCTGTGCATCTTAAACCTTTTGCTTTCAGTGCATCGGCCATCATTTTAATATAACGGATTGACTATGGCATAAAGTTAGTATGCATGTTTCTCCGTCGTTCATGCAGTGTTTCTTTTCAAATCGTTTATTATATCATAATTTGCAAATTCCTCATATTAAACGCAAAGTACTATTACACACTGTGAGACGCATACAAACAGTAATGCTAACAAAACAGCATTTTAAGCTCACCCAAACTCCTGGTGATCAAACACAATCAGCCGGAAATCAGACTGTGGTGGACTTACCAAGAGGAGTTCATTAAGGTACTGAAGACTGCAAAGACTTATTTAGGTCTCTATAATATTGCAGTGTTTGGCACTTCTAGTAGAAATGTTTGCTAGTGGAAAGTCTATTCCATACACTAAAGATCTATGATGGACAATCTTGTAAGCCAAGAAGGTGTTTATATAAGGCGGGCGTGACATCTTCGGTCACCATTACAAATATCCAGTCGTTGTGAAGTGAGATTGACAGCCTGCATGCTAGCAGAAAAAGGATTGTTCTTTTGCGTGTCTTCACTGAGTCCAAAGAAGGGGTAAACAATTGGACATTGGTAGGTCCCTAAACTGCTTTTTCCTAGATCCTTCATAGATCACCTCTTGCAACGAAGTGGCTCATTTATCTGCCCTTACTATAGCTCAGATTAAAATATTTTTACTTCAGTGGGAATTTAATATGACAGACCCGCCTAGCACCTAATCAGGTGATTGTGCATCGTACCCTTTAATATTTCCCATCATGAATGCTTGCTCGCAGGCAAGGTTCACCCTAACTCCTCAAACTTCTAGCTCATCTATCTATAAGTGTATCATCAAAAACGCCCTGATTTGGAGTGTGGTAGTAAATTCCATTCCATGTGCAAGCATTGTACCCTACTTCAAAAGTGACTTTTAGAAATGTGACTGATTATGGACTCTTATATAAAGCCTGCCCAATTATGAATACCAGTCACTCCATTTGTCTTTAAGTTGTGACTATCTTGCATCTCATTGGAGTTTTGACAAAGTTCGACTTCTTATTGTCTGAAATGAAACGTGTCAGCTAAAGCATTCACATAAGTGAAAATAATTAAAGATACATTTATCAATATCTTAAGTGCCTCAGATTGGTTCACTTTATAATCGGATCCTGTAATGGTGTGCTGGATTATCCTAATTGTTCATTGTATGAAAGACTGTGAATTAGAGTCAAATCTAGAGCCCAGCACCCAATATAAATAACATTTGATTCCAATCAATGCGGTGCATAGTTAATTGCAGGAAAGGAGTCTCATTTGCAAGCACACCGCACAAGCGGAAATTAGCACAGGGATTTGGAATATCAAGTTTTTATTGTTATTGCATCTGTGGTGTTTTACTCTGACAGTTTTCGGCAAACATGCCAACCTTTCTCTGGAAGGAGATATTTGCTAAAAAGTCATAACATACAGATTTAGATGCAATAAATAGTAGCTCTACATGTTAAGCCATATTTCTCCTCCAAAACTTGTAATAGGAGGTATTTGTTATACCTGCTAAGTACCTCACGCCAGCGTAATGGTATTTACTTTCAAAACTACTTTGCTATGTCAACCGATAATTCATAATGCAGGTTAGACTTACCTGCTGCAAAGAGTATTCTTCCACAGTCCAGCCAGGGCGCTTAGATCAGGTGTGCAGGCTATTTTCGTCATGTGGCGCACTCACCAGACGAGACTGGGCAGTCGTGCTTTTACCCACCTTGTTGCCGTCCACTGGAATGCCCCTCTGTTGAAACTGTGACTTGGTCTCAAGCTGTTTAGGAAGCTTCCTAAAACTTGTTTTTTTCCCAACAAGTCCTTATTCCTTCTCCGTCTCTTAGTAGGTCTTTCTTTCTTCATTTTTCTTTGCTTCTTCTGATTTGTTCTGGTTTGTGCCAGGATATCCTTTTGGGGATGAGTGTGTGCAATATAAATCCTTTTTACATAAAATAACACTGTTAAATAGCTCACCGCGGGGTAATGGTATTTACTGGGAGCTATATACACCACTCCCTATTGCAAGGCATTACAAATAGCAAAAGGTACGGATGGTGTGTCTGATATATCTGCTTTATTTAAAATAAATGAACTGAGATCAAACAATAAAACAAGCATTGGCATAGGCAATAGGTCTCGCCTTTGGGACCTTATAAGTGTTTAGTTATCCAGCACAATATCCTTGGTGCAACAACATCAACTGTTGCATGGCTAAACACTTATAAGGTCCCAAAGGCGAGACCTATTGGCTATGCCAATGCTTGTTACTGTTGTAGCCCATCCAGCGCTAACTTTTATTTTGACCCACGTATCTTAGTAAATGGCTTTCAGTTAATTAGTTAGAATTCCCCAGGAATTCAGTTTTGACCAAAGCCTCTGTATTGAAACGCTATCAAAGGTGTTTGAAAGTCTATAAACCCAGGGTAGAGGGCCTTGCCTTTTGTGGCCATGGTTGCTTCGCTCAAATGGGACAGGCATATGAGATTGTCCTTAATATGATAGCCACTTTGGAAACCTGTTTGGCAAATCGGAATTAAGTTGTTGCCCTCTGCCCAGACTTGGAGCTCCCTGTTTAAAATACTGGCAAAGCACTTCCCTTCTGTGTCAATCAATCAATCAATCAATCAGAACATTTGTAAAGCGCACTACTCCCCCGTGAGGATTCCAATGCACTGGGGGGGGGGGGGAACGGGTCGCTGCTATTGCTCGAATAGCCAGGTCTTGAGTAGCCTCCTGAAGGTTAGTAGGTCCTGGGTCTGCCGTAGGAGGATGGAGAGGGAGTTCCAGGTCTTGGCGGCCAAGTGAGAGAACGATCTGCCGCCGGTGGTTGCTCTTCAGATGCGGGGGATGGTGGTGAGGGTGAGGTCGGAGCGGAGCTGGCAGTTCAGGGTGTAGAAGGTCGAGTCGTCTGTTGGGGTATGCTGGTCCGGTGTTGTGGAGTGCCTTGTGTGCATGGCTGAGGAGCTGACGGGAAGCCGGTGCAGGTCTCTCAGGTGGGGTGTGATGTGGCTGTGGCAAGGGATGTTGAGGATCAGGCATGCAGAGTATGCGTTGTAGTCGTTTCAGGAGTTTGGTCGAGGTTCTTGCGTAGAGAGCGTTTCCGTAGTCCAGCCTGCTGCTGACGAGGGCCTGGGTGACCGTTTTTCTTGTTTTGGTGGGGATCCATCTGCAGATCTTGCGGAGCATGTGGAGGGTGTTGAAGCAGGAGGACGAGACGGCGTTGACTTGCTTGGCCATGGAGAGTGTTGAGTTGAGGGTAAACCACAGGTTGCGTGCGTGGTCGGTGGGTGTCGGTGCTGCTCCAAGTGCGGTCGGCCACCAGGAGTCGTCCCAGGCTGAGGGGGTGGAGCCGAGGATGAAGACCTCCATCTTGTCTGAGTTCAGCTTCAGGCGGCTGTTCTTCATCCACTCGGCGACGGCTTTCATTCCTTCGTGGAGGTTGGTTTTGGCGGTGAGAGGGTCCTTCGTGAGGGAGAGGATCAGCTGGGTGTCGGCGTACAAGATGATGTTGAGGTCGTGCAGTCAGGCGACCTGGGCGAGCAGAGCCATATAGACGTTGAACAATGTCATGCTGAGGGATGATCCTTGGGGTACGCCGCAGATGATCTCGGAGGCTTTGGAACGGAAAGGGGGAGGCGGACGCTCTGGGTTCTGCCAGAGAGGAAGGAGGTGGTCCATTCCAGAGCCTTGTCTCGGATCCCTGCGTTGTGGAGGCATCTGCATAGGGTGCAGTGGCAGACAGTGTCGAAGGTGGCTGATAGGTCCAGGAGGATGAGGGCCGCGGTTTCGCCGTTGTCCAGCAGGGCCCTGATATCATCAGTGGCGGCGATGAAGGCAGTTTCGGTACTGTGGTTGCTGTGGAACCCTGACTGGGATGGGTCCAGGATGTTGTTCTGCTCCAGGTAACGGGTCAGCTGTCTATTGACGGTCTTCTCGATGACCTTTGCCGGGAGCAGGGAGATGGGCCGGAAGTTCCTGAGGTCCCTCGGATCCGCATTGGGTTTCTTGAGTAAGGCGTTGATCTCGGCGTGCTTCCAGCTCTCCGGGAAGGTCACGGTCTCGAAGGAGATGTTGATGGCCTTGCAGAGATGGGGTGCGATGGTGGCTCTAGCTTTGTTGAAGATGTGGTGTGGGCATGGGTCTGACGGAGAGCCGGAGTGGATGGTGTACATGATTTTGACGCTGTCGTTGTCGTTGATGTTGGTCCAGGTGAGCAGGGGATCGATGTGGGTGGTGGCCGTAGGGTCTGAGGTGTCAGTGGCTGTTGAGGCGGTCAGGTTGTTGAAGCTGTCGTGGATGTCTGCGATGGAAGAAGGTGGCAAGGGAGTCGCACAGGTCTTGCGATGGTGGGATGTCGTTGGTGTTGGAGCTGGGGTTGGAGATTCCTTCACGATGTTGAAGAGCTCTTTGCTGTTGCGTGCGTTGTTGGCGAGGCGGTCCTTGAAGGAGGCCCTTTTGGCAGAGCTGATGAGGGGATGGTGTCTGCGGATGGCATTCTTGTGGGCTGTGTAGCTCTCCGGTGTCTGTTCGCGGTGCCATTTCTTCTCTAGTTTTCGGCATGTTTGCTTGGAGGCCTGGAGGTCCGCTGTGAACCAGCTGACATTCTTGTTAGTGCGTCTGTTGGAGGGTTTCTTGATCAGGGTGAGGGTGTTGACGCAGTCGTCGGTCCAACGCCTGAGGTTGCTGCCGGCGGTGTCGGGGTCAGCGGGTGGGCTTCGGGAGAGGGTGGTGTTTAGCTGGTCTTCGGTGATTTTGCTCCAGCTGCGGTGGGGGATCTGTTCGGTGCGGTGGCGCTTGGTGGGTTTCTGGAAGGTGAAGTGGATGCAGCGATGGTCGGTCCAGTGGAGTTCGGTGGTGTGGCTAAAGGTGATGTGGGAGCTTGCGGAGAAGATGGGGTCAAGCGTGTGGCCGGCGGCATGGGTGGGCGATGTGACGAGCTGTCTGAGTCCGAGGTTGGCGATCAGGGTGGTGGAGTTGGTGTCGTTGTTGTTCTTGAGGTGGAAGTTCAGGTCTCCGAGGAGGATGTAGTCTGTGGAAGCGAGGGCGTGCGTGCTGACGAAGTCTGCGATGGAGTCGCTGAACTGAGGCCAGGGTCCGGGGTGTCTGTAGACGAGAGTTCCTCTGAGGGTGGTGTTGGGATCAGTGTGGATCTGGAAGTGAAGGTATTCGGCGGTGCTGAGGGTGTCGTCGGAGCTAGTCGAGAACCTGAGGGTGTTCTTGTGGAAGATGGCGATTCCACCTCCTACTCCGTTGGTGCAGTCTCTGCAGGTGATCTTGTAGCCGTCCGGGAAGGCTATGGCGATGTCGGGTGCCGAGGAGCCGTTCATCCAGGTCTCTGTCAGGAAGGCGACATCCGGGGAGGATGTGTCGAGCAGGTCCCAGAGTTCGACGGCATGTTTGCGTGCGGAGCGGGTGTTCAGTAGTATGCATCTGAGGTGGTTGTGTTCTGTCGCGGTGGGCGGTTTGGAGGCACGGAGGCTGGTGAAGCTGCAGCTCCGGCAGGAGAAGGGTCTTTTGGTGTGCTTTGGGGCAGCCAGTAAGCAGGCGTGCGGTCTTCCGGTGTTGAGTTCGTGGAGGGTGCTGGCGGCGTAGTGACGGCGGTCGGTGTGGCATCCGAGGGGACCAGGGGGTCTGGCGCTGGGCGCGGTTCAGGCGTGAACGGGCACAGATGGGCTTGCCTTAGGCACGCCTTAGGCGCGACCGCACAGTGGCCGCCATATAAGGGAAGGTAGGAGGGAGGAACAGCTAGGAGGCGGGAGCGGGGCGGCAAATGGGCGAGCAGGGGGGCGGGGCCGCAGGGGACACAGCGCCAGGAAAACAACAATAATACAATAGTACAAAAAAAGGAATAAAAGGGAAATACAGCCGAATACAATACAAGGGCAGAGTACACAATTACAGTAAGGCAGACAGGGGAAGAAAAGAGGCGGAGCGAGCAAATGGAGCTTACGGCCTACCACTGGCCACCAGGGATGAGGCGCAGGTGGTAGACTGCGGGTGGAGGAGGGCCTCGAACAGCAGCAGCGGGCTCACAGGGACACGGACACACAGGTGGTGCTGTGTGGCGTGGGGAGCGACCTGCCTGAAAACAGGGTCAAGGGTCGCTCTCCTCATCACGCAGCGGCCACCATATAAGGGGAGGTGGGAGGGAGGAGCAGCTGGGAGGCGGGAGCAGGGAAGCGAATGGGCGAGCAGGGTGGCGGGGACTCAGCGGCGGGAAAACGAGAGGGTAAAGTGGGCCGAGGATACAGAAGTCAAAAAAGGGCACAACAACAGTACAATAGTACAAAAAAAGGAATAAAGGGGAAATACAGCCGAGTACAATACGAGGGCAGAGTGCACGAGTGTCCAGGAGCGCGATTAGCCAGTAGTTCCCGGGGCATGACCAAGAGCTCTTTTTGTGTAGCCGGACCAATAATGAGCCACTCCATGACTCGGGGATAGCTGACCCCGTTAGACACAGCTGGAGTAAGGGGGACATAATTGAGGCCCATCTGGTTGGGGCCCATTTGTATACTGCTGCCGGGATACCACTTGGACCTGGAGCGCTACTTGGGCGAATTGCCTTGATGGCCGTCGTTACTTGAGCCATGATTATTATTGTCAGATCGCCAATCACTGGGCTAGATGGTCTTGGGAGCTGGCTGATCATCTGACCAGATGACTTGCTTTCATTTTTATCCTCCGCCTGTTCCCTTTATGGACTTGTTACATACGCTTCACAATCGGTGGGAGTGACATTGCCACCTGCCACCTTGGGTTTTGGAATGAGACGTTTATTGATCCGCCTCCAGAATTTACTTTGGTCCTTTGATTTTATAATCATATGCGATTCGGACCATTTTCTGGTTCCCCTCTTCTCTTATCTTTGAGAATAGAGGACTTTTCCAGATTTTTGCCTTATTGTGATGATCTAGAGTTGCAGCCATGTGTTCCCCCCTTGTTGTTTCTAGGGGTCTTTAGGGCTTTATTTAATTGTTGTTTTAAGGCACCTGTTTGGTATTTACTACTTATTGTAAGCGTGGGCTGGCCTGATTCCATACTGCTAGCATTTTTTGTTTGGATACTGTCTCCTTTAAATGTGCGGCGAGGCACCCCCAAAGATTTGAATTGAAATGTTCATTGCCTGCATTCAGGATCACCTCTAAGAACTCTTCCACTCGCATTCCATGCCCCTCTTGATTATCCATGTTCCATCTCACCCTATTAATGGGTTCAAGATTGTCTTGTTTTCCAATAAGGCCTGCTTTGGGACGGCAGGGGTGCAATATTGTGGCTTCACAGCTATAGAATGGCATGACCACTGGCTAGGGCCGCGGCGACTTCAAATTTGCCTATAAGTTGGAAGCGTGACAAAGACACCCACATATAGTCTAGGGTAGCCTTCCTGAAGCAAGATGTGTGCGTATAGGCCGCTGGAATATCCGGCGCAACTCTGCCCATTTGGTTCTGTTGCTCTGCAAGCTCTTTGCCTTGCTTATCACTCCTTTGATATTGTGCATTGATTGGCTGAACATCCCAAATCTCATCGTTAAAGCCCGTTGAGCTGTTGTTCAGATAATCCTTAAATTGGTGTTGAAGTCGCCCATAATTAACCACATATTATTTGGAGTTCATGTAATGAGATCCCTCAAAATTGGGATCAGTGACATCAAGGTTGATTCCCTTCTTGACCTAGTAGGATGCAGATAAATGCAACCTACGATGAGTGTTATTTTCAAAATGATATAGTCCCTCTTTCCTACATTTAGCAGCGTTGTTGCTGCCATTAAATCATTCTTCATGTAGACTGACACCCCACAAGAGGCGTGCCCCCCAGCCTGTGAGGCCGCTGCAGGGGATTTACATATACGGTAAAGTCTGGCCAGGGAGAAAAGTTTAGTGCACACGTAGGATAATGTCATGTCTCCGCAGCTCTTTGATGGTATCGTTCTTAAGTGTTGAATCAGTTAGACCTCTTATATTCCATGAGCTGATTTTTAAAGAAGTGCGCCTTTTCTGGTTTGTAATGTTTTGGGGCCTTGAGCTAGGGGCGGTAATTTAATGCATTTGGTATCCATGCCCAGTCCTTTAGTGTGGTGTATTGGGCGATACAATGGCGGCCATCACCAGATCTGCTTGCCGTAATTGTTAAACTCTCTTCCATGATTTCCGGGGGTTGGCTTCCCCTTGGGGTGCCCCTTAGAACTGAACCAGTGGCAGGCACATTCCTGTTTTTTAGATCACTCTCCTGGTCTGTCCCTTTATTTGTGTGTATCCAACTCCTGGAAAAAGGAGGTGGGACATTTGCATACCAAGTTTTATAACCAATTGTTCAAACTGCGTCTTACTTTTCCTCAGTGTATTAACTAGGTTTGGGCTATTAAAGATTATTTCAGTGCACTCATTGGTCTCACCATTCCTTTGTGGCAGGAAGGCTACTCCCAGGAGCGGCCCGTGCAGGTAAGAGCGATGGGGTGGAAGGCGGGGTGGGGGGGAGTCAACAGACGATAACAAGGTAAACTTAAATTAAAAAAAAATAAAACCACTTACCTTGCACTTGCCGCATTGCTGACAACCATACCGCACTTACCTGCACCAGCCGTGCCTGGCTACTCCATCCAGTTCACAGAGGTGGAATCTTGGTTATGAGGTGCTGAGGTTGCCATTTGGTTTATATTTAGGCATGTGGTCAAGTTAAGTATGGCACTTTCGTCCTTGATGCATCCGATGGGCCCAACATCTGGCCCATAAAAGCCAGTTTTGTGTACCAGGATTGGATATATTTGTGTTGGGACTGGTAGTTCAGGCTTAGCGGCTTGCGCAAAAAACCCTCGGATGACGTTCTTAGACTTTCCTTGAACGAGGCAAATTTCTGTGGCTTGTTTGCTAGCCTGAGGAATGTCCTCCTTGCATGTGTCCAAGTCCTGGTTCATTTTTCCCTTGGTCACTCCTTGAGAATTTCTGGGCCATTGTTTACTGGAGTAAAAGAGTCTCTATTTTTGGCGTTTTGCAGATTGTTTTAGGTGTTTGGTGGGCCTGTGCGGCACTACGAGTCCCAATTTGTTGGTGTAACTTGAAGTTATCTCCTTTGTGCTTCCTCTGGACCTTCTGCGCCGCCTTACCCCTCTATAAAATCTTACCTTGCTATAGTGGGGGGAGAGGGGTAGGAGCATGCAGAAGCAAGAGTGCACAGAGCACCAGTTGCTGAATTGCTTTCGCTTGCTTGCTGTCTCTCCTTGTCTCCTTAGCTTTACTTGATAAAGCATCGGAGGGGGTTTTGGGGGGAGGAGGAGGTTGGGACAGCACACGGGTAGGTGGGAAAAGGAGGGCCCAAGGGGGGTACACGGCCACCAGCCTCACTGAGTCCTGGCTTGGCCCCTTCCACTGCACGCGTGTTCACCCCTGACCCACAGACAGGCCCCCCCCTACTAGGGTGCTTGTGTCGTGTGCCAAGAAATAAGTGCCACCTCTCACTCACCCTCTCTTTCATTGCTGGTGCTGGCTCCTCTCCAGGCGCTGTGCGTCCATTGGGGCGTTGCCACACCGCCCCCTTACCCGCCCGCGCCTGCAGGTCCCTCCTCGGTGTCTCTGAACTTAGTTTACTTAAGTTCAGAGACGCCGAGGGTGGGGAGAACTGACAATGCATGTCAGTCAGCATGACGTCGGACCGTGGGCGGTCCAGCGTCATGTTGACTGACATGCATTGTCAGACAAGCCAGGGAAAGGCAGCACTGCAGCACAAGTGCGCATGAGTGGGCATGGAGAGTAATTTTTAGCCCGTGCCCAGTCATGCGTACTTGTGTTTTTACTGCCTTGCGCATGCCCATTAGGAGCCCCTCGGACTCCTAATGGGCAGGCGGCGGGCGTAGCGTAAGCTGTGCCCTCAGCCAATCCTGGCGCTGCAGCAGCGCCAGGATTGGCTGAGGGGTTGCCACTCCAGTGCTGACGTGGTGTTCCGGTTTGAAGGGGGCAGAGGCGCCAACACGGACCAGGAGCAGAGGCGGTCAGGTAAGTTTTTGTTTTAATTTTATTCAGTTCTCCCGCTGCTGGTGGTAGGGTTGGGGTGGTGTTTAGGGTTAGGTGGTAGGGTTGGGGTGGTGTTTAGGGTTGAGGGTTGAAATTTGCTAGGGTTCCCGGTGTCTAGGGCTCAGGGCCCGATTCAGGTTCGTGCATAATGGTGTTGGGAAGGTTTTAGGGTGGTTTTGCAAAATTCCATCCAGATTTGGCTGAGTTGGGGTTGGGAAGGTTTGGCTGGATTTGATGCACATTTGGCTGGGTTGGTGTTGGGAAGGTTTTAGGGGAGTTTGTCAAAATTCCATCCAGATTTGGCTGATTTTGGGGTGTTTTTGTGGGTTTGCAAGGGGCTTGTGTTTGGGTGACAAGTCGTACCCCTTCCAGTGGATGGATTTGTGTAATTCTTGCTGAGATTCTTGGGAATGGCTGGAACTAGTGTCCCAGTGAGTTTGAAGATGATCTAAGTAGTGGAAGTGCGAAAAAAGAGCATTTTTTGTGGAGGCCCGGATTGAATGTTATCCAATGGACGGTGTTGGGGTGCGTGGAGAAGTGTTTTTTAGGGGGTTCCAGTGGATCGACCGGAACGGGGCTTCTGTGAGAGGCAGGGAGGTGGAATTGATGGGTGTGCAGGAAGTTTGGGAGGAATCGATCGATGGGAAGGGTGTTTTTTGGCAAAGTCGATGAAGGGAAAGAACTGCCATAGGAGCCTATGTTAAACGTGAGTTTTGCATGTTTTTGGGGTTCGATTGTAGGGTGTTGCAGGTGGTTCCGAGTGGATTTGCTTAGCTGGGATCAGAGTTTGGAAGGTCTAATTTTGATTGCAAGTGTTTTGAAGAAAATCCATGGAGGGGAAGGTGTGTTTTGGGCCTAGTTTCAGAGTGCGTTTTGACGCGACTTTAGGCCTTTGGGAGCTGGCGGTAATGCACATGTTTGGGATGTTAATTTAGGGTGTTCTAGGTTTTTGGGAATGGGTTTAGGGGTGTGGGAGCAATGGTGGGAAGGTCTAGTTTGTGTGAAAAAAAGCAGTTTGGTTGTAGTTGAAGGGGAAAGGGTAATTTGGCCCTGTTTTCTAGGTGTATTTTGTGCCATTGGCGAAGATTGCCTGTACTGGGTAATTGCAGGTGTGCGGGATACGAATAAGCTAGAGCGATAGAAATAAACAGATAGCGGTTGGAGAGAGAGAGGTGAGGAGAGGTAGAGGCAAGGATAAACGGAAGCGTGTGCACCACACCAGGCTTGGCAACTTTATCTCCCACCTTTGCGCCGAAGTGGTAAGCTAGCGTCCAGGTTATGTTACGGGGCACTCCTCCAGCACTTTTACGCCCCGCCATTTTCAAATGTCACCAGCCGCCCCTGCTCCTCTCTTTGCTTCCCTTGCAACCTCATGGACGTCCCGGCCGGCCTGACGTAGACCCCTGTCCAGAAACAGGGATTCATTGCAGGTGGCGGGCTGGCTGGGTCGAAAACGGCCATGAAAAATATCTGACGCTGCTGAGCCCGCTACCCACTCACTTCGTTGGAGGCCAAGGGGCAGGCGAGTCAGGTTCTGACGTTGCGGCTGCCGCTCCACTTCGCCCGCGTCATACCCACGTGACCTCCTTGAAACCGGAAACACTTTTCACTCCACCGGAGCACTCGGATTGTGAAAAGAACAACCTGCAAGGTAAACACCATCACATGCAGGCCAACACAGTGTCCTCAATGAACACCAGTCAACTTGTTCCAGACACTCTAAGGACATTTATGTTGCACCTGGGTGTGCACCCCGTTGTATTATCCCAATAATGTCAGGCACGGTCATTCAATTCCATACTGGCCGCTTAGTCGTCACTACATCCTTAAAGTCCTGCTCTGACCCTCATACCTGCAAATAGTGAAAAAACGCTATGAACAGTAATAACTAATAAACAAATGACTCCTCAACTATGGACAATCAAGTTCGGTGTCTGTTTGTTACAAACACACAAGAAATTTGTTTCACTGTCTATTTGCTTGGTATTGTCTTTTCAGTTCTTAATTTGTGCCGGTGGTTGCCGGTGGGGAGCACGAGCATTTATTTTTGGGGACCAGTAGTTATTTTTACTGTGTCGGATATTTACCGAGAGCAAGAGTGGGGAAAACATATAGATCAAAAAGACAGGGGAAGAAAAAGACATAAAAACCGTCACCATGCCTGCCAAATCACAAACAAGTATCAATGTATGATGAGGGGGAGGGGCCTTCGAGGGGGGCAGGACCTCATGCCCAGAGCTACCTAAGAGGCACTCTGCCCCTCACCAAGCCTCCCAACGCCCCCCCCCCAAAAAGGCAATTGAGGCTGGTGCTAATGTCCCGAGGTGCTTTCACACCTCTTAAGGGACATAGGCTGCTTACTGCCTCTGAAAACGAGCTGGAAATCCATTGTTTACAGTGGTTTTTAGCTTGTTTTCCCTGCACCATGTGATTTCGGCTTTTCACCGGGTGACTGTGTGAAGGGGGTCGAAATCGTGTGAGTTGGCAGGAGTGCGTCACAAGCAGAGAACAGGAACCTGCAAGTGCGAGAAAAAGGAGCAGGGAATGTCCAGTAGTAGATTAAAGATTACCAGCTTTAGTATTCGGCATGCCGACGTCTGATCGCACCAGCCTCCAGCTTCTGAGCAGAGCTACAGGCACCAGCACACTTTCTTTCACAAATTAAGTAATGTGTCTTTTTGTTGTGGTTTTCTTCACTTGCACCTTCCCTTTACTTTGTGACATATATTCTTGCTTATTAATTGCTTATTAATTCTGGATACACATAATTTGTGTTAAGGAACAAGTGCAATGGTCATGAATATTCGGTTAAAGCTGCATTAGTTGCACAAGGTGGACTTAACTTTCACTGAACAGTTGTCTAACCAATGAGCCCACTGTCTTGTAAGAATCGTAGTTGAAGATCAGACAGGTGTTTTGGTGAGGGCAAAGGAAGGAAGATGACTTCATGAGGTGGGTCAAGCTATCTTGTTAAGAGACTTGGGCCAGAAAAGGCAGAGCAATAAAGGATTGCAGAAAGCCATTGTTACTGTGCAACCCAAGGCTGGAGTAGTGACAGTCTTGTGATAAGGTCTGCCTGCCCTGTGAGCCTCACAGGATGGTGCTGGCCTGGTGTGATGATGGGAATCCACAATTGCTGTGAAAATCTGCTTGCGTTGTCTTCAACTGCTCTGAATCTCCTTACCCATTCTTGCAATGCTGAGCAAAAGACTTCCTGCTCTGTCTCCAAACCCGGCCTCCTGGCCCTAGAAGGTAATCACGCGCTTTAAACCTGAAACATGGGGAAAGGATATATCCCCATGTCACAAAATCCTGGTTGATATACAGCTCTGCAAAAACATCGATTCTACATTATCAACAACTTCTGTATCATTAAGGTAAGTAGATTTGGAATTTAGATTAGTACATCTACACCTTCCTTGACAATATAGTGGCAGTCAAAATTTTTGCAGGGCTACATTTCGGCCATGATGTTGTTAACCCCACATTCCCCCCTTGGGAAAATGGGACTGGGTAATGGATACTCAAATGACAGTGTTTAGAAGGTAGCATGGTTTCTTTTTTCCGCTTGTATTGTTTTAATTGATCTTGTACGTGTTGTTGAGTTTGCCTGTGTTTTATTGTGGTTTTGTTAGAGAGTGAATGAGGGGATGAGTCAGTGGATAGATGAATGGTGCATGAGTGACAGAATGAATGTATGACGAGGTAGTGAGTGCCTAAACCCATCAATAACACAAAAGGCACGTTCATTCGTAAGACAGATCTATTGGCATTGCCAATGCTTGTTAAATAATTTTATGTGTTAAAAAAAAAAATCAAACTGAGGTTTTGTATATATTGCTCCATTAACTACTTAATCGGACGTTGATATTTGCAGGCAATGGAAACAATTATTTCACTGTCAGGCTAGTTTTCCAGGGCCTATTGAAATTCAGATCTACTGGGCAATATTGTAGCAATTATTGGCTCTTGTCACTGGAACTGCATGAAGTAGTTTACCAATGCTATCTCACTCAGTACCTAGAATCTCCTCTTTAGTGGTTAGATTCTCAGAGTCTAGCGATGTTCAGCAGTAAAGGCTTACACAGTGTGAGTAGTATTTCAAACATGGGTCATTCTTACATGGTACACAGTAAAAGGAATGTCCAGGCAGTTTAATTGCATTATAAAATGTATAGAAGAATTGTATCCACTTAGAAATGTTCAAACTGAGTAATGTTCAAACTGAGTATTAAAATGTAATCTCTGTAAATCACCATGAGTTGAGTTACATTTTTGTGGGGGGGAAGGAGGGAGTTGACAACGAAAAAAGAAGGAAAAAAAGAACTTACCTGCTGCCTGCAGCCCGCCGCATTGCTCCTCTCATGGCCCCACTGCAGGCAGAGGCTCCCAGACTCCCCTGCGGCCAATCTTGAAGCTGCTCTCAAGCATGAGATCAGCTTTAGGATTGACCTGAGAGCCGACAATTTACGCTCCCTGGGAGCCTGTGCTTTGTTGGCTCCAACGCAGTAATGCGGCTGGGTTGGAGAGAGCTTCAGTGTGCATAACGGTTTGGCCGGCCTGAGAACCCGTCATGCGCACTGGTAGCAGTGCAACCACTCCCGGTTGGTGCCTGTCACTTTCCTGGCCCCGCCCCCAAGACTCAGTCGGGAAACAAAATAAAACGATAATAAACCCTGGTCTATTATTGTTTTCTTTTTCTTTTTTTTACGCTGCTGGCAGGGGGAGCGTTGCTCCACCATAGCAGAGTAGCCGCCCCTGCACTCATCATGAGGGGTAATCTAGCTCCTTCAAGTCAGCAGGGGATAAGGCGTGCGTTGACAGCATTGGGGGAGTAACTAACAATGTGGCCCTTCCGGACAGTCAGAAAGTTTGGCTGGGACATTTTGTATATGTCTTGCTGTATTCTCTTCAACCACGAAGTTAGTGAGACGGACACCAAAGTAGATCCAACGTAGTATGTTTATTTCAGCTTCTTCACAAGACGGGAGTCCCAACCTGCTGCCTCCAGCAACCGCCTCTCCGAGAATGGCCTGACTCACATGGAACACAGGAGTGTTCCAAGTGTGACACGCCAGCCTCGCACAGCATGACAATAAGAGGGCAGAGGGAGAGGTAGCATCACAACACATCTTCTTCTCTTACAACAAAACAAGAGAATAAATAAATGAACAATATGAGAAACATGGGTAGATAGGGAAGAAACAAAAGAAAGGAAGGAAAAATTATAATATAACCACATAGAATTAGATGCAGTAGACTATCCTTAAATATTACAAAGGAAATAAAACAGTGTGATGTTCAATACAGTACAAAATCATTATATTTTTTTGAGAAGACGAGCTTCCCGTAACTGTCTAACACCAGTACAAGTTTTACCATAATTCTGTTGCTGCTGGACTGCGTTACCATCAGATGACTGATCATTACTCTTGGAATATAAAGCAATCCTCCTCAAGTTCCACTTCTGCCCATTCTCCAAAACAACATGCCACCTGTGCACCTCTTTGACTTTCAAGGGATCAGAAAACTTGTCCATATTTTGCTGTCTTCTGCCAAGCTTCACTTTAACAAGATCACCTACTTCAACTTTGCTAGAATTGCTAGGATAACCAACAGAAGAATTAGACATACAATCTTCGTGCATCCACTAGGGAGTAAGTTTGATTTTGGGTATTCTTCCCCTCATTTTTACAAATGGACCTTCATTCGTGACACTATGCGCAGTCGTATTATAAGACCATACCATGTCTTCCACACATCTTTGAATATCACGAGCACCCTGAATAGCTAATTGAATAGTACCTTTAACAACTCTATTCATGCGCTCTACCATGCCTTTCCCTTGGGAGTTATATAGTGAGGTAAACGTGCCTGATGCCATTGCCCAAAAGAAAGCTGCGCATGGCAAAAGAAGTAAGTTGAGTACCGTTGTCTGTAACTAAAATGCGAGGAAAGCCTTCGTTCACAAATATGGACCTCAAAGGTCTGATAACAGTACTGGTGGTGATATTTCTCAAAAATTCAACAAAATCCCACCTTGATGAAACATCCACTAGGACCATCGCGAAGCAATTTTCACAGGAAAGAAAATCCATAGGACCAATAAAGTCCAAACAAACCTTTTCCCATGGCAAACCAGCTTGACCAGCTGAAATGGGACCCGGATCTTTTGAGTTAACTTTTAATCTTTTTTCACCGTCCTTACATAATGCACAATTTTCCACCCACCCTCTAATATCATCATCAAGACCAGGCCACCAAAAAATTGCTCTTAACCTCTTCAGTGCCTTTGACGAGATAGTCTCGTCATGGAGCACGGTCGCGCTGTGCCCATGACAAGACTATCTCGTCATGAACCCCACCCACTAATGTAACGCCCGGCACAGGAGTGGGAAAGGGCGTGGCACAGAAGGGGTTAAGATGCTTCACAGTAATAGTTTGTCCAAAGTGACCTTCATAGGCTAAAAGAAAAAGTTTTTTTCTGAGCGCCCTAGGAGGAACGAATCTCTCACCCCTCATAAGCAAGACATCAGTGATTCCAATACTGAGTTCATCTTACAACTTGATAAAGCTGCGTAGTGAAGACTTGACATCACCGTCACTCCTCCATCCAGAGCGGATAGAACTAACAAGCTCAGAAAAATCTGGGTCATCGATGGCGGCTTGATGCCACTCATCCTTAGAGATAGACTTAAACTCCTCAGAACATGCATCCTCCACACTTGCCACAACACACTCTACTTCCTCATCAGGTTCCATACATTGTTCCATTTCGAGTGGTAATCCAGATAAACAATCCGCTTAGACATTCTTCCAAACGGAAATATTTTCAAGGTCATGAATAAACTCCTGCAGTCTGGCAGCAAATCTCATTGAACGAGGAGAGCCATTGTTGGCACCACCTGGACACAACACAATAAGAGGGCAGAGGGAGAGGTAGCATCACAACACATCTTCTTCTCTTACAACAAAACAAGATCCTTATAAGGGGCTTGTGATCCTTCCTAAGGGTAAAACTTGTGCCCCACACATAGGTGCAAAAATGCTGAACGCCCCAGGCAGCAGTTAATGCTTCACGTTCGATCGCTGCATAATTACGTTCAGAGCTACTGAGCGCGCGTGAAGCAAAAGTAACAGTTTTTTTAACACCATTTTTTGTTTGTGAAAGAACAGCACCAATGTCATGAGCACTCACATCAACTGTAATAAAGGTATGTTCGAGGCATATGAGCTGCAGATTACACACTTGTGCATAGATCGCCATCTGGTGTTGGGCCCGGATGTTTGCAGTTTGTTTTTCCTCTTAGAAAGTCTTTGGAAGTTACGGGGTCGGTGACTCCTCCTTTGGATCGTATTGCGCATGGGCTTCGGCTCCATCCTCAGATTGTTTTTTTCTGCCATAGGGCTCGGATGTAACCTTCGCGCTCCGGTTCCGAACAGCTTCCAGTTCGACGGTCGATGCGCAATCCTCACCCTAAACCGCAGTATTGTTTCGATCGCGATCTCCCCCACTCAACGCGCCTTCTCATCGGCACGGACCTTCAGTTCCAGTCGTCGACGGCAGCCTTCGGGCCTCTCCAAGCTTCGGTCCTGGCTAATGGAAAGGACTCCATTTAAAAAGTGCCCTCGATGTGGGTCCAAATTCCCCCACACCGATCTCCACAAGGTATGCAATCTCTGCCTCTCCCCTGAACACGAGGCTCGAGACTGTCCGGCGTGTAAGTCCTTCCGGTCCAAAAAGACTATTCGGGACCGAAGAGCCAGAAGAACTATGGCGCACTCCTCGACGACGATTCTGGACGACATCTTCGGAGAAGGCATCGATGCTCCAGAGCAGTACACCGAAGAGGGCCTCGTCAGCGCTTCCGAGGCCGACGACTCAGATGTGGATGACATCACCCCGGCGCAGAGGGTCGTGAGTACTGATCCCCCCCCCACACCTCTGCCGGCACCGAAAAAGGCTCCGGTCACGCCTTCGCCTCCGGGCCTAGGCAAGACCAAGGACACTGCTTTCAACACCCCACCTTCGGGCCCGGTGAAGAAGCCAAGCAAGCCTTCCAGCGTCTCGGGCTCGAGCCAGCCTACTCCTGGTTCCGATAAACACGCTTCGGCGCCTAAAAAGAATCCGTCCCCAATAATAATGTGAAGATCATGCTGTTGTGCCCAACCAAGTATAGCAGGCCCATCACTTGAGATATATGCTTTGCCTAAGGCAGATCTACATTTAAATTCGAATTTGGTTTCCATAACACCCTTAATACTAATGATTTCACCACTGTAACCTTTAGGTGTAATATCACTATTAGAAAGAGAGGGGTTAGGCCAACATTCATTAAAAGTGTGAAAAGGAATGATGGTAAACATGGAGCCAGGGTCAACCATAAGTGTGATGGGAACATTATTCAAAATAAAAGTGGCTCTCGGTCTCTGCAAGGAACAAGAACAATTGTCTTCCACACACAGTGACATATCAGGAGAAACACATTCCTCATCATGAAAAGAAACTCTATTCCTAGATGGAATTTTACAAACTTTGCTTATATGGCCTCTCTTTCCACATTTTTTACACATTTTATCTCTTGCAAAGCATCCAGCAAAGTCGGCAGCATGATCCATACTGCCACAACGATGACAACCAACAAATTTGGTTTTGTTGTCAGAAGGAAACTTAGACTTATGTTATTTCAGCTTCTTCATAAGACGGATGTCCCAACCTGCTGCCTCCAGCAACAGCCTCCACGAGAATGGCCTGACTCACATGGAACACAGGAGTATTCCATGTGTGACATGCCAGCCTCGCGCAGAATGACAATAAGAGGCTAGTGGGAGAGATAGCATCACAACATATTCCTTTGGTCCGCAGCTGCATGCTGAACGCCGACAGTTGCAGTGGAGCCCTTCAAGTGGTAGATACAGGGGGCCTGTTGCGGTGGGTCAGAGAATGTAAGGGATCCTTCCACTCACTAAGAAGATATGCAGGGGCTATCTTGTGGTGGATGGGCACAAAGGTGACCCTGAACAACTAAATAAGGAGGAGTCTCTAGGATGAGGCAACCTCAGCAATGCAACATCACAGGGGGCACCACCAGGTGAGTAAGAAGGCCTATGTTGTTTGCATAACAAGGAGTGGGCAGTAACTGGAAAGGAAGAGCACCTTGGGCAATCCGCACGGCAACAGTGGTTTACCCCAGAAGCAACTCGAGTTCTTCTATCCTGGTAACAGGGTGTCTTCTTCCTTTCTCTCAGGGAGACACAGAGGGCAGATGTAATGGTGTGCTCAGGTTCAGGCTCACTAGCGACAGCAGGTGTCTGATCTCTAAGAACTCCTCGCTGAAGCAGTGGTCCTCATGGCAGCACTTGGCTTGTTGTTTTTGAGCTGATTTAAGGCAGGTTCACAGCACACAGGTCCACCTACGTCCTTCTCCCTCAGCTCACAGAAGTCAGCAAGCCCTTCTCCTCAGTCCCTCGAGCCTGGTGCTGATTCTATGAGAGGACAGCACAACATCCTGACCCAAGTCTAATAATTCCCCTCAGCAGCTCCTTGTCAGATTGTTGTGGTCAGTAATATCATCTGAAATTCATACTGTGTCTTGAAGTTTGTTTTCAAAAATATCTTCCCATTGGGTTTAGAATTTCTATAATTAATAACTATCATACATTTTTGTGTGAAGGATATTTATGTCACAATATTTATGACAGATGATGTTTCACTACGATATACTGGTACTGCATACTATGATCTTCTACTTCTTGAGTCAGAGGTGAATGTGAATGCCCAGTTCATAGGGCCAACATATATTCATAAAATGTAGCAATTGAGGTCAGTCCCACGTGGGACCCAAAACTAGTTAGCACTGGAAATGTTTAGACAGAGAAAGTACATCTTTGTCTGGGGGCAGTATTTTCAGTGTCTCGGATTCCATGGTGTGGGCAGACATCCAGCAAATATTTGCTCCAGCCACAAGCTGCATAGTGTAGATTAGTTGAATGAAAAGTGTAATACGATTTTTCTTCATGTGAATCACTTTCATTCCATATTCTTCAAACTTTTACAATTTATAAACGGAGGCGACTTAATTCCAAGCTTCAGATGCTGTATACCTGCCCATCCAGGCTTTATCATGCAGCACGATGGAATCAGCAATACATCCTGGTTAATTGTGCAAATATTGACACAATGTATTTCGGGCTCAAAGTCCTTCCTCAGGGGTAGCTGTAATTAAAAAAAAGGCCCATTAGCATTATATAAAATATTAAGGGACGGAATTCAAGATAAACCTTCAAAGTAAACAATACATTTCCTAAGTGTCCACACACATACCTCCATTTCCTGAAATGTGCTGTGAAAAGCTTCCAGCATGAGAGGGTCATCAACTTTACCTTTGCCCAATTGCAGTAACTTTGTTAACCGTTTGGCGCAAAATGATATAGTGGCCGCCTAGACGCCTGTTGTAAATGGCAGTATCCACACAGCATTCTGCCCAGTAACCACTGACTGCCCCAGACTCTAAGAAACATGCTCACGCTATACAAGATGGCCTCCAATTTCTTTTCCAATGCTGGCCTTTCAAGACGCTATCAGTTTCTCCAGCCCTTCTACAGAGCACGACCATGCTCAAGGGAATACCTGTTTTTGGAAAAATGCACCTTACAATGCCACACAAGATATCAAGACCCCCAGGCCCACTTCCTAAAAGAAGGGCTATAGATAATGAAGGGCATATAAATTGTGTAGAGATTGAGTAAGATCTGCATATCTTTGTTTTTATGGTAAGCAGAGCCACTAAAATTATTACTGAGTATGAGTTGGCCACATAACCTACCATCCGGTGCTGAATTTTCAAATTTCATCCCAAAAAATGTTTTTTGTTCAAACTGGTCACATTTACTAACAATACTGTAAATATGGCAATAATCACTTACATAAGACAATACACAAAGCAGGAAGCTTTGTGTAAGTAAACTAGTCGCCTTTCAGCTGTTGATTGCTGTATTCAATTTCATGAGACGGAAGGAATCACACGTTCTACTATCCTTGCATTACATATAAAGTTCTGCAGTTTCTGTTTCCTGTTCCAGGTGAAAGTGAATCTCCTGACTCCATCATCTGGCTATAAACACATCATCTGGGCATATAGCACCACTTTAATGAGTGTATTCATGCAAATTCATGTTTACATAACAGGCAATGTTCTCACATCAGCGGTAAAATTAAAAGAACACTCAGGGGCAGATTTACAAGCCCCGTGCGACACTTTTGTGCCGCCGTTGCAGCGGCAGTGTAAACAATGCGGCCAATTTACAACGTGACACATCTAGGGAGATGCGTCACATTATAACTACGTCAGGTATAATGTATGCAGGGTGGCCGTTCCCATGCAGGAAAGCCTCGTAGAAGTGACGCAGTGAAATCTGCGAGATTTCACTGTGCCACTTCTAGGACGCCACTGCGTCAAAACCGTACGCATGCTTGAAGCAGGCATAAGGAGTAACGCAGTGTATTGAGAATAGGCCTCCCCGTGCGTTGCTGGAGTTACGTCGTGTTTGCTACACCACTCCAGCAAAGCATGACTTTTGCGCCAACAGATGCATCAGAATTTCTGGTGCATCTGTCAACCCTTGCGCCATGGTGTGACATATTGTAAATATGGCGCATCCATGGTTGTGGAAGGGTTTCGCTGGCTGGCGCAGGGAAACTGAAGCATCTCTACAGATGTGTCAGTTTCTTGTAAATCTGCCCCTCAGAGTTTATAAAACTGTCAAACATTTTGTATCTTTTTTAAGGACTTGTGTCCTGAATCTTAAAGAGCCTCCATCTGAGATGTGTGCACGACAAATATGTAATGTACTGTATTGTTCTACGAGGCTGTTTCTTCATGGAAAGGGGTGCTCTTTATAGCGTGAGCGTGGTGTTAAAACGAAATCGAAGACACATGTTAAAAGGTAACTGGAAATCTCAGGATAAGAGGCTCCCTTTTCAGCAGCAGTATTGTCATTTGGCCTTGTTTACTCCAGATAACATGCTCTTTACTCAAACTCCTAATCTCTGGCATATGGAAGGGCAGGTGTTCATGAAAGGATGCTTCTGTACTTCCATACATGATATTCAGCTGCAGTTATGGATGTTGAGACTTTGAGTGAGGTCTGTGAATGTCTACAGTTTTCCTTGGGTATGCTCTAAAGCGTTAGTATCGTATCAAATTGTGTTCAAATATATAGAGGCCGCCACATGTGTTGTGTAATTTGCTTTCAAACTTATAAAATGCTGCATAGCTTCCCTTTTCTTGGTGCATAATGTTTCTTTTCTTTGCTGCATATTTATTTTCACAATTCCTTACTGATAATTAGCATTGATCATACAGGCGAAGAAAGTGCATTATTGAGACAGTTTAGGGCTCTGAGAGTACATTGCTACTTTTGACTCCCTAAAGAGATAACCTGGATATTAGAATTGTGAGATATTTTCTAGGATATGTCAAGTGGAGACAATGGGTTCAGTAGAAGCATAGAAGCATATAAGGTATAAACTGTTACTCGTCCCAGTAATCATTAGGTTTCCAAGTATTGTTTTAAGGACATAGCAACTTAACCAATGTAATGCACTTACCATTTATTGGATATTGTCTTAATATACATAGGTACGAAATTCTACAGTGATTTTGGTCAGGGCAGACAGATGCCTGCTGCATAATTTAGTCAACTCTGTAGCACAATTTGGCCCTCCATTGTTGCATTTCATAGGCTGCACCACATAGTTCTTTTATATGTCTGTTCACTGCATCTCTTGTTTTGTTTCAGAAATTCCAGAAGTTGCCAGAGGTGAGTTTCAGGAGAATAATTCAAAGTGCAATGTCTTCCCTGGAGCCTCAGCCTTCAATGAAGATGATATTTCTGAGCCGTTCTCTATTCCACGGACCTCCAGCAACGCCAAAGCCAAGAGGCCATCTGTCTCTTTTGCTGAAGGAACAAAATTTGAACCCGAATTGAGAAGGGGCTCCACAACTGAGACATCCAATCTTGCTCGTAAACCCAAGCTCCCGTGGGGTCTTCCTAAACTCTCCTTGGTCCAGTCCCATTCTCCGATGGAGGGGGGCGATCCTCAGGTAGACGAACAGATCTATGAGTGTACAGAACCTTCCGTAGAGCAGGATGACCCAAAGTCTTCCACAAAAAGCACATCTGGGGGTCGGAGGCGAACGTTATCCAATGCACAAAAGGCTGCCCAGAGGACAATGACAGAAGCGGACAATCCAGGCGAGAAGAAACCTGAAGGAAGGATGAAGATCCCAAAGATTACAACAATTTATGTTAGTGTGGGACCGATTGGAAAGCCTTCAAAGCCAGATTTAAACATTGAGGGGGAGGGGCCAGTCAAATCTGTACTAAGGCGTTTCGGCAGCCTTCAGAGGGAAAAACTGGGTCACAAAGATGAACCCAAACTTCGTAATAGTGTTGACGGCATCCAAAAGCCTTTACGGAAGAGCTTGCTTCAGGCAGCTGCCTTGAAGGCTAGTTCTGCCACTCCATCAACCACCCCCCAAAATGAAGCCCTGGTGCGGGCAGAAAAGCCTCAAAGGTTAAACCTACCACACACAGCCAAACCGCTGGAAATCCCTGCAAAGAAACCTCGAGTTCCCAGTTTGTCTATTCTTAAAAACACAGACTTGAAAGCAGAGGAGGGGGTAGAGACATTGGATAACTCTGATCCTCTGGATGTGGACGAGGATGAGAAGCCAGAAGGCACCCTAGCACCTCTTCAAGTGGAGGAGCCAGGCAGACAGGGCCAAACCATCTGTGTGGCAGACGAGGACACTGAGCCCAAGTATGAAAATGTCTGCCCCTATGGAAACAACCAATTGCCTCAGCTTCAGTCAAATATCGATGGTTCTGATACTTAAAAAATGCTCAAAACAATGCAAGGTCTTATTATGAAGTGGATGCCAAGAAAGCACTGTTCCTGAGTCCGTGCTAATTCCCCACGTTGTAGGGGAACATTTTTGACCCATTACCAGCTGAGCTTAAGCAACATCCTCTAACTTAGTATCAAGGATACTCTACTGACTCTGCTGAATGGTCAAGCTCTACTGGTGGGGACCTCTGTCTGTGATCCAGGAATCTGTTTACAGGTGACTCAGTACACAATGTCTTACAAGGCTGACACCATCACACTTAGTCCGCAAAGGCCTTTGCTATCAACAGATATGGACATGGAATCATTTGGTTTGCAAAGTGCCTTATTGCCCCATTTCTGGAACATTAAATATTCTGGAAATGGCCTAAGGGGACAGTTCCGAAGAGCCCTCCTAAGGCAGATTGTCTGTGGATGATGTTATGAGAGACTTGAAGCAGCTGTTGTCAGCAGAGGCCTCCCTACAGGTCCACCACGAATCACATCAGGTATATCTCCTGTTCAAATGAGAGGAGATGGGATGGGAGAGGATGTGGTCCATCGGCTTAAACTGCCGACTTTGGTGCTGGAAACCAGAGTTCGAGCCTCAAGGTCGCGTCCACATCTTGTGATTCTGGGCAAATCACTTAATCTCCCCGTGCCTGAATGTGTAATGTAAATACGGTGCTCATGTAAAGCGCTCCAATACTTTCGGGTCTAGTTCGTGCTATATAAATATGCATACATTTTTTTTTAAAAACGAGCATACTGTGGAACTTTGCGTGTATTCTGTGGTGTGGTAGGTTAAGGTACCCCAGAACCATCTTCTTGACATACACTGGTAACTGCTGGGCGTCTGGTCATCTAATCAGGTTTCCATTGGAAGGTGGAACCGGGCGGGGCTGGAAGAGTTGGGGTGGTTTTCACATCTTGAGCAAGCGCAAGCGTACGGAGATTGCTCCAACAGTTGATATTAAAACCTTACATTTTTAATGTGCTCTTTTTGTGTTAATTCGCATCATGCACTTTGATCCTTGCATTTCAAGATGTAGCATTTCGCCTCACACATTGGCAGTGTTGGCAGGTGGGACGAACTGAGCATTAAGCTTCAACAGTAACTTTCGATGGTGTGAGCTGGATCTATGGCTAAAGGTGTTTTTTTTTTCAAAGATCTAGTCCCAGGATTCGAAAACATTGTCTGTTTTTGCCTGGTGGAATTTCTGGTCTAAATTTCTCAGATTGTACCAAGCAAAGTGAAAGGACATTTTATCCTGCTTACGCTTGGGAGGTGAACCTGCTGTCTGCACAAGTGTGTTCTGTATTTCTTGATGAAGATATGAAAAGAAACCATGAGCTGACTTATAGGCTTTATTAACAAAATCACCTTTTCCATGATTTCCTCGGTTTCTTTCTGACTTGCTTTAATTTTTTTCTTAGTGAATTTGACAATGTGGGGCTGTATCCGGATCCCATTCTTTTTGCTGTTTTGTTGCAGAAGAGGAAGGTACATGGATAGGCAGTTACTGCCCTGTATTTCCGAGCCTTGCCGTCTGCATCCCATGCATTAACTCGGAGATTTTTCAGTTAATGCATGTGCTGTAGATGGAAAAATGAAATGTGCGCATCATTTTTGCGTTGGCGCCGCACAAGAATGGGATTGTGCTGTGCCCCCTGAAAGCCTTCTGCAGGTGCTCCCTGTTCATGATGACGTTAAACATTCGTGCCTGCATGTAAAGTGGACCCCATTGATAAGTGAGGGTGGACCTAATCCCACACAGGAGGCTATGAGTTCGCAGGCAGTTTGTGGTAGCTTAATGGTGGTTCAGAAGGCCGTCATGCCTGCACCCTAGGTAGGTAAGCGGCCGAACTGTCCATCATGTGCAAAATCTGCACAGGCCTCCATTACAATGGTTCTCATCTTCCCAAGCGCGTTGCATGTATTTGTTGTTTTTGGGACCCAGTAACCATCTGCAGGGTGGGTCTCGTAACAGACACCATCTGTTTGTCTTTGTCCTCTGTGGATGTGACAGATGGGTGTCCTTTGTTCCCTGCACAGAAATAGTGGCTGTCTGTTGGGTTTCAGGGGTAAGCATCTGCTCTCCTTCAACCAATTTCCTTCATAGCACCTCAGACCCACCACAGGCTCTCTTCGGATTATTCAGATTAGGTTTCCCGTCCGGAAAGTGAAACTCCCCTCTTCCCCATTTCCTGTATTGCTGAGAGTCACTTGCTAAACAGAGCTCTGTACCTGGAGCAGCAAGGCTCACTTGAACAAAAGGAGCAGGAGTTCCGATTGGCCTGGCCTGTGACTGACTTCCTGCCGATGCTTACTAAGGCAAGAATAAATGCCAGGGTGTGTTTCTTCATGACTGGACTTCGAGAAGACTCGGCACGCCAGTGATGGGAAATATGTTTGCTATGGCCAGAACTTTTGTTTGTATTTGTTCTTCGTAGGTTTTGCATAAGTTTTGGACTCTGTAGAATCCGTGTCACTTTGAGTGACCAGAGGAAGAGGAGCTGAACTGCCAGGCAAAGAGAGAAGCCACTGGCAGACTATCGGGAAGGCCCAGCACAAGGATCAACTGACTAAAGATGTGCATGTCGTTCATCTCAAATAGTAGCCCATGAGCACAAGATCACTGGTGTCCAGTGTTACTGAAGTAACCAAAGGTCACCGCCAGGGTCATGTGCCTTCAGAGATGCTTTCCTGCTGACATCTGTGGGAATCTTGCACTGTTCCTCACCTGCCAGGTAACTGTTCCCATCCAGCCCTTGCTGCCTCGTCAGCCTCATTCCACTGAGGTTGTGTTCTCTTGGATACAGCTGACAATCCTGATTCTGCAACCGTTTGAACCATCGCTTTAGGTTGTACTTTTCTGGAGATGTTATACTTCTAACTCATGGCTGGACCTTATCTTAACCGCTTCTAGTTGCCACCTGCTGAGCTCCCGTGGATCCATGGGGTGCGCCTGCTGCTCCGGTTGCCCCTGCCACCAGAACCTTTTGACTGCAGTCATCATTTATTAAATACTGGTCCCTAATGTATGGAACCTCTGAGGGACACCTGTGTGAGTGTTGACCCTCCAGCATTGAAAATACCAGTTGGATTCTTAATTGGTTAAACCTCAAATTGTGGTCCAAGTGGGGCACCAACTACCATGCCCCCAAGTACGCAGAGGCTTTGGAAGTGATATTGTTAAACTCCAATAATCTCAGCCTGAGAGCTGAAACTAACAGCTTGACGTGCAAGAAATTCCTACAAACAGAACCTTTCAAACTTTCCTTCAGCTGAATCCAGCCCAGCATATGCGGTGTCACTGAAGAATATTTGACTTGGTTACTACCCGATCCAATTAAGCAATAACAACCCCATCTAAATATGAAGCTGGACTTCCCCTTTTTAGGTCTCGCCTGATCCAGCGCATGTGCTGGTCTGGCCGAGACATTTAGTGTAAGGGTTTTCAAAGTGCTGCCACACAGCCTAGCCCTTGCGTTCAAGCGAGCTGCACGCGCGCAGCCGGCAGCTTTCAGCGCCCGAGGCGACATCTGGAGCTTCCACTTTCACCAGCTTTCTCACCACTCGCGGCCGCGTCACTTTTTTTTTCCTTTGCGTGCTTGTTTTGTTTCACTTTGGCATAATTGCAGCACCCACGCTTTACTTTTAATTTTAAAAGTAAAGAAATATATGTTTTTTCTATTTCTTTACTTTTGCAGCAATCTCAGCACCAGCGCTTTACCTTTAACCATGACTAAAGCGCTGGTGTCGCGATTGCTGCAAAAGTAAAGAAATAGAAAAAAACATCTATTTCTCTACTTTTGCTTATAATCGCGGCACCTGCGCTTTACCTTCAACCATGTTAAAAGTAAAGCACGGGTGCTATCGCACTATCTTGTGAACACATCTGCAGTTTTACAACCCGCCTTATAAACTGTTGTCGAGGTTATTCACTGCCAACCTTAGTTACATTTGCATGTCAGGCAAAGCTTCTCCTTTAAAGTTAGTCGTGGTACGTCAATGGATGGGTTAGTAATAATGTTTATTATCTATCGGATATGCCTGAGAATTTGAGTATTACACTGCAGATGGCCATTGTGGGCATTTTCAATACATAACAAGTGTCTCGTATTCAATCCGTGAACTTGAAAACATGGCCATTACCAAAGGCTGGCAGGACAAAGTAATTAACCTCGAGAAAAGTGCCACCTGGAAAGCATGAGCTTTTTCACGTTTTTCACGTATTTTAGGTTCCCAACATAGAATTTCATGGGTGATATGCAGTATAATACCGACAAAAACATGCCTAAACCCTCCCAACCTTGTGTTGCATCGCCCACTGCCCACCCCGCCCCCGTTTGAATTTGAACATAGCGGGAGGGCTGTATCATGGAAGTCGAACTTGCAATGTTTACAGGTACTGCAAATGAGAAGGAATTCTTTTAAAAATAGGAATGTTTCAAGACTAAACCGGCTCCTAAAAGCAACCATTTTGAATGGGTATGGTGTACTGCTCTGCTAGCCTTTAGGACATGCAGTGCAAACAAATGCAGTTCCGGTCCGATGGTGAGCAACCAAACAATTTGATCAACAATGTCATGAATTAAAGATTATTTGTAATTGAATGACCGCCACCTCAAACAAAGGAAAGCAGCGGGAACAGAGACACAGTACCCAGCACAGGAAGTCGTAAACACAAATAGACAGCTGAACACCGCAACCCTTGCAAGAAGCTGAACACTACGATGCCAGAAAGAAATTCAGGCTTATTAGTGGTGATTAGTCGGGGATTCAATTAAACTCTGTGCTCCTGACAGACATTCTGAACTTTGCATGTGGTTAGTTCCTGCATGACAGGCTACAAACACATGGCTTTAAATGTGCCAAGAGTAATCACTCTTTGTTTAGATTGAATTCAGTATTTCCTTACTTCACTTTTGTGCTATCTACATATGACATGCACTTCCGGTCTGTGGGCTTGACCTTGGTTTGTATAACTCAGAAGCTAGAGGCATGTTATAATTTTTCACTCTTGAAATCTCATTCTATTTTATATCGATCACACTACACATGGTAACTACATGTTTTTCTCAGTCTTCATTCTTCTTGACTTTAGACTAGTTATCCAATTTTATTTCATTTATATTGTTAATTCTTTGCATGGTGATAACATCTTCTTCCTATTTTTCATTCTTTCTTTTAGTTATTCATTCTTTTTAGCTGCTATTGTTCCATCTTTAGAGGGGCCCAGTGATCTGTCTGCCCAAGGGTGTGCATGCAGAAGTCTTCTTCTGACTGGGCTCCAGTTATTCTTCATTAACTGCTTTTTTCATTATTTTTTCATATTAATATGCTACAGGCACCATGATTAGCACTTATTAACACCTGCTATAACCTGTGCAGTCGGCTACTCAGTCAACCCTTACCTCCCTCCCAACATGAAGTACGCTCTGTTGCCTGGTGGTTAATATGGAAGTGTTCTTCTGCTTCCGGAGTGCGCCCTTAAGTTGCTGAGCGACCTGTTTTTGATGTATTTCACGGCGGCTTCAGGCCGTGGAGGGCGCACCACCGTAAGGATGTGACAGGAGCCACGGGGCTCAGAAATTTTCGATGCTCGATGGGGTGAAGCAGTTCCTACGGATTGCGAGCTAATTGTGCACTTGGCGGCCCATTGATAACCGATTGTTTGTTTTGGGCTTATTCCAATTTTGGTTTAAATGCAGACTGCGGGACATACCACAACTCCCAGCAGACACTGGGATACTCATCTGAGAGCCCATTGGAGGGCAATTATTCAAATGGACATGCCGTGCAGCAACGCAAGTAATTTAAGCCATGCCTTTGAAAAAGGAACTTTCCAAAACTCGTCAGGCGGACTTACATGATTTGAAAAGTGCGCTCTGTTGCCTGGTGGTTAATAAAGAAGTGTTCTTCTGCTTCCTGAGTGCACCCTTAAATTGCTGAGCGACCTGTTTTTGAGATATATATATATATAATATATATACACACACACACACACACACTCACATGCATTATTCATTATCACCAACTCTGGAGGGGCATGGGGTTCAGGAGGGAAGTGTGAACCAGAACAGACCATTTATGGCTAAGAAGAGAATATCCTCGGGGGCATAGTCTCCATCCGGAAAATGTAGGGCAAGAAAGACAAAGTGCCAAAAAGTCCAGAATGAGAATATGTGTCATGGCATATCAGCTCTGGGGTAACAGGTTCCACCAAAAGAGAATCACCAACTCTGGTGGGGAGGAAAGAGTATGAAAGAGTGTGAATAAGGGCAGAGGAGAGAGAGCTGGGAGAGACTCCGATATAGCAGTTCAATATATCGTCTTAAATGTGGACTTTTGCCTTTCCCGAGGAGAACCTGCAGGACATTTAAGAAAGAGACAGATTATCCAACCTATATACCTCGGTTACAATGGCTATACTCTTCATCCTGAAGACAAAAAAGGCCGGAATAAAGTAAATGAGGATAATTTGAGATGATTTGCAAAGAGTTTAAGTCTCCCTCACAAACACTTTTTAGGTCGAGCCTTGGCAGCACATGCACTGTGCTGTGAGGCATGCAGTATTAGAGGATGAACTTGAAGCCCCGCCCACTCTCCGCAATTATTTTTCATTGGCTTGTGTCCTTGTCCTTCGTAAATGCTGATTTCTGATTCATTAATAGGCTTGTTAGTTCCTCCTTAGTACCGCCTTGTCTTCATTTGTAACCTCCCACGGGGACTGTCCCTTTTACTTCGGTTGTTACAAGTACGTCTTATTTAGTCTGTAAGCACTATTTTCTTTAATGAGTTTCCCCTACTGCAGGCACCACATGCTTTCCTGCAACATTCAGCTTGCTATGCGCGCTTTTTCTTTCCAAGCAGTAGGTCTCGCATTTCCAAGAGTTTGAGCTTTTGGCATTGCACATGACAATGCATTTTATTTATGTGTTAATTATCAAAACAGATAAATAAAAGGCATTGTCATTTACAATGCCAATGGCTTAAACTCTCGTAAATGCAAGACCTAATGCATTGCACATGCTTGTTTGTGATAGAGATGAAGGAGAGCAGAACAGAGTAGCCTCATAGACTGTCATTATCTGGCAAAAAAACGGCATCTTTAAGAATACAGAGATCACCAATTGCCCATCATGCTCAGCAGGTGGCAGTTGCTTCAGGTCTTTTTTAAGGCAATGTAGGAGCATATGTATATAGCATAAATACCTCTGTCCATTCCGCCGGGGAGAAGGGAGTGTTGCTTACAACTATAATAGAAATACCTCTATGAGAGAACTGGAGTTACAGGTAAGAAACTATTCCTTCTCTCGTAGAGGATTTTCATTTATAGTCCTAAGCACTCAATAGAATAGCAAGCCCATCCCCACTGAGAGCGATGTAGGGGACAGAGGATGAACTAGGATGTTCAAGCAAAGAGATTTCTGAGGGAAGCCTGCCCTACTTGAGCATCTGCTCTAGCATCAGAGTCTAAGCAATAATGCTTTGTGAATGTTTCAACCAATTTTCAAGAGGTTGCTTTACAAATTTCTGTAATAGAAATGTTCCGCCATAAAGCATCAGAAGCCGACTCACCCCTAGTGGAGTGTGCTTTAGGGTTAGGTGAGAGTGTTTTGTTAGCACAATAGGATACAACAAACTATCCCACTAGAAATGGATTGCTTCCAGGTGGTTAAACCTGTACAGACCTGACCATAGTTGAAAAACAGTTGGTTCGATCTGTGGATATCCCGTTGTCCAGATATAATTGCAAAATCCTCCTTCAATCCAGGGAATGAAGAGTTATTTCCACTGGAGTAGAGGGATTCTGAAAGAATGTGGGTAAAGACATTGTCTGGTAGACATAAAAGTCTGAAATAACCTTAGAGAGAAATTTTGGGTGAGTTCTCAGAACCACTTTGCTAGAGTGAAAAACAATGTATGAGCACATAGAGCTTGGCTCTCACTAACCCCTGCAGGCAGATGTGATAGCCACAAGGAAAACGTTTCTCCAAGATCAAGATAGATGTTGGAGAGATGCCTTGTGTATGGGCCACAAAGGGTCGTGCAAAAGACATACAAAAACTACAGTAAGTTCCCCTGGATTGAAAGGCACCGAATGGAAGGGAAATCTTCTCCAACCCCTCAAGAAAATCCTTGCTGATAGAAAATTTATAAAAAATAGGTTTTTGAAGGACCTTTTCTGTAGGCATTAAAAGCTGGTAGGGAACCCTTTCTAGAAAAGAATTGCAAGCCAAATTGTACCAACTGGAGTAAGTATGGAAGAATTACATTTTCCTGGTAAGGTGTAGGGTCTGCATTTTTAGATGAGCATCATATGCAAAATCTCTTTTATTTGAAGGCATATACTGGACCTGTGGCCGCTTCACCACTTCAAGAATGTCCATGCAGTCTTGCGGCAGAACTAATTGTCTGTACTGCACTAGCTCAGGAACCATGCTGCCAAAATAAGAGGTGAGATTGGGGTGTCCCATCTGGCCTCTCAACTTTGTTAGCAGGTCTTGTCTGCATGTGCATGGTAGTTTGTGATGTGCACTATAGTCAGGACCAGGAGAGGTATTGACTTGTGGCTGACATGAAGGCCCAAACTTTGGAGGAGATTACAAGTCCAGTTATATTGAAGCTGAGCTTCTTGAGGGATGGATGTTTTGATCTGCCAATCATCTAAGTATAGGTAGACAAATATTTTATGTCTCGGAAGAAGGACAGGCACTACTGCCAGGCACTACTGCCAGGCACTTGGAGAATTCCCTGATTGAGGTCTTCAGGCCAAATGGAAGCAAATGGCACTGATAATGGTCTTGTCTAATTTTAGGAGCAAACTCAACCATATGCTTTTGTAGCTGGCTTCTGGTTGAAAAATTGAGAGATGGGGCCCTCTACTGGAAATAGTAACAGAGGAGAGGGAACAAAAAGTTAATGGCTTGTTGCCTACTGTCTGTTTTCTCCTGCTTGATACTAAAGAGGGAAATGAATCCTCTGAGGATAAAACTGGCTCTGATAAGCTTGAAGGAATGTTTTTGTTCCTTGGGCCTTTCCAGGCCGAATGCAATACGAATATCTATTTATATATTATATGCGCTGCATCTTGTTTCCAAAGAGGGAACAAATTCTGAATCTGAAATATCGAGTATTGTCTGCTGAGTCTTTAGAGTAGGAGCCCTAAGACGGAGCCAAGAATGTTTTCGGAAGGCTATGCTTGTGCCCAGTACAAGGAAGAATCAGTTGCCGCATTGATGACCTTATTAATCACCATGAAGTCTGTATTGACTATCTGTAGGAAGACTTTCCATTGGACCCACTGAAGATCATTTGTCAACTTCTCAATAGATCACCAGAGCATTGTCTCATAACTGCCTCTTGTACTGGTATCTTTCATGGTGGTTGCGGCCGTGGTTGATGGTCAGTATGATCCGTGAGGTCGAAAATGTGGAGCAGAGGACAAGAGAATCCCGCTCGGGAGAAATCGATGTAGCAGAATGTAACTCAATTGTCGTGCTAGCTTAAGAGGACCGTACTAAAGAATGTAGTGGTCATGACGCGGAACATGGGATGTTGAGCAGTGTGGCATCTCTTTCCAGAACCGTCTGGAAGGAGAAGCGCTCAAAGACAACAGGACTGACATCTGTAATGCTGGCCACCTAAGAAAAGCGAGGCGGTGAAGTCGACAGAGTTGGCATGTATCACCCTGTAGAAATGGATGAAGAGTATTGTGATCGATGCCTAGATCATGTGCGTGATCTGTCAAGACACATGACTACAGAGGTGAAAATGCCTGTAAGATGTGATGGAGATAGGCATTCAAAGTGAGAAAGATGGAGGAGTCTATTGACCCGAGGGGCAAGGGTACTGTTCTCACTGTTGGATGAGAGGTTTTCATGAGAACCTGACACTTCCTAAGGAACTATAACCATCTCAGGAACTATAACCATCTCTCCTCCGAAGGACACACTATTGCCTGTATTGTCGATCGAGGCACCCAGATAGTTAATATTGTGATCACTGCTTTTTTGTTGGACCATTTAGCCCCTGGAGCTGGTATTCCCTGGTGGTATATTATCTCCTATTGACCGTATGGAGCAAACTGGCTGCCTAAACCAGGGTTTCCTATTGCTTCTTCACTCATCGCCACTTCCCCCCGAGTCAGTAAGACAATCCTAATTCTTCCTGAGATGCAATGTTCCTAGAGTTGATCACATATGCGCCTACTGGACCCTGAGCCCCACAGAGTTACACTGCCCTTAAAATATTTTCCTCTTGTTCCATGTTGACCCTAATGTGCACCCTAATATTGGAAGCCCTGGCCGTCACATTGGATCTTCTTGAGTCCATGCACTTCTGTTGGATGGCATGACATTCAGTCTTGGTCTCTTCTGGTTCATACTGAGCCTTATGAGCTCCAGGTTTGTTAGGCTTAACAAATTATTTCCTATTGGATCCAAAATAGATTGTGCTTGAATTGAAACTCTCCTGTTGGACCCTGTGACCTTCTCAGTTGATCTGCCAGGGCATTACTCTCACTTTAAACTTTGCGACTCCAGATGTGGTGTATTTTTGCCAATGTACTCAAGTTGGAAACTCCATAAACGTTTGAGTTGATTAATTCTCATGTGTTGGAATCTGTGTACCCATGAATTGTTTAGTTCTAGATTTATTGTCAAAAGGTTGGACCATGTGACCCTTAGAGCTGGGTAACCCTCTCCTCTCAGCACTTTGGCCTGACAGTTGGCTAATCCTCTTCTGTTCCACACGATAGCCCCTACAGTTGGCATGTTCTCTCCTTTTAGACAAAGTTTCCCTCTGGTTTGAATGATTCTCTTCTTTTGAGCCCCCGTTAGTTGGTTATTTTCTTTTGAACCCTGTGTATCCCCCCTTTCATGGAGCTGGTTGATTCTTTCCTTTTGAAGTCACTGATACCCAAAGTTGATTTATTCTCTTCATTTGGGTCTTATGCCCCTCAGAATTGATTTCTTCTGTCAGGCATCTTAACTCCCAGGGTAGGTTGTTTTCTTTTGGACAATGTTTGTCTCCTCTTTCACAGAGTTGGTAGGTTCTCTTGTGTTGGACCTCAGTTTCTACCCTTCCACAGAGGTGGGTAGTTATCTTCTGTCTCTTCTGGCCCTCAAGGTTGGTGGAATATCTGCTTTTGGGTCCAGTATCTCCAGAATTGATCTGCTCTCTTCTGTTAGGACCTTGGCTCCAAGAGTTGATTGGTTCTCTTCTATTGGACCCCATGTATTCTCCTCTCACAGAGTGAGTTTGTTTGCTTCAAGAGGTTTTTCCATCGTCCTACATATGCTTCTCCCCTAGAGTTGGTCTGTTTTCTTCTGTTGGATTTTCAGGTCCCAGAGATGTCTCATGTCTTAGAGCTTGTGACCTCATGAGTTGATGGACTCTCCAACCCTGCAAAAAGAAACTCAGTGGTGCAACATTCTTCTCCATACAGAACAATGGAACACCCGGCTAACACATGAAACATTCAGGACCACCTGGACCAGGAAGTCTGAAGGAATCTTGTTCTTCCCTAAAATATGATAGATTGTGCTGTGGATAGAATCATTTGCCATCAAAAGTAATTTTGGATGCCACAGCACAGAGGAACATACCTCAAGTAGCACAGCAAGTGAATCTCCCTCAAAGATTGTATGAACAACCCCATTCGCTAACTCTCATTCACTTCCCTGAATGCATAATTGGCAGCTTTATAAACACGGCAACACAGTATACACACACAGCACCAAACCACTCTCCACATAGGCCACACTGCATTCCCACACACTTAGAAACACAATCATTAGTGGCACGGGTCTTGTGTCTTTCTCGCTTTCTGCGCAGCAACATACATCACGATAAGAGTGCAACTCTGGCCATCATGCATGACCCTCAGAGGTCAAAGTGGATGGAGCAACGACGTTCCAAAACTTTATTAATTTGATTCAAACAATTCCCAAACTTTTTATTTAAAAAACTAAAAAGCTTTCTGAACATTTGAGTTGCGGCAAGTTGAAAGATAAGATGAAGGGTCTCCTCTACTGTGAAGAGAGAGGCAGCTGAAGAAGAAGCAGGCCTTTTCTCCAGTGATCCTGCTCCTGAAAATAAATTCAGTGTGTGCAATTAGTTAATCCACAAATCTAAAGGGTGCTTGAGAGCCAGTATTTGCTTAATTTGATAGCATCTGGACTTTGCTCTTTTAATGGAAACCTATAAAAAAGATTTGCTCTAGGTACAGTCAATGTATTGCTAAAAACATAGGGGTATATTTGCAAGCCCTTATTGTGGCAGGAACATCACTTTTATCGACTATTCTGTGGTGATAGGGGCTTTGCATTATTCACAAGGCGGCGTTAAACCACTTAACGAGGCTTAATGCTGCCTTGTGAGTAAGGTACCCTTTCACACTATACTTAGCGTGCAAGGGGTGGGCAATGGGTATTGCAGTGGACGTTCTGCTGTAACACCCATTGATTTTGATGCTGCCCATATTTACAAGGGCGGCGTAAATATGGGGCTGTGCCAAAATTAAGACCTGGGAAAACCTGGTCTTAAACAGCCGAAACAAGGAGAAATGCTCTATTTCTCCTCGTTTTATGCTGTTTCTCAGTGTGCTGCATTGTGCAGCACACATAGAAGTTACAAATTGCCATTTGTGATTGTTTATGTGCAGGAAGCGAAACCTTCCTGCACATAAACAAGGAAGGGACACCTTCCTGAACATGAACAATCATTTCCCACATTGCAGGCAACCTTGCACTATGGTGCAGAGGTGCTTGTGTTGGTGCTAGGCAGCTAAATGTAGCGCCAGTGCAGAGAAAAATGCAGGACTACAACATATTTTTGTAAATATGTGCAGCCCAGCGTTTCTAAAGTGATGGAGCGCAGCGTTAGCCTTCTTGCCTCAACGCCGCGCTCCGCCACTTTAGTTGTAAATACGCCCCATAATTTTCGAAAGCACCATGGACATTGAAACAACAATTTTACGCCAACCTATTTATACTGTGTGCTGCCTTTCTTATTCTGTATGATACATTTTTCAATTAATGACTTACATATTCACAGTGCTTTCTGTCACGTTTGGATCTCTACGGCACTATACACGCATGTCGTAATGCTCCAGGGCACCGACCAGATTCAGATCCGTGACCATCCAGTTAGACCCACAAACACCTGGAGTGATCTCATTAACACCTGAGCTGCATGGGCCACAGCTAAATGCAGGTTGGATTTAATTTTCATTTAATGTGTTTGCATTATATGATATGTGCCTGTACCTGTAGGTGAAAGGTCAACAAAATAGTTGCAGATTATATTGTTCCTTTTAGCCACATCTCTGACCCCAACCTCCCCACTGGCTAATCCCGCCCTCACTGTACTCGGGATCACAGTTCCCATGCCTGTCTTTCTGCACTGCGATCGCTGATGACGCTCAGAAGCCTCCCACCTAGGCTGCTACACTTCAAACTCATACATTATAACCAAACACAACCACCTCCCCTGTTCCCTGCGGTCCATAGAGTTAGTTGGATTCTGTTCTGTAGGGCCCCGGCCACCTCCAGGGTCGGTCGGTTCTTGCCTCCCGGTCCTCGCGGCATCCAGAAACTTTGGCGCTGTGCAGCACTTCCGCTCTCCAGGGCGGGGCTGGTCTTCTGTCCGCGGTGGTGGAGGTCACCGAGATCCACACACACACATCCCCCATTGTCAGACTTCCATGTTTTCCTCTCAACACTTCCTGAGCGTGTCTGCTGCCAGGAATGCGGCCCTGCGATTAAGAGCGGGGAAGAAGTTAGGGGCGGGAGCGAGGGCAAGAGTATAACGTGGAGGAGGAGAGGAAAGGGAAGAGGAAGTGAGGTGCTTAGAAGAAGAACTAAAAGCAATCAAAGATTCTCCGCATTCCGAGTCGGAGGCAGGATGAGCATTTGTGTACTTGGCCCCATGGGCTGGATATACATGTATGTGTGGATAGGGTAGGCCGGCGGTAGCTGCCTGACGGATGTGTAAAAATGGGGACACGAGCATTGTACTGTAGAAGGGAAGCGGGTCCAACCTCTCAGGAAGTTGGATCAAATCTCGGTGCTGAAACAATTTTATTTCAGAGTCGCTCGAATTTCCTCGAAATGCACTGGAGCATCGTTGATTTCTACCCGTGAGCCCTCTTAGTATTGCGACCGAACTAGAGTGTTTTACTGGGAGCTTCTTATATGATTTAGGTCATGCACATTGTGATGTGACTTTTATCTTGTGCAGTTCCTCGTAGATTTTCGGTATGCTGAAGACTGCAGTCGATTTAGTGAGATGTTTAGGGTTGTTCCCGTGTCTTCTTGGGTTTGTGTCTTCCCATGCTGGCATGTGCCACCGGTGTCTTGCTGTGCCTGCCTTAACCTGTGTCTTTGTTTTTAATTTTCCGCTTCCCTTGTCTTTGTCTCCCTGTTCCAGTGTATTTTCCTGCACCTTTCTGTATGTCTCTTGAGTCAATGTCTTCACACCTCCCCCGTGTCTTTGTGTGTCTTCCATTGTGCCCCTATGTCTTGTTTCATCCCTGTGACTGTGTCTAGCCTGTGTCTCCACCATGTCCTCCCAGTGTCTCTTTATGTTCATTATTGCCCTGTGACTCTCCTAAGTCCTTTCTAGGTCTTCTCTACACAGCGCATGTGCTGTGTTGCGAGACGTATTGCTTATTCTTCAGTGGGGTTACAACCTGCCCACAGCATACCATTTACTTGTTTTCATTGTTACTCTCATCTGAAATCGTTCAATTGCTTAGCTCCTGGAGGCTTCCCTTCCTTTCTCATGTTAGTTCTTCTCTGCAGTGTGGACCAATTACATGTGTTCTTCCTCGTCTTTGTTCTTCCTTGTCTTTTTGCAATGCACTATTTTCTTAATTTTACAAGCGTTTCTGTATTATTCCGAGATGTGCAATGTGCTTTCCTACTTTTGACACCGGCGTACAGCTTTCTATTTATGTTGCTTTCCCCCTATATGCCGTCTTTATCAATGTTTTAGTTACTTACACACACAAATGTTCCAATCTACTCCACTCTACTCTATGCTACACCACTCTATTACTCCACTCTACAGCACTGCACTCCACTCTATGGCACTCCACTTTACACCACACAATACCACTCTGCACCACTCTACTCAAGCCAGTCCACTATACGCCACTCTACAGGCTTTATTATGAGTTTGGCGGTGCAGGACCGGGAACTCCCCACTATTGCACCGCCAAACCCATGTACAAACTGCCAGAATTGGAGTTTTCTCCTGTCTGAGAACGTCAAAGGCAGTATTTATGCAGTCCATGCTGTGCGGGTACTGATGTGCTCCCTTGCGTGCATCCACATGGCGTGAGACACCAGCAGGTCCTGTAGGGCCCCCTTTGTTTTCTCACTGCCACACTTTCATGACAGTCGAACCACCATGAAAAGTGTGGCGGTGAGAAAACTCATATTGCAAGCCTCAATAAGCTGCACCATCGCTGGGGAGTGCGATGGTCCCAGGGCGGCCCACACGCCCTAGGTGCAATGGGGCGGTGAGAAGACGGTAACCACTGCACCATGCGAAGAGGCCACCAGACTCATAATGAAGCTCTACGTCCCTCCAGGCCACTTTATACCACACAGTTCCACTTCATACCACTCTACTCTTTGCCAATCTGCTCTACGTCACTCCAATTTGTCCCTCTACTCTACGCCGCTCTATTGCTCTTTATGACACTCCACACCGATCCACACCACTTTATGCTATTCCACTTTACATCACTCTAGTGTACGCCACTCCACTCTATGCAACTCTGCTCCACTCTATGCCTCTCCATTCTACTCCATACCACTCTAATCTACTCAACGCCACTCTATGCCACATTATGCCACTCCATTCCTCTGTACTCCATGCCACTCTACTCAACCAAATGCTCGCCTATCAGCATTCTGTGTTGCTTTCTCCTCTCCCATTCGTTCTGTCCCTTGTGTGCTTCTTATCCCATCTAAGACCCATGCAATGCATTCCATGTTGCCTCCTCCACCTCTCAACCTGGCTTTTAAAATTTATTTTTCAAATGTATTTCCTACCCTTGTTCACTACCCCCAGTAAATCAATTTTTTCATGCCTACGACTGGCGGACCATACAACAAACATTTGTTATGTTTTTTGGGACTGCCTGGCAGCTCCCATTTGGTGCCAGGCTGCCTACTTTTAGAAAATCCCTTTTGTGCCATTAAATGTAATTTTTGGATAAGTAAATTAAAAAAAGAATTAAATGTTGCCCTCATCATCCCTTTGGCAAACGCATTTGTGTGGTGCCACATGCATGTGTATACGTCATCACACATACATGTGCTTATGATGCAAGATGCATATGCACATCCACGAGCCTGGTGCACCTTTTTACATTTTATGCCAAGCGGCAAAAAGCATTGTGAAAGCCAATTGATCAAAAAGGAAAGACTTATTGGCTTTATCAATGCTTTACCATACTGGGGTGAAGTAACACTGCGACTGAGTCAGGCCAACCTTATGTTTTCACAATTTATGGGAAATCAGTCAGTCAGTCATTACAGCTTTATTCAATTGTTGTTATACCAATCATAAAAGCACAATACAACAACACACATAAAAATTTAATTATAAATTTAACAGATTAAAATGGAGTTTACACAACATTAAAATCGGCACCATCAGGAGGGACAATGCCCTTACTTTACACATCAAATACCATACTTTTTCTCTTCTGAAGCGCCTTTTTCAAAAACTTAGCCACCTTCCACGCAGTATGTTCATCTTCCAAAAATTGCAACCTAATAAAAGCTGGGCGGCATTGCCTTACACCCAAAGATTTTAAATGCGGAAGTAACCACACTCTCCTCAACTCTGTATAGAACTTACAGAATAAAACTAGATGAATCGTAGACTGCTCAGAGTGGTTATCACACAGGCAGGGTATCAAATTTCGGGTCCAGTCGTTCATAGTTGCTATTGACAGTAATCTATGAACGACACCCAGTCTAAATCTCGTTAGAAGCATCCTATCAAAAGTTCCAGGAGCGAATAACAAGTAAGGCTCCATCCCCAGGTGAGAGTTAGCTGATGCATCCTTACACTAGGTTTCAACACTTCATCTGCCAGTCTTATTGAACTCAATAATTGAAGGCCTTTTAGCTTTAGGGTCTTTCTCGATACTGACGTCATAGTAGAGGGGTCAGCAAAGTATTCTGGATGACCTATATCCTTCATAACATTACATATGTATTTAATCCAAGGAATGTTAGCGGCTCCGTCCAAACTCATGCTATCCTATAAAATCTCTCTATTCAACTTAGTCTGCTTCTTGGTCCAAATCCTATGCCATAAAAAGCACTGGTTCCATTTTGATAGGATCTGAAATAAAAGGGAGGCCCAACTCCTCTTGACATATATATGAGGACGTGCATGGGGGAGCATACAAAATATATCGCAAAAAGGAATCCTCCACCAGCTGTAATAGCTGCTGGTTAACAAAACCTCACACTCCTGCCCCATATTGTGGCCGTAATGCACTTTGCTTTATATATTTTCAAGAGTTCCACTGGCGGCTTCCTCCCTAATTTCTTGGCAAAGGTGGCAAGGGCTGTCGTTGGTCACGTAAACACATTTTTTTTCGCGACCAACAGTCACCGGGCAGAGATTAATTAGACGATCCAACCCATCCAATCCTCCGAGCCATCTTGAATTCAGAAAAAAGTTGAGTATTGAAACCTGTTTTCCAGCTTAAAAAATGCAGGGCTTTATTTCTTAGGGTGGGTCACTGTTCGATCTCTCCTGATGTCAACGTGGGAACATTTGCCAACACTACGGTGTACGGGGTAGCTTCCGGCAGCAGATGTAATGTAATACCTTTGGGCCCTGTGGACTGGCCCATACAGACTTTTGAGTACCCATCCTTGATCACATTCCCCCAATCCCATTATAGAGCCCTTTTGGAATGCTGTTGCCCATCTGGGTTCGGGTCTGATATTATCATTACCCCGAAATCCAACCTGCCTAAAGTGAGAACTCTTTTGATGAGTTACTAGCGTATGAATCCCTTCTGCGTTAGCTTGTACTGGATTGCCAGATGAAACTTGACGGATCAATTCTTGATGGGACAATGGGTCACTGGTCGGAAGATTAACCTGAGGGTGTTTTAAGCCACTATCACCAGTCATAAAGGAGGGAGAGGCATTAAAACTGCATAAAGGGCCATTAACACTCGCTACAGGTGGGGGGGGGGGGGGGGGGGGGGGTTTAAGCGGTTTTCCAAGCTAATTAGCCTCCACTCTATGTTAGTCAACATTGTATGTAAAGGCTGTAATAAATTTGAAACCATCTCCTCCCGCTCTATTCAACATGCCCCTTGATCAAAAACTCTAGGGCCACTACTACCTGCGCTATCATTGGTGGGGAGTACGGATTGCTGATCCAGCTCTTTCACCCCCATCGTGGCTTCAGGTGTTTTATGCCTAATGGAGCACTGCCCCTTTCTCTTCCTTACATGAGGAGCGGTGCTCTTAGCTTGAGTGTTTCTCGCCTTTTGACCTCTAGTAGTAACGTTGGGTATATTTACATCGGGAAGTGTCTCCAAAGCCTCAGTGGTCTTAGGATGTTCTCGATTTGTTTCTGGGGGGTGGAACGACGTGGATACCTCAGGATTTGTCACATGGGCTATTTCTTGGCAAAGGTGGCAAGGGCTGTCGTTGGTCACGTAAACGCAATTTTTTTCGCGACCAGGTGGCATACTGATTTACTAAGATGCCGAAAACGGTAAAATTCCTGGTAGAGGCTAACTTGTTTCCATCCAGGAAAATGTACCTCACCCTCTGAAACCCTGTACCGCATCTCATAATAAATGTCTTAGAGACATTAATGCTTAAACCTAGGTCCTTCATAAAGTCATTAAAAGTATCCAGGGCCCTCTGCAAACCATTTTGTGTACGCGCCATTAGGACCGCGTCGTCCGCATAAAAGAGGGCTGGAATAGGTCGCCCTCCAATTTGCGGGAAGTCTATACCCTCATTAAGCAATACTTTGCCAAGGCCGTTTATATATAGATTAAAAAGAAAGGGGGCCAGGACACAGCCCTGTCTTACCCCTCTCTTGATGGGGAATGAACCGTTACGGTCCCCACCCTGGCCATTGGGAACACTGGCAGAGGCTCCCCTGTACAAACATTGCAAAAGGTCTATGATATTTGAATCAACCCCTAAATCTAGTAGAATCTCCCACAATCTTCCATGCTGTACAGAATCGAAGGCTGCAGTAAGGTCCACGAACGCTAAGTACAAACAGCCCTTTTTGCTAGTGTATATTTACCGATAAAGATGGATACATTTAAACTTTGCTCGAAAGTGCCTAGGCCTTCTGAAAGCCATACTGTAAGTCAGAAATTACCTGTTTGTCTTCTGCCCAGTCTTGCAGACATTCCAGAACCACACATCCTGCCACCTTTATCATTGAATGAAGTAAAGAGATCGGCCTATAACACCCCGGGTCATGGCAGTCCCCCTTCTTAAAAATTGGAATGATAATAGATCCTACCCAGGTTTTTGGTATCGATGTCCTAACACTAGCATTTATAACTTGTTTTTATTATGGGCCCCAAAGTGACATGTTAGATTGAAATAGGTTGACAGGCACTCCATCTGGACCTGGGGCCTTGCCCCCTAGGCTACGACTAAGGGCTCTGAGCACTTCATCCAGGGTAACCTGCAACTCAAGCTGAGCTGGAGGAGTTACGAATGATTGAGAATCTAAATTTTCTTGCCCGTTGTACACCTTGGAGAAATGATTGACCCAAACATCCTCAGATATCACGATCTCAATAGATGAGCCATCTCCCTCTTGTAAGAAGGGAGCCTTTACTGCTCTCCAAAATCCCACACTATCTTTTTGTAAGGTCGCCGTGTGGAGTGTTTCCCAAGCTTCCTGCCGAAGGATACATTTCCTATCCAAGATGGCCTACTTATACTCCACCCTGGCCCGTCTAACCCCATTGGGGGATCTAGGTTGCCTATGCAACTCATGTTTCAAATTTGAGTGGGCTTGGGTGCACCCATGCTCTTTGCGCTTGTTGTGATGTTTTCAGTTAGTAGACTCCTCACCTCATTACATATAGCAACAAAAGAATGAACAATGCTATCAAAAGAAGATGTCTCACACAAATAGTTATCAAAAGCCAATTTGCAGTTCTTAATTAATTTCATGACCAACTCGTCGGGATCGACTTTAGACCACCGTATGGCGTAGCCATTTACACTGTTCAGTTCAAAGTTGCCTAGTAGTGATGAACTTTTTTTGTCCTTCCCGTTTCTAAGATGAGGCAACGTAACCTCAAGACATAGCAGGAAGTGGTCGCTCATTGCATTGTCCCCGACGGAAAAAGAAAGCACCCTCTGTGCGAATGTACATGAAACTAGGATAAAATCAATGGTAGATGTTAACCCCCTGCCATTGAAAGTACTAGGCATAGGTATATGGGGAGTTAGAAAATCATTTACAAAGCCCAAATCGTTAGAAAATAAGAGCTCATTAAACAAATAGCCCATCAAAGTGTGACAAAAGTGTGTGTTACACCCCCCAGCATTGTTCTCAAATCCACATGTTCTGCTATCAACATGATTACACAATGTACAGTTGAAATCACCCATCAAAATGATCATACAATCTTTGGTACCCACATTACGTATGTCAGTTAATACCACAATTAATTTCCTAGTTACCATGCCCAGCTCCCCCAATGAAGCATTATTATAAAGATTCACCAGGACAATAGAGTGAACTGGACTCAAAGAGAGTTCCAGTATATGATAGAACCGTTGCCCCCCAACGGAAGGCTATACTTTCTGTCACCGGAGTGTTAGAAATATATATGCAGAGTCCGCCCTTGGTTCTACCCCCTAGTCCCTTAACCGCACAGGTGTCGAACGTCTTAAAACCATTAATATGAATGGGGTCTAAACACCCTGTTTCCTGGAGGCCCAATATGTCGACACTTGCTAAAACCTCACACCAGGTAGGGTCTTGAATTTTAGAGTGCAGCCCAGCGAAATTCCTTGAGGTAATCCTCCAAGTAGGGTCTACGGGGGATTGCAAGGGACTTCTGGGCGGGGCAACTCGGGGGATATACTGATCGATACCACTTAACACCCGTGGGCTAATACCATAGGCCATTCGATTTGAACTCTGAGTCAGCAAAACTCGATTGTTATTACTCTCTACAAAGTCAGGTTCCATCCGAGTATAAAGTGTTCTTTACGCCACATTTATATTTCCTATGCTTGCGCCCTGAACTGGGCACCCCTCTTCGCGGCCCATTTGCAATCTGCCACTCAAATCTGAGTGCTCGGAAGAGAGTCAGTCAATCAATATCTTCCAGATTATTAAGCGGTTCAAAATAATTGTAAATTGGTACAGTATAGCTATGCAGGGATTGCCCTAGGCAAAAGCCCTCCACTGAGGGATTCTGTTGTAATCTGGGGAGTTGGTAAAAGAAGCCCAAAGAACCCACACTTATCACTTTACTTCTGACCGGCCAATTTCCCACCCTGTCTAAAATTAAGCGAACTAAGGATGGGGTTCTAAAGGACAGTACTAAACAGTCACCGGGCAGAGATTTATTAGACGATCCGACCCATCCAATCCTCCGAGCCATCTTGAATTCAGAAAAAAGTTGAGTATTCAAACCTGTTTTCCTGCTTAAATAATGCAGGGCTTTATTTCTCAGGGTGGGTCACTGTTCGATCTCTCCTGATGTCAACGTGGGAACATTTGCCAACACTACGGTGTACGGGTTAGCTTCCGGCAGCAGATGTAATACCTTTGGGCCCTGTGGACTGGCCCAAACAGACTTTTGAGTACCCATCCTTGATCACATTCCACCAATCCCATTATAGAGCCCTCTTGGAATGCTGTTGCCCATCTGGGTTCGGGTCTGATATTATCATTACCCCGAAATCCATCCTGCCTAAAGTGAGAACCCTTTTGATGAGTTGCTAGCGTATGAATCCCTTCTGCGCTCCGAGAGTTAGCTTGTACTGGATTGCCAGATGAAGCTTGACGGATCAATTCTTGATTGGACAATGGGTCACTGGTCGGAAGATTAACGTGAGGGTGTTTTAAGTCACTATCACCAGTCATAAAGGCGGGAGAGGCATTAAAACTACATAAAGGGCCATTAACACTCGCTACAGGTGGGGGAGTTTAAGCGGTTTTCAAAGCTAATTAGCCTCCCCTCTATGTTAGTCAACATTGTATGTAAAGGCTGTAATAAATTTGAAACTATCTCCTCCAGCTTTATCCAACATGCCCCTTGATCAAAAACTGTAGGGCCACTACTACCTGCGCTAGCATTGTTGGGGGGTACGGAATGCTGATCCAGCTCTTTCACCCCCATCGTGGCTTCAGGTGTTTTATGCCTAATGGAGCACTGCCCCTTTCTCTTCCTTACATGAGGAGCGGTGCTCTTAGCTTGAGTGTTTCTCGCCTTTGAACCTCTAGTAGTAACGTTGGGTATATTTACATCGGGAAGTGTCTCTAAAGCCTCAGTGGTCTTAGGATGTTCTCGATTTGTTTCTGGGAGGCGGAACTACGTGGATACCTCAGGATTTGTCACATGGGCTATGTTTGGCTCCTGTTTGAGCAAAGGCAAGTGGGAGGGGGGTATTAATGGGTCAAGCGAGAGTCTTCGTTCAGTTAGCGCAGTTTCATGAATTAATAAAGACTCAGCCCTTGTCAGGAAAGCGTCCAACGTTCCCACCACCCCCTTCCCTGTTAGTGACTTGCGTTTACTCATAGCAAAGCACCCTACGTGAACAAGATTATGTTACAATCCAATCCATTACCAGCGTAGAACCAACACGTTCTTAATAGGAATGTATAACTGACAAATGTCAAATAACCTGGCCCGGCCCGGACTCCTTCGCCCTGGCGGGGGTGGCGGGGAAGAGGCAGCGCTTTATGCGATGGAAGGAGAAGCGCCTCCCCCTCACCCGTGGCACCTGTACAAAAAGAGTTACACCCTGTGGCTTGCAGTCCCTTCCCAGGATGGTAGCAGCAATCACGGTTGCAGGGCAGGTACACTGGATCTCTGGGACTCCTGCCCCACCAAGGTATTCACCGGGGAGGATTCCCAGCACAAACTGCAAGTTTTTAAAAAAAAACACACACACACACACAAGGCAGGCTCCCAACGGGAGCGGGAGAGCAGGCTCTAGTCCCCCTCCACCTCCTCCTCACAGGTGAGCACAGTCAGTGGAAAAGGACGAATTGTCACCTCATTCAAATGACCAAGACGTGTCAGCCTTTCACTCACCAAACAATGCCCTTCGGCTCAGTTTCTGGCTGAATAGAGCCAGTCCTCACACACGCCCGTCAAGGAGCTTTTGGTACCAGCAACAACGTGTGCTCGTGGCTGGGAAGCTTTCCCATGAACATAGGTGCCGGGCAAGCACTGTTTAAGAGTCAAAGGCCTCAAACGACTACGCCGAGCCGAGGAGGCGCTCATCAACTCGGAGCAGGAAAACACCTCCTCCTCACAGGTGGACGAAATCCGTGTACAGAGGCCCATCTGCTCTGCGCAATACTGGGAACGGGGGAGTGGGGGAGCAGAAGAAGAACTGCCGCCAGCTCGGCTTAACCCGGCACAACCCCCTCAGCGTGACCCCGACTCCGCCAAGCACCGGCCCCGAACGCAGCACCGCCCGGACTGCACAGGCTGCTGACTGCGAGACTCCTCCCCGTGAATATGGAAAATCACTTACTTGCCAACAGATTTTTTCTTGAGGTAAATATAAAGTAGGAGGACACAAGCATTGGGTCTGTAGAGATTGGGGCTGGTATGTGGATGAAGGTGTCATGGGGTGGGATTTGGCCTGGGATCTGGTAGAAGAGGCGGATATGGGGACAAAAGGGGCTTACTAGTGCGATGAAAAAGGTGAAGAGCTTTAAAAAGGTGTGGCCTATGAAGCGAATATAAGAAACCTCCAGAAGGCCATGGCCTACATTACTAAGGGTAAAGCCTAATAAATGTGAACTCGGGTCCTGTGCATGGCAAATTAATAAATAGAATCTCCCTGCACAAAGAATAACCAAAATGATCAGGCAACAAAATATTTAGTCAACAGTTTATATTGCATCGTTATATAAAAACACTTGACAGGGTAAATGTAAAAGTAAGCGGGAACAACTTGGCTATTCAGTTATAAAGAAATAGTTTATTACACTCTTGGGCACAAATCGTAAAGATCGCTATCCATTGTGTTGCTTCATGCGTGTCACGAAGGGGACTTCAGGTGACATTGAGTCGCATCTAGTTTGTGACAGGCAACAGATACTGATTTTTTTCTCCAGCTGGCGAAGAAATAAAAAGCGCCATAGAACCCTTGTTCAGTGTAGTTTTTTTCAGTTTTGGTAGCAAAAACCCTCATATTGTATTCAAATTTATATGCAAAAGATATGTATATAGGCTTTTAGCCAGCCCACTACATCTGTTGTTCTGTTATTGTGTCATTCACATTTTTCTTCCACCCACTGCAGCACGGGGCAGTGGGTCAATCCATTTCAGCCATTGGCTAACTTCATTGTGAGTGATGGCATTCTGAAGGAGCACATCCACATACAAAGAGCCTTCCATATGTATTGTAATTGCATTTGTATAGCGCTTACTACGCCTGACGAGGCTTCGAAGCGCTTTTTTCGGCGAGAGGATTAGTGTTGAATTAGTATAGTGAAACATACAAGTACATTTTAAGTGGTGGATACGTTAGTCAGTTATTTGGATTCGGAAGGATAGCAGAAGGATAGAAGAGGAAAAAAGGTTTGTATTTATATAGTGCTAGTGCTTGTTACCCCTGATGGGGTGTTGAAGCACGCTACTCCGGAAACCCATAAAGGATTAGTGGTGAAATAGTATTGTGGAATATGAAAGTAATTTGAGTGGTGGATATTAGTCAGTTATTTGGAGTGAGAAGGATAGCAGAGGGATAGAAGGGGAAGAAAGGTTTGCATTCATATAGCACCTGGTACCCCTGATGGGTGTTGAAGCGCTTTTCTGGCGAGTAGCACGCTACTCCGGAACCCATAAAGGATTAGTGTTGAAAATTAGTATAGTGAAATATGAAGTAATTTGAGTGGTGGATATGTTATTCAGTTATTTGGATAGAGAAGTGTAGGTGGGGGGATAGAAGAGGGAAAGAGGTTTGTATTTATAGAGCGCTTGCTACCCCTGATGGGGTTTTGAAGTGCTTTTTTTGGCGAGTAGCACGCTACTCTGGAACCCATAAAGGATTAGTGTTGAATTGGTATGGTGAAACATGAAATTAATTTAAGTGCTGGATATGTTAGTCAGTTATTTGGATAGAAAATGGTTGGGGAGGGGTAGAAAAGGGAAAAAAGGTTTGCATTTGTATAGCGCCTGTAACCCTGATGGGGTATTGAAACGCTTTATTGGGGAGTAGCACGCTACTCTGGAAACCCATAAAGGATTAGTGGTGAGTTAGTATAGTGGAATGTGGAATTTGAGAAGTGAACATGTTAGTCTGTTATTTTGATTGAAAAGGATAGTGGAGGGATAGTAGAGTGAAGAACTTTTATTTATTTAGTTATTTATATATATTTTTTAGGTCATAGCAGTAGGAGGAGGCTTTTGAATGAGTAAAAAGGATTTTTGGCGGTGACGAGTCAGAGAGAAGAGTTTAGAGAGGTTTGTTTTGGGGGATCGGTATAGTAAAAGAGGTGTCAGATGAAGCAGGGAGGGGTAGAGTAGGAGAGAGTCTAGAAAGGGTTATTTTGGGGATCATAGTAGTGGTATGGGGTTTGGGATAAATAAGAGAGTGGATGTAGAGGATATATTGATAGATGTATAGGGTGAGAGATAGGGCAGTGCATTGGAAAGAGTAGTAGAAAGTAGTTTGAGATGAGTCAGAAAGTTGGGCTAGAAGATATATTGAGAGAAGTATAGGTTGAGAAATAGGGTAGTGCATTGGAAATGCTAAATTAGAAGAAAGTGATAAATATATAGATCCATAAGTACATTGAAAGTATATAGATGCATAAAGGAGGTAAGCGTATGTAGATTAAAGATATTGATAGAGGTACAGGGACTACTATGGCAATGTGTACTTTTTGCGGCAAAAAAAATTTGTTTGCTTTCAAGGATTTGTTTTTTTAGATTGCTAAGGGACCAGCAGCATCCCCAAGAATAAAGTTTTGGAAAGCCCATGACAAAACAGAACAAGCATTGACAAACTCAAAAGGTCAGTGGCCAACACCAGGCCTATTGGCTTTGTTATGCTTTTGTCATGGTTTACCCCTTAGACCTCTTAGAGCACTTGCTGGTGTGAGGGACCAAGTATGGAAACAAGGTTGGTTATGAGACCAGAGGTCCATGACAACAAGGAATAGTGTTTCACTGGGAATGAGGATAGCATAGGACTGGATGGGTTTGGAAATAAGAGATGGTAAGGAGAGGGCTGGGTTTAGTGAAGCCGGAAGACTTTTGATTTCCCTTATTGTCATCTCTCCTAAAAATTAGAAAGAGGTAAGTTGACCAGATGTCCTGGATGATCTTGGGCAATCCCAATTTGAAGCAGTAATGTAGAATAGCAAATTAAAATACATTTCTTTTTCCATTCATGAGCCATTAACTTGTACGTCAGTGTTACATATCTGACAATGCAATCCCACTTTTTGAAGGACTAAGGTTGTCTTTGCGTTCTGAAACTTTTTCATACAATACATTAGAGCCCAAGGGAGGTGGATACAGGTGTACGGAGTCCCCTCACTATTTTTAGATAGGGGACTTCTTCCCTTTAGCCTGAGGCCGAGAGGTGTCCCCTTGTGCCCTTCCACCGCCCCTGATTGCATTGGAAAACACTGGATGGTATAACCTAGCCTATGGGGTGTTTGGAAACTTCCATCCCACTGCTAGCATCCCCTTTGTGAGAACAACCCAGAACAGGCTATCTTTTAATATCTTATCTGAGGAACAGAGATTTTGACAAAATGAACCCCTCTATTGCATAACAAATTGCATATGTAAAGTATTTTTGAACTTTGAAGCTGGATAATGATCACCAGCAGGAAACAATCAAGCATTAACAGCAAGTTTAAAGTTAAAAAAAATACACCCAGCATATTTTGTTTGCTCGCTAAAAGCAGTTTACTAAAAATAATTTCCAAGTTCCACATGTGTCACTTTCAGCCAATTTCGAAGCTTAGTTGCAAACTGATGTCTGGAAAAAATATGTACCATGTAGAAAAAGTAAACCCAAACAAAAGTTATTTTCACATTTGTTTATGATTTTGATAATTTGTCATTTTGGTAAGACAGGCACTTGAACTTTCAAGTGAGAATTATTATAAGGGTATGATATCACTTCTTATGACGTCATTGTGATTTGTATATGATTACTAGTAGCCTTCTATTTTTATTAGGACTTGTGCCCTGAAAAAAATACATCCCCCGGGTTTGTTACGGTGTCAGGTGAACAGACATATTAATCAAAAGGTTCTTCAGACTCATGTTTCCTCTGGCCCTTTTATTCAGTAAAAAAACAAAGATTAAACTTTAGTCATAGTCAGGAAAACTTTATTTATTCTTTCAATATAAACCAAACTTAAGGTACACAAACATTAGGAATTCTAAAGTTATACCTTAAATTTATATTTAATGTATTGTGGCTACCGAGTTCAATACACTGTGTATAGAGGTGCATTAGATATAATAAAAAAGAAGGTGTTGAGTAAATTATAAATTTAAGGTAGAAGTTTAACTTTAGTATGACTTTAGAATTTCTAATGTTAATGTACTTTAGGTTTGGTTTGTATACAAAGAAGAAATAAAGCTATAGTAACTTACAGGAGGCGCATAAATAATGTATTTAGGGAACAACTATAACTAGAATTTCTAGTGCTTATGCAGATTGAGTTTGGTTTCTGTAGAAAGAATAAATAAAGTGTTCCTAACTATAACTAAGGTTTATATTTGTTCATTGAATTTGAATGTTTAAAAAACAAATTGTGCTTCAAATCGTAGATTTCAGTGTTGTTGAGTGGAGTATCGAGGAGAGTGTCGTACAGTGTTGTGGAGTAGAGTGGCGTGGCGCACAGTGGAGTAAAGTGTCATAGAGTGAAATGGCATGTTTGGGGGCGTGGCCAAGATGGTGACTGCACTAAACGTGCTAATCTGAGCTCCGGCCCGGCCGTGACAAAATACTTCAATATACTGCATGGCCCTCTGCTTGTGAACCCGCTGATCGTTGTCTCCGGCTGCATGCCCCCTCCCACTGAGCCCGTAGGTAGTGGCTGCACCCATAGCAGTGGGGATTGCTATGGTGGTAGCAAGGCTTCATGCTGGGGCCTGGGTGCGGCCAGCCAGACTGATTGTCGCAGCCGATGTCCCAAAGATACTCCTCGGTGGGGTGCAGTGAATTGCCAGGTGGCTAAGTTGTTGCTCGGTGCAGGTGACTGGGAGGCCCTGTTCAGGGTGCAGCAGTTTACCTGTGAGATCTGTTTTGCCTGCCTCCTGGGTAGCGGTGTTGTTATGAAGTGGTGGGAGCTGTCACTCAGTGCTTGTCGATGGGGGCTTGTCAGTGAGGGCTGGCATTTGGGAATGCCGTAAGGCCTCTAGATCTCATACCTTAAATCTTCATGATGGTAGAGTCCTCAATGAATAAACCCCTACCACTGTACTTCCACTAAAGACATAATGGACTACTTATCTCATCAGTGGAATAGCATAAAGTGGAATGTTGTAGAGTGGAGTGGGTTACAGTAGAGTGGGGTAGAGTTTAGTGGCATACAGTATAATAGCGTAGAGTGAAGTTCTGTAGAGTGGAGTGCCATAGAGTGGAGTGCCATAAAGTGGTGTGGTATACACTGGAGTAGCATGGAGTGGTGTAGAGTGGAATGGTGTTGAGTGTAGTGGTTTACAGTGGAGTGGCATATAGTGGAATAGCATAGAGTGAAGTGGCGTAGAGTGGACTGTCGAACTGTGGAATAGCATATAGTGGAGTAACAGAGTGGAGTGATGTAGAGTGTAAGAGCATACAGTGGAGTGACGTATAGTCAGGGCCTCTGGAATCATGCAGCCGTGGTGCTTTTCACATAACTATGAATTTGCCGCATTTTCCCCATAATCCATCCTCTGTTGTACAATGTGTAGACTTTAACAACAAAAATAGTTTTTAGCTCAGACAGTTCAGGTGTTAGTAAAAATGCAGCAAAACGTGTAGCCACACAGTGAAAGGCCCTTTGCAAAAGTTGACTGTTCATCTTTCTGTTGCAAAGGTTTACAGGGATGTTATAGTTAGGCTCAGATTTCACTAGTACAAAAGCAGTGAAATTAAGCAGTATTAGTTAGCTCAGCTAACTATAACTTATGCCCCCACAATGCACTCCTTATGACCTCACATATTACATATGGTCAGTGGCATCACTGATGACATCTCAAATGACATCACTGATGACAGCATCCAGTGAGTGTCAGTGTTTTCTGAACGTTTATGAGTGTTAAACATATATACCAAGTTACTACAGAAGTTAAAATAGTATACTTTATGTACCACTAATGAGTGATACTATTGCTAATACATTATGTTAGTGACTGAGTGACTGTATCTGTGAGCGAGTGAGTGTACGAGTGGCTGTATGGGTGTATAGGTAGGTTTCTGAGTAGCTGTGTGGGTGAGTGAGTGGCTGTGTGAGTGTGTGTGTCAGGGGCTGTATGGAGGAGTGAGTGGCTGCGTGAGTGGCTGTATGGGTGGGTGAGGGGCTGTGTAAGTGACTCTATGGGTTAGTGGGTGTCTGAATGGCTGTGCAAGTGGTTGTATGGGTGAGTGAGTGGCTGTTTGAGTGGGTGTTCGGTTAGGTGAGTTGGTGTGTGAGTGGCTGTATTTTAGAGTAAGTGTCTGTGAGAATGCATGTATGGGTGAGTGAGCGGATGTGTGAGTGCTTATACAGATGTGTGAATGGGCATGTAAGTGGTTGTGTGGGTGTGAGGGTGCTTGTATAGGTGAGGGAGTGGCTGTGTTGTGAGGCTGTATGGGTAAGTGGGTATGTGAGTGGATGTATAGGTGAATAAGTGGGTATGTGAGTAGCTGTTTGGGTAAGTGTGTGACTGAGTTGCTGTATGGGTAAGTGAGTGGTTGTATGAGTACTTTGTGGGTGAGTGAGTGGTTGTGTGAGTGCCTGTACGAGTGAGTGAGTAGGTGTGTGAGTGGCTCTATGGATGAGTGAGTGGTAGTGTGGGTACTTGCATGGGTATGAAAATGGGTTTGTGAGTGGTTGCGTGAGTGGGTGTGTATAAGAGGTGTAGAGGGGTGTGAGTGCTTCTGTGGATGATGTCATCAGTGATGTAATATGTGAGGTCGTAAACAATGTATTGCGGAGGTGTAAGTTATAGTTAGCTCAGGCAATTATAGCTGCTGAATTTCACTGATTTTGTATGAGTGAAATCTGAGCCTTACTATAATATCCCTGTAACCTTTGTTTTTTTCAGTGAATTTCTAAGTTTTTTTTGTTATGTTATGTTATTTTAATTTATTCAGCGCACAGCTACTCGGAAGTGTCCTGGCGCTATAGACCGCTGGGGAACCCGTCCTGGCTATCCCTGTGAGATGGTCCCTTTCTGGGTATCACCAAGGTGAAACCAGGCATCACCGGCATCTGTGGGGGGCCGTTGTAGAGATGAGGCAAGCTTAATGCCCAGAGTTGCCGAGTGTGTTCCTGGTTAGAGTAGGTACCGAGGTGAGAATTATCGAGTCCGTTTTGACCCTGGTCCACGACCCTGCCGCATCGGGAATTGAACCCTGGTCCCTGGCCGATTCTCTGCTTACGGGTCTGCCGTCTCTAACCAGTGAGCCACACCTCTCCCTTTTAATTCTCTTTCCTACCTATAACGTCCTGGTAACCTTTGGTTTTTCAGTAAATTTCTAAGGATTTTTTAATGTTGTTTCCTAACTTTAACCACCCTGTAACTTTTGTTTTTTTAGTGAATTTCGAAGGTTTTTAAAATTTGTATTTCCTAACTGTAGCCACTAACATTTGACAGCGAGTGTGTGAGTGTCTCAGTACGTCTGTGAGTGAATGTGTGAGTGTCTAAGTGGGTCTGGGAGTGGGTGCGCGAGTGTCTGAGTGGGTCTGTGAGTAGGTGCATGAGTCTCTGAGTGGGTTTATAAGTGGGCTTTCTGCCCTCTGTTCTGCCATTCCTGCATGTTTTTCTGCACTATGTTTTGCCCTCTTCTGCTCTGTTTTGCTTTTTATGCTTATTTTTCTACCATCTGTTTTGCCTTTTTTATTTAGTTTTTCTGCCCTCTGTTTTGTCTTTTCTGATCGTTTTTTTGCCCTCTGTTTTGTCTTTTCTGCCCTTTGTTTTGCCTTTTCTGCTTGTTTTTCTGTCTTCTATTTTGCCTTTTCTGCTTGTTTTTCTGCCCTCTGTTTTCCCTCTTATGAGCCTCGAGGACCACCACCTCACCGGCATTTACTTATATTAGGGAGGGGGGAAGCAGGGACCTCCCTCCATAGAGCTCAAAGAGGCCCGGGGACGGCGGCCTCCTCAGAGGTTTATTGTAACCAAAGGAAGGGGGGCCGCATGGGCCCCACCTCCCAGGGCTTTCATTTGCCCAAGGGACCACCACCTCCCTGAGGTTTACTTGATAATTATGTAGGAGGGCTATGCGTAAGCTCCGGGGACCACCACCTTCCCGGGGTCAAAGACATTCCTTAAAGTGGCAGGGGGGCCATGCGGCCCATGTCCCTAGCCACATACGGCCCCAGGGATCCCTTTCCCTGGGGCCAGCCTCAACTCAGTGAGGGAGGGAAACCACACAGATGCCCTCCCTAGGCCATTTCTGCCCCGGGGATCCCATCCCCTGAGGCTGGCCCTGCAAATGCACCAAGGGCACCCAGTCACCCACAATGGTGACCGTGGGGGGGGAGTCTGAATGCCCCCCGGTCCCTGCCAGCTCACCGCCTCCTGTGGGAACCGGCATTGCTCTCACAGACAGGGAGTTACTAAACATGCAGCTCCCTGTCTATGAGAGCAATATTTTTTTCGGTTTCCCTGCCTAATTAGCAGAGGGGTGGGAAACAGATGAAAATTCTGCTCTCAGCAAGCAGAAGCGGTGTCATAGCTCGCGCTTGCTTAGAGTGGGGTTTGCATTTGCTCTGACTTGGCAGGAACTGTGGGCACCCCGGGACATAACAGAAGCCGGCACTGGAGGGTGGTGGCCTCTAGGGCCATGTATGCTCCAGGAGGGGCGCCACGTGGCCCCTCTCCTTGTCTGAGCACGGGTTGGCCCCAGTGAGGTAGTGGGCACCGGGCCCATATAAGACCCGGGAGGGGCACCGCGCAGTCCCCCACGCACTTTAAAATGTTAATTTTGGCTCCTGAGAGGTGGTGGTCACTGGGCCCAGGGAGGGTCCGTGATGCCCCCCCATTACTAACAATTTAGAACAGGGGTGGTGGTGGTCCCTGGGCCCCAGGGGATCCACGCTGCCCCAGCACAGTTTATATTTAAAAGACCTGGGGAGGAGGTGGTCCTCGAGGCCACCTCGCACAGTTTTTAAAATGAAAGCCCTGGGGAAGCAGCGTTCCCGGGGCTCGGGGTCCGTGCAGCCCCCATGATAGAAACAAAAGCCCTGGAGAGGGGGTGGTGCCTGGGGCATAAAATGCCCTAGGAGGATGGCTCAGTGCACCCGTTACTGACATTTTTAAATGTGTGCACATGTCCCGGGACCTGGCCCACCTGGGGACTGTTTCCAAAACAAATGCGGGAGTCTGCGATTGTTTTTTTTATCTTCGCCAGAGTTGTGGATCTGCCGCAATTTTTCAGTGAATTCTGTTTTAAAAATGCTTTTTTTGCCCTGATGTGGTCCCTCTGGGACACCACAACCAGACCTAAAGGGTCAGGGTATTCCTACCCTGACTCCTTTTATTTTTTTTAATGTTTTTTCAGCCAAGTCCCAAGATGGCTGGCAACACTTCTTGCTTGAGTTGGCAGCCAATCAGATCTCAGCACGATATCGGGAGGATTCATGGAGCCTTCGCGTTCCTAGATATCAAAATTTGTTTTTTTATTAAATATCTCCCAAACTACTGAACGGGTTTACACCAATTTACAAAAAGGTCTCTTTCTGGACTAACAGCTACCTTTCTGCATCATTTGGTTTAATTCCGCTCAGCAGTTCGGGTTGTAGCCATGTCTAAAACCTATTGGAATCAACATGGGAGAAATACGTTCTTTACCCCATTTTCTTGACCCCCGCTTGATGGATCACCCGAAATTTGCATGCACAACAGGAATAACTGAGGCACCATTTTGGGAAAATTTCATGAAGATTCGTGAAACGGCAGCAAAGATATAGGCAAGTCAAAAAATACTTTTCCTACTATGTCTTAACTATAACTACCTCCTGGTTATCGCACACACACACCCATTTGGAAAAGAAGCCGCCCTGCCACGAGCGTTAGATCAATTGATTTTAATATGCACCCCCGCAGGCTCTGTAATTTACCATGCAAATCAGCTGAGTTCAGAGGACTTGCTGACAGAACATGCTTAAATTGCAATCTTCTGAGTCCATGGAACAGACTGAAGAGGATGTGCCCTGCCCCTCAAGCTGTCTGCGACACTCCTGGAGGACCTATGAGCTGGGCCCTGACTTCTTTTTTTTTTGATAAACAAATTTTTATTGTGTTTTGCGGCATAAAGAACAGTATCAAGAATGATATACAGCAGTGCATTGAACAAGGCATCAGTAACTGCATTCGGATAAGCATCAATAAACCATTGCAAAGACCCTCCCACCCTCCCCCATCCTCCGTCCCCACCCCCTGCGTCCCCACCTTTCAAATCATGCCCCCCAGCCATTTCCCCCATATCTTGCGGAATTTTTTTGGGCAGCCCCGCGCAGCACACAACGACCGCTCCTGGGCCGCACACCAATCCACCCCTCTACTCCAGGTAGCCACTCTGGGCGGGTCCGGTTGTGACCATACTGCCGCTATATCTCTCTTAGCCACCATAAGGGCAGTGGTGAGGAAGTACTTTTCGTTACGGGACCCGTCGATCCCGTCCATGATGCCCAGCAGGGCCATTCTAGGCTCATGGGGAACCTCCCAACCCAAGACCTCCGCTAGCTCAGTTTCGATCGCTGCCCAGTAATCGTCTAGACGGGAACAAGACCACACCATGTGGAAAAAATCTGCCGGAGCCACCCCACAACGGGTGCAGGAGGCGTCCACACGGAGGCCCGCCCGGTACAGGCGGTCCGGAGTCAGATAGGCGGTGTGGAGGTAGTAGACTTGGATGAGCCGCAGCCTAGCGGAGGTGGTAAGCGACCGAGGGCCCATAAGGGCGTCCCTCCAGTCCGCCTCATCCAGGGGTCCCACCCAGGCCTCCCATCGCTGTTTGAGCCCGCTCCAGTCCACCGGGGAATTGTTAATCAGGGATTTGTAAATGCGGGATATACCCCCCTTTCCCAGATACCCCAGCATCACCTGAGCTTCAGGTGGGCTATGGGGAGGCAGTCTGGAGTCTAGAGGGACGTGAGCCCGGACCGCGTGGCGTAGTTGAAGGTAGCGGTAGAATTGGGAGGGCCGCAGCGAGAAGCGGGTCTGAAGCTCCTGGAAGGAACACATGCGGCTCCCACGCCATAAATCGCCCAGACAGGAGATACCAAGAAGATCCCACTGCCGAAAGCCCGCCAATCCCACCACCTCCCGCAGCCATGTCCCGTGCCAAAGCGGAGTGAGTTGTGTGGACGTCCCCGACCATCTAGTGTGCCGCAGTGCCGCGCGCCACGCGAGGAAGGGAGCCCGCACGACGTCGGGGAGTGATAGGGGGACCGTTGTGCCATAGAGCATGTTTTGGATGGAGGAGAACCCAAGGCCTTGCACCTCGAGACGATAAGCCGGGTCGCCCCAGCCTCCCGAGAACCAGTCATGGATCACCAGTAACTGGGTGGCCAGATAATAAAGATATAGATTGGTCATACTCAGGCCGCCATCATAGGAGGGGACCCTGCATCGATCCAAGGCCAGCCGAGGCCTACCGCCGCCCCAAAGGAATTTGGTCACCATTTTATCCAGGTCTCGGAACCACGGGCGCGGAAAAGGGCATGGAGTATTTTGTAGTATGTAAAGAAATTTGGGGAGGATCATCATCTTGTATAGAGCGACTCTCCCTAGCGGATTCAATGGGAGGGACTGCCACCGGAGCATGTCTGACCTGGTTTTGTTGACTACCGGAGCCACATTAAGGGCCCAGCAGAGTTCCGGAAGGAGGGTGACCCAAATCCCCAGGTATTTAAAGGAGAGTCTCCGGAGGGGAATGTCCGACTGCCAGTCGAAACATTCCCGCGACGGGTGTAGCGGGACTAGGACGGATTTTTTGGGGTTCAGGTGAAGACCCGACGCTTGGCCAAACCGATGGAGGATCCGACGGACCCGGGGTCCCGAGGTCGCTGGGTCCGAGAGATAGAGGAGGACGTCGTCCGCGTATAGGGCGATCTTGTCGGGGGCTACATCTGGCCATTCCCATCCTCGAAGAACGGGATCCGCGCGAATCAGCACCGCCAGGGGTTCCATCGCCAGAGCGAAAAGGAGGGGCGAGAGCGGACAACCCTGGCGCGTCCCCCGGCCTATGGGAAACGGGCGAGAGAGTGCCCCATTGACCAACACACGGGCCCGCGGGTGCGCATAGAGGACCGTTACCATGGCTCGGAACCGGGGACCGAAGCCCATACGCTCCAGGACCTCACCCAAGTACGCCCATCCCACGGAATCAAAGGCTTTTTCAAAGTCGACCAAGAGGAGGGCCAGATAGGGGGAAAGGCGGCCGCGGTGCGCCATCGCGAGGTGGAGGCGCCGTAGACAGTGTCTGGTCCCTCGCTCCGGCATAAAGCCACATTGGTCCGGATGGACCAGGGAGGCGAGCGATGGGCGTAACCGCTGTGCCAGGACCGTGGCATAGATTTTGAGTTCTGTGTTAATAAGGGATATCGGCCGGTAGTCGGAACAGGACCGCGAGGGAGGCTGTGTCTTGGGGAGTGCGACTATGGTTGCTGTATCCGTTTCGGGCCGGAACAAACCCGTCTCCACCACGGCCGCAAAGAGGTCCCGAAGCCTCGGGGCCAGTGTCTCACGGTAGTGAGCGTAGTATTCCTGGGGGAACCCGTCGGGTCCCGGGGTCTTCCCGGGTGCCAGGCGGCCGATCGCCTCTTCAATCTCCTGCAGCTCGATCGGCGAATCAAGGGTCTCAGAAATCTCAGGCTGCAGCCGCGCTAGTGTCGCCCCGTTTGTTCCCAGTAACTCATTCAGGGAGAGCGTGGACGGTCGGAGACGGTACAGCCGGGAGTAATAGTCAGCGAATGCCTGGGCTATCGCCACTGAGACCGTGTGGACGCCACCTGCAGGGTCCGCGATGGCTGGAATGATCCTGCCCGCCCGGGGATAGGTCGCCAGGCGGTGGAGAAGAGTGCCGTTTTTGTCTCCCCAACCGTACACCCGGGCCACCGAGGAGCGCCACAGGATCTTCGCCGCTTCCAGGGAGTGCAGGCGAATCTCTTCCCGCAGGAAGGCCAAGCGACGAGACCGTGTGGCATCGTCTAAGTTTCCCAGACTACGCTCCAGTTCTAAGGCTTGGGCCTCACAGTCCGCGAGCTTCTGGGATTGAGCCCGTCGTTGACGTTGCAGGTGCCCTTTAGCGGCGCCCCGAACAGTCGCCTTGCCGGCCTCCCATAGGACGGCGGGGGAGACAACAGAGCCCTCATTATGAGAGTAGTAGTCGGCTATCTCGCCCCCGACCGCCCTCCGAAAAGCCTTGTCGTGAAGGAACCAAGCGTTCAGACGCCATATCGGACGGGCAGAGAGGGGGGGGGGACCGAGAGCGAGGAGCACCGGCGAGTGGTCCGAAAGGCCCCTCGGAAGAATGCGTGCGTCCCGCACCCCCGCGCAGTCGGTAGAGGGCACGAAGATGAGGTCGATCCGGGCGTGGGAGTGATGGGCCGCCGACGTGTGGGTGTATTGGCGCGTCTGCGGGTGCCAGATCCTCCAGACATCGCAGAGGCCCTGTGATTCCGCCCAAGAGGAGAGTTGTTTTGCACGGGCGACGCGGGTCAAAGAGACCGGACCCGTCGAGTCCAGGTGGGGCGAGTAGACAGCGTTAAAGTCCCCGCCGAGTATCAGGGCACCTGCAGGAAGTGTCGGGAGGATATCCGCTGCGTGGGAAAGGGCCGACGGCAGGAGGGACGGCGCCGCGTAGAGGGACATCAGGGTAAGGGGTCGGCCCTCCAGAGTGCCACACACTACCAGTAGCATACCCTGGGGGTCCAAAAGCACCCGAGTCAGGACAAAGGGAAAGGACTTGCGAAGCAATATGGCCACCCCCCGGGATCCCCGAGCAAAACCTGAGTGCCATTCCCTGTCATAACCGTAACGGCCAAGGAAGGGGCAGTTGTTACCCAACAAGTGAGTCTCCTGGAGGAGGAGTACATCGATCTCTGCCCGTTGTGCATATTTGAGGACCGCCATGCGTTTGAAACGATCCAGGAGGCCATTGACGTTCCAGGAAAGTATGCGCATGGCGGCCCTAGGGACAGGTGGGTCAGCCATAGTCAAGGACAGAAGAGTGGGCCAGTGGAGGCGCGTCCGAGCAGGTTCCCAGAGAGGAAGGACAGCGGAGCGTCGGGTGAGAGAGCGGGATAGACAGTACATGATACCTTAGCACAACAGATAAGAGGGAGTCACCCCCCACCAACAAAATCCCCCCAACGAGGAAGAAGCAACCCCAAACCAACCCCAACCCCCCACCCCCCGCCCTATACTTCAAAAACGGAAGCATCTGTCGCCCGAACCAAATGGAAGAACCACCAAACTAAAACGCTTGGGCTTGAGCGCTAGTGGACCCCTGATACATCAAAAGTCAAGCCTGATTTACCTGCCCTGGCCCAGAGCAACACTGACAACGGGACGTTCCACCCCCGCCCAGGCATCTCCCACCCCCCCCACCCCAAAGGCAAGCAAAGAAAGTCAAATGGTAGGGCTGCGAGAGAGGTCCGAAGTGTCCACCAACTCAACCGGGTGGGTTGCAGGGCCTGTGAGCCGAGGTGACGCGGCCCGCTGCCCATCCGCCACGGGACTGGTGTGTGCGGCTGATGAGGCCGAGGAGGTTCTCGATCTCTGGCTTGGCCGGCCCCCAGAGCGCGTGGTGATCGCCTCCCCCGTTGTGCGCTCCCGGGGCAATGTGCGATGCCGCCGACGGGTCTTCGATGTCCGGGGTCTCCCCCGTCTCCCCCGTGGACCCAGAGGCGATCCGCGCCCAGAGCGCTGCAAGGGGTGCTCCTCCGCCAACCAGGTCCAGGCCGCCCGCGGTGTATCGAAGAAGAGAGTCTTTTGCTGGAAGACGACCCGGAGGCGGGCCGGGAATTGGAGCTGGTATTGGAGTCCCAGGGAGCGCAGCTTTTGTTTCACTTCAGTGTAGGAGCGGCGCAGCTCCTGGACTTCGCGGGTGTAGTCCGGGAAGACCATGATTTTGTGGTTCTGATAGTGGAGGGCATCCATGCGCCGGGCTTCACGGAGAATGGCATCTCGGTCACGGAAGTTCAAGAGCTTGAGGATGAACGGCCGGGGTGGAGCCCCCGGGGGCCTGGGGGCCAGGGAGCGGTGTGCTCTCTCCACCACGAACGAAGCCGACAGGCTGTCCGCCGGCATCCAGGATCGGAACCAGCGCTCCATGAAGTTGTCCGCCCGGCCCGATTCAACTCCCTCCGGGAAACCCACTAAGCGCAGGTTGCTGCGTCGAGCGCGGTTTTCTGCATCCTCGACCCGGCGGTGCAACTCCTTAGAGTGGGTGGTCAGCTCCCGAACCTGATCTTGCAGATGGCGGATGTCGTCCTCGGCCGTGGATATCCGGGACTCGGCTTCCGAAATGCGGGCGGTGGCGTTCCTCAGATCTTGCCGGAGAAAGCGACGTCCACTTTGACCTCACCCACCATGCCCTCGAGCGAGGCGCGGGACGAGTTGATGGCCTGCAGGATGGCAGCCAGGTCTGCAGCAGGGGCCGGGGCCTGTTCGCCCGTGGGGCCGGGCCCCTTGTCGGAGGTTGTGAATTTGTCCATCCTGGTTTGGGTGGCCCCGGACGCCGGCTTGGCGGCTCTGTCCTTACCCATTTCTGGGCCGTCCGTCAGCGAAGGAGGGCAACTAGCCGGTGATACACCTGCGGGACGGCAACGGGCAGCCGGGCTGCCGCGGGACCAACAGGAGGCCCGTCCGGGAGGACCACCGGCCGGGAACGGCTGGGTAGCACCAGCCTCAGCGGTCAAGCCCCGCCGGGCATCTCAGCAAAGCGGGGTCCAGCAATGTAGGTCTCAGTTCCAGGCCCCCGGCCGCCACTTGGGGGCCCCCCAGCCAGCCGTCGCAGGGCCGCAACCTCCGGCGCAGCCCAAGTCTCCAAGGGAACAGTTAGCCGGGTCTCCCCTCAGTCCCCAGGGGGGGCAAGGTGTCACTCGTCAGGGTCCGCAGCCGGGAGTCCAAGCGATGGAGGGGGGGGGGAAGAGGGGGGAGACAGCACGTACACCCCCCCGGCCGCCGGTATGCGGCCCGAATCAGCGAGGGCCCCCCCGCACCCGGAGTCCGCAGCCAGTCTGGGGCCGATGGAGCCGGTTCCGCGCTGCAACCAGGAGAAGAGGGGAGGGAGAAGGGGGGGGAGCCGGGGGCCCGGGCCCCCCGGCCGCCGACACACGGCCCGATGGGGGGGGGGCTCCCCCGCACAGCCAACCCCACAGTTGCCCCGATGAAGCGGTCGCGGCCAGCCCCACTCACCGCCTGATTCGCCGCTCTGCGCCACGCGGGGGGGTCCGATCCAGCACCCCCGGGGCTCCGGACGGCGTCAGCGGAGCAGGGCAGCACCGGGCCAGTGCCAGCAGCACCCGCGGCAGCCCCGCGGCCACCGCGTCCTTCAGTCCAGCAGTTTCAGGCCTGCACCCCTCGTGGGCGCCGCGGGCTAAATTTCTCAGCGTGTCCGCGCCGCGGTTCCACAGCCGCCACTTCACGCCGTCGGTCTGGTTCCGCGACGGCTAGGGAGGCTCCCAGAGCCCGCAGCGCCCCAGGATTCGGTGCGGGGCGGCAGGGCAGCTTCGCGGACCCCCGCACTCCGAGTGAGCCGGCCAGGGCAGTCCAGTAGAGGAGTCAGCAGGATTTGCGGGGACCGATGCCGGGAGCCTTAGTGAAAGGCGGCCATGCCGGTCAGGCGCCACCTAGCGCTCCTGGGCCCTGACTTCTTATGAAGATGAACAGCCTCGCCCCTCCAGTGCCATTATTGGTGACTCTGACTGAATTCTGACCGATTGGCACTGTACAGAAGAAATCAGCTGCCAGTAAGCATGCCCTTTGATTGTTATTTTTTGCTATTTTATACAGTGCAAACCGGAACCGAAGATATTGCGCTTTACATGAGCAACAGTTACATTACACAAGGATGCATTCATTTATTGTAGGCACAGGGAAATGAAGTGATTTGCCCAGAATCACAGGACGTTGAGCCAACACCGAGATCCTAGTTCCAAAGTCTGCAGCTCTGGCCGTTACGCCACACCCTCTCCCTTGTTCAGGCGCATTGTGGCACTTTCACTGGTTCTAGAATCTACTTAGAGAAGCGCTGGTGTCATGGCTCGGCAGGACACAAGGGTAGAAAGGGAAACACCTGTGCCTTGCGGAAAGCAATAGAATGGAGGAGAGAGAGGAGGAAAAAATGGACAGGGAGGGGAGAGTCAGTAAAGACAAAGAATGAGAGAGAATGGTAGACAGAAAAGCAGACTTGTCAAGAGGGCAGTGATTCACTGCCTCACCCGGTTCTTGCTTCACCTGGCTCGTGCCCGTGAGTGGCAGAATTAGATTTTCAGAAGGCCCAATCGTGCGGTGCTGCATTTCCAACATCCAATCATAATGTATAATGGCTTGGACAAGTACCCTGCGTCCACAAGCACAATTGAATTTAGGCTTCTGCGTGCCATAAACAGGCCTCCCAGGTGAACCAAGGACTTTGAAAGTGAGCGCACATCTATTGAAATAATTGGACAGGAAGTGGTTACCACTTTGGACACAACTCTAAATACGCAATCCAACAAAAAGGATTTCATTGCATTGTATATTTGAGTAGGGCTTTGCCGAGAACAAAGTGGGAGAGTAGGATAGAAATAAGGAGACAGGATGAGGACAAGAGAGGGGAGTTTGAGAAAGAGCAGGTGACCGAGATGAGGGGAGACACCATGTTGGGGAAAGGAGCCGGGAGAGAGAAGGAGGGTAAAGAGAACCAGAAGAGGAAGCTTCTGCAAAAGCAAAATTGGGAGAGAGCTGAGAGGGACAGTGGATTTATAGTGAAATGCGGGTGGGAGTAAAGAGAAGGACATTGGAATAAGGACTGCATGTAGTAGGCATGACTATGAGAGAATTCAGGAGGAACTGAGAGCGAAAAAGTGAATGTGAGTGAGGGAGACCACTGCAGGTTCCTTCACAGCTAACCCAAACCGTTTTTCAGTCAATCAGGCACAACCGGGGTCATGCAGATCAGCCCCTTCTACTTCCCACTGAAAAAGAGTTGCAAGGTGTAAAAACTTTTTTTTAATTATGTTTTATTTATTACTTAATCTCTGAAAAAGGTGAGTCTCCCTTGAGTTTAGGTGCACTTTTTAGGTCTTGCTGAGTCAGCGCTCATGGGCTGCTCGGAGAGACTTTAGTAGGTGAGTTTTCAAAGTGCTGCTGGTTGGTGACAAGCTTGCGTGCACGCGAACGTGCACGCGTGAATTGCCAGCCTTCAGCAGCACTTTGAAAACTCACCTACTAAAGTTTCTCCAAGCAGCGCATGCGCGCTGACTCAGCGAGACCTAAAAATGCGCATTACGCCGGCGATGCTTCCGTAAAGCAGCTCGCCTCCGCCGGGTCTTCGGGGACGCAGCTTCCCAGCAAGTAATACAAGCGGCTTGTTTTAGGTCTCGCTGAGCCAGCACGCATGCGCTGTCAGCGAGACATTTTGTATGTGGGCTTTTAAAAGTCCTACCAAAGCTGGCTGGCCACGGGCATGCGGTTACGCGCACAATGACGAGCAGAGGCGCCATATGGCTTTCCTCTCTCATCATGGTGTGCGCACATCGCACACCACTCGCCAGCCAGCCTGCTTTCACTTTTGCACCTCCGCCTTGCCTGCTCGGCTTCAATGCTCCTCCCCCTCCTCCACCACAGAGTGCGTCTCGTGGCCACGCGTCTTTTTGTTGCTTGTTTGCTGATGCCGTTTGCGCATTGCATTCAAGTTGAACCACGTCACGTTCCCAACCTCGTTTGGAGAGAAGCAACCATCAGATGTAAACGACGTAGGCAACACAGCACTGGCACTCTAACCCAGGTGAAGTACCACGCCACTGTACTCATACATGCTACACACATTTCAGCCACAAAATGCATAAAATCACAAGTCTGATCATACACGCAGCACTCCCTAAACATCAAGGTAACTCGACAGAAGGACGTTTCACTCACAAGCAACCACATCCACTTCGTGTTAGTCAACGATCAGATGGCAAATGAACAGCTAAACAATAGAACATAAGGGTTGTCTATCAGCAACTGGCCCGGATAACCCATTGTGTAGTACAGGGAAACCTTAGGAAGAAAACCAGTTAATGCTGTTGTATAATCACCATTCACTCCTTAAAATTAATATTATACATATGAGACAATACGTTTTGCGTTATCTAAGTAAACGCACCTGGGTAACAACCTCTGCAAGAGACCCCGCGGCAGAGCAGACGTACAGAAACAAAGGTGAAAGTGGCAAGTTCATGGATTACCACATCACCATTACCCAGACAAGAGAAAAGGCGACTCAATATTCCACCTTGAATGTCTTAATCAAATAATCAACCACAAGCTTGAGAATCACTATTCCTGCAATCCAGAGCTAGCTAATGAACCACCGTGGTGTCCCGTCATCCCGTCATATCCAATCAACACGTGCATGGATATGAAGCATGCCAGTGCCTGCTGTTTTTATTTTCATGCTCATCAATATCTGTAAAGCACGCAGTACAGTCTGGAGGGAGAAGGGGTGCTCAGTACATGGTATGCGCTTCAGAGCACAGAGAACTACAGCACAACACTTGTACTGTAACAATAAATCTGTGCTGCTGAAGGTTGTTTTCTCTCAAAACAGCTTTCCCTTTATTAAAAAAGTATTATCTATTAGAAGAATGCAGCACGTTTGCAAAGCACAACCAGACCGGAGAACATTCTTATGCCATGGTAAACCTTTGGACGGGGCCCCATTACATCTTCAAAGTGAGGCAAATGAGTGGATTATCTAGGTCTTAATTCCTGTTTAAATTATTGTGGAATAACAGTGGTGCCCACAACAGACCATACAGAGGTATTGCATTTTGGCATTTACCAGGACATTTTTCAAGCAGTGCCTGAAGGATTTTTGGACCGGTTACAACATAGCACTTAGTGGCCTTGATGGCCAGTTCAGCAGCTGGAATGCCTAAGATACCAGATACAGTCTCTAAGTGCCGGTTCTCTACCCAGGTGATATTCAAAACACAGCTAGGTACATTTATGCTGCATTTGATGTGCATAAAACAGTCTTAAATTAAGCAAAACAAACGCTAATTGGATAACAGGGCTGTCACCGGTGGCATGAAAAAACAAGCATTGGCATAGCCAATAGGTCTCGCTTTTGGGACCTTATAAGTATTTAGTTATGCAGCACAATATCCTTGGTGCAACAACATCAACTGTTGCATGGCTAAACACTTATAAGGTCCCAAAGGCGAGACCTATTGGCTATGCCAATGCTTGTTATTCTGCTGTTCAGTCTCAATCTCGCAGGAGTGTTAACAATAGAGGTCATTAAACTTGCTTCTGCTGGACCAATGACCACTGTAAAGGGCCAGGGATGCATGGACTGCGATGAGCCAATAATGTGTGTAATGTGAGAGACCTATGATGCAGGCGCAGCAGTGAAGCATGTAATGCGAGCAGACACTGATGCATGTCCTGGGTGAGGCCGCTGACATGGGAGGTCCTGGATGGGCCCACAGATGCAGGACGTCCTTGATGGATGCTTTTCTCTCCCTGAGGCCACTGATAAATGTACTGCTAATGATCATGCTAACTGCATGTTATGGTTTGCTAGCAGCTTAAGTGAGAACCGGACTAGGCAGCTATTGGAAGTCCAAACTGGTCCAGACGACAGCAGTGCCGCACAGAATTTAATCTGCATAATTTTCTTAGCATTTTACAACACAAGTCAGCAACTGAATTTAAGCTAATTGTGTGTAGTAAGAGCACAGCTGCAAGACTGAAGTTTTTGACACACCTTCAATGAGTTGCCACTTTCTAGCCAAGAGCCCCTGTGAAACGTAAACTGCAAGTCCCAGAATGCAGTCTCAGGCTCATGGCTATAAACTAGTTCTCATTAACATATCAAATATTTTTTATACCCGTGCCTCTTTTTAGGACGGGCCACAGGGGCAACTCTGCAATACTGGCTAAATGTTTGGCTACTGTGGGCCTCAGGCAAGGTGGGCCTTTACTCAGACAGCACCCCAGGCGAAACATTTATACGCTGTTCCTGATCCTTTGTGCCAAATTGGAAGCCACAGGACGTGTTGGGGGAGGTTGGGAAGGGAGATGCGAGGGAGAAGATGTAGGGGGAAAAGGGAAACAGAGGGTGACTATGGAAAGAGAACTAAAAGATTTACAGGGAAGCCTGGATATAATGAACATGTGCTGGCGACCTAGAATTTAAGACCAGCATTGACGAAGCCAATAGGTCTTGCCTATGCAAGAGCTATTGGCTTTGTTAATGTCCTTCAGCCATGTACCTTTACCACGCAGGACTTTAGCACGCATTTTTTCAAAACATACCGTTTATGTTATTTAAAAAAAGTGATTTTAGGGTTCAGTGATGGATGGGTAGAAGTAAAAGGAGGAAAGAGAGATTTTAGAGTTAGGGTGGGTAATGGGTGAATTAATGGTTCACGGTGGGTAGAGGTAGAGGGAGATAAGGGTGAATTTAGGGTTAGAGGTAGAGGGTGGTAAATTAGATTTTAGGGTTCAGGGTGGGTAATGGTGAATTTAGGGTTCAGTGGGTAGAGGTAAAGGGAAGTAATGGTGATATAGGGTTCGAGGTGGGTAGAGATAGAGGGACATCAAGGTGAATTTATGCTTCAGGGTAGATAGAGTTAAAGGGAGGTATGGGTGATTTTAGGGTCAGTGTTGGGTCAAGGTAAAGGGAGGTAAGAGTGATTTTGGGTTCAGGGTTGGGTCGAGGTAAGGGGGATAAGGGTACATTTAGGGTTCAGGGTTGGGTAAAAGTAAAGGGAGGTAAGGGTGAATTTAGGGTTCAGGGTAGTGTAGAGGTAAGGGTGATTTTAAGGTTCAGGGGTGACTAGAGGTAAAGGGAGATAAGGCTGATTGTAGGGTTCAGGAATGGGTAGCGGGAAAAGGAAGTAATGGTGATTTAGGATTCAGCGGTTGGTAGAGGTAAAGGGAGTTAAGGGTTATTTTGGGGTTCAGGAATGCATAGAGCTAAAGGCAGTATGGTAGATTTTAGGGTGGGTAGAGATAAAGGGTGGAAAAGGTGATTGTAGGGTTCGAGGTGAGTAGAGGTAAAGTGATGTAAGGATGATTTTAGGGTTCAGGGATAGGTAGATGTAATGGGGAGAAGGGTGATTTTAGGATTCAGAGATGGGTAGAGATAAAGGGAGTTAAGGGCGATTTTAGGATTCAGGTTTGGGTAGAGATAATGAGAGTTGTGGTTTTAGGGTACATGGGTGGGTAGAGGTAAAGGGAGATAAGGGTGATTTTAGGGTTCAGGGATGGGTAGAGGTAAAGGGAAGTATGGGTGATTTTAGGGTTACGGGGTGGGTAGAAGTAAAGGGAGGCAAGGGTGAATATATGGTTTGGGTGGGTAGGCGTAAAGGGACGTAAGATAATTTTAGGGTTCAGGAATCGGTAGAGGTAAAAGGAGGTAATGGTGTTTGTAGGGGTCAGGGATGGGTGGAGGTAAAAGGAGCTATGAGTGAATTTACAGTTATGGGGTATATAGAGGAAATGGAAGGTAAGGGTGAATTTAGGATTCAGGGTGAGTAGAGGTAAATGAAGGTAAAGGTGATTTTAGGGTTTAGCGGTGGGTAGCGGTAAAGGGAGATAAGGGTGACATAAACTTTTTGAAAGCACTGCATGTTTGATGATGAATAAAACATCCTCTAAGTTATTAAAGAGATGACCAACAAATAAGTAAACGTGATACAGCTGAATACGTTAATTCGGAAAAACACATACTGTACAGTGTTCAATGAAGGCAGTATGTTTCCATTTTCATCATCAATTAAAACAACAGACAGCCAAACTGATTGGTTTGGATATTGGTCACATGCGACAATGTTTTGTTATTGTAAGTTGTTTTATGCGTTCAGCTCTTTGACATGCGTGGAAGCCCAAGCTTCAACTTTTATAGTTTCAAGCTTCCTTGTAAGCAAAAGCAAAAAAAAGGCACCACAATCCAAGCACAACCAGCACAGAAGAATAATAATCAAGTAATCAGTCAGTACTTGGTCCATGCTCCAGGGAAGAAAACAAACAAATGGAGACACAGTGGAGCCCAAGTGAAGCTGATAGTGCTCACCAATTAAAAGGAAGAAATTAAGAGTGACAATGAAGCCAGCCAATAGTAAGTGATGCTTGGGCTAAAAGCCCCCTTTTAACTCTTTTTTTTAAAGCAACAACAATTTGTCGCAAGCGACAGGCCATGCACTGACTCAGGCGAGATCTAAAAATAATAATTCAATTTTTTTTTGGTGAGTTGAATAAGCACCCCTGAACTAAGATGCCCTGAACTTGGGCCCAGCTAGCTCATGCCTAAAGCTAGTCCTGTCTAAAGGTATGAAATATCACTGTGGTGACCCGTGTTCATGTGATGTTCATCCCATATAAAGTGATCCTGTTGGGAGCCATCTACCACTCACTAGTCAATCAACCAATCAGTCATTTATAGAGTGCAGCAAATCACCCATTAGGGTCTCGAGGAGCTGTGGTTGCTAGGTGTTTTGTGGCGCTCTGTTCAGTCAAACAGCCAGGTCTTGAGTCCTTTCCTGAATTCCCGGAGCAATGAGGCTCTTCTAATGTGCAGGGGAAGGTCATTCCAAGCTTTGGCCGCCAGATGTGAGAAGGTGCGTCCTCTGATGTTGCCTTGGCGGATCCGGGGGGTGTCTGTGAGGAAGAGAGAGGCAGACCATAGGTGTCAGGTCAGTTGGTGGAAGGTCATGCATTTGATGATGTATGCTGGCCCTTCATTGTGCATGGCTTTGTATGCGTGGGCCAGCATCTTAAACTGCCATCTCTTCTGGATTGGGAGCCAGTGTAGCTTTTTGAGGTGCAGTGTGATGTGGGTTCTTCTATGAAGGTCGGGGACAAGTCTTTCCGCTGAGCTTTCTATTGTCTGTAGTTTCTTCAGGAGGTGTGCGGTGATTCCTACGTAGACTGTGTTTCTGTAGATCAGCCTGCTGGTGAGGACTGTCCTTCTGGTGTTGACCGGGAGCCACCTCAAGATCTTGTGGAGTATGCGTGGCGTGTGGAAGCAGGTGGATGATACTGTGTTTACCTGTTTCTTCATAGATAATTTGCTGTCCAGGATGATGCCAAGGCTGAGGGCCAGGTCTGTCGGGGCGGGGATGGGCCAAGTTCAGCTGGACACCATGTGTCGTTCAATGGTGAGGTGTTATTCCCAAAGATGAGGATTTCCATCTTGTCTGAGCTGAGCTTGAGACAGTAATCCTTCATCTAGTCACTGACGTTCATCATGCAACTGTGGAAGTTGGCTCTGGTGGTGGGGGGTCTTCTGACAGTGAGAGGATGAGCTGGGGGTCATCGGCGTAGGAGATGATGTTGAGCCTGTGCAATCTGACAGTGTTGGCCAGTAGGGTCATGCATGTGTTGAAGAGGGTGGGGCTGAGGGACGATTCTTGTGGGATGCCTCAGATTATATTCTTGGATCCCGAGGTGAATGTTGGGAGACGGATTCTCTGGTTTTTCCACTGAGGTATGAGGCAATCCGTTTGAGATGTCATCCTGGATTCCGATGTGGTAGAGTCTGTTGATCAAGATGTGATGTGAGACGGTGTCGAAGGTGGCTGACAGGTCCAGGAGGCTGAGGCTGCTGTTTCACTGCAGTCTAGGAGGGCCCTGATGTCATCGGTGGTTGCGATCAGGGCTGTCTCTGTGCTGTGGATGGCTCAGAATCCAGATTGAGAGGGGTCCAGGAGGTTGTTTTGTTCCAGTTGTTGGTTAAGTTGCTGCTTGACTGCCTTCTAAGGAGCCTTTGATAGAAAGGGGAGTAGGGAGATGGGTCGGTAGTTCTTCGGTTCTGCTGGGTAGGTGGTTGGTTTCTTCAGTAGGGGTCGCACTTTAGCGTGTTTCTAGTCCTTAGGGAAGGAGGCTGAGGTGGTGAAGGTGTGCAGGTCTTTCTTGAGCTCGTCGCCGATCATCTTGCTTACGAAGTTGAAGATGTGGTGGGGACAGGGATCCATGGGTGCTCCCCAGTGCACGGAGTTCATGATGGAAAGTTTGGGGCTGGAGTTGTGAGGGTCCCAATGGGTGAGTAGGTATTCAGGGTTTGTGCTTGTGGGTGTGAGGAGGCTGATGCTGTCGGAGGTGAGGGGTTGGGGTTTGAAGTTTTCGGAGATGACTGCAATCTTCTCATGGAAGAAGTCTGCCAGAGTGTCACACAGTTCTTGGGAGGCTGAGGGGTTTGAGAACTCCTTCATGATGGCGAAGAGCTTCTTGCTGCAGTTTGTGCTGGCTTCTATGTGGTCTGCTAGGGTGTTCTTCTTTGTTTCTTTTAGTAGGCGGTAGTATTGGTTGAGTGCTGTCTTGAAGGTGGTGTGGTCCCTTATCTCTTTGCTGGTGCACCACTTCAGTTCTAGTAGTCAGCAGTTGCATTTGGTGGATTTCAGGTCTGCGGTGAACCAGCTGGCTCTTCTGGCAGGTCTTTTGGAGTTGGGTGGCTTGGAGGGTGTGATTGTGTTGGCGCCATCTGTATTCCACTGGGAGACGTTTTTCGCAGCCTGGTCTGGCTTGGATGTTGTGTCTGGGAGGTGGGAGTTGAGAGAGTTGTTTCACTGGTCTTCTGATATCTTTTTCCAGTTTCTGGGCGTGGAGTAGGGAGGCATGGTGCCAGTGTTGGTAAGTCCTGAGATGGAGAAGTGGACGTTGTAGTGGTCGGTCCAGGTGAGGTGTGAGACGTGGCTGTACTTGACTCTATCGCTGGATGTGGAGATGGGGGTCTAGCATGTGTCCTGCGATGTGGGTAGGGTTGGTGACAAGTTGCTTGAGGCCGATGTTGCTCATGCTTTCCAGGATGTCGTTGTGTTGGTGTTGCTGGGGTCATTGAGGTGGAAGTTAAGATCCCCTAGGAAGATGTAGTGCTCGGAGTCAATGACGATCAGGGCGATGAGGTCAGGGATGGCGTTGCAGAAACTGGGGCATGGTCCTGGTTATCTGTAGGTAAGGGTGCCTCTGATGGTGCTTTTTACGTCTGTGTAGATTTGGAAGTTTAGGTGCTCCATTATCGGGGTAGAGTCATCTGAGGAGGTCCTGCATCGGACGGTGTCTTTGTAGATGATGGTAATTCCACCTCTATGTTAGTGGTTTGGACTGGTGTATTATTTTGTAGGCTTAATGGTGGCAATGGCGATGTCCGGTGCAGAGGCAGGGTTCAGCCAAGTCTACGTGATGAAGATGATGTCCTGTGTGAGAGATGAGATTGTGTCCCAGATGGCCGGGGCATGTTGGCGGTCTCGGTCGGCTTGGTGAGCTCAGCCATGTTCACAGTAGCTCCGGCATTGTTGGTTGTTTTGGTGTTTCAGGTGAAGTGGCAATGCTGGCAGGCGAATGATCCTAAGATGGTGCATGAAGATGTGCAGCAGTTGTTGTTGATGCACCCGCCGCCCAAGGCTCGTAGGTCTGTGGTGGTGTAGCTGTGCAGGCTGGAAGAACCAGGGTTCCTGCTGCTGGGTGCGATCCAGGCATAGACAGGCTTGCCTTTGGCACGCCAGTAGAGCGTGCGCACTGTGGCCTCCGTTTAGTAGGTCATGGGGTCAGGCAGAAAGAGCAGCAAAAACAGTGGGAAAATCATGCAGAGGAGCGGAGGAAACAGTAAAATTACCATAACAAAAGTTCACAATGTTAAACCTGGAGTTAAAATAAGCTTATAAATCACAGTGTTATAGAAAAGAAAAAGAACAAACCTGCCGCTAGAGGTGAACGACATGCTGAAGGCATACAGTGTTACAACCTTACACAGAATGAACAAACCAGCCACTAGAGGGGAACGACACACAACAGAGGGGGAGCTGGCAACAAGGACCTGCTCCTGCTAGTACTAGTGCAGTAAGCAAATCCGACTTTTATATCCTGAGCCTGGGCAAGGATACAAATTTCATTGTTGGTATTCTGTTGAAGTAGGTTAGAGATGATACATAAGATGTTGAAGTGTGCTTTATTTGTTTCCAGATCATTAGATTGCACATAATGGGTCATTTATAAAACTTATTTCACTGAATGAACATAACCATCATTTTCTGCTTGTGTCACTCAAAATGTCACACATGTGGCATGTAAATGTCACACATATGGCATTGAAAGGTCACCTATAAGCACACCAAAAACACAGAAATATAACACATAGGTAGGGCCCCCGAATTATGGTATTTATTTTTTTGACATTTCCGTCTGTATTTATACATTTTATTTTTTGTCAACTTTATCTGTATTTATCCGTATTTATTATGGGTTTTGTGAAACTGGTATATTTTCACATTTATGTGCCCAATAAATATGCAGTCATGCTTGAATGCCTGCCAGGTTTCAGTAATATGAACACCCGCAGAAGATAAATCAATGCAATTATAATGAAATATGCACATTTCTGTTTCAGCCTTGTGCATATTTACTGCTATTTAAGCCTCTTTACTAAAATTCCTTTCTTTTTTAACCCTCTTACCTATCAATCCACACAGTTATTGGCCTGGTAGCCATGGCAAAGTAAATTTGGAATCACTCAAAAAGCACCTAATATAGCCTTATAGCCCGCCGCAGCGGGCTATACCGGCTGTTAAAGGCCCGCTGCAGCGTTAAAGGCCCGAGCCGAAGGCGAGGGACTTTAACAACAGCAGCGGGACTTTAAAAGCCGGTATAGCCCTGCTACGAAGGGCTATAAGGCTATTAGAACATTCTGCCACTAGAGGGCAGAATGTTCTAACAAAACGAAGCCTTCAGGGAGCGCGAGGGGATTCAAATCCCCTCCGGCTCCCTGAAGTCTTTGTTCACAGCCAGAGCTGTGAACAAAGACACATTGGAATGTTGGCGCTCCGGGCTTAGTCCCATTATGGGCCCAGACCCCCCCCCCTCATGCAAAGGCAGCATAACATGGCAGAATAACATGTATAAATAAAACACACCACACCTTTTTTTGGATTGGAAAAGATATTGCTGCAGGTTTATTATATACAAAGTATGCAACATACGGTGGGTTAACTTACGGGCGATCCAAGGGCAGGCAGCTAGACCTATGCTGCCCTGCCCGCCTGATGAGCCAAGCACTGTGGGAATACCCCCCAACCAGCACTACCCTTATCGGAGTGATCCCCTTACTGGATCACGTGACACATTGGTCCCATATTACTCACGCCCCTTTCAGGGCGGAGCGTAGCAAGGCAAGCCCCCGGTTGTTCAGGCCCACAACCGCCCTAGGGACTAGCGGGGCGCCGACGTCATTGTTCCAGGACCCTCTCCTGAGGTTCATGTGGGTTTGGCTCTGGCACCCCTATTGTGCTCATGCAGAGGTATTCTGTACCCATCCTGCTTCCAGATCGCCCTGTAACTCCTCCTGCAACGACAAAGAAAATATTACAACTTCTTGCGCCCTCCCCCTGACTGCCCCAAGCCGGGTAAGCGGTAGGGCGGGGAACGGCGTGAGAGTGGGGCAGCAAAGAGGGTCAAAGATGGAGGGGAGAGGCCTAAATACCTTTCCCCGACCCCCCGGGCCCGCCGGACATGACGTTTCCAGCGCGCCCCCCTGTACTGGGACTCCTCCCCGAGTCCCGTGGAAGCGAGGCGGGGGGAGGAGCCCAAATGCAACTAAGGGTGGCCGCCCTCCGAGGTGGCCCCCTGCGGGGGCCGAGGGCAGCCGCATAGTCCCATTATGGGCCCAGACCCCCCCTCATGCAAAGGCAGCATAACATGGCAGAATAACATGTATAAATAAAACACACCACACCTTTTTTTGGATTGGAAAAGATATTGCTGCAGGTTTATTACATACAAAGTATGCAACATACGGTGGGTTAACTTACGGGCGATCCAAGGGCAGGCAGCTAGACCTATGCTGCCCTGCCCGCCTGATGAGCCAAGCACTGTGGGAATACCCCCCAACCAGCACTACCCTTATCGGAGTGATCCCCTTACTGGATCACGTGACACATTGGTCCCATATTACTCACGCCCCTTTCAGGGCGGAGCGTAGCAAGGCAAGCCCCCGGTTGTTCAGGCCCACAACCGCCCTAGGGACTAGCGGGGCGCCGACGTCATTGTTCCAGGACCCTCTCCTGAGGTTCATGTGGGTTTGGCTCTGGCACCCCTATTGTGCTCATGCAGAGGTATTCTGTACCCATCCTGCTTCCAGATCGCCCTGTAACTCCTCCACAGCTCTGGAGGCGGCCCCCGTCGCCTGCGGAGCCCCCCACCACTATTCTAGGCTTTTTTCACCTGCAACCTGCTCCCTCTAGAGTCTCTTGTAAGTCCAAGAGGAACAGGTCCATTCCAACCTGTGATAGGTGAACCTTGTCGGCATCAAAATAGCCTGTCACCCTCATTTGAAGCAGCTCGTGTCTGATAAACCCAAGACCTATTTGGTCCGTGAACTTGCGCATTGCGCTGTTGACCCTTTTGCGGGAATGCTCGATGGCTTCATTGGACTTAGCCCCGCGCCAGTCCAAGCGTGGTACTATCTCAGACCAAAACAGTTCACATTGGCCCATGCGCTTGCTAATCTCCCCTAGGTCAGTCTTCATGGCCTGTAAGAGAGCACCCCTGCCCATGGAGGTGAGATCGTTGCCCCCAAGGTGTGTTATCAAGATGTTGGGCAAGCCTTCTTGCCCCGTCAGGCCCTGTTCTAGCTTATTCCGCAGGCTGGCCCATCTCATGCCAGGGAAGCCCCACCAGACCACTTTAGTATGCGTGAAACCCTGCATCCAGTTCCTGCGCGCCGCCCACCTGGCCAGTCTGGCGACGAACGAATGGCCGATCACCCACACTTGGACACCTGGCAAAATAAACGGATGCAAATTCTTCACACTTATTTAATGTATAGTTTGAAAAGCATTACATATTATGCTGCTTGTCTACACCGCAAACAAATAATACACTGCACACTTCGTAAAACATTTTCTTGCCCCCAACGTGTGGGCAGGGGGGGGTGGAAGGCTGCCAAAGGTTCCCCCTTCAAGGCCGAATATAACGTTTGAAGCATTCGGATTCCCAGCGACCCACTTTCTTTATACTTTCCTGTCCCATGCCTGCCTTAAACGCTGTGGTGGCAGCCCCAATCCTGAACGAGTGACTAGAAAATCTCCTGTCAGGTGAAGCAAGCCCTGTACGCGCCAAGTAAGCGCCCATTACCTTGTTCATTTGGAATTTAGAAAGAGGCACCTGGTCCTCATGGATCAGGAGGTACCCCGGGGCCTTAGGGCGAATCTCTAAGTACCTTTTTACTCTCTCCACCGGGCAGTATCTCTGGTCACCCAGGGGCATCAGCACTATCTCTTTCCCTTTCCTAGCTTGATCGGTCTTGGACTTCCTAAGATGGATCACCAGCCTGTCTGACATACATACGTCGTTGATCCCTAAAGCGTCTCCTGACAGGTCATTTTTTGCCCTTGCCACCAACTCACTGGTTCTCAATACCCCAAAGAATGCAAGGCAGAAAGCTGCTGCGAAGAGCCTCGCCTCAAACTCAGAGAAGGTGACCCGCTCTAACTCGCCTAGCATTGACTGGAGTGCATGGTACTCAATAGGGGCCCTGGTGTCGGGAACTCTGACCTCCTCTCTCGCCCACCCTTTCAGTGCAGCTGAAATCAGAAATGACTTAGTGGGATCCTGCTCCCCCCTCAATTTGGCGTCATGGGTTACTGCTGCTAGATGACCCCGAACCCACGAATTGTTCTTCCCATGCCTTTTGGCCCAAAGTATGAAGCCATGCACCCGCTGCACTAGGGGGTGAGATGATTGGCCCATTGCCGTAGAAATGCTATGGAATTTTTCCAGCTGGCTTCTGTATCTTTTCCGGGTCCCTGGCGCCAGTGACCTTTCGCCCAACGCTCTCAGCTGTTGTTCCATTTCAGCAGCCTCCATAGGTGTGCCGGGAAGGGCGTCATCGCCGCTCTCGCCCGTGGCCAAGCCTCCCGGAAACGGAGCCACTGAAAGCGAGAGAGAGCGTCAGCCGCTACATTTTTTACTCCCTCGATATGGCAAGCCTTAAACTCTACGTTGCAGCGCATACAGGCCCTGAGCAGCTCCCTTAACAAGCATAGTATTAGGGGACAGTTGGCCGTTTGGCCATTGATGGCTTGCACTACCGCCATGTTATCTGACCAGAAAACCACCCTCCTTGCAGACAAGGCCGCTGGCCACAGGTGAAGTGCAATGACGATTGGAAAGAGTTCTAGTACAGTTATTTTTGCAGTTACGTTCTTCCTACGCCATGCATTAGGCCATTTTTGCGCGCACCATTCGCAATCCATTATGACTCCAAACCCCTCCCTGCCTGACGCATCCGTGAACAGGGAAATGTCTGGACTACCCGCCCAGGGGGATCTCCAGATGACCGTGCCATTGAAATTCAGCAGAAACTCATGCCACATGAGGAGGTCCTCCCTTAGCCCCTTGGTCAGTGTAATCATGTGGTGTTTTTTGCGCACATTGGCTGTGGCCCTCGCTAGCCTCCTAGCAAAGACTCTACCTGCTGGGACCACCCTGGATGCGAAGTTCAGCTTTCCTAATAGACTCTGGATGACACCGAGAGGAGCCTTGTCCTTGCCCAGGAGAGCCTGGATATCCGACTGCAAAGCCTGCACCTTCTCAGCAGGGAGCCTGGACATGCCCTTGACCGTGTCCAACTCTATGCCCAGGAAAGTGAGGACCTGCGCCGGACCCTCGGTTTTTCCCGGGGCCAGGGGGACCCCTAAGTGCCCTGCCAATTCCTGAAACTGGTGAAGCGCAGCGCTGCACTCCTGCGTCCCTGCTTTCCCTATGAAGAGGAAATCATCGAGGTAGTGCGTGACCCCCTCCGTGTTGTATGTCCAATTGAGAGCCCACTGTAGAAACCTGCTGAACGCTTCAAAGTAGGCGCAGGAGACTGCGCAGCCCATCGGCATGCATTTGTCAAAGTAGAACTGGTTCTGCCATTTAAAACCCAGGAGATGGTGACTGTCAGGGTGCACTGGGAGTAGACGGAAAGCCGCCTCTATGTCAGCCTTCGCCAACCATGCCCCTCTTCCTGCTCTCCTGACCATGTCAACAGCCATATCGAAGGAACAGTAAGCTACTGAACATTTCCCTTCTTCCAGCCAGTGATTCACCGAGTTACCCTCTGGGTAGGACAAATGGTGTATGAGACGAAAAGCCCCGGGTTCTTTTTTGGGTACCACCCCCAAGGGAGAGATCAAGAAATTATCAAGCGGAGGGGAAAGGAACGGGCCTGCCACCCTCCCCAGAGCCCTCTCCTTCAAGATCTTCTCATGAACAACCTGCGGTAGTTCCCTGGCTGACTTCAGATTTTCCGCGTCCCTGACAACTAGGGGGCCCTGGTATGGTATCTTGAAACCATCTATGAACCCCTCAGCTAGAATTTGTCTGTCCCTAACGTTGGGGTAATCTCTGAGCAACGGGATGAGGGTGTCTAAACAAATGGGTGATGGCCCTTTGGCAGAAACAAACCTACAAGCAGTGCGGCCCGGATCCCCAGGAGTGGCTGGGCCATCCGTTCCGACGGCGGGCGGGTGAGGGTGGAGGGGGGGGAATGGAAAGGCAAGGCGCCGCGCTGGACACCTCGCTACTTTGGCGGCATGTTGGCAGTAGGTTGGTTGTTGCAGGACAAAGCTGTATGCCCGGCGCCGCATTTGCTGCAAATGTGGGCGAACTTGCAGGCCATTCCCCAAGAACAGGCACCGGCATTAAACAACCTGCAAGAGTTTGCGTTAAAACGCTTGCCTCCCCTGCCCTGGCTGTTTCCCCCCCGGCCACCACGAAAGGACGGTTTGAATGGACGCTTAGCTGTTTCTGGCCTTTGAAGTTTACCTGTCCCTTCTGGTTCTTGGGTGCCCCCTTGATGTCAGGCGTGAATTTACCCATGTGCTCCACCCATAGTTGGATCTCCTTTTGGTCCCAGCTAAGGTCTGGGCACATAGCCATTCTTTTGTGAAATTCGCGATCATAGTTGTACCACCCGTAGCCCCCGGTTTTTTCAGCTTCCTCGTGTATGACGCGCGAATACTGCCACATGGCAGGCGCCTGCTCAGGGAATTTCTCCGCAACCACTGATGCCAAAATCGCAAAAGCATCACCCCAGGTCTTTATCGTTTTCTCTGGCCAAGCCTGAAACTTCCCCTTTTTATCTTCTTCCTTGCCCCCCATTCTCCTCGTATCCTGGCCCTCTACTCCGTGCATCAGAAGGGTGAAAATGTCCACAAACTCCCTTCTCCATATCCCCTCTTTAGCCGCCTGCGGCACTTCCCAGGAAAGGGAGCAACGCCCTGACTTAAGCGGCGCAACTGTAACTAGTGGTACTAATGCCTCAGAGCTCCCCTGGTCTGTCCCTGATGGCGCTGCGGTGGTCGGTACATCAGAGGGTTTTGTGGATAATGGAGCAACCTTGTCCGCTGGAGTGGGGATGAAGGGGGGAGGAACTGCCGGGGGCAGCAACGAGGTAGTGGCCGTTGGTGTACTTGTGGCTGCATTGTTGTTTACCGCCGGAACTTCCCTAGTATCTCGCTCTAAGATCGCTAGCGCCAGGGGACCCTGTAATGGCACCGCTGTTGTCGCGCTAGCTGTTGCGCCCAGTCCCTCTTGCACACCTGACTGCCCAGCAACTCCACCCCACACCTGTACTACAGGTGAAGTGTTAACACCCCTGGCCGCCTCCGCCACTACGGTGGGTGTCTGCGCTGTATTCCCTAAACGCGATTTGAAATCGTCTAAGATGCTCAACATAGAGTCCATCATCTTACCAAACTTATCAGAGTTCGCATCGGTGACAGGGATAAGCGGAAGAGGGCCAGCCGGGACAACAGTTGGCGCTACCGGCCGGGGGGGGCGATCGCCCTGGCTCTCTGAGCTGGCGGCTCTTGTTTGTCGGCCGGCGTGCCCGCTTTACCCGGCCAGGCGCAGACTCGACTTGCCTCGCTGCCCCAGCCACAGGGGCATCCTCAACTATGCCGGAATCCCCTTGTTCACGAGCATCTCCTTAGCCCAGGAGACTCCTCTGGTCTTAGCCATTTCCCAAAAATCAGCCCAAATAGCTTCCTGCGACGTGCTGGGCTGCGACTCATCAACTGTGGTTGTCTGGGAAAACAGGAGGGGGGGGGATCCCTGGCTACCCATGCTTCCGATTCGTAGCGTCGCACTCTACTCGGGCCCTGCAGAAACAAATGCACATGAGAATCCGAAACACCTTGGACCAACGGTACCAACCTGTGCGTTGGGACTATTTCCCCCTCCCCGCTTCACTTTGCAGCTAGCCCCCTCACCACTTAAATCCTAACTTACTTTTGATCCCTGTCCTTGCTCACCCAAAATTGCTGACCCGTCCAGCCGAGGGGGGGAGTATGGGGGTAGTGTGCGTTGAACTCCACACGCTGCAAATAAAACAAGAAGTGGGTGAGCAAAAGGATCAACATGATACGTAAATGGGGTGTAAGGTTGTCCGCGGGGACTGCCCCCTTGCTGTCCCTTCAACTTCAGCCCCTAGAGACTGCGATCAAAACCGCTTGAAACTTACTACTCCCAGCGTTTGTGAGGTCGCCTGACGATCTTCCTGGTCCGTGTATACGATGCCGGCGGCTCCGTACCCTTAGTCTTCGAACGTCTCTTATGGGCCTAACTAAGGAAACAAAACTGTCTTTAGCTAAACGTCCACACTCTGATCATTAGACTCTCCTAATGATGAGAGGGCAGGTAGGCCTGCAATACATGTTATTCAGCGTTATCGGGCCCTTCTGCCTCCCCACCAGACCGGAGGCTCCCCCCCCCCTTATCGTCTCTATCTTACAGCTAAACGTGGCGTCAACCTTCGAGTGCCGAAAACGTGCCTGTCTGTAACGCCCAGGAAGAGCCGGGGGCCCTCAGGTTGTGCCTATGGTCACCTTACATCCCCCATACCTGTTGTGTACTTGTGCGCAGCGAAATCGAGGGATACCGTGAGCCAACGTCGTGAGAGGACCTGTCCTAGGAGACAAGAAGACATATAAGCAAGTTCACAAAGAACAACTCCCACCCAGGCAGGGCAGGAGTAAATTTGCCAGCCAAACCCCCGCTTCATTGCGACACAATCGCCCTCCCACATTCCCCATTCACCCCCCTCATTGTTGGGCACCATTGTCGTGAGACAGTGTTAACGGGAAAAGAACCCGTAACTTGAGAGCCAAAGTCTCAGCCCTCTACCCATCTCTGCTCGATCGGCGGCTGGGGGGGGGGGGGGGCGTGGCCCTGAAAAGGTGATGACTAGTACAGGTGATGCTTCCTAAGTGGAATGCCTCTACGAGCTTTAATCGTCTCACTCATCACACGATCGTTGCACTTCTAAGGTTCTTGGGTGTGTGAACCATCACATAACACCAATTACACGGCATATTGTATATGAAGATTAAGAGCACGTGTTAAAATTGTTATAATAACGTTGGTCACGCGAGAGGATTCCGACCACGAAAGACCGCTGCTATTTAACCTTTTAGCGGACGTTCCTTCAGAACGTAACGTTTAACGCATATCCGCAAGGCAGCGGCCCACTACAGCATTACCAACAGCATCTCAATATCTTTTTTTTTTTGCGCGTTTATTATTGCTTCGGAGTACAAAAGCCGGCCTCCGGACCCCTCGGGAGTCATCGTATTCTCTAACTGAGAGCTCACGGACAAAGGTGCGCCCAGAGTGCTGGCAGGCCTCAACATTTTTAATGATTCAGGCAGTCTCGTGGGATAGCAGTTATAGGTGCAAATAAATGGAGAAAATAGCTCTCCGTTCCCTCACCCCTCGCCCCCTGTACAATACACAAGGCTCCCTGGAATAAGCCGCCCCGGAGCTCGAACCCGAGATAAAACCACCCGGGTCTCCTGCCCCCGCGCCCTAACAACGGCATGATGCGCTCCCCGCCGCAAGCGGCCCAGCTGCTAGGCTTATCCCGCAGAGGCCCGGCACATCGCCTCGTGGAGCTTCCAGACCGGGCGCCGGGCAGGTGGCGTGCCGAACACAGCAACACGTGGCAACTAGGCCCGCAGGCAGCGGAGCGTTGCACCCGAGCTCCGTATTAATCTTACACGTTAATGCACGGATAGACCAACCATTAGACCAAGCGACCCGCAAACAAAAAAGGGGGGGGGGGAGGGCGATTTACATGGGTGGCAGACACCTTACACCAGTTCCATTCCTGTTGTGGACACAGCGAGTAGAAGTGATCCACCCCAAAATCACCGAGTGCTCAGCCGACACCGGGACCCGAACCCGGTTTCCCATGAACCACATTCGGCTGCTCTGCAATGCCCTATTCATTCCCGATTGGAATCACACCGATAGTGAAACTCGTCCCTGGGTGGTCGCGAACCACCAAACTTTCAGTAAACTTACAAACAGTCTGACCTTTACATATTTGTGTGACTCTACCCCGTATAAGGTCCCAAACATTCGTAGGCCTGACCTATGCACCCTAATGGCGGCAGCGCCGTCGCATGTGTATATGCTGAGCCCCGCGCCTCTTCCCCCGGAAAGGTGTTAGGAGCGCTATCGGAGCCCGACTCGCAGTCAGCAGCCCCCTTGACCTCGCCCAGGTGCTGCCGCAAATACAGGCGCAAAACAGTCTGAAACCCGATGCCGCAGTTTCCCGCCTTATACCGACCCCACGTTTCGCTCCAATGCCACATCCCATTCCCCTTTTCAATGCAACCGCTGAGCCCCAGGAACATCTTGCGCCCCCTCCGCCCGTGGCGATTCCGAGCCACAGGGCTCTCGTCAACCTGGTACTGCCCAGGGACAGGGCCGGGGCGGAGTGGTAGCGGCAAGACTTACCAGCAACTCGTGGACGAACGTGGGCCCAGACGACGGCGACCGGAGCGACGAGGCGAACGGCGTGAGAGTGGGGCAGCAAAGAGGGTCCAAGATGGAGGAGAGAGGCCTAAATACCTATTCCCGACCCCCCGGGCCCGCCGGACATGACGTGTCCAGCGCGCCCCCCTGTACTGGGACTCCTCCCCGAGTCCCGTGGAAGCGAGGCAGGGGGAGGAGCCCAAATGCAACTAAGGGTGGCCGCCCTCCGAGGTGGCCCCCTGCGGGGGCCGAGGGCAGCCGCATATACCAGCCATTATAAGCCCGGAGCACTCCATTGTTTTCAATGGAGCTCTCAACATTCCAATGTTCTAATATGCGTTTTTATCCACATTTAAAATAAATACAGGCAAGAAAATAAATGATTTCTGTCTGTATTTATGTGTAAAAATATGTAAAAACGGAAAACAGGGAACCTTACACATAAGCAGCCGGAAACCAGACAGCTGTGCCTTCATTAACCATTTGCTGGGATTGGGGTGGGAGTGGGGGTCTTGCAACATTTAGTCCTATTTATAATTATGTGACTTTCCTGGTTTTTGATCCTGGAAATCTGGTCACCAAAGAAAGCGTATATTTTGCATTTCTGGTTTTGAGTTCTCTTTTTTGTGTCCTTTGTGAAAGCGCAACTCTTTGTGATACGAGCTTCTTCCCCTCAGCGTGTGATCAGGCCAGCACACTATTTCATACAAACCAACATTTCAGAAGAGGGAAGTGGTAGATTTAAAAAAAAAAAAAAAAAGACTAGGGAGAATGTATTTCTCCGATTGACCTGCTGAAGGAGAGACAATTTTCAGGCGGGAGACAGACAAAACAAAAGCATTTTCTAGGTTCAGAAATCGAGAGTATCCCATCCGAATCGGGTCAGTTAGCATGTATGCTATATAGGCCGCCAATCTCGTTGATGCTCAACAACACCCGTGCTCTGAGGCCTCGCTGCGGGGCGCCTTTGTCACCAAGGCGTGAAGAAAGAGGAAATGCCTGCTATTAGTCACCTTCTTAGAGAGGCTGGGGACCTGCATGGCGGCGCTGCACGTGCCGCACTTGTGCGCCATTGTGAGTCACAGTGAAATCATACGTGAGCCTTAGGCCTTGCGCTGCGGGGGCGCACTGGGACGCTGACACTGCGTGACCTTACGCACTGGAACGCTGACACTGCGTGACCTCAATTGAGACATTGCCAAGATAGCTCCCGCAGAGGCGCCCTTTCTGCAGATTTTGTGTACCGCAGGAACGACGATGGGTGCTGTAGCGACCTTCAGTCCCTTCCATCGATATGTATGTACAACGTGAGTGAAGTGAGGGAGTTAATAAAGTGCTCATGAGTTACTAGAGATGTAAACAGAACGCATCGTAAGGACTACTCTCCTATAAATGCAATCTAGGGTTGCCAGCTCGCTTACTCCATGTTGTTAGGACATCATGTTTCCAGTACCGGGCTTGTTATCTGGTGCGTCAGTCCAATTACTTTGCCCCGCATGCCAGTCCAATTGGTTCAATAGAAAGAAAACATGACAACTCCCAGAACGTATAAGGTTGTCAGACGAAAACATAGGTCGTAAAAAGATGTACTAATGAATCAGAGCAAAGAGGCACCTCTGACGTGGTTAGGATTTTTTGGTGGCATATTGTTACTCTTTCAAACAACTTCCTTCACTACAGGTGTACAGTAACAATCCCATTTGTCTCGTGAACTGATTAGTTTTTATAATATAACCGGAAATTAATTGCCTAATTCTGAAGTTTGGCAGAATTCCTTGCTGATTTGGTACTGAATTGAGGGCGACGCATTTTGATGCTCATCACAGCAGCACTGGGCCCTCGTGCTGCCCTCCTGCTCTGTCTTCTTCCCAGTGGCGTTGCCAGTGTGTCATGGGCCCCAGTGCCAGGAAGGAAATGGACCCTCTGATCATTGTTTGAACTATGAAATACAGCAATAATCAGGGCTCCGAGGGCCTCTGGGCCTGGTGTCACTGCACCTACTGCATAAATTGAAGCTACATCCCTGCTCCTTACACTGTGGACTTTTGCCAACTACTCACACTGATCACTATTGTTCCATGCAGGAACGGCCCGTGCGGGTAAGAGAGATGAGAAAGTGAGGTGGGGCGTGGGGGGCGGGAGGGGAGGGAACTCGATAGACCACGACGAGGGAGAATTAAATAATTAATTAATTTTCCCTCGTAGTCTGTCGAGTCCCACCCGGTCCCACTGCTCTTACCTGCACGGACCGTTCCTGGTCCCACATGCCAACTTTTGCGCTGTCAACTCCTAGGGGTGTTTTATGGAGAGTTGTGCAGCTGCATAGAACCTCTGCCCCACTATACAGAAATGAGCGAGACCTAGAAAGAAAGAAAACAAGCATTGGCATAGCCAATAGGTCTCGCTTTTGGTACCTTATAAGTATTTAGTTATGCAGCACAATATCCTTGGTGCAACAGCATCAACTGTTGCATGGCTAAATAATTCTAAGGTCCCAAAGGCGAGACCTATTGGCTATGCCAATGCTTGTTATAATTGAGACACAGTAGACACAGGAGCCCTACAACATGCCCCCTATCTGTGGGTTTTATTACCAGTATTAACTACACCGGCGTTACCGTTGTGTAAAAAAAGTGTGAACTCCTCGTCACTTTACTCTGGAAATCCATCTCTAAAACGTGAAAGTTGTGACGCTTTTTATTGGACAAAAGTGCACCGATGGTGGAAGGCAAACAACTACAAAAGGACACAGACGACGTCACATGGACAGGACTGACGTGTCATCCTGTTCACTCTGCCTTCTAAAGATGGGGCCTGTGCAGGAGCGCAGCAAAGATGTAATCACCCCTGATGCACACAAAGAAAATGTACTTAAGGAAGATGCACACCCCAGGACTGGAGAGGTGAATGAGGGCTACATTTAGACCCCAGGTGCAGGTACATGAACGCACTGAGCTATCTCGCCAGCTTTTACTCAGAAATCTGGTCTCTTAGACAGGCCAGGTAGTTCCGAGTCAGGGGAATATTGCCACAGATAAATATAACTTGAAAAACTCAGCAACATAGAGACTATCCCACTGAGCTATCACCAATACTCACTCAAAAGACTGGTCTTTGAGACAGGCCTGGTAGATGTGTGTCCGCGGAAAAACGCTGATTACTTGAGCCTGTGTAGCACAGTAGCAGGTAGCAGGTGCACTATCCCACTGAAATATCTTAGCAACATTTACTCTGGAGTCTGGCCTCTGTGACAGAAACAGTAGCTGTGTGCCTACGGAAATGAGGCACTGATGACTTGAATCTGTGCAACACAGCAGCAGATGCAGTATCCCACTGAGCTATCTTACCCACATTCACTCAGGAGTCGGGCTTGCCACAGTGAATGAGGAATAACGACAATTAGAATGCGACATCAAGGAATAGAAGTGTGCAATAAAACACACAGTGAGTGAAGACAAGGAGGCAAGGGTTGGATCAAAGCAAAGACACATTGCTGCAAGAACGGGACAAAACACAAGCCGACCTCAGTATTGGGAAACACTAGGAGTGATAACGAGAGAGTGAGGTCCGGGGAGGGTGAACACGTACTGAGGAGACACACATGGAGAGCTCAAATGGTGAAATTGTCCAAGAGAGACAAGAAAGTACGGGAGACAGCTGGACTGACAGCGCACGGTGGCGAGGGACAGCCACACACACTGAGGGTGATAGAGAAAGGGGGACATTATAAAGTAAGGACGTCACGAGCTACTAGAAGATGCAAGGGGGTGAGAAAGAAAAACATGTGGGAAAAGGTAAAGGAACTTAGGGGTGAAAAAACACAACAAATAGAAGCTTTACTTTACTGGACTTTTTATGTTAAAACTGTCATCGAAAAGTGAAGTCAGATATTTACAAACGATGTATAAAGAGACAAAACAAAGTATGGACAGGCATAATGCTAGCACTAATAAGGGGAACAAAAAAGGAAAAAGTTACAGAGAGAAAAAAAAGTGGAATAAAGAGGCAAAAAGAAAGTTACCAGGAGAAACAAGCGCTCGCGCCTCGTGCTGAAAGTTTAAAAAAAAAAAAAGGCGTGCAGGCTGCAGCGGGAGAGAGAGGCGGAGGGGTGCACACGCGTTAGTCCAGTTCACCTTCCTGGGCAGCTTCCTGGAAGTCAGCTCTGTCAAGGGGGCAACAATGGTGCCATACCCCTTGACAAATCCCGGTGAGCCCTAAGAAGGTTCTCACCTCTGTCTAAGTCTTGGGGGGAGGGGGTCCCAAGCCAAAATGGTTTCAATCTTGGGCTGTAGGGGCGCCACCTGGCCTCCCAAGTACACCACAGAACCCTGCCCAAACTGGCACTTACTCGCCTTGATCGTGAGGCCTGCCCTGTGCAAAGCCTTCAACACTTCCCAGAGGTGGTGCAGATGTTCCTCCCTAGTGGCACTGAACACTGCAATGTCATCCAGGTAGGTGGCACTGAAATCCTCCAGCCCAGCCAACACCTGGTTGACCAACCTCTCAAAGGTGGCAGGGGTATTCTTCAACCCAAAGGGCATCACCCAGAATTGGTAGTGCCCCTCTGGTGTTGAGAATGCTGACCTCTCCTTTGCCCCATCAGTTAAGGCAATCTGCCAGTACCCAGACGTTAAGTCAAACGTACTGAGGTACCGGGCAGCTCCTAACCGATCTATGAGGTCATCAGTCCTGGGGATGGGGTGCGCATCAGTCCTGGTGACTGAATTGAGCTCTCGAAGGTCCACACAGATCCGGAGTTCTGGCGTGGCACTGGGTGTGGCAGCCTTTGGGACCAAGACCACTGGGCTGGCCAAGGGCTGTTTGAGGGCTCAATCACCCCAGCACTAACATCTTGGAGACCTCCTGTGAGAAAGTGCCATCTTTCTTTCATGGTATGCCCCCATTTTTTGCTGGATTGCTGAATGTACTTTGACTGAGTGTGCCCTGGACACCTGCCAATCAGGTGCCCAGGGCCTATGTTCCTTCCCTAAAACAAACCAAACCCAAATTGGCAAACCCTGGCCACATGTCAGCCCCTGGTAAATGGTACCCTAGGTACCCAGGGCCTTGTGACCAGGGAAGGCCTCTAAGGGCTGCAGCACTCCTTGTGCCACCCTTAGAGACCCTGTACCCTTACACACACACACTGCCTTTGCAGGCTGAGTGTTTGGGTGCAAGACAAAAACAAAGTCGACATGACACACATCCCTGTGTGCCATGCCCATCACCTACACTGCCATGGCATACATCAGCCACCCCTCTAGCTGAGTGCCTTATGCCAATTGTGTGGGCACAGGAGCAGGAGCCCTGTGCCCCTACAGTGCCCAGGTCCATTCCTGAGCACTGTAAGTGCAGTGCTGCCATTTAAGAGTACATGGTGCTGAGAGCTCGTCAAACACGAGCTCCACAGCACCATAATGGCAACACTAAAGACTGAGAAGTTTGGTATCAAACTTCTCAGCACATTAAACCCACACTGATGCCAGTGTGGGATTTAATGTACCCAGCACCCCAGAGGGCATCTTAGAGGTGCCCCCTTAAACCTAACCTACAATCCACGTCTGCTCTGAGGCTGCCTAGGCTGCCACCCAGCAGACATGTTGCTGGACCCCTGGGTAGGAGAGCCCCTGCTCTCCTGGGCCTGCAACAATGCACATCCTGGGCGAGGTGCTAAATCTCCTCCCCCAGGATGGGCAAGGGGAAGCTTCAAAGGCATGTCGCCTCTGTGAGCTTCCCCAGGCCACTGCAACCCCCCACTCTGGCGGGAAGGTTTGGCCGGAGACCCCAAGGAAGGACAGGGCATGTGCCAGCCTGCCAACCCCACCCCTCAGGTGGGGGAGGCGAGGTGAAGCACATCTCCGGGCCCTCGCCATATTGAAGATGGGGAGCCCTACCCTATCAGGACTAGGCTACTGCCCCCCTCCCACAGGAGAGAGGCAGGACAGGGGGTGTACCCACCCCAGGACAGGGACCCATTGGTCCCTGCCCTTCACCTACCTGTAACTCCCCTAAATCTAGTATTTAGGGGCACTCTGAACCTTCCTTCCACAGATTCCAGATTCAAAAACTACAGAGAAGAGCAAGAGGAAAGAAGACCTGCCCTGCAGCTGCTAAAAAGAGGAAGACACCAACTGCTTTGGCTCCAGCCCTACCGGCCTGTCGACCCTCGAACCTGCTCCTGCTCCATCCCGGCATCTCTTGTGGCCAGCAACCTCACCAACCATGGAGGACCTGGCTACCTTTTGGCTCTAAGCCCCTGGGACTCCCATGAGTAGAGGCTCTAATCCCTGGCAGCAGCCCGGAAACGCGAACCCAGCACACTCTGCACCAGCCAAGCCTGGCCAGTGCCGGAGGGAACAAAGACCCCTAGGATGACCCACGGCGACTGTGACCCCGAGTCCGGCACCCAAGGACCTCCCTCGACACTCCTGAAGAAGCCTGCAGCCTCAGAACAAGGTGCCCCCCCACCGCGATCAACAGAGGGTAAGATTTCCCGACACCAAAAGGCACCCCTGCACGCGGCGCCCCGCGGCCCCCTGTGCCCAATACCGGGGTCCCTACCTATCCTCCAACTACCCAACTTACCTCTCGAAGTGGTGGTGGCACCTGAAGAGTCCTCGTCCCCAAGCTTGCAGTCTTTTTCTAAACCAGAGATTTCCCATTGAAATCAATTGAGCACCCGAAGGCTCAAAAGCACTCTGCACCCAGCAGCCGCCCGAGTGGCCCTGGCAGTGAAAACTCTACACCTACCTACTTCCCCACTTGCCCTGAGTAAGTGACCAGGAGCCCATCTCCCACAGTCGCGTGGCTTGCCAGTCAGCAGCCACCAACCAAGGCCCCCCTATCCCTCATAGGATAACATTGGGCCTAACTCTCTCTGCACCCGGCCGCCCTAGAGTCGCTGAGGGTGAACCAACTGTACCTACCTGACCCTGGGGGACCCCGGAGTCTATGCCCAGAACCTCAACTCTGCCAGTCGAGTACTTACCCTTAAACCGATAACTCTATTTTCCTCATAGGGTAACATTGACTGGCTTTTTCATGAAATTTCTTCTAAGTGTGGACTTTTCAAATCTTAAAATATTCACCAAAAATCAGCCGAGTAACGAAAACGAAATTACTCACCTGCTCTTAGGTGAGCTCCCAGTGCTGGATCTTGGTGCCCAGCACTGACTCTGAAAAATAATTACAACTGTACTTACCCGTAACCCAATTGCGAGGTCAAGCAGCGTTTCAGTATTTACGCGCGAGGACAAGCAGCGCGTGTCTGTGTGGGGTAGCGAACGAGCGTTTAATGATTACGCACGTTTCTCGCGGCGCAAACATTGGAGTTTATTTATGAGGCAATAATAGCGCATGTTAAGTTATAATATTATTAAAGAGGGAGTTTACTTACATGGCGATCGGCAGGCAAGTGTGGAGTGACTAATGTTTTTGATCCTTTTTGTCCGCCGTAGTCACATGATTTATCGGCTTCGGCCATTTTGAATTGGGAATAAAATGTGAGAAGGGAATGTATCTCTGGCAGCCATCTTTTGAACAAGCAAAAGAGCCAGTATTCGGTTGGTTTCAGTCAGTCAGATTTGTGAGAGCAGTGAATTGTATTTTAAAGGTGATTTATTATTTTTGGAAAATATTTGAAAATTTGTAGAGTGTATTTAGAAAGAGGAATAGTGTAGAACTGTTTTAAATTTGAGATTTGGGTTTAGATTGGTTTGTTGAAAGAGGAGAAATAAAAAATGGATAATATTAATGAGAGTGGTGATGTATTGGATGGAAAGGTTAAGGAGTGTGTAGATAAAGCAGTATCTGTATTGGCTACACAATTTGGAAAAAAGTTAGAAGATTGTATGAGTAAGATGGAGAAGAAATTCACGAAGGTAATGGCATCAGATGAACAGTATTGGTCTGTTGAGGAAGGTCCAATTCCAAGTGGAAGTAAAGTTTCAAGGAAAAGAAAACATTTGAATACTGATGTGGAAAGAAAAAATAAAGAGAGCCTTATAAAGAAAGGCAATAAGGGAAAGACTCTTTTGGAGTCAGATAAAGAGGCTATAAAGGCCAAAGAGGGGTGTCGTAGGGCGATTGTCTGCGATGAATCCTCAAGCAGTGGGGATGTAGTTATTTCATGCTCTTCTGAGTTTGGTTCTTCAGATGAAGAGGAAGTTCCAATTAAAAAGAGTAAAAGAGAATCGGAAGGTGATGGTATGGATCAGTTGAAAGACCCCTTCGGGGAGGAGATGTTTGATCCAAATACTATTCAACATCCACTTTCTCCTCAATGGGTGCCAGTTAAATACGTGGCACAATACGTTGAATTTTGGATAAGAAGAGAAATGCCTAAGGAAGTGAGGACACGTCTGAGATCTGAGTGTCCAAGGCCCTCCCTTGCAAATAAGGTGGCGTATACGCCCGAGTTGGATGCAAAGATGATTACCTTCCTAAATAAAATGGGCAGAGACCCTAGGAAAGGGCTTGAGAAGGGTCTCAAGGGGTGTCAGGACCGTCTATTGGATGTTTTTGGTCCTTTGACAAAGATTTTTGATATTTGTGAAGAGGCATATGCAAAGGAAGGTGTTGTTGATACAATTGAGTTGCGCCAATGGGTGCAAAGGGCGGTATGTTTATTGGGGAATGCCAACGCTTCCCTCTGTGTTGAGAGGAGAAAGAGCCTCTTGTTTAAAATAGATCCTAAATTGGCGGATCTGGCAGGAAGAGAATCAGGGCATTCGGCAAATGGTTTGCTTTTTGGTGAGGAGTTTGTTAAGGAAATGGCAAGGTACGCAGGGACCTTTAATTCTATTCAGAAGGCGCAGAAAGATATTAGGAGAGTTTTTGGCACGGCCGGGAGATTACGAGGCCGTTTTCCCGGCCGAGGATTTGGAACCAATAGAGGCTTCTTTAATAGAGGAGGTTTCCGGACAGGAAATTATCAATCAGGGTCCTATTCTCCTGGATTCTATCCACAGAGACAAAGAGGAGGAAGAGGCCGTTTTAGAGGAGAAAGGAGAACAAGATTTCAAGGTATGTTTGCAAAGAGACCTTTTTTCTACTCAAACAAAGGTGGGTGGAAGACTGGCACTATTCATAGACAGATGGAAGGATATCACGTCAGACCCTTGGGTGCTTCAGACAGTGGTAGGTTATCGGATAGATTTGATAGGAAATCCAGTTCAAAGAAAGAGACCAACGCAATTAAGGTTTGCAAGGGATCAGGAGAGCTTAGTAAGTCAGGAGGTTTGGGAACTGGAAAACAAGGGTGCAATAGAATTGGCGGAATGGTCAGGAGGGTTTATAAGCAATCTTTTCTTGGTGGAGAAAAAAGACAAATCAATGAGACCTGTTATAAATCTAAGAGACTTGAATGAGTGGGTGGAGTACAACCATTTCAAAATGGAGGGTATTCATATGTTGAGAGATGTTTTGAGGAAAGGAGATTGGTTGACTCGCCTAGACCTAAAGGACGCCTATTTAACGGTTCCGGTCTGTGTAGATCAGAGAGATCTGTTGAAATTCGAATGGAAAGGAAGGATGTGGAGGTTCAAAAGCCTCCCCTTTGGTTTGACGTCGGCCCCTTGGTGCTTCACGAAAGTGATGCGTCCGATAGCAGCATGGCTTCGTTCAAGGGGAATAAGGTTAATCATTTATTTGGACGACATTCTAATCATGTCAGAGAGCAAGACACAGGCTCAGGAGAACACTTCACTGGCGGTAAAGGTTATAGAGGATTTGGGATTTGTAGTAAACAGAAAGAAGTCTTGTCTGATTCCAAATCAAGAAAGTGTATTTCTTGGTTTTCAGATCTCGACCTTGGATTGTGTGTTGAGTTTGCCGATGGACAAAGTCAGGAAAATCCGAAGGGAAGTGAGGAAGATTTTAGCGAAGGTGTGGGTTCCTTTGCGACAGGTTGCGAGAGTAATTGGGCTTCTATCAGCCTCAATTCAGGCAGTCTTCCCAGCCCCCCTTCACTATCGTGCTTTGCAGAGGATGAGAACTTTGTATTTAAGGAAAGGGGTGAGTTATTCACAGACAATTTGTGTAGAAAGGGAGGCGAAAGAGGAACTATTATGGTGGTTGGAGAATCTTGTAGCTTGGAACGGGAAAGCAATCTTCGGACCTTCCCCAGATATGGTTATAGAGTCAGATGCAAGCCTTCAGGGCTGGGGTGCAAGATGTGGTGCAATGACTACAGGGGGAAAATGGTCAGGAGAGGAGAGGAATATGCATATCAATTATTTGGAGTTGTTGGCAGGGTCTTTTGCTGTGAGAAGTTTCACGAAGGATCAGGTGAAATGTTGTGTCCTTTTAAAGATGGACAACATTTCTGCAGTAAGGTATGTCAACAAGCTGGGGGGTCCTCGCTCGAGGGTGTTGGCAGATTTGGCAAAAGAGTTTTGGCATTTTTGTCTGAGCAGGAACATTATGATTGTTGCTCAGTACTTGCCAGGGAAGAGCAATTCGGTTGCGGATTGGAATTCCAGGCAACTGAAGGATTTCAGCGATTGGATGTTGAAGAGGACTGTGTTTTTGGCTCTGGACAGGTTATGGGGACCTCTTCCAATAGATCTCTTTGCAAATCGCTTGAATGCACAAGTTCACAGGTTTTACAGTTGGAGGCCGGATCCGAGTGCAGAGGCTGTAGATGCGTTAATGCAAATTTGGAAAGTACCTCGGAGCTATGCTTTTCCCCCTTTTGCTCTCATCCAAAGGGTCCTGTTGAAGGTGAGGGAAGACAGGGCAGAGTTAGTTCTCATAACACCTTTTTGGATGACACAGGTATGGTATCCAGATGTATTGGGGATGTTAATAGCAGACCCGGTACTTCTTCCAGTTGTACCGGATCTGCTATCCAACGTTTCGGGAGATTATCACGAGTTGGTAATTCTCGGTCAGTTAAAGCTCATAGCTTGGTTGATTTCGGGAGAGCCTGGCAAATGCAGGGCTTATCTTCAGAAGCTTCAAAGCTCATTAAGGAGTCATGGGCACCAGGGACAGCAAAGGCTTACAGATTGGCATGGGGGAGATGGGTTCGTTGGAGTACTGAAAGGAGTCTGGATCCAGTATCAGCTCCTTTAGTTGAGATAGTCAATTATTTGTCAGAGGTTTTCCATAATGGGAAGTCTTATAGTACAGTTAATATAGCAAGGTCAGCTATCTCTTCTGGACATGATTTGGTGGATAGCATCACGGTTGGTCAACATGATGTAGTCAGGAGACTTTTGAGAAGTGTAAGGATTAAGGCTCCTCCTGGGCCAAAGTATTCTTCACTGTGGGATGTGGACGTTGTCTTGAAGGTTTTGATGAGTTGGAATGAAAATGAGTTTCTAAATCTTAAAGATCTTTCACTCAAATTGGTTATGCTGTTGTGTCTTATTTCATTTAGAAGGGTTTCAGACGTAAGAGCATTGGAGGTTACAAGGCGACGTTTTGTTCCAGAGGGTGTTTGTTTTTCTATTTCAAGGAGAACAAAAACCTTATCAAGTACGATTTTTTACCCATGTTTGGATGTTTGTAGGAAGCTTTGTGTAGTAAGATGTATACGTGAGTATGAAAGGAGGACTGAGTTAGTAAGGGAGAGTCAAACCCAAATGATTATTTCTTTCAGGCCTCCGCATAAGGCTGTTTCTACACCTACCTTAGCTCGGTGGGTTAGGGAGGTGATGTTTAGAGCAGGTATTGACTTAAAGAAATTTGGGGCACATTCTGCAAGAGGAGCTATGGCTACTAAGGCATTTATTTTGGGAGGAGGTTTAACAGCTATTTTAAATGCGGCAGATTGGTCTTCGGACTCTGTTTTTAAAAAGTTTTACTTCAAACCTGTGGATTGTGCGGTAGAGAATATTATGGCAAGGCTTTGAACATGCATAATATTGGCCTCCGTGCCTTGCCATAAAATTCAGATTTTCCACAGCTAGGGTGGGTAGAAAATCATGGTTTTATTAAAGACACGGAGGCAGATATTATCCCTCCCTGTGTTTTTTCCCACCCTCTTTAATGTGTTTGGTTTGGTTTCTTTTAGGAGACGTTAGGAAATGAGCCACCATGGAGAAGCGTTGGAGTGTTTTGGAGTCTTTCCTTCGCAGTAGTTGCATATTTTGGATCGTTTATATGGACTTGTTCGCAGCGTAAAAGAAGGAAGATGGCTGCCTTTCACTGGATTTTATGAACTTTTGGAATGTTAAACGAATGTTCTTAATTCTTTACATTGTTTTTGTGTTGCTGCTGTGGGTTGCAATAAAAAGAGTTATGCATAATATCTGCCTCCGTGTCTTTAATAAAATCATGATTTTCTACCCACCCTAGCTGTGGAAAATCTGAATTTTCTTCCATAGGAAACCATTGACTGTTTTTCTGTGAAATTTCTTCTAAGTGTCGATTTCTGCAATCTTTAAATATTCTTCAAAAATCGTATCATATCTGAAAACGTAATTACTTACCTGTTTTGGATAAAGGTCCCAGTACTGAGTCTAGGCACCCAGTACTGGATTACAAAAGTAACAAGAACATACTGTACCTGCAACTTGAATTTTCTTCCATAGGGAATCATTGACTGTTTTCTTTGAAATATTTTCTGTCAACTTTTAAAATAGCTAAATATTGTTTAAAAATCATTACAGTAATTAAGTCGACTTTCATCACTTGATTCTGAGTACTGACCCAGGACTGAATCTAGGATCCAGTTCTGGAATTCCAAAAGTAATCTAAAAAGTAATCTGTTGCAAATAACTTGAATTTTCCATTGAGCTCAATGCATTGTTGTGTTTAAAATAGAGTTGCCTATTGCAACCACTTGTAACTGTTTACAAAAGTCAATTGCATATTGCAAAATTATTTATATGAAACATCTCATTCTGAGAAAGCATATTTTAAATCCAAGTGTTGGTTCTAAAATAAAATAAGCATATATTTTTTATATATATAAACCATTGGCCTAGAGTTCAGTTATTGAGTGTGTGAGACAATTTGCTGACTGAGTGTGTACAACAAATGCTTTACACTGTCCTCTGATACTGCCTTACTGCTCGACCAAGCTACCACTTTAGAGAGTAAGGTTATATCTAACTTTAACCTCTGTCAAACCCTGGGGGACTGTGGACTCTGTACACCCTGTACCTATTAAGGAACAGTATATACAGAGCCACCTTCTCACATTCTCCTCCTTGATGCAAGCCTTGACCCTGTCAGTCACTCTGTACATTTTGTGCTTCACAGGACTGAGTGACACTAGGGGTCAGGGAGAACAGGGCAGCAAACTGTCCCAACAGTTGACAACAGTTACTCTGCTGTTCAGGAGTTAGTGCGGGGGAGGGTGTTACACTGTCCACGGACCTATCTTGTTCCTTTGTGGACTGGAGGTCAGGAAGAGGCTCAGTCTCCTCCTCCTTTCCAGCATCTGTTGCCAGGGGCATGCCCACTTCAGACCTCTCCAAGTGGGCATAAGGCAGTTAACATGCAGGACCCTCATAGGGTTCCTTGGAGACTGCAAGTCCACCAAGTAGGTGACAATACTCTTGCGCTATACCACCTCAAATGGTCCGGTCCTCTTATCCTGGAGCGCACAAGGCTCCACTGGGGCCATGACCCACACTTTCTGTCCAGGCTGAAACTCGATCAGAGTGGCATTCTGTTCATACTAACGTTTCATCTCCTCCTGGCTGGTTTCCAGATTCGCCTGAGCAAGCTGTCTGAAGCGCTTAGTCTGGTTCCTGAAGGCCAGCCTGTAACCATATACATACTGGGGAGGTTTACTGGGAGCTTTCTCCCAGCCTTCTTTGACCAGACTCAGAGGTCCTCTTACAGGATACCCATACAGGAGCTCAAAGGGACTGAACCCTAAGGACTTCTGCAGTACTTCTCTGAAAGCAAACAAAAGGCATGGTAAGAGGACGTCCCACTTGCGCCTCATGGGTTCACCAAGACCCATAATCATGTTCTTCAGGGTCCAGTTGAATCTCTCAACCAGCCCATTACTTTGGGGGTTGTAAGTAGTGGTGAACTTGTAGGTAACACCGCACTCCTGCTACAGGGACTTCATATACTTAGATTTGAAGTTGGTACCACGGTCGGACTTCATATACTTAGATATGAAGTTGGTATCACGGTCGGACACCACCTCTCTGGGGAACCCCACATGGGAGAAAATCCCCATCAATGCACGACCCACCACGGAGGCCGTCACAGTCCGGAGAGGGATGGCTTCCGGGTACCGGGTGGCATGGTCCACCAATACCAGGATGAACCTGTTGCCCATGGCTGTCTCGGGATCCAGTGGCCCCACAATGTCAATTCCCACCCTCTCAAAGCGGGTGCTGACCACAGGGAATGGTTGGAGAGGAGCCTTACACTTCTTCCCACTCTTACCACTTGCCTGGCAAGTCTGGCAAGACCTCCAATGAGTATCAGAACTCTTACGCTTTTGGGACCAGTAAAAGTGGGTGACAAGCCTTTCAAAGGTCTTGTCTTGCCCCAAATGTCCTGCCAAAGGTACATCATGAGCCAGACCCAGTAGGAAGGCTCTGAAGTGCTGGGGTACCACCAACATGGGCTGACCCAGGCTCAGCAACCTTAGGCTCGCTGTACAGGAGACCATACTCCCAGTAAATCCGATCCAGACTGATCACCTGCTGCCTAGTTTGCAGCCTGTTGCCGTAATCCAACATGAGAAGGGCCCTCGGACTTCGGAGATCGGTGCACTCGATGCGGTGTGCGGTGATTTCTCGAGCTACGGGCAGGCGTTGCGATGATTTCCTCTGCGATGCGTCGGAAACTGGTGCATTTCGCTTCTCGAAGTTGTGTTACTTTTCCAGCTCCCAGCGGAAAACGGTCTCTAGAGGTCCAAAACAACAGAAGGCCCCTCTTTGCAGGTCAGAACTCCCAGCAAGGAAGTTCAGGGGAGCTGGGGGTGAAGTCTTTGTGTCCCTGAGACTTCAGCACAGGAGGCAAGCTCAGTTTCAAGCCCTTGGAGATCTTCCTCAAGATGGGGACACAGCAAACAGCAAAGTCCATTTCTCCTTTCCGTGGCAGCAAGTAGCCACTGCAGGCCAACCCCAGACAGCAAACAGCACAGGGGCAGTATTCCTCCTCAGCTTCTCTGGCTCTTTTCCTTGGCAAAGGTTCCTTTTTATTTCCCAGAAGTAATCTAAAGCATTTAGAAGGAAGCCTAAAACTAATTTGTTCCCCAAGGCCTAATACCTGCAGTTCCACTACACCCATTGGCGGCCCTACCACAAGTTCTCGCTACATAGCACCGTGATATCCCTCTGGATGAATGCTGCGCTCTATAAATAAATAAATAAATAAAAATATGTGGTCTGGGCTTCAATATTTATATCACAAAATAATTTGTTCTCCGGTGGCAGAGAAGCTTGTGCTCAGTCAAAACCTGTTCTGTCCTCTCTGGTGCAGCTTCTTTGCAGGAGGTGGAGACAGCATTGTCCTTGGCAGACCAGGCCCATTCAGGTGAAAGGAAATCTCCTCCCCCTACTCTAAATGCAGCCAGGTTTTTTTTAGCCCAGCCCTGACTCATAAGGCTCTCTGGAGTCTCTGCTCCTCCCCAGCCCCTGCCAACCAAAAGCCAGATATGCAATACACAAACCTAGCAGAGGCACACTGGATGGCTAAGCAAGAAAATACCTACTTTCTAAATGTTGTATTTTCAAACACAGAACATAAAAATCACCCACACTAAAAGATACATTTTAACATTCTGAGTTCAGGCATACTAAACTTTATTTTCTTACCTTGTTCCCAGGGGTAATTATGTTTATAAGATGTTATAAGCAAACTCCCCATTCTGTCCTATGGGAACAGGTAGCCTTGCAATAGTGAAAAACGAAACTGGCAGTAATTCACTATCAGGACATGCCACACACATCAGGGCATGTCCTACCTCTCACATACACTGCACCCTGCCCACAGGGGTACCTTGGGCCTACCTCAGGGGTGACTGACATGTAAGAAAAGGGAATGCTAGGGCCTGGCAAGTGGGTACACTTGCAAAGTCGACATGGCATTACTAGACTGCACACAGGCTGTGCAATGGCAGGCTAGAGTTATATATACAGGCTGCTTATGTGGGTGGCACAATCAGTGCTGCAGCCCACTAGCAGCATTTGATTTACAGGCTATGGGCACACACAGTGCACTGTACTAGGGACTGACTAATAAATCGAATCAGTCAATCATGGAAACACAAATCCATAACAACAATTTACAAAGGGAGCACTTGCACTTTGGCACTGAACAGCAGTGGCAAAGAGCCCAAAGCATTTAGACCAGCAAACCGGAGTCCAACACACAGCAAAAACACAGGAGGCAAAGGCAAAAAATGCAGGGAGACCCACGCCAATGGTGCTAGGTCTTACCAATCGTCAACACCCTCGCCAGTCTCAGCTTCTTCTTTCACCTCAAGATCAAGACACTCTACGACAACTTCGACGTCCAAGACCACGACACCACCTCAAGCCCTACCGTAGCCATCAAACAAACCCTTCTTACCTGGAGTTCTCTCCTCACAGAAGACACCTTAAAGACAATGAAGAGCATTCACTCCGGAGCACCTTCTGGCCACTGCCTGCCGCACATCTTCAACAGGGCTGCCACTGCCATCGCACTTGTGCTACGTCAAATTATTAACTGCTCCCTCAAGACCGCCACATTCTACGACGACTGGAAACACGCAGAAGTCTCACCCCTCCTAAAGAAGCCCTCCGCAGACCCGACAGATCTCAAGAACTTCAGGGCCATCTCTCTTCTCACCTTCGCCGCCAAAGTCATCGAAAAGGCTGTCAACACCCAGCTAGCACACTTCATATAAACCAACAGCATCCTAGACACCTCTCAATCCGGATTCTGTAACAACCACAGCACCGAGCCCGCCCTCATCGCCGCCACCGATGACATCCGTGTCCTCCTCAACCAAGGCCACACAGCAGCCCTCATCTTCCTGGACCTATCAGCAGCCTTCGACACTGTCTCCCACCGCACACTAGCCACCATGCTCCACGACACCGGCATCCGAGGAATAGCATTAGACTAGATATGATCTTTTCTCTGAGGCAGAACACAGAGAATAAGGCTCCCGCCCTTCCTCTCAGAATCTGCAGAAATCAGATGTGGAGTACCCCAAGGATCCTCCCTCAGCCCTACACTCTTCAACGTCTACATGGCCTCCCTCACCACCATCGTCAGAAACCACGGACTCAACATCATCACCTACGCCGATGACACCTACCTCATCCTCTCCCTCACCAAGGAATCCGACATCACCAGTTGAAAAATCAAGAAGGGATGAAAGCCATCACGACCTGTATGAGCAACAGCTGCCTGAAGCTCAACACAGAGAAAACGGAAGTCCTCATCCTTCGCTCCACCCCCTCTGCATAAGACAACACCTGGTGGCCCCCGCCCTTGGAAATCCACCCACCCCAATGAACCACACACACAACCTCGGCACCATACTCGACTCCTTACTCTCCATGAATCACCAGATCAATGCTGTATCCTCCGCATGCTTCACAAGATGTTCAAGTGGATCCCCCACTGACTCCAGGAAAATCGTCATCCACAAATTTATCACCAGCAGACTGGACTACGGAAACGCTATGTACGCCGGAGTCAACAAAAAACTCCTCCACAAACTCCAGACTGTCCAGAACGTCGCAGCCAGACTCATCCTCATCATCCCACGACATGACTACATCACCCATCACCTCCGCGACCTCCACAGGCTCCCTGTCGAAAGAAGAATAACCTTCAAACTGCTCACATACGCATACAAAGCCCTCCTCAACACCAGACCCCAATACCTCAATGACCAAATCTCCTTCCAAGCCTCCAAAACAAACCTCCGCTCAGCTGACCTCTCATCAGCCACCATCCCTTGTTTCTACAGGACCAGAGTAGGTGAAAGATCCTTCTCAGACCAAGCAACCAAGACCTGGAACGAACTCCCCCTTCACCTCCGATGAAGCCTGACACTGCACCAATTCAGAAAGGACTTCAAGTCCTGGCTCTTCGGTTGACCCGGTGCTGCTCACACCCCCCTCCTTCAGCGCCTTGAGACCCTCACGGGTGAGTAGTGCGCTCTACAAAATCCTGATTGATTGAAGGTTCACTTTACAATATTCTCTCACTTTTCAGTCTGAAAAAGAAAAGTAAACAACATCTCCGTGCTAGAAGAGTAAGCAGCAATTTGTCAGAAGACATAGTCTGACATTTGACCTGTGTCTTTGAACACATAGCAAATGTAACAAGATAAAAACAAGATTTAAAGTCACTTTTATTGCTCATTCGCCTACTTTGCTATCCATAAATACTGTGCCAGCCGCCGAGGTCATTTGTGGGGGGCTACATTAATATTAAAATGACCTGGCTCACCCTAAAATGCCCCCTATGGCTATGATGCTGGCAGAGGTGGCTTTCAACTGCAGTTTTTGCCATTGGGTGCAAAGATTAACATTTTTGACGGGAGCCCGGGACATCTTCAGAGCCTGTAAAAAACCGCCAATGCCTCATTGCCTGCCATGTGGGTGTGGGGTCAACAAGGGGCAGCAGCAGGGAGTGGCGCAACTAGCGTTTAAACTGGGAGGGCTAAGTCAAGGTCACATTCTCTGCCTTGCTGGTGATCTGCTGACTTCTACTGCCTTCTCAACCCCTTCCGCTCACCTTCTCCAATCTTGATTGGGTATGTGGCTTAAAAATAACCTCTTCATTTTACTCACCAACCTGTCACCTTTTTTTGCTAGGCTTTTTCTTGCAGGATTGTAATTTCTAGTGTTTGATTGTTTTTCTGCACTTTGTCGTATCTGCACGAAAAGTTTCATGGGTAGCCACCAGGCAGATAAAAGACCTTGACATTCAACTCTACAAGGTGAGGTGAATTCCAGATTCAGTTCTAATTATTTCCCCAAGGAGTGTTAGTGGAGCAGCAGTGTGCATGAAGGTTGGGATTTAGACACTAAAGCGATTATCCCCTGACTCTTCACAGGTGCCCTTTTAACTATCAATGGAGCGATTCAGGAGATGATACTTACATTAGTTGACAAAGATATGGCTTGGTTGCCAAGGTCCATCTTCCAAATGGTGACCAGCGGGGATTTCCATTTTGGGTTGCTCTGGCAAGAGTTAGGGTGCAACTTACTGGTTGGCCCAAGGGGGCTCCCTTAGTATGCGGGAGCAGCTGTGTTCACTTTGTTAAGTAGGGCCCCATGGGGAACCTAAAGACCCTCTTAAGGTTTTCATGGAGATGGTGCTTGATATGCCAGACTGGTGGTTCTCCACAATTTAGACATTTAGGACCTATTTGCGATGTTTGGCAGACTTTCATCCACCCGAAACCTTTGCCGTTTGGAACCACCAACCGACTTTAGGTCGGCGGTTCTGACCGCATGATTACGATGTTGCCGCAGGCAGTAATAAGGCTGGACGTAAATTGGCACTATGTCTATTGCTAGGAACGGGTGCAGAAGCCAGACTGGAATGGGTGTAGTAAATTATTGTTGGCAAGGAAAGTGTTAAGCTGGGTATTTACACACTTTCTCAAACTTTTAGCTGCCACAGGCAGTAATGAGACTGGATGAAAACTGGCTCAAATTTCTAGGTCTGCATTCACCTTTTTCAGGAGAGGGACAACATTAGCACTTTTCCAGGCCTTGGGGATGATCTCCGTTTGATGTGAGGTGGAAAACAACTCCTGATATGTTGGAGCAATATTGCCAGAGGCATCCTGCAAAATATGAGGGGGGAATGGATCCTCGGGTAATCCAGATTTGCCCCTCGAAAGCTGCATCTTTAGGTTTTTAACCGTGGGAGGTATGAATATTGTCAGCTTGATATCTGCTGACGGGCCCTCAGAATCATCGCACTCTGTGGCAATGGATGGGGAATTGAGACTCCCCATATTGGCCTGGATTTAAAAAAAATGTATCCTTAAAGAAGTCACTAAGTCTAGTGCACATATCTTGGTCGGACACCATAAAGGGAGGCCTTTGCTTTGGGACCGACAAAACTGGAGACAATCTTAAAGATTTCCTTGATGTCAGCTTATGAAATTTGCTGGGAATAAAAAGAGTGGTGTGCTATAATAATATTCCTGTGGTGGACATTGAGGGCCTTTAGCAGATTTTATCCCCTTTTATTTAATGATGACGCCACACTCTCTCAATCTTTTTACAAGCGGCTCTCTCTTGGGCCAGATCCTGAGTAAACATCCAGCTGAGTGGGCTTTGCGCCCCTTCCTAGTGGACCTCACATGTACTGTTGAGTAGGCCACTTTCAGGAGCCAATCTAAAGTCGCTCTATCACAGTCATTTACGTTACCCGAAAGCAAAGGTCTTGACTCATCTATGGCCTTTTTAAGATCTGTCGGGAGATGGACACTGCCTCCTGCCATTCCTCATCGTCCATCTCCATTCCATCTCTGGACCATTTCTCCCAGAGCAACTGGAGGGGGTCTGGCATGTTGTTTACCAATTATTTATATATCAATGATATGGTGTTGTCAGGTACGAGACCATCTAAAACTTTGTCTTCCAGTGGAGAGGACTCGGGGAGGGCGGTACCGCTCTGTAGGTGGGAACGTAGAGCATGCCTAACCTGTGTGTAACGGAAAAATTCAGAATTTGCTAAATCAAATTCGTGCTGCAAGGTGGCGAATGACTTAACATCTGTTTTATCCCATAGATCACTGATACGCGAGATTCCTATAAGGTCCCATTTGACGAACCCTCTGCTTTTCTACAGGCTACCCAATTGTTCGGAGTCCCACAGCGGTGTCGAGGGGGTGAGCCTGCGAATCCAACCGAGACATTTAGTGGCTGTATGCCAAACATGAACTGAGTGTTTGGTGGGACCCGTGAGAGCGAAGCGTCGTGGTCTGGAATAGAGGGCTCTATTATTGTTCCCAACCGGTAGGAGCCACCCATTCATGTTATAACCTGGGTTCCCGGGGCAAGTGTAAGTGCCATGGTTTATGGCAGCCAGATGGGCCGCCCAATAATACTTCTTAATATCGGGGAGGCTGATGCCCCCGTTATACCAATTCAGAGTGAGTTTTTGAAGGGCAATACGTGGCTTTCTACTCCACAGCAAATCCCGCTGGAGACCCTCCACCTCCCGGAAGTAGGACCCTGGGACCGGGTCTAGGGAATTTTGCAGAGCATATAAGAACCGAGGCAAAGACATCATCTTAAAAAGTGCTGCTTTTCCCAGTAGGGAGAGCGGAAGCGATTTCCTGTTGCTTATATCCTTACGTAGCCTAGCCGGGGGGGGAGTAAGTTCTGGGAATAGCGAAGTGCTGGGTTCAGGGAGAGAAAAATCCCCAGATATTTAAAGTCATCTGTACATAGTCGTATTGGGCATCCTCGCGGTGGGACGGGCGGCTCCCCAGCCAGAACAAACCACAGAGATTTACCCCATTTGATAGAGTACCCGGAATACCTACCAAAAATTGCAAGAATATCTAGAACCACAATCAAGGACCTCCTCAGAGAAGTCAAATAAAGCAGGATATCGTCCGCGTAAAGCGAGATGCGGTCCTCCCAATCTGGGGACCAACGCATGCCCCGGATCATCGGGTCTCTACGTATTCACGCCGCCAATGGTTCCAAGGACAGGGCAAATAGGAGGAGGGACAGTGGACATCAACATTTCAGTTTTCATTGTTCCATGCAAGAGTGTGTGTTGCAGCTGCTCCATCTTGATTAATTAAGCGTTTCCTCGTATATCTCCCTGTTCTTTTTCATCTGGTATTCTCCAATCTCAGGGCCCACTCAGGGACCAGCTCTAATTTGCTAGCATGTAGAGTACTGCCTGGTTAGTGAGCACCAAATGTACGCCTTCTTTTTTCTCTAGGGAGTACCCTGCCTGGCTATGGGATAACAGCTTGGATGATGGTAGTGTACTTCATAGTGGTACAGTCCATCTTAGTGGATCTGTTGAGCCTGTTGAAAATGTGTAACCTATATTTGAGGGATTGGATGAGGAGGGGCAGCTTACAACACTCTAGGTGGTTGTGATTGCTTGTAAGACTGTAGAATGGGGATTGTTTTGGTGTTATGGAAAATAATCAGAGTGTTGCCCTTATCCTGTCATATATCACTGTGCTTAAGCATGCATTGTAGCAAACAGGAGTGCGAAATAGAAGACATGAGCTTTATATTATCATTGTCTGTAGAAGGAAAGCTGTGGATTGTGAGTGTGACTTAAGTGGAAATGTTTTGGTGAAATTATTGATGTGTAGCAGGTTGAACCGTGTATCTGTTGTGCATTTGAATGCACCTACCGTACTTGCAGATAGGAGAAATAGGTTTCCGTTCATTGGTAGGTTTGTACCCAGGTTATCTGATGTCCATGCTCTCCTTGTGTGTCAAAGTGGTTCTGTTTATAGGTCAGTGTGAGCCTCCAGCATCTATTTGGGGACAGGTCTATCCTTCCTGAAATCCAGGTCAAGAGAACGTTACTGTTTCTTGTCTTTGTAAGGAGGGAAATATATCATTGTGTTCAGGCCTGGGCGCAGTTCACAGAGTTTTGCTACTCAGAACTCCGCGAAGTGACAAAAAAACTCTGTGGAGTTCCGCAAGTGGCGGAGTGCAGTGCGAACTGCCGTTCGCGCTGGTCTTTCTGCCGCTCAGGTAGAATTTTACCCGAGTGGCAGCTCACGCTTGCAAACATACTGTTCGCGAGCGGGGAAAAACTCCACTGCACTACGCGGAGTGGAGTTTTCTGCACTCCGCAAGCTCCGCAGAGCGCAGAAAACTCCGCAAACTCTGCGAACGGAGCGGAGTTCACCACCCAGACCTAATTGTGTTGGTTATGTGGAGAAAAAAATTGCATTAATCTGTTTCTCCTCATAGCAGGAATAACCAGCCATGGGGCAGTCTAGAGCAGAGGGTTCTGCTCTGTGAGTGTATTTAAAGCTTAACTTGTATTAAGGCAGGCCCTTGACATGAATTGTCCTATGTGCAATGCATAGCATATTAAAACCAGAGCACCTGTCGTTAGGGTGCCAATGAAGCACTTGGCAAGCATAAGGAGATGATGGACGGAGCGCTGAAACTTTTCAGACACTCATCCCAAGTCACAGATCTGGGTTGAATCCATCATCGTTCTTTGGCTCACGTCTCTACCCCAGTTCAGACCCAGCCATATGCAAATCAGTCTTGACCCTGTGCCTAATGGGAACAGTCCAGATCGAATCTCCTTGTGTTTTTAATGAAGCACTTGGAGCACTAGTGTGATACACTTCCATGGGCGAAGGTGTGGACGTTGTCTTCCTGCCACTCTTTTGATTGTACAGTCTTAGGAGATGGAGAAAATGGCCCATAGGGGAGAGATCATTTACGTAGTCTAGAAGAGACATACAAGGGAAATGTGTTCAACAACTTCTGTGGCAAATCTAGACGAGGAAAGAGGCTTCAAACAGTTGGAATGTTTAACAAATGCTTCTTGAAATTTGGGGCTTGCGTCACACAAGGCAATGCAAGCAACGCTAGGGCTTAAGTGAGAATTACTAAGCCATGCAACTCCACCTTGCATGGCTCTGCATTGCTGAGTAAATCCACAGTTATAAGGTAGCACAAATCTCTGCCTTGAATTACTTTCTGTTGGGTAGGCGTTCAATGGGTTGAGCATGGGCTTTCCCATGCATCCACCAATAGATTTTGATGAATCCTAGATTTAAAAATAGTAGTAAACCTGGGATTGCATCAATATACCTTGCCAACAGAGGCATAATTGTGCAGCACACATAGAAAAAGGAAGATACCTCCAGGGATTGTTTTTGTGCAGGAAGGTCTCCCTTCCTGCACAAAAACAATCCTGCAGGTAATGCAGGAACCCTTGCACCTTGACGCTAGGGTGCCTGTGTTGGCGCTAGGCAGCACTCTGTGCGCCAATGCAGGGAGAGCTCAGGAATGCGTCATATCTTAGTAGATATGTGCATTCCTACTATCGCCCTGTCACGCAGCGCAGCAAGTTGTCTTGTTGAGTTGCATGACATCTTGATAAATCTGGCCGTTTGTTCACTGTGGAGACCACAAAAAGGTTAGTATTCATAATCACTCACATATCTGTCACTTCTTTTGATGTTGCTGGTAATGGGTTGACTTTCTGGGGCCAGTTGGTTGTGGGCTGCTTGTCTTTTTTATTCTCTGTAGGTTAGTGAAAGTTATGTTTGTGGTGGTTACTCAGCATACATTGATTGATGGCTTGAACTTGTTGGTCAGACCGTAAGATGTCTAGATCTTTAGGTTTTCTAGTTTTGGGCGATCTGCATGTTGTCTGAGGTCTGGTAGTGGCTGAGATACAGGCTGAAGAAATTAAGAGGAATGGTGAGATAACAAAACCTTTAGAACTCCAAATCCGTACTGAATAGAGCTAACAAAAGCAGGGGAGAGCAAATGATTCTAGACCAGCCATATAGATAGGAGAGAATCCAACCTTGAAAGCTTTATTTATTGGCTACCAAGTTCCTGTAGCCTCAACAATAGAGGGGCATATTCTCAAGGAGCTATCGCCGAGTTAACGGCACTTTATTGCAGCCAAAGTTGCGATAAATATATCGCCCCATTCACAAGCTGGTGTTAACAGCCCATAACACTAGTTAACCCACAATAGCAGCCGGAAAAAACATCACCACGAATGACCCCGGCAACTATCGCTAATGAGATGCAGAGTAGGCGTTCCCGCGCCAAAAGCCGCAACAACACCACTCCGCGACATTCTCAACGACCAGCCATATCAGCGAAAAGACCACGAAACATGTGATAAGGCACGTTAGCAGCAGGAAATTAACACCTGCTCTGACCTGGTGCAAAGTCAAACCACAGCCTGCACCACAAAATGGAGCCCAGCCCATACCCACACCTGAAGAACAACAGATGCCATGGAGCCACTGATCATGCAGCTTGGAGCCCCAACAGGGTCCCCACACCCACCGCCACCACCCCCAGGACCACCCCACCCCTCCCAGACCCCCACCGTCCCCCCCTGGACCAACACTGAGGCAGCGCAGACAAAGACAGCGACCCTCTGAAAATGCACCAACCTCACAGACTCAACACCAGAGAATGTCATTGCCCGATACATGGCCAAAGGGACAACCCTCCTCCGCATCCTGACCACCATTGCCCACACGCTGATGGTACCAACACAGCGGGCAACCAACATCCCACCTCAGACAAAGCTGCTGGCCGTGCTGCACATGTTGGCCTCTGGTACCATCCAACCAACATCCGCCTGAGACGTAGGAGTCACACAGCCAGGCCAATCCAAGTCCCCCACAACGGTCATGGATGACACCATCAGCTTGGTATCCCACTATTTATACTTCCCACACACAGCGCAGGAACAGCCGGAGACGAAGCAAGGCATGTACGCCAAAGCTGGCTTCCCGCACGTGTCGGGGAAATTGACTGCACACATGTCCTACTAGTGGCCCCTGGCAACACTGCACACAATAAGCGCAACAGAAAGCGCACGTATCCCACCAATGTGCAGGCAATAGTGGACCACCGGGGTCCTCCACCAACGCCGCCGCCAACCACCCAGGCAGTGTGCATGATTCCTACACCTTCCGACAGTCCATCATCAACCTGCCCCACCAGCCCCACCAGGATGGCACCCACAGAAATGCACTGCTCGTTGGCCAATACCAAATTCACACACCATACACCTCAACTCCACAATCATGCAACACACAACACAGAAAATGCACACGTCACAAGCTCACATACAACATGCACACCCACCAGACACAACAGCACAACTCACTGTGGAAACCTGGGCCAGCCATGTACATTAGCCATCAACGGCATGGCACCTCGGCCACACAACAGCAGAATGTCGGAAGAGGTGGGGACCAGGCATGTGCGAAGGAGGCATGTGAGCCATGAATGAGACTGTACACAATGCCAAGTGTGGCGTGGATGTGCTGGCCAGACTGCAGTATGCAGACCACACACATATCCATGTCGACACACACCGCTGACGTCTAGAGTGTAGTGGACAGTGGACGCAACCATGTCACTCCAGCCAGTGGGGAAGATCGCGGAAATGTAGCTTGTTACGCCCCCCGTAAGCGTGAGCAGAGTGGGCTGGCCCGGCGTACGCCAGGCCAGCATAGGGGTGTGAATAAAAGGCACGTGACACTGGGCGTGGTCCTCTTCCGGAATGCCCAACGTCTCTGCCTGGGCGGCACCTCCCACCCCGCCACGAGGCCGACGCCATGAGCGATGTTGCCAGCGATCCTGTGCGCCTGCTGCACCCCGGGACACAGGCCTCAATGCCCACCTGCCGACACCGGCGTGTGTCGGAGAGGGCCCACCATCTCCAAGCCCGAGGCCTGCGACCTTGGCAGCCTCCTCAGACCATCACGGCCTCCGCAACACAGGCCCGCAGTACTCCTTTCACGTTGACGTACTCCACCGGCATGCACAGCGGACAAGTAGGTCACACATTTGGAGTCTTGATTACACCATGGCAGAGCACATTAATTATGGTTGGGTGTATGTCACTATACACCCTTCGATGTGGTGCCACCAGGTCCTAGTGGTACATCACAGCCGCAAGATTCTGTGGGCCCACACGGACTACTGCTCTCGGCCTACGCTGCGCTCGAGTAGGTCACACATTTGGGACTGAGTCTTGATTTAGCAATGGCAGAGTGCATATCATTGTACCGGCACCATCACAGACTGCATCCCCTCCCAGCCCCAGTGCCACTAAGTCTGTTTCTCGACAGCCATGGACACTTTCTGGTCGTACATTGGTGGCGACTGAGTCTGTGGACTAGGGGGTAGTTTCCATCTTCATGCAGATGATGCTGAATTGGTGGTGGTAACGAGGCTGTTGCTTTCCACTCCTCCATTTGCTGCTTCCGGATAGCTTCTGCCCTCTGCATCATGTCCTGGAGGACACCTTCCACTGTCCCCCGCAACCCTCCGCCACATTCACCTTCGACATTGACGAGGACCCGCTCAGTCTGCATGGCCCTACCTCAGTGGACCGCAAGTCACCATCCCGTGGCGGTGTGCCTGTGCTGGCCGCTGTGCATCCGGGGCCACTAACTGTGCAGCTCAAGCCAGGGACCCTGTCTGAATGAATATTGGATGACCTCTGTGAAGGTGGTCTTGGGGTCATCGACGCCATGTGCATGTGGCCCTGCGCTGTCCGCTGCCTCCGGCCTCAACTGCAGACCACCAGGGCTCACACATCAAATCGAGTCCTGACTGGCCCGGATGTCGCATCACCGCAGGAGGCATGCCACCATCGCCAGGGCCAACTCCAACCACCATCTGCCAGAGTTGAAACAGTGGTACTGGCAGCCCAACGGAGTTGCTCAGGCCTGTTGTGGAGACCATCATCTGCCTGATTCCCTGCTCAGCACTACAGGTGCCACTGACTCAGTGCACCGTAACCCATGGACCATTACTGATTGAGTTTTGTGCTGTGGAGAGGTTGCGCAGTAATGTCATGTAGGAAAGTGGCTCTGTATATACTGTTCCCAAATAGGTACAGTGTGTACAGAGTCCACAGTCCCCAGAGGTTTGGCAGAGGCTAAAGTTAGATATAACCTTACTCTCTAAAGTGGTAGCTTGGTCGAGCAGTAAGGCAGTATCAGAGGACAGTGTAAAGCATTTGTTGTACACACTCAGTCAGCAAATGGTCTCACACACTCAAGAACTGAACTCTAGGCCAATGGTTTGTATAAAAAATATATGGTTGTTTTATTATAGAATCAACAATAGGTATCAAAATATACTTTCTCAGAATGAGATGCTTCAGTTAAATACTTTGCAATAGACAATTGACTTTTGCATGTGATAGTTACAGTTTGTTGCAATAGGCAACACAATTTCAAACACAATAATACATTGAGCTCAATGGGAATTTTAAGTTATATGCAATAGATTACTTTCAGGATTACTTTTCTAACTCCAAGACTGGATCCTATATTCAGTCCTGGGACATTTCTTGGAAACAAGTTAGTAAATACGTTTTAGTTACTGTTGTGATTTTTAAGCAATATTTTGCTATTTTAAAAGTTGACAAACTTTTTCTAATCAAATATTCCAATGTTATCCTATGGGAGGAAATTCACTTAGCAGGTAAGTAGGGTTATGGTTACTTTTTCTAGGTCAGTGTTGGATCCTGGATCCAGCACGAGTGTACCACCTGTAAGCAGTTGAGAAACTGCGTTTAAGTTATACAGGCGATTTTTAACGAATATTTATAAGTTGGCAAAATCGACACTTAGAAGAAACTTCACAGAAAAACTGTCAATGGTTTCCTATGGAAGAAAATTCAAGTTACGGGTAAAGTATGTTCTTGTTACTTTTGTAATCCAGTGCTGGGCTCCTAAGCTCAGTACTGGGACATCTATCTAAAACAGGTAAGTAATTAAGTTTTCACAGTTGGTACGGTTTTTAAAGAATATTTGTAGTTTGCAAAAATCGACAAGAAATTTCAAAGAAAAACAGTCAAGGGTTTCCTATGGAAGAAAATTGAGTTAGTGGTAAGTACAGTTGTAAGTACTTTTCAGGGTCAGTGCTGGGCACCAAGATCCAGCACTGGGATCTCTCCTAATAGCAGGTGAGTATTTCCGTTTTCGTTACTCGGTTGATTTTAGGTGAATATTTTAAAGTTTAGAAACTCCACACTTAGAAGAAATTTCAAGAGAAACCAGTCAATGTTACCCTATGGAAGAAAAGTGAGTTATCGGCTTTTGGGTAAGTACTCGACTGGCAGAGTTAAGGTTCTGGGCAAAGACTCAGGGGTCTCCCAAGGTCAGGTAAGTACAGTTGTTCCACCCTCAGCGGCACAGGGGCAGCCAGGTGCAGAGTGAGTTATGCCCAATGTTATCCTACGGGAGGCGGGGGCCCTTGGTTGGTGGCTGCTGACTAGCAGGCCACGCGGCTCTGGGAGCTGGGCTCCTGGTCACTTGCTCAGGGCAAATGGGGAAGTAGGTAGGAGTAGAAGTTGCACTGCCAGGGCCACTCGGGCGGCTGGGTGCAGGGTGCTTTTGAGCCTTTGGGCGCTCAATGGATTGTAATGGAAAAGCTCAAGGACGAACAAAGGCTGCAAGCTCGGGGACGAAGATTCTTCAGGTGTGACCACCACTTCGAGAGGTAAGTTGGGTAGTTGGAGGATAGGTAGGTACCCAGGAGTCGGGCACAGGGGTCCGCAGGGCGCCGGGTGCAGGGGTGCCTTTTGGTGTCGGGAAATCTTACCCTCTGTTGATCGCGGTTGGGGGGGTCCCTGGTTCTGAGGCTGCAGGCGTATTCAGGAGCGTCGAGAGGGGTCTTTGGGTGCCGGAGTCGGGGTCACAGTCACCGGGGGGACATCCTCGGGGTCTTTGTCCACTCCAGCACAGGCCAGGCTTGGCGGGTGCAGAGTGTGCAGGGTTTGCGGTTCCTGGCTGATGCCAGGGGTTACATACTTGCTTTGAGCAGAGCCACTGCTCGTGGGAGTCCCAGGTGCTCAGAGTCACAAGGTAGCCAGGTCCTCCGGGGTTTGTGAGGTTGCTGGCCACATGAGGTGCCGGGATTTAACAGGAACAGGTTCGAGGGTCAACAGGCCGGTAGGGCTGGGGCCAAAGCAGTTGGTGTCTTCCTCTTCTTAGCAGCTGCACGGCAGGTCTTCTTTCTTCTTGGTCTTCTTTGCTGTGTTGGAATCTAGAATCTAAGGAAGGAAGGTTTAGGGTGCTCCTAAATACTACATTTAGGGGCGTTACAGGTAGGTAAAGGGCAGGGACCACTGGGTCCCTGCCCTGGGGTGGTTACACCCCCTATCCTGCCACTCTCCTGTGGGAGGGGGGCAGTGGCCTAGTCCTGATTGGGTAGGGCTCCCTATCTTCAAGATGGCGAGAGCCCGGGGATGAGCTTCACCTCGCTTTCCCCACCTGAGGGGTGGGGTTGGCAGAGGCTGACACACCCCCTGTCCTTCCTTGGGGTTTCCGTCCAGTCTTCCCGCCAGAAAGGGGGTTTAGAACCAGTAGGGGCGAGTTGCTGGGTACAGCAAGTGGCCTGGAGAAGCTCACAAAGGCTTTGAAGCTTCCCCTGCCCATCCTGGGGGAGGAGACATAGCACCTCGCTCAGGATGTGCATTGTTGCAGGCCCAGGAGAGCGGATGGCTCTCTACCCAGGGGTCCAGCAACATGTCTGCTGTGTGGCAGCCTAGGCAGCCCCTCAGACCAGATGTGGATTGTAGGTTAGGTTCAGGGGGCATCTCTAAGATGCCCTCTGTCGTGCATTGTACAATAAATCCCTCTCACTGGAGCCATCATGGTGCTGTGGAGTTCGTGTTTGACGAGCTCCCAGCACCATATAGTCTTAAATGGCAGCACTGCACTTACAGTGCCCAGGAATGGACCTGGGCACTGTAGGGGCACAGGGCTCATGCTCCTGTGCCCACACCACTGGCATAGAGCACCCAGCTAGAGGGGTGGCTGATGTATGCCAGGGCAGTGTATGTTGTGGGCATGGCACACAGGGATGTGTGTCATGTCGACTTTCTATTTTGTCCTGTACCCAGACACTCAGCCTGCAAGGGCAGTGTGTTTGTATTAGGGTACAGGGCCTCTATGGGTTACACAATAAGTGCTGCAGCCCTTAGAGGACTTCCCTGGTCACAATGCCCTGGGTACCTAGGGTACCATTTACCAGGGCTGACATGTGGCCAGGGTTTGCCAATTTGGGTTTTAGGTTTTAGGGAAGGAACATAGGCCCTGGGCACCTGGTTGGCAGGAGTCCAGGGCACACTCAGTCAAAGTACATTCAGCAATTCAGCAAAAAATGGGGGCATACTATGCAAGAAAGATGGCACTTTCTCACATGTCACCTCAGGCAGTGTGGGAGACCTGGGACGTTGATGAGGAAGTTGATGCAGGTCTAACGCACCCCACTGTATCTGCATCAGGAATAACCCAAAGGGACACAATCCTAGACATTTTCTTCACATGAGCGCGTTCATCTCTAGTGCCCCAACCTCAGTGCACTGCAACTCACGGACCCTCCTGTTTGTATATTGGGTGACCTCTGTCCTTGCTCCGGCTCCCTCCATGTTGCTCTTCAGTTGACTCTGTTATGCTGGTGTTTTCTGTTTCCATTGCACTGGTGTCCACTGTTCAAGTTGTTGCCAGTACCAAGCACTCCATGCGGGCTGGCTTATACTCACCCCACACACATCCAGCACAGGCGTCACTGTACATGTGGCCCTGCCAATAAAGAGGCCGGGCGCACGTGCCCGTAGCCAGTTCAACATGATATCTGCGTGTGTCCCTGTGGTCTAGTTGTATGCATGAGAGCCCTGAGCCCTACGACATTACATTGTGCTGTGTACCGCGGACGCGGACATGTCACCGCAGGCAGCGGGTCAGAGCTTGGACATGTAGCTTTGTCGTCACCCACTCAATTCGTAAGGGGAGTGGACTGGGCCGTCGTACACAGAGCCAACGTGGGTGTGTGACTGATATGTGCGTGCCCATGGGCGTGGTTCTGTACTGGGAATGTGCATCTGCATGTGTCTCTATAGCAGTGTGGGTCTCCTCTGTGGGGTGTAGGTGGTCCCTGAAGAGTAATAGACACCCATGTATGTGATCTAGTTCGCCTTCCATGGGCTCGGACCACACCCACACCTGGTTGGCCACCTCCTTTTGGCGTTCTGACACCTGGCATTGGGGTGCCATGTGTGGGTCAGTGAAGTGTTCTGAGCCAGCCGTGCTTGCGGGTGCTTCATGCTGTGTGGTCTGTTGCAGGGGCTGGGTTCTCCTCTAAGTAGCATGGCTACCCTGGTCCTGGTGGGGGGTTGCGTGGGATGTCCATGGGCTATTGTAGGGCATCGGTGTCAAAGGTGTGGTGGTCCTCTCCGGCATCACTGATGTGTGGTCTTTTGTGCTCTGCTGGAGGAGTTGTGTGTCCCTCTGCAATGTGAAAGGGAGGTGCATGCTGACATTGTGTTGACATGTATGTTGGCGCATTGTTCTTGTTTACATGCAGACTGTATGACAATGTACATTGTGACTGTTTTGGTGGTGCAGGATTTTGATGTGGGACAGTGGACATTTGGACTACATGACGGATGTGAGGTTGTACGCGTAGATTTCCATGTCACAGTTTCCAGCCCTGTCAGAAGTAGTAGGCCTGTTTCGGCGCGTGTGCGGAGCCAGTTGTGTCCTCTGTTCTGCAGTGTCTGGGTTGCACATTGTACCACATTGTCGAATGTGCTGTTATTGCTGTGTGTGTGCTGCAGTGTGCCACGGGGATGAGGGACATGATCCTGGGTCATTGTGGGTGTGCAGTGTGCTATACTTAATTGTGCATGAGTGACGTTGTGCCCGTCTCCCCCATCCCCTCAGTCCCTGGTCGATACTCACCCTGTTGTTGTTGTGTCAGGTCCTCCCGAGCTGTGTCCGCACTCCCGATTCCTTGCACCGTCACCACACTGTTGACTGTGGCCTCCGTTTCCTCCAGCTCCTCCTGTGGCACAGGACTCCCACTGTCTGTTGCCGTTGCTGCCTTCCTGTTGGCAGCGGCTTTGTGCCTGGTTTAGATTTTCACATCATGCCAGTGCCTCTTGGCCTCCTCCATTGGCCTCCTCGACACTCCGACTGCATTCCCGGTGGTCTAATTGTGGGTCAGTTGATGGTTGTGTTCTGTCACCTCTTTGACGCTGATCTGGTTTTGCTGTGGACTGCACCCCGTCTTCCTCTTCTCCTTGGCCTTCCCCTAGCCCGTTGTCCTTACTGGTGGTCTGTGAGGCTTGTGGGGTTCGCGTTGGCCTCTGCGCTCGGTCAGGGTGCATCCATTTTGCTACGCACTTTGGATTGTTTCTGGTGTGTTGTTTTTGTAGCTTTTATAGTGCATTTTCCCGCCAGACGCGTGGGATTTGCAGGCCTTCTGCTGGTTTTCGCAGCTTTTTGTATCGCGATTGGCCTCATCGCAGCTTTTTTTGCGTTCGTGTTTCGCATTTTTGCGGCGTGGCGTTGATTTTGATGCAGCCATTTGACGCGTTATCTGGTAAGTAACACATGGTACCGCCGTGTTGTGAATACTTGGTTAACACGGCATAAATTCCCCGTGATAAACTGCGATATTGAAGGTTGCGTTAAGGTACTTTTGCGATGGTTATCAAACGTTCTTGAGAATATCCCCCTGAGTCTCTTGCTGCACTGTGAATATTTCTGCAGACTGACCTAGTAGTAATACCATAGCCACTGTATTTCTGCCGACAGCTGTTTTCAGATTATTGCATATGGCTACAACATATCAGGGCAGATTCACTGTCTGTGATAGGGTGAAAACCAGTTTCATGGTCAGACAGGGGGGTGTTCCCCTCAGTAAATTTGGACATCTGTGGGAAGGCAGCTGTTCCCACCGCCTTCCCTAACAATGAGCCATTGGATATCAGTCAATAGTTTACTACATTTGCTGAGTCAAGATTCTTCTTGCAGATTTGCTGAGTCTGATATGAGGTCTTGAGGACCTAGAGTGGGGGAGGAGTGTTTGAAGGTAGCATGTTAATGCTTTACGCTTGAAAGACAGCAGTTGTGAAGAGTCGTATATTCTTGATTGGTGCTGGCCATGAGCCTAAATGGAAGCCAACTGATCAACATTCCTTGACTAGGGTTTGAATTTGTGCTGAGTTCTGTGAAGGCAGCCAGAGACTGTGGTCTGCCTGTGCTATTTCTCCTGCATATCCCGGTCTCATCACGCGGGGTCTTTGGCATTGTGTACCAGGGCTAATGTTCCCAGTTCTTTGTTTTTTGAGGGGTTAATTTGCTGTGGAGTTACAGAAGACTAATGGGTGCAGGACTTTTGTGATTTCCTCTTTGGGTTGTGGATTTTTTAAAAGATCCCATGTGGTTCATTGAAAAAACTTTGGGATTTGAAGATCTGATCAGAATAATTAAGTCTTTTGGTACGAAAGGTTTTAGGATGGAGGCTTGTTATCCTATGTCTTTCTCACCAAGGGGCCATCCTGCTAATGATAGCCTGATCACATCTCGAGCTACTTGGTCAGCAGCCATATCTCCATTTATGGAGTTTTTCCCAGACATTTGATTTGGTAGATGGAATACACATTCTGCTGGATCCAAAATCAGTTCCTTGAGTTTTGCGTAGAGAAAGCCTATGATTGGCCCACTTCTTGAGTTGCGTGTCCACCAGAAATGGAAACCAAGCTATTTTGCTGATTGGAGTCCGAACCCACACCCAGCTCCCCAAAAACAAAATTAATACTGGAGACCTTCAGCCAGTATTTCGATTCTCGTGTTTCCTGGAAATATGGGATAAAGTTGGAAGAGTTTAGCTAGCTTTGGAAAAGCTGGTTGGTGTACCAGAAGCAGCCCCAGCATAAAAAGGAGGACTTCAGTAATGTGACTACTGACCAGTCTCCAGACGGCCAAACCAAGATACCTTCATTCCAGGGGGAGGACTTGCAAACATTGCTGTGAAGGAGCAGATCAGGAAGACGACAATGATAAAGCTCAGGTGAGCAGCCTGGAGTAGAAACTTTGATTTACCCCTGTGAAACTTCTTGATTCAGAGTGGTGAATGTACCTACATATCTTCTGACTTTCTAGAAGAACGCTGGAGCCTGTGGTCCCACTTGTCCAGAGATATTTGGGGTCACCTATCACTTCCGCTTCTTATGGTGTTTAAATCCAGCAATCAATATTCGAGTACCAGTTCCATTTTGTGAAATTCCTTGGCCTCTCTTAGAGGAGACCATTATGTCCCTTTACCTCTGACGCAGCCAGACGTTGCTCAAAAGATGCCCTAGGCCAGTTGGGTCTCCCTAGCAAAATAATCTTCCATCCGAAACTGGTAGTTCCTGTGATGTCAGCCTTTAAAGCGTTCCTGCCAGGCCATTTTTTGTCTTAAACAACAACTCTGTGAGCCAAAGAAGGCTCAGCGGGGCACCGCTACACTGAAGGACATTGACAGCAATGGCCCAAAAGCTGCAGTTGCCTTGCTGGATGTATCCTATCTAAGCGAACTTTAATGAACTAAAATGCCTCAGCCATAGCTCAACCTGCTAGGGAGCTTAGATCCCCACAACCATTTAAAGACTGCTGTGCTTGACACCCACAAATACATCACCGATGCACACACAGCACAGCACTAATATCAGATAGTTCATAAAGCATTGCTGCCTGAACTGAACATGTCTTCTCACACGAACATACATCTCAGAACCATTCACTGTCATATATACATACCGTACCCACAGGTGTGCAGCATTGCTGCAAAGTACTACACCTGGTAAACAATGTCTCTCAGTAGTACAGTTACATCCAGTCAGGCCGTTCACCCCCACAAACAAAATGAAAAGAAAAGTACGTGCTTATGAAGCTGTCCCTATATATCACAGCCCCATGCAAAGTAAGTGTGGTATCTGCCATATCATGTATGGTATACTTTAATATCTTGCATCGTTTTGCTGTCATATCTCAGCAACTATAAGTGTCTGAAAATTTTGTTTTTCACTCTTGTGGGTCATTTAATGTGTCATATCTGTCTAAGTGTATTTTACATTTGTTTTCCTTTTACAATATCTCTCACTGAACAGTGACTATTATTTACTGCAATGGTTTATATACTATATTGTGTTTGAATCCAACCTCCACACCCGCACCGGAGTAAGCCTAGTCTGTTGGGCCAGGCTACCATTAGAGAGACAAGAAAACTCAGGGAATCTGGGCTGAGGTTTACAAACAATAGTGTTCAGCTTCCTGGGCCAGCAATGACAAGAGGCGGGACCTTCACTGGCACTGTCCAGTGCCCCCGCCTGCTCCAATGTCTGGAGAGTGGAGAGAAAGCCGACAGGCGCACTGTAGACACAGCTGGCTGCTTCCCGGGCAGCTGGCCTCGGATGTCTTTTGGGCGCTGACTCTATCCACTCGGAAGGGGTTGTTCACATTTGGCTTTCCCATCCGAAGAGAGATGAGGCTCGCCTCTCTGCCCATCGTGCAGCCACCCTTCCTTGCAAATTGAGGTCACCAGTGCATCCAGCGATGAGATATGGGGGCATGAATAAAGGAGGCTTTGTGCCAGGGAGCACTGTGCCAAGGCTCCGGCTAGCGCGAGTTACGTGCCATGGCCTTAAGCTGGCAGCCGCGCAGACACGTATGGGCGCTCAAGGGAGCGTGTGCAAGCAGAATTGGTAAGCCCTACTACTAGGCCTCAGGCATCAATCGATTCTGTGAGTCAGTTTGGGGAGATTCTTGTTAGGTGCCTTGAAAGCTGTCTTCAGTGGGTGCACATGATACACTTATTCGTTCATTTGCATAGAGCCCCTCTGGCCTCTCCATGAGCTCCACGAGACTTGCATAGCCATACTACCAGTTAGCTCCAGATACCATCTACTCCCTTCACATGGAGTACATTTTAGTTCACAGTATGTATAATGCGCGCTTTGGGTTTGTTCCTTTCAGCCATAGGCGTTTTTCGAGGACCCTGTTTCAGTCATTGGCTTAAGTCTGTGCCAATTACATCTTTCCGCAGCCGAGTGGAGTATTTATCTCTCAAGTAATGCTATTGGTTGCTTGGGTATATACTTTTGCTTCCACGAAAGTGTTTGAAATGAACTGCATCAGGGATTATGGTACAATTCGAGCCCTTGTTCTCCACTCATACTGGCACCTTTACATCTCTCACTCTTATGTGCTAAAGGGACACTTTCCTGCACAAAAACAATCATTAATGGCATTTTGCGCCTTCTATGTTTGCTGCAGAATTCAGCACACATAGAAAGAGCAAAAAACAAATAGAAATAAAAGAATTTCTCCTTGTTGCACCACTTTAACGCCTCCCCCGGAAAGGCGTTACTTTTTAGCGCTGCCTCAGATCTACGAATCCTTGTAAATCTGGGGCAGTGTCAAAAAGCCATGGGTGTTGAGTGGGAACCCCCACAGCACATCCATGACATGCCCCTTTGATGCAGAGTACTGCGTGAAAGAGGGCCATATTTATAGGGCTAGGTAAAGCCATGCAAAATGGCTGTGCTTGGCCTTCTATATGTGCACACAGTGCCACTGGAGCGTCAAAAAAAGTGACGCGCCTGTGGTGCAGGGCTTGTAAATAATCTCCCCTGTGTTGCTGCTTCTTCTTCAGGATTGGACCAAACCTAAGCCATCAAAAGAGCCTTTCTGCAGTGCCTTGCTGGCAACATTGGAGCTGTATTGCCCGGGGAGAAGAGTTGCACATGACCCTTATGTGAGTTAAAAAATTTGCCCCAGCCCTCTTTCCCCAGTACATTTTCCTTGGCTATCAGACCTAAATTTGCCCCAGCCCTCTTCCCCCAGTATATTTTCCTTGGTTCTCAGAGTACATATATCTGTCATGGGTCTGATCAGTATGGATTATGGAGAGTGCTCAGACCTACTGGAGACTCAAGCGCAGTGATTGTTGAAATCAAATTGAGTTTTATAAAGCTCTCAAATGCCCTAGGGCGTCTTGGCGCTAGTAGCACAACAGAGGATGTTAATAGCCATAGAAGTGGAGGCTATAGATTAAAAAGCCAAGTCTTTAGGTTCCTCCTAAAGATTAACAGGGAAGAGCTGGTCTTTAAGTTGAGGAGTAGAGCATTCCATCGTTTGGTTGTGCCATATATGGAGCTTCTGCCCCCCTCCCTCCCCATGATCTTCTAACCTTAGGAACTGAATGGTTACCTGCTGAGAATGAATGAAGTGTTCTGGCAGTAATGTATGTAGTTAGTTTATCTTTAACATAAACTGGGCCATCACCATGAAGGGCCTTACAGGCGATGCACAGCGCCTTGAAGTCTATCCTCTTATTAACTGGCAGCCAGTGAAGCTCCACTAGAGCCTTGGCCACTGAGCTGTGCCTAGGTATCCTTAGCAATAGACGAGCTGACAAATTCTGTAAGATTTGTCATTTGCTAAGGAGTCGTTTTTGTATATTAATGTACAAACCATTACTATAGGAAGCTGGCTCTGTATATACTATACCAAAGGCAGGTATAGTGTGCACAAAGTCCAGTGGATCCTCAAAGGTAGGCAGAGGTAAAGTTAGATAGCACCTCACTCTCTATTTGTGGTGGTGTGGTCAAGCAGTAAGGCAGTATCAGAGGACAGTGTTAAGCATTTGTTGTACACACTCAGTCAGCAAATGAATTCACACACTCAAAGACTGAACCTCAGATGGATGCAGAGAAATGCAATACTTAGTAAATGCAGAACATAGGCTTGAATAGGCTTTTTAGTAAAATAGCTGGCAAGTAACTTTTGAGATTACTAGGCTTACACAGAGTAGTTTACCTAGACACTACTCTGGGACATTTCCTGAAAACAGGTAAGTAAAATCGTTTTTGTTAGAGAAACTTTTCACAGAAAAACAGTCAATGTTATCCTATGGAGGAAAATAGTGTTATCGGTTTTGAGGTAAGTATTTGGTAGTGGGAGTTGAGGTTCTGGGGGTAGACTCAGGGGTCCCCCAAGGTCAAGGATGCACTCTAGTTACACCCTCAGCGGCACTAGGTCGATCGGGTGCAGAGTGCTGAGGCCCAAGGTTATCCAATGGTGATAGGGGGCCTCTGGTTGGTGGCTGCTGGCAAGCAGGCCACGTGGTTGTGGGAGGAAAGCTCCTGGACTTTAGCTCAGGGCAAATGGGGAAACAAAGTAGCACCGAAGGTGCAGCCTCAGCGGCACTAGGGCGGCCGGGTGCAGGGTGCTTAATAAAACAAACTGACACCACAAGAAGAAGAAACTGAAAGTCTTTATTGACACCCACCAGAGAGCCACCGCACCGCAGTCATCACATACCGGTAACTGCCTGAAGTTCTCCCCAGTGTTCTAGTGATGCACCTAACATTCTTCCAGGTGCATCATACGTAAAGGGCAAGATACAACACATATTCCCTTTACAAAAAGGAGATGAAACATAACAAAAGAAAAGTAAGAAAGAAAGAAAAAGAAAAGTAAGTATACATCGTTGGTGAACACTACAATGCAACAAAAGACAAATGTAGGTACATTGTTGGTGAACACTACTTGGGAACATAATCACTAAGATACAATGGAGGCTTCCTCACCCTCTTCCCTGCAGACAAAGGATCAGGTTGAACTTCACCATGTTGAACCACCCTCTTGTTGTTGTCTGCAGCCCCCTCGCATTTAGTAAGGCGAGACATGCTCCAGACATCTCCACCTTTCAGCAGCACCACATTTTTCATGACTTTAACAATGCGCCCAGGGCCCATAAACTTGCTTTCACCTTTATGGGACCATACCGCTTTTTTGATAAACACCATATCACCTAAATTCCCAAAACATTTTTTAACTCCTTTCTTCTCATCATATATCTTTTTGTACATATCCTGGGATCTCCTCACTTTAGGTTTGGACTTATCATTTACAACATTCTTATTAGTATGCAACCACGGGGGAGTGAGTTTTGATCCAGCTGGCCTCCCTCTGAGTTTCTTAAAGGGAGTTACACCGGTGACACTGTTGGGCGCATTCCTGCGAGCCCACAATTTTTCAGGGATGTTCGTTTCAACGGCAACTTGAGCACTAGCCCTAACCAGCCTGTTCATGCCCTCGACGAGGCCATTGGCCTGTGGTGCGTAAAGAGCTGTGCAATGATGGGTAATGGAGAGATGTTTAAAACATTCTTCCATTTCTAGTGAAGTGAATTGTACACCATTGTCGGTGACCATTACATCAGGTACCCCTTCTGAAACAAATATATCTCTAAGGAATTCTATGATGTTTTTAGTGATAACAGATCCCATGCAACAAGCTGAAACCCATCTGGACGTGTAGTCTACCAAAGCAACCAAAAATCTCTCATTGGGTGCTAAAATGTCAAACGGCCCCACAATATCTAAAGCTATTTCAGTCCAAGGTTGATCTGGTAACTCCACTGGTGAAAGTGGGGTCGTTCTTACTTTTTTAGACTTGTCATTGCTCGCACACTAGACACAGTCTCTGACCACTTCCTCAACCTGTAGGTCAACTTCAGGCCACCAGTATGATTCTCTGACTCTGGACTTGGTCAGGCAGTGCCCAAGATGTCCCTCATGGGCGAGATTGATAATTTTCTCACGCAAACAGATGGGAGGAACTAATCTTTCACCCCTATAGATCATGGAGGAACTCCGTAGAGGTGCCGACTCTAATACCAGTCAAGCCCTGATCCTCCTAGATCTTTCGGCGGCCTTTGACACGGTCGACCATACCATCTTGGCCGACCGTGTCAAAGAGGCAGGCATCAGTGGGACGGCCCTCAGTTGGGTCCGCTCCTTTCTAACGAACCGCCATCAATCTGTTCGGCTCTCCCAGTTTTCGGCTGACAAAATGCGGCTTACTTGCGGCGTTCCACAGGGCTCGTCTTTGTCACCACTTTTATTCAATTTGTATCTTACCCCTCTCATTCGCTCCCTCCGGGGAAGGAATGTCACTGCATTTAATTATGCAGATGACATTCAGCTTGTTTTCAACCTTGACTCATCGGACAAAGCGATTCAAGATTTCCAACTCACCCTCTGTCATATCAGTGATTGGATGGGTGCTCACCATCTCAAGCTTAACCCCGACAAGACTGAGCTTGTCCTTGTCGGAGGCCCATCCAACCCCTGGAACTCGACGTTTTGGCCCCCTTCTCTGGGTCCCTCTCCCTGCCCGGTTGACAAGGTGAAAAGTCTGGGAGTCTACATTTCCCACGATCTTTCTATGAAACACCAGGTCAGTGCCACTGTGTCTTCTTGCTTCTTCCAGCTTAGGAAGATTCGGAAAATAGCCCACTTTTTAACCATCGAGGCCCTCACCCTGGCATTACTGGCATTAGTCATTTCCCGAATTGACTATGCCAATGTTCTGTATGTAGGCATCCCACAGTACCAAATTAAAAGACTACAGTTGATAAATTAAAAGACTACAGTTGATACAGAATCAGGCTGCTCGCCTGATCTACCACTGTCCCAAACACTCTCATGTCCACCCTCTGCTCAAAGCCTTGCACTGGCTCCCTGTATCGGAGCGTTGCAAGTTTAAACTTGGCTGTCTGATTCATAAATCTTTGGCCGGTATTGGTCCTTCTTTCATTTCTTCTCTCTTGCATCCCTATGTTCCCTCTAGGCACCTTCGCTCCTCTCATCATGCGCTCCTCCAGACGCCTAGGTTTAGGCGCAAAAAACACGGTGGCCTCAGATTCTCCTTTCTAGCTCCCTCCTTCTGGAATTCACTCCCGTTGGATATCAGACTCTCTCCTTCTCACCTCCACTTTAGGTCCCTTCTCAAAACCCATCTCTTTCACTTTATTTATACATAAGCACTCTTCTCTCCTTCTCTGCCTTTTCTCAAGGAAGTGCTTAGCGCCAAGAAACCGTCCGGTGTAAGTTGCGCTTTATAAGTATTTTTTACATTACATTACATTACATTACATAACATAGAGGTTCCCTTCTACTATGCATTGCTCATCATGCACATTCCAAAACCCTTTCACAGATTGGGGCACATCAGAAATTAGTGGCCATCCCTTGACCAAGTAGTCATCCAAAATTATTCGAGATTCATCATTTGCAATTCCATAATTCCATTCAGACTTGTTAAGGGCCGGCTCTTTGACCCATGATATGACCGACTCCCAACAGGTGAAGCTAGGCTTATCTAAAGGCATCCTGGACAAGAAATCTGCAGGCACATTTCTCAAACCTGGCAAAAATTCAACAATGAAATTATACTCCCACAACCCTTCAATCCATCTCTTGATCCTAGGTGTGGTGTTTTCGACATTTCTCAATGTGAACATATGGAAAAAAAGGCTTGTGGTCAGCCCTTACAATAAAAGGGAGGCCCCAAAGATAAAACCTGAGATGATTGATTGATCCAGGTATGACACAGAACTAACCCTAATTTTTCCTTTTTTAAAGTTAGGCCATGCTCTTGTAGTCTCAACAGAACTTGATTTAGAAGAACATCATGGCTAGTCGTGTCCTTCCCAAAGACAAGTATGTCGTCCTGAAAAAACAGGACTGAATCTATCCCTGCTAAAAGCTCTTTCATAAACCTCTGGAAGCAGGCAGCAGCCAAAGCTAACCCAAAAGGCATTCTAATGAACCGGAAAGCTCCCAGAGGTGTGACAAAAGAGGTTAGAGCCCTTGATTCTTAATGCAATAAGACCTGATGATAGGCTGAGGACACAGCCATCACGCTGAAAACAGCGGCAACACACAATTTGGCAAAAGCCTCGTTGATATTGGGCAGGGGTTGTCTGTCCACCCAGATACAGTTGTTGAGGCTCCTCAAGTCAACACACATACGGATCTTGGTACCATTGTCCTTTGGGGCCAAAACAATCGGGGCCAACCATTCAGTTGATTCTATCTCCTTGATTAACTCCAGGTCCATCAGTCTGTTGAGCTCCTCTTGTAGTTTTACTAACATGAGATTGGGTACTTTCCTTACTTTGTGAACAACAGGCTGGGATCCCGCTTTCACAATTATTTTATGTTTGAAACCCTTGAGCAACCCCAGTTTGTCGCTAAAAACTGTATGGTAATTCTTGATGATATTACCACTCTCACTCTGTTGCGTGACTAACATTACCTGTTCACGAGCATTTGGGTTTAAAATGATGGCCAGATCTCTCTGGTGGCGCCATCCCAGGAGATTGTCACCTCTTTTGGCGATGTAAACCTTACCAACAGTTTCCCTTCCTTTAAAAGCGATGGTTTGAATGGAATAACCCACCAGATCAATGTCCTGTCCACCATATCCAACAGGGTTAATGTCAGGGGGTAGCACAGTGATATCTTTTCCAAAGGTATGATCCCAAAGGAGAACCAGAGTAGGCTAGGACAGTAACAAGCCTGCGTCCAACCTGGATGTCACATTTGGGCATAATCACAATATCGGAATCTATACCTTTCACTTCCTGAACAACCTCACTTGACATGTCAGAAATATGGTGGATAATTTGTTGTGGGTAATTAGTATCTTCATCTATGAAATTTACTTTAGCATTCCTGCACATCCATGCCTAATGTCCTTTCTTTCCGCAGTTCCTACAGTTGACACTTTTTGCAAAACAATTAGGATAGTTAGGGCCATGGCCTTGACTGCCACACTTGAGACATTTCATTCTTGTGTCTCTACCTGCATATGTATTCCACCTTGGCTTCTCACTTTTACTAGGTAACTTTTCTTGTCTTCCAGTTACTTTTTGAATAGGTACGGATTGTAGACTAGAATCAATATCTCCATCCCCATTGGGATTAATTGTAACAACAGGTTCACAAGGCGTAATGGCACTCTGCATTTCTTTTACCCAGGTTGAGGTATTCTCAATGCTCTCCACGATACTGATGGCCTCTTTTAAGTTGGGATTTCTCGATAATAGTTTCTCCTGGATTCTAGTGTCATTGGTGCAGCGAACTAATTGATCACGTATGAGTGAATCAGTTAGTTGTTTAAATTCACAAGTGTGAGCCAAGGATTTAGGTGCCGCTATGTAATTTCCCACTCTCTCTCCTTTAGCTTGCACTCGCATAAAGAAATTGTGTCTCTCCATTGCAACATTATTGCGAGTGCCAAAGTGTGTCTGTAGAAGCAACACAGTCATCTCGTAGACATCTCCTGGTTCTCCAACTCCTCTTATAGGCACAGGATCTAAGCTATCGTAAATGTTCCTCCCCTCAATTCCTAGGTTGTGCAAAAGGACGGGCTGTTTTGTAGCTGCTGAAATTTTTTCGCCCCCAATTGCAATCAAATACGAGTCAAATAGGGGTTTCCACTTCTTCCAGGGAACGGTAGGCTCCCTACGTTCATACAAAAAGTGTGGAGGTTGACTCATGCCACTAGCAGCCATCCTGAAACTGAGAAGTAACTTAACAAGCTAACACAACAAACTAATACAAAAGATGAACATAAAAAGGAAAAAATAACAATCTAGCATAAGTAGATAAAATTATTAATTCAATTAATTACTGTCTTCTCCACTCTAGATGAAACTCTTTAGGAAAGGGTTTCCAACGTAGAGAAGTGTGATTGTTCTGTTATATGCGCCTTTGAATTGCTGCAGTTTTCCTGTCAACACCTCCTTGCTGCTTATTTGCTCCTACAAAAATGTTGCAGATCTTTTGTGATGTCCGCTTTACTGTTCTTTCTTTCAGGCGGAAATGATTCCTTTTTATGACCCTTTTCTGCTTAATATGATATGCAGCAACTCTATAGTGATGCCTTTCCCACAGTAAGTAATGCTCATTTTACGATGAGCGTTCCAGTTGTTTGCGGTGGCTCTTCCTGGTTGTGTCAGGTATTTTGATGTCAGGACGCTCCCTGCATGCATCCTGACGTCTTCACACTTCTTCAACACTCCGACAATGACGAGGGATTGCTGAGGTTCACTGTTACGCACTAAGGGTTCTATGCTGAAAGATGACGGCGCGGCAGTCTCGAGGTGAATTAGAATAGTGCTCCCTGTTTCATTTAACTGCCTTGACACAACCGTGAAAGTTCTTTCACCATACAAAGTGCTCAAATGTCCATTTGAATTAAATAAGAAAGAGGAGATAACACGCAGTCTCATCGCATCAGTGCTTGCCTTAGTGGGTTACAAACTGACCCTTTTTTTTAAGTGCAAAGTCCGTCTCATTAGTTTCCTCATGAGTTGAAGGCCACTGCAGTACTTAATTCCTGCCTGGCCAATGCAGTACTTAATTCCGCACACTGGGTTCACTCAGTGGGTGTCCTGGTAGCTCGTCGCCAGTAATAAAACGAGCTGACACCATATAGTAGAAGAAAGTGAGAGTCTTTATTGACATCCACCGGGGAGCCACCGCACCGCAGTCATCACATACCGGTAACTACCTGAAGTGCTCCCAAGTGTTCTAGTGATGCACCTAACATTCTTCCAGGTGCATCACACTTAAAGGGCAAGATACAACAGTGCTGTTTCGACATTGGGCGCCCTGTTGTTTTCAATGAGGAGCCTCTGGTTTGCAAAGGTACTGCAGACTTGGGGACGAATGTCTTCTGGGTGCTGGGAAGTGAGTTGGGAAGTTAGGGGTTGGCTAGGCACCGTTGGTTTGGGCACACAATGCCACGGGGCGTCGGGTGGAGGGGTGCCTTTTGGGGTCGGATCTTCTTACTAGCTCCTGGTCGCGGTTGGGGGGACCTTCTGGATTTAGGCTGCAGGCGTCGGCTGGAGGCTTGAGGCGGTTCAGGTGTCACTGGATCTCGGGTCAGGATCACGGGGCGACCTCCTCGTGGCGAGTGCCCACTCGAGCTCTGGCCGTGGACGGCGGGTGCAGAGTGCGGCGGATTCGCGGTGTCCGGCTGGAGCCAGAGGTTGCAGATGGACAAATCCGGTGTTCGCAGGAGACAACGTCTTTGTTCTTGAAGGCAGGCAGGTCTTGTGGGGTTTTTGAGGTTGCTGGCAGCAGGACACACCGGGATTTTGCAAGAGCAGGTTCGAAGGGGAGACAGGTTGGTAGGGCTGGGGACAAGTCAGTGGGCGTCTTCCACTTGTTAGCTGCTGCACGGCTGTTTGGTCCTTCTTCTTCTTCTTGTTTTTGGACCTGAGGAAGCAAGGTTCATTGGTGCCCCTAAATACTAAATTTAGGGGCGTTACAGGTAGGTGAAAGGCAGGGACCAATGGGTTCCGTCCCTGGGGTGGTTTCACCCCCTATTATGCCACCCTCCAGTGGGAGGGAGGCATGTGCCTCTCACTGGTTGGCAGAGTCCCGCCATCTTCAAGATGGCATGGACTGAGAGTTGTGCTTCACCTCGCCTCCCCCACCTGAGGAGTGGAGTTGGCAGAGGTGGGTACACCTCTCTTCCTCACTTGTTTTTCCAGCCGGTTTATCCGCCCAAAGTGGGGGTCAGAACCAGTGGGGACCAGTTGCTGAAAGCAGCAAGTGGCCTGGGGAAACTCACAAAGGCGGCAAGCCATTGAAACTTCCCCTTTGTGAACCCAGCCCATCCCGGGGGAGGAGGCTTGGCACCTCGTCCCAGGATGTGCACTTTTTCAGGTCCCAGAGAGCAGCAAGCTCTCGGCCCAGGGGTCCAGAAGCATATCTGGTGGTGGCAACTGAAAGCCTGGACACCAGTAGTAGGTTAGTTTTCAGGGGGCATCTCTAAGATGCCCCCTGTGTGCATTTTTTTTTAATTAAATCCCACACTGGCATCAGTGTGGGTTTAAAGTGCAGAGAAGTTTGATACCAAACTTCTCAGTTTTCAGTGTAGCCATTATGGTGCTGTGGAGTTCGTAATGACAATCTCTCAGCACCATATACTCTTAAAGGCAGCACTGCAATTGCAATGTCTAAGAATGGACTTAGACACTGTAGGGGTACAGGGCTCATGCACTTGTACTCTCACCACTGGTATAGTGCACCCAGGTAGAGGGGTGACTGATCTATGCCAGGTCAGTGGGTTGGAGGCATGGCACACAGAGGTGTGTGCCATGTCGACTCTTCACTTTGTTCTGCACCAAAACACGCAGCCTGCAAAGGCAGTGTGTGTGTGTAGAGGTACAGGGCCTCTAAGGGTGGCACAATAAGTGCGGCAGTCCTTAGAGGTCTTCCTTGGTCACAGTGTCCTGGATACCTGTGGTACCATTTAGCAGGGGCTGACCTGTGGCCAGAGATGCCATTTGGGTTAGTTTTGGGGAAAGAATACAGGCCCTGGGAACCAGATTGGCAGGGACCCAGGGCACATTAAGTGAAAGTGTGTCAGTAGTCTGGCAAAAAGTGTAGGGGGGTTACTGCAACAGAAACTCACTTTCCTACAATTACAATAATCTATTTTAGATAGCGTGAGGACAGTTACCACAAGTTTCTTCAACCTCAAAGGAATAAAAGGTACAATCTTTTAAAAACATTTTAACATAAAAAAGGCACTAGAGGTAATCGCATTCACATGTTTTACCTAAGGACCTATATATATTATCCAGCATGTGGTGTGATTGAACAGCCATATTTTAATAGCGTTTAAGTTTGTTTGTCTAGAAATTGGGACAGACATTTTGGAGGTCTTGCCAGCCCAGCACATATGCGATTGGAAGGCTATTAAGCTTCCTCACCCATCTTCCATGATCCATGCGAGTCTGTTTAAGCCCACAGTGGAGGTGGGATATCCATATTACATTATATAATTAGGTTAAACGGGAAATTTACAAATTTCCTTATACGTTTTTCCTTTCTTTTTATTAAACACAGGAACTCACAGTGCGTATGTGATTGGAAGGCTTTTAAGCTTCCGCACCCATCTTCCATGATCTATGGAAGTGGGTAATGTTTATATTATAGAATTAGGCTGAGTGGGCAATTTACAAAGTTCCTTATACATTTTTACTTTCCTTTTTTTTAAACACAGGAATTCCTTAACCTGATGATATCGATATAAAGTATATCGAATAACTTATTAATGGTTGTGTCTACCGCTACATGTTTTGAACAATAATTCCAGGAATGGTATAAATTGAAAATAAGTATGTCCAGCCAAAGTACAGAGATGTTTTTCATCTGTTTAGAATACTGGTCGGAGGACAGAATGGACCGATTATGAACGTGGGTCCCTCTTTATTTGACTCTATTTCTATTCTTATCTTTATCCTATCTAGGATTAAGGTTTCGATTCCAAGTTTTATCTACTGTCTGAGCAAATCTTATCATGCCTCACCTTAGTGTCAATATTGGTGAGTTGGTTACATTTGGATCATAGGAGGAGTGATGTAATGATGTAATGATTGGTATTAAATCCATACAATATGTGCAATACCTCCAATCTTGAAGGGACCATGATGATAAACAAAAGTTTATAAATGAATGTATTTTCTGTGCAGGGGATATGTAACTGCAACAATGAAGTATATGGAAGAATGAATAGACAATTCTCATTGTCTTATTGTTTTATGGTAAGTGATATGTAAGGATTTTATCTTAAAAAGGTTTACAGTGTCAGGATAAGTTATATGTAAAGATTTTTATATTAAATATGTTTATGGTTTTAAGCAGGCAATTATTGCATAAGTTGTTAGGAAGGAAATATTCTTGTTGCCCTGAAGAAGGTGGTTTTATCCTGCAAAACCCACCGAAACGCATTGACGCCTAGTGTTTTTAAATTTGAGGAACAAAGTTTCACATGTTGATAATTTTTTTTTTTTACAACGTGTTACCCTTATGAATTTCTACAAATTAACATAATTTGATGACAAATGTGTATTACCTTATGTGCTGTGTTTCCTTTTAACCTGTGTACCCACAAAAAAAACATTTGGATATGTTTTTGATTGATTTGTATTTCCTGGATGAATTTATTGAATATATTTGGTAATACATTTGATAATAGATAACTGTTTCTCTGGCTCTTTCATGTGTGTGTGGAAATTGAAGAAGCTTCTTAATAATCGAAGTGTATGATTTTAGGTCTCCAAGGGAATTTACTTGTGACTGTTAAGTCTTATACGGAACCCTGACTCTTGGAGTAGCAGGGCCTCTCTCTTTTGCATTCACGTCTCTTTCTTTTACTTCTTAAAAACAGCAGCCAATCACAGTAAAGTTTTTCAAAACACTACATTTCCCATAACTCCATTGTGTCACCTGGCCAACCATAGAGATCCAGACCTATATAAACCTTCAACGCAACCTGAGCTTCCTCTTTCTTTCCTGCTTTGCAGCCAGTTAAGTGGCTTCCAAATCCATCTGTTCATGTATTGCACACTTTACCTGCTTTGATTTGCCTGTTGCTGATGGTATCGTTTATCGCTGTCTGTTTTCCGTGTGACGCGTGTTTTATTTTGCAGTATGGTTGAGGTGCAGCTGCGTTTTGTTCCACTGTGCTGCACGCGGTTTATTTGTACTTTTTCAAGGGAGCGCTGTGCCTCACGGTGGGGAGGTCTTAGTCCTCATCTGTTCTGTGGAGCGGGAGAGAAAGAAACAAGGACGTGTGACTGCCTGACGCACTTTCCTCTCTTTATATTTACATATTGGGCAGCCCGCACATGTGCGACTGCCATCTTTCTTTGCCTCACGTGATCGGAGGTTTAAGCTCAACGCGCGAGATGCGTTAAACTTCTCTCTGTCCCAGCCCTTCGTGTGCAGCTCCCATTTTACACCCTGTTGCCTCTGGTTTATGCACAGAGTTAAAAAATGTGCATAGGCTCTGCCTAGAGTGATTGTGCAGGCACTCCCTCCACTCTTTATTGAATTACTCTCTGAGTTGCTTTGCTTACCTTGGGGTTTGGATTAGTGGTCCCCCTGGTTGCTCATTGAGGATTGCTTGATCCTCGGTTAATTTTTGGTCTTTTGTCTTTTTACCCTCCAGGGACAACCTGGCTCTACTGAACAGACATCTTCATTATGGCTGAATATTATGAAAAGGGTTATTATATTGAGGACATAGCTGGGTCTCTGTAGCAAGACCTTGTAGACGCTTTGGGCACTGGGGTGCAGAATTCAATCAACAATGCCGTGGTAAGGGCCATTGATTCCTTGAAATGTCACCTCTGTGGATATGCTGAACTGTAGGGTTGGCTGCTTACCCCTACCCTGCATTCCAAGACCAGTGGGAAAGCCCCTAGAGGTCCCCACACCACTGACTTTGAGAGGTTGGCTAATTCTCTCTTTACAGATCATGACTATAGTGCCTCATCCTCCATCCCAGCACCTGATCCATCTCAGAATGATGATTCCAGCTCTTCTTCTAACCAAGAGCTCAGACCACAAAGATGCGCCTGGCCCTAGCAAACGCAAACAGCGTCACGTAGTTCACTCTTCTCAGGCAGTGCTACTTACATTTGAGCCCTCTGAAATTATCCATCCAAAATCTACTGCATGACTTTCTCCGTAAGAAGTGGCGGACTACGTTCAGTCACCTATCTGACAGGGCTTTGATAAAGATGTGCGAGCGAGGTTTTGCTCTAAGTGTCCTAGATGTGACCTTCCAAGCAAGGTCTCTGAGACCCCTGAGGTAGATCCTACCCTTGTCACGTACCTAAAAAAGTATTTTAAGGATTCCTAAAAAAGGAATCGAAAGAGCCTGGCATTCCTGTCAGGACAAACTGCTGGACATGTCCCACCCTTTAACAAAGATCCTGGAACTGGGCTTTGGATTTCGGGCCCAGGAGTCAGCCATGTCCATCGATCCTGAAGAGTTGGTAGGTTGGACAAGCTATTTGTCAATTAGGGAATGTAAACTGTGCCATTTCCAGCGGGAGGCGTAGGTCCACCCTACTAAAACTCGACCCCAAGCTCACTGAACTCGCTTCTTCAGAATCAGGCCCTGTGGCACAGGGTCTGCTGTGTGGCTAACCTTTCCTTAAAGAGCTCTCCAAATTTGTGGCAACCTTTAGTAATTTAGATGTGGCACAAAGGTCTTCTGTCCAGTTTTTGGCAGGGCCGGACGTTTTAGAGGGTGCATGTTCGGCCGTGGATACCAACAAGGCCTGCAGGGAGGTTATTACCAATAAAATCGGGGCGGCTACCAAGACCCCAACAACCCCACTCTAGTCCCTGCTCAAACAAGAAATCGTTTCCGGAGAGAGCAGTATGGAGGATCTCAGGGCTCCTCCTAAGACTCTGGCGCCACAGGTGAGATTAATTCTCTTTTCCGATGTGATACTGGGGGGGCACCTTTGTTTAAGAGGGTGCCATAGAGGTCTCAATGCCTCATCCACGTGGATTTCTCAGCTGTATCTTCCTGGTAGAGAAAAAGGGTGTCGGTTCTCGTCTGGTGTTGAATCTCAAGGTCTTCAATGGTTGGGTTGTCTACCGCCATTTCAAGATGGAGGGCATCCACCTTCTGCAGAATATTCTTCAAGAAGGGGATTGGACGGTTTGCCTAGATTTAAAGGACACACACCTTTCCGTTCCCATTTTTCCGCCCCACAGACGTTTACTTCAGTTCCTTTGGCAAGGCCTTTGTTACAAGTATAAAGTCCTTCCTTGGGTCTCTCCTCTGCCCCTTGGTGCTTTATGAAGCTCCTGGGGCTAGTGGTAGAATCCCTAAGAGCTCGAGGGGTGTGTCTGATTATTGATTTAGACGATATCATTCTCATGGCCCAATACCCTCAGTTGGTTCTCACTCACTTGGAATGGACGATCCTCCTCCTCCAAGATCTGGGTTTCATTGTGAATTCTCTGAAATCGGTTCTGACTCCTTTCCAACGCATACCATTTCTGGGGTTTCAGGTAGATTCCCTTTTTTGCCAACTGATTTTCCCTTTCCTAAAAGTCCATAATATCAAGAAAGAACTGAGATTGATTCTGAGCAAGCGGACTGTATCATTGAGGTCGATTGCTCGAGTGGTGGGTTTGTTGGCTTCATCGATAAAGGCCATTTTTCCCGATCCACTTAATTATTGTGTGCGTCAGAGACTCAAGATGTGGCATATCCGGACTCAAGATGTGGCATATCCGGAAAGGCCTCAGTTGTGCCGAACAGATTTTCCTCTCGAAGGAAGCGAGTTCGGAGATGTCATGCTGGTTAGATCACATGGAGGCCTGGAATGGCAAGCCGATATTTGGCTCAACTCCGGAACTCCGGACATTGTGATCGAGTCCGATGCCATCCGCTGGGGTTGGGGAGCGCATTGTGGCTCGATTTCAACAGGAGGTCGTCGGTCTCAGGAGGAACTGTCCCTCCAGATCAACTGCTTGGAGCTCCTAGCGGGATCCTTTGCGATTTGCAGCCTTTCTCCAGAGAGGTGGGATTGTTGCATACTACTGTGTATGCACAACATTTCGGCAGTTCCCTATGTGAACAAACTGAGCGGGATGAAATCCCACATTCTGGCAGAGATTGCAAAGGACTTTTAGCATTTTTGCCTTCAGCATCGGATCTTTGTAGTGGCCGAATGCCTTCTGGGCCAGAGCATTACCGTTGCTGATTGGCAGTCCAGGCATCTTCGGGATTTCAGCGACTGGAGACTCCATCCAAGAGTGTTTCATGCACTGAATCGCTTGTGGGGTCCTTGTTCAATAGACCTTTTTGCGTCTTGTCTCAATCGCCAATTTCCAACCTTCTTCAGTTGGTGTCCATATTCGGAAGCCCAAGCCATGGGAGCTTTTTTTCAGGACTGGACTCCCAACCTATGCTATGCCGTTCACCAAGTCTTAATGATTCCCAGGGTGCTGGCTCAGTTACACCGTCAATGAGTGGAGCTGGTGCTGGCGACACCTTTTTGGAGAGAGCAAGCTTGGTTTCTGGTTCTCCTGGAGTTAAATTGTTCTTGTCTCATTCTGTAGGAAGCTGGCTCTGTATATGCTATACCAAAAAGAGGTATAGTGTGCACAGAGTCTAGTGAGTTCCTAAAGGTATGGCAGACGTTAAAGTAAATAATACCTTACTCGCAATCTAGTGGTAGCTGGGATGAGAAGCTAGGCTTATCAGAGGGTAGTGTGAATGCATTTGGTGTACATACGCATACAAGGCAGGAGCACACACTCAATGACGAACTCCAGGCCAATGTTTGAAAAAAAAATATTACTTTAGTTACTTTTATTTCTAGGAACCAAGTTGAACTCAGTTACCGGTGAGTAGACTTTTATGCACTTCTTTCAATTTACGGGCAAGAAGTTTGTATAGCATTAAACAATACTTGACATGTGCATGAACTGTTTTTAGTTCAAAAAAAGATACTTTGTATTCAGGATCACACTTAGTACAATACAGTGAGAGACCAATGAAATCCTATGGGAGAAAGTCAGGTGAGTAACTTACTTGTAATTAAACGGTTTAGAGATTCAGTCTCCAGGAGTTTTGGTCAACACTGGGCAAGGGTTGGACCAAGGTAGGTACTGCACCAGCAGGGGCACTCGGGCGGCCGGGTGCAGAGGTCACTGGGCCTAATGTTATCCAATGGAGGCTGGGAGAACCTCGAAGAATCACTGGTTATAGGTAAGTACCTGCAGGTCAGGGACACAGGTCCTGGGGGTTGAAGTCAGCACTGGAGGGGCCACCACAGAGCACTAAGACTGCAACACCAGCAGCACAGGGGCAGCCGGGTGCAGAGTGCAAAGGAGGCGTTGCGTGCCCCGTAGAAACCTGCTAGAGGGGTGACTTATCCATTCCACAGGCAGTGTTGGTGGGCATGGCACACAGGGATGTGTTATGTCGACTTTTCATTTTGGTCTGCACCAAAATGCGCAGCCTGCAATGTGTTAAGGTGAGGGGTCTCTGACGGCGGCATAATACATGCTGCAGCCCTCAGAGGCCCTCTCTGGTCACAAGGCCCTTGGTATCAGGGGTACCATCTACGAGGGACTTACATGTGGCCCAGAGGTGTGCCAATTGTAGAAACATAGGTACAGTTTGGGGAAAGTACCCAGGACACACTCAGTCAAGTTAACATCAGTTGTCAAGCAAAAAGGTAGGGGTAACCATGCAAAAAGGCACTTTCCTACAGATTCTGACAGTAGCTGCTCCTTGTGGGAGTGCTGCGGGGCGGTGAAGGGGCAGAGTGGGGGGTGGTAAACTCCGGCATAAGGCCGAAGAGAGTTCAGTTAATAAATAAATAAATAAAACAAATTTCATTGCGCGCGCTGCATTGCATCGCTGCATTGCACCGCGTGCAATGAAATTCGTTTTATTTATTTATTTATTAACTGAACTCCGTTCTGCCTTAGTCCAGAGTTTACTACCCCCTACCCTGCCCCTCCCCCGCCCCGCCCCACCGCCCGCAGCACTCCCACAAGGAGCTGCTACTGGATTCTGTTTAGTTGGAATCTCCTTCTGGTTCTGGGCGGTGGGGACTCATCTGTTGATCTTTTGCAACACCGCCCTCTTGTACCTTGGAGGGTTTCAGGGACAGATGGAGCATTCCAGGACTTTCGCAGGGGGCTAATGACTTCATTATTCAGGCCTGGTCTTCCAGCACACACTTCTGCTTTGAAACTTTGGAGTGGCTGGTGCCGTGAAAGGGGTGCAGATCCTGTTGGAGCAGGTTGCTGTTTGGTTGTGAATTTTTTGTCATCCTTGGCTTCTGCAGGTATGACGTATGATCTTTTAACACTTTTAGGTCTGCAATTTTGGCAGGTCACTTACCTGTTGATGGTAAACCAGTGGGCGAACAACCCATTGTTGAGAGGCATCTACATGGTCCATCCTCCTCTTCCTATATATTCTGTTTTGTGGAATGTGTCTGTGGTCCTGCGGTTTTTGGAAGCTTGGGCAGACCATAAATATTTGTCTCGAAAGCAACCGTGCGTCATATCTTGTAAGAGGGTGTCAGACATCCAACCATTGAATCTCGCAAGGCAAATTGTTTCCCCAGAAGGAGTTACTTTCTCAATTTATCGGGGCACCAAATGCAATTCCTCATCAGTTTCTGAAAATGATTTTCCAGATAACCCCAAACTTTGCGTGGTGCAGTGTTTGAAAGCTTACAAGGGGAGTACTGCTGAATTTCATACTGATATGAGAGGCCAATTGCTTATAGCCTTTCAGAAACCTTTTTGTCCAGTAGCCTCTGCTACTCTTGCGAGATGGATGCGTTGGCTTATGGGTGAAGCTGGTATTTATATTTCCATGTTTGGCACCCACCCAGCGCATGGCGTAATGGCTTCTAAATCATTTGCTTTGGGTTCTAGTTTAACTGACATTCTGAAAGCTGTCAATTGGTCAGCAGAATCTACATTTAAGTCATTCTACTGTACACCTATTGTGGATGTTGCTTCTGTTGTGGTGAGTCAGCTTTAATTAAGCATAATCAGAGCCTACGGACCTGACATAGAATTAAAAATGCTCCAACATTCGTGACAAGAATTCTCAATTCGATTAAGGACACGGAGGCGAGGATCATCCCACCCATATGTTGTATTCAACTATCTGTGATAATGTATTACAGTCAATATTTAATGCTTTACATGTTCCTCTTTACTGTATTTTGTTTATGATATGTCTGTGGTGAGGTCAGTTTTGCGGCTTATTATTTTGACTCCCTGGTTGGTCAGGAGTTGGTTTCCGGCGGAGACGCTCCTACTCTTCATTGGAAGATCGTCGGACCCTGTTGGACCAAATTCTGATTCTTTCCCCTGTTGGGTCTCAAGACACTGTTGCTGATGGTTGATGCACTGCCCGTAGGTAGTTTTAGTAAGGACCTACTTTTATAGGAAACGCATTTTGTTTTGTTTTTCCAACAACTTTGGTGCTGTTTGACGAACCTTCACAAAATTTTCAAAACTAGTGTGCCAGTCACTTCAGCTGCTATCCAAAGGTTTTGGGGTGATTCGTCACGCGGGGGCCATGAAAAAGGGGAGGGGGTCCCAAAACACATTTTCCCCATGCAATTTCCCATATTGATTTGTAGACATGACTACTGCTAGGACCGTTGTACGGAATTACACTAAATTTGGCAGAAAGCTCGATCTTGGTCCAGAAAGAGTGCATTTTGTAATTTGGTGTAAATCTGATCAGTAGTTTTGGAGTTATTAAAGAAAAAAGGTTTATGTATATCTAGAGATGCAGTCCCAAAACGCATTTTCCGCATGCAATTTCCCATATTGATTTTAGACTATATATATATATAAATATATGCAAAGAGAATCCCTGCAGTCCCGGCAGGAAAGACGAACCACTCCGGTTTTGTAGTTTAGGTATTACGGGTTTATTTTGCAGCAGAAAAACGACGCGTTTCGATCTCAGCCGAGATCTTGGTCACATGACCTTGAATAAGTTCCACATATATTTAAAGGTGCAGTTCAAATGCACGACGCAGCGTGCATGGTGACATAGAAAAAATACTATGAAAAGTCAATTCGTTTTGTTCAATTTGATTTTAAACAAAGAAAAATAATATAACTGTTAATGTCACAATGTGTTAAAAATATTCCACTGTATACGTTATAATGGACATTTTAAATTGAGTAAATGTATAGTACATATTCCCTACAAACAGAGTGAGTGGCGCTTTCTTATGTGTCTATAAATTATATTGTGTATCAGGTGCCCATGTATATAAATATATATATATATATATACACATACATATATATACACACACACACACACGTATATATGATCTCATAAAAACATAAATAAAACACCAATTCAACTTAAATTCTTATCAATTGCATTATTATTATAAATCAAATCTCTTAAAAACAAGGCAACAGCGGAAGTGACCTGATGGATTCATAAAGCAACAAGCATGGTCATGTCAGTAAGTCTGGCTTATGGATGAAAGTGCCTTTTGTGTCATTGCTTGGTTTAGGCACTCAATAAATCATCATGCATGCACTCTGTCACTCATCTTTGCACTCCTTCATCCATACATCCACTGACTAACTCTTGCATTCACCCTCTGACACAACCACAATAAAACATACACAGTCCACAACATATGCAAGAAAATAGTGCAGGTAGAAAAAAAGAAAACGCGCTGCTGTCTAAACACGGCGGGCATATGCTTGCAATATTGTACCAGCGTCCGTCTTGCAGAGGTATTGTACATAATCTATCATTGTTTTAGAGTTCCAGCATGGCTGCCACCTTTAAACCAATATGTTGACTGTCTTGGAATGGTAAAAAAATGATACCCTAGGGCCTGGCAGTCCGGGCTGGACTGTTCCTATTGAAGCAGGACCAAGATTGCATGAGTTTGAGTTTTTGTTTACAGTGGCACAGCAGGCAAAAGAATGATGGTCTGGAATGTGGCCCTGAGCAATTGACAGTGGCTGAGATTAAGTCAGGCATTCCTTCCATCACCTTGTTGTTTTTGCACTATGGACAACAGCATTCCATAATGGTTGTAGAAGAAATGAGAGGCATGCAAGAGGCCCGTTACCAATACTTAGAGAGTTGTCGTACCCTCTTAAGAAAAATAAAAATAAAAAGGGAGAAGCAAAAAATGCAAGGGAAACCATAATAGGAGAAAATTGAAAACTAAAAGACTAACCAACCAGCCCCAACACTGAAACACATATATTTTTAGGTGGATGTGTACCTCTGATCACAAACTTCCATCATTCACAGGGCCGGAGAGCCAATGACTGAAGTGGACTGAACAAATATCCCATGCAGTACGCTGTCATGGATGGAAGCAGAGCGTAAATGACACCCTGACAGGCCAATAGCAGAAGACTGACCGAAAGATACTCTATGTATCTATATGGTGATATATGTGAATATATATATATATATATATACACACACTCATTTTTTTTTTCTGTTACAAGATCCTGGGAGACAATAAGCCTGTCAAGCCTCCCGCAGACATTCTAGAAAGATTTATTACACTGGAAATGTATGACCGCTAGGGTTTGACAGGGGGGTAACAAACACCAAAATCCTTCCCTGCAAAGGTAATTTGTGAGATTTTATGTAGACCTAAATAGAGAGTAAAACTAAAATTACTATTAATAAAGCCTAATAAGGATTACCATAGTGCAAATCTTCTATTCCCATCGTTTGTTTGGGTGGGTCACCAAAACCCTTGCCTACTACGGTAGTCTGCAAGACTCTGCGTAACAAAGTGCTAGGCCTGGGTGAAATTTAAATTTCCATAATTTCGGGAACTTAGCTTTACACTTGTTATGTGAAATTTTGGAAATTATGTCATGTTGCATATTTATGCTGCTATTTGAGGCAAAATTTATAGCCCCTCTCTTCGGGAACAAAGGGAATAACCAAAACACTAGCAGCTGTTCGTTAAACTGTGTTTTTCATGCTTTTGTTAAGCACGATATGCTTTCTGATATCGAAAATTGATGCAAGTATGTATTTCGCACTAAAATATAGTGCAAAATGACAGGTTTGAATATCCACAATTTTCCTGAAATTTCACTTAATTACACAAAAGCAAATTTCACACACCCCTATAAAATGACTGGCAATATGCATTAGCACAGTGGAACAGCAATTCATACATAAAAGCAAATTGCTTTTTACACATGCTGAGCACAGTAAGTGAGGCAGGCCTACTTTCTAAGTCATAACTTTCATTATAAAAGAAATCTGACATAATTTCTACAACTGAACAGATAAGGCCTATACCATTTGCCTTTAGTGTGACACTATTACAAGCACAGACCTACAGGAAGTGTGCATTAGACAGCAACCAACATGTATATAGTTAGAAAATGACAACTATGTACAGAAACAATATATATGTGGCAAAACAACATATAACCACTCTCAATAGGTCCTAACAAGAATCACCACAGTGGAAAGCTTCTGCTCCCAGGGTTTGTCAGAGTGGGTGATCAACACCAAAACAGTTGCCTACTATAATAATCTGTGAGATTACTCGTAACCAAATACCGGTTAACAGCTCGAATATAGTGTGATAACAATCCAGTGTCAGAGGCCTATTGGCTTTAACTTTTCATAATAAACAGACCACACACCTGTTAAATGGTAGCGGCAGTTTCAGTCGATAACCTTCCAAGTATTTGTCCGGCGATAATCGCCTCTCATACCACTCGATAATTTACCAATAAAAGAGGCAGGCGCCGGAGACTGGAAGGCAGGAAACAAGGTTTTATTCCGTCGGAGCAGAACACATCAGATCAGACAGCAAGGTATCGTCACGAGGTGCTCTAACCGCATCTCTGAGACCTGGTCTCTTATACACTGGTTTATTGCTTTATTACACATAGTACATTCTTGAGATTCTTTTGAAGTACGGGGGAATATCCCCTGGAGCCCCGGTTCAGATCCGATCCCACACATAGATACAGTAGAAGTTCCCACCCTACCCGCAGTGGGAGATGGCTATCGCGCAGCAGGGAATTCCGCTAATTCCCGGGGTGTGTGCAACTGGCCGGGTCTCAGGGGGTAGGGGCTTTGATCTACTGTAATCCCTTTGATGTGGGGTGTTTCCCTTACAGTAGGGGCAATAAACTGCATCCGCAGGGCTAGGTGATGGCCTGGGACCAGTTCGGTCAATGGGGCGCAGAGGAAGGGGGTTATCAAAGGAGAGGCATGACCATGTATGGGTTTGTCGGTCGGAAGTGGCTCCGTAGCAGGGTCGCGCAGAAGGAGAGGGTTTATGGCCTGTATGAGAGAGCGGGGGTGGCCAGCGCGCGGGGGATGCTCGCAGCGCCAAGGGGACCGCGCTGACGATTGACAATGAGTGGGGAGAGAGTGGGGTGCCTAAAATGGCGGCCGTGCATTCGCTGTGCGTGACGCTGGGGAGAGGCAAGATGGCGCAGGTAATGTTCAGTTTGCAAGCTAAATTTCCACAGTCCTCCCTTTTAACATATCTCGCCAGCTTGCCTGGCCAATATTCACCTTTGTTAGCTTTTCAGTTATAGTATCGTCAATGTTCGTCATACATTTCTTAAAGATACAGAGTCTTTAGGGCAGGCAGGAGTAATCTGACACATTTGTACATTGTCTCATACAGTTTGATAAAGTAGGCGAGGAGGAAGTACATTCAGAGTTGCAGTATAGTCGTGTACATGGCTGGTGTTGTATGAGTGTTACCATAAAAAGTTACATTTTCTTAACTTCCCAGTGAACAGTCGGAAGTGACTGATGCAACATCATGAAAACTCAAATAGGAAGATAGTTAATAAAAAGGTGGTTGGGAGAGGATTTTCAACTTAACATAGGTTCTTCTTTCCAGTGTCCTATTATAAAGAGCCATCACTGGTAAGCTCTTGTTGTTGTTCTTCTTTCGTTGGCACTGTTGAGCACCGGCGGTGGAGCTAAGGTCCAGCTCAAATCTGATGTCTCACGTGGCAGGGTGTGACCACTCACTGTTCTCTGATCACAGTCCTGTTCCTTAACACAGTTCACCACAGGAACTTTTGAGACAGGGTGCCGGCCCTTTGTTCCTCGGTAGTAGGTCAAAGTCATAGTCCAAATGAAAGAGGAAGAGAGAGTGGGGTGGCATGGGATCGGATCAGAAATGCGGACCAAGGAGAGCAGAATCTTATCAGCACTGGGCCCATCAATCGGGCCCGATGGGCTGAGACTTCAGGCACGCTGGTCAGTGAGCAGGGGCCTCGATGTAGCCCTTCGCGCTCATCGTTCTGAATGGTGTCTCGTCTCATACCCTTGTTGCTTCGTCGCTTTCCCCTTGGTCGATGTCATAGATGCTTTATGATCCGTAGCCAGACTGTGCGTCACGTCCGACCCCTTTCTTCCGATGGCTGCAGGTTATCCTTGAATAGGTTATAAGAAACGAAAGTCTTAGAGATCTTGGCAGGGAAGACATTTACGTACTTCATTCTCTCTCCCAACCACTGAGTTGTTGCGGAAATGTTCTTATCTGCTACTACATGATTGGTGCCTATTAGCTCTGATGTTAATGTGTGTGTTACTAATCTATTAATTACTGCGGTGGTGCAGGGTTCTGTGGGTGTCCCTGCCCATCGTCTGGCCTTCTAGGTGTCGGTTTCTGCGCCTTATAATACAAGGTTTGGTAATACCCGTAAGTGTGAGGTGCTACTGTCATGTGTTCATGAGTATCCTTTCCATACAGTAGGTGACCCTTTATCGGTTTAAGACAGGGCCATCAGCTGTTTCGTTCGGGATACTCTGAGACGGCTAGTATAGGGCTGGAGTTATCTCTGGGAGAACAGGGTGCTTTAGACATTCTATTTCGGGCTAACTGGTCAGGGGTAATTCTGAGTGGTGGAGATGGTATCCTTTAAGAACAAAAAAACCACTGACATATAGTCCCCGTGTTGAGGGTCAGATTGGGAGACATCAGTCGTCTTACCCGTCCTTTCCTTCTCAGCTGATTAGGCTTAACGTTCGCAGAGAGGAGAGGTAGTAACGTGGTAAAGTATGGTCGTTTTTGTTTCTGTCAATTTGTTCGAACACCACCGTGTTCAGGCCAATTATACACTTACCAAAGAGGTGTATGTCGTTAATTTATTTAAGAAGAAAAAGAGTGCAAGAGAGAGTCTTTTGCGAGGGAGGGGGAGGAGAGAGAGAGAGAGAGAGAGAGAGAGAGAGAGAGAGAGAGAGAGAGAGAGAGAGAGAGAGAGAGAGAGAGACGTGTGCATCAAGTAGGCTATTTTGGCATACATACGACACAAAACGAGAGAGAGAGAGAGAGAGAGATGGGTAAGATAATAGGCCACTTGGTGCACACACAACATGGAGTAGCATGGGTCTGTTCCATGTAAGAAAACACAAGCGGGGAAAATACATAAATTCGGTGATCACGTACACACAAATGTTGGATAGGGTGTGACAGTACATGCATCAAGACGGGGACTCAGGGCTGCGTTGAGCACGGGGACCTTCTCCTTTCCTGTCCTCCATTCCTATGCAATGCTGCGTACCTTTAGTATTTGGTAGTTTATCTTATGGGTTGTCTGACCCTTTATTCTCCTCCCTTTGATCGGTGGACGAGTACTTCAATCATACAATGACGCTTTCTTCAAGTGACCCAAACATGAAATGCATACACATTCATATCGTATAGTCGTAGTACACACGCACAATCACGTCATACAGTTTTCCATGTTCCCAAAGATGATCTGTAATTTTTCGCACTATCTCGCAACATTTGTCTATGTTTTCCCTGATATTGAACTTGGTGCGGTCCATGTCCACTCCACTCTTCAGTCGGAACTTCGTCGTGACCTATAGAGGGGAAATAAGAGGGGAGGGAAGGTGCAGTATTCAAAATACCCCAGCGCGCGCAGACACGAAAGGTTCTACCTACCATGTACCAGGCTAGCCGCAGGGGTGGGTAATACCACGGACCTATTATTCTTTAGTTCGATGCAAAGATGCTCTAGTTCATTCATCTCCTAAATTCGTGTTCCCTGGTCGTGCATGTAGTTCTCAATTGGTCGTGTATTATGGTGCAGGATACCATACCTTTGCGTGCGACATATACCTTAAGTCATAGCTCATTATTGATTTGACAATTCTCGGAAAAAGGGCAGGCGTGATTGGTACAAATTTCGTTAAACAAAAAGATTTTTAGGCAAATTGTGTCTGTATTATCTGTATGCCTTCGCTTAGGAGTAACAATCATTTATTGAAAAGAAAAACCTTCAACAACCTAGATGATTAGTCATGACACTGATTTCGTAATTCCTTTTTAAGAAGCCCTTTATTTAAAACAATGTTAGTATGGAAAGACGGGCCTACAGCCGCCATAGACCGGCCACGGTGTGAGAGGCGTCGAGCAACATGAGCAACACTGGATTAACATGAAAAAATCGGTTCCCCCCCCCCCTCTCCCCCACCGCCATGTGTGGAAGCATCGCATACATGTATATATATCTCTTTTTAACACGAAGGTCACGTGACTGGAACGCCACAAGGAGTTGTAGGCCACTCCTACATCAGCGCCATCTTAGGGCGGGGTCGGGCTAGTGCACAGTCTAAGTCTTTCCATGAATTAGCAGTTGAACCAGAATCCCTTTCGGTAGTTCGAGAACTTTCGTTAGCGTCAACTTTGCGTCACTGCAACCTTGTAGCAATGCCACGGTTTGTTCTTAGGGCGGGGCAGCAGGCGGGTTCTTCCGCCGACGCTTTACTGTCTCACTGTATCAAGCGGAGGCAAGGTGGCTGCCGCCCGGGGGCAAAAAAGGGCAATGGTGGTGGTTTTGTCCTTACCGGAAGTCCGCAGGAGTCGAACGTCAAATGACTCCAACCAATTCTGCAAGGCTGAGGGGAGCGTTCTGTCAAGGGTGGGGCCCATGCCCTAGCAAACAAGCTTTCGAGTCCAGAATTGTCTCACGGTGGGCCAGGCCTGGAACCGGAGGGGTCGACCGCCGGAGTTCAAGGGCAGCAGTAGCAGCAGCTCTTCGGTACAGTCACCGGAGAGGAGCCAGCAGCAGTAACAGCAGCAGTTCGGGTGGTGCTGCCACCGGAGTGGCATCAGTTGCAGCGACAACAGCAGTCCGGAGGACATCATCATCGGAGTGGGCCCCTACTTACTTGGCTGCGGGGGCCCACTCCCCGCGTCGGGTGCTAGCGGCAGTCCTGGTGAACCCTGTCCTTGGGTGGTTGCCTGGCGGCCGCGTGCAGGGGTGCCGGCTCAGCCGAACGGCGAATGAAGTGGCAGGGCGCAACCCAGCTGGCCGACGTGTGAAAGGTGTGGTTTGGGGTGCCCTCATCTGCTGGCGAGCCTCCACCTGGGGAGGTGGGGGAGGTCCGTCCGCGTCGCCTCCCCCCGCCAGGGCACCCTCCGTTATTGAAGGAAGAAGTGACTGGGAAGACCCGCACAGCGTGCCAGGGTGAAATTCAGCAGGCCGATGAAAAAGATGGCTAGGTGCAGCTTAGCTGGCCGGTGAGTGAAAGACGGTTGCGGTGCCTGGCAAGCCTCCACCTGGGGAGGTGGGGGAGGTCCGTCCGCGTCGCCTCCCCCCGCCAGGGCACCAGCCCTCCGGCGCTTCGTATAGCCTCCGGCCTATTCGCACAATCGGCCGCCACTGATGTCAAGGGACTCCTGCATGGCTTTTATAGCCCAAAATCAACTAAAAAGGACCGCCCAAAACAGGCCAATGTTGCAACTTCGAGGAAGGAGAGGCGAGGACGGTGTCACGTGGACGAAAATGTTTTGGGATGCAGGTCGCAGCAGACTGTCATGTAAATAGTTGTTTAAAACATGTTCTAACCTGTTCATTTTTGCCGGAATGTTGTTATACTTATAATTTATTAAAAATGTTTGACCATACTATCTTGCTGGAGTGTTGTACGTATCAGCGATCTGGTTAGCGTATTCGGCGTTGCTCGATTGCACGTGATCCTAATCAAGTGTGGTGGCGTTGATGGTGGGTATCAACAAACTTCCGGTTGTGTCTATTGGGGTCCCTATTTTTGTTCAGTTCCAAAAGGACCGGGCACTGGGATTTCCAGTGTCCGAACCCTCTACAGAACGCACATTGGTTCCCATCTAAGTCTCTCCGTCCGTTGTAGGGTGTAGGTGTATGGTCTCTAGGGGGTAGCTTTCTAGGGGCGGTTGGTTGGTAGTTCTCCTTCGGGGGTTCCCTTCCTATTGTCACCCCTTGCAATTGTGCTATCATCACCCTCTCCTTTAATTCCTTTTTCTTCTTCTCTGACGCCCTATCGTTCTCGTTTTTCTGGTTTTCGTAGTATTGGGCCATCTGGAGAATTGCTGCGGGTTTGGAGGCTGCCCAACTACTCTCGCTGGTCTGTAGTTTCTGGGAAACTTCTGGCGACAGACCCTTTACATAATTCTGGACAAAGAGGTGGTGTCCGGTTGCGGTGGTCATGTCTTGGCCACTGTAGTCGGAAAACACAGTCTCGAATCGGGAGAAGTATTCAGACACGTCTTCCTGGGGTTTCTGGCGGCAAGCCGTCACTATCGACCAGTCTACCTTTCTTTCAGGGATTAGAGTCTTCAGCTTTTGTACAATCTTATCTGGGAGCTCTAGGATGGCTTTCGGGGGTTTCTGTCCTGGTTCTCGCTGTTTATCTATGGTATCGAGTTGTACCCAGGTATATCCGAACGGCTCAGCGTGGTCAACTTTCCGGATTTGTTTCCACACATCAGCCGGCAGACATAGCCCAAAGAACAAGTCGATATCTGCTAGCGTCATTATCGTTGAGCCTAAGGCTGTACCTAATTCAGTGTAGAAGGCAGTCGGGTTCTTTCTCAAGTCGGGTAGGGTCTTTCTAAAGGTCAAAATATCTTGCCGGTCCCACGGCTGGTAGACCCAGTTATATACAACCCTTCCCTTCGCATCTTGGTGGTTGATGTCGTCGTGTGTTCCCTGACCCCGTGGGGGGACCCAGTAGGGGGCAGCTTCTTTAATGGGCATCATGGCATCGGCCCTTCCTCCCTGGGGTTTAGTTGCTATGGGGGTTTCTGTTTTGGTTGTTTGTCCATGTTCTTTAAGGTGTCGGTAGACCTCGAGTGTACGAGTGAAGAGGTTCGCTACATCGCCCTCTCTTTCTTCTCCGATGTCTACCTTTCTATATAGGGCCGCTAAGCCTTCGGGACCTTTATCGTGGTACCTATCCTCATATGCATTCAGGGCGTGATAACAGAGCCGTACGACAAAGTGTCGTCTGCGGTTGTCGGCATACGATTTATACACATCCGTTATATACTCCTCACTTTCTTTTCGCTCCACCAGCGTCCCTACTATCTTGTCAATTCCTGCTCGTTCATCTTTAGTTAATCGATTCATTCTGGTGGAATCGTTCTTCCTCATCTCATGGTCATCTAGCGTTATAGCCGACGTTGGGTTCAGTACAAGAGGCTCAGCCGGCGCGGAGGCCGTGAGGGCCGAGGCCCCTGTACTGCTTTCGTTCGTGTTCGGGGGTTGTGGGTGTTGCACTACTGGTTGGGAGGGTGCATACGGAGGGGGCATGTAAATGGTCGGGGGACCTAACAGTAATTCGTCATTCGTTTGCTGTTTGGAGGACAACACAGGGTAGAGCAAAGAAGGGGTCCTAACAGCGTACTGGTCTGAGGTTTCGGGCTCCTGTCTTAGTTTAGTTTCCCTTCTCTCCTTTATGTCTTCTTCTAACTTTTTAGCGGCAAGGTGAGCTGCCTTTCGTAATTCCTTTTCTGCTTTTACTTCTTCCCTCTTTTTCCGTTGCGTCGCTTCTTTGCGCCACATGCCAATACTGTCAAGCATAGTAGGCGTTGTCTTATTGCTACGCAGAGCTACTTCTAGCGCTTCTATCTTGCGGTCGTCGAAGGATCCCATCAGTGGCCACTGACTTTCGGGCTCCTTCTTGGTATATTTATGCCACAGCTTGCTATAAGCCACGGCGACTAGTCCATATTTAGTGAACATGTCCTTATTAGGGGTGCCTTCCAGTGGAGCCGGGTGGTTCACCTCTAATAAGCGGTCCGGGCAGAACCAACTACCAATCAGTGGGGAGAAGATAGGCATGACGGGTTTCAACGGGGACAAAAGTCAGCACTACCTATCTTTTCACTGCTTGCAAAGACTAGACAGAATATCTCTATTCCTCGTTATTTGTAAGCAGAGAATACCTCCAAAGAACCAATATCGAACAACTAGTGTTCGGACAATCAATCAATCAATCAATGGGGAGATAAAGATAGGCACGACGGGTTTCAATGGGGACAAAAGTCTGCGTTACCTACCCTTCACTATTTGCAAAGACTAGACAGAATATTCCTATTCTACGTTATTTGCAAACAGAGAATATCTCAAAAAGCACTATTCTTCAAAACAATCAATGTTCGGACAATCAATCAATGGGGAGATAAAGATAGGCACGACGGGTTTCAATGGGGACAAAAGTCTGCGTTACCTACCCTTCACTATCTGCAAAGGGAGAGAGAGAGTATTTCTACTCCTCCCCGTTTGTAGACAGCGAATATCTCAAAAAGAACAATCAATGAGCAATACTAGTATTCAAACAATCAATCAATTATTTCGCACTTTTGTCGTGTTTCACGACCTTACCCGGACCGCATGGACAGTTTCTCGTCTTCCGCCTCCAGCGCCCGATCGTCCTCTATTCTCCGTATTTGCCGCGGCACTCCTGATGGTTCCCAGTCAGGACCGTAGATCACTCGAGAGAGGTCTGCTCGGAACCAGTGAAGTTCGGATGATCGGCTGCCAGACGAGGGTCTATTGGGCAGGAGCTCTCCCGATCGTTGCAGTCGTTCACTCTGTCGTCGGGACCTCTCCCACTGGATCCACGTGTCGCTGATGGGCCCCACGTTTGGGACGCCAATTGTTAAATGGTAGCGGCAGTTTCAGTCGATAACCTTCCAAGTATTTGTCCGGCGATAATCGCCTCTCATACCACTCGATAATTTACCAATAAAAGAGGCAGGCGCCGGAGACTGGAAGGCAGGAAACAAGGTTTTATTCCGTCGGAGCAGAACACATCAGATCAGACAGCAAGGTATCGTCACGAGGTGCTCTAACCGCATCTCTGAGACCTGGTCTCTTATACACTGGTTTATTGCTTTATTACACATAGTACATTCTTGAGATTCTTTTGAAGTACGGGGGAATATCCCCTGGAGCCCCGGTTCAGATCCGATCCCACACATAGATACAGTAGAAGTTCCCACCCTACCCGCAGTGGGAGATGGCTATCGCGCAGCAGGGAATTCCGCTAATTCCCGGGGTGTGTGCAACTGGCCGGGTCTCAGGGGGTAGGGGCTTTGATCTACTGTAATCCCTTTGATGTGGGGTGTTTCCCTTACAGTAGGGGCAATAAACTGCATCCGCAGGGCTAGGTGATGGCCTGGGACCAGTTCGGTCAATGGGGCGCAGAGGAAGGGGGTTATCAAAGGAGAGGCATGACCATGTATGGGTTTGTCGGTCGGAAGTGGCTCCGTAGCAGGGTCGCGCAGAAGGAGAGGGTTTATGGCCTGTATGAGAGAGCGGGGGTGGCCAGCGCGCGGGGGATGCTCGCAGCGCCAAGGGGACCGCGCTGACGATTGACAATGAGTGGGGAGAGAGTGGGGTGCCTAAAATGGCGGCCGTGCATTCGCTGTGCGTGACGCTGGGGAGAGGCAAGATGGCGCAGGTAATGTTCAGTTTGCAAGCTAAATTTCCACACACCAGACCTATGGGATCTGACATAACTTTTCCATGCGTACCATTAAGGCCTATAGGTGCTATGATTGACTTGTCACCATAAACAACTGAGGCATAATGCACTGAACGTAACCGTTCCCATAAGGCATATATCGGTCACACAGTCATTAATTTACAAATGTAACCAAAAAGTACAGTTAGTAAAGCAAAATGCTATCTCTCCTAGGGGAGTTTAACAGGGATTCACGCAGTGCAAATCTTCTATAGCCACGGTTTGTCAGAGGGGGTAACCAACACCAAAACCTTGCCTGCTCATGCACTTTGACAAACAAGCAATTATCAAATCTGACTGGAGTGGAAACACTTATTTTCTGTAGAAGCACACAACTTCTCCCCAATCAAAATATGTTTTCTTATACACCGGCATGTGGGCGGAGGCAACTCCCCTCTCTGTAGGACTCCTGAAAGCTCATTTTTAGGTTGGCTACATAAGGTCTGGAGACAGCTATGCTGCCAAGCCAGACCTAAAAAAGGTAGTTCAAAGTATCATTCGCTCTTCCAATAGCGTCATGTTTTAACTAAGATTTAAGATGCCTTTTCTTTTCTCTTAGTGTTTGTACTGGAATGTTTGGAATTCTTTACACATATTTACAGAAGGTCTGTGAGGACCCCGTAAAATGGAGATAAAGACTTTTACCCTAAATCTCAGGGTTGTTTGCTTTTAGATGGATCTGGTCATCCTGAGTCTGGCACAGTTTGATGAATCCCTTTACTCATTGTGATAATGGAGCTGGCACAGCTTAGGTGTGTGTTAGAACACAGGCCCTAAGTCACAGTTTACCAATGGCTAATGGGATGCACATGGTCAGGCGGGTCCCCAAAGTCCTGTGGTTGCCCCTGCTGCCTATATATTTCAAACATCTGTTTAAGACACGCTGGTCCAAAGGCCGATGCCTTTAGAAGAAGTGCTGTGTGGATAAGCAGTTCTTAATTTGTTTAATTGCAGGGGTCCAAAGGTTTTCCTAGAAGCCCGTCACCAGGCTGAATGCAGTGGTTGCTGACTACCAAGGCTGCCTAGTCTTGTTTCAACCCCATGCATCTTTCTCCTAATCCCTTACAAATCCTGTATCTTTACTTCACTCTTGAATGTTCGGTTTCATCCCTGCTGTCTCTCTTCATCACTGTTTCCCTGTCCTTCTCTTCGCCCATCTCTGCTTCGTCCTTTCTATCCCTTGCTCCGAGTCGCAGTTTGAGGATGCAAAATAAGTTCCAGTTTCATTTCGAGGTGCTGGTTCTTTGGGTTTTAGAGTCATTTTTCAAATTCTGAGCTACGTTGGCTAAAACCAACTAGGTTCTCCCTCCTTTCTCATCATGCTGCTGAGAAATGAGGGCGAAGTGTATATATACCGCACTGCACTTGATGCATGCCTAGCCTCTTTCAAACACCTTTGCTTATTGAGAAATACTGTAACAGTGCAAGAACTGAGGCCCTCATGAAGATTTATTCTTCGATGGCAAAAACACTACACAAGGCGCATTTTACACATAATATACAATGTAAGGTTCTCTGTTTACATTATGGTAAGGAGAGGTCAGATGGCCCTCATATATAGTGCTACGCCCGAAGTGATGTCATGATAGTTAATATTGGGTGTGGTGTTGGTGAACAATAACATGTAATGTGGCATTAAATGTATATTAAAGTAGACACAACGTTACCTTCATATATGATAGAGTATATTTTCCTCTTTTCTCCACTATCCTTCGACCATCATGAGGGCTCTGTCTTTTCTGCCAGATACTATCTCAGTCTTGAAATACTGTTTGTTCCTGGCAGATGTTATGTGAGTTTTTTCAGTATACTTTAAGTAAGGGCCCGAGAAGGTTCTCTGATTTTGTATTTGTGTATGGTGAATTTGCTGGTTGTAGTATTCTGACGTCCTTTCAGTTGTAGTGGGTGTTTTTGTCCAGCACCAATGTCTGAGGATGTATACTTTGGAGTTCGAAAGTGCCATGAGCATCCATCTGCGACAGCGGGGTGATGTATTATCCAGTTCCGATGAGTTGTGTAAGATGGCTAACTTCACAGATGGTTGGAAAGGGACATCACGTGTAGCCCCCAAAATCTACCACGCTCCTTGCCAATAATCAGGTAATAGTGGGCTGGACCATATTATTTAGAGTAAATCTCACTCTGAGGCTTTGCACCTCCAAAAGCGGTCATTGGTGGGCAATCTTGCTTTAAACAACCTGGAGCGATACCAGTACCATTAGAGCAATTTCCTGAAATAAAAGTGTGTATTTGAAGCAAATTTCTTGTAGTTCTCTGTCATGTGAGTTGAGCATCGTCAACCATTCAATTTCTGTAGTTATCCCCAAAACGCTCTGCCATCTTTGCCATGTATCTTTGAGTACAGTTTCTGAGCTTATTGAATGCATCAATACATTATACAGTCGCGATCCCACTCTCTTATAAACGCCCCACTTCTCTATTAATGTCAGTATCGGTGACTCTGGGAGCACAAATGGGCTGGTCAAGCTGTAAATTAATTTCCAGTGAGCATAGAAAATTGTATTCTTGACATAATTCTTGGAAGATTTTTAAGTTTTCTCCCTACATTAGGTCATCTAGAATATATATGCTTCTTGCCGTCCACATTTTACAATAAATAGTGTGCCGTCCTATTTGCATACATACGCTACACCATATGGGGCTTCAGTATGCGGGTGTGCATGCGCTTTGTGTCGGCTGGGCGCTGTCTTCCATGATTCTAGCCTTGCTCTGATTGTGGATGGGAGAGTTGTGTGTGCTGTCAAGTTCTATTACCAAGTTATGCTCTTTCTATGGTAACTCCTGTCGGGGATTGTCCAGTCGTGTGAGACATATATTGTGTGCGAGAGCTGGTGTGGTTAATGGCGAGCATGCAGCTGAAGTAATTTAACCCTCCTGCTATAGCCATGGCTTGTAGCTTGGACAGTTTAAGGCTGGGTTCCCTTCCTGACCAGATGAAATTTTGGATTCTGGTGAATATTGTTTTCAATACTGAGGCAGGAGTTTGGAGTGGTATTAATCCCAACAGGTAATTTCACTGTGGTGCTACCTCATGTTCTTGATAATAGAGCAGAACAGGCAAACCTCTCCTCAGAATAACACCGTTCATGGGTCCCAGTTGTACAACCGTACCATGTGAGTGCTGTACATCCTGTTGGTTTATATCACGGTCACAGAGGATTATCAAACCACTCTGTTTTTTTTTTATTTGAGCATCATTTTACTTGCCCTGCATTTTCTGTGGGCCTCTGAAAACCATTTCATGTGAGAAGTAATAGCTATAGTTATAAATGTAGTTTAGAGTGAGTGTGTGTGTGTGTGTTATTCCTTTGTCAAACTGTACTTCACTTGCAAACCACATCTTTGAATAAGCATTAACTGACTGGCTTGTGGCTTTAAGGCACCAGTCGTAAATTACTGTTCTATGCAAGATTACTGTTAGCTAACTGTTGACCGCACCCAGAATCTGGCGCTGGTGAAAATACCTCATATGACTACTAGTATACTCTTCTTCCCAATATTACACAGTGCTGAGTCAAGATCACACAACACTGTGCTAGGGTCTTCCAGCACTGTACTAACAGAATTCACTGTTGCGTCAAGACCACACAGCTCTGGGGTGAATTACCAAAATACAATGAAAAAGATATTGAGGTCCACAAATATTGTCTCAAAAATATCAACATCACAAATATTGTGAGACATAATATAGAATGTAGAATATTATGTTTTTAGTAATATAATATCGTTTTAAAAATATAGTTGTATATAATATTGTTTTATTTAATATAGTAACATATATTGTTTTTAAATAATCTGATAAATATTAGCTATCATATAATTTCGAGGTATAAGTATTATAATAATATTTCAATTTTTTTAGTATAATTTGTCATTTGTAATGTCAAATTTAGTACAGGTTTTTGGTTTTGTAGAGAATTAGGGTAGGAAGTTTTATTGATATGTTTTGCGTAATGTCATTTATTAATTGATAATTAATTATGTACAGACAGCAATTATTATTTTAATTGTGTGTTGTTTTTAAATAATTGTTAAATGGTTGATCAGTTTATTCAATTATAAAATTGCTGAAAGAATTTAAATATATATAGTAATTGTCTTAATTGAACTTGTTTAATTTAATAATTAATTTGATATTAATAATGTTTCACTTTTAAATTTGTTATTTATGTTCTATTGTTTGTTGGTGTTTGTCCTGTTGGGTAGTAGGGAAGGAAGTGCATTTATTTTAAATAAGGTTTTTTTCTACAGTGTTAAATTTATTCTTACCATAAACTTTTAATTTTTTGAATTGTAATTTTATTTATTTTAAATTTACTGAATATATTTTTTATTTTAAATGTTTTCTTTGCTCTTTATTTCAATCCGACCCTTCCAAATTCAACCACTGTACCTACTTTTGCTTATTGTGGAGTGGGAATAGTAAATCTAAACTCTCCAAAGTACAACACGTTCCCTGCTTTTCATTTCATAGGAGTGGGAATAGTAAATCTGACCATTGCAAATTCCAACACTTTCCCTAATGCTGCTTGGATTGGGAATAGTAAATATAACCTTTCGAAAGCCCAACACGTTGCCTGCTTTTACGTACGTTGGAGTGTGAATAGTGTATTTGACACCTCCAAGCTTTAACACTTTTTTATGTTTGAGTGCGAAAAGTGAATCTGACCTCCCCACCGTCCAACACTTTCCCCACTGTTCCTAATGTTGGAGTAAGAATAGTGTATTTGACCCCTACAAGCTTTAATACTTTTTTACATTCGAGTGGGAAAAGTGAATCTGACCCCTCCAACGTCCAACATTTTCCCCACTGTTGCTTGTATTCGAGTAAGAGTAGTAAATCTAACTCCTTCAAAGTTCCACACTTTCCCTACTGCTTTTTAGTTAGGATTGTTAATATTTATTTCATTTGTAAAATATTTTTGACATTATTTATAAACAATGATTTGTAATTTATATTCTAATATGGTTGGGTTTGTATTTATTTTGCTTTACATTATAATTGGATATATGTTTTTATTAAATATGTAGTTGATGTGTTTTATTTTTAATATTCATAATTAATAATAATTAAGGAGTATCAATGACAATTCTTTTGTATTTGTTTACATATTGTTTTATGTTTTTTAATGTACAGATTTTTATGTTATAATAATTATTTACATTTTATTTATAGTACCACTTCAAATTTTAATATCCAAAATAAATTAAATGTAATGCTATGCTTATCGATATTTGAAAATACTTGTCTATTTTTACTATATTCTGGTCCACAATATTTTTATTTTTTATTTTTGTAGTTTGCATACTGATACTTTTGGCGCAATGTTTGTGCACCGCAATATTTTTGTTTCTGATATTTTGTCATACAAGCAACTCTAGGTCATGATCACAGAACTCTGGATCAGTATTACATGTTGCTGGGCCAAGATCACATAACACTGATTCAGATCACATTACACTGGTCCTAAATGACTTAAGATCACACAGTATTGGATCAAGATCACACTGTTCTAGATCAAGATCGCACGGTGCTAGCCAAAGGCATGGCCAAGACTACAAAGTGTTGAACTAAGGTCACATAGGACTGGGCAATTTCATATGGTGCTGGGCCCTGCACACACCTCTCTGGGCCAAGACTATACTGTATTGGGCGAGTTGGGCCATGATTACATAACAATGGGCAAAAATCATGCAACGCTCAGCCAAGATCATGCAATGGTGTGCCAAGATCGTATTGTACTGGGCCAAGTTCACAATGTTGGCTCCTGTACACAGCTCTGAATCGGTCTGATATCGATTGAAGATACTGTGACATAGAAAGATCCAAAGTGGCCTATTCGACTAAAGCACAACTGAAAGTTTTAATTTTCTATCATTACATTGAACCCTATAAAAGATGAACTTTTGAGAATGGTGCTGGTGATACATTAAAAACAAATAGCGCTTGGATTTTATACAGCACTTTCTTGACCTTTATGAGACCCAAAATGCTTGTGTGCAAATAGTTTATAAAGAAGGGCATCTTAGCATAATGTTCAAAACTTGGCTTCAAAAAATCAAATAATCTTTTAGACCATGGGTACTCGCAAACATTTTCCCAGGGACCACAAAGTTTGTTTTTTGATGTGACCCAGGGCTGCATTGATGCTAGCACGTGGGGGTCATGAAGAGGTCGTTTGGGGGGTGGAGTTGTGGTAGTATGGTGAGTGTAAGGGAAGTGAAGCATATAAATTGTTAGACCTGTCAGCCCTTTGGGTGGTCCCTCCTCATCATTATTTATTTTGTCCCACTCTTGCCTCAACCCCTGTTTGAATTTTTCCTTTTTGGGAACCACCAGACTTTTTCGTGTTGCCACAGATTCAGGGAACCATTTTAGCTACCCCTGAAACTTCTGTCTGAGGGCCTGAAGCACAAAATGGTGGCCTCCCATGACATCACCAGCATCCACTGGAACCTACCAGCACCTTCCAGAACATTCCAGGAGCTTCCAGAACCCTGTGACCGTTGGAGGCGGTTTAGAATGTTGGGAGGATAAGAGAGGCAGTTGGCAGTTGGAGCTGGCAGTTGGCACCTGACTGGTGAAGAGAGAGGAGCACAGCAGTGAAGGAGGAAGGAGTGAAGCAGCAGGGGTGGAAACTTGTGCCTGGAGTGGGGTCAATAAACCCACCCTTGATACTTGTCCCTACTGATGGATCCCAGCCTATAGCCCTGTGTGGGAAGAAGTCAGAAGAAAACCATCCTAAGGACCTGGACAGCAGGAACAGGCCTTAGAACCAAGAAAGCAGCAAGATTCTGACCTGAGAACTGGTTTCCCTGGAGCCTGGCGTCGAGTAGCCGAAGACCTGGAGCCCGAGGTGGAGAAGCGGCGCTGACTGAGGTAGCAGACGTCGTACCCGGAGCCGCCTGAGGTCGAAGAGGGCGCCGGCGGGGGTCGAGAGGAATACCAGAGGTCGAGGAGGAAGTGAACCGAGGTCGAGCGAGCGGCGTCATCGGAGGAGTGAAGTCCGCCCTCCGGAGTCGTCGGAGACCGAGGTAGAGGTGAACCGGAGGTCGGGAGTGAGGATCGCACTCCGGAGTCGCCCGGAACCTGAGAGGAGGAGCACCGGAGGTCGGGGGTGAGGATCGCACCCCGGAGTCGCCGGAAGTCGACATCGAGGCCAGGCCGGCCGACGTCATCGGAGTCGAGAGCGCCATCGGACCGGAGCCGCCCGAAGTCGACATCGTGAAGAGACTGCCCGACGTCGTCGAATCGGAGGTAGAGATCGAACCGAGGCCGCCGACATCGGACCGGAACCGCCTACCGGCGTCGACAAAGAACTGACACTGTGCCGAGGCCGCCGAGACCGAACCGGAACCGCCTCACGGCGTCGACACGACTCCAGCGGCGTCGGAACATCAGAAAAGGGCAGTAAGTGGAGTAGAGGGCGCCTAAGGCCCTGTGGAGACCTGAGAGACTACTCTAAGGGGCTAGGGAGGTGCTGAAACCCACCTGACTGTGCCTGGGGTGAACTGGGACTAACCTAGAGAGGTTGTGTGGAGAGGAAAGCCAGGGCATTGGAATTCCCCCCTTTGATCTACCTCAGTTTAGGCCTCAGCCTTTGCCTCAGCCAGGGAGTAGGACCCCCCAAGCCTTCCACACCCTACAAGTTGTGCCTGGGCCAAATCAGCCCTTAAGTATTGAAGTGTCATCTGATTCATGAGTGTTATTGTATACTTCTAATTATTTATTGGGGAAACTGTATTTATTAAATTCTTATCTATTTAATGCTGCACTGTATTTATAGGTCCACAGGACTTGTTGGTGTACAGTATTTATTGGTACAGTATTTATTGGTACAGTATTTATTACCTCAAAGTATTTAATTGTCTGTATATATTGCACTTGTATTTATGCCCTGTTATTTATGATCACCCCTATTTATTTCAGCAAACAGCAAATATTTATTTGACCTGCTCTATTTAAGAATTTGTATACTGTGATTGTTATTTATTTTCCCAATCAGCAACTAAGAGAAAAAGATAAAGAAGAATATTTTCATAATTTTTACGGTGTAGAGTCGTTTTTGGAACGGATGCACGCATGGTTATTGTATGGGTATATTGTATGCTTAGCACTGCGCCTGTTTCCTGACCACTCGAGCCAAGCTACCCCATTGTGTCGGGAAGGCCCTCCACCACCCTGCGGAGTGGGAGTGGGGCTGTTTCCAACATAAATTGGTGTTCAGTGGTGGGATAGAGCTGTGCCTACGTATACTCAACAATAACTGTGGGTAGTCCATAGGCCTACACCGGGAGTTTTCTCAAAGCGGCCTTCCTAATTGTGGGTTTTTGTTTTTTCCAAATTTACTCTGGTGGTGGGAGGAGGTATTACTAAAGGTACCCCCCTGCATTGTTACTGCACAAAACCTGTCCTCTAACCTGAGTGGGCAAGATGGAGTTTGTTCTTGAAAATCTAGACACGTACACTGTGGCCCAACTCAGGGAGTTTTGCCAGCGAGAGGGGGTGTACTGTCCCCCAGGAGCAAAGAAGGGTGCACTTCAAACCAGCTTAAGGGCTTGGGGGGAGGCACGCAGGGAAAGCAAGGCTGAGGAAGAAGACAGGGATGGAGAGCCTGACCCCGAGGGGGCTGAGATGTACCAACCTGAGGTGGGGAACCTGTCCGCAGGGCCCAGGACACTTTCTAGGGGGGGCAGCCGTGCCTCTAGCGGGGGCTTGTCTGAAGTGGAGTTAGCAGACCGGAGGGAGAAAAGACAGCTCACATGGGACTTAGCAAAGCTGGAGAAGGAAAAGGAGGAGCAGAGGATGGCCCATGAATTGCGCCTGAAAGAAATAGATCTTCAGATTTTGCGAATCGGGGCACAACCTGTTCCCAATGGTGGCAGCCAAAACCAAGAGTCCACCAGGGAATCCAAACCTTACCTGCCAAAGGACATTGTAGCGAGCTATGGGGCAGGTGACGACATCGCCAAGTGGCTAGCAGCCTATGAGGTCTCATTGAGGGCCCATGGGGTTCCAACGAAGTATTGGGGAGGGGGACTGTATAAATACATGCCTCCAGCTGGTAGGGATGCTTTATTGGCCCTCGAAGAGGATGAGCAAACCCACTACCCCACCATGAAACTGGCGCTCATCAGGAAGTTTGGACTTACTCCGGAAAAGTACAGACAGAAGTTCAGGGGTAGTCACAAACTGGGCACACAGAATTGGGTGGACTTCCTGGACTATGCAAAGAAGGCACTGGAAGGTTGGATTCAGGGCAGTGAAGTAAGGAACTACGAGGAGCTGTTTGACCTAGTGTTGAAGGAACACCTACTCGAGAAATGTTTCCCTGAACTGCGGCAACACCTGGTGGATAGCAAGCTGACCAGTCCCCGGAAGCTTGCTGAGGAGGCGGACATTTGGGCTAGTACCCGGGTGTCCACAAGGGGGACTGGAGGGGATACTCAAAAGACCGGACAGGGCGCCCCCCAGAAGAAAGAAGGAGGGGAAAAGAAAAAGGAGTTCTCCAAAGGCCCCCAAAATAACTTCCAAGGGAAGGGAACAGGATTCACCTCTAAGGCTAACCCTCCCAGAAACCCTAATCCTGGCCAGAGTCAGCAGCCAAGGGTTGTCCATTGCTACGAGTGCGGTGGCGTTGGACACTATAAAGGAGATCCGAAGTGTCAGAAACGCTCACCCCCTCCCACTGGAGGAAAGCCCCCCGGAGTAGCTAGTGTAGTGCTCGGGGAGGAGATGCCCTTAACTAAGGGAAGGGAGTGGGCGGGTGTCACTTTAGTGTCCCTGGGAGAACGGGAGATGGTTCCTAAGATCCAGGTGCCCGCAAATACTGCAAAGTATGGGCAGTGGATCACCATCAATGGCCAAAGAGGGGAGGCTCTGAGAGACACAGGAGCCAGTATGACTATGGTACGTAGCCAACTGGTGTCTCCAGAGCAAGTCATTCCCGATGTACTCCACCCAGCCGCGATGGCTGACGGCAGAACCGGCCACTATCCCGTGGCTGAGGTTCCCTTTGAATGGGGGGGGGTTGCAGGTTCACTTCGAGTTGCCGTAAGCCCTGCCGTGCCAGTCGATTGTCTGCTGGGCAATGACATGGAGCACAACGCTTGGAAGGAGGTGGAATACCGGACTCACACCGAGATGCTGGGTACACCTGACTGGGCCTGTGTTAGCACAAGGTCCGAGACTACCCGAAGAGGGAGTTCATTCCGGCTGGAGCCTGGAACAAAGGCCCAGCCAGCTGCCAGTCAAGGGAAGAACCGAGGACAGGAGGAGCCTGCCTCGGCGTCTCCACCCCGTAGGACGGATAGGCCACCGGAGGTGGTGGACCAGGAGTCTGCGGAGGGGGACGTTACCAACCTGGAGGACCTACCCATCCCGGCCGAGTGGCACGTGGAGGGAGGCCCGTCCAGGGAGGAATTCTGCCAGGGCCAGAGGGAGTGCCCTACCCTTGAGGGGCTGAGGCGACAGGCCGAAGCCCAGGCAGCAGGGAACGTTGAAGGGAACTACAGTGTTTACTGGGAGGATGGCCTCCTCTACAGTGAACCCAAGGCACCCCTACATGGATCCTCACGAGCCTTGGTAGTCCCTCAACGTTATCGAGCCTTCCTTTTAGAGTTGGCTCACGAGATACCATTGGCAGGACACCTGGGGCAAGACAAGACCTTCGCCCGTCTTGTCCCACACTTTTATTGGCCTCAGATGAAAGTGTCGTCCGATACCTACTGCCGGACATGTGTGTCTTGCCAAGCCAGTGGGAAAACAGGGGTGAAGCTGAAAGCTCCCCTGGAACCACTTCCTGTCGTTAGCACCCCCTTTGAAAGGGTGGGCATCGACATTGTGGGTCCATTAGATCCGCCAACATCAGCTGGACACAGGTTTATCCTGGTTCTGGTGGATCATGCCACACGGTACCCAGAGGCAATACCTCTGAGGACCATAACAGCACCTGTTGTGGCTAGGGCCCTGATGGGAATCTTTACCCGAGTGGGTTTTCCCAAGGAAGTTGTGTCCGACAGGGGGACCAACTTCATGTCAGCATATATGCGGGCAATGTGGAAGGAGTGTGGAGTGACATACCGGTTCACCACTCCTTACCACCCCCAGACCAATGGTCTGGTGGAGAGGTTTAATAAAACCTTGAAAGGCATGATCAGAAGTCTGCCTGAAAGCCTGCGGAGGAAATGGGACGTCCTCCTACCCTGTTTACTTTTTTCTTACAGGGAAGTGCCACAGAAGGGAGTGGGCTTCAGCCCCTTCGAGCTTCTGTATGGGCACCCTGTACGCGGACCTCTTAACCTGGTGAGAGACGGATGGGAAAGAACTCCCAGAAAGCTCCCCCAGGATGTGGTGAGCTACATGCTGGCCTTCCGGAGCCAAATGGCTAAGTTGTGGAAGCAAGCTTCTGACAACTTGGAAGCCAGCCAAGCAGTAATGAAGGCGTGGTATGACCACAACGCTCACCCGGTGGAGTTGGAGCCTGGCCAGAAGGTGTGGGTGATCGAACCTGGAGAGCTTAGTGCCCTCCAGGATCGCTGGTCAGGACCCTTTGAGGTGTTGGAGAAGAAGGGTAAGGCTACCTACTTGGTGGACCTGAAGACCCCTCGTCAGCCCCTGCGGGTGCTGCATGCCAACCGCCTCAAACCCCACCACGAGAGGCCCGAAGTCATCTTGATGATGGTGACTGACGGAGGAGAGGACGTGGAAAGCGAGCCTCTCCCTGATCTGTTTGCGTCTCAAGAAAAGGATGGGCCGGTGGAGGGAGTGATTCTCTCCCCATCTCTAACTCCTGAACAGCAGGAGGACTGTCGCCAGGTCCTGGGGCAGTACTCCTCGTTGTTCTCCCTTGTCCCGGGTAGGACTCACATGTGCGTCCATGACGTGGACACAGGAGACAGCCCACCTGTGAAGTCCAAGATCTACCGGATGTCAGACAAGGTGAAGGCCAGCATTCATAGTGAGGTCACTAAGATGCTGGAGCTAGGAGTGATTGAACCTTCTAGCAGCCCCTGGTCCAGTCCGGTGGTGTTAGTACCAAAAGCTGCACCACCGGGTGCCCAACCAGAACTGAGGTTCTGTGTGGACTACCGGGGACTGAATTCAGTGACAAAGACTGATGCTCATCCGATCCCTAGGGCGGATGAATTGATTGACCGGCTGGGAGCTGCCCAATATCTAAGTACCTTTGACCTTACTTCAGGGTACTGGCAGATCTCTTTGACTGATGGAGCAAGGGAAAGGTCAGCCTTCTCCACGCCCAATGGCCACTACCAGTTCTGTGTGATGCCCTTTGGGCTCAAGAACGCACCTGCCACGTTTCAGCGTCTGGTAAACCAGATCCTCACCGGAATGGAGAGTTTCTCTGCTGCTTACCTGGATGACATAGCCGTCTTCAGTAACAGCTGGGAGGATCACTTGCGTCACCTGCAAGCTGTTCTCCAGGCCCTGAGACAAGCTGGATTGACGATCAAGGCCAGCAAGTGCCAGATCGGGCAGGGGTCGGTAGTGTACCTTGGACACTTGGTGGGTAGGGGAACGGTGCAACCCCTCCAGGCGAAGATCGAGGCCATCATGGCCTGGGAACCCCCCAAGACACAGACTGAGGTCCGAGCATTTTTGGGCCTCACGGGATACTATCGCCGCTTCGTGAAGGGGTACGGTACCATCGTAGCCCCTCTCACGGAGCTCACGTCCAAGAAACAACCTCGACGGGTAGTCTGGACGGAGGCTTGTCAGCAAGCCTTTGAGAAATTGAAGAAAGCCATGTGCGAGGCCCCGGTCTTAAGGGCCCCAGACTTTTCCAAGAAGTTCATTGTCCAGACAGATGCATCAGAACATGGCATTGGGGCAGTGTTATCGCAACTCAACGAAGAGGGTCTGGATCAACCCGTGGTCTTCCTATCCCGGAGACTACTTCCCAGGGAACAGAAGTGGAGTGCAATAGAGCGTGAAGCCTTTGCAGTGGTATGGGCTCTGAAGAAGCTGCGGCCATACCTGTTTGGCTCGCACTTCCTTGTTCAGACCGACCACAGACCCCTTCGTTGGCTGATGCAAATGAAGGGGGAGAATCCCAAGTTGTTGAGGTGGTCTATTTCCCTACAGGGGATGGACTTTCAGGTGGAACATCGGCCTGGAGTGGACCACGCCAATGCAGACGGTCTCTCAAGGTATTTCCGCCTTAGTGATGAGAACTCCCAAGGGGTTGGGTAGCTCTCCCCACTTTCAGCTGGGGGGGACGCGTGTTAGACCTGTCAGCCCTTTGGGTGGTCCCTCCTCATCATTATTTATTTTGTCCCACTCTTGCCTCAACCCCTGTTTGAATTTTTCCTTTTTGGGAACCACCAGACTTTTTCGTGTTGCCACAGATTCAGGGAACCATTTTAGCTACCCCTGAAACTTCTGTCTGAGGGCCTGAAGCACAAAATGGTGGCCTCCCATGACATCACCAGCATCCACTGGAACCTACCAGCACCTTCCAGAACATTCCAGGAGCTTCCAGAACCCTGTGACCGTTGGAGGCGGTTTAGAATGTTGGGAGGATAAGAGAGGCAGTTGGCAGTTGGAGCTGGCAGTTGGCACCTGACTGGTGAAGAGAGAGGAGCACAGCAGTGAAGGAGGAAGGAGTGAAGCAGCAGGGGTGGAAACTTGTGCCTGGAGTGGGGTCAATAAACCCACCCTTGATACTTGTCCCTACTGATGGATCCCAGCCTATAGCCCTGTGTGGGAAGAAGTCAGAAGAAAACCATCCTAAGGACCTGGACAGCAGGAACAGGCCTTAGAACCAAGAAAGCAGCAAGATTCTGACCTGAGAACTGGTTTCCCTGGAGCCTGGCGTCGAGTAGCCGAAGACCTGGAGCCCGAGGTGGAGAAGCGGCGCTGACTGAGGTAGCAGACGTCGTACCCGGAGCCGCCTGAGGTCGAAGAGGGCGCCGGCGGGGGTCGAGAGGAATACCAGAGGTCGAGGAGGAAGTGAACCGAGGTCGAGCGAGCGGCGTCATCGGAGGAGTGAAGTCCGCCCTCCGGAGTCGTCGGAGACCGAGGTAGAGGTGAACCGGAGGTCGGGAGTGAGGATCGCACTCCGGAGTCGCCCGGAACCTGAGAGGAGGAGCACCGGAGGTCGGGGGTGAGGATCGCACCCCGGAGTCGCCGGAAGTCGACATCGAGGCCAGGCCGGCCGACGTCATCGGAGTCGAGAGCGCCATCGGACCGGAGCCGCCCGAAGTCGACATCGTGAAGAGACTGCCCGACGTCGTCGAATCGGAGGTAGAGATCGAACCGAGGCCGCCGACATCGGACCGGAACCGCCTACCGGCGTCGACAAAGAACTGACACTGTGCCGAGGCCGCCGAGACCGAACCGGAACCGCCTCACGGCGTCGACACGACTCCAGCGGCGTCGGAACATCAGAAAAGGGCAGTAAGTGGAGTAGAGGGCGCCTAAGGCCCTGTGGAGACCTGAGAGACTACTCTAAGGGGCTAGGGAGGTGCTGAAACCCACCTGACTGTGCCTGGGGTGAACTGGGACTAACCTAGAGAGGTTGTGTGGAGAGGAAAGCCAGGGCATTGGAATTCCCCCCTTTGATCTACCTCAGTTTAGGCCTCAGCCTTTGCCTCAGCCAGGGAGTAGGACCCCCCAAGCCTTCCACACCCTACAAGTTGTGCCTGGGCCAAATCAGCCCTTAAGTATTGAAGTGTCATCTGATTCATGAGTGTTATTGTATACTTCTAATTATTTATTGGGGAAACTGTATTTATTAAATTCTTATCTATTTAATGCTGCACTGTATTTATAGGTCCACAGGACTTGTTGGTGTACAGTATTTATTGGTACAGTATTTATTGGTACAGTATTTATTACCTCAAAGTATTTAATTGTCTGTATATATTGCACTTGTATTTATGCCCTGTTATTTATGATCACCCCTATTTATTTCAGCAAACAGCAAATATTTATTTGACCTGCTCTATTTAAGAATTTGTATACTGTGATTGTTATTTATTTTCCCAATCAGCAACTAAGAGAAAAAGATAAAGAAGAATATTTTCATAATTTTTACGGTGTAGAGTCGTTTTTGGAACGGATGCACGCATGGTTATTGTATGGGTATATTGTATGCTTAGCACTGCGCCTGTTTCCTGACCACTCGAGCCAAGCTACCCCATTGTGTCGGGAAGGCCCTCCACCACCCTGCGGAGTGGGAGTGGGGCTGTTTCCAACATAAATGTAGTGGCTGAATTGCACAATGTAAAACCAGAAAACCTGGGATTCATCCCAGCTTCCCTACTTTACCAAATTGTGTGATACTAGGCACTTGTTTCATTTTACTTTCCCTCCTTTTTTCTCATTATCGCATATAAGAGAATCACAAAAAGTATGAGTTCAGGAGATCTGCACTCTATTAAACCTTCTCCTGTGTTTGATTTAATACTCTATAATACTGTTCATGTATAATAGGCACCCAGGCTACCCAAAGAGTGCACATAACAACTGACTTGCCTCTTAGTTCACTATTGGCATTGTTTTCAGGTTGGGGGGAAGAATGAATGTTTCTGAATTTATGTTTGAAAACTATTACTTAAAAAGAAAATACTGCTCAATGCAGTGACATAATCTGATGTACTAAGGTGAAATGGTTCTACATGTTAATGAAATACACTTTTTTTATTTTTGAAGAGACATTATCATATTTTTAGACATTAGCTGCAATCTGTCCTTTAAAATGAAGGTGTGTCTGAAGTTAAGCAGTGCAGGACAATGTAGTTACTTCCTTTTTTTTTTACTTCAATTAACTTTTAAATAAAGGTTTGCCTGTTTAAGTAACATCTTTTTAATCATAGTGCTGAATCAAGTAAACAGCAGCCCACTGCTGCAGTTGACCAGGGGGCCACATGCAAAGGTCAGGAGGGCGGCATGCAGCCCTCGGGCCGTACTTTGAGTATCACTGTTTTAGACTATGAAAACTTAGCTCAATGAGAGCTTGGCTTCACGCCGTTGAAAAGGGCCACCTGAGCTCGGGGCTCCGGCCTCTGTCATCATAAGCAAAGTCGTCCTGCTCTCCCAGCCCCAAGAGAGGGCCACCAGTGCGGTCTGACAGAGCGAAAAATGAGGGAAGCTGTTGGACCGGGGAAGAGGGGGCGCGCTCAAAGGCACCAAGGAGAGCACGAAGATGTGGCAGCCATGCGGTTTTGGAGGGGTACCAAGACTGGCGGTCGGGTCTGTGGGGTTGTAATGAGGAAGAGAAGGACCTCGTAGGCCGAAATTCAGAGTGGTGGGCGGCAAGTGAAGGAGTGATCATTCATGGCCCAGGTGGCCCAGAGCAAAGGTTCGGGCCATACTGGGACCTGAAAAGATGCTTGTGATTCACGCCGGGCCCTAGATTGCCTGTTTTGTGGCAGCCCCAAGGAGGACCACAAGGCAGGCCTCCTTACCTTTGACATTTGCTGGATGCCCAGGAGACCATGGGACTCGGTGCCGGGCAGGAGGACGAGTGGTGAGGACACACCTTGCCGGGTGAGAACAGCTGTTGGACAGCTTGAAATTCCAGGTGAGTCGGGGGTGCTCGTGCCTGTAGGGCAGCCCGGGCAGCTGCCTGGGGTGGGCTTCTCCCTGCTGAGGCTATGGGGGACCTGAGATTCGGGAAGCCTGGGGTAGGGGAGCCAGTGGGGGTAGTCTGGCTCGGGTAGCGGGGCTAGGTGTGTCCCTCGCGTAAGGCAGACATGCGGTGTCAGAGGGACCATGCCGACAGATGGAGATACAAGAACCCTAGACAGAACAGATACCTGCAGGAGCTAGAACACTGGTGCATGCAGTGGCGTTCCAGACTGGGACCCCATTGGTCTAGTTGCACAATGGTGAAAGCTAAGGCACAGAAGATGGGACCTGGGACCAATCCTCCCAATCGGGGAGGGGATGCACCTGGCCAAAGGCAGTTGGAGTTGGGTCCTGGACTGGAAACCCATACTGCTGCTATTCTAGCTGCGATAAGAGAAGCAAAGACCACCATGGGACAAAAAAATAGATGAGATAGCACTAGATCTAGGGCTTTTGAGAGCGGACCACAGGAAGCTAGCGGAGTGGGGATGATGGAAAATGCACTGGCATGACTGGAACCCACAGTCACAGAGAGCGACATGCAGAAAACCACTGAAATGTTACAGGCCAGGGTGGACGATGCGGAGATGTGCTAACACCGCAACAATTTATGGGTGGTGGCGGTCCTGGAAAAATGAGATGGTCTGAGTACAGAGCTGTTTCTGGAGGACTGTTAGGAGGCAAAGTGTTGTTATGTTATGTTATGTTATATATCACTTATAAAGCGCACGTACACAAGGTTGGTTTCATGGCGCTGCTCTAAAGATGCCATAATCCTGAATATTACTCATATGCCTGTCTAAACAGCCATGTTTTAAAAGCTCTCCTAAATCTCATAAAATCCGTGCAGGATCTGATTTCTAATGGCAAGGAGTTTCAATACCCAGGGCCCAACACGACAAACCTAGTTCCGCCGGTACGCTTCAACCTAAATGATGGAGTCAGGAGATGCAAGTGGGCCGATCGCAGATTACGAGTAGGAATGTATCTTTTAATAATCCTGTCAACAAATTTGGGGCTCCTACCATTCAGAGATTTAAAGATGATACATCCCACCTTGAAGGCGCATCTCTGAATTATAGGAAGCCAGTGTAACTTCCTCAGGAGAGGGGTAACATGTTGGCGCCTATTTTCCTGTAAAATCAGTCTTGCTGCCTGATTCTGCACCAGTTGGAGACGGTGGGTAAACTTAGCTGGAATGCCAAAATATAGAGAGTTGGCATAATCTATGTGCGAAATCACCATAGCTAAAACCACCTGTATCTTAGCTTCCAGTGTAAGGAACCTACTGATTTTCCTTGTTTTTGCAGAGGCCGAGGGCGTTGGGGACTGTCCCAACTCCTGAGGCCAAAAAAGGGTGCTCCAGGGATTCATGGAGCCACCTGTTAGAATCACCTCCGTCTTATCTGGATTTAACTTCAGGTGATTGCTGTTCATCCAGTCACGGATGCACAGCCTAGTAGTCTGGATTCTTGGGTGTTGCTAATAGGAAACACGAGTTGGGAATCATCCGCATAGTTAAAAGTATGGACTTTCTTTTCTTTAAGAGCATGAATCAGGGGAAAAAGATAATGGTTGAACAGATGGGGGGAAGTGAGGACCCCTGTGGCACACCGCAGGTAGTGTTCGGCATGGGGGTAGTGAATTGACCTAAACGAACTGCTTGAGATCGGTTTCCCAGGAAGGAACAAATCCATTTAAGAGCTGAGCCTTGGATTCCTGCCCCCTCGACACGGTCGACCAAAATATTATGGTTGACCGTGTCGAACGCCGCGGAGAGATCCAGAAGTACCATGGCCTGTGAAAGACCCCTATCCGCCTCCCCCAGCAGAGTATCCAGAACCGTCAGAACAACTGACTCAGTGGAATGAGCTGGCTGGAAACCTGCTTGATGAGGGTCCAGCTATTCGGACTGTTCCAGAAAGGTGGATAAGCATCTAGCCACATAGGCTTCATGTATCTTGGCCAGGTAAGGCAGCAAAGATATTGGGCGATAGTTAGACAATACCTCGGGATCTGCCCCTGGCTTTTTCAAAAGAGGGATGGTAATGGCCTCCTTAAAGGTGTCGGGTACACAGCCCTGGGACAGTGATTCATTCAGGAGCGATATAGCTGGACCAGGGAGGGTGGAGAAGACCTCTCTCAGGATCCAAGGGGGGCAACAGTCTCTGGGAGAACCTGATTTGACTTTTGTCATCAGGTCCAGGAAGGCAGTATCGCTTATTGCTGGAAACTGATTCAAAGAGTATGAATTCATAGGTACCATTACACATACCGGACTCAGACATGTGGGAATGCTGGCCATGATGACTTTTATTTTATCAATAAAAAAGGCGTAGATTTTGATATCACTCTATTGGGGTTGGATAATTCGTTCACTATTGAAAACATTTCTTTAGACAGATTTGTGGAAGTTATAATTCTAGAGGAGAAATAAGCAGTTTTTGAGGTTGAGGGGCATATTATCAACAGCCAGCGATAATTATCACTGGCCGTGCTTAGCGATAATTTTATTTGCGCAGGCTATCTCTGGAATTTATCGCCCTGATAGCGCGTTATTAACAACGCGTTACTCCAGGGCGATACAAATTCCAGAGATAGCGAGGTTATCGCCGTTTTGCAGGGAACATCGCTGGTTTTCCAGCGATGTTCCCTGCAAAACGGCAATAACCTTGCTGATACGACCCACAGGGTCATATCAGCATAATCCACCACAGTGTTAGGGATAGGTAAGTCTGCATTTTAGCAGACGTTAGTTTTTGGAGCAAACAGCGGTTTTCTCCAAAAACGAACGTGTGCTAAAATGCTGGGGCAACCTTGTAAATATCGCAATGTGAACCTCAGCGATATTTTACAAGGTAGTCCATCCGGGGTACACCCAGTGATGCCCACTTTGCATCTCATTAGAGATGCAAAGGGAGGCGTTGGGAAAAAGGGTGCTAACATGCGATTATGCATGTTAGCACCCTCTTGTAAATAGGGTGATAGTTTTATCTCCGCTTTTTGGCTTTTTAAGCCAAGAAAGCGGAGATGAAGCCCTTGAAAATATGCCCCTGAATTTCTTAATGCGGCCAAATAAATTTCTTTGTCTTCAAGTAAGTATTTATTTCTCCACTTCCTTTCGGTTTGTCGCAAGGCTAATTTTAAGGACTTCAGGTCAGAGGAAAACCATTTCGGAGCTTCGTGACGTTGGGCTCGAGGTACTCTTTTAAGAGGGGCATGTTTGTTGCTGGCTGTAAGCAGCCGGACCGATAAGTCTTTCTCACTGTGATTTACTGATGATTGGGCCAGCGGCACAGTATTGGTCAGTGTCTCCATAAATTGATTTTTGTTATTAGTATTCCAGCTCCTGGCTGATCCACCGTCAGAAGTAGGGATTTGAATCCTAGTGAGATTATTAATAGTAAATTTTATTTAATGGTGGTCAGACCATGTACAGGGAATGACCACTGGGTTTGTTATATCCAAATTAATTGACCATACCTGGTCGAGTATATGACCTTTAATATGTGTGGCCACAGACACGTTAGCTGAGGTTAAGCCCTGTAAGTAAGTCTGTAAGCTCAGCGGATTGGGGGCTACCAGATATTTCATTAGCCCAGTAGTTAAAGTCACCAATCATCAAAAGTGTTGCGTGACTTGTTGTAAGATGGGCTGAATGTTCACCCAAAATTTGTGGGAACTGTGGCATGTTCTGGGGTGGCCAGTAGAGTAGAACACAGACCATCGGGGCGAAGTCAGATTCAAGCTTAATCACTAAGTTATCTACTGATGGTAAGTCGAAGGAAGTTAGTGCCGTGAATTTAAGATCATGACGTATTATAGCTACTACTCAGCCTCCTATGCTCCCCTGTGGGCGATTAGCTTGTAGTATGTAGAATTTATTAGGTAATGCTGCTAAAATATCGGCGGAGGAATCCTGAACTAACCAGGTTTCTGTTAGTAGCAGGATATCCGGTTGTTCTGACCCTAATACAAGATATATGTCCAATTGTTTTTTTACCATTGAGCGAGTATTAAGATAGATAACCTATAAAGGCTGACTTTTAATTCTATCCTGGGACTGAGTATGGCTTTGAGAGTAGCTAATATGTGTGAATTCGGGGAAGGTTGATCCAATTTCCACTATCCCATTCTTCATCAGCACTAGATGCATAGAAGAATGTAATGCCAGGTCATTAGAGTGAAGCAATTTCAGTTCGGATGATGAGTAAGTAGGTTTTTGAGCATAACGACCTGCCCCTTGCCCCTTTCGGCTACAGCTGGGCGCTGTCGGACTTGCCTTTGGCGTGCCGCCGGCACGCCCGCTGCGTGCGTCCGCTGCGCTCAGGCTCTGCGGCCGGCATTATAACCGTCGTCTGACTTAGCTCATCTCCTTTCCCTGTGATTGGCGCCCCGATTTAACCTGGCACCCGTAAGTGAACGGGCCGATATCGGTATGTGTATAACCCAATTCAATGCAGTACAATTCCCCAGATCAGTGCAATACAAACAAAATGCAATTTTTACGAATCAAGTGCAATTTTACGAGTCTGGCAGTTAAAATTCTGTTCTAATCCATTTAAAATTTCTCAACAGTTTAAAAAGCAGTTTGCGGCAACAGCACCTTTCTTAGTTGAAGGGGCACACATGGGTTCCGGGTAGACCACTGGTGCTCGGGACAGACCTATTGTGGTCGGCCTGCCCAATTGTCGGCTTAGAGACCACATCCTGCACGTGACGCGAGCTCATGGCCCATGGCAGATAGAGGGAGGCCTAGTGAACATTTACCCAGATTATACCACGGCAGTACAACGCCAATGGGAATCCTTTTTGAGTGTAATGAGATATACATGGCAACAGAACTTGAAATATGAGCTATTCTTCCCATTCAAACTACGTATAGTGGATAAGGGAGAATCGCACTTCTTTACCTCCACCTTTGCGGTGTGGAATTGGCTTGAAGTGCGGAGCTTACCGCACCTCAAGCCAAGATGATTGGACCTGCAGACTGGCATCAACAGAAAGCGAAACGCTGTCCACGCAAACACCCGAAGGCAGGCCCGACCGAAGCACAAGTGGAGACCGAAAGGACCAGAGTAATGGGTGAAATACAGCACCATCACTCCCTGGACAAACGCACTGGATGGGCGGCTCTGTTGAGGCACTCGGAGGAGGAGTCCAGCAAGTCGGAGGGACCCCAGAATGAAATGGAAAGCTCTGCCATGCCAGCAGACATTATTGTCTAAGGTTTGACTGATGCTGGTTGGAGCCTATGGGGGAGAAGGGATTGGGCGACCCAGCGAATCAGACTGTCAGAATCCCGCCACAGTTGGCAAATGTGACATTGCCACAGGACCACGCCCCCCTCAGTATCACCGAGCGAATCTCTCAGGAGGTGCAAAGGAAGTTTCAGGGTGATATATTGGGGCGAAAGACGCCTCGGGCATTGTGGAGACGGTTAATTTAGATCCACAGCACAAGGGGTTCATGGGGGAGGCTTGGGAGGAGTTCTAATGGCATACTAAGTCACACTTTACTTCTAGATCCATAGCACATAGGCTATTTCACATGACGATGCATCCACCACCCTCTGCCCACCTGGGGCTGACACTCAAGGTATTATCCTGGAACGTGAATGGCCTGGGCAGCAAATTAAAATGAGGGGTCCTGTGGAAATACCTTGCGCAACAGAATCCGGATGTTATCCTACTACAGGAAACTCATCTGGCAGGCAACAGTGGCAGGGTGCTGATCCATGGCAGGTACACCTTGCTGGCTCACGCAGGGTTCTCAGCAGGCTCCCGGGTGTGGGCATTTTGGTGCGTAAATCCCTACCATTCCTAGTGACCCAAAGATGGGTAGACTCCCTTGGGTGCCAGGTGGCGGTGTGTGGACGATGGAACAGGGAAACCCTGTTGCTGGCATCCTGTTACTTCCCCCCCACAATTGCAGACTGGGGGGATAGACAGAATGGCAAGGTGGATAGGTGAGACGCCAGAGGCTCTGCTCCTGATTGGGTGAGATCTCAATTTGACCTTACATGCGGACATGGACAGGACAACACTGTTTGGTGCTAGATCTCGTCCAGACTCCCATCTTGCCTCTGTTCTCGAAGACCTTGAGATGAGATGAGATGTGTGGCGGGTGGGTCACCCTGGGACTGGACAATATACTTACGCTTCCAATTAACTGTGATCAATGTCCAGACTGGATTAAATTGCCTGACACCACAACAACACCTGCACAGATTTAGTCATACTGATCTCTTGCTCCGAGGCATCTCAGACCACTCACCCTTACTAACACATTTGACAATAGTCCCTGGGGGTGGACTGGGGGGAGTGGAGGTTAGATTCCTGGAGGCTGTCAGATTGGACCACAAGGAAACTGATTCCGTAATACACAGACTGGTAGTTTAAGGAAAACAGTGGCTCAGTGGCATCTGAGATTGCGCTGTGGGAGGCCTATAAGGCTGTAATACAAGGGCAACTAATAGCACATGTGGCAGTGAAGCTTAAGAAAAGAGACAGGGAGGCCAGGGCATTGGAATATAGGCTGCTACAGAGAGAGGCAGATTATGTCATGGTGTCTACCCCGATGTTGGCCACTAAAATTGAGGGGATGGGGGAAGACCTACGCAGCCTGATTTACCAGGAAGCTAGGACACAGTTCCGGGAGAAACAAGGTAGACTCTATGAGGTGGAGGACAAGGCAGGTACATTATTAATGTGGTTGACCAAAAGAAGAGGAAGGGCAAGGGTAGATAGCTGCCATAGATCTGGAAGCAGGGGGTAGGCAGAAACCCTGATGGCGGAGGCACAGGCCTTGGCCTCACATCTTGCTGGCTTGTACCAGACACAGGAGGGATGGAGCAGTCTGACCTAGAGAATTTCTTCAAGGTCGTTACCATGCCCAACCTCTAGGATGAAGCAAGTCAGTCCCTAGAAGGGGATCTAACAAAAAGGGAAAATTTCTGACCCCCTAAAAAGTGGCAAATTCCTGGGTCCTAATAGCTTGCCTCCTGAGTTTTTCAAATGTGTCAAATCCCATATAGTGGGTCCGATCCAGGCAATGTTAAATAGAGCTAGACCGGAGGGAGCTCTGCCCTTAGATCTGCGACGGGCAACTATAGTCATGATCCATAAGAAGTGGAAGCCGCAGGAGGCCTATGCCTTATATAGACCAATCTTCCTTCTCAACATTTGAATGAAAGTGTTGGCAGAGGTGTTAGCCTAACGCTTAATGCGGGTGGTAGACCTGCTGGTGGCACCTGACCAGTCTAGCTTTATGCCTTATAGAACAATATAGCAAAAAACTGAAAAGAATGTGTTTGTAATAGTTTTTATGCGTTCACAGCCTTATTTTTGATATATGTTTTGAAGTCTTTGAGAAAACACTAAAATCATGGTGAAATAAGAATTGTCTAAATCGATTGAATAAATTGACGGAAAAAGTGGTCAAAAGGTTCATGTTGTTTTTTTCAATATGTCCTGTCGCAAATAGGTGCGAATAGAAAAATATAGATCAGTACTGGTATTTTTGATGGTATTTATAGAGCAATATGGCATAACTTGCATTGACTAGCCGGTTGCCTGGTTTGGTGTGTTCGAAGTGAGGAGACAGCTATTTTGTTCTCGTTGGATGCCAAAAAAGTGTTTGACTCAGTGAAGTGGCTCTATTTGATGGCACTGCTCCAAAAAATGGGTATAGGCCCTCCTTCCTGGCCTGGGTGAGGTTGCTATACAAAGACCCAGTTGAAGAGAGTTAAGGCAAATGGGTCTCTCTCCAAAGAATTCCAACTTGGCAAAGGCACCCCGCAGGGATGTCAATTGTCCCTTCCCCTCTAGACGCTGACGATCCAACCCGTAGCATGCTGGCTACTGAAGGATGCACTGATGAGGGGCATTCGATGGAACGGAGGTGGGAGGATGTTGTCTCCCTCTGTGCAGATGACATTCTGCTGCACCTGACTGATCCAGAACACTCCATTTCTCGAGTGTTAGAGATGCTGAAGGTGTTTGGCTCCTTCTCGGGGATCCGCTTTAACTGGCAAAAATCCATTGCATTCCCACTTGCGGCAGGGGCATCGGTGGGGAGCTGGAATCACCCCATGAAGTGGAAACCTTTACATTTCCGGTACCCGAGAATCTTCGTAACTCGAGGCTGGGAGTTGTTCCACAGGGAAAATCTAGATAAAATCCTGGTGTCAATAGAGCCAATGAGGCCCGCTGGTGCAGACTTCAAAGTTCCTTTACATGCTACAAAATACCCCATTTGAAATCCCAACCACCTTCTTTCGGGCAGTGGCAGATGTGACACAAAATCTGCAGCGGGATAGGGGACCTGTGAGGATATTATGGTCGTCCCTCACTAGGAAGCCCCGGAATGGCGGAATTGCTGTCCTAGATGTGAAGCTGTATTACTGGGGGTGGCAGCTACAGGTTAGTAATGACTGGGCACTTGCCTCCCAGGAAGAGCCCTCACTACTTGCTGACAGAAGAGCTATGGACCCACAGGGATATGTACGCCGCCACTAAACTGAGCGGGAATTGGAGGCCCTGCTGACCCCTACCATGGTGGTGGTCAGGATATGACACAAAGCATCCTGGGCCCTAGGCTGGAAAGGCACGTTGACTTTGGAACCCCCGCTGTGGGATTTCGAGCTTCTGAAGGGTTTGAGGGCCATAGGAATAGGGATCTCTTGGGTATATCAAAAGTAGGGAATGTCTGGCGAGTGATGGATATGATACCCTTCTCAGAACTGCAAAAACAATACGAGCTGACCGGTAGCCAGTATTACAGGTACCAACAATTACGTTTTCTCCTGCAAGAACATAGGAAGATGCTACGCGAGGTGCCAGAGGAGACCCCTTTGGTTTTTAGAGTCTTGGAGCTCCCTTGACAAGTCACGCTGGATCCCATCTGTACTCCTCCCTCTTGCATAACAGCCTTTCTCCCCTAGAGGGACTCAGAGATATATAGGAGTGCAACCTTGGCAGGTTGAAGGACAACGACTGGGGGGCAATGTGCTGCTACACCCGGGAGGTGACCATGAGAGCTGACTTCTGCCTAATCCAACTAACAATTCTGCATAGAGCTTATTATACGAGGACCAGATTGTTCTGCTTGGGACGAATAGACTGGGATCTCTGCTTGAGGGGATGAGGGCAGAAGGGTTCCCCGACTAGGTGTCCTGGGCTAAAATAGGACACAATATGTCAGCAGTCTTAGAAGTCACACTAGAACTCCCCTGGGCACTATGGTGGGGGAACAGACACTGGGCTGGTATACAATTCTGTTCTGCAATGTCACCCTTATAGTTGTGAGACGAGACATGGTTCGAAATTGGGGGCAGGACAGAATCCTATTTGTACGTGCATGGGAAGCAAACGTGGACTGGTGCATGAGGGCTGAGGAATGAGTGTATCGGGCGAGGGGATGCCCACCAAAATTTGAGATAATATGGGGACCCAGAAACGCCGCTGAAGATGTTGAGACACCAGAGTTGAAAAGAGGGGGTCCCAGAGGGAGGGATGTATGTGGAGAACTCGCTGCAGGCAGAGAGAAGGCAGGCAGCACCCGTGATGTGGGGGGTTGTTTGTACTCCAATGCATCTGTGTAAAGTGCTATAGCATAAGGCCAATACCGTATGACGACTGGTATGCCTCACATTTTGTATATCTTACATGCAAAACTTAATAAAAAGAATTAAAAAGAAACTTAGCAAATGTTTGCATCACTTTACCTGTGCAGAAACTCGTGGACCCCAAAAGGCTATATGATATTTGGTGAATATTAGTTATTGAAAAATAATAGCCAAAAAAAGATTTTTTTTCTTAATGAAATGTGTACCATAATATTAAACAGTAACGGCTACTCCACTAAGGCGGAAGAGCATCGCCCCATTGAACAAAAGGAAAAATAAAATGATAACTATTGTTATCATTTTATTTTTCCTAAATACTTCAGTGGCTCTCAGGTGGGGCGGGGCTGGCGGAGTAGGGAGAGGAGTGGTGTTCTCCCCTGAAGTGTGCAGGACTGCTCGGCTGGCCCTCTAGGACGCCCCAAGCAGTCCTGCGCATTTTGCATAACCCCCACAAGACTGCATTACACAGCCTGGTGAGGAACATGCAAACCCTCCCAGCCCCCGTCTTAGTGCCGATCCACGGAGCTCAGACCAATTGCATTGCAGTGTTGCGATTGGCTATGGGGAGGCTGGGAGGGCAGGTCCTCACGGTCGGAAACTCCCCAGAGGGCTTTGCAGAAAACAGTCCAAATTGATAGGGAAATGTCTCTGGATCTAAGTACCAGCTGCACCCCAATTCTTCCTGTATTTCCCAGTAGAACATTGACTCTCGTATGGGGAAATAACTCCTGTCTCAGATAATTTGTTAGATGGGGAAGTAACTCCTGTCTCAGATAATTTGCTAGGCCCTCAGCTTTCTTTTTGTGTAAGTTGCCCTAAGACGACCCTGCCTCCTTGGTATGGCACATTATTGAGGATTAGCCTCTATGGTAAAATTTTAATTTATAGCTTAGTCGCTGCCTCTGTGTACATGCCCGAAGGCCACTAGGATCAAAAGAATGTTAAATGTGGGCCATTTGTGGTCCCTAAGTAAAACATGCAGCCTATTGTACCTTGCTAAGGTCCACTTGTTTAGCTGCGTGGGGGTTAGTGGGAGTATAAGCTTGTGACTATCTGGCCCTCCTCTGCAATCTCTTAGTAGGTACTCTTGATATATATGATTTTATGTATGTATGCCCGTGCTGGTTTTATCTTCTCTTTTGTGTCTTTCTTCACCAATTCTTGACAGCGTTTTGTCCAAAAGAACTAGGATTCTGATTGTCTGTGTTGGATAAGATCAATTGGCTCTCATTGTATATGCTCTACCCGTGTGGTCTGATTTTGTATGGCTCTTGAGTAAAATTAACTGTTGATTTTATTGTGTTTGTTAAGTGCTTTTATGATCCTGGTGATCGAAATAAAGGTTTTATGATGATGTCATGAGCCAGGCTCCCTGTGAATTAAAACATGTATATATGCAAACCATTTCACACTAGAGTGCATCATCACAGAAATGCTAATTCAATGACATAAAACCATATTACATTGTTAGAAGAGTTGAGTGTAATGTCAATATCTGGTTATGGGACACTTTTCATAACGGAGACAATTCATTTCTCCATGTCATAACTGACGCATTAGTAACAGGGCTTTCGTCACTTCTGTTCTGTTAGAATCTGGTGGATACTAACATTGTCTGTGTTTCATTGTCTGCTGCCCTGCCTGTTAAATATGGTAAGGTCAGTGCCATGTTACTGGAGCTGCACAGATTAGTTTAAACAAGCATTTGCAATGCAATCGGTCTTGAGAGTTTCGTAAATGCGACACCCATTGCATTACAAATGCTAGTTTGTATAAACGCCTGTGCGGAGCGTTAACTTTAACATTGACCACGCCCCTTTCTTTAGACGACCTGTGTCTAAAGAAAGGGGCGTGGCCGCCATTATAGTGAAAGCGCGGCATGGGCACTTTTACAAAACAAGCATTGGCATAGCCAATAGGTCTCGCTTTTGGGACCTTATACGTATTTAGTTATTCAGCACAATATCCTTGGTGCAGACCTATTGGCTATGCCAATGCTTGTTTTTAGAGGCCTGGCATGCAGTTTTAAATGTAGGCTGGTAAGAAAGGTGCCAACTCGAGGGGCAAGGTCTAGAGAGAAATAAGATAGGAAGAGAGGTGAGTTATAATGAGATAGCACAAATATAAAGGTGAAGCACAGAATGACAGGTCAGGTAAACAAAGTAGCGAGGCAGAGAGGCAGGTAGAGCCGGTGGGATGAAAAATAGAAATATATGAGAAGTAGAGTGAAAAGAGGTGCAGATGAGGTAGAGATATGAGGCTAATACAGAGGAAGGGCGAGGGAGAAGTAGAGAATGGTGAAATAGGGAGAGAGAGACAGAGGTAAGACAGATGTATTAAACAAGCAAGACGTTGGAAGCAGAGAGAGTGAACGGAAACAGTGAAGGAGATAGAAAGAGAGATGAAAGCAAAGGGAGTGAGAGTGGAAGAGGTACAGAGAGCATTGTAGAGAGAAAGAAAGAAAGTAATGGGAAAGGTGAGGGAAAGAGGACATCAATAAAAAGAGACATAGAAGGCCAATAGGTGAGGTAAATTGAGAGGCTAGATATTGTATGAGAGATGGGGAAGAGAGAGATGAGGCAGTGAGTTGTGAGGTAGAGAAAGAAATGAAAGAGAGAATGGTGAGGTAGAAAGAGGCATGCAAGAGGTAGAGAAAGGTAAGGTATAGATGGCAAAAATGATAGAAGGGGTAAGATAAAGAGAGATGAAATTAAGAGGGAGGTGAAGTAAATGGAAGAGAAATGAAGGGGGATGAGATGCAAACAGAGCAGCAAGATGCAAAAGTACGGTAAGCAACAGAAAATGAAAAAGAATGAAGAAAGAAAGACCGAACGACGTAATTAAGGATTGAGGAAAGAGGAAATAAGGAAAAAATGTAAAGGGCAAAAATGTAACAGAAAGAAAGAAGGTAAACACAAAGAAGCAAAGACAAATAGAAGATGGCAGCAAAGAGAAAAAGGAAAGAAAAAAGAAAAGGCAAGAAAGAAAGAATGGAAGAAGGAAAAAGGAAAATGGAAAAAAGACGACAAAAAAGAAAGAAAAAAGACAGAAAGAAGGAAGAAAATAGGGTTTACAATATCAAATATATGATACTAAAATCCAAATGACATCACACCTATGTTTACACAAAAATTACAAGTGTGCTGCAAATTAAACACTGTAAAGTTGTTTTTTTCTTGGGTAAAGTTTATCAAAAAACCATTGGTGAAACGGAGTCTAGGAACACAGTATGGTATACTGCTTTGTAAAATCAAAAGGTCTTGGCTAGTGCAAAATTAAAAGACTGAGCATCCTTTCCCAAGAATAAGATCCTCTGTGTTTTTAGCTGTGCGAGTCCATGTTACATTTCTACAGCTAAAGTGATCTGTCAGAGAGGCAGCGTTTACACCCAGTCAAGCTCCGTTGGCAGTCAAGCTGCCGCCACTTCTCTTCCCGTGTTAGAGATCCTCCCCTGATGGTATAGGAAAGATTCTTTTTTTCATCACAACAGGATAATTACTAATACTAATTGGGCATAATTACTTGCATTTGGTCTACCTATTACTCGGAATGGCAAGAGGAAGTGCCGTCTCGTTGATTTCCGCGATGCGAGTTTGCTTTAAATGCTAGAAGAGCGTGTGCCTGTAGCTCTGATGATATCGTGATGCATTTTTAGCGGTACCGCCATTTGTGTTGTGGGGTTAGAGCTGTCCACAACCCTGTAGAATGGCTGCTGTGTGTCTGAATGTAAGCGTGCGGGCCTCTAATACTATAGCAGGCACACCCCTCTTTCTTCCTCTATATAATGCTAGAGTAGGAGCCAGAAGACCAGAAACTGTGCACGTCCCTGCTATGGGCAGCTTGGGGAATTGGACTCTGGATCTGTACATTTTGAAAAACTAAAGTAAGCAGGGAGAAGGCCAAATCTAAAACAAAGCTGATACTGCAGCAATTAAAGGAAATTGAAGAAGGAAGGAAAGAGAAAATGCAAGCAAGAAGGAACAAGCATGCGCGCCACGCGCTGAGAGTTAAAAAACACAAGGTGGGGAGCGAGATATGAAGAGCAGCTGTTCAGATTACGGAGAAGAGTGAGCAAGCGTGGGTGCCAATGAGCAAACAAGCTAACAAGGAGGGGGGGGGAGAAGTGAGGGGGGTAGTGAGAGCAGGCAGCAAGGGGGTGGAGGAGGCTTAATGAGCCATGACAGAAAGGCAGAAGGCGGCTGCGGGCGTGCATGCTCACATGCACTCAAGCTTTAGGCCACCAGAGGCCTCTGGTGGCACTTTTAAAAGCCACTTACTAAATGTCTCGAAGAGACAGCATGCGCTGTCTCAGGCGAGACCTAAAAAAGCATTTGTTTGTCGAAGTTGACAAACAAATGCTTTTTTTGGTGAAAGTGGCCATACCACGCTTTGACTATAATGGCGGCCGCACCCCTTTCCTTAGAATGGCTCATTTAAGGAAAGGAGCGTGGCCGACATTAAAGTGTAAGTGCAGCATGGGGCATTTGGTCAATATTAAGTAACCCGCTTCAACTAGTTGTTCACATGGAAAGTTACGTTTCCGTCACATCACCCAAAAATGATCTTACAGCCCACGGTTAAGAGCCTGCTTGTAGAGGTTTTGGTCTATGCTGTTAGGCTCCTTTATAGTACTCACCTGGCAGAATCGCCTTCTACCCATTCGGCCACGTGTGTAAATAATAATGGGGGGAGAAATAGGAACGAGCCTATTGCTTCACTTAGGCTACATTTAGACTGCTCTGACCTGCGAGAGTCGGTTTCCACCCAACTTCACGCTGGTAGCTTTCAAAACCTTGGACTGTCCCCAACTCACACACTTTTACCTCGTTGTACAAACAATAGCAGGTTTACGCCGATCTCCTGGATCATAGCCAGGTTGCATCTCTTTTCTTAACAGCAGCGAGTCGTGCACTGCTCGGCGGTGTCCACTGGGAAAGTTCATACATCTCCGGCCATTAGCGGCAGGCTGTTAAACTCTATGCCCTGGCCAGGCTTGGACACGAGAGCAAAGGGGCAAGAGCCACCTGTAGAGGCAGTGCTATTGGGAGACTGCCCCAACACTTGCAGCACCAACAGCAACAGCAGGAGGAAGGGTAGTGCCCGTGCGGCCATCCTCGATCCGAGTCCAGGCAACAGGGACAGAAGACCACTGGGATCCTCTTTATTAGAAGCGCCTGCGAGGCAGCGCTCGTGGGTTCTAAGCATATAATGGTGGGTCAGTAAGAGAGGTACGGTGGATTCCTCAAGAGACTAGAAACTCGGCACAAACTTTTCTGCGTTGTGGACTGGTCGCGAGCTTCTCCAAAAGTAAGCAGTTTAACCTGTTCTCCAGCTCGCTGCCTTGACTGTGGGACGCTGTGGAGCTGGTCTCTTGCCTAACGGACATATCTGCGTGAAGGGGACACTGCGCTGCACTGGGAGGCCGTCATAGAGGCTTGAATCGCCGGGACTGCGAGGACCAGGGTGCTAGTTGCTCTGTTTACCCTGCACACCTGCCTCCTCTTCCCGGCCCGCCTCCTTTCTGACCTACCACCTTCCATCTATATCAAGGGTCCCCGCTCACACGCGCCAGCGGGACGCGCGCGGGACGTAGCCCGGGGCGAAGCCCGGGCCAAGGGCGGGCCCGTTTAAGCCCGTTCGAGACCGAAAGAGACCGGACTGGGCCCCTTCTCTTCAATCCGTGGACTAAAACTGTATGTGTACCATTTAAGTCCATTTATTCTGGTTTTTATTGATCCTTGAACGCGGCACCTCTTATCACAGGTTACTTCAGTATTGACTGGCGCATAATACTACGATCCAACCTTCCTGTTCTCTTTACTTTGACAAATGGCAACCAAAGAGAGCAGGATTTCTGTTACTAATGGTAATCTTACTGGCACCTTAGACCATTTTATTGTCAGAGCAAACTCTGTGATTGATCAAGGCATAGATCTTATGCAGCGTAGAGTGTCGCAGGATTTTGCCCATGCTAGGAGATCTTCGCTGGGCTTAATTGCTACTGCCCGCTCTCCAAAAGGTTCTGGTGCTAAAACAACCACCTTACCCCTTACCCAATTTATGGATGACACATCCCACAGTGATTCCCTGAGTTGTGATGATCTCACGACAACTACGAGAGATTTATCACCCCCAGCGATCAGACATGGACCGATCCTTCGGAAAAAAAAGGGAATTACTAAAGAGCCGATTCCGAAAATTAAGCCCAAAGCTTCTAATGAAATTGGATCTAAATCTGGGGGAGTTAAATCTGTAAAACGGCGAAATAATATAGTTCTAGAGACCTCAAGCGTGGTCAAAGATGCCCAGGGAAGCCATACCTTATTGCCATTGTCCACCCATTCGAAGCCTCAAGGGGATTCCGCTAGTCAGGTTCTTGCTGATCCTTCTGTTTTATCGCCAAACGTAGATGGGGATGCAATAACACTACACAATATAGATACATTGCTGCGTACTCATCTTGGCCCTTTGGAAAAAAGGCTAGTCAGCTTAGCGACCCACATCTTAAAGCTCGAACAGCAATTAAGGGGATTTATAGATGGTGCCACCAATAAAGTAGGCCCCACATGTTCCTGTAGTTGCATTCCAACTGTTAGGGCGGGAGGGGTAGTGACTGATGCCTCCTCTTCCTTAAGCTTAGACAGTCGGCCAGTAACTAATTCGCATCTTGCACCCCAGGTAGTTTCTGCTACTACACCTAATCCCCCGCAAGTACAACACGAAGTTAGGCCACCTGCTAAGCAAAATTCAAATAATTATAATACTGGGAAGGCCACCCTGGCTAAAGAGAGCGATAATGGAAGGATGGTGACGAAGGGGAATCAGGGAGAGGCACTTGGGTTTACCCCGAGATTTGATCTGCCTCCGGAAGCAAGCCCTTATCTGGTTGTCCTTACAGGGGTACCAGAAATTAGTGACCCTAGTAGCGAGGATTTCACTAATTTGAAAAATAAGACAATACATTGGCTTAGCATCCATAGGCCGCTGCCCCCTCACGTTAATAGCGAGATCATCATGGTCAGAAGGGTGGGGTGGGTGGGGTGTACCCCTAAAAACTTATCTGGCGATTGTGTTATAGTCAATTTCCGGGATGTTAGGACAGTAGATTATATCTGCAAGTGGGAAACATCCCGCTTTGATACAAAAAAAGGGGTGCGTCCCCTCTCCTTCTTCTACCCATCTGGACAATCGAGGATAGAGGGAAATGGCTGGACCTCTATCCCCTACTCGCGGAGGGGAGGCGACGGGAAGTCTAGGCGAGATCCATACGCCCTGAAATGGTCTTATACCCCCTGCTCAAACAGATATAGTCTTCTGGACCAGGTTGACTGACTGCCCAGGTATACCCAAGCAGCACAGGGTACAATGGTGGATAACACCTTGGGTCCTGAGTTAATTGAGGCAATAGGGGAAAGCAGTCTGTCTACTTGCATCCAGGGGCCCTCATCTGATACTATGGGGATCATCAATAGTCTCCCCTCAGAGAATACCACACCGTCTCCTGGTGTCCCGTGCTTGCCCGATAACTCAGAAAGTACTAGTGCTGTTTCACCGCGGTTTATTGAACTACAGCCCCAGAGGAGTCCATCCCATCAATCTGATCTTCTATCAAATCCTCTGTGCCATCCTCAGCCTATGAACTTAATATCTTGGAATGTGGCGGGTTTGAAAAACAAGTTAGCCTGCCCAGACTGGGGTACCTTTATTGATACCTCTGACGTGATTCTACTCCAGGAGACTTGGGCCAGGGAAGAGGCTCATAGATTGGGGTTTGTGGCCTTTAATATTTCAGCCCGCTGGGGTGGTAAAGGCCGCCCCTCTGGTGGCCTAACAACATGGGTTGGTATACATCTGGGGTGCAGGGTGGATTCGATTCAAACAAATTCGGACGATATTCTATGTGTCCTTATGACATGGCCCTCCTCATATAAATTGGCGGTAGTGAATGTATATTCCCGACCAACTGCATTGGCAAAGGAATCAAAGACTATTGGGGAACTATCAGTTTTCCTTGAAACTTTAAACCGAGATATTCACTATGTAATCGCAGGAGATTTTAACTGCCACTTCGAGCCCTTGCATGGGCTGAATGAGGGGGTATTGTCGGGAGAGGATGAGTTCTGGGGAATCCCCCCTAGTAAGTCTACTTATGCAAAGGCCTGGACCCCATTGGCCATGCAGATTATGACTTTAACTCTTCATCATTCGGTCAGGGCGGTTAACGGTCGGAAGTCCTCAGACATTCCCTCCAAGCCTACTTACAACAAAAAAGATCGGGAATCCCATTTAGACTATGTCATGGTTGAGACCAGGTTGTGGCAAAAGATAGTGGACCTGGAGGTATTGAATAGAACGGACAGCGACCATAACGCACTGTTACTGAAAATGGAATCCCCTAATATCCTGAAAAGCCAAACTGAACCGACCTCTGACCCTGGTCTGGTCATTACCAATAACAGGAGGCGGGTCAAGTGGGGGAATCTCCGAGAGAGGAGGGACGCTCTCTCAAATTTATATACATTAATTCTACCTTTTCTTGAAAGGGCAAGTGACATTTGGGCACAGGGGCTACTTACCGGTACACCCAGGAACCTGATTACCGTCCACCAGGAATTGGTAGACACCCTGGCAGGCATTTTCAACCCTATTGCTACTTCTAGCAAGACTAGGAATTCCCCAACGTCCTGGTATAATGCCACGTGTAGGAAATCTAAATCCGATTTGATCCATGCCATCAAAATCGGTAGCGATAGGTTAACCATCTGTGCCTTCAGGCACTCCTACAAAGAAGTTATGAAACAGGCTAAAATAGATTGGGATCGGGAAAGATGGGAGAATTTAGCCTCTGCACTTGCTAATAAGGAAGCGCGGAGATTCTGGGCAATCGTGAACACAGGGTGCGATGAACCCCGTAACGCGATTGAAGTTAATCTAGACGCGGGGGTGGGGGAATCCCATTTTAAATCTCTTTATGCAGCAACCTCTGATTTAGTTTTTTTGCCCCTCCATGCATTCCGTCTAGGGGATGATGAGGCCCTGGAATTTTCCCCAGAGGATGTCTCTAACACCCTTGCAAAATTGACGAGGGGTAAAGCTCCAGGTATTGATAAACTCCCTGGGGATATGTTCAAAGAACAGCCAAAGATATGGGCGCCGTATTTAAGTGCTCTATTTAATTCCATTTTGTATGGTGCTGAGGTTCCGGATTCGTGGCTGGGAGCAGAAATTGTACCAATCTATAAAAAGGGTTCTCCCCTGCTCCCCGTCAATTACAGACCCATTAGTCTCATTGACGTCCCCCAAAAAATATTTGCACGTCTTATTTTAGATCGTTTGCAGGAGTGGATCAATGAGTATGAAATTCTTTCACCATATCAGGCTGGATTTAGGAGCAAAACATCTACCATGGACCAGATCTTCCGTTTAATAATGCTGTATTGGAAGACTGTGACGGTAGAGGGTGGCAGCCTCTATATGGTCTTTGTAGATTTACGTTCAGCATTCGACACTGTCCCCAGGGGTAAACTTTGGGCTGTCTTACGGGATTTGGGAGTTCCGAATTTACTATTGGGGCTACTGGTGAGGTTGCACACACAAAATTTTGCACAGGTCAGGTGTGGGAGAGGGGGTGTAATGTCTGCTAGGTTTCCAGTGAACAAGGGGGTCAGGCAAGGGTGTGTCCTGGCACCCACATTGTTCTGTCTATATGTAAATGGGATGATATCTTACTTGGATGCGGTGCCAAACAATGATGCACCCAGATTGGCTGGCAAGAAAGTCGCGGCTATAATGTTTGCCGACGACACCTTGCTATTATCTAAGTCACCCATGGGGATACAACGCATATTGGATGGTTTTAACAACTTTTGCTGTGAATATGGTTTACAGATAAATGTAGACAAGACAAAATTTATGATCTTTAACCCCTCATCACACACCAGACCATCACCCACCTTGGATTCGGTTCCATTGGAGAGAGTTCAAACATTTCAATATCTGGGCGTCACATTAAGTGAAAATCTCTCCTGGGGTCCCCAGCTGGCCAAATCCCAACTCAAATTGACCCAAATAGCTGGGGGTATACTAAAAATGACAAATGCCTCCACTTATAAGCCTATAAGCCCTGGTCTTGAAATTTATAAAACGAGGGCAAGAGCGGCGGCATTGTATGGAGGGGAATTATGGGGGCATGCAGTTAGACCTGAAATTACAAAAGTAGAGAACAGATTTCTGCGGCAGCTGCTTCTGCTTCCCCAAAGTACACCTCTCCTACCGCTAAGGCTTGACTTGGGTCTTCTCCCCATCCAGGAGGAATTAGCCATTAAACCCCTTAGGTTTTGGAGGAGGCTATGGTTGACGCCCGAACTTCTGCAGTACAGAACCGAACTTCAAGAAATATTGTGTTTAAGCAAAGCAGTGCATATTCCCTGGCTCTTTTATGTCAAACAAGAACTCTTGACAATGGGCCTTGCGGATATGTGGTTCAACCCAGCAATAGCCTGTAGTAAGATTTCAGGGAAGTCATTTACTGAGTACCATAGATCTCGCTGCTCCAGTGTTTGGTTGCATGACTCTCAGAATGGTTCGATGGTAAAAGCATTTTTAGAGGTTAAATCTGTATATTCATTTGAAGATTATCTGAATGTGATTTACCCTACTCTGGCTAGGAAGCTTTATATACAATGGAGGTTCGGCTCCCTTCCTATAGCGTGCCTTACCAGCAAATGGTCTTCGTCAGGGGCCACACAATGCCCAGGTTGCGGTATGGACAATGAAAATGAATGCCATATTTTATTTTTCTGCCCTCTCTACAGTAGAGCCCGGAAGTACTGGATAGTACCAATTTGTAGAAATTTAGGCTTCCGGAAATGCTCAGAAGCACTAAGGATTTTTAAAACTGATACTGCTGGTCACATTGTGTTTGCACTTTCAAAGTTTTTGCATACTGTTTGGATCAAAAGGAGTTTTGTAATTTCTAATAGTGGTTAGTAGTTTTGGTCTATATTAGACGCTGAAATTGTAGGTACTGCCCCATTACTGTATGTTTTTATTGTACATATCTTTTATCTGTTCTTTTATGGCTGAAACATTGCCGAAATAAAGATTTATTGATTGATTGTTCTCCAGCTGTGAGAGGGCGGTGGGCAGGGCACTAGCAACATGAAGTCAAACTCCGCAACCAACCCAAGTAAAACAAAAAATGAAACCCAGTGCGGTGTCCCTGAAGCGGGTGCTGCGCTCAGTATTAAAGTTAAAACATAAATAAATATACAGAGCGCGGTGTCCCTGAAGCGCGCGCCGTGCTCAATATCAAAGTTTTAAAAATAAATTTTAAACTGAACGCGGTGTCACAACCGTGTAACAAGCCAAGTAAAAGGTCCAGTTGTTATGGGAGGTAACAAATGCAGACAAGGCGGTACCAAGAAGGGACTAACAAGCCTTTTTACAAATCAGAAGCCAGCATTTAAGAAGGACAATGACACAAGCCAATGACAAATATGGGCAGAGAGTGGGCGGGGCTTTCACTGCATACTCTATTACAGCATGCCTCGCAGCATGCCTCGCAGAGCGAGCAGTGCATGCGCACTGCCGCTAGGCTCGACCCAAAAAGGAAAGACCTCAGAGATAGCGCCCAGCAAAAAATCCAAAATTAAAAACTAAAATTGAAAATCGATCAGTAAAAAAGAACAAATCACTGGGAGAAAATACACCAAGCAGATGGATTGCTTCACTGTCCTCCTAATCTAGGCACTTATCTTTCTTTTTTTTAAATTGTAAGTAGAAAAGTCAATACAAGGATAAGAGCCATGACAAACTAATCCCTCAACCCTGCCCTCCCTCAACCCCCCCACCCCTGATGCTAAAACATCAGAATTGGCTCGTGGTGAAGAATGACCTAATACAAATAAGCATTTTCTAGTGTTTCGAGAGTCGATAAAAAAAGGTGAGAAAGAGAAAAAGATAAAAGTTGCATTGTACAAAAACATACTCTCGTAGCGAAAACTATACTTTGTAGCTATCCATTTAAACACTTCAAGCCATAAACAATGTTAATAGAATAGCGACTCTGTCGTAAATTCCCTGATAGTCAAACAAAAGGAAGTTTCCTAGCCTCGGGTATCACCTACATTCTAGATTCGTGGAATTTGTAGATCCTCCCTAGTTAACCAGGAAGTACTAAAAAGAGTGAGAGAGAAAAAAAAGTGACAAACATGAATTAATGCTTACAATTCAGAGACCCCGTTGTATATGTCTATCCTAGCCAAGCAGTTAAGGGTGCCCAAATGGCAAGTCCCTTCTTTTTTCCCTGGCTTCCCTTCCTGGAGAATATGGCCTTTTCCATATGGCAAGAAGATATCAATCGGGCTAGCCAATGAGAAAATAATGGGGGATTTTGGTTCTATCCAGGATGAAGCTATACAGAGATGTAATATGGTCATAGCCACAAAAATGAGTGCACCCCCGTTCTTTCTGCTAAGCTTATCTTGCATACCTAATAAAACAATTGTGGGAGTTAGCTGGATTTCCTGCGAAAGATCTTTAGTAAAGAAGTCTTGTATCTGTCCCAGCAGAGGTGTAAGTTGGGGACAAGTTACGAACATGTGTATTGAATCTGCGCTAAACTCCAAGCATCTAGGGCAGAGCGTTCCTGTCCCCGTTCCCCATTTAGCAACTCTGCTAGGTGTGATGTATAAAAAGAATTTGGTCTTTTAAAATTGTGCCTGTAGCTAAGCAGTTAGTAAATAGCTCTTAGCGGATTGCACGGCCTGGTTAAAGATGTTAAAATGAATATTCAGTTTCGCCTGCCATTTATTAGCTATATTAAGCATATCATCAGGCATTAACCTAATTAAAATATAGCATAGATATATCCAATCCTGGGTAAGGTGGGATTTATTAGTTTGTCAATAAGGTCTATCTTGGAGAAACCGGCAGTCCCCTGGTCTTACGGGTCAGAAAATCTCTTATAGCAATATATTTAAAAGTCTTTTGTTCCCTCAGATGATATTTAGTTTTAAGTTCACAGAATGTTTTAATACCACCAGTAGGTATCAGGTCTCCAATTTTTAGGATTCCCGCTCTGTACCATTCTTGAAGATAGGAAGCCCCAAAGATTGCTGGTAGATTAAGATTATTATTAATAGGAGAGTAGTAATTCAGTCTGCCCAGCCCTAAAGTTTTACGGATGTTGCAAAAAACTTTATAGGTACTCATCAAGGTCTTAAATCTTACCCGTTTATAATATCCGAAAGAGAGCTGCCGCCAGAGACATCCACGGGGCTCTTCCCCCAATATCAGTTGAAAGGGAGATGGGGGGCCTGCATTTGGAATATGTGAATGTTCTTGAAGCAGCTCCGAGCTATATTGCATGACCGAGGCCCAATAGTAAAATCTTAAAATAAGGAGTGCCCAGCCGCCTCTATTCCTGGGAAGGGAGAGCAGATTGAAAGCTTGTCTTGGTCAAGAATATGCCCAGACAAATTGGGTGAAAATCTGGTCAAATCTCTGAAGCATTGCCCTATAAATGTATAACAGTTTAGGGAAATAGGACATTTTAATAACATTACACCGCCCCACGATAGTTAAATGTAAGTTATTTAGCCGTTTGAGTGCCCGTTTAGTTTCTATCGGCAACGGTATCAGATTGTTCTCTACTATCAGGTTGGTGTTGGCAGCTAAGGTTACCCCCAGATATTTTGCGGTTTGAACCACCCAACCATCAAAACAGTTAATTTGGTTGTTTATAATAATCTGGGTTTTGCCTTGATTGAGTTGATTGAGCGTACTCTGAGATTTTTACAAAATGTTTTGCCTCTTGTTCTAGAGGGTTGACGGCGCTTAAAGGATCAGGGGTCACTACCGCCAGGTCATCGGCGTAAGCCATGATTTTAGTATCTAGCCCAAGTCTGCTCACCGCTCGAATAGATTGATTGTTTTTTATTTCCTTTTTAAAAGGATCTATATGTAGGGTGAAGAGCAGAGGTGAGCACGGACAACCTTGGCGAGTCCCCCATGAGATTTTAATCTGCTCCGTCAGGATCCCATTAATTGATATGTTAGCTGTGGGATTACTGTAAAGAGCTTGCATGGCTCGAATTGCCTTAGGCCCAAAGCACATTTTTCTCATGGTGACCAGGAGACCCGATCAAACGCTTTTTCAGCGTTGAGTAGAATTAGTGAGATTGGGTCTCCTGATACCTGAGCTTTGTCTAGTAAGGTGATGGCCCTGCGGATGTGTTCCGTCGTGCTTTTTTGGGGGATAAACCCATGTTGCCACTGTGACACCAGGGACTCTATTCTTAGGGATTGTCTCACAGCGAAGATTTTTGCGTAGATTTTAGAATCACAATTAATTAAAGTTATTGGTCGGTATGATTCCATTTCAAGTGGAGATTTATCCTTTTTTGGGAATATTACTATCTTGGCGTTGGACCAGGAATCTGGTGGAGGAGCACCGTTAAAAATAGAATTACCAATAAAGTAAAAAGAGTATTTAACTGAGGGGCGAATACTATTGTAGAACTCAACCAGGATGTGATCAGCACCAGCCGCTTTCCCATCAGGGAGTCTTGCCAGGGCTTTAGCTATCTTGTCCCATGCAGGGGATTCCTCAAGTTGATCATGATCTTCTGCACTGAGCTCTGCTAGAGTAATTTGGTCTAAATATTGAGAGCTTTCATCCTCTCTCGATTTTAAAGGCCCTACATTGTCCTCGGAATAGAGATTCTGGTAAAATTCGCAGAATGCCCTGCGGATCTTGATTGCATCATTCGTGATCTCGCCAGAGCTGAGTTGGATTGATAACATTTCACTAGCAGACACTTGCTGTCTGATTCTGAGGGCAAGTTGATGGCCAATGCTATTGCCACATTCATATATGTTTTCTCTAGCAGAAGTCCATTTCGCTGCGATTTTCTCAGCAAATATAGACCCTATTTCAGCCTTGCTGGCTATTACTTCTAATTGAGCAGCATCAATTTCAACACCCGATTGAACTGCCAGGGTTAATTTCTCCTCTGCCTTTTTCATCTTATCTTGCACCCTCAAGAGTTGTTCTTTCTCTTTTTTGTTCTTCCTTATAGGCTACTGCAAGGTCTCCCCACGGATACCCGCCTTCATTGCATCCCATACAATTCTCACTGCTGCGGACCCTATATTAATCTCCAGAAACTCTTTGATCCACCCTGCATATATAATCGATACCCTTCATCATAAAGTAAGGCTCTTTCAAAACTCCAGTTCGAGGTTTCCCCCTTAATAGCCAGCCTGCTAATGTTTAAGATGAGAGGATTGTGATCTGACATAAAACGTAGAGCAACCTTGGAGTAATGAAGAAACAAAAAAATAATCTAATCTAGCAAGGGAGAGGTGCGGGGCTGAGAAGTATGCATAGCCCGGCTGCGTAGGTTTTAAATAGACCCGCACATCCCTAAGTCCATGAGTTTGTGTTAAGTTGAGTAGGGCTTGGTATACTTTGGGCTTTCTACCTGTATAGGGCCAGTGATCACTTGCGTTCCATTTGCTAGGTAGGTTGATGTGTAGGTCCCCACATATTACCATTGGCAGAGGCCAGTGCGCAAGTTCTCCCTTTAATAACCCGGGGGTCATCAGTGTTGCTCCCATAAATGGAACATAATGTAAAAGCCAAGTTAGGGGGAAGATGACATTCAGCAATAACCGATCTATCAATCAATCAATCATAGCATTTGTAAAGCGCACTACTTACCCGTGGAGGTCTCAAAGCGCTGGGGGGTGGGGAATGCTGCTACTGCTCAAAAAGCCTGGTCTTGGGGAGTCTTCTGAAGGTCAGTAGGTCTTGGGTCTGTCGAAGGTGGATGGGGAGAGTGTTCCAGCTCTTGGCGGCGAAGTGGGAGAATGATCTGCCGCCGGAGGTCACTCTTCGGATGCGGGGGACTGTGGCGAGGGCGGGGTCGGCGGAGCGGAGCTGGCGGGTGGGGGTGTAGAAGTTGAGTCGTCTGTTGAGGTACGCTGGTCCGGTGTTGTGGAGTGCCCTGTGTGCGTGGGTGAGGAGCTTGAAGGTTATCCTCTTGTTGACGGGGAGCCAGTGCAGGTCTCTCAGGTGGGGTGTGATGTGGCTGCGGCAAGGGATGTCGAGGATCAGGCGTGCAGAGGTGTTCTGGATCCGTTTCAGGAGTTTGGCTGAAGCTCCTGCATAGAGGGCGTTTCCGTAGTCCAACCTGCTGCTGACGAGGGCCTGGGTGACTGTTCTTCTCGTTTCGGTGGGGATCCACTTGTAGATCTTGTGGAGCATGCGGAGGGTGTTAAAACAGGAGGAAGAGACGGCGTTGACGACCTGTTGATTCATGGAGAGGGTGGAGTCGAGGATGACCCCTAGGTTGCGTGCGTGGTCGGTGGGCGTTGGAGCTGTTCCCAGTGCTATCGGCCACCAGGAGTCATCCCAGGCTGAAGGGGTGGATCCGAGGGTGAGGACCTCCGTCTTGTCCGAGTTCAGCTTCAGTCGGTTGTTCCTCATCCATTCAGCAAAGGCCTTCATTCCTTCGAGGAGGTTGGTTTTGGCGGTGTGGGGGTCCTTCGTGAGGGAGAGGATCAGCTGGGTGTCATCGGCGAAGGAGATGATGTTGATGTCGTGTAGTCGGGCGACGTGGGCGAGCGGTGCCATGTAGATGTTAAACAGCGTTGGGCTGAGGGATGAGCTCTGGGATACGCCGCAGATGATCTCTGTGGCTTCGGAGCGGAAGGGGGGGAGGGTCGGATTTCACCCTGCTTGAATTCAATGGGTGTCTATGTTGAACCAAAACCCTTACCCCTCTTGTCTTTGCCCCCTGTGTCATTCCTCCAATAACCCCAGAGAATTTAGAAGGTGCTTCTGGGATCCCTCCACATGTGTTTCCTGAAGAGAGATTACTTCAGCTCCCAGTAAGCGCAGACCCTGAGCTACCTTCTGTCTTTTCAGGGCGTCATTCAGACCACAGATATTAACAGATACAATTTTTAAGGAATATTGGTTGTTAATACTTAATACTTTTTTTGCTTTTCTCCTGAGTATACAGCTTTGACCAACATACATTTTGTGTACCCCACATCATCCTGGTATTTACTCATTTGTGTATTTTTCCTTTTCCTATTCTCTTTCTCTTTACTTAGTTTTTTCCCTTCTTTTTCTGTATATTAGTGCCACCTAACAGTATCAAATTTTCAAGTAATATGATCCCCACCACCACCATGTCGTGACCCCCCCACTCTCCCCCAAACCTCCCTCCCACATAAATAGAGCAATAAGGGATACCGTGAATGATGGTTGTCAGTGAGAGCTCCTTGCCGCTAGGCCGCACCTTATATTTTAACAAGAAAAATTATCAGCCTTGAACTATTTGTATCATATGTGTTTGAACACAAGGGGGGAACACAGTGTATACCTACTAGATCAAATCCAGTAAAAGAGAGGGCTCCCAACCCCTAAAGGGTTTAACATAGAGCCCCGAAATATATATCTGAAAAGTAACTTCCCCATCGATCAGATGTAATAAGGAAAAGGTATTCCATTGGATTAGAGCTAATTCACTACCTTAACATACATCTCTTGTTCAGGTAGATTTCCTCTAGGCTTTACTTATTCCCTTTTTTTTGCCTTAGCCTCCCCCAAGTATTCGCCTGCCTTAACCGCAGACACGAAGATCTGGGTAGACCAATTCAGGATAACTGTCAATCTGGCAGGATTCATTAAAAACACTTGGGCACCTAGCTGCTGAAAGGGGGTGATTAGTTGGCGCAGATGCCATCTGCGCTCTATCGTTGTGTGACAGAAGTCCGGTTTGGCGAAGAACATCACACCGTTAGCCCCCTTTAATGAGTTCGGGCAGGCCTGATCATAGACAAATTGTCTGAGGAGAAAGTTCCCAAAGAACACTAAGAAAGCCCTGGGTTTTTCTCCAGATGAGTTACTGCCATTTCGTCTGTGTTTTAATTTGCAGGGGAAGCGATGCGCCCGTTGGACTTTGTAGTCCCAGTTCCAACTCGATTGATTCGGGAAGGTTTCGCGCAGCAACTTCACGACGTAGGGCCTTGGGTCGTCTCCCTCGACTTCTTCCGGGACACCTAGTAGGCGGAGATTGTTCCTGCACTGCCGATTTTCTTGCTCCTCTATTTTCATCCTGATATCCATTAAGCATGCGTTGTGAGCTGATCCCTGATCTTTTAGAATGAATACATCCGTTTCTATGCTCTCTGTGCGGCCTTCAACCATGCTGACACAGTCACTGATGTCAGTGCATATTTTGTTTAGCTTTTGCAAGCCTCCTTGTAGCTTTTTAGTGGCCCCCTTAGCTGCTCGATTGTCAGAACAGACCTCTTCCTGAAATTCTTTAATAGAAGCTAGAATTGAGGCTAGGGAGGGTTCTGCCAAAATTTCTGTTGCTGGTTTAGTATTTTCCCAGATTGAAGTCTGTTCAGCTTCTTCGCATGGGGGATAGGACATAAGCGAATCTGAATAGTCCCATTTAAGTTGACTGGTGTTGTACAGTTCCTGTGTTTTTAGAAAGATCGATGCTGATGTCTTCGCTAGAACTAGCTTGGTCCCCGTCAGACGTTGTCAGAGAGCCATCTGAGACAGAATAGAAGTTTTCGCCTTTGATCTCTGGGGTCCAGGGGGCTCGGAGGCCGGGGTTGGGTTCTACTCCAAGAATATAATCTGTGGTGCCTGTTGCTAGGCATTTTGACCCAGTCTCGATTTCAACCAACTGCTTGGTGGAGCTTGAAGCTAAAAAGGTTGAGAGGGCGGACTCTGGAATTGACATTAAACCTGACTCTGATATAGGTCTAGCAGCATCTTCAGTAATAGCAAACAAGTTAGCAGATAAGTTCGCTAGGGCCACCGGTCCCTCTGTGCTACTTTGATCTTCCGGCTGCTCGCTGAGAGATTGAAATACCACTTTTTGTGCAAGCGTGCTGCTTTCTTGTGACACAACGGGCTTTGGTTCAAGGTTCAATCTCCTTTGTATTTCTGTAAGCGAGTGTTCTAGTTCAAGCGTAGCAGTGGGGTGTAGAGCTTGAAGCATTGTCTATAGAAGTGTCTAAGTTAAGTGGTGGTGCCTTGGGTCCAGTGAGCATTTTAACGATAGTAGGTTGATAACCCTCCCTTGCACCCCCAGCACCCCCGCCACCCCCAAGTTTCGAAGCTGCTAGACTCTCGTTTACCTTTAGTTGAGTTGTCCGACACCATTACTTCCCCAGGAGCAGTGCTGCCTTGCGCAGGCTGGGCTGCCTTTAACTTGTTACTTTTCCCGGTTTTGGCTCCTTTAGACGTCATCCTTAGGCTCCGCTGTCGTTTTCGCGCTGGTAGCGAGGACGAAGAAAATGCAGGTGCGCGTGCAAGGGCAACAAAGTAGCACAATATCCAGTGGCAAAGAAACAAGTGAAGCGTTCTTCCTAGAGCAGCGAGTTCACAGCGATAAACAATATCTTTAGCGCTTCCACGGGCTTGGAAACGGAGCCGATTCACTCGCGTCCTGCTCCCTCCCAGATTCAGCATCGCTGGTAAGTCTGCATAGCCGATGGTCGAAAAGCATGGCGTGCGCGGCTGAGCGGTGTAGATTCACACTGACACCATCTTGCTCCGTCCCAGTAGATGTGACCGGTGCTTATCTTTCAAAGTAATACCTCTCACTGAACTTGATCTTTATTTATTGAAATAATATTATGTTATATTGCATTTAGTTCCAAACTTGACGCTGTCTCATGTGAATAGTGCCTTGACTGCTCGACCATATCTTACACACGAGAACCAGTAAAGCTCTGGGGTTCTGTTAATTAATTGAAGCTCTACTGTGTAAAATACTGGGCCAGCAGGGAGAGAATGCTGCTTTACCTTTCAAAATGCAAAGGGTTAGCTACAACTAATAGGATTTGGTGAAAAAGCGCGACCTTCATTTAGTTCACCTTTATCCTATGCACTTCAGTTACCAGTGATCCTCTTTGCTTTGTTAGCGACATGAATGTGCACTACCAGCCCTGCTCTTGATTGCAGAATGTGTGTTGGTGCACACCTCCTGAAAGCATAATGTGTGTTTCTGAAGGGCTCTGGACTAGGGGACTGATTACGAGTTTGGCAGTGTGGCAGCAGGCCGCCACGTTAGCGCCCTGCTGCCACACTGCCAAACTCCTCTGCACACCGCAAGCCAGATTACAAGTTAATTCGTGGTCTGGCGGTAGGTGCTTTGGCTGTTCCACGGTGGTCGTTTCAAAGGCTCAAATCTGAGCATTAGAAAGGCACTGCAATTGGAGTGCCAAAGCACGTTCCTGCACAGCATGGACTGTGAAGTCCATGTTGTGCAGGAACTGGGTGTGCATGCAGACGGGGGGCACACCATGTTCTCCCCTGCATGCAACCCTGGCCCAGAGGTAACAGGGTGCCCTGTATGGCCCCCTTACTTTCCTCACAGCCACACTTTTCATGGCGGGCTCACCGCCATGAAAACTGTGGCGGTGAGGAAACTCGTAATATTCTTGGTGGTGCCAGCATATTGCAGCCTCAGACCACTGCGAGACTGCAGAGGGATCACAGATCCCCAGTGTTAGCTGCGGTCCCATGGCGGTCCAACCGCCAAACTCGTAATACGGCAGTCGGACCGCAGATGCCGCGGAAGCCACACCACCACCGTGGCTTTGCCAGTTCATCGGACCGCCAAACTCAAAATTAAGCCCTAGGTGTGAGATTCCCTTCACTACTTGGCAATCTTATGCTGCCTTGTCTGGCCATTTTTTGTTTTACCAATGTTATATATTTCCACCAATGAATACTGCACCCACAAGATCTATTGAAAGGGCTGCATCCAAATTATTGCCCACAACCATGGTGACGTTAGCTACAGCGCCCTCTTACCAGACTGTGGGTTGGCTGGAAATGATGGCATCAAATGAGTGCAGTGTATATTCATTTGTATCTGAACCCCTGGTCATCTCCTTTAAGTTTCTGTCTAGACCATTTTAGCTGGAATCCTAGCTAATCCTTAGTTATAGGACAGGTGTGTGCCTTTTGTGTGTTTCCCTAGAGTTGAACTTTAATACAGTGTCCATTTTGGGAACTGTGTGCCAAGGTGCACGAGATGGCAGTTCCCGGTGCAGGCTGTCTTTTGTGTATTGGGGATGTGCTTTTCTGCCTGGTCCCGTCTTCAAAGCCCCCCCCCCCCCTCCCAATGCTTAATTCGCAAAAGACGCCCAAAGTTTTGCCCAGGATTCATGACCAGTGCTATCATAGGTCTGTACCAGGAGGGCGCAGTCTAGATCCCTCCTCATGCCTCTTTAATCCACCACAAGACACTCCCTTCCCCTTTATCTCACTCTTGTGGTTCCTCACTGATTTCTTCCTTTGTCATTGATTTTTCCGTTTTTTCCATCCTCCTTCATAGTTCATACCCCCTTTTGTGCTTTTCACTGTAGCTCTGTATCAAAGTCAGCAGAGGAAAAATAAGTGCCGGTCCCCAAAGGTGAGTCCCAGTGTGCCCCAACTGCAACCACGACCTCAAATTAAACACTGAAGCCCCTTCTCCCCCACAGTCCCTTTAAAATTAAAGTTACGTGGTCGGTGGTTCTGTGAGTGTAGATTTCCCTTGAGCTCATTGGAACCCCTTCTGTGCTGCTGGCGGTCTCCTAGCAGCCGGATTGCTTACGGATCAAAAGTTATTCAGAGTGCAGCATATGGAATGCAGGCCAGCTTGTGACTTTTGGCAAGTTAACTGGTCAATATTTACCTGTTAAACAGTAGATTATGGCATTAAATATACGAGAATTTTGCACAGGTAATGATGAAATCTCTGCAAAGAATGGGCAAGGAAAAGCATATGTAGCTTCACTAAGAACCAGACAGCTTCCCAGTGGCGGCTCCTCCACTATGGCGGAGAAGTGACGGCCCACTGGTTTTAAGCAGTGCAAATAAAGGAAACATAAAATAAAAATAACTTTGAGTTATTATCATTTTATGTTTCCATGCTGCTTTGCGAGCGGGCGGGGCTGCTCTGCTCTCGGAGCAGGGCAGGAGAGGAGTGGTTTGCTCACTCCTAAGTGAACATGACTGTTTGGCTGGCACTCTGGGACCGGCCAAAAAGTCATGCTCACTTTCCCTGTTCTCCATGCAGGCTGCATTACAGCCTGCGTGGAGAACAATCCCAGGCCCCCATTCCCTGGCTGAGCATCGAACCACTGTTGGTCAGGGGAGCCTGGGTGCTTACCAATCAGGGGAGCCTGGCTGTGCTTCCTGTTCCTGGAGTCTGACAGAGGAGAGCAGGAGCAGGGACGCGGGACGCGAGACCCGGCGGCAAGGTAAGTGTTTATTAAAAAAACAAGTTTTTTGCATTGCGCTACAACACCCCCTCCCCCAGCCCACTGCCCACCTGTTGGCTGTGCCGGCTGCCACTGAAGCTTACATATTAAAGCATTATTCAACACAGGTGAGAAAAAGATTTCTTCTTTATCATGAAAATGTTTTGTTTCATCATCCCCTCAATTTGTGTTTACGTTGCAGTGTTCTTGAAGATGGATTTTTTTAAATGTCCACGAAGAGTTTAGAAAAATCTCACATCTTTTTTTAGCTCTTTGCACACTTTAATCCTGACCCCCTGATATACCTCCTTAAAACATTGTTGTCCAGAGATTTTAATTTTTGATTTGTGTTTTTGGATTATTGGAGAAGTAATTTAGCTTGGGAATGTATTGCTGTTCTGGGCCAAATTTTTCTGGATGACATTTTTAAGTGATGATGTAATATTTCAGGAACCATGAGACCTATATACTTCATTTTGGTGTCAAAACATAGGTTTTGGGGGTCAAGCAATCTTACAGAGACAGGTAGTGTGAACACATTATGTACTCCACACTCAGCTTCAGAACACAGGCTACGAAAACATAGCTGGGAAGTGGCACACCATTTATTACAAGTAACAAATAGATGTAGGTTTTCTACGTAGTGCAACACTGCGTATGTCTTCCATTCTCTGTTTCAAACCAGTAGGAAGAAATGGCAGCCATAATAAAATGTTGTTCCTGTGAATCCATATGAGACATTTGTTGAATGACTGTACCTTTTTTTCCTAGCATTAGCATCCCTTTCGTACAAATACTTGTATGATAAAATGTCACCTAACAATGCAACAGAATTAGGGTGACCACCCATCTGTAAATTTCACGGACCGACATTTGGGCCTCAGGGCCATTGTCCAGAATCATTCCCTTTACAGGCCCCTTTTGTCCATAATTCTGGGGATTCCAGCGAGCTGTGCTGTTCCCCTGCGAAAAGCCTCAGAGTTCTGCAGAACTCCCTGTTGGGACGAGCTTGCACTCCTCCTCTGAGCTCAAGAGCAGCCCCTCCCCGAACCTGCACTGACTGTCCACCTACCCATTGTCATTCTGTCTGCTGGCTGATTGTCAGATACAGAATGACAGTACTGATTTGGAAAAAAAGGGGACCCCTACATGCAACAAATGCACTTGCTAGCTGTAGGGAAAACAACATGAAGGGGAAAGGAAACAAGCTAGATAAAAGTGTACAACATTCAGAAAACAAATAATCTAACAGGACACCATGTAATCAGTCATAGAACATTGTGCATGGATATTATCAAAAATCTTTTTATTTTCATGATATTTTATCTTTTTTTTTGGTATCAAAAATGTTTCTATTTCAATAAAATCTTCAATGCGTCAAACAATGTATCACATATGAGACACGATCATATATTTGAAAAGTTCATACAATGCAGTACAGTTTTATAAGCAGTACAACACGTTATCATGTATTTAAAACACGGTCCAGATGGTTCTTGGACAGAAAGGAGGGTCGCCGATAGATGGGAATTACGCGCATTTCGGCAGGTTGCCTTCGTCAGGAAACCGTCTCAACTTTCTCTATTTCTGTATATATTGGTTGGTCTATATAGGTTACTGCTTATTGCATTTCCTGAATGTAGAATCCGGGAAATAATTGGGGCCTTTTGGAGAGGGCGCGAAGAATGGAAGTAGATCAAATGGATCCATACATCTTGCTTAGGCCTTCAAGGTTTTATGTTCCAAGATGGATATGCTTCACAGGATTCCTGTATATGTACCTGTGAAGGGTCGCAATCCCGTAAAAAGTGGGGTCCTTTTTAGGTCTCGCCTGAGCCAGCGCATGCGCTGCTCTGCGAGACATTTAGTATTGGGGTTTTCAAAGTGCTACCAGATGCTTTTGCTGGCCTCAAGCTTGCGGTTACGCGCCATCTGCCTCCCTTCCAGTGCGATCACTGCTGCACGCGCACCACTCGCAAGCTTTTTTTTAAATTTCCTTTTTCTGCTTAGCGCACGCGCGTGCACTCCCCCCACCCCTCCCACTTGTTTACTTCTTGCCGCGCGGGCGCGTTACTTTTACTTCTCTTATCTCCCATGCCCCATTTTAACTTCAATAATGGCAGCCTTGTGGCTTTATATAAAGCGGGTCACCCAAATCTTTTGTTTTTAATTGTATATTTTTCAGCGCACATGGCTGCCGCGCGACTTTCTTATAGAATGCACTGCCAAAATCCTTATTAATAAAATGCAGCACGCCGAGCTTGTGTGTTTTTTGGTGGCACATCGCTGATTTGAGGGCACCTGTTCGTCAGCCTCCCAACACCGTTCCGCTTCGCAGCTTGGCCCCAAGCCACTCCCCCTCCCCCCCCCCTGCCTGACCCGCGTCAGCCTTTAGCCTTCCATTGCAGCATGTATGCTTTATCCTTGATGCAGCCCAGACAATTCTGCTTTCCCTCCCTGGTACGTCCACTTCAGGCTGCATGAATCCTCTGCATGTGCATAAGGTAACATTGTGTTGCTCCGTTGCTCCTGTCTTTGCTTAACTAGTTACGTACTGGATTCTTTTAGTACAGTTTCTGTTCACTAGCTGTTCCAGAGATTAAAGTTAATTTACATTTTAGAAAGTGCAGCACGCAAAGCTTAATTTTTATCAGCACTGTTTTCTAAGTGCGCCTGTTCAGTCCTGTCTCCCAACACCCTTCTGCTTTGAAGCTTAACCCCCCCACTACCTCCCTAATAGCTTTATCTATGTTGGCCTCGTAAATGCTTGTTAAATAATGCCCCGGTGTCCATCTCCCCAACTCCTCCCTTATCGCTGCTTTCTTCCTGCATGTTTTACGTTGCAACCATTTTCCAAGCTTTGCTCATGCTCCGGCTGTTGGCTCGCCCGTATTTACCCATGGTAGCTGCAGCTCACACTGTTTAGAGGTTTAAAGCCCCTATCTCTGCAGTAACTGGGCAAGGGCCGCGACGTACCGGAAATCTGTCTCCCCACTGGGGGCATCGCAATCATGATCTGGAATAATTAGCCACTGGATCTAAACTCGGTAGTTGTTTCGGCAAGCGTTATTAACTGCTACACAGAGCATTATCATGCAAGTACTTGAGGAATTCTTTCCCTCTGGAAATATTTACCATCCGCACACAGCTAAGGTGCTGGCTGGCCTGCCTATTACATGGGTCGATGGCAATTTGATATGAGCATTCTCATTCATTTATTTATGCGTCGGAAGTCCACGGAATTGCGTGACGTGTTCAGTGTCAACACTGGGTTGGCACTGATTGCCCTAAACCTTAGCGAGACAAGATGCTATTCCTGTGTATTTATTTTGCACTGGGCGCCGCCAGGCCTGCGTGAACAAAACTGTGTGATCCTGGGCAGATACGCTCAGTGTTAAAACCACTGCATTACCGCACTGTGCGATCCTGGGCAATTATCACATATCTGAGTACCTTTCTACAAATACTGAGATCAGGAGGCACAATGTACAAATCCTCCCGTGCATTGAATCTGCCCAACTAATATGTTGCTGCTTGCATGATAACAAAAGCGGGTGTAACGCAAAAATTCACTTTCCTCTCGCATCACAAAAGCGTTATCTCCAAGGCTGAGACAGGAATGTTTCTCCCTCCTCATTGACCAGTATCAGATAACGGCGCAGGAATTTTGCTTTAAGAACTGCGCCTGTTTTCTCAAGAGATAGGAAGGGGGGGTGGGGGGGGGAGATGTGGAAGGGCTGTAGAGTGTTGCTGGCCGTTGCCTAATGTGCAACAAGAACATTTATTGGCTTATTTGAACAAGTGAATACAGAAAACAAGCATTGGCATTGCCAATAGGTCTCGCTTTTGGGACCTTATAAGTATTTAGTTATGCAGCACAATATCCTTGGTGCAACAACATCAACTGTTGCATGGCTAAACGCTTATAAGGTACAAGGTTTAGCCATGCAACAGCTGACGTTGTTGCACCAAGGATATTGTGCTGCAAAACTAAATACTTATAAGGTCCCAAAAGCGAGACCTATAAGCTATGCCAATGCTTGTTGTTATAGTGTTGTGCTTTTCTTCTCAAAGGACATAAAAGTTCTTACCGGTTATATGTCCTTAAAAATGCTGCTGCTTAAGAATCCTCTTCATGATGTGGTCCCTCACTTGGGTTGTAGCTTGAGAAAAAATTGCCTCAGTTGTCACATTTGACAACTGTTTATCGTAAAAATAACCAGCGTGTCGTCAGCGATAGCGGTAGCCTCTCTGATGGAGAGGCAAATTGGCACCTCGAGCCCATAACAACCCTCGCTCTACCTTCATGGACCAAGAGGTAAAAACAAAGCATTAAGTTCTGAGGCAAAAAAAGGGGACACAAATGGATGCCCATTTAGTGGCTGATTTGTACAAAGTGAAACCACAAAACCTGTTTAATCGAGGCCTCCCCCTTAACCAAATTGTGTGATCTTAGGCAAATATTTGATTTTACCCATTCCCCTTTTTCTTCACTTTTGCATATAAAGGCACCTTCAAATTAGTGAGTTCAGAATACCAGCTGTACAAAAACCCATTGTGCTTGGTTTTATATACCATAATGTTGCTCTTTTTATAACAATCTGGGCTACATACAGAGTTCAAGTGACAACTGTTTTGCCTCTTAGTGAACTGTCACCAAAGTGGGGGCGGGGCAGGAAGTTCATGTGTAAAAGTTTTCCCGTTTAATAAGTGCTTCTCAGTGCAGTGCTATAATGTGCTGTATACATGTGAAAGCTTCTACATGTTAAAGAAATACACTTTTTTGAATTGTGAAGAGACTTGATCATATTTTACATGATGTTTGTTGTTTGATTTACATATCAAACCTTTTCAGGGGCCAGCTTGTGTATGGACTCTAAGACCCAAACCAGACCTTGGACTCGACTCATCCTGCAAATCTGTTGGCTCACCCACCTCTAGGCGTAGCTATGATTCCTGCAGCCTGTGCAGTGCCCCAGGCCCTGAGGCAAAAGCACTTCAGGAGCTGATTGAGGGGCGGACTGGTAGGAAGGCATAGCTTAGGAATGTCGGGATTTCATTTTATTGTTATCCCTGTTTCTGTAAGGTTTTTATTTCAACATTTCCAGTTAATGGAGAATGAAAAATTTCCTAGCTATCGTAACGGAAAGTTTCAATTCTATTAAGGACTCGGAGGCGAGGATTATGCTATTCTTTCTCCACTTTATTGAATAGCAGCCATTTTAATGTCAACAAAACCAAACTACTATTCCCATGGAACATAGGGAAACCAGAAGAAAACAATAGAGTGTCCACAGGTAGAGCGTCCTCTCCCCTCTGCACCAATCACAGGGCTCCGGTATGGATATAGTCCTCTTTTACTGTCCATTCCCCCTCTTTCGTCGCTGTAGGTCAGCCAGCCAGGAGGCTTTATGAATCTTGTTTACTAGAATCGCCTGAAGAACAAAACAGAGTATAAGCGACAGCCATGGCTAAGGCTTCACCTGTAGGGGAAACAGTACAACGAAGCAACAGCAAACAGGATGCAAATAAGACCAAAAGAAACTGTTACCTACCCCGATACGAGGGTGGGAAGGTATCACGGAGAAACGAGAACCCTGGGTGGGATAATCCTAGCCTCCGAGTCCTTAATAGAATTGAAACTTTCCGTTACGATAGCTAGGACATTTTTCATTCTATGTCAGGACCGGAGGCGAGGATTATGCTAGTTTGAAGCTTGTTCACCACCAACTGAGCCATATCAATAATCGGTTTGAAGTAAAACCGCTTAAAGGTAGAGTCTGACGACCAGTCTGCTGCGTTCAGAATGTCTTCCAGACAAGCTCCCAGGGTAAATGCCTTAGAGGCCATTGCTCCTCTAGTGGAGTGAGCGCTAAAGGCCCGAAGATCAATTCCTGCTTCCTGCATCACCGACCTTACCCAACGGGCAATGGTGGGAGAAGAGACCGCTTTGTGGGGCTTCTTGAGCGCAATAAGCAACTGTTATTCACCCGGCGGGAGAAACTCTTCTGACATTTCCTCGTACGCCTTGAGACAAGAGACCACGCACAACTTAGGAGTATCTGGAAAAGCAGGATACGAGACGGACTTCGTCCCACATTTCGTCCGTCTGTGGATCGTGAAAGTGACCCCTGTGGGAGAAAAGGTCCTGCTGGAAACATCCAGGGCCCTAACATCCGAAACCCTTCTGCCAGGAAATAAGGCACAGAAGCATTGCCAGCTTCGCCGACAGTTCTTTCCTCAAGAGGAACCGGTTAGGTTGCCAGGAAAGGAACAGGCTCAAAACTTGATTCACATCCCAGAGTTTGGAATGATGAGGCTCAGGAGGCAGAGAAAGGCGAATGCCCCGAAGAAGACGAAAAACCAACGGGTGCTCGCCCACCGGAGAACCGTCCACCATAGTATGACCCGCTGAGATTGCGGAACTAAAGGTGTTGACGGTTCTAGAAGCCAAGCCCTCCTCCGCTAGGCTGGCTAAAAAATTCAAGATAGAAGTCACATCTGTTGCCACGGGATTGAGACTCCGTCGCATACACCAACGACACCACCTTCTCCAAGTAGAACGATATCGTTTGCTGGTACTATCTGTCCATGCCTTTGACATGAACTTCTCATCTGCTCCCGAAAGGCCCGGGACCGCCCAGCATCCCCTGTAATCCGCCACGCCATCAGAGCGAGCGAACCCTGCGCTATCAGCGGGTGGGCAACGTTGTCCGGATTGAGTAGAAGATTCGGAAGGTGGGGGAGTGGGATTGGAGAATCCCAAGAAAGTTCCAGAAGAACTGGAAACCAGACTTGAGACCTCCAAATTGGAGATACCAGGACTACGTCCGCATTCTAGCGACGGACTTGAGCTGAGACCCTCGTAAGCATCGCGAACGGGGGGAAAGGCATAGCCTTGCTCGTCTCCCCAGTTCTGAAGAAAAGCATTGGTCTGTGCCGCCAGGGGATCCGGTCTCCAACTGAAGAATTGGGGAAGTTGGTGGTCTAGCCGGGAGGCAAACAGGTCGACTGAGAATGGACCCCAGGACTCTGGAGGTCCGAGAAGACCCCTGGGTGTAACTTCCACAGGCTCCCGCCGTAAAAATTACGAGAATGAAAATCCGCTACCTGGTTGTCCTGACCCAGCAAGTACTCCGCCGTCACGGACACATGATGGTTCAGGCAGTACTGTCAAAAGTTCGCCACCATGTCTGAGAGCGCTCTCGACCTCGTGCCCCCAAGATGGTTGATGTACCGGACCCCCGATACGTTGTCCATCTTCAGCAGTACGCAGGACCGAACGGAATCCTTGGTCCTGCATTGGATCGCGAAGGACCCCGCCAAGAGCTCCAGACAATTGATATGCAACTGTTGCTCTTGTGGTGACCACACACCACCTGTTGTGAACTCGCCGCAGCGTGCGCCCCAGCCGGACCTGCTGGCGTCGGATTCGATAACGATATCGGGCGCGGAACCGAAAATCGCACGCCCATTCCAGGCCTGGAGAGCCGCCATTAAATCTCCTCCCTGGCCTCTGCCGAGAGGGGTACTTTCCGAGAGTATGAGCAGCCCTTGCGAAGGTGATAGCCCTTGAGGCACTGCAGGGCCCTGTAATTGAGTGGTCCCGGAAATATGCCCTGAATCGACGCCGACAGCAAACTTATGAGGCGGGCCAGCTGCCTGAGAGAGAGTTGATGCTGCGCCAGCGCCGTCCTGAGTTCATGACGAATCTTCGCCAAAGTGGCGGGAGGGAAGACTGAGAGTTGCCGCCACTGAATCGATCGAAAATCCCAGGAAGATGACTGTTTGGGACGGGATGAGCGTAGACTTCGCTTCGTTGATCACGAAGCCTAGACTTTGGAGCAGGTTGACTGCTGTCTGGAGCTGACGAGTCAAGGTCGAGGGACACTGCGCCATCAGCAAGATGTCGTCCAAGTAAACTATGAGTCGCATGCCGGACGCCAGCAGCTGTTCGATCACCAGACGGAGAACCTTGGTGAAGCACCAAGGAGCGGAGGACAGACCGAAAGGAAGGGTGGCGAACTCGTATGTGTTGTCTCGCCAGTGAAATTGTAGGAATCTCCGGTGAGGGGGAAAAATGGCAACGGTCAGATACGCGTCTTTGAGATCGAGACGCAACAGCCAGTCGTGCGGCCTGAGCAGATTGCGAAGAAGATGGATACCCTCCAGTTTGAAGTGACGGCAAACCAGCCACTAGTTGAATTCGTGTAAGTTGATGACTGGTCTTTGACCTCCGTCCGCCTTGTCTACTACAAACAGGTTGCTGATAAAACCTTTGGGATGAGGTAGGGTTTCCACCACAGCCCCTTTGGCCTGAAGAGAACGCACCTCTTGATCGACCAGTGGGGCGTCGGCAGAGGAAAACGCGAGAAGCCGGGGCGGAAACGGCTGAAAGAGGTCCCCGTGAAACTCTATGTGAAACCCTTGCACGGTTTGGAGAACCCACGCATCCCCCATGAGAGAAGTCCAGGCCGGGAAAAAACGAGCCAGACGGCCCCCCACCTTTAGAAGGGAAGAAGGGAGAACACTCACCGGAAGAGCTGGAGGTGCCCCCGCCTCTACCGCCTCTGTTTCTTCCTCGACGTCCTCTCGTAGGGTAAAAGTTACCGAACCGGGCCTGGTCCTGATACTGTCCCTGGTTGGAGCCTTGTCCTCTCTGTTGGTTAGGGCGGCCGGACGAGCGGCCCCTGCCTCGGCCAGGACCCACGAAAAACATGAGGGCGAAACACCTTCCTGATTGTGTTCTGTCGAGAGAAGTAAAGGTGTTGACAAAGCGTCCCAGTTCCTTCATAAAAGGTTCGCCGAAGAGGCCTCCTTGGGCGACAGGGCCTGCCTCGGAATCCGCCAAATCTCCTAACTTAGGGTCCACCTTGATCAGAAGGGATCTGCGCCGCTCTGTTGAAATGGCGCGTTGGGCCCAAGAGGAGAGATTCTCAGGGGAGATCAACGACCCGGAGGATTTGGCTTCCTCCGCCATGTCTAGGATCTTAGTAATGGGTCCCAAGGCGTCCAGGAGCTTGTCTTGGCAAGCCCGCCAAGACCTGTCGATGCCCTTCTTCGGGTCTTTAACAAATTTTTGAAGGAAATTGGCCATGCGTGGGTCGATGTCGGAGGTGGCCGCCACCATGCCTGCTAGAGAGGGTGGAGGACACTCCGCCCTGATACAGTTCCGAACTGTGGCCTCTAACGGCTGGCAGATATGGCTGGCAACATACAGAGCGACCTTGTCACCCATTCTGAGGACCTTGAATGTAGGATGTCTGCGGGGTTCAGCATATCTGCGCAGAGGTTCCCAACCCCGGAATCAGGCGCAGAGCCTGCAGAGCGTTCGGGACGTGAAGGGCCAGCAACATTAGTATCGTCCCCCTGATCGGGGTCCACGGGAGCATAGGGCGAAGTTGGAGTGGGATTACTTGCCAGGAAAGCCTGCTTCAAGCGAGCAAAGACGTCCAAGTCCACCCCTGCTTCTTTGGGGCATTTTGGGAGAGGCGATCCTCTAGGGGCCCCATAGCCTGCTCAACTGCTTTATAGATGGACGAGTCTACCGCATCGCAGAAGTCATCGCCCCACGGCAGCGTGGCGAGTGGGTCCTCATCCCACTGGTCATCCTGATAAGTGTCATCTTCATAGGACTCCATAGCCAATGAGAGCAAGTAGAATAAATGAGGGCAACCTCAAAATATGGGGGGATGGGTGACAGCCTACACTTGAGGCAAGCTGAGCTTGCAATCGGGACACAGCCATGGCCCAACAGCCCTGGTGCAGAAAATATATAAAAGGGGCGACCTGCCAAATATGGGCCCAGCAGGAAAAACCTGCAGTACTGACTCCTCAGAGCGTTATTACAAAGGCCTAAATACGGACCCCCAAGCGGGACAAAGTCACCAGCATTCAATTGTGCACAGATCACACAGGTTGTTAGGGGCGTTCAGTGAATATAACTGCCTAATGGCAGTGAACAGACCGTTCTCCGGTGTCTTGGCAGGCCCAGGCTCAAGCCCGACGATGCGTTCCCGAGATTAAACAATGCACAGATTGCGCGAAATCTCGGGAATGCACGTCGAGAGAGGGACACACACACATGCCCTCAGGCGGCCGACAGAGCGCACCGCGAGACGCACCAAACTGCGCAGCTGTTAGGGAGGAACGCTCCCACGGCTGTCAGCGAGTCCACCAAGTAGCGGCGGACTCGCAGCAAGATGCCAACAAACAAGTGCCGAAATCAAGGAAAAAACGCGAGGCGGGTGCTGGTAATTACCGGTGCGCGTCGAGCGCTTGAGGAAAACAACTGACTAGCGTTTGCTGAAAACAAAGATTAAACACGCGCCGCTACCGGTGGCATAAACAGAAAAAGACAGTGCCTAGGGGAAAAACGTATCAGAATCCCCACAACGGCAGGCACACCACAAACTGATCAAATATGAATAAATAAAATGACCAGAAGCATATCATGCATGAAACAGAAGAAACTATCACCATAGAAACATATTATGCGTGAAACATGAACATATTATGCATGAAACATGAAGAAATTGTCACAATAGAAGCAAGTCACACGTAGTGAAATAAAAATAGAACTTGTCTGTCTGCAAGCAGCGAAGAAAGAGGGGGAATGGACAGTAACAGAGGACTATATCCATACCGGAGCCCTGCGATTGGTGCAGAGGAGAGAGGATGCTCTACCTGTGGACTCTCTATTGTTTTCTTCTGTATTCCCTATGTTCCATGGGAATAGTAGTTTGGTTTTGTTGACTTAAAATGGCTGCTATTCAATAAAGTGGAGAAAGAATAGCATAATCCTCGCCTCCGGTCCTGACATAGAATGAAGAGCACAATTAGAAATGCCTATCATAACATGACTGGTGTGTACTAATACTGAAATCTTTTAGTGCCATACTGTAAGCTGCCAGACAAGTACTCTGTACTGGAACCTTGGATTAATTCTCCCCCATTCTTTAAAAAAATAGCCTTTTCTTAACAAAGTGATTTTCTATCTGTAGGTCTGTGTCATTTCAATACAGCAACCCTAGCCAATAAGCAGCAGAGTGCTGTACAAGGTTCAAACCACAATTTATGTCCTAACACCGGTGCTAAATTATTAAGGGGTATATTTAATAACATTTCAGGCAACACAGTGCATGCAGTAAGTAAAGTTGCTGCGCTACATTGCATGAAAGAGCGGAACAGCACCATGATTTCAAAGATATGGCATATTGCATTTGTCATTGAAAGCATGCAAGTTACACAATGAACCCTCGCATCATCTCTCTGTTCACTCCCTCTTCAACCTTTTCCTCTCTCAGTTCTTTTTTCTCCAGCTGTTCCCTCCGTTCTCCTACCATGACATTTGTCTCTGTCCCTCTCACCCCACATGCTTTCTCACAGTTCCCTCTAACTCACCTCTCATATGCCCCACTACCTTTTTTCTTTTTTCAACATTTTTTCTGTCACACTCAGCATCTTTCTGTATATGTTTTTCACTCATTCGTCTGTCCCATCTTCTTCTGTGATCCTTTTTCTTTCACCATCCATTATTTTCTCTCTCAGCTGGCAGATCCTCTCTTGCTTTCCTCTTCTCTCACTGTTCACAATCAACCTTCTATTTCTCCCGCTTGGTATACATCCCTCTCTCTTCCTTTCTCATCATCACTTCTCTCTCTGTTTCACACTCTCTTGTAATGCTACTGCCAGTGAAATAGGAAGTGTACGCACACTAGAACAGCGCTGCTGCTGGCACTATCATTCATGGTACAGGGGTAGGATTGTGAAAACTGCCCCTTATGTTGGCTGTTAAATTCTGCTTGGGGTGTATTTGTTTGCTATTTTTTTCATCTTTAAATATGCCTAGCTATGTGTGAATGTTTGCTCAGTATTCCAATGTGTAATACAAACTGAAGACCATAAACCTATTTTAGCTTGTACTTCTGCCAACTGCCTAGTTTATTATTGTGTCCTTAAAAAAGACCTTTTGTCCTGAATATTGACCCTTTGTCCTACATTTTTACCATCACTGTACAAATTTGCCTTTTTGCCAGGTAGTCGCCTTAAACAGAACTCACTACATAATTTTACTTCCTAATATGCTGCATACTTTACCTTTCTTTGTCGCAAAATCCAGTTAACCCTGAAGAATAATCCCTCATTGCTGCATAATTCCAGCAGTTCTTAGTGTAAGGCTAGGCAGCCTCTTATACTCAGTAAGAAAGCCCTGCGGGTCAATGCACCTTCTACAGCTATCTGTGCAGCCAGAACGACTGTAAATTGATAGCACTTTTAACATTTCGATGTTGCCAATATGAGGATCATTGACTTGGCTCACAATAACAGCATCTGTCAGCGCTGCAAGATGTTTTTTTTATTTTATCTGCAATGCACCTATGTGTAGTGTCATGGGAGTTAGCAATAACGGACCCCTTTTGGCTCCTGATGGACTCCGTAGACCTGTGATGTAGGTGTAATAGCGGCAAGCAATAAAGGCTGATTTAGAATGTTGAGTTCGCAGTTACATGCAAAATAATAAAGCTGTATAATACTAAGCTTCGTGTGTGGCATAGTCATAGTACCTAGTACCTAGGCTGGGGAAGACGCTACAAATGGCAACGAGATAGGAGATAAGTAACCCGAAGGTCGACAGTGCTCTCCCAGAGAGTCTGTCGTGGTCCAAGGAAACTGTACATGTGTGCCACGTGTGTCATTGTCAAAGTATGGAATGGACACTTAATGTATCTGGAGTCAAAATGCAACTCCAGCTGCTGTGAAGCAGTTGGGGATAGCGAAAGGATTGCAGAGAATCTACATGTCGTTGGCTGAAAACGAGCTATTCAGGCCGCACATAAAGGTACATCGCTGCCATGCAAGATAAAGTCATATGTTATACTGGGGGTTACTGCAAAGGCGGACACGTACAGATACAGAAAAAAATGCTAAAGATTGCAGTAGTAATACAAATAAAATACATAAAGCACTGGCTGATGAAAAAAGTGACAAGAAAGCATACTGTCATTTCACTTACTAGAGCCTTGAAAAGTGGAGCTCTATGACCTCGGCATCAGGTGGGGAGAACCAAGATGCATGAGGGATGTGCTTACTGAGCTATCCAATACCTGATATGTCACACCACCAAAGCTGACAGGTGGCAGCTCAAAACAACTCGAGAAGTCTCCAGAAAGTGAAGGGCTCCAATGTATACCAAGAAGGAGGTCACTGTACCACGGACTGTCCAGAACGATCCAGAGGCCAATCCATTGCAGGGCCTCAGAGATGGTGTAGATGACGCAGCTCCTGTTGGACAGCCAACAAACTCTGACAGAGCTCCACCAAAAATGTCAGCCACTTCTATAAATAGCTACAATGCTGCTGCCTTTCTGAAACCACCACCACCACCTTTCAATACCGCCAAAGAGCAAAATATTCATGCTAGATAGATTGGATAGAGACATTTGATGATTTCATTGATGCACTTGAAGAGACTGATAGCAAAAAGATGATCAAATACCTCAAAAAGTTTGCTGGTGATGGTGTAAAAGAAGTCATAAGAAAGATGCAGTGAACTGATGAAGAAATCACATACCATCAGATTAAAGAAATCTCGAATCGCAAGTTCAATCCAATGCCCAATGTAGATTACGAAATACTTTTTCTGTCAAGAATGACAGAAAGTTGGTGAAACCATCTATGAATTTGTGGAGAGACTTGACACACTCACCAAACCATGTAAGTTCAACAAATGTAATGATGAAGAAGCTATACGCCATAGAGTTATTGATGGATGCTTGTCAGCTTGTCAGCTTCATTCAGACGACGGAACCTGAGGGAAACAGGGAGTGTTTATAGCTGCCAGAGCTGAAGAGTGTACCCATAGACAGAGCTGAAGAGTTTGCAGATAGACAAGCTGCTGACATGGAGGTCGAAGGTGCCCAGAATTAATCAGTCATGAGTGTGAAAAGTAAACCAATGCCAGCATCTGAAATACACAAGGTGAAGTCTACACTTAAAAAGTTGTGTTTTAGATGTGGATTTTCGTTTACACACGAAAATCCACATCCCCAGTCCCGCCATTGGACAGATATCTAAAGGCTTTGGCATTTTGAGATGGGTTGCAGAGCAAAGGAAAAAGCAAGTGCGTCACAGTGCAAATACAAAATGACTGCCGGGACGTACCAGAAGCAACGTTCAACGCACACCCACATGGCCAAGCGGCGACATCAGTTAAGACAAATTGACACTGATCGAAGTCGATTGTCATCTAAATAATCATCAAGCGGTTCTTCCATATCAGTATCAGGTGAAAGTGATGATGATGGTTGTGCCATGTTGATGTTTACCCCAGAAAAGTGTGTGCATGATTGACTGGATGCATGTGAAGAAAAATGTTAGTTAAAGAAAATTCAACATGCTAAAGTACCACAGTCGTTCCAAATTGTCCAAAGATTACACTTAAAATAAACTGTTGTTAGATACCTTTCATCATCGACAGTGGTGCTTCGATAAACCTGAGGAGAAATATAATAAATTGTTTCCATTACTGAAACTTTATGCCATCGTGAACCAAAGTGTATAAATGAGCTGCAGTAACACCCTTAAAAAGTCAAGGTTTATTTGTAACGACAATGAAATACAAGAAAACGAAGGTGCAAGCACTCATCCGTGTGCTTTAAGGTACAGCGTCAAGTGCCTGTCTACTCAGTTTCAGCACAGCTGCTGATATGGGACTGATTTCCGTAAACTACAACATGAATGCTCACCATGAAATAGTTACCTTCATTGTTTCATGGTTTAGGGAAGCTTAAGACTATGAAATTAAAGTTGCATGTTAATGAGGATGTCCGTCCTGCTGCTCAAAGACATAGATGAATTGCCTTTCATTTACAAGATGCTGTTGAATAAGAACTTGAATCGTTACTTAAGCATGATATAATCGAGCTGTATACTGGTCCCACACCATGGGTTTCTACCATAGTGGTAGTGCCTAAAATGGACAGTGAAGGAGCTGAATGCACATGCATTGACTTGCACCAGGCAAACAAGGCAATTGAACGAGAGCGACATCCAGGTCCACACATTGATGACATGATACCGTAATTAAATAGTGCAAAGGTCTTCTCTTGCTTTGATTTGAAAAAAGGTTATCAAGTGGAACTTGAAGAAAGTTGCAGGTACATTACAACCTTTCCCACACATGTTGGTCTGTTTCGATACAAAAGACTACATTTTGGTGTGTCATTGCCTGCAGAACTTTTTTGGGACATAATTCAACCTATCATACTGCCTGTCATGAATGCATTCTATTATAGCAATGACATATTGGTTTTCGGAGCTACACAAAAAGAGCACAATAAAGCTTTCACACAAGTATGTTATTTACTTGTGGATGCAGGTTTGACTTTGAATGCAGATAAATGTGAGTTCCACAAGACAAAGTTAAAACATTTTGGCCATATCTTTTCAGATGGGGCACTCAATCCTGCTAAAGTACAAGCGCTGTCAAATGCTGATCACCCACAAGATGTTTCAATGGTACATTCATTTGTTGGCATGACCATCTACTGTTCCAGATATATACAAGACTTTGCAACTGTAACTGCTCCATTGAGAGTGCTGACAATAAAGAATGTTTCGTTTTATTGATCACATGAATGTGAGATGAGTTTTAAGATATTCAAACAAGCCATTGAGAATGGTACTGAAATTGCATATTTCAATCCAAAGCTTCATCCAGAGGTTGTTGCCAACGCTAGCCCAGTCACATTAGGCACCGACCTTGGATGGGGGATATCTGAATTCTCAAAGGCAACATGCCTTGCATATGCCACAACATGTGGCATATGCAAGTAAGAGTTTATCCCAAACAGAACGTGCTTAATCACAACCTA